>NC_082641.1:118283420-119533420 GCF_028023285.1 Balaenoptera ricei | reverse complement strand
TTTACATTCTTTTTTACGTACTAAGTCTTTGAAATCCAGTGCCTTTTTTACACTTCTGGCACATCTCAATTCAGATCAGCCACATTTCAAGTGCTCAATAGCCACACCTGGCTGATGGCTACCAAGGTGGACATACAGGTCTAGATTTCTTGGCTGAGATCTGGTGGATGCTGCTACCTCTGTCCATCACAGCAGGCCTAAGGCTGTAGTGATCAAGCCCAACCTTCTCTTGCCTTCTGCGGATGTCATGATTGCGTGTCTGCTCTAGGGCTCAGATAAATGTGCAGGATTAATCATCACTGGCTTTCAGAGTACACACAGCACAAGCACATTTGCTGCCAAATTGCAATTACAGAGTTCTTTCTTTGCTGGACTCAGAGTTAATGTCTTTGCACTTCCTTTATTCCAGAAATGAAATTAAAGCCACTCAAACACACGCACATAAAAGGCCCACAGCAACCTGCAGCTCCATCAGCAAATTGTTCAGCCTTGGTAGGAAGGTCATTAGACTGGTTTTAGATAGAGCCCATAAAGCATCAGGAAAACAGATAAATTTCAAAATACTGGTTGCTCAGCTGTACTTCAGCTCAGCCTCCCAAAGGTAATAAATGCATCTCTCCAAACCGTGTCTGCTTTCTCTTCAATTTGCTACATTCAGGTACTATAAGGTATACTCCTTTTTCATTACATACATATTTGCCCCAAGTTTTAGCAAACACATATGTATATAGGTCAGATCTGCTCCATGTCACTTTGGCAGGTTGGTTTCTCTCCTGTCTATAGATTTTTCAGGTGCATTTTGTTGAAAAGACCAGATGCGGCTGATTTAGAAGTCTTTTAGTTCTCTGTCTGGAAGCAATTTGTAACGGTGGCCTAATAATTTGATAGCTACTATACATCGAGCACTTATTATACACCAGGCAATGTGCTAAGTGCTTACAGACACGATGTCATTTAATTTTTGCAACGTCACCATACGTACGTACGTTCTATGATTAACACACTCCCACTTTACAGAGGAGGAAAGTGAGGTTTGCGAAAGGTTAAGCACCTTGTCTGAAGTCATCCACCTACAAAGCAACAAAGCCAAGATTTGAACCCCAGTTGCCTGACTCCAAAGCTTTAGCTGTTGATGTCTGCACAGCAATTCGGCATGATTTTTGAAACAGAAAGCCATCAAGTCTCACTTTCAAGGGCCAGCGCTTTCACCAAAAGGCATCTTTGAGGCAGGGTGTCTGAGAAGAGAGGACAGTCGGAATGAGGTTACCAATTGGCAGGGCTGGAAGGTAGCAAAATGAAGCTCCTCATCCGTGGGAAAAATAAAGACAGATGTGCAAATGCCTGGGGAGAGGTCAGTTGACCAATCCTGGCAAAGAAGGGCTGGACTCCAGTCCTCCACTGTTGTAAACCAGCTCTAACCTTACTCTGGGTGGCCTAGAGCAAAGCCACCTGGCTCCCAGAGGTGTAAAGATGATGGCTCTGCCAGGCCTCCCTGAGGGCCGATTTGGATTAGCTAGTTAATGGTTATACACTAGTTTGAATAGGCGAAGGGCCCAATAAAATCTCTACTCAGGTCTTTTTAGCACAGTACTGAGCCCCTGTTGATGACAAATATTAAAGGAAGATTAATCTCTCTT
This sequence comes from Balaenoptera ricei, assembly GCF_028023285.1. Lineage (NCBI taxonomy): Eukaryota > Metazoa > Chordata > Mammalia > Artiodactyla > Balaenopteridae > Balaenoptera > Balaenoptera ricei. Next base: position 119,531,783 of record NC_082641.1, on the reverse strand, counting down.
TAGTTTTATGGCTTGAATTGAACCATTTGGCAGTACTAGGCCAGACAAGCAAAAAACAGCATGCCGATGTTAATTAGCTAACTCGACTCTAAGAGACGGCACCAGTAATGTTCTCAGAACCTGAACTTAATGTTGGTAACTTCAGGTGGAGGGCAGGCATTGGAGCAACATTTGTCGAAAGACTGAATGCATAGATTTGATGCTTACTCAGGCACCTACTATGTGCCGGACAGTGGATTACAAATATCAGGCTCTAAAAAGCCACCTCTCTGATGTCAAGATTTTGCCTGGCGATTGGGAATGTTACCACATCGGTCTGAACGTGGATTTCTCCATCAGTAAGTGCACAAATAGCTGTAAAGCAAACCAGCAAACTATTGAACAATCTTGCTTGATAGCAAGCTATCAAACGATTTCTCGGAGCAAAGAGAAATTGAAAATGCAACAGTAGCTCTCTTGGAAGGATGACCCTAGAAGACGGAAATCTTCATTTGCCAAACACAGGGTAAATAACAGGATTTTCAGGAGCTATTTTGATAACAAATATAAATTGAAAAATATGCAGAATATTTTCATCCTTTAAAGGTCCGCATCTACTCAGATTTCCACAAGGCAAGAGTAAGTAAATTCCCAGTTAGAGGTGGAAGTCACATGTCAGTCACATAACACCTCTCCCGCCCACAACTCTTTTTTTTTTAAGTGAAAGCAAGTTTATTTAGGGAGAGACACATTCCGTAGGCAGATGCAGTCTGTCTCAGAAGATGGGAGCAGCCCCCCAACTCTTAACTGTTTGAAAAAATGTGAAATGCGCAAGTTTCCATACAAATAACCAGGCAATTGTCCAGCTGGTCTCAAAAGTAGCTAGATCCTGTTAATCATTTAACACCTTACCTAATGTGATATAAACACAGGAGAAGTCATTGCCAGGCTACAGTATTTTCTGGAACCATTATTTATGTATTCATTCATTCATTCCTTTATTCATTCAACTAAAATAAATTGAGGGCCTACTATATGCCAGGTGCTGTTCTAGACATCAGTGAAGCATGAACAAAACAAAGATCACCTGTCTTCCTGGAATTTACATTTTTGCGACTACTTTCAATTCACCAGCAGAGCCCAAGGACACTTCAGTTTGTAGTTTAACAAAACGAAATAGCCTTTTGGGCTAGCATTCAGATTTTCTTACGTTGATTCGTTCCTTCAGCAAATATTTACCGAGTAACTACTGGGCTACTCTGGAGCAATACAAACGTGTATGAAGATGGAGCTCACTGTCTAGATGGAAACATAAAGCATTTACAGAAAAAACCAATACAACAAGGAATTAAATGCCATGAACGAAGCAGACAGAATGCTGTGGAATAGTCAGAGAAGAAAATTCAGCTTCATGGAGGAGTAACTAGGTGGCATTTGAATTAGGATTTAAAGGATGAGTATGGGGACTTCCCTGGTGGTCCAGTGGCTAAGACTCCTTGCTCCCAATGCAGTGGGCTCGGGTTCAATCCCTGGTCAGGGAACTAGATCCCACATGCCGCAACTAAGAGTTCGCATGCCGCAACTAAATATTCTGCATGCCGCAACGAAGTTCCCACGTGCCGCAACTGAGACCTGTCGCAGCCAAATAAATAAATAAATATTACAAAAAAAAAAAAAGGATGGGTATGATTTGCATATGTAAAACGAGAGGAGGGTGGGACATACTAGGATGAAGGGCAGTCTGTAACTGACCAAAAATAACTGATCTTGTTTTCTAATATACATGTTGGTAAAACAAGGTCTGAATGCTGCTACAGACTGAATGTTCGTGTCCCCCCCAAATTCATGTTGAAGCTCTAATCCCCAGTGGGATAGTATTTGGAGGTGGGAGCTTTGGGAAATAATTAGGTCATGTGGGTGGAGCCCTCATGACGGGATTAGTGCCTCTAGAAGAAGAATCACGAGAGAGAGATCATTCTCTGCCATATGAGAATATAGCAAGACGGCGCCATCTGTAAACCAAGATGAGAGCCCTCACCAGAACCAAGCCATTCTGGCACCCTGGTCTCAGACTTGCAGCCTCCAGAACTGTGAGAAATCTTTGTTGTTTAAGCCACCCAGCCTATGTTCTCTTGGTCAGTTTGACTCAGCAGCTATATAGCAGCCCAAAGTACCTAAGACAAAAGCAAAGATTTCAAAGAAGTTTTAAACTTCTTTATCCAAATGAAGTTTTAGAGCAGCTGTTGTCCCCAGTTCAACTGAACACTCAAGGTCTACCTAAAATGAAGTCAAAAGAGTGAAAAACTGATTTCATCTCATATGCCCACAGTGGAACTGGCTGCTAGAAGTGTTATGTTACGAATAATTCTGAGGCTTTATTAAGGTTCAGCAGGAAAGGGCCTGTGATTGATTAGTGATGTCTGCCACAGGCACAGGATTCAGATATGGTAGTTGATTCGTTTGCTGTCCCTGGGTTCAGGTCACATACCTGAATTACCCAGTGAGGAAAGCTCTGTAATAGAGGTTTTGAAACTGTTTTAGCAGCAGAACCTTTTGTGCAGATGAAATCTTACTCAACATTCCAATATTTTAAAGAGTGGGGCTGCCCTCCTTGAAACAGGGAAGGGAGAGGTCTAGAGCCCCACCCACTCACCCTCCTCCTCACCCATCAGAGGGGTACCTGGAGCACAGCCTGAACCATCACCACCTTATGAGACTGTGGCTTTCTGTGTCACAAGAACAGCATTTAGTAATTTGTTTGTATTAAATTCCACAAGAGGGATGATAATCACCATTTTACAAATGCAGAAACTGAGGTCCAAAGAGGTTAAGTGCTAAACCCCAGGCTCCTCCTTCTTACTCAGGCTGGGGTCTCACACGTCTCTAGCTCTGCAGCTTCATCAGAGCTTGTCTTCCAGAGAAGAGAGCTGAGTTGAATAGAAATAAACGCAAGGAAAAGGGGAATTCTCCTGCCCCTCTGTGTGAAATTCTGTCTCACTCTGCCTTCGCCTGCAGAGCACTTCCACAAGCCCCTTTGTCAGTGACACCTCAGAGGTCTGCAATCCTGAGCCACTCAGGGCTCCAGCAGGACTGAAGTTTCCCCCTCACTTCATGAGCTGAGGCAACCTGAGCGTGCCCTTCCTCCTCTCGTCTCGGTTGTTCCTAAGGAGAGCCTGTCATCTCTCCTTGGACTGGAGCGTGGGGTGGAGCTGCAAAGGGCGGACACAGGGTGGTCACGGTGAGTCCACCACATAAGGCGTTTACAAATGACAAAGCACATTTATTATCTCACCACGCTCACCCCGCTCATCATCACCACCATCCCTTCCAGCCTGGACCACAGCGGCAGCCTCCCCTCCCACCTCTTCTCCCCTCACCCACTCTGGTCTCACCGCAACCCCTTCCATTTTCTGCACTGCAGGTAGAGATTTTTTAATAATGCAAATCTGACTGGGTCACTCCTTTGCTCAAAACGCTTTAACAGCTTCCCGCTGTCCTCCGTACCCTGTGGGAAGAGCACTTGCTTGTGAGAGAGTGTGTGTGCACATGTGTGTGTGTGCGTGTATGCACGTACACTCTTGCAAGGGAGGGTGGTTTATGATACTGGGACATTTGATGCACAACAGGGTATGTGTACTTATTCATGTACATTTATGTAGGTCTTGCCTCAGTCCACCGAGGTACTGGAGTGGCTGCGTATACAATATACTTCCTGGGCAGGCAACAACAGGAAGCATTTCCAGCTATGTTTTGGAAACTTCATTCATGTGGTATAAACCAACTGCAGTGTAAAATAATAATAACTGAGCGTTTTATTATTCTAAAAACTCCGATAGGAAACTAAGAAACAACATAGCTGCGGAGGTGCTCTATCACAGCCCCACGTGATTTCTGGATCAACAAAAGGGCAATCCAAGGTGCATTAGGAGAAACTGAGTCATTACCTAAGACAGTCGGTGCCAGCCCTCCTCTGCATGTCACTCAGGGACACTTGTTTATTTTTAGAGATTTTCCTCATTTTTAATTACACAGGAATTACACTGTTGGGGAGGGGGAAATTCCTCTTCTACTCCACTTGAGTTCTTGTGGCTGGACTAATAATAAAATTGACACAAGACAGGAGAAAAAGAAACAAATTTCAATTCATGCACATGGAGGTCCCATAGAAATGGGACCTAAGAAGTGGCCAAAGCAGGCACCTTTAACCTTTTTAGACAAGAAGCAATAAATTTGTGAGGAATTGACTGGATAAAGAAACATAGGTTTGGGGTGATGGATTAGTGAAGACGTTAAACAGAGTTTGGGCTTGGGGCAGTACATTAAAGAAGGAACAAGGTTTGTTTATATAGGCTTCTTGGCCTGACTTCCTATCTTTGGTGATAAGGACATCCTTCTACCTCCAGATGCAGGGAGTGCATCTGTCACGTGAGAGATTGATTTCCTGCTTTCAGGGAGACAGAGTCAGGGTGTCCCTCTTGCTTTGGCTGCTTCTTTTAATTATTTTATTTATTTATTTATTTATTTTTGGCCGCATTGGGTCTTCGTTGCTGCATGCGGGCTTTCTCTAGTTGCAGAGAGCGGGGGCTACTCTTGGTTGCGGTGCGCGGGCTTCTCACTGCAGTGGCTTCTCTTGTTGCAGAGCACGGGCTCTAGGCACGTGGGCTTCAGTAGTTGTGGCACGTGGGCTCAGTAGTTGTGGTGCACAGGCTTAGTTGCTCTGTGGCATGTGGGATCTTCCCGGACCAGGGCTCGAAACCGTGTCCCCTGCGTTGGCAGGTGGATTACTTAACCACTGCGCCACCAGGGAAGCCCTGGCTGCTTCTTTCTTTTTTTCCTTTTTTTAAACATCTTTATTGGAGTATAATTGCTTTACAATGGTGTGTTAGTTTCTGCTTTATAACAATGGCTGTTTCTTAAGTCACTTTAATTCAAAAGAATCAATGTGCCATTGAGGCACATTTGGGGGTGGCCGACTCTGGGCCCCACAACATGAATATATTTCTGCTGGAAAAATGTCAAACAATATCCACTCTCTACTCAGAAGTATCCACTGTAGCCAATTTGGTATTTTGTGTATTTTGAGCCTTTTGTTTTGTGGGGAAGGCTGTTTTTGTCGTTTTCCTACACAAGATCATATTCTATGTATTACTCTATAACATGCTTTTCTCTTTTAACATTTTGTCTTGGCCTTATTTCTCCTTCTGGGTATGCAGATCTACTTTGTTCTCTGTAATCACCACATTCTAATTCCACTGTATGGGTATATCATAGTTTATGGAAGGATTTTCCTCTGAATAAACATGTAGGTTGTTTCTGACTTTTTATTATTACACCCAGTGCTGTATATGAAAACTATGCACAGGTTAAAAAATAATTTCTCTAAAATAGAGAAGAGGAATTTTTGAGGTAAAGCATATACACATTTAAAATTTTAAGAGATACTTCCGAATTACCCTCCAAAAAGAAAGTTCAGGGATCTCCAATAAGCAGTGACATGGTTGTACAGGTCTACTGTGTATGTACCTTTGGAGATTGCGGCCTAAAACTGATATAGTGTTCACAAGCAAAAAGAGGCATGCAAACCCATAGGATAATACAAACTCTAAAAAACAAATAAAGCACCATTTGCACTGTCATCGGGGATTGGGGGTAGAGAGAGAATGGTGAGCATAGAGGACTTCTCAGGAGAGCAGCCCCTTCCTCACCCTTCCCTCCTCCAGGCCTCGCCCCTCTTCCTTCCCATCCTCTGGCTGAATAAAGCAACGCTGAAGGGAGATAGAGAGGACTTCAGATGGAGCAATGGAGAAGAAAAATTGGTATGTGCTCTAACACAGACTTCAGGAGGCTGCCATCACCAGACCCCGTGAACAAAGTGCCAACGGCTAATTGTACTGACCCCAGTGGAAGTTTGCATTCCACTGGGCTTCTCTCTGGAGATGCTCTGCTCCTCAGCTTGTGAGGTAATAAAATCATGAGCAGCCTATTTCCCCAAGTCTTCCAGCCTTCAGAGAGTACCTTTCCCTTCAATAACAAAATAAAATGGCTGCTTTTCCTATTTCACAACCTATGGCAAGGCCATCTCCCCCCACAGGATTACTGTGGATTCCAGAGTTGCTTATGTGTCCCTGGTCACTTCCTGTCCCTGTCTTGTTCTTGAATCTGCGACTGGCCTCTCTGTTCTCACACCTCTCTCCACACTCATCATCGCTGCTATTCCTTCTTTAGTTCTCCCAAACATCAGTGTTCTTCTGCGGTTTGTGGGTAAAGGAGAGGGGTCACAACACAGTGCCCAACAGGAAGCATTACAGTGAATAGCAGGCGTCACTCTTCTCAACAACTCCTTGACTACAGTACCCTGCGAGGAGCCACTGGCTGAACTTCTCAGGCCCTGGACTCATGGCAACCTGCCAGGTCACCTCCTCTCTCCCAGGGGCCCTCTGCCATCTCCCCAGATTCCTTCCAATTTCACTGTCCAGGGAACAGCTCCTCGATCCCCATTGCTTTCTTCTTATTCAGCCCAGCAGTTGACCTCTCTTGGTCTTGCGGAGTGGCTGATAGGCCCCATCTGTTCACATCGGGGCTCCGCTACTGCTGCCTGCGTGGCCTTCGGCATGGTACTCATCCTCTCTCAGCTCCCGTTTCTTAATATGTGACAGGGGTCACACCGGAATGTATTTAAAGGGGTTTTAGCACCGTCCCTCGCACATTTGTGCTAGGCACCCGTGATAACACCACCTCTCACCTCTCAGCCGCTCAAAAGGGCTGTTATGGCCCTAAGTTTTGCCACCACCCTAGGACATCTGGCGGTTGGCTTTTTAAATATGACTTTCTTCCCTGTTAGTGTGTTGTAGGAAAGCTTCCTTTCAGCTTAGCTCCTTAGAGATGTTGCTTGTGAAAAGTACTAGTTCTCAGGGGTTTCATGGTGAATATGGGAAAAGAGGTGCTTGGGCAACTTAAACTCCCTTCCTCTAGGCCACAAGGCGGAGATTCAGTGCAACTCGTCCCCTTGGCCCTCTGCTACCCCTCCCTTCATGGATGGCACCTGCACCCACCCGGGGGCTCAAGGCAGATACTTGGGAGTCATCGTGAAGCCGCCTTTCCCTTATCTCTGCCTGTCAGTCCCCCAGCAAGCCCTTGTTGGGGTTACCTACAAATTCTCTATACACCGCCCCCCCCAAGCCAGGCCCATGCACCTGGGCCACTGCAGCCATCTCCCTGCTGGAACCCCTGCTTCCACTCTTGCCTTCCTACAGTCCATCGTCCAGCAGGAGAGCAGAGCCATTTAAAAACATGTCAGGGACTTCCCTGGTGGTGCAGTGGATAAGAACCTGCTAATGCAGGGGACACAGGTTCGATCCCTGGTCTGGGAAGATCCCACATGCCGCGGAGCAACTAAGCCCGTGCGCCACAACTACGGAGCCTGTGCTCTAGAGCTGGTGAGCCACAACTACTGAAGGCTGTGTGCCACGACTACTGAAGCTCACGCGCCCTAGAGCCCGTGCTCTGCAACAAGAAAAGCCACCGCAATGAGAAGCCCGTGCACCGCAACAAAGAGTAGCCCCTGCTTGCCGCATCTAGAGAAAGCCCGTGCGCAGCAACAAAGACCCAAAACAGCCAAAAATAAATACATACATACATAAATAAATTTATTTTTTTTTAAAAAAAAGTAAAAAATAATAACATAAGTCAGATCACTTCCCTCTCTTGCTTAAAACCCATCAGCACTTCCTGTTGCCTTCAGAGCAAAATCCAGGCTCCACGGCGAGGCCTGAGGCCGTAATCCCACTGCTGCCTCTCCAGCTCCATCCCCCGCCGCCCTCACAACTTGCTTCCTTCCTCCTCCTCTAAATCCACATCCCTGGAACACTCCTCACACCCGGGCAACTCCATGGCTCCTTCTCAGCTTGCCAATTTCGGCACAGAAAGACCTACACTGACCACCCACTCTAGATCGGCCCACCCACTCCAATTTCTCTGTATCATCTTGCCCCGTGTACCAACTTCCGAGTCTCCCTCTACTCAGTTGTTACTGTCTTCTCCCCACAAAACTGCGAGCTCCCTGAGGGCAGGCGCTCTGTCTGTCTTGTTTGCTGTTTTGCCCCCAGCCCCTGGCACAGCAGGCGCACAGTATGCACTGACTGAATGAATGAGTAAACAGATGAATGAATACATCAACCAGGAAAATGAAGGAGGAAACCTCCAGGAGAACGTGTGGTGTGAGGAGGCACTCCAAGGGAGGGGTCCCCAGGGAGCTCTCTCTCCACACAGGAGCCTGCTTCCTCACTGGGACACAGGTGTAGATCGGAGCCAGGAGCGACAGCCCTGAAGTCTCAGGGGCCTCCTGAGGCTTCCTGAGATGGGAGAGGGAATGGCTCTCCATCACTCAGAAACGCCTTGACTGCCGCAGCGAAAGGGCAGAGCTGCTGCCTCCAATGCTGATTTCCACACAGCGGCTGCCTTCCTCCACCCACCAGCGAGCCCACTGAGTTGCCGTAGCAACAGAGGACGGCGCCAGAGTCCAAATAGGGATGTCTGCATCTCCCAGCACATCTTCTGGGGAGGGCGAGAAGTGGGGGCGGGGGTGCCGGTCCACAGTCGTGCCCTGGCTCTGTCTGCCTCTGGTCTGTCCTGGTGTCTAAGCAAAGCACCTCCTCTGCCCCTCACCCCCACATCCCTTGAACATCGGAGGAAGACCTCGCTTCGGAGCCTTCTCCTCTGTGTTTTCTCTCCTGCTGTGGAAGGCAAGGGGAGGGATGGCCTCATCTTTGTATCCTGTTCAGGCCTGCAAATTGGCCAGAAGAACAAAGGACAAGGGCTCTCTGATGGCTCACGGCTCTCAAGACGGCCTTAAGAATGTTTTCTTTTTGGGGCTTCCCTGGTGGCACAGTGGTTGAGAATCAGCCTGCCAGTGCAGGGGACAGAGGTTCGAGCCCTGGTCCGGGAAGATCCCACATGCCACGGAACAACTAAGCCCATGCGCCACAACTACTGAGCCCATGAGCCACAACTACTGAAGCCCACACGCCTAGAGCCCATGCTCTGCAACATGAGAAGACACTGCAATGAGAAGGCTGTGCACTGCAACGAAGAGTAGCCCCCGCTCGCCACAACCAGAGAAAGCCCGCACGCAGCAACGAAGACCCAACGTAGACAAAAATTAAATAAATAAAAAAATTAAATTAATAAAAAAAGAATGTTTTCTTTTAAAATACCACTTTTTTAGTCTAACTGGTCACGTCCTGGAGCTTTTGAGGCTCTGTTGGCTGCCTTTTTGGTATCCCTAAAGAAGCAAAACCTGGCTTTTACTCCCCAGAAACTAAATGCCCTTTGGGGAAGCTGCTGAGAAGCAGTTTGTCTCATTTGTCAAAAGAATGACAATAGTATCTACCACTCACTGAGTGTGTGACATGCATCACTTCTCTCAATCCTCACAACTGCCCTGGAGAAAAGGAATTATAGTCCCTCTTTACATGTAAGGAAACTCAGGCTCCCTCGTTTCTGGGGTCACACAGCTGCTAAGGGGCCAAACTGCGATCCAAACACTGCACTCTCAGATGCTGAAACCCAAGCCATTGGCCACTGCTCTATACTGGGAGGTGCCAGCAGCTATAGAACATGACTACAGTGAGCTTCCCCAGCCCCAGCCAGCCCTCTTGGGTCCTCACGTGGCCGCATCCCGGCCACAGTGGCCAGCACTTGTTGGCTCAGGCCCCAAGCAGCATCACCCCCACAGGGATCTGACAGCAACTCGCTCAGAGTGGGAACAAAGGCAGCTTTTTCAGCCCCTTCTTTAGAAACCTTCACTCCACGCCGCAGAAGCAGCCCCTCGGATTGGTTGTTACCATGGCAACTGGCTGCTGATCTCTGTCCAATTATGTCAGCCCAGAACTGCAGTGCCTCCGTGTCCATTTCCTGCCCAAGCTTCCCAACCCGCCAGCCCAGCCCCTCTGACCTCCAGGCAGCTTTGAATGCCTAGGCTTTCTAATTACAGCTGCCTTTCAGTTCGCTAGTCCTGTCGGAAAACCTTTGTAATCTGCATTGAACTTCTCCTCCCAAGAGCCCATTTATCATACCCAGCCTCTGGCTCTTTATCTGGGGTTTATGAAGCACTGATTGTGTTATCCAGCCTTGCCCCCAGCATATGTACTCAGCCGACTTGCAGAGAGCTTGGACACACAAATTTCAAACATCTGGGACTTAGTGTCTGGCACCAAGATCTTTCCACTGCAACCGTGACTTTGTATGCGGTCTACAGTGGCCTGATTTCAAGCCTGATTTCTTCATTCATTCATTCATTTATTCATTCAATGACTCATGAGCACCTACTATGTTCCAAGCACTAGGGACACCATGTTAAACAAGACAGAACGGAACTTTACATTTCCCCAGGGGAGAGGGGTGATAAAGTAAACAGGTAAACAAACAAATAAATATAATTTGCGCTATCTGTAAGTGTGGTGCACATGAAGGAGCTGAGGGGCTCCGATCCTAGGCTAGACATTTTCCTCTGTCCTCATCTAAGTTCCCCACTTGCAGAGGGAGGGGCACACCAGATGAGGGGTGAGTAGATGGTGCTTGGTGTCCAGTGGGCACTTTTGGATGCAAGTGGCAAAGACCAAACTTAGGGAGAAGTGTTCTTTAGGCAGTGACGCAGCTGGGGATCTGAGGTCTGAAAGTCATCAGGACTCCATCCCCATCTCTTGTCCCTCTCAGGACATCAGCAACCTTCCTTCCCCTTGCAGTGGCTTTTCCCACAAGACGGGAAGCGTGGCTGCTGACAGATCCTATGAGTTTTACTTTTCACAGCCTCAGTCATGGAAGACAGCCTGACCTCAAGCGCTCTCCCATTCCCAGACCAAAACACCAAGGGGAGAGACTCATTGCCCCAGGTTGGAGGTTCCCAGGCCTGGGCTAACCAGTGAAGGCCAAGGATGGGATCAGAGTACCAACAAGGAGACTCCCAAGTTCCCAGTTAGTGCTCTGTGCTTTGGGGGAAGGCAGACCATCCCAGGGTCTAGACCACCCCTACAAAGTGAGACCCATCGTGGTGTGTGCCCCTTGCCACTCCCCCACCCTCACCTCACCCCGCCCCTACTCCTGCTTTCATACCTTAATGGTCTAACTTCTGTTTCAGAGAGGCAGTTTTGTGGCCTGTGCCCCAGTTCAGTCCCAGTTCTTAAGGTCACCCTCTGCTCTGGGGTCTTCTCTGACCACCTCACCTGTGTCACCCTCATGTGGAATCCTAACCACTCCATGCATGAGTCCAGGTCACCATCAACACTGGGCAGCTACAGCAGGTTTTACTGAAGGTCTGGAGGTGACAGAGGGCGAACACCCCATAGCTCAGAACAAGACCAACTTGTGGTCCGATTCTCACCATCTTCTATCCTTAGAGCTGAGACCCGAGGGTCTTATCTGGTTTCCCTCCCTCCTGACCTCACACCCCACCCCCAACTCACAGTAGAGGCCTGGAAATTCCTTATTACATTCTACTGCAGAGGTTTTCACCTGCCTGTCTCCACTCAAATCAGGTTCCCGTGCCAACACTGGCATATCCTAAAAACACATTAAGGTGCTTTGCTCAACTAAAGAATCTTCATGCTGAGCCTACAAAGGACAGGAGAAGCTTTGGAACTATAGTCATCGGTTTAACTTATCTACTCTCAAATGCTTAGGGCTCCCATTCCCAAGGACCAGAGCCAGGACAGGAGGTGGGGGCAGAGGAGTTCATGCACAGACTCTGATTTGGGCCCAGGATAAAGCGGTGTCTTCCTCGATGTGGAACTCTTGTAAGGCTGACCTGGAAAACTTACACACAGTGTATTCCACCACGCCTACTTTGAGGTTAGATGGGGTCGTGTTTTTGGATCCCTGAGACTTCTTCCGAGGGATAGGCTAGCAGGTCACACACTAACCAACACCCAGAAGGTGACACAGAGGAAGAACAAGTGGCTCCCAGACTGCAGAGGTCGGGGATGCTTCAGCAAGGGACACAAGATCCCATTCAGGGAAAAGAAATAGTAATATGGCTCTGTTACCAAGCCTATTGCCCCAGAATCATACCTCTGTCCCTTCCTCGAACAGAAACCAATTACTCTTATCTAAGTTTCAGGAGGAAGCTACAAAGAGAAAAAAACAACTGGTTAGAACCAACTAGGCCCAAGATGGTGGAAGATTTGACTTCCAGTAGACCTTGAGCCTCTGTTATAGTCTCATTGTAATACATTAGTATGCTAAATGATACACCCGCCAGCGCCATGACAGTCGACAATTGCCATGACAACAACTGGAAAAGCCCATACAAGGACTGAAAAGGAGAGCTGGATTTCTGGGTCCAAACCACACCCCTGTTCTTGGATAACTCAAGAATATTCCTCCCATTCTTTCCAATTTCCTCCCTTTTACCTCGACCCTCCTATATATTTGATGTCTCCACCCGAATTGGGCTGAGAAGTTGATTTGTGAACTAGGTTCCTGCTTCTCCATTCTTTGGCTGTTGAATAAAGCTTGTGCTTTTCCAGTCTCAGCATCAGTTTTGTATTGGCTGTGCGAATCTGATCGGAAAAAGAACCTCCCTGGCAGAGACAGGGGTCTTGGTCTGGGCTAGGACCCCAGCACGAGTGCAGTCAACCAATTCAGTAACAGATCCTCTCTCCCATGGTCAGTTACATTACTTTCCAACTGAAAAAGTTCAAGTCCATGCCTGCATTTCCAGTGCCTGCTCTTTTCACTCAGTGCCGTGGGGCTCAGCAAATGCTAGACTCCTAATGGGGTGCCTCCTCCACAGCTCCCTATTGGATTTGTGAAGATTCAAAGATGACAGTCATCTGGGAAGCTGTGCCCTGATATGTTTCCAGCTGCCTGAAGCTATCTCTGTGAACAATCAGAGCCCTCCCTGAGACCTCAGAAAAACCTGTGCAGAGGTAGACTGCCCACAAAGGGCACTCATGCCTTCTAGTGCCTTGACTTAGAGGCTATTTTTAATCTTCTGGAAGGATGAGGGACAGGGATGGGGAAACCAGCTGCCCGTTCTACTTCTGTCCTCTTATCCCCCGGAGAGTTCATATGAGGAGAGTTACCAAGATCTTGGTGCTCCTTCTTTAGAAGGCTGGTTCCTTCTCATTAATTCAGATTTCCTGAAGCCTGGTCCTATTATGGACTCCTCCTGACTTCGTAGTCTGAGCAAACTGCAGGTGGTTTCTGCAAATGCATTTGACTTTGAATCTAGGGGCTACGCTACATGGCCTTGAGATCACTTTCCCTCCTTACAGGAGGGAAGAGCACGTTAGTGACATGGCCAGGAACCAGGTAACTTGGGTGATCTGGTCCTGGCTCTGAGGAAGTCTGACTGTGAGTAGGTCACTTGCATCTTGGCACCTTGGTTTGCTCATGTCAAACACATGGCTTGATAGTTTTCTGAACCAGAGTCACTCATCTCCACCTTCATATCTTTTGTCACACCTGTGTATTACCTGTCTTATTATATACTTAATCTTTTTCTGAAAATTCATTAATCTTTATAACTTGGCTCCATGCTAAGCAATACATCCGTGAAATCACATATTTACGGTGCTAGTTTTATTTTTTCGACTATGTGCTAAAACAAATATTTATTTTTAATCACACTCATCTGTATAATCCCTGAAACCATCCTGAGTACCATACACATGGACCACCCTTTGGAAATGCTGGATTAGAGCATCACTTCAGCTCCCAATGTCTTCACCCCTACTGTGAAATTCTAATAATCCCAAAAAGGAGAAACAATTTCAGAAGAAAAAATACTATTCCCCAGCCAACAGCCAGCATGACCCTTGAAACAAAATTGCTGTGTTTTGACAGCTTTTCCTCTCCCATCACAGTTTACAGCACCCAACACTGACTCCAATTTCCTGAGCTTGAGGAGTCTACTGGGCCCTGGCCACTGCACTTCTCTTGGAGTTCCATGTGGTCACTGAAGGCCTCAGTCCCAAACTGCCCCAGACCTGGCCCTGTGTCAGGTGGTGGGATTGCTGTGGCCCAGAGGGAAATGGCCTTCCCTTCCCACCCCAAGTGACTGCAGGGTTGGCCTTTCATCCTAAGCAAGCGATCCCAAGATTAAAGCAAGTCTTTGTTGGGTTGGCAGCCTCATCTGATGCCCTTCACACCCTCAGTGCTTCCTGGAACTCTTTGAATGACACATCGAGAAACTCACGGGGATCCTTGGCTTGGAACTCTCTTCTCTGGTAAGAAATTGGCAAGCGGGGGAAAGAAGAGCTGGGTAGCCAAGAGAGGGGCAACACAAGATGTTTCCCTGGTGAAAGAAGTCGTTCCTGACACCTGCACAGCGAGACAAAAGCTGAACAAATCATCAGCTGAATCATCAAGGTTGATGTTTCTCTACCTTAGGGGTTCCCAAATCTGGCTGATCATCAGAATCATTTGAAGGGCTTTTAAAAATAAAGTAAAAATAAAGTTAAACGCTCTTACGCAGCAATTATCCTCCTAGGTATTTACCTATGATAAATGAAAGCATATTTATAGCAGCTTTATACATAATAGTCAAAAACAATCCTAAAAGTCCTCTCAGTAGGTGAAGAGAGAAACAAACTGAAGTACAGCCAATATGGTGGATACTACTCAGCAATAAAAAGGAATGAACTGTTGATGTGATCCATGCAACAACATGGATGGATCTGGAAAACACTATGAGAAGCAAAAGAAACCAGATCCAAAAAAGAGAATCCTGTATGATTCTGCTGATATTCAAGAATGGGCAAAACTCACCTATGGTGACAGGAATCAGGACATTGGTGGTCTATGCAGGGTGGGGATTGATTTAACTTTCTGGGGCCATGGAAATGTTCTATATACATTTGTCAAAACTCATCCAATTATACTCTGAAGATCTGTGTAATTCGCTGTAGATAAATTTTACCTTAATTTCAAAACAAAACTAAAAAATATATCCTCTGACCCCATCCCATTCCTACTGAATCAGAATCTCCAGAGGCAGAATCTGGAAATTTATATTTTAAAAAAACTCCCCAGGTGATTCTGCTACACAGCCAGATTTGGGAACCTGCGGCTCTAGAAGCTTTGGCTGACTCTCTCATTGTTTACCAGATTTGAGGAAGTTCTAGGGCTGTTACTAGAAAGAAAGACTAGCTATGATAATAGCTATTGCTTACGGAGCACTTATTATGTTCTCAAATTCTTCCAATAACCCAGCAAAGCAGGTATCATTTTACAGATTAAAAAAAACTGAGAGCAAGAAACTTGCTCAAATCACACAGCTGATAAGTAGCAAAACCACTTAGCCCAAAGTCTTCTTTACTACAAGTACCTCATTCTTTCCACCATTCATTCATTCATTCATTCATTCAAACAATCAAAAACAAATAAGTATTGTGTACCTTCCCAGAGCCAGCCCATCTGCTGGGCACGATGTTGTACCGACCTCCCTGAGAAGACTCTAAGGAGGAGTAATGGGTGAGCGAGATGGAGTCTGTAAGGCAGCACTTCTCTTTGCTTTGAGGAACTTGAGGAGGAAAAGGGATCCCAGGCCTCTTTTGATTTTAATTATTCAGGTGGTTTGGGGAAAGGCAGGAGGTTTATGGTTATATAAGCATTGCTAAAGGAAGCCTCTCTGTTGCTTACTTTGGGAACTTTCCAGAAGCTAACACCAATAGCAGGTCATGATAAAAATGGGTTAAAATCATTATCGGATTATGAATAATTCACAAGGTACCCCCTGTTCCCCATTACATTTTGTTCTACATAATTGCCTTCTGGAAATCTGCTCCCAGTGAAGGGAATTGGGAGTATGCATGAAATTGAATATTTCTGCCTTTGACAAATAAATTTAAACAAAATTGTGAATTAGTTTCAGTCCACTGCTGCCTATTCCCTTTCAGTTGATAAGACTGGTCTTGTACCCCAGCAAAACAACTGAGCAAGGAGAAAAGCGTCTAGCTTCTTTGAAGGGGAAGTCAGCCCCATCTCCTATGCACGGCAGGCAATGTCCCAAGGGTTCTAAATATTGTGGAGGATTCAGGGTGGGATGGGGAGCTCTAGGTCTGGGGAGAATCAGAGCCAAATCACAAAATGCACTCTGGATGGTATGATGCAAAGATGGGAATGACCAGAATAATAAGAGTAATCTTTTTTAAAAAATTGAGATGTAATTCATCCTTTTAAAGTATACAAGTCACTGTACACCAGCCTCTGGCAACCATTAATCTACTTTCTATCTCTATAGATTTGCCTGTTCCAGACATTTCATATAGATGGAATCACGTAACATGTGGCCTTTAGTGATAAGTTCCTTTAACTTAGCATAATATTTTCAAAGTTCATCCATGTTGTAGCATGTATCAGTACTTCATTCCTTTTTATTGCTGAATAATATTCCATTGTACAGATATGCTATATTTTGCTTATCCATTCATCACTTAATGGAAATTGGTTTGTTTCTCCTTTTTGGCTATTATGAATAATGCTACTATGAACATTCACGTACAGGATTTTGTGCGAATGTATGTTTTCAATTCTCTTCGGTATATACATAGGAGTAGAATTGCTGGGTCATAAGGTAACATATGTTCAATTTTTTGAGGAAGCGTCAAACTGTTTTCCACTGCGGCTGCACCATTTTACGTTATTCCCCCCAGCAGTGTACAAGGGTTCTGCCCTTTTCTAGCACTGCCTTTCTTTCTCTAGCAATACCCTTACTTTATCTTCCTGGTCAAAATGTTATCTATTCTATGTCCAGTCACAGCTTATATGAAAACCTAATCTACATTACTGGCTTCATGTGTCATCCCTCTGGACAACACATTCACAGTTTAAGAAAAGCTTCCCGGAGACACAATAATACATTATTCAGGACACGTCCAAATTCAAAACCTCTGAAGCAGAAAGAGGATTTATTTGCTTATGTAGCTGGGAAGATAGCAGAGCAGCTTACAGACTCTAAGGGGGAGTTACAGGAACCAAAGCTTCAGCTTCATGGTGAATCAGTAAATCTCTCTCTCTCTCTCTCTCTCTCTGTTTCATCTCCCCCACCTTTCTGAACCTCCCTTTTGTTTCTTTGGTTCCCTCCTTCCATGATACTCTCTCCATATCTCATCTCTGTAGCCTCAGCTTGGCCTCATTCTACATCAGTTTCTTTCCATGTACAAGAATGATGACTGCCAGCAGTTCAGACTTACATCCTCCCAGCTTAGTAGCCCCCAGGGATAGTTTTAGATCTGGGGACAGGGACCCTCTCTCTCCCAGCATCGTGTGTCATGCCCATCTGGATCAATCATGTGTCTAGGAAAATGAAGGCTAATGTTTGGCATACACTAGCTACCACACCTACATCTGTGGCCAGATCAGAAGAAGGGGCATAGGTGGACTAGGGTAGGTGGTGAGAGGGACATGCTGAGCAACCAAAAATAATCACTGCCAAAGACCTTAATTCAAAGGGGAGGAGCTAGTGTTAGAAATTTCTGACATCATGGACATTCCAAAATCATAGGCAAATAGAAGGCCATTGTGGGGCAGGACAACAACCTCAGAGCTTATTCTGTCTGTGTCTGGAGCCAGCCCTGGTCTGGACAGTCTCCTGGGGTAACAGAGGACACTGAGTCCCTGGAAAGCCAACAGGCACTTTTCAAATTATAGGGCAACACACATCACCACAGCACACGTGGGGACTGGGGCAGACCCACCACCTAACCTGATTACTGCCTCCTTAGTTATTTAATTCTGTTGCAATTTTACTTTTTCCAAATGAGTGGAATGGAATCTTTTTTAGAAAATGGAGGAACAACTTCAGTAATTGAAAGCATTTTCTATTTTACTCTTGGTGGGTTCCAAAATCTGAAAAGGACTCTCAAGGGACTTCCAAAACTTCTCAAATAAGGTTAAATGGCTATTAGGACCCACACATTCAAGAGACAAAATAAGCTGAATCCTTAGATGTTAGAACTGGAAGACCCTGTGGGGACCACCTAGTCCCCCCACTCGTTTTACACAGGGAGCAATTGAGCCCCAAGGATGGAAGAGGCCTGTCTGGTCACGCAGATAAGAAGTGGCAGAGCTACTAAATCCAGATTTCCCAGTCCATGCCCATTCTTCTTGACCAGGCCTCTTCTTGTCTGTACTCTCCCTTATGAGCACAAACTTAAATTAAAAAAAAAAAAAAAAAGGTAAATACGGCTCCAGATACATAGTAAGGGCATAAGAAAGAGGTGCTGAATGGTTGCAAAGACTTTCCAGTTTAATTCACTCTTTGGGCATTGCAGGAACCCAACCTATGCCTGGGGGAGGATTTCTTGCTGAAATCAGCACTGCGGGTACCATAATCCAGCTGTGAGTCACAAACTGCACAGGAAGCATTTTAATGAGATTTTTCTGAGTGAGAGAGGAGAGTCTTTAAGTGTGAGGAAGGGAAAGAGGTGCAGACATTTTTGAAACTGCAATAAACAGCTGAAATCAACAGAGTCCACCTGAGTACTTACCATGTATAATGTCCCGTGGGCAGAACAAAGACATTTCAGACACAATTCTCTCCTTGCACATTTAGAGTCCAGTCTCCCAGGAGAGAAGACATGCTTCTGGGACATGTTTCGGAGTGTGTGTGTGTGTGTGTGTGTGTGTGCGCGCGCACATGCTCACGCACATGAATTTGTAAGAGCTCTTAGTTCCTGTCTGTCTCAGAAGTTGCAAATATTTCTCTCCTGCTTTCATTTGTCTTTTAACTTGTTTTTCTCTTCTGAAGTATTTCACTTTCATACGTGATCATATCCATCAATCATTTCTTTTGTGTTGCCTAAGCTTTTGTGTCATGACTCAATATCCTTCTCTACTTCAGTTTTCTTCTAATTTTTTTTATAAATTTATTTATTTATTTTTAATTTTGGCTGTGTTGGGTCTTCGTGGCTGCACACAGGCTTTCTCTAGTTGCGGCGAGCGGGGGCTACTCTTCTCCCTTCACAGAGCAAACATCCCATATAAATGGATGGAGACCAATGGGGGGGCGACTGGGGATGTGGATTATCTGCATTAACAGCAGCTAAGCACGATGCTCTGCTAGCTCCATCCCTTTTTCTAGACCTAACCTGAGAGCATGTCTGGTCTCTCTAACTCACCTAGTTAGCATTTGCCTTCTCACAGATATAGCTTTCCCATCCTTGTTCCAAATATCTCCTCCTTGGGAACCCAACAGCTCTCCCTCTGCCCCAGAGGAATGAGACCTGCTTGTGGTTTTTTTTTTTTTTTTTTAATGAGGCTATTGAATGTTTTCTGAAGGGTAAGGTCTCCTGATTTAAATATTTCTCTCAGGACATTTTTTTTAAAAAATATTTATTTATTTATTCATTATTTATTTGGTTGCTCCGGGTCTTAGTTGCAACAGGCAGGCTCCTTAGTTGCGGCTCCCTGGCTTCTTAGTTGTGGTGTGTGGGCTCTTTAGTTGCAGCAGGCAAACTCATAGTTGCAGCATGCATGTGGGATTTAGTTCCCAGACCAGGGATTGAACCCGGGCCCCCTGCATTGGGAGCGCAGAGTCCTAACCACTTCGCCACCAGGGAAGTCCCAACCTGCCTGTGCTTTTGCATTATAGATGACCTAGTATTCTTAGGGAAGCAGTGCCTTCTGCACTTTAGATCTAGGAAGGAGTGAGTCTGTGTTCTAGAGAGGATTCTTTTCCCTCTAACCTTCAAACTGGCATTCACCAGTAAGAGGTTTTTGTTGTCAAAAGGTGGGGAGGGAGACAATCTGGCAGCCTTCAAATCACGCACCTCAGTCTTTTAACAAGCAACTCCATGGTTAGAAAAAATTTAAGGACATAGCAAAGATTTAATGGCAAGGGTGTGCATTATTTTTTTTTAATTGAAATATAGTTGATTTACAATATTGTGTTAGTTTCAGGTCTACAGCATAGTGATTCATTGTTGCTGTTGTTGTTGTTGTTGTTTTGCAGATTATATTGCATTATAGGTTATTACAAGATTTTGGGTATAATTCCCTGTGCTGTACAGCAGGGGTCCCCAACCCCTGGGCCACGGAGTGGTAGCGGTCCGTGGTCTGTTAGGAACCGGGCTGCACAACAGGAGGTGAGTGGCGGGCAAGCGAGTGAAGCTTCATCTGCCGCTCCCCACCTCTCCCCGTCACTCGCATTACTGCCTGAACCATCCCCCCACCCCGTCCATGGAAAAATTGTCTTCCACGAAACCCATCCCTGCTGCCAAAAAGGTTGGGGACTGCTGCTATACAGTAAATCCTTGTTGCTTATCTATTTTATGTATAGTAGTTTTTATCTGTTAATCCCATACTAATAATTTGTCCCACCCCAACCCCCCTCTTCCCTTCGGTAACTATAAGTTTGCTTTCTATGTCTGTGAGTCTGTTTCTGTTTTGTATATAGATTCATTTGGACATAGATCTATTTTTTAGATTCCACGTATAAGTGATATTATATAGTATTTGTCTTTCTCTGTCTGACTTATTTCACCAAGCATAGTATTCTCTAGGTCAAGGATGCCCATTATAACATAGTTTATAATAGTGAAAAATTGGCAAGAGCCTAAAGGCTCAAGAGTAAGGGGATTCACACACCTATGGTCAATTAATCTTCAACAAAGGAGGCAAGAATATACAATGGGGAAAAGACAGTCTCCTCAGCAAGTGGTGTTGGGAAAGCTGAACAGCTGCGTGCAAATCAATGATGTTAGAACACACCCTCACACCGTACACAAAAATAAACTCAAAATGGCTTAAAGACTTAAATATAAGACGTAACAACATAAAACTCCTAGAAGAGAACATAGGCAAAACATTCTCTGACAAAAATCGTACCAATGTTTTCTTAGGTCAGTCTCCCAGGGCAATAGAAATAAAAGCAAAAATAAACAAATGGGACCTAATAAAACTTTATAAGCTTTTGCATAGCAAAGGAAACCATAAATAAAGTGAAAAGACAACCCATAGAATGGGAGAAAATACTTGCAAACGATGCAACCGACAAGGGTTTAATTTCCAAAATATACAAACAGCTCATACACTCAATGACAAAAAACCAAACAACCCAATCGAAAAATGGGCAGAAGACCTAAATAGACATTTCTGCAAAGAAGACATACAGATGGCCAACAGACATATGAAAAGATGCTCATCATTGCTAATTATTAGAGAAATGCAAATTAAAACTAAAATGAGTTACCACCTCACACCAGTCAGAACAGCCATCATTAAAAACTCTACAAATAACAAATGCTGGAGAGGGTGTGGAGGAAAGGGAACCCTCCTACCCTGTTGGTGGGAATGTAAGTTGGTGCAGCCACTATGGAAAACAGTATGGCGGTTCCTCAAAAAACTAAAAACAGAGCTGCCATATGATCCAGCAATCCCATTCCTGGACATACATCTGGAGAAAATATACGTGCACCCCTGTGTTCATAGCAGCACTATTTACAATAGCCAAGACATGGAAGCAACCTAAATGTCCATCGCCAGAGGAATGGATAAAGAAGATGTGGCACATATATACAATGGAATATTACTCAGCCATAAAAAGAACAAAATTATGCCATTTGCAGCAACACAGATGCAACTAGAGATTATCATACTAAGTGAAGTGAGTCAGAAAGAGAAAGACAAATCCATATGATACTACTTATATGTGGAATCTAAAATACAACACAAATGAACATATCTATGAAACAGAAAGAGACTCACAGATATAGAGAACAGACTGTTAATTTAACTGTTAATTTAACTACTGTTAACTACTGTTAAGGTGGTGGTGGAGGGGAAGGCGGGGGAGGGATGGATTGGGAGTTTGGGATTAGCAGATGCAAACTATTATATATAGGATGGATAAATGATAAAGTCCTACTGTATAGCACAGGGGACTATATTCAATATCCTGTGATAAACCATAATGGAAAAGAATATGGAAAAGAATACATATATATGTATAACTGAAGCACTTTGCTGTACAGCAGAAATGAACACAACATTGTAAATCAGCTATACCTCAATTTTTTTAAAAAAAAAGAATAAGGGGATTTATTAAATTATGGCACATCCATAAAATAGAACATTATTTACCTTGTAAAACTATGCTGTAGATGAATACTCATAGACATGGACAGATGGGCACAGTACAATAAACTGTTAGAAAAAAATATAATTGTAGTATGATGCCATTTTTGCCAGTATACATACAGATAAATGTACAGATAGGTATATGTATTTCAAGTGTTAACAGCAGTTGACTTGAAATGGTGGGTATGTTTATTATCTTCATTTTGCCTAAGTGTAGGTTCTACATATCTTCTAGGGGTTACCTTTAGGGATGGTATTGAAGAAAAAGGAACATGAGGAAGATTTCTGGGGTGCTGGGAATGTTCTAAATCAGTGCTGCCCAAAAGAAATATAATGTAAGCTGCATATGTAAATTAAAATTTACAGGTGAAATTAATTTTAAGGATATATTTTTATTTAATATATCCAAAATATTGTCATTTGGGTATTTAATCACTATAAACAAACTACCAGTGACATATGTTCCCTTTTATTGTACTAAGTTGTTGGAAGTGTATTTTACACTCACAGCACATCTCAATTCCAACTAGCCAGACCTGAACTGCTTAGTAGACACAGTGGCTAGTAGTTACTGTATCGAATAGCGCAAGACTGTATCTTGATTTGAGTGGTGGCTTCATGGATATTTATATAAAAATTCATCATGCTGTACATTTAAGATATAAGCGTTGGGGACTTCCCTGGTGGTGCAGTGGTTAAGAATCCGCCTGCCAATGCAGGAGAGCCGGGTTCCAGCCCTGGTTCGGGAAGATCCCACATGCCGCGGAGCAACTAAGCCCGTGCACCACAACTACAGAGCCTGCGCTCTAGAGTCCGCGAGCCACGACTACTGAAGCCCGCGCGCCTAGAGCCCGTGCTCCGCAACAAGAGAAGCCACTGCAATGAGAAGCCTGCGCACCGAAACGAAGAGTAGCCCCCCTCTCCGCAACTAGAGAAAGCCCGCGCGCAGCAACAAAGAGCCAATGCAGCCAAAAATAAATAAAATAAATAAAAGACTTGACCTTTAAAAAAGAAATCTTTAAAAAAAGGTATAAGCGTTGTATCAATACTTCAATAAAATAAAATTTTAAAAATTTAAATGAACCTTTAAAAAAAGAGGGTTAGGAGACCTATCAAGCAAAGAAAAGCAGCCTCTGGAGACTCAGCAGAGCTGAGCAGCCCTCTCTGGGACCGAGGACACCATTCAGAGTTCCAGGGGCAACCCCCTCAAGGCAGCTGATTTGCCTACACAACAGAGGCTCAGCCCAGGGCCAGGCAGAGCAGGGCGAATCAGCTCCACTAAGAGAAGGAAGAACAGAAACCTGGGAAGAATGCCCTAATGCTAGTAGGAGTGTGGAGTGAGTCTAAAGGTTTACACACAGCACCTACTAGCTGTGTTTGCCCCCCAGAGATGAAGAGAATGTTCTGGGACTCATGTAGAGAAGAGGCGGGTGAGATCCCAGCCCACTGGCCAGGAAGGCTCCCACGGCCACAGCTGACCCCTGCTGCACGCAAGCCTGAGAGAATCTACTTCCATTCTGCTCTGAGCACTGCAGGTCAGGCCAGTGTTCCTGAGGTAGGGTACATGCACCCGATAATTTTAGTGGTATATCAGAAAATTTTTTTAATAGTTATGTATTTATTTAAAATTGTGTGTGTGTGTAAGTACATGTGTATATAATGGAACATAAAATCCATAACTTCATAGATAACAATGGTTAGGGTAATGCTAAAGTTAAAAAAATGACCATAGGGAGTCCCCTGGTGGTCCAGCAGTTAGGACTCTGCGCTTCCACTGCAGGGGGCCCAGGTTCGATCCCTGGTCAGGGAACTGAGATCGCACAAGCTGCGTGGAGCAGCCAAGAAATAAAAAAGTAAAATAAAGTAAAATAAATAAATAAAATAAAAGATGACTGTAAATAAAAATATTAAGTATGTAACAACACAGATGGTACATGGATATAGCAGCAACAGCAACAAATCGTGAAGCGGTAGGCAAATCTTTGAATTTTTGATAAACCACTGTCCCTCCATGAAATGATCCTGGAGACCCAGGCTTTTTGGGGTGGGGCAGGGGGAGGTACTTAAGGGACTGGTCCATGCAGGTGAATCAGGAGGAAAAGAAGAGCAACAGTTAGTTCAGAATCTCTTCAAGAGGCATCAGAAATTGGCTGGTTGGAAGTCAAGAGACCATTTGCTAGAAAAACCAAGACCTTGAAGGAAACACAGTGCAGGTTTCTCCAAAGGGACTTATATTGTGGTCACAATAGAGATTCTTCTTCTTTGTTCCCCTGGGGCAAAGGGGAAAGGCCCCCACTCCTCACCCAGGCGGCATCCCAGAGTGATGCACTCCTGGGTCAGCAGATCTCCCAAGGGGGCACTTCCTGTCTGTGGGGTTCACAAGCAAGTGGCTGCCTGCAGGGCTGACCAAGGGCCGGGACAGCTGCCAGGATGAAGGACTGACAGAGAGGAAAGCCGTGGGGAAGTGCACATCCGTGAATACTGAATTTGTTGAACAAAAAAAGATAATGGACCAGTTCCCTAACTCTGGGTGGCACTCTCTTTCTTAGGTCTATGAGTAGATCTGTTTTGGGAATTTGTCTTTCCTATTAATATCCCCAAAGTCCTATCTTTCTTTTCTTTTTACCTGTTTCTGACCAGAATGCTTCCCAACTTGGATAGAACTACCTTTGGATGCCAGAGCTAAGGGTCAGGGTCCTGCCAGCAGAGCAGGAAGTAAGGGCTTTGTCTGCCCTTGAGTTCCTGGGGGCCGCAGGGCCCACTGAAAAGAAGCCACACACACACCCATTCAGCAAGCATGTGGGTTTCCCACTATTTCTTTTGGGTCCTTTGAGCCTAAAGCCTTGTGTGTGACACCTGTGGAGCGGACACAAAGATGTCACCACCTTGTTCTTAATGTACTCAGTCCATCTGGGAGTAGAGAGGAGCAAAAGCATTAAAAAGGCAGAAGGAAGCCAAGAAGGCGGGATGCCTAGGGGTGCGCTGAGGAAGGAACAAGCCAGGCTCACAGAACAGGGTGGCGGTGAATTATAACCCTCCGCAGCGCTCCCAGCCATATGGATGGGCCCATGATGGTAATAATTGTTTCTATTTATGGACAGTTGACAACGTGCCACGACTGTGCTGAGCTCTCTCCATGTGTTACCCCACTTAGCAGAGCAGCTGAGAGCACAGGCTGTGGAGTTATTCAGTCAGCACATTTTAATAAGAGCCTACTACGTGCCAGGTACTGTTCTAGGTACTGGAGAAACAGCAGTGCCAAGTCCAAGTCCCTACTCTAAGAAGTTACCTAAGCCAGAGGCTTCACTTGGACCAGATTTGGGTTTTAAACCTACCTTTCGCTAGATGATCGACCAATAGCCCCTGTGGGCCTTAGTCTCTCCAGCTACGAAATTTAAAAAGAATTTACCTTAAAGGTTTGTGTGAGGATTAAATGAAACAAAACGTGTCAAGTTCTTAGAGCAGTGCACAGGACCCAGTAATGGCTCAATAAATGCTGGCTGTTATTTGTAATGCTTCAGGTAGGTACCCTTATTGTTCCCATTCTTTTTTTTTCTTTTTTTTGCTGTGGTGGCAAAATATACATAACATAAAATTTATCATTTTTACCATTTTAGAGTGTATAGTTCAATGGCATTAAGTACATTCACACATTGGTGGGCAACCATCACCACCATCCATATCCAGAATTTTTTCCACCTTCCCAAACTGAAATTTCATACCCATTAAAAATAACTCTCCATTTCTCCCTTCCTCTGGTCCCTGGCAACCACCATACTACTTTCTATGAATTTAACTACTGTTAAGTACCTAATATAAATGGAATCATACAATATTTATCCTTTTGTGACTGGCTTATTTCACTTAGCATAATATCCTCAAGGATCATCCATGTTGTAGCATGTGTCAGAATTTCCTTCCCTTTTTTTTTCTATTTCTATTTTTTTAAACATCTTTATTGGAGTATAATTGCTTTACATTGTTGTGTTAGTTTCTGCTGTATAACAAAGTGAATCACCTATACATATACACATATCCCCATATCCCCTCCCTCTTGCCTCTCCCTCCCACCCTCCCTATCCCACCCCTCTAGGTGGTCACAAAGCACCGAGCTGATCTCCCTGTGCTATGCAGCTGCTTCCCACTAGCTATCTATTTTACATTTGGTAGTGTATGTATGTTAATGCCACGCTCTCACTTCGTCCCAGCTTACCGTTCCCCCTCACCGTGTCCTCAAGTCCTTTCTCTACATCTGCGTCTTTATTCCTGTCCTGACTCCAGGTTCTTCATGACCTTTTTTTTTTTCTTCTTCTTAGATTCCATATATATGTGTTAGCATACGGTATTTGTTTTTCTCTTTCTGACTTACTTCACTCTGTATGACAGACTCTAGGTCCATCCACCTCACTACAAATAACTCAATTTCATTTCCTTTTATGGCTGAGTAATATTCCATTGTATATATGTGCCACATCTTCTTTATCCATTCATCTGTCAATGGACACTTAGGTTGCTTCCATGTCCTGGTTATTGTAAATAGAGCTGCAATGAACACTGTGGTACATGACTCTTTTTGAATTATGGTTTTCTCAGGGTATATGCCCAGTAGTGGGATTGCTGGGTCATATGGTAGTTCTATTTTTAGTTTTTTAAGGACCCTCCATACTGTTCTCCATAGTGGCTGTATCAATTTACATTCCCACCAACAGTGCAAGAGGGTTCCCTTTTCTCCACACCCTCTCCAGCATTTACTGTTTGTAGATTTTTTGATGATGGCCATTCTGACTGGTGTGAGGTGATACCTCATTGTAGTTTTGATTTGCATTTCTCTAATGATTAGTGATGTTGAGCATCCTTTTATGTGTTTGTTGGCAACCTGTGTATCTTCTTTGGAGAAATGTCTATTTAGGTCTTCTGCCCATTTTTGGATTGGGTTGTTTGTTTTTTTGATATTGAGCTGCATGAGCTGCTTGTATATTTCAGAGATTAATCCTTTGTCAGTTGCTTCATTTGCAAATATTTTCTCCCATTCTGAGGGTTGTCTTATCGTCTTGCTTATGGTTTCCTTTGCTGTGCAAAAGCTTTTAAGTTTCATTATGTCCCATTTATTTATTTTTGTTATTTCCATTTCTCTAGGAGGTGGGCCAAAAAGGATCTTGCTGTGATTTATGTCATAGAGTGTTCTGCCTATATTTTCCTCTAAGACTTTTATGGTATCTGGCCTTACATTTAGGTCCTTAATCCATTTGGAGTTTATTTTTGTGTATGGTGTTAGGGAGTGTTCTAACTTCCTTCTTTTACATGTAGCTGTCCAGTTTTCCCAGCACCACTTATTGAAGAGGCTGTCTTCCCTCCATTGCATACTCTTGCCTCCTTTATCAAAGATACGGTGACCATATGTGCATGGGTTTATCTCTTGGCTTTCTATCCTGTTCTATTGATCTATATTTCTGTTTTTGTGCCAGTACCATACTGTCTTGATTACTGTAGCTTTGTAGTCTAAAGTCAGGGAGCCTGATTCCTCCAACTCTGTTTTTCCTTCTCAAGATTGCTTTGGCTATTCGGGGTCTTTTGTATTTCCATACAAATTGTGAAATTTTTTTGTTCTAGTTCTGTGAAAAATGCCATTGGTAGTTTGATAGGGATTGCACTGACTGCTTTGGGTAGTATAGTCATTTTCACAATGCTGATTCTTCCAATCCAAGAACATGGTATATCTCTCCATCTGTTTGTATCATCTTTAATTTCTTTCATCAGTGTCCTATAGTTTTCTGCATACAGGTCTTTTTCTCCTTAAGTAGGTTTATTCCTAGCTGTTTTATTCTTTTTGTTGCAATGGTAAATGGGAGTGTTTCCTTAATTTCTTTTTCAGATTTTTCATCATTAGTGTATAGAAATGCAAGACATTTCTGTGCATTAATTTTGTATCCTGCTACTTTACCAAATTCACTGATTAGCTCTAGTAGTTTTCTGGTAGCATCTTTAGGATTTTCTATGTATAGCATCATGTCATCTGCAAACACTGACAATTTTACTTTTTCTTTTCCAATTTGGATTCCTTTTATTTCTTTTTTTTCTCTGATTGCTGTGGCTAAAACCTCCAAAACTATGTTGAATAATAGTGGTGAGAGTGGGCAACCTTGTCTTGTTCCTGATCTTAGTGGAAATGGTTTCAGTTTTTCACCATTGAGAATGATGTTGGCTGTGGGTTTCTCATATATGGCCTTTATTATGTTGAGGTAGGTTCCCTCTATGCCCACTTTCTGGAAGGTTTTCATCATAAATGGGTGTTGAATTTTGTCAGAAGCTTTTTCTGCGTCTATTGAAATGATCATATGGTTTTTCTCCTTCAGTTTGTTAATATGGTTTATCACATTGATTGATTTGCATATATTGAAGAGTCCTTGCATTCCTGTGATAAACTCCACTTGATCATGGTGTGTGATCCTTTTAATGTGTGGTTTGATTCTGTTTGCTAGTATTTTGTTGAGGATTTTTGCATCTATGTTCATCAGTGATATTGGCCTGTAGTTTTCTTTTTTTGTGACATCTTTGTCTGGTTTTGTTGTCAGGGTGATGGTGGCCTCGTAGAATGAGTTTGGGAGTGTTCCTCCCTCTGCTATATTTTGGAAGAGTTTGAGAAGGATAGGTGTTAGCTTTTCTCTAAATGTTTGATAGAATTTGCCTGTGAAGCCATCTGGTCCTGGGCTTTTGTTTGTTGGAAGATTTTTAATCACAGTTTCAATTTCAGTGCTTGTGATTGGTCTGTTTATATTTTCTATTTCTTCCTGGTTCAGTCTTGGAAGGTTGTGCTTTTCTAAGAATTTGTCCATTTCTTCCAGGTTGTCCATTTTATCGGCATACAGTTGCTTGTAGTAATCTCTCACGATCCTTTGTATTCCTGCAGGGTCAGTTGTTACTTCTCCTTTTTCATTTCTAATCCTGCTGATTTGAGTCTTCTCCCTTTTTTTCTTGATGAGTCTGGCTAATGGTTTATCAATTTTGTTTATCTTCTCAAAGAACCAGCTTTTAGTTTTATGGATCTTTGCTATTGTTTCCTTCATTTCTGTTTCATTTATTTCTGATATGATCTTTACGATTTCTTTCCTTCTGCTAACTTTGCGGGTTTTTTTGTTCTTCTTTCTCTAATTGCTTTAGGTGTAAGGTTAGGTTGTTTATTTGAGATTTTTCTTGTTTCTTGAGGTAGGATTGTATTGCTATAAACTTCCCTCTCAGAACTGCTTTTGCTGCATCCCATAGGTTTTGGGTCGTCATGTTTTCATTGTCATTTGTTTCCAGGTATTTTTTGATTTCCTCTTTGATTTCTTCAGTGACCTCTTGGTTATTTCATAGTGTATTGTTTAGCCTCCATGTGTTTGTACTTTTTACAGTTTTTTCCCTGTAATTGATATCTAGTCTCATAGCATTGTGGTAGGAAAAGATACTTGATACGATTTCTATTTTCTTAAATTTACCAAGGCTTGATTTGTGACCCAAGGTATGATCTATCCTGGAGAGTGTTCCATGACCACTTGAGAAGAAAGTGTATTCTGTTGTTTTTGGATGGAATGTCCTATAAATATCAATCAAGTCCATCTTGTTTAATGTGTCATTTAAAGCTTGTGTTTCCTTATTTATTTTCATTTTGTTTGATCTGTCCATTGGTGAAAGTGGGGTGTTAAAGTCCCCTACTATTATTGTGTTACTGTCGATTTCGATTTTATGGCTGTTAGCATTTGCCTTATGTATTGAGGTGCTCCTATGTTGGGTGCATAAATGTTTACAGTTGTTATATCTTCTTCTTGGATTGATCATTATGTAGTGTCCTTCTTTGTCTCTTGCAATAGTCTTTATTTTAAAGTCTATTTTGTCTGATATGAGAATTGCTACTCCAGCTTTCTTTTGATTTCCATTTGCATGGAATATCTGTTTCCATCCCCTCACTTCCAGTCTGTATGTGTCCCTAGGTCTGAAATGGGTCTCTTGTAGACAGCATATGTACGGGTCTTGTTTTTGTATCCATTCAGCCAGTCTATGTCTTTTGGTTGGAGCACTTAATCCATTTACATTTAAGGTAATTATCGATATGTATGTTCCTGTTACCATTTTCTTAATTGTTTTGGCTTTGTTGTTGTAGGTCTTTTCCTTCTCTTGTGGTTCCTGCCTAGAGAAGTTCCTTTAGCATTTGTTGTAAAGCTGGTTTGGTGGTGATGAATTCTCTTAGCTTTTGCTTGTCTGTAAAGGTTTTAATTTCTCCATCGAATCTGAATGAGATCCTTGCTGGGTAGAGTAATCTTGGTTGTAGGTTTTTCCCTTTCATCACTTTAAATATGTCCTGCCACTCCCTTCTGGCTTGCAGAGTTTCTGCTGAAAGATCAGCTGTTAACCTTATGGGGATTCCCTTGTTTTTTTTTTTTTTACCTTGTATGTTATTTGTTGCTTTTCCCTTGCTGCTTTTAATATTTTTTCTTTATATTTAATTTTTGATTGTTTGATTAACATGTTTTGGCGTGTTTCTCCTTGGATTTATCCTGTATGGGACTCTCTGAGCTTCCTGGACTTGATTGACTATTTCCTTTCCCATATTAGGGAAGTTTTCATCTATAATCTCTTCAAATATTTTCTCAGTCCCTTTTTTTTCCCCCTTCTTCTTCTGGGACCCCTATCATTTGAATGTTGTTGTGCTTAATGTTGTCCCAGAGGTCTCTGAGACTGTCCTCAATTCTTTTCATTCTTTTTTCTTTATTCTGCTCTGCGGTAGTTATTTCCACTATTTTATCTTCCAGGTCACTTATCTGTTCTTCTGCCTCAGTTATTCTGCTATTGATTCCTTCTAGAGAATTTAAAATTTCATTTATTGTGTTGTTCATCATTGTTTGTTTGCTCTTTAGTCTTCTAGGTCCTTGTTAAACGTTTCTTGTATTTTCTCCCTTCTATTTCCAAGATTTTAGATCATCTTTACTATCATTACTTTGAATTCTTTTTCAGGTAGACTGCCTATTTCCTCTTCATTTGTTTGGTCTGGTGGGTTTTTACCTTGCTCCTTCATCTGCTGCGTATTTCTCTGTCTTCTCATTTTGCTTAACTTACTGTGTTTGGGGTCTCCTTTTCGCATGCTGCAGGTTCGTAGTTCCCGCTGTTTTTGGTGTCTGCCCCCAGTGGGTAAGGTTGGTTCAGTGGGTTGTATAGGCTTCCTGGTAGAGGGGACTGGTGCCTGTGTTCTGGTGGATGAAGCTGGATCTTGTCTTTCTGGTGGGCAGGACTGTGTCCAGTGGCGTGTTTTGGGATGTCTGTGAACTTATTATGATTTTAGGCAGCCTCTCTGCTAATGGGTGGGGTTGTGTTCCTGTCTTGCTAGTTGTTTGGCATGGGGTGTCCAGCACTGGAGCTTACTGGTCATTGAGTGCAGCTGGGTCTTAGCATTGAGACGGAGATCTCTGGGAGAGCTCTCATCGATTGACATTACATTGGGCCGGGAGGTCTCTGGTGGTCCAATGTCCTGAATTCGGCTCTCCCACCTCAGAGGCTCAGGCCTGACACCTGGCCGGAGCACCAAGACCCCGTCAGTCACACAGCCAGGTACGTGGGGAGTTTCTTGCCTATTGGGAAGTCTGAGGTCTTCTGCCAGTGTTCAGTAGGTGTTCTGTAGGAGTTGTTCCACATGTAGATGTATTTTTGATGTATTTGTGGGGAGGAAGGTGATCTCCACATCTTACTCCTCCGCCATCTTGAATGTCCTCTTCCTCCTTCCTTTTTAAGGTTGAATAATATGCCATTATATGTATATACCATGTTTTGTTTATCCATGGACACTTGGGTAGTTTCTACCTTTTGACCATTGTGAATAATGCTGCTATGAACATGGGTGAACAAGTATCATTTCGAGTCCTTGCGTTTGGATATACACCCAGAAGTGGAATTGCTAGTTCATACAGTAATTCCATTTTTAATTTTTTGAGGAACTGCCATACTGCATTTCCACAGCAATGCACCATTTTACATTCCCACCACAAGAGTTCTAATTTCTCCACATCCTCACCAACACTTATTATCAGTTTTCTTTTTTTTATAATAGCCATCCTAATGGGTGTGAGGTGGTATCTCATTGTAGTATTTATTTATTTATTTATTTACTTATTTATTTAGCTGCACTGGGTCTTAGTTGCAGCACGCGGGATCTTTGTTGTGGCATGTGGGCTCTTTAGTTGCGGCATGCGGGCTCTTTAGTTGCGACATGCGGGCTCTTAGTTGTGGCACGCAGGATCTAGTTTCCTGACCAGGGATTGAAGCTGGGGCCCCTGCATTGGGAGCACAGACTCTTAACCACTGGACCACCAGGGAAGTCCCCTCATTGTGGTTTCGATTTGCATTTTCCTCCTGGTCAGTGATGTTGAACATCTTTTCAGGTACTTCTTGGCTATTTGCACACCTCCCTTGGAGAAATGTGTATCTAAGTCATTTTTTAATTTGAGCTGTTTGTGTTGTTGTTGAGTACAGCAAGGTGTTTTACACGAGTTTAGTCCTTTCTTCCCACAATGCTCCCAGAGTCTCCTCTTAATGCCCCTGCCAGGCACAGACTCAGGCCCCGCCTCCTCTGCTGGCATCCCAAGGCACCTCAGACTGATAAATGAAACCTGCAACAGTAGCTAGACAAGAAATAACCAAATGCAGAAAGGAGGGAGGGGAAGGCCAACTAAGAGGATAAACAAACAGGCTCCAATTCTCTCAATCCAGTCCTTACTAAATTGGGCACAAAATGTCAGTGCCTCAAATCCAAATGTGAAGTGATTCATATGAATTTCACCTTTGCACTTCACAAAGGGAATGTGTCTTTGCACATTCTAGGAGCATCCTCCCTGCATCCCCTCACAATGGAACAGCAGCAGCAAGGACCAGAAGACATAAGAAAAAGAGGGGCCTGGAAGGATGGTAGGTCCGTGCAAGCAGCTTTTGGGGAGCAGAAACGTGTCTGGGGGAAGAAGCAGGAAGAGTGATTGCTCCCCCAGCACATTCTCCAGAGGTGGAATTTTAGAACAATAGTGTAATAAGTAAGTTGATGTTAATAAGGCAATTGCAGCCATGATGAAAAGTTGTGTAGGGAAGAAACGTGAGAGCAAAATCAGGAGACCTTCTAAAATGGCAGCCATCCATGAGCCACTTTTTAAGCATACTTGCTCCTCTGACAGTGACCCCAGCCCCATCCCAGGTTCCTTCCTCTAGACATTAGAATAAGACTATAGCTCTTCACCAGGAAACACTACATGCAGGTTCCCAGGCACCATCTCTGGAGATGTACCCTCAGTGGGTCTGGGGCAGGGCCTAGAAACCTGAATTTTGGTCCCGCTGCCCAAGATGATGGCAACGCTAATGGCTAGACCCCATACCTTGAACCCCGCTGGCTACTCTCAGTGGCAGAGACTCCCCTGGGCTGTCCCCAGTCTGTGAGACAGCCACCATAGTCTCTATTCCCCCTTTCCCTTCCCCAATACTGGGAATGATTCTTGAGATGATGAACAGAAAAATTAGGGGTCAATGACTTATTACCCCAAGACAACAGGATTCTTCCCTCCCCAAAAGAATTTGCTAAGGGATGCTTTCACTTTTCAGGTGCTTGCTCTTAGGTGTTTGTTTGCCAGATTAAGAGTGTGAGAAGTTTGGCAGATGGCATTCAGGGGAGAGGTGGAGAGCATTTAAGATCCATGGCAAACTGGACATCACTGAGCAACGAAGATAAAATGAGAATCACAAGCTAAAGTTACAGAGAGATAGGATTTGGTTTATACACTTGTCAAGAACACATCCATTTGTAACCATAATAATAATGGCTCATGAGCCAGGCCCTGTGCTAAGTGTTTTATTCATTAATTCATTTAAAAATATATTTACATAAGTAAACGTGTACAAAAATATAAACAGAGGCTGTATTTACAGATGGTTACAAGTCAGTCAAGCAGTGTAGCCTTCTGTTTTAGCACTTGAGTTCTAGACAGCCTCAGGTTCAAGTCCTGGCTCTGACATTCATTAACTGTGTGACCTTAGCAAGAAGGATATCCAGACCTCAGTGTGCTCATCTGAGAAATAAGGCAGCACGTACCTCACAGGACTGTTCATCTGATTAAAGGAGATGATACATGCAAAGCTCTTAGCACAGTCCCTGGCATGTGGTAAAACAGCTTATGAGTGTATCCAATGGTTGTTATTATCGTTGTTGCTGCCAGAGTAGAGTTTGAGTCCCCCATCCTAAAGCAGGGCAAGAGTTGGGTCTACAGCCACTTCTGACTTCACACATTCCCACCAAGATACAGAGGAAATCCAGGGGATGCTTTCAGGCTAGTGTAGTTGCCGAGGTGGTACCAGAGCTGGAAACAACCTGCCACCAGCATTCATACTGGATAACTCCTCCTGCACAGACAGTATGTCCTAGAAACTGCAGAGATCTGTAAGATAAATGTGAGGTCACTCTAAGAATTAAATGAGGTAGTAGAGAGCCTAGCACACAGCAAATATTCCATCATTATTAGGCATTGTTATTATCTATCATTTTGTAAGATATTTGCTATAGTGTCTCTAAAAACATGACTTCATTAATAATAATTCACATTAATTGAGCAGTACTCCAAGAGCCATCTCTTGGGTCTGCATGCCCAATACCTTCACCTTTTCCTGATGACAGCATCTCATTTACCTCTGGGGAACTTCCTCCCTCCATCACAGTCCTCTATTCCAGCTCTTGACAGTCAGTAATCAATCGTTCCAGCCTAATCAGCCAGAGGTGACCAAGAACAAGCCTGTGGTCTGATGGAATCAGATTTCTTGGCTCCAAGCAGTGAGGTGGGGCACTCCAGAGGACCCACAGAAGGATGGCAGCTCTTCTGTAAGTTTTGGGCTCCAGCTCAAGGATTCCAAGGAGGGCCAAAGAGAAGTGGGAATCAGTTCTGGACTGGTTGCTGTCTTGGACTCAGGACTGAGAAAAGCAGAGATTAACTAGGGATGGAGTGCTGTCATGAGGTGAGGCCACAGAGCAGTTGGTTATCCGTGCAGTAAGAGATGAGAATAGCAAACCAGGCTTTTGCTTTTGTCTTTTGTCAAAAGTCAGAAAGCAGCAGTCACCCAAAGAGAGGTCCTTGTGGCATTTCACAGCTGCTGCCTGACTGTGGGAGAAATACAAAGCTGTGGCTTTGCAGCTGGCTTTATCTCCTCTGTCCTCCCAGCTGGCTTTTTTCCTTTTTCAGTCCAAGCTGATTTTCACTTTCAGCCCCAACTGTGACTTTGTACAGAGACACCCTTCCTCAAGACACTTGACTGTCATTTGCTAGAAAATTGTCCTAATGAGAATTCAATCCTCTGACGACTGTGACGTGAAGGAACCCCCTGGAGCGTGCAAAGCCCAACCTGCAGTGATAGGCAGAATCCTGCCACACCAACAGAGGTTGGAGCTGGGTCATCCAAGACAGAGCCCCAGGGGAGGCCGAGCTACAAGCCTCTGGTGCTGAGATGCCCATCACTTCCTGGCCTCTTTCCAGCCTCCCAGAGGACTGATTGTTTAGCTATTCTTTGCATTCTGGGAGCTATCCCAATCTTTATCCAGTAATCCTTGTTAAACCAAGCCATTGAGTTTCTGTTGCTTGCTACTCCAGAATCCTAAATGACCCATCTCTGTAAGCCCTGTGTTGGCTGCTGGGGATAGAGGAATAAGATGCAGGCCCACCTGGATGCACTCACTGACTACTTGTGACTAAAGGGAGTGATTATTCTCATGACAAAAAAATTCTTCCTTTTGTAAAATAATTCACTCCTGGGTCCTCCCTTCCTCCCTCCATCCCTCATTTTGTAAACTTCACGATGGCTTACTCTATCCCCAGTGCCAGACCTGCAACAAGCCCTCAGCGGATTCATTGAATGAATGAATGAATGGATGGTGTGATCATCTCCATTTCTACAGATAAGGAAAAAGACAATGGATGGTGTGATCATCTCCATTTCTGCTGATAACGTATTAGCAGATGCTTTCAATAAGTGGTAGAGCAGAGATTCCAAACCAGGTCAGCTTGTGTCTTCCCTGCACTACACCACACTGTGTTTCTCTTATTCACCTGAAAAATGAGCTCTCCTTTTCTTGGATAGGAGAAAGCCAAGGTACCAAGGAGAGATTCTAATATCAAAACGTCACATTCTGATTTGGCAGGTCCTCTAAAAGTTAAACAGAATTCCCATATGACCCAGCAATCCATTCCTAGGTATACACCCAAAAAACTGAAAACAGGTACTCAGACAAGCACACATAAACTTATGTTCACAGCTGTACTACAGCCACAAGGTGGAAACAGCCCAAAAGTCCATCAATGAATGGATGGATAAACAAATTGTGGCAGATGCATACAATGGAATGTTATTCAGCCATAACAAGAAACGAAGCACTGATGCATATTATAACGTAGATAAACCTCAAACACATATGCTATGGGAAAGAAGCCACACACAAAAGGTCACATATAGTATGATTCGATTTATATGAAATACCCAGAATACATAAATCCACAGAGACAGAACACATATTTGGTGGTTATCAGAGGTTGGGGGGAGGGGGAAATGGAGAGAAACTGCTTAACGGGTAGAGGGTTTCCCTTTGGGGTGATGAAAATGTTTTGGAACTAAATAGAGGTGATGATTATAAAACACTGTGAGTGCACTAAATGCCACTGAACTGTTCACTTTAACATGGTTAATTTTATGTTAGGTGAATTTCACCTCAAATTTTTTTTTTTTTTTTTTTTTTTTTTTTTTGCCATACCATATGGCATGCGGGATCTCAGTTCCCCCACCAGGGATTGAACCCATGCCCCCTACAGTGGAAGCGTGGAGTCTTAACCACTGGACGGCCAGGGAAGTCCCTCACCTCAATTTTTAAAAAATCACATTCCAGGGGCTGTGCTGGCACTCAGAACACCAAATGTTTCCCATGGCACCTATGCTTAATGCTGTTAATTGGTTTTTAGGTTGTGCCAGAGAAGCCCTCTTTTGGAGGCAGTATGGTCAAATGGCTGGAGTACAGACAACGTTGGTTCAAACCCCAGATCAACTACTTATGTGACCTTGGGTGAATTTCTAAACCTCTGGTTACCAGGTTTCTCATCAGTGAAACTGGAATAAGGGTATCTACCTCATAGGGTTGTTTTAAGGACTAAGTGAGATTATAATGCATGCAAAGTACTTGGAACAGTCCCTAGGACACGATAAATGCTCAGTGAATATTAGCTGCTATAATTATGATGATGATCCCCTATAGCGGGTTCACTGTTTCCAACTCCTCCATTTTCAAAAGTTTTTGTCATACTCTCTCTGTTATACATTTTATCCTGCAGAGATCTGTTTCTGCCAGGAAAGGAGCTGTTCTCCACAAAGCAGACTGACTCCCCAATGAGGAGACCTCCAGCAATGAAATTCCAAGGATGTTCCAGAGGGACCCTTTCTGGTTTTTATCTCCATCAGCAGTAGAGAGCTCCCAGGAAGTGAACTCGACACAGGATCATTAGAGCGATCCCTGTTCCCTGTGGCTGCCTGTGCAATTTAGTGCACTTATTGTGAGCTCTGTTTCTTGGTCATTTGCTACGTGGGATGACATTGTTCCCCTCCCAGCCCCAGGCTAGTTCCTGTGCTCTCTGGTGTGGAGACTTGGAGATGTGGGAAACATCCCACACAGCTGGTTGGCCAGCCTCAGAGGTCCACCCTTGTGCAGACGGGTCACTAGGCTCAAAAAACATCCTGTCCACACCCTTAGCCTATCAAACCTGTGCCTCTCACCCATGCCCAGGTCACACATTCGATTTTTTAAAAATCATTGTTTTAAAAATAATTAAAAGTGTTCCATTTGCAAAAGGATATGCCCTGAAAAGGAAGCCTCTTCTGCTCCCTGCCCTTCAGCCTCCCAGCCTTTCAGTTCCCCTCCCCCAAAATCATCATGACTGTTTCTTGAATATCCTTCCAGAGACAGTCGACACATATAGGAACATATTTTTATTCCTCTCCATGACCCCCACGCATATTCTAGCACAAATGATACCATACATGGAATTTGCATCTTGTTTTTTTTTTAAATTAACTATCTATCATGGTAGTATTCATATTAGTTCACAGGACTCCATCTCATTTTTAATGGTTGCATTGTATTCCATTTTATAGGTACCCAAAGCTTTATCCAACCAGTTCCCGACTGATAGACATTTAGGTTGTTTCCAGTATTTGCCTTTAACAAGCAGGCTACAATGAATGCCATTCTAGAAGGAAATGAGAATTCAATTTCCTTCTGTTGAGGTGAGGCTTCCTTCTCTTCCCTTAGCACTTTGCTCATAGAGTTGCCTGTACATACAGGACATGTCCTGTATTTTGTCCTGCGTCCTGTATTGACTGTCAGGACACCCTGAATGTCCTGTATTCAGCTTTTTTCAATAAATTACTAAAATGCGTCGGAGCTATTTTTCCTCCACAGTAACTGGTGCTTAAATCACTTAAATGGCAACACCAGCTGAAAAGCGTATCTCCACAAATAAAAATTCAACCTCTTATGATCTCCTGCAGGTTTAGCTGAGGGAAATAAAAGGGGAGACTGAGAATTAAAGGTACTTATTTTCATATGCAGGAAAGGAGAACACCGTTCTTTGGCCAAAGTCCCAAGCTGTGACCAGTAACCGCGTTGATGAGAAATCACTTACGATTTTTGTTCTGAAAATCAGCCAATCAGCGATACTCTCACTTCAGTAACTATGCTTCTGGATGTGAACAAATCCACGACCAACCCTCCGAAAGCCAGCCAGTCAGTGACAGTCCCCACGCTCCTAGACGACGGCCAATCAGCAAGCGTCTCACTCCCAGGACCATGCTCGAAAGCCAGCCAGTCAAAGGCAACCTTGCTCCAGGGATACAGTAACGCAGCTGAAAGTCCTTACATCCTTAAATCCTTTCTCTTTTGAAAGTCCACCAGCCGCTGCGCCCAGGCTCCCCAAAACCTTCCATAAAATCAGCTCTGGCTTTGCTGGGGAGACTTTGCCTTAAAAGTGCTGTCTCACTTTCAGGCAAACAGGAAGTTCACCTTTTTTTTTTTTTTTTAATCAGATGTTAAATTCAATTTATGTTAGCATGCAGTTTTGCAGCCCTTTCAACAGTTGGACCCAGTTTATAGTAAGTCAAGAGTTTGAACCTGTAAATGACAAATGCACTCTCACAGCTGTGAGATTATCAAATTCAATCTCTTTGATTCTTTAAGTGGTTTCTCTTACTTTTTTTTAAACCTTCCTGCAATATTTTTTTTTACTGAGGTGTAACAGACATAACACTGTATTAGTTTCAATTGAACAAAAT
Source organism: Balaenoptera ricei (assembly GCF_028023285.1). Lineage (NCBI taxonomy): Eukaryota > Metazoa > Chordata > Mammalia > Artiodactyla > Balaenopteridae > Balaenoptera > Balaenoptera ricei. The sequence continues at coordinate 119,492,372 of NC_082641.1, read as the reverse complement.
ATTTGATACTTGTAAATATTGCAAAATGATCACCACAATAAGCCTAGTTAACATGTCACCATACAGTTAAAAAATATTTTTTTTGTGATGAGGACTTTTCAGATCTACTCTCTTAGCAGCTTTAAAATCTGCAGTAGTAAAGTTGAACTGTTGTCACCATTACATTATACCATTACATTACAGTCACATTACATCCCCATGATTTATTTACTTTATTGCTGGAAACCTGTACCTTTTGGTCCTCTTCACCAATTTCTCCCACTCCTTACCCCCTCACCTGTGGCAACCACCAATCTGTTCTCTGTATCTGTGAGCTTGGTTTTTTGATGTTGTTTTAAATTTCATGTATAAGTGTAATCATAGGCTATTCTTTGTCTTATTTTGCTTAGCATAATGCCCTCGAGGCCCATCCATTTTGTTGCCAATGGCAAGATTTCATTCTTTTTGATGGCTGAATAGTATTCCATTGTGTAATGTATACTGCATCTTCTTTTTTAAAAAACATTTATTTATTTACTTACTTGGCTGCGCCTCATCTTAGTTGTGGCAGGTGGACTCCTTAGTTGTGGCATGCAAACTCTTAGTTGTGGCATGCATGTGGGATCTAGTTCCCTGATCAGGGATCGAACCCGGGCCCCCTGCATTGGGAACATGGGGTCCTATCCACTGCGCCACCAGGGAAGTCCCTATACTGCATCTTCTTTATCTATTCATCCATTGATGGACACGTGGGTTGTTTCCATTATCTTGGCTATTGTAAGTAATGCTGCAGTGAACACAGGGTTGCATATATCTTTTTAAAAAAACATTTATTTATTTATTTGGCTGCACGGGGTCTTAGTTGCAGCACGTGGGATCTTCGTTGCGGCATGCGGGAATCTTTTAGTTGCAGCATGTGAACTCTTAGTTGCAGCATGCATGTGGGATCTAGTTCCCTGACCAGGGATCGAACCCGGGGCCCCTGCTTTGGGAGCTCAGCGTCTTAGCCACTGGGCCACCAGGGAAGTCCTAACATATATCTTTTCGAATTAGTGTTTTCGTTTTCTTCAGATAAATACCTAGGAGTGGAATTGCTGGATCGTATGGTAGTTCTATTTTTAATTTTTTAGGAACTTCCATACTGTTTTCCATAGTGGCTGCACCAATTTACATTCCCACCAACAGTGCACGAGGGTTCCCTTTTCTCCACATTCTCGCCAACACTTGTTATTTGTTGTCTTTGGTAACAGCCATCCTGACAAGTGTGAGATGATACCTCATTGTGGTTCTGATTTGCATTTCCTCATGATTAGTGATGTTGAGTATCTTTTCATGTACCTATTGGCCATCTGTATATCTTCCTTGGAAAATGTCTATTCAGATCCTCTACCTATTTTTAATTGGGATTGTTTGTTTGTTTGTTGCTATTCAGTTGTATGAGTTCCTTATATATTTTGGATATTAACACTATCAGAAATCTATTTTTCTGTATATATGAACCCCCAAATATAAAAGAGCAAGCATAAATTTTGTGCTGAACTTTCTGAGCAGTGAACATTTATTAAACAAGACAGAAATCCCTTTTGAAAGTTTCTGCAGTATGCATTTGTTCATTTAATATAAAAAAGATGAAAAATCAGACATAAGCCAGCATATATTAACAACTAACCATAAGAGATGTATGATTTCCTTAACTAACACTAAGGAAAGTGATAAACAATTTTTATTAGGAAAAATTCAGATTAAGAAGATAATACAATCACAGCAGAAATGTAATGGACTTCCACACCTGTATATCATCATCAGTCTTTCAACTCAAGTAAGTGTTTGGATGTACTACCACCAGAAGTGTTTTCAGGTTCCAAAATTGCAAACAAATTTTCAAATGCTAGGATGAAATCTACTGCCATAATAATAATAATATAATAGCTCCATTTATTACTACAGAGATTATCAAAGATCTAAATGTCTTACCCTTTTATGGCATAGCCAAAATGCAAATAATCACAGTGCAGAAACAAATGTTCCTTTATGCAATATTTTTCTTATGAAAAAGGCTTGCATATAAGGCTACTGCAAGTAGAATGCCTTTCAGATGAGACTTTAGAAACAGTAAAAATTTTTGCAGACACTCTCTTATTGAGTTAAGAGTTAATCTCACACACACACACACACACACACACACACACCCAAAAACCAAAAACAAAGGGACACGGGAAACTTTTGGAGGTGATGGATAAATCTATTACCTTGATTATGGTGATTGTTCCCCAGGGAATGCATATGCCCATACTCATCAAATTATACACATTAAATATACGTAGTTATTTTGTATATATTTTAAAAAGTTAGTAGTGCAAATCAAAACCACAATGAGGGACTTCCCTGGTGGTCCAGTGGTTAAGAATCCACCTTCCAATGCAGGGGACACAGGTTCAATCCCTGATCAGGGAACTAAGATCCCACAAGCCATGGGGCAACTAAGCCCGTGCGCCACAACTACTGAGCCCACACACTCTGGAGCCTGCGCCGCAACTGGAGAGAAGACCACGTGCCACAACAAAGAGCCCGAGTGCCGCTACGAAAGATCCCGTGTGCCGCAACTAAGACCCAACGCAGCCAAATAAATAAATTAATTTAAAAAACCCCACCACAATGAGATATCACTTCACACCTGTCAGAATGGCTATTACCAAAAAGACAACAAATAACAAGTGTTTGTGAGGAGGTGGAGAAAAGGGAACCCTTGTGCACTGCTGGTGGGAATGTAAATTGGTGCAGCCACTATGGAAAATAGTGGCTCAAAAAATTAAAAACAGAACTACCATACGATCCAGCAATTCCACTCCTAGGTGTGAAGTGATATCTCATTGTGGTGGGGTTTTTAAAATTTGAATTTAATCTGAAGAAAAGAAAAACACTAATTCAAAAAGATGCACCCCGGGCTTCCCTGGTGGTGCAGTGGTTAAGAATCCTCCTGCCAATGCAGGGGACACAGGTTCGAGGCCTGGTCCGGGAAGATCCCACACGCCGTGGAGCAACTAAGCCCATGCGCCACAACTACTGAGCCTGCGCTCTAGAGCCCACGAGCCACAACTACTGAGCCTGTGCGCCTAGAGCCCGTGCTCCACAACAAGAGACACCACCGCAGTGAGAAGCCCACGCACTGCAACGAAGAGTAGCCCCCGCTCGCCGCAACTAGAGAAAGCCCACACACAGCAACGAAGACCCAACACAGCCAAAAATAAATAAACAAATAAATAATTTTTAAAAAGATGCACCCCTATGTTCATTGCAGCATTATTTCCAAGATATGAAGCAACCTAAGTGCCCACTGATAGATGAATGGATAAAGAAGATGTGGTACATATAATGGAATATTATTCAGCCATAAAAAAAGAATGAAATCTTGCCATTGGTGACAACATGGATGGACCTGGAGGGCATTATGCTAAGTCAGATGGACAAAGACAAATACTGTATGATTTCACTTATATGTGGAATCTAAAAGCAAAACAAATGAACAAACATAACAAAACAAACACAGAGAACAACAGGTGGTTGCCAGAGGGGAGAGGGGTGGGGTAATGAGAGAAATAGGTGAGGGAGATTAAGAGGTATAAACTTCCAGTTACAAAATAAGAGTCATGGGTATGAAATGTATAGCGTGAGGAATATAGTCAATAATAATGTAATATTTTTATATGGTGACAGACGGTAACTAGATTTATTCTGGTGATCATTTTGTAACATATAGAAATATCAAATCACTATGTTGTATACCAGGAGCTAACACAGTATTGTAGGTCAATTATACTTCAAAACCAAAAAAACTCAACATATACACACTACTATGTATAAAATAGATAATCAACAAGGACCTACTGTATAGCACAGGGAACTCTACTCAGTATTCTCTAATAACCTATATGGGAAAAGAATCTGAAAAAGAATAAATATATGTAGGGACTTCCCTGGCAGTCCAGTGGTTAAGACCCACACTTCTACTGCAGGGGTGTGGGTTCGGTCCCTGGTTGGGGAACTAAGATCCCACATGCAGCACAGTCAAAAAATAAATAAATAGAATAAAAATTAAATTACAAAAAATTTTTTAAAACACAAAATATCTTCCCTCCTAAAAAAAAAAAAGAAATTACATGTGCATCACAACCAATTCTAAGGTCATTGCTAATATCCTAATATGGTAAAAACATTTTTATCATGAAGCTGTGATTCACCAAAATATATATTTGTATTGAGACCACAGAAACAATTTTATCTTGAATGCTGGATATTTTAACTAAATTTATAATTGTGTTTACATTAATTTTGGATGCTTTACCTTTGGCAGAATGAACTTCTTAAAGCTTTATTTTGATTCCATGAATTGGTTGAAAAAAAAACAAATCCCCATTGGAGTTAACTGATATACTTAAAACACTGGATGACACTGATATCAAACTGGCATCATTTAGCTGTTTGTAAGGTTGTTCTTTTGCCCATGGAGCCCACACATTAACAGTTATCACTTCTCTTTGGATATGTACAAGGAAACTTGGAATAAAAAATGAACAAGATTAAAACAAACTCACAGAAAAAGAGATGAGATTTGCAGTTACCAGAGGCAGGGGGTGGAGGGAGAGGGAGTTGGATGAAGGTGGTCAAAAGGTACAAACTTCCTTTTAAAAGATAACTAAGTACTAGGGATGTAGTGTACAACATGATTAATATAATTAACACTGCTGTACATTATGAATGAAAGATGTTGAGTAAATCCTAAGAGTTCTTATCATAGGTAAAAACATTTTTTTCTTTTATTTTGTATCTATGAGATGAAGGATGCTCACTAAACTTATTGTGGTCATCATTTCATGATGAATGTAAGTCAGATCATTATGCTGTACACCTTAAACTTGTACAGTGCTGTATGCCAATTATATCTTAATAGAACTGGAAGGAAAAAAATTTCCCAAATAAGTGCCCCAAATACACATTTTGGCTGAATAACTGAATGTTTATATCAGTATTTGGCCAAAGTCAAGGTCAAAACGCAATACTACAATCACAGAATGAACTTCTTGGATATCAGAATAAAGTCGAAATTTTATTTTAAAAATAAAGAGTTAATGAGAAATTTTTACTACTTTTGTTGGAGATAATACAAATACAACTTTTGGTGGATGTTTCCATAAAGGCACAAACAACGTTTATTCAAAGTTGAAGCAAAGCATGAATAATTCTATGGAAGGTGTTGGTGGTCCTGCCTGTGCTCTGCATAATGTGCTCAAGAGTACCTGATGTTGGGACTTCCCTGGTGGCCCGGTGGCTAAGACTCTGTGCTCCTAATGCAGGGAGCCTGGGTTTGATCCCTGGTCAGGGAACTAGATCCCGCATGCCGCAACAAAGATCCTGCAGTCCGCAATGAAGATCCCGCGTGCTGCAACTAAGACCCGGTGCAGTCAAATAAATAAATAATTTATTTTTTTTAAAAAAAAGAGTACCTGATGTCTTTTCTTTTGAGATTGAAGTAACTGTCATGCAATGTTGTCCTACTTCAGCATTTACACTATTCTAACTAAGTGATTTAAAGCTTTTTGTGATTTTTTTGGCATTCAGTATTCTTTACCTCTCTCACATTCAAAAACCACTGGCTCTCCAACAACTGCAGTTGAGAGAATCCTCCATTTATTTGAAGCACTGACATTATGCTTCAGTTCTGAAGAAAAGGACCCCAAAATTCTTGTTGGCTTTTTAAATAATGCACTGAATGAAGTTTGTTCCTAGTTTTCAGTATCAATTTAGCAATAGGATTATGCCAACAGTGTTACTGGAGTACTCCATTGCTTAAAGGAACTTGTTGAATTGTTAATGTGTTAAAGAAGAATTGATGGAAAATGTATCCCTTTTATTACCAAAGCTGTTCTTAAAAGGGACATTATGTGAGCAGGAAAATAAATTTCAGCCCAAAGTGGAAAATTACTGCAGCACTTGCTATGATTATCTTTTGAAATGGATTTCATCCATTGACAAATTCAATTCTTTTACATGGATGTTACTAAATACGCTTTTAGCGTGGAAACAGGTGGAATCATCAGGTGCAGTGTTGAAGAAAAAAAGAATAAACACTGATGACAATGCTCCTTTTTGTTTGTGCACATTTTAAAAAGTTGTTGATCAAAAGGTACAATGTAATCCTGAAGAGTGGAAAAGCAAGTTATGCTGTGAAAGACTGTATTATGGGCTTCAACCAATGAAATTTGAAGAGTAATTCTCAGAGTTGCTAACTTTATGAGAGTACGTGTTCTATATACTGGCTCATAATGCTAACGCTCAGCATGATTTCTCATTAGTGAATGTTCAATGGCCAAGAACATAATAAGTTAGATGTGACCACTAAAGAAATCATACCAAAATGTAAATGAAACACAGACTGTAACTTTGAGGAATTTTATAAGCAAATCCTGCAAAACAAAGATTAAGAGCTTCAGTAGTTGTGGCGCGTGGGCTCATTAGTGGCTCGCGGGCTCTAGAGCGCAGGCTCAGTAGTTGTGGCGCATGGGCTTAGTTGCTCCGCGGCATGTGGGATCTTCTTGGACCAGGGATCGAACCCATGTACCCTACACTGGCAGGCAGATTCTTAACCACTGCGCCACCAGGTAATTCCCCAAAATATGCTTCTAGAATAAGTATGTATCATGTGATATTTTTCTTTTATCTCAAAGTACATATGCACAGGCAAGTAGCCATAATTCAAATTTAACTCGATATCCTGTGTTTTTGTTTCTTAACTCTGGAAACACTACTCCCCCAGCCTCAGTGCCTTCCTGCCTCTGATCATCCCTGTCTGTAATGCCACCCTCCTCCTCTTCAGCGACCAAACCCTGATTCTCTTTCAAGGCCCATCTCAAAACCCTAGTAATAATAATGATCCCTCAGTGACAGCTAACTCAGTGCCAGGCACTGTTCTAAGTGCCTTACATGTATTAACTCATTTATTCCTCCCCTAAGGTAACTACTAGCAATAATAGTCCATACAATAAGGTAGGTGTTATTTTTCCTATTTCATGGATGAAGCAATTAGTCAGAAAGAAATTGACTTCCCAGAAATTAACCAATCGGTAAGTGGTAGAGCTGGAATTCAAAGCCAAACAGTGTGGCTCTGGCATCCATTCCTGGATATGCCACCCAAGTCTGTCCGGCTCTGACCGATGTGGCTCTCTTGGGGCCCTGACCTGCTTCCCCATTTAATATTTGAACAACACAATCATGCAGTTTATTACATTGTCTTCCCCTTGTGAAGGAGCCTGAAATTACTAAATTTGTTCATATTTCCCCATTTAAAAGGAATTCTGCAATAGCCAAGAGGTAGAAGCAACCTTAGTATCCATGGACAGATGAATGGATAAAATAATATAGTATGTATGTATGTATGTATGTGTGTGTGTATGTATGTATGTATGTGAGGACACTGTGCTAACTGAAGTCAGTTGCAAAAGTCAAATACCACATGATTCCACGTATATGAGGGAACTAGAGTAATTGAATTCATAGAGACAGAAAGTAGAACAGTGGCTGCAGGGACTCGGGGCAGGAGGAAATGGGGAAGTTGTTGTCTAATGGGTATAGAGTTTCAGTTTGCCAAGAGGAAAGAGTCGTGGAGATTGGTTGTACAACATGAATGTACTTAACACTATTGAGCTGGATGCTTAAAACCATTGTCTCCAGGATGGAGACAAATGGGCTGCCGCTGCCAATGGATGGTTAAGATGGTAAACTTTGTATGTTTTTACCATAATTAAAATTTTTTTAAAAGAAAGAAGGAATTTCACCTTTGCCTTCTCAGCCTCTCCCCTCTCTTCTGCTCTCTAGGAAGCCAGTTTTGGGCAGTATCATGTCTAGGTTTTTGCAATGAGAGAGAGGAAAAGAGAGACACCTGGGAAGCCAAACCCACGTGTCTGCATCAAAAAAGACAGAGAAATTTACTGTGAGGAAGAGAATGGAGGTAAGTTGAAGGATGGGCAAGGTAGTCACCTACTTTGGCTGGTTATGTGGGATGGGGTGTTGGGGCAGAGATTTTTTTAGTTAGGAGTTTAGAATGAGCAGTGGAAAAGGTTTCCTGGTAACAGTAAAAAGAATGAGGCAAGGAGAATTTTAAGAGGTGCTCTGAGTTCTGATTTGGATTGTCTTTAACATTCTTCTAGAGACATTACCAACAACTGTAATTGTTTTGGGTTGCCGGACTGTTTCTTTGAATATAACTCTGGTGAAAGGATAAAAATAATAATATGAGATTAAACTATGTGAAATTGCTAATATTTAGTTTTTTGACCCAGAAAAATGACAATTTTTGTATGATTCAATCTAATAAGTGATATTTATGGGGCAGCTGCCACGTGTCAGGCATAGTTCCAAATGCTTTCCACGTGACAATGTATTTTAATGCTCAAAACAACCCTATGAGGTAGGTACCATTGCTCTCCCTATTTTACAGTTGAGGAAACTGAGGCACAGAGATTAAGAAAGTGCCCCAGCTAATAAGTGGTTGATCTAGCATCTGAACCCAATGGGCTCCAGAGCCAATGCTCTGAAACATGTGGGGCTTTGGCTTTTATGTGCAAGGTAGTGAGCTAGGTGGTATGGGAAGTGCAAAGATCAGTGAGAAACAGCTACAGGGAATGAAGGTAAGACATGGCCTCAGATAATTAGAAAACAGCATGTAACAGGAAGAAAGGCTCAGCAGAAGCCTTGGCAGGGGATTCCACAAACATGGCGGAGGGCAGCACAACGTGGGAATGTGTGGTCTGAGGAATGGAGTCTCTGGTGGGTCAGATGACGCACCTCCAGGCACAGGGGAGAGAAACAGGGGTTGAATCCCCTGCTTAACACCTACCCCACCTATGGAACTTTCCTGAGTGTGTTAAATATCTATTGCAGCATAACGAATGATTTTATAATTTAGCAGCTTAAAACAACAAATGTTTATTATCTCACAGCTTCTGTGGGTCAGGAATTCAGGACTGACTTAGCTGAGTGATTCTGGGTCAGGGTCTCTCATGAGATTTCACTCAATATACTGATCAGAGTGGCACACTTGTTACAAGTGACAAACCTACACATTATAATCACCCAAAGTCCATAGTTTACATCAGAGTTTACTCTTGTACATTCCAGGGTTTAGACAAAAGTATAACCACATGTATCCACCACTACAGAGTGGGAAGGCCTACCTTATAACCTATAAGTCACTACCCTATAACCTCCGTGCTCTACCTATTCATCCCACCCTCCCTGCTAACTCCTGGCAACCATCTTTTTATTGTCTCCATAGTTTTGCCTTTTCCAGAACGTCATAGGGTTGGAATATTACAATATGTAGCCTTTTCAGTAACACACATTTATGTTTCCTCCAGGTCTTTTCATGGCTTGACAGCACATTTCTTTTTAGCCCTTATTGCAATTATTGCTTTCAGCCATTAAGTTTTGGGGTAATCTGTTATGCAGCAATAGATAACTCAATATTCTTCCAGAGTTTCCCCTAACTAGCCTCAGGGAAAAAAAGATATTTATTTTTGTATTCCCTCATTCATTCACCCAACTTAAACCTAATAGAGTATATTTGGCTTTGGACATAGCTAGATCTAGGCAGCTCAAATGATGTCACAGGGCTTTGTATCTCTTTTCTATTGTTTCTACTTTTCTCACTGGCAGCTCTAAGCTTTCCTGGATTTCACAGCTCAAAATCCCTGTAGAAGAAAGGTATCTCCCCACAATACCAACATAAACCCCAAGGAAGACCTGAGTCATCTGCTGTAACAGTGAGTCATGTTTTTAATCTCAAGACACAGAAAACTCTACCAGCAGTGGCTTAAATAAATACCACACGGATATTTGTTATTTCCTTAGAGGAAGTCCAGAAGTAGAGGCCTAGCACTTGTCAAACATCAAAGACGTAAGTTCCTTCTATCCTCCACTCTACCTTCATGTTTATTGCCTCATAGTTATAATATGGCTTCCCCAGCTCCAGGCATCACATCTGCCTTCACCACAGGAAGGAAGGAAAAGGAACAGAGACTGCATAGACGAACTCACAAGCAAAAAATCTGGGGTGGGAAGGGACTCACAATTCTTTTAGTTAGCCAACTTTAGTTCCAAAACAAGAGGATGGAAGGATGGGTATGGGTAACAGTTTAAACACAGGCATGGAGTGGGAGGAGCCTGAGGAGGGCAGAAGTTTAGGGTAGAGAGTATTTCAGGGTTAGAGAGAGAGAGCTGTAAGGAGGGTAGGAGGAAATAAGGGGTATCGGTAACATGGCTAGCCATGCTATGCTATGCTAACACAGTCAGCCATCAGTTTCCCCAGGAAATTGGTTCCAGGACCCCCACAAATACCAAAATCCATGCATGCTCAAATCTCTTACATAAAATGACACAGTATTTGCATATAACCTACATACATCTTCCCATACACTTTAAATCACCTCTAGACTACTTATAACACCTAATATAACGTAAATGCTATGTAAACAGTTGCCAGGCACAGAGCAAATTCAAGTTTTGCTTTTTGAGAACTTTCAGGAATTATTTTTTGAATATTTTCCATCTGAGGTTGGTTGAATCTGTGCATTTGGAACCACAAATATGCAGGGCCCACTGGTTTTCATTTAATGCTTACAACAGCTACATGAGGTCACTATTGCATAATTTCCACTCAATTCCCAAGTTCCAGATAAGAAAATGAAGAGTTGGAGAAGCTGAGTCACCGGCTTGAGTCACTCACTCAAGAAGTGGATATTGGTAAGACCAGAATTTAAACCCAGGCCTTCCTGATTAGTCCGTATGCACAATCAAGAGCCTCCAGACTTAACAGACACCTGCACTGGTTCCCTACAGAAAGGGTAACTCTGGAGAAACAGGCCCAGTTAAAGTCACATGAAGTCACTTCCTGTACCATCTGAGGGCAACTGCTGCAGACCTGGAGGTATCATCTGAAGTGTTTGGAGACTGGGGTGGGAACCTCACTGTGAAACATCTGCAATCCTCAGGCTGAGATGAGATTTCCAACTGAATTAAAAAAAACAAAAAAACAAAAGACACCCACACCAACACTGAGGCCAAAGAACAAGTCCCTCAAACTGTGTTAGCTCCACCGCCCGGGCTCATCAGGGCCTCACCATTAGAAGCCCACTCTCTCAAGCTGCTCCGCAGCCGCAGCGAGGCCCAAGGAAGAGGCGAGCCGAGTCACGGGAACTGCAGGATGTGGTCGCCCAGCTGACTGTGGACCACACGTGTGGTGTGTTCTCATTTCTGTAAAATACAATGTAAGGATATTCACGAAAAATCACTGAGGATGTAGTCTAACCTGTTAGCAATGATTACCTTAGGGTGGGGAGTAGAGGAGACCAGGGACCTACATTTTTCTCTAGTTCATAGTGCTGCAAAGATGGATTTTTTTTTTTAAGGTAGAAAAATCCAATTATATTTAAAACAAAAAAGCAGTAATATCTAGGTAAATAAATGATATCTAAAAAAATAAACTGAAGGCAGAGCCAAGCCCAGCCCTAGAGGAAGCGATTCTGCTCTTCCTCCCGCGCCCCACCCCTAGCACTGAAAACCCTGCCCCAGCCCCCGGCCTTGGGGACTGCATCCCTGGGAGCGACCTGGGGACCCCCCCAAGTCTCCCTCCTCCACCAAACCAGTCTCCAAGCCCCGCCCCCCACGGCTTTTCCGGGGCCCGCACAGCCTCTGGCCCGCCGGGCAGAGTCCTCCTTGGAGCCGCGGCCCCAGAAGTCAGCCCCGCGGGCGGAGCGCGGCACCGCGTGACCTGCAGCCACATGACCCACGCGGGGCGGGGCCGCCAGCGCAGTCGCTGCATCAGCCGCGGGAGGCGTCCGCGTAAGTGGGGAGCGGGGTCCGCGTAAGTGGGGAGCGGGGTCCGCGGGGACTCTCCTCGCGGGCGGGCGTCCGGGCGCTGCCCAGCCTCCGGCAACCTGGGGCCGGGACTCCCAGCGATCCGCTCGGGTCCCCTCCCCGGGAGGGGCGATGGGATCGCCACTGGGGTGGGGGAAAAACTCCTGTACCCCACGGACCGCGGATCCGGCCACCTCAGCCTTGGCCTTCCCATTCTGATTTGACCGCAGTGTTGCGGGGAGGACTAAACGCCCTCCTTCCAGAGCGATTACCTTTGCCGCGTGTTCTTTGGGGGAAACAGGATCTGCAAAGCAAGGCAGGCCGGTGGGAGCGCCCCTCTCTGGTACTGAAAGAGAACACACCTTTCCAGGCCTCCACCTGCTCTAGTGATCCAAGATGATCCCATGACCTTCCCACGACCTTCCCAACCCCCATCCAAGATGATCCCATGACTCTTCCTATTGAGGAAGAGTTCAACAGTAGAGTATCTAGCCAGGTGGGGGTTGTCGAGGGGTGGCGAAGAGGGGCCTGGGTCGAGCTGCAAGATAATAGCCAACATGTTATATTGAATACTATGTGGTTTACATGCATCTTCTTTCATATTCACCATCATGAAATTTGTCAGGTAGGTGCTGTTGTCCCCATTTTCCCGTAAGAGAAAACAGGCTCAAAGAACTTGGGTCCTTCACCAAGGTCCTGCAGTTGATCAATGGAGGAACCGAGATTAGAACCCAGGTCTGTCCCACAGCAGCGCCTCCCGGTGGGTAGTGGAGGCACTTGGCCCAGCTTGTCAATGCTCTGTGAACTTCCCCTTCCAGGCTCAGACAGCATGGAGAGAAGGGCTTCTCCCCTCCACCCCTTTCTCCTTATCCCTTACCACTGATTCCTTTTGTCACGTACCCCTGCAGGACAAGATGAAGCTCATCATCCTGGACCACTATTCTCAGGCCAGTGAGTGGGCAGCCAAATACATCAGGAACCGCATCATCCAGTTTAACCCAGGGCCAGACAAGTACTTCACTCTGGGGCTCCCTACTGGTGCGTTGTGGGATGGGGAGGGTGGGCGAGGGCATTATGGGCTTTTAAGGGGCCAGGTAGGTAGGCTCATTCAGCCAAGGGACTGCAAGGAGGGCTCTGAGGTACTGGCCCTATGAGTGAACAACTCCCCTGCCCCCAGACATACGAAACAGAGGACCCAGCTTCCTCTGGGTTGGTTTGTTGCTGCCTGCTCCTGAAGAGTCCTGGAGTAGAAGGGATCTTGGTTAGGCAGGAAAAACTTTGATTTTTAGCCTATATCCTAAGCCAGCCCTGTCAGTCAAGTTTCCTTAACAGAATTAAGTCCTAATACCTTAAGGCATACGTTTTATGTAATGAATTAATTTCTCTTCTCTGCATCTAGAGCGCTACTAACTAAGCACCATCCTTGGGAGAATTGAGAAGATAGTCACTCAACGCATTTTCTGTAAGGCTTAATTAAACACAGGACCTAAGTGAAAAACAGTCCTAGTTTCTTTAGGGAAAAAATCAGAATGTTGCCTTTATGGGAGGATATCTTGAACCCAGTTTTTCAAGGCAAATGTTCTGATTATTTCTTTCAGAAGTGGGGTGGATTTGCCTCAGTGACCAATCCACTATTGCAGGAGTCTTCAAGCTTTTTCTGTATACGGCCAAATAATAAATATTTTACCCTTCACTGGCCATACAGTTTCTGTTGCAGCTACTTAACTCTGCCCTTGTAGCTCAAAAGGAGCCATAGACAATCCAGAGATGAGCATGGATGTCTGCCAGCACTGACGTTTGAGTTTATATAATTTTCATATATCATAATATTCTTTCGGTTTTTAAAAACTTTTAAAATGTAAAAACTACTCTTAATTTATGAGCTCTACAAAAACAGGCAGCAGGCCAGATCTGGCCTGTGGGCTGAAGTTTTCCGACCTCTGCTCTAGAGGTTTGTGGGAACACTATACTCAGGTAGGTATCTGTGAAACCACCAGCGTCTCAGGCTGTGTCGGGGCTGTGCTAACATCCTGTTTTCTAACTGTGGAGCCACCCTGGGTCAGAGTCTGGGCTTCTGCTGAAACCCCTCCCCGTTTCCCCATCGTCTGCAAAATTAGATCTAAGCCCCTCAGAGTGTTGTTCAGGGCCCTCCAAGACCTGGCCCCTTCCTGACTGTCACACTTGAACCAGCACAGCATTTCCATACGGGTTCCTTGGAACATTCCTACTGTTAGTTGAAGCACCCTCAGAGTTCTGGGTGGAAGCCACAGAAACCGACTCTGGCTAACTTAAGCAGAAAAGGAATTTATTGGCTAGATATTGGAAGCTCACAGAATTGATGGGAAGGCTAGAAGTTTGGAAGATGGACATGATGAAGCTCAGGGGGAGGACAGGGAAACTGTGTGGCTCAGGCATGGCTAAGACCATGTCACAGGGATAGGCTGATGATTATGTGTGGATGGGGCTGCCACTGTCATTCATTCAGCAGATATTTATTTAATACCTGCTGTATGCCAAGTTGTTCTAGGTGCCAGGGATACAGCAGTGAATAAAAAGAACACAAATTCCTGCCCTCCTAAAGCTTGAATTATGGTGGGAGAGACAGATAATAAACAAGTGAATTAGCAAAATATAGAATATGTTAGATGGCGATAAGAGGGAAGGAGAAAAATGAAGCAGGGAAAGGGGCTAGAGAGTGTTTAGGCAGAGGTGGGAGTTACAGTGTTGGATATGGGGGCAGGGAAGGTCTCTGAGAAAGTGACACTTGAGTAAAGGCCTAAAGAGGTGAGTTAGCTGTGCAGATACCTGAAGGAGAGCATTGCTGGCAAAGGGAACAAACACCATGTGCAAAGGCCCTGAGGTGGAATTGCTTGAAGCAGGATTCCTGCTGGGGAGAGAGTTAGCCAGGGGCCAAGTTATATAGAGCCTTTGTTGGGACTGATTATAACTCAGAGTGAAATGAAAAGCCATTAGTGGGTTATGAAAAGAATGATCTGATTTGGGTGGGGCTTTTTTCCTTCCATCTTTTTATTTTTAAAAGTTTCATGCATTCAGAAAAGCTGAAAGAATAGTACAGTACCATCTACTTAGATTCACCAACTGTTAACCTTTTGCCACAATTGCTTTCATCTCTTGTGGCTCATGTTCTGTCTGTATACACACACATACACACACACATTTCTTATGAGCCACTGGAAAGTAAGGTCCAGAGATCCTGACACTTTACCTCTAAATCCTTTAGTACATATCTCCTCAGAATAAGGACAGTCTCTTACATAACCACAATACTATTATAATACCTAAGAAAATTAAAAATCATTTCATAATATCATCTAATATACAGACTATATTAAATTTTTTCCCCTAATTGTCCACATTTATTTTTTATAGTTTTTAAAAAAAATTAATCCCAGTGTCCAGTCAGGCTTCATGCATATTTAGTTTCTTAATCGACAGCAGTCCTCTTGCCTTTTTATGGGTTTTATGACTGACTTTCTAATGAGACTCAACTCGGGTTTGCTGCTCTGAGGGGAAGTCTTCCCCAAACCCACAGGCTAGCCTGTACCACAGCCGACATTACTGCTTCGGGTCCCCACACCTAGACAGTGAGCTCTTCCAGGGTGGCTGCTCACTTCTCTGTGTCCCCATCACGTACCTCTCATGTACTGGTTGCTCAGGGAATGTCATGTCAGTAATTAAGCTTGACATTCACTCAGGTGCTAATCACAGTCATTTCAATCACCAGTGTGCTGAGTGCTAGGGATTCAGCCGTGAACAAGACAGACACAGCCCTTCCCTCCTGGAGCCTATGGTCTAGGGGGGAAATAGGCATTAAACCAGCACTTAATGGGTGGCGGTTGGGATTGAGCATTGGGTAGGACTTCAGCTCTGACAGGTTCTCCTGGTGGAGCATCCCTGATTCATTCCCGGGCGCCCTCTGGGCTTCCAGGAGCTGGGGGCTGAAGGGGGTTCATGGCCGTGGCCTCTCTTGCAGGGAGCACCCCACTTGGCTGCTACAAGAAGCTGATTGAATACTACAAGAACGGAGACCTGTCCTTCAAATATGTGAAGACTTTCAACATGGACGAGTATGTGGGTGAGTCTTGGGAGAATCGTACTCCTCCCCTCACAGGATCGGCCCAGGAGAGGACTGGGGAGGTCTCAGGGAACCAGTGGCATTTGGGGGTAGGCTCAATTGGTGATACTATATCTTCCAGGCCTTGGTTCACTCAGCTATGGCATGAGGCTAATAAAGCTGACCTCATGGGCTGTAAGCGTTAAGTGAATACCACGTGTGGAAGCTTCTTGATCAGAGCAAGCACTTAATGAATTCCAGCATATCGCCTCCTCTGCCTCCTCCCCAACTCCATGCCATTTCTTTCTGGAACAAATGGCTGCAAATGGGATCTGGGGTCCCATGGCTGGGGTGTGTGACCCCCCCCTACACCAGTGTCTGTGTCTGGACTTTTTCTCTACTGTTCATCTTCCCGTCCCCTTCCTGCCAAGTATACTGGGAAGGGAGCTGAGACTGGTGTCCTTTCCACTGATGAAAAGTGGCACCTTGGGCTTCTGTCACCCTCTCTACCCCCACCATCATTTTGTAATGGTTTCACCTTAAAGATTCTTTTTTTTTTTTAATTGTGGTAAACTACACGTAACATAAAATTTACCATTTTAACCATTTTTATGTGTACAGTTCAGTGTTATGTACATTCACACTGTTGTGCAACCAATCTCCAGAACTCTTTTCATCTTGCAAAACTGAAACTATCCATTAAAAATCAACTGCCCATTTCCCCATTCCTCAGCCCCCTGAAACATGCACTTTAAACATTGTTTTTCTTCTTGACTGAAAAAAATCTTTTTTGGGAAGCTCTGAGATAATTCTCCAACCACTTGGTGTTCCAGTTGGGGTTCAGGCTGAGCAGGGTGTAACGGGGGGATGAACGGTGAGGTGGGAGGCACAGGGTAAGGGGTGTTCTTGCTTCCTTTCCTGATGGGCCCAGCCCTACCCCCCAGAGGCTAGCCCACCTCCAGAGGTCCAGACTGATCCTCGCCTCCAGCCATTCTCTTGTGAAAAGATCAGAATGAGGGCCCAGGCCCACGGTCATGGGCACAAGGACACCAGCTCAGCTTACTCCGAGTGGCTGGGGGTGAGAGGGCTAGTGCCCAAGGCTCCCTGATGGGCTCTTCCCTGAAAGTGTCTCTGGGGGTCTGGGGGTATCCTGGCATCCTTGGGAGGGTGCTCTTGCTCAGCCTGGCATGACTGAGTGCAGCCATGGCCCCACAGGCCTTCCTCGAGACCACCCGGAGAGCTACCACTCCTTCATGTGGAACAACTTCTTCAAGCACATTGACATCCACCCAGAAAACACCCACATTCTGGATGGGAATGCAGCTGACCTGCAGGCTGAGTGTGATGCCTTTGAAGAGAAGATCAAGGCTGCGGGTGGGATTGAGCTGTTTGTCGGAGGTGAGCGCGACACCGCAGCAGGTGTTCAGGGCAAACCCAGGGTGGCTGGAACATATGAGAAGGAGGACAAGACCCATGCCTGTCTGCAAACAGCTCCCTCTCTCTGCACCAGTGACAGTGGGGTCACTTATTAGCCTGAGGCAGCAGGGAAGGCACAGAGTGGGAGCCCTGGTGCCCTGCCCTGCCTCTGCCGCTCAGAAACTTTGTGATCTGGGGCATCTCCTCTTTCTGCAATTCGATGCCTTGTCTGTAAATTGAGGTATTTGGATTTGGACTCTGAGATTCTCTCTATTCCTTAGACAAGGTTTTATGGATCAGTCATGGAACTTAGTTAAACATAATCACAGACTCATGTAGTTCCAGAAGATTCTACCATCAGCCCCTGCATGCTAAAAATAGCAATTGAACCCCAGAGAAGTTTTGTGACTTGCCCGGGGTCAGCCAGCCAGAGCAGTGGAGAGAGGGTGGGGACCTAGGGTATCCTGCTCTCAGGCTTATGCGTGTTCCTGCCCTGAGTTGCCCTCTTACACTTCCGTCTGTCACGGCCTCTGGAGTCCCCCATGGGGGGTGGGGGTGGGAGGCTGAAGTTGAACAGTCTTTGCTCCAGATTTAACCCTTCTTTACTTCAAGGTGCGGAGGAAATGGCTAGGAGTGCTCATGTTCTGAGATTTTATAAACTTGGCAGCCCCTTTCCAGGCCCTGTGTATGTTTTCTTCGGTGTGACTCCAGCCCAGCAGGGATAGAGAAGTGGCAGGAGAGAGAGAAGTTACACTTGGATGATCTGGGGGGGCAGAAGCTTTTGGGATTGCTCCCTACTTAGCTTTCTGAGGGTGGTAGCAAGTTAACAATGTCTGTGTGTGCCTCAGCTAGAAATGAGAGGGGACGATCATATGCTTAAAGTGTACCTTTAAATGAATGAGGTGAGAGACACGGTTTTCAAGGATTTTTTTCAGACCCCAGGTGGGGAAGGAGAGATTGTCCATTCTTGAAATCTTGGATCCCTGGGACTGACAGGGCTGACCTGTCTCTTCTGGGCAGGCATCGGCCCTGACGGACACATTGCCTTCAACGAGCCGGGGTCCAGTCTGGTGTCCAGGACCCGTGTAAAGACGCTGGCCATGGACACCATCCTGGCCAATGCTAGGTTCTTCGATGGAGATCTCGCCAAGGTGCCCACCATGGCCCTGACGGTGGGTGTGGGCACTGTCATGGATGCTAGAGAGGTAAGGGTGCAAGGGATCCACAGGCCTTCATTGGGGGGCTGGACTTGGTTTTTGCTGTTAATTTCAACTATACAGGTACCACCTGAATCCATTTTATTAAAAATGAAGACATTGCAAATAAGGCTAAAATCCCAACTGACCCTATCACTGCTCTCCTTCCTCTCTGGAAGTAACCATTCTTCCCAGTGTGAGGTGAAACCTTTTCAGCACTGACTGCCCAGGAGGCCACAGGCTCCTGGTCTCTGCTTACCCAGCACCACTAATATCAGAATATGAATTTGTACCTGTCCAGGTACTGAGAGGGGCCCTCTGGTTCCCTGCAGTTGGTGGAGGCCACTGCTTGAAGGGAGCTCCCCCTGCAACCGCAGGATGCTTGTGGTTATAGCCCTGTGCTCAGGGATTCATAAATGTGGAGAAGTGTGATTGAAATAGTGTCTTGAACTGAATTGAGTCTTTCTATAGAAATTTGGGTGTCATTTGAATTTTTTGTAGTTCCAATTTCCTTACTTTCATTAGAAGCATTTTCTCTTCCTGATATATTCAGTGGGAAGCAGCTACAGACATTTTAGCTTTAAGTTTCTTTGCCCAAGTCTGTAAACAAACATGTAAATCATTGAAAAAGTTTCCCTGTCTAAAGTGAATTTTTGTGAAATGAGCGATGGCAGCAGATTTCTGTTGGGTAACCTTGAATCCGTACCTAGGCAGGTCATTCTGCTGTTTTTGGCCTTCCAGCTTATAAACACTACAGTTTGAGGGCTCTTCCTGTGGTGTGCAGAAAGGACCTGGGGCTGGAAATCTGGAAATTCTCTTTTTTAAAATGAGTTCTGGGGTCCTGAACAAAGAGTCACATTCTCTCTATGCCTCTGTCTTCTCATTTCAAGAAAGGAACAGTAAATCCTGCTCACAACTCCATGGCACAAGTGAATTACAATGAAAGGATATCTGGAATGCTGAGTTCTTTATAATCACTTTCTGGCACTTAACATTCTTTTTTTTTAATTAAAAAAATTATTTTATTTTATTTATTTATTTTTTGGCTGTGCCTCACGGCTTGCAGGATCTTAGTACCCTGACCAGGGATTGAACCCAGGCCCTCGGCAGTGAAAGCAAGGAGTCCTAACCACCAGACTGCCAGGGAATTCCCACACTTAACATTCTCGATATTTTAAGTGTTGAGGGGAGTATGTGCCTGTTTTACTTAAACAAAAAGCATTACTCCAAGTCACATGAGCAGGTCTAATACTCTGAACTGAAAGTGACCAGATTAAGGGGCAGCTTTATTGGAATTCAACCTTAGCAGCCACACAGATAACTCTCACCATTGCTTCCAAGACCTCCCTGGAGGCGCAAATCAGGACCCCTCTTTTTCTGGTTTGTCACTGTGAAAACTCACCCAACCTAGGGGCCCCGGGACCCAGCGTCAGAACTGTTGGGATAAGGCGTGGGCCTCTGTATGTATGGCACATCCGTTCACAGGGCACTTTCACGGTCATCATCAAAGGTGCCAGGAGGCACTATCATGTGGTGGTCAAGAGCGTGGCCTCTGGGTTAGAAATGACCTGGGGCAAGTTACTTAAACCCCCATCACAGAGTCCACTTCCTTATCCGAGCATGTAGGGATGACAATGCTCCCCATCTCAGGCTCCGTGTGTGATAAAGCACACAGAGCGTGGAGCAGTGTGCCACGTGCTGACGACTTACAATGACACATAAAAACAACAGTCCTTACAGTCGTTTTGGGCGGCCGCTGGAATTCAGGCGTCTAGACTCCCAGCTCCGCTGCTCCTTCTCCTCCATCACAGGCCTGTTTTCTGATCCCCAGGTGATGATCCTCATCACGGGTGCTCACAAGGCGTTTGCTCTATACAAGGCCATCGAGGAGGGAGTGAACCACATGTGGACCGTGTCTGCCTTCCAGCAGCATCCCCGCACGGTGTTTGTGTGCGACGAGGATGCCACCCTGGAGTTGAAAGTGAAGACCGTCAAGTATTTCAAAGGTGAGGGTGGGGTGGGTCAGGGAGTAGGTGGCCAAGTTCAGGTGCGCCAGGAGTGAGGAATGGATCTAACTTGCAGGCTCTGGCCACTTTGACAACTATGATTTTAATCAAATCAAACCCTCCTCTCAGAATACAGTTTTCTCTTCCATCCGTGACTATTTAAGGGTCCATTTCTAGAGACCTGTTTGCTCTGAGGAGGAGGAAAGAAAATGAAATGAAAGTTGTAGTTCAAGGGCAGTTTGATAATCACCTTGCAGTGATATTGAGCCTCAGGTTTTTTATATTTCCAGATCTTATACAGGCCTTTTCCTTCTAGTCAAGGCACTGAACTGTCATGCACATCTTTCTTTCTTCTACTTAAAGCGGACACTCACTGCTTTAAATAAACTTATGTGAAAATCCTCATTTACTGAGCAGGCAAATTAGGAATTTGTTTTTTTTTTTTTAAAGATTGATTGATTGATTGATTGATTAATTGATTGATTGCTATGTTGGGTCTTCGTTTCTGTGCTAGGGCTTTCTCTAGTTGCGGCAAGCGGGGGCCGCTCTTCATTGCGGTGCGCGGGCCTCTCACTATTGCGGCCTCTCTTGTTGTGGAGCACAGGCTCAAGACGCACAGGCTCAGTAGTTGTGGCTCACGGGCCTAGTTGCTCCACGGCATGTGGGATCTTCCCAGACCAGGGCTCGAACCCGTGTCCCCTGCATCAGCAGGCAGATTCTCAACCACTGCGCCACCAGGGAAGCCCTAGGAATTTGTTCTTTGATGAAAAGATTAACCTTTTAATGGCCAACTCTCCTAGAGATTGAATTTATAACAGTCCCATAGATTCTAGCATTCATTAGGAATAACAAATTCTTTTCCTGTTCTTAGGGTGTTTATCATTTGGGCCCACAGAGAAAAGATGATGAGTATCAGTTCTAGGACAAAATTTGAGAGCCCCTGGATGTTACTATTGATAATCATGGAACTCTGCCTCTACCTGCATTAATGACTTTTGTTTTTCATTTTTTGTAGGTTTAATGCTTGTTCATAACAAGTTGGTGGACCCCTTGTACAGTATCAAAGAGAAAGAAACAGAGAAAAGCCAGTCTTCTAAGAAACCATACAGTGATTAGCCTGTGCTAATCCTAGTGTCAGGTACCTCATTGGGACAGGCAGGTCTTTCTGGAAATTGTCTTTAGGAGGACAGAATTGTATTTCTTTAATCTAGTACGGTTACTCCAGATAAGTGGGTGAACTTATTATTCTTGGCTATGCAGTGTGGAGTCTAGTCATGGAGTTTAGCTACTTTTTTGTAACTTACTGTTAATCAGAAAAAAAAAAAAAATCTCTCCATAATTTTGATGTCGGCCCAACTAGGGGTTTTTAGCTTTTTGTTCTGTCTCTGACACTGTTCACATGTACAATACACTCCTGCCAGTAAGTTCTATCATTATGTGCACTGATTCTCAATTGGGAGGGAGTTAGGGGCTTATGTATATGGAACAAAACCTCTTTGGAGAGTCCTGAGAGCCCCTCTTGAGCAGGCCTGCCCCTTATTTGGGAATCACTGTTTTAGATTAAGGAACAAACACTCTCAATGTCTAAAATCAGTATAAGGAAGTGGTCCCTCTGGTCAGTAACAAGTGCCATGGGAAGGAAACTATCCCTTATTTTCTTTCCCCAGTTTTTACTGCTCTTTCAGTTGGCCTTTCCGAGAACTCAGAGGACTCCTTGAGGGAGGATTTGGGTGGGTAGGACTAAGAAGAAGGCTTTTGCTGATAAACTCAGAGCCTCAAGGGGCCCAGCCACATTAAACTCTCCTCCATCAGAGACCTTCCAGCACCAGGAGGAAGGCGGAAACCCTTTTCCCACCAGAGCCCTGTGTTTTGTTCCAAGGTCTCACTGTGGCACCTCTCATACATGCTCTTTCATAAGTCCACAAGGCCAGCAGATACTGTCAAGTTCAGCGTTGTGTTCAGTCAAGGTGATGGAGCCAGGGCAAGAAGCTTAGCTGAGTTAGAAACAACACACGAGTGACATGTTCTACATCCCTAAGAGCTGAGTGCCAAGAAACATACCAACTGTTTCTAAAGTTGCCTAATGTCCTTTCCCCACTGAAAATACCCTGCCCTTCTAACCCTCCCAGGTTCGTGTGGCATGGTCTGATGTGCCCAGAACATCAGGAAATATGCTGATCATTTTGCTCCTTTATCCTTCACCCCTTGTTCACAAGCTGTCCACTGCTCTGCCTTCCTTTTACTCCTGTGCCTTGATGGTTTGGATGCTGCCTCCTCCTCCCTTTTTGTGCCCATTTGAAGCTGCTGCCGCCTCTATTTCTGGGAAAGATCTTTCAGAGCCTGGCTCAGGCCTCTCTTTAAGTGCTGTGTTTGGTACCAGCATTTCATCTTTAGCTTTTATACGTGATTGTGCTGTCATTCTGTTTTAAGCTAATGGATCAATGGACTTGTTTACAATATTTTCTATTAAATCCAGTATTTTCAAGTAAAATGTGTTGTTTGTGGACTTCCACCCCCAAAGGTCAGAAGCTGGTTTGGGTTGATATTTATATATTTTGAGAATAGCTAGCGAGCAAAGCTTCATACTCACTCCTCACAGCAGCTCAGCAGGAAGTCACAATCATAGCAACTGCTGATCTTCTTCAATCACCAGAGGGGAAAATAATCAAAATATTTCATAAAAATGAAGTGCCTGTGTGAAAAAATGGTAGGAATGAACAGATGAGCAATAAATTGTCCGATTCTGTCTCTACTTGGCATCCAAATGAAGATATGACTGTTAAATAGAATAAGGCAGATTTGTGACCAGGAGGGATATATCAACTGCAAGGTATGGAAAACAGATTTAAGTTTTTTTTTTTTTAGTTAAAAAAGTCAATATATGGGCTTCCCTGGTGGCGCAGTGGTTGAGAATCTGCCTGCTAATGCAGGGGACACGGGTTCGAGCCCTGGTCTGGGAAGATCCCACATGCCACGGAGTAGCTGGGCCCGTGAGCCACAACTACTGAGCCTGCGCGTCTGGAGCCTGTGCCCCGCAACGGGAGGGGCCGCGATAGTGAAAGGCCCGCGCACCGCGATGAAGAGCGGTCCCCGCACCGCGATGAAGAGTGGCCCCCGCTTGCCGCAACTGGAGAAAGCCCTCGCACGAACCGAAGACCCAACACAGCCAAAAAATAAATAAATAAATAAATAAAGTAGTTATAAAATTTAAAAAAAAAAAACAAAAAACAAAAAAAAAAAAAAAAAAAAAAAAGTCAATATAATGGAACATCTTGGGTCAACATAAACAACTAAGGTACAAGTAGAGGTTGAAAGAAGGGTTTACTTTTTTAAGAACTGTATTAAGATAATTTACATTCCCATAGAATTCACCTGTTTTAAATATAAATTCAATCATTTTTATTAAGTTTACGGAGTTGTACAATTCCTCACCACAATCCCTCTCTGTCATCCCCCAAAGCTCCCTACTCCTACCCCAGCCCAGGTGGGTATCTATCTAAATCTATAGATTTACCTTTGCTGGACATTTCACATATAAATGGAATCATACAGCAGACATCTTTTGGATCTGGCTTCTTTCACTAAGCATAATGTTTTTGAGGTTTACCCATATTACATGTAGCAAGCAGTCCATTCCGTCTTATTGCTGAAGAATATTCCATTGTATGGATATACCACATTTTGTTTATCCAGTAAAGAAGGGATTACATTTTAAGTACATATGTTAATAGGAAAAAAATCATATTAGAATGAAATGAGAAAGGATTTAGTGATGACAGCTAAACTGGAGATGTCGTATGAACTCAGGACCTTAAAAAGATCTGTCATGGGAAAAGAATCTTAAAAAGAGTGGCTATATGTATATAACTGATTCACTTCACTGTACAGCAGAAAGTAACAACATTAAGTCACCTATACGCCAATAAAAATTAAAATAATAATAATGATTTAAAAAAAAAAAAAAAGATCTGTCTTTCCCAGGCCAGTTTCCCTGGTGGCCCAACAGCCGTGTCGTCCTGCTACAACCAGCTCTTATGCAGATTAAGTGGGATGTATACTCCTGGGCCAGACTGGGCCTCTGATACCACTCAGGTCTTGGAGAGGAGAAATTATATGTTTTGGGGCAGGGATCACAGTGGGCCTGGAATATCTTGTTCCCAGAAAACAAGGATGCTTTAAAAAATGTCCGAGGTAGTACTGAGAGGACAAAGCAGCCCGTTTAATGAGACTCCTATTGGCCAGGTTGTGACAGTTTGATCAATAAAGAAATATTAAATACAGCTAAGTGGAAGAAGACATGCAGATGGCCAAAAAAGCACATGTAAAGATGCTCACCACCACTAATTATCAGAGAAATGCAAATCAAAACTACAATATCACCTCACACCAGTCAGAATGGTCATCATCAAAAAGTCTACAAGCAGGACTTCCCTGGTGGCGCAGTGGTTAAGAATCTGCCTGCCAATGCAGGGGACACGGGTTCAAGCTCTGGTCCGGGAAGATCCCACATGCCGTGGAGCAACTAAGCCCATGCGCCACAACTACTGAGCCTGAGCTCTAGAGCCTGCGAGCCACAACTACTGAGCCCGCGAGCCACAACTACTGAGCCCACGAGCCACAACTACTGAAGCCCATGCCCCTAGAGCCCGTGCTCCGCAACAAGAGAAGCCACCGCAATGAGAAGCCCGCGCACCACACGAAGAGTAGCCCCCGCTCGCCGCGACTAGAGAAAGCCCGCGCGCAGCAACGAAGACCCAACGCAGCCAAAAATAAAATTAATTAAAAAAAAAAAAGTACAAACAATAAATGCTGGAGATGGTGTGGAGAAAAGAGAACCCTCCTACACTGTTGGTGGGAATGTCAATTGGTACAACCACTATAAAGAACAGTATGGAGGTTCCTTAAACTAAAAATAGAACTACCATATGATCCAGCAGTCCCACTCCTGGGCATAATATCTGGAGAAAACCATAATTTGAAAAGATACATGCTCCCCAGTGTTCATTGCGGCACTGTTTACAATGGCCAAGACATGGAAGCAACCTAAATGTCCATCGATAGGAATGGATAAAGAAGATGTGTTACATATATACAATGGAATATTACTCAGCCATAAAAAAGAACAAAATAATGCCATTTTGCAGCAACATGGATGGACCTAGAGATTATCATACTAAGTGAAGTAAGTCAGATAGAGAAAGACAAATATCAGGATATCACTCCTATGTGGAATCTAATTTTAAAAAATGATATAAATGAACTTATTTACAAAACAGAAACAGACTCACAGATTTCAAAACCAAACATGATTATCAAAGGAGAAATGTTGGGGGGAGGGATAAATTAGGAGCTTGGGATTAACATACACACACTACTATATATAAAATAGATAACTAACAAGGACCTACTATATAGCACAGGGAACTCTATTCAATATTCTATAATAACCTATATGGGAAAAGAATCTGGAGAAGAACGAATATATGTATATGTATTGATATAACTGAGTCACTTCGCTGCACACCTGAAACTAACACAACATTGTAAATAAATCAACTATACTCCAACAAAATTTTTAAAAAATAAATAAATACAGCTAAGTGGAACAAGTTGAATCTATCTGTAAAACCCCAAGTGTGACACTCAAAAAGGAAATGGTAATATTAAGTATACATGGAGTTGTATTTCAGGAAGGGTGGATGGAATGTGCTTAAATTTTCATTACATTTAGTAAAAACAAGCAGCATGTTGACATAAGTGGGTGTCACCTCTCCTGTTAAATACGTCTGTTTATAAAGAACAGACGGATACAAGAGTCTAGCCCACTATCTACCCGCCCCTATCTATGGCTTACTCCCTTACTTCCTCAGGTCTTTGCTCAAATGTCATCTATCAGAGAGATCTTCCCTGACCCTCCGATATAAAATAGCAATCCTGATTCTCTATCCCTCTCTGGGATAGTTTCTGATGCCTCCTTCCTGGGAACTAAAATCCTTACTGTGATGAGATGCTAGTGAAGCATGCATAAGTTTCCAGTAAGACATATTGTGATAGAATCCTGGGTTATGAAATAATGGGTAAATAAAACAACATAGTAATTTGGATCTCAAGGGTGCTCTTAACACAAACTATTTTCCCCTAGTCCATTCGGTCTACTTAGAGAGCCCTAATTCATAATGTCTCAAGACTCTAATCCCTTTTCCTCCAGTTCTTCTCTGAGCTGATGACCTTGAAAATAGAAGCAATCAGGAAAGAACTTCCACAAGTTCCCACCATCACACACACCCGCCTGCCAGCCCTGCCCTCACTGTTTGCCCTCTTCCTGTCACTTGTTCCTTGGCCAGTCCCTCTGTGCACCAGATCCCATCTTCTCTTCCCTTCTTGAGGGCATTGCTCCAGCAAGACTCTCCTCTCGCACCTACAGCATCAAACTCCTTCTTTCCTGGATCACCCATATCAGAATACAAAACAAGCTTTAAAAACAAAACTCTTTACCCTGTTTGTCCCCTCCTATCATAGCTTCATTCTCTGATACCCTTTTCAACAAGCAAAATTTCTGGAATTACCTATACTCTGGCTCCAATCTCTCTCCCCCAGTTCTCTCTCTTTATTCTGGTATTCCCATTATGCACGTTACACACCTTTTGCAATTCTCACAGTTCTTAGATATTCTGTACCTTTTCTGTACCTATTTTTCTTTCATTCCTTTTTCTCTTTAAATTTCAGTTTGGGACATTTCAAGATATTGACATATCTTCAAGTGCAAGATTCTTTTCTCAGCTGTGTTCAGTCTACTGATGAGCCCATCAAAAGCATTCATTTCTGTTACAATGTTTTTATTTCTAGCATTTCTTTCCATTCTTAGAGTTTCTTTTGCTTACTTATCTGTTCTTGCATGTTGTCCACTTTTTCTGAGACCTTAGCATATTAATCTGGGTTATTTTAAATTCCCATTCTGATAACTCGAAAATCTCTGCCATGTCTGAGTTCGGTTCTGATGCTTGCTTTATCTCCTCAGATTATTTTTTTCCGCCTCTTAGCATCCTTGTAATTTTTTATTGAAAGTTGGACACAAGGTACTGGGTAATAGGAACTGAGATAAATAGGCCATTAATGTGAGGTTTTATGTTTATCTGGCTAGCAGCTAGGCTGTGTTTTAATGTCTCCTGTAGGTGTCAGAGGCTTCAATTTTCTTCAGTGTCTTTTGTTTTTGTCTCCCCTGTTGTCTTTGGGTTTCCCTAGAAACTCCTTCTTAAAATAGAGGCTGTGTCTTGCAACTGTTTTAAGAGCTGTAATCCACTGTTATAATACTGGAGCCCTATAGATGGTATAGTATTAGGGAGAAGCATTCTATAATCTTCTGGTTGAATCTGCTTTATTTTACTGGGCTAGAATCTCTGGGCTGAGACCTACAGAAGTTCCTTAGCCTTTTTTTTCTCCCCACTTATGCGAGCAAGGAAGGCTAGAGAGGGCTCAAACCATCCAAATGCCCTTCCCCTAGATCACAGAAGACTCCAGCAAAGTAATTTTCCTTGAGGGCAGGCTTCTGCCCTGGAAGCAAAGCTCTGGATATATTTCCAAATGGTTACTCCTCTCACCCCCAACCCCCCCACCGCCCCCACACCCCCAAACCCACCCCCCTACCCCGCCACCCCCCGGTTCCCCCAACAAGAGGGGATTCCTCTGCCATCTTCACAGTGGGAACATGATCGAGCTCCTGGAGGTAAAACCCACAGAAGCATGGGGGCCCCCTCAGGAAAGCTCCCAGGAGTTGTTGTTCTTGTTTTAAGTTGTAATAATTTATTTGATACTTGTTACAAATTGCTCCCCAGAGTTTTAAACTCTCAAATGAATCCACACTCAGCCCCCTAGCAATTCATTTAAATCCTAATTATTGCCTCAAGCAACTTCGACTTTGGGTGAGCTAATCTGTATTTTCTGCATTTTTCTGTCTTTATAGTTTTTGTGGAAGTTTGCCCTGTGACCTCAGTTCTCTGATGGATCGAAGAAAAGTTGATTCTCAGTTTGTTCAGCTTTTTTTTATTGTGAAGATACCCCATTATTTCTCAAACACACCCCAGATTTTCACCTCCCCTCCAGGGAAACAGCACTCATCAAGGCCACCAATGACCTCTACATTGATTGCCAAGTCAGTTCTTAGAGCGCATATTACTTGATCCATTTGCAGTACCTGACAAAGCCGACCCCTCCTTCCTTCAAATTTGACATGGCTTTCCAGGACATCACACTGTGCTGGTTTTCTTACCTTACTGGCCACTCTCAGTCTCCTTTGCTGGTTCCTCCTCATCACCCTGAATTCTTAGCATTTGCAGTGTCCCAAGACTCAGTCTTTGGACCTCTTCTCTTAAAACTCACTCTCTTGGTAATTTCATCCAGTCTCATGGCTTTAAATACAATCTATACATTGACTCCCATATTTATATCTCCAGCCTGAATCTCTCCCTTGAACCCTGGACTAGAATATCCAACTGCCTACCGAACATCTCCACTGAAATAACTATCAGACATCTCAAACTCATCTGTCCACAACTCAAGTCCTGATCTTCACTGGCAAACCTCTGCTACCTATAGGTTTCTCCATCTCAGCTATTCAAAAAGACCTAGAAATCAACTCTGATGCCTCACCTTCTCACATTGTATATCCAATCTATCAGCAAATCCTATTAGTTTTACCTTCAAGGAAGTACAGAATCTGAACATTTGTCAAGATTCCAAGTGCTGGTACACTCGTCCAAGCCATCTGTACTTCTCACCTGAGTCACTGCAGTAGTCTCCTAATTGGTCTGTTTCTGTCCTTGCTCACCCTGCTCCCCTAAAACGTAAGTCAGACCCTATCACACTTTGCTCGAAGTCCTCCAAAGGCTCCCATCACAGAGTAGAAGCCAAAGTTCACCCAAGGCCCTATGCAGTCTGTAGCACCACCCACTCCCATCCCACCTCTTAAAATTCTCCCTTCCTCAGTCTGCTTAAGTCCTTACTGGCTACCACACTGTTCCTGGAGCCCTCTACTCTCTTCTCACAGGTGCCCACAAGGTTCACTCCCACACTGCCAAGCCTTTGTTCAAGTGCTATGTTGATGAACTCCTCTCCACTCTTTAAGATTCCAACATCACTCGGCTTCCCTTAACACCCTATTCCTTCTCCCAACTTCTCTCTGTGGTGCTTATTTTCTGATAAACCATATGATTTGCTTAGCGTCTGTCTCCTTCTGCCAGAATTTAAGTTCTACAAGGGCAGGGAGATTTATACCTGCTTTAATCACTGTTACATTCTCAGCACCTAGGAAAATAGTAAGGCCCACTGTGAGGTGTTCAATAAATATTCGTTAAATGAGTGAATGAATACTAGAAAACACAATAGGTTACAAGAAGTGGAACGGGATTGAAAGTAAGATACACAATCACCTTTTAAATTTATATGCATTAAGGTTACATTAATATTAGTTTAGTTTGTTGATTCAATGAAAAAAATAAAAAAGAGCCAAGGAAAAGAAATAACTGTGCTGACTTTATACTTACCAACTTTGGCATCAGAATCTCACTAAATTTTCAATGTGTACAATATTCTCCAAAGCAACCCCTGGCTCTGAGAAATATGGGACTACTTGGAGTGGTAAATCTTTGGACTACCTGAATAATTGTGCAAAGACTAGACTATGGGTGCTGAAAGTTGATATTACCATAAACAGCTTTCTGACCACAAACTCTCAACCTGTTCTGCAGGCCGATGTTTTTTTTAGTGAGCCAAAGTTCAGGGAACAGACTATTTGGCTACTCTTACCAGTATGAGAGGGCACCACAGTTGTTACAATTCCTTGGTCTTACTTAGCAGCTTCAGCTATAACTTAATTTCTTTACTTCAGTGGTGGCAGGCAAGTGCTACTATCAGGAGTGACACTTTAATGTCACATCACAGTTGGATGTCAACTATGGTTCAAACAGTTTTAAGTGGCCTTACAGTTTTTGGTAATAGTGCTATTCCTGCCTTGCTTGTCTCATTAGATGCTATTCTACCTACCAAGGTGTGTAACAGACTATAATGAAACACAGTGAGGAAAATTAAAATCCCAGAAATACACCTGCTTCTATAACAAAGTACTACTCCTGTCATAAGCAGTTATTGCATTTATAACATGGGAACTGTTGCCACCTGCCGGTGCTGCTTATGATAAAATTAATACTTGGTGGGCTCTCTAAATTTTAAAATTCCCTTCTAAAGCAGGCAACCACATGAATGGCTTTATGATTATCATATTTGATTAACTCTAATTTTTTTCTCTGAACTAAAAAGTAGTAAGTATATTAATGAAATTCTAATGTAAACAAGAACCCTCTACTACTAAAAAATGACTTCGCTGACAATGCTATAGGTCTGGGAATACGGCTGCCAAGTATTTTCTGCCTTACCCATCTCCTCAACAGGAAGGGATGTAGCCACTAGATGCTCACTCGTTGGATTCAGTGTTTAGCTGAGGTGGCAGGCTAATCCTCTCACACTAGTGCAGAGCCTCCGTGAGTCCAGATGACCCACAAGTCTGATCAACTTGTCCAGTGTTTAATGATTTCCTCATGAAGCGGAGCAGAAAAATGACCATAACAGGCACACAGCCTAAAACTCCAGAGACAGCCAGTGTTCTCAAAAAAAAACTGATTCAAAGCTACAAAAAGACCTCAATCAAAAAAGAATTTCAGGGACTTCCCTGGTGGTACAGTGGTTAAGAATCCAACTGCCAATGCAGGGGACACGGGTTCGAGCCCTGGTGCAGGAAGATCTCACATGCCACGTAGCAGCTAAGCCCATGCGCCACAACTACTGAGCCTGCGCTCTAGAGCCCGCAAGTCACAACTACTGAGCCCACGTGCCACAACTACTGAAGCCTGCGCGCCTAGAGCCTGTGCTCCACAAGAGAAGCCACCGCAATGAGAAGCCCACGCACCGCAACGAAGAGTAGCCCCCGCTCGCCACAACTAGAGAAAGCACACGCGCAGCAACGAAGACCCAACGCAGCCAAAAATAAATAAATAAATAAATTACTTAAAAAAAAAATTCAAAGGAAATTAACAGCAATTCATAGAATGAAATTTCAAATTTCCAAAAATTATACTCATTAGTAATTAATGAGTGTGCAAAAAATTTTTAAATTGTGTGCCATTTTGCCCTATCAGATTGGCAAAAATAAGTTAATTTTAAAATAAAACAATAATCTTAAATGCTGGGGAAAAAAAAAGGCCTTCATGAAATGAAGCTAGATACACAAAACTCTTTGTTCTCTCATATACTTTCTTGATATACCAACATTCCACAAACCTATTTATTTCACAGGTCATATGAGGGGTTACCTCAATCTTCCATTTTACTCAGAGACAGAAGTACTCTACCCAAAACTATACCATCTTAAAATTAGCTCGTGACTCATGCCTCAAAACTAAGCCCTACTGTCTTTGTGAAAATTAAGGGGTGAAGATTTTGTACCTAAGGAAGAAACACTCAGTTAAACAAACAAATCTTTGAGACTAACGACCTGTTGTGTTATTTATTTATTTAATTTATTTATTTTTGGCTACGTTGGGTCTTCATTGCTGCACGCAGGCTTTCTCTAGTTGCGGCGAGCGGGGGCTACTCCTTGTTGCAGTGCGCGGGCTTCTCATTGCGGTGGCTTCTCTTGTTGCAGAGCATGGGCTCTAGGCGCACGGGCTTCAGTAGTTGTGGTGCGTGGGCTCAGTAGTTGTGGCTCGCGGGCTCTAGACTGCAGGCTCAGTAGTTGTGGCTCATGGGCTTAGTTGCTCCATGGCATGTGGGATCTTCCCGGACCAAGGCTCAAACCCATGTCCCCTGCATTGGCAGGCAGATTCTTAACCACTGCGCCACCAGGGAAGCCCACGTTGTTTTTTAAAATCATGGAGAAAAACCCTGCCATTTGTTTCACGAAACTAAGGCTTCTTTCCTACTTCCAATACATCATCAACATAATGTACAACAGCCTAAAATAAAATAATCTCTAGCAACATCAACTAGCCCATGAACTAAAGAGCTTCTGAGTGGCTAGTAGTGAAAGATGAATTGAACTCCTATCCAGTCACTGAGAAGAAGCACTCTTCTCAAGTATGTACTGTATAATTAGTTGTTTTAATTTCCATTTCTTATCTTCAACTTATTCTTTAAGTTAACTTTTGTTCTTATATTAAATGTGCTGAATCGAAGTCCATGTAGTTCAAACAAAATATGGGTCCTAAAATCTAAGTTCAGTCACAAGCGGAGGCGCTGTACTATGACTTTCTTCTGCTCATTTTAAGAATATGTGTTATATACCATATAGTTTTTAAATGTGATCAGTTGCCTTGGTGACAGAACACAGAGCAGCAACTCTGCTTTAATTATAAGACAATTTTTAAATAATTTTTATTTTTAAGATTAAGCATCCTCATTGACAATCCAGAAACAGTCCGTGCTCTTTGGATACACACACTTAAAATGGTTAAAAGTGATTCCCCAATTTTCAATGACAAGGCATGAAAAAAGAACATGTTCACAGCTGCAGCTGAATTCCTCTGTCCTTTTTTTCCAAAAATCTTATTTTGCTACCAAGCCACTCACCAAACCACAAGAAAAGACAATTTTTCAAAAAGCCAGCAAAACCCAGAAACAAGGATCTAGGTATCAAGCCAAAATTATCCCCTGAAACAGTGCTGTTGCAAAAAAAAAAAAAAAAAAAAGGATAGGAAGACAAATTTCCATAGCTCATTAGGGAAGCCCTTTAAAAAGAATTCAGAAAGTTAGGACTGGAACTATGGTGGTGCAGTGTTCAAAACGCAGATAATTAAAGTTCAGCTTGTTCGGCTTGGGAACATATTAGGCTTTCTCCTATCCCAGCAGAGGAAATAGAAATATGAGCTGCTGGAGCTAATATTAAAATTGTCCTTACCAATGAAAAGCAGGGCAAGAGTCAACAGAAAGAATGGAGAACAGAAGACAAGTCATTCTGAATCTAGGCTCTACTGCCTCTAGGAACAGGAAAGTTGAATAGGGCTGAAATTCTTCTGAGCCAGTATCAATAAATTCTAGACTGGGCTCAAAACCAGTGGACTATAGACCACTAATAAATATATCAGGTGACCCACAGTGTTTGTGGTATCAAAAAATATTTTTAAAATTATCTATAAATTTCTATTCTGAAAATCAGATCAAAATGACACTGGGCCATCCAATCAGCTAGAGTAAAGGGCTTCCTCCAAAGAAAATTAATTTAGCAGAAATTCTAGACTTGGCTCAAAAACAGTGGACTATAGACCACTAATAAATATAGCAGGTGACCCACAGTGTTTGTGGTATCAAAAAATATTTTAAAAATTATCTATAAATTTCTAACCTGAAAATCAGATCAAAATGACACTGGGCCATCCAATCAGTTATAGAGTAAAGGGCTTCCTCCAAAGAAAATTAATTTAGCAGAAATTCAGGTTGGAAAGAATGTAACATGGAGTAAATAACATCAGGCTCTCGGTACAATTTTAATAAGGCTTCTACCCACCTCAGCTGTAAGCAGTACTACTGAGGGAGCTCCCACAGAATGTCTTAGAGGGATGCTTCTCAAGAGATAAAAAGGACTATAAGTTTAACTCTTGACCCCTCTCTCCTTACCTAAAGCTTGGAGAAGAAAATAAATATTTAATTTTTAACTACTCAAAGCTTTGGGCACATTGTAATACTAATATTTTCTAGTTTTCATTTTCGGAACCTTTGGCTTAATATTTCCTCAATCATGTTGCAATGAAAAATGTCTGAATGTGCCTTAATCAGTAGTACCACATGAAAATATCAACCTTGTTCTCCCATATCTTCTACATAGGAAGAGGGAATCAATGGTACCCTAAATATCCTGCAAAGTTACTCTGTATACTTGACAAAAGATTAGGGCAAACCACTCCACTTCCATATCTTGAGCAGCAGAAGTTAACTAGTCTTCAACCTCATCTTCCCAAATATCTCCATTAACATCCACAGCATGGAACAACCTGGAAGCATAAAATAAGGCACATTTTAATACACCTGATAGAAACTGAATATAATTTCTTTCCTTTTCTCAAATATACTTTCTGCACTCTTCTGATAACATCTTTGTATATCTTTTCCTCTCCTTTAATCATTCCACTGGGGAGGGCTGAAATATGGGTCCCTTAAAGTTTATAGGAACAGCCCTTTTAAGGATCCAGACAACTCTCTAGGACCAAGCATAAACAACAATGGGAGACGGGTATCACAAAACTGATACTAAATGTGTACAATGTGTGGAATAAGCCAAGACTGGAAAATTCAGGCAGTCTGGAAGCTGAACTCCTTCAAAACACTAGAACTTTATTACACGCTAATCACTCCATCCTCTCCATCTTCACTGTCCTTGCACTCTCCATCTATAGAATATTTTTCAGTTGCCAATTTGTTTTCCTCCCCTTATGTTACTTAAAATTTATGCAGTTTTCAACACTATATTTCCAATGGTTCATGGGAAGAGTCTGTATCTTCAACTTATCTTACAGTTTCATAACACCAATGATTGATTGTAGGTACTCCACAGATGTCTATTAACAAAGATTATCAGCTGATGCTGAAATTGGAGCTGGTGGAGAACATGATATTCACATTGTGCCAAGGAATCACCCCATAGATCACTTACTAATAACAAAAAGAGAAACCTTTCCTTTACAATGGAACAAATGATAGAACTGAGCATCATACTAACAGTGAGACAGCCTGACATTATGGATCTGATGTGGTACAACATGAAGTACGTCACCCCTTATTAAGTATTCTTGCCAAAAATGTTACTCTAAATCTAGTCAAACTCCAGTCTAGAGCTAACTTCCACTTTACAGGAAATAGAGAGGATAGAGAAACAAACTCAGAGGTACCATGGAGAAACAAAACTCCAAAAGGTAAGAGGTTATACAGGACAACAGCCTGGACTCTTCAAAAAGTCAATGTTCCCCTCAACACAAACAAACAAACAAAAAAAAGGTGGCCAAAACTTTTCTCCATTAAGAAACTAAAGAGACAGAACCAAATAAAGTGATTGAACTTGATTAGATCCTGGTATAATAAAACAGCTTCAAGAGGTATTTTTAGGGATAGTTGATAAGTCTTAAATATTTTACTAGATGATAGTAAGCCATTGTTGTTAAATTTTTTGCGTTATTGTTGTTATGTAGAAGACTTTTCTTATCTTAGGAAAGACGTGTGAAAGCATATAGAGGGACTTCCCTGGTGGCGCAGCGGTTAAGAATCCACCTGCTGATGCAGGGGGCACGGGTTCGAGCCTTGATCCGGGAAGATCCCACATGCCACGGAGCAACTAAGCCTGTGTGCCACATCTACTGGGCCTGAGCTCTAGAGCCCGCGAGCCACAACAACTGAAGCATATGCGCCTAGAGCCCGTGCTCCGCAACAAGAGAAGCCACCGCAATGAGGAGCCCACGCACCGCAACCAAGAGTAGCCCCCGCTCGCCGCAACTAGAGAAAGCCCGCGCGCAGCAACGAAGACCCAACGCAGCCAAAAATAAATTAATTAAAGAAAAAAAAGCATATAGAGATGAAGCATCATATTTCCAACTTAGGGTCAAGTAGTTCAGCAATAAATTTAGAAAACAAATATGGCAAAATATTACCAATTGTTCATTTTCGTGGAAGGTATCCTATTAATCATAGTCCTATCCTTTCTGTATGTTTGAAAATTTTCATGAAAAAAATTGAGGAGGATAATAAATAAAAGAAAATCCCCAGATAGTATATTTTCATCATAAAACTCATTTTCAAGAAAATTCATACATGGGGGAAAATATATGAGAATTCTCTAAATAAGCAAAGTACTGAAGTAAAACTTTCTGGGCTTATGGTCCACAAACCAAGTACCCAAAACTGCTGAGACTAGGAGTTCTATGTGTACGTACCGGTTAAAACATGGGGAAGCAGTATCAGTGAAATGTTTATAAGGGTTTGCTCTGGATAGAGAACCCATGCAAATCCAGCAGAAATATTGCATACAGCCGGTACATGTCATCTTGTTACATCCATCTAATTTCTGGTGGGAAAGACAGAGAAAAATATCAAGGCTACAAAAGCAAAAGAGAAATGCACATGCCAAAATGATTTGGTACAACATTCTCCTTGTCTTCCCCCTTTTCTAATGCAGGGTGGAGATATACAGGTAACACACAATGATAACTATGAATGCCTAACTCTTTAGCATTACAAGTAAAATACAGAAAATACTTAGCAGGTGTTCCTACAATTAGATACTTAGCAAAACCTCTTCTGATAAACAGTAAATACAAACCAAACATGTATAAGTGAAACATATAGTTAGATTAATATTAAAATGTTTGGATTTAATATGTGGGATTTAAACTTTTTACATAAATCTAAGTAAACATTTGGTACCAAGTCCCCCATTCTATAAGAGCTGAGGCATGTTAGAAGTGGTTAAATAGAAGGCCAGTTTCCTTAATGGAGTAACTGGGGCATCACTACCAGGGTCAGCTCAGATATGATGGATTGGAACAACAGAGTCAAATGTAAAGACATATTTCAGTTTTGAAACATATTAAGATTTTGTCAAGAAGCAGTAGATGTATCTATCTGTCTTGACTCAGATGTCTCCATTTCATAAGCAGGCACTTGTAAAACAGCTATTAAATTGCAGGGTAAATAGTTCGGAGGAGAAGTCAGGCTTGATTCTTTTTTAGTCACGTAGATGAGTTAAGAGTTGACTGTAGCTCGAGTATGGCCTCTTTATAACCCACTCAATTTTGAGGTGGATATAATGTGAGAACAACTGTCACCGTATGAAAGCACTTTGAAATGGGAAGTCTACATACATTTTAGGTCAATAACAATATTTAGTAGTAAATTTACATCTTCCAAGTTAAGAAAGTTTAATAAATACCAAAATGTGTTTTCTTAATTAGTCACAAAATTAAAAGGCTTCTTGAGGAAATCGTAACATGCTTGCAATTAGGTTTGCCTCCATGTCTGTCCCCAAACCTTTACCTCGATGGGAGTCCCACAACATGGGCAGCTCTTTGAGTTCTTTTCTAGCCACTCCTTACTTTCCATCTCTTCCAGTGCCTTCTGAATCACCCTCTTACCATACCTCTGTTCCAAAAATCTTTTATTGGCCTCATCTGCTTGCAGGTACTCATTTCGTAAGTCCATTAATTTCTCTAGAAAGTGAAATGGAAAATTAACTTTTATACAACTTGTAATGCTGATTAAGAACCATTGAAATTGGCCATAACCTTTGACTACTCAATAATGCTATTCCTGGGATTTTATCATAAGGAATTAATCCAAAGTAAAGTTACATATAAAAATGGCAAACAAATTAAATGTCCAAGGGAATAATTACGTGTGGAACCACTTAAGATATAATATTTAGTTATTAAAACTTATAATTAGGATGGCTACAACTCAGTTAAAATACTCATTATGGAATTCAGAAAAAAGCATATTTAGGTTGTAACTAGGTAAAAATTACACATGCATGAAAGACAAAGAACAGACAGGAATCCTCCAAGTAAAAAAGCTGGACTTGTTAATGGTGACAGAATAACAGCTTATCTTTTTCCTTTGATTTTAACTTATTAATGTTGATATTTTTGTGCAACTAGCACAACTAGTAGTACAGTTTAAGACTGACTTATCTAAATGACACAAAGGTTGAAACAGACGCTGATTTTCTACTAAATCAGCATCATTCACCATTTGATAACAACAGGCCTACCAAATTAAACAAAAGCACCTAAGGGCAAAGACCAGCTGTTCAATTCTGTATATAAAAAGAAGCCAGTGAATAAGGTTTACCACCCACAGGAAATGAAAAGTCCCTCCTGTCAACTTCTCCCCTTAATACTCTTCAATCTGGTTTCTACTGCTTTATCACTTAATTCAAATGGAATGGGCAGCCATTCCCAAAGGCTTTAGTTGTAGACAAAGCTTTTGCTCACAATTCTATTACCTTAATTTTTCAACACAATTAATTAAAAACCTCTCTCAACAATGTTCTAGCTATTTTATTAATTCACTTTCCTCACATTATTTAGAGGTGGACATCTTCCCTCTAAATGCAGTGGACATCTTCAGGGGCGGAATTCTATCTGCACTTTTGCTTCACCTGTGAATCCTTTCTCTGTGTTGTTCATTCCCATGACTCCATCACTTCTGCTTAGATGTAGCAGACACGTAGTTTTTTATCCTGTCACTTTTATCTCCTCTACTAATTCAAAGCGTTTTTATGTTCCTAGACATCTTAAGGACAAAAGTTACTGCTCTAATGTTCTCAAAATAATAAAATTATTAGTATTTCATATATTTTGTATGGTAATATGGAATATATAGATACAGAGACTGAGAAAGAGATTCCTAATTTTGCTGAAGCCCCTAAGCCTATCTTTGATTTCTTCCCCAAACACTGTGAAACACCTGAAATGTACTTCAGCCTCTCAGTGATAAGGATACAGAAGTCTAAAGTAAAGGCTAACATTATATTCTGGTGAGTTCTCCATCCCATCTGCCTATAACCACTACAAGACTCTGCAATAGGCAACTGGAAGTACTGTATTTACTCATTCTCCTCTCAGGGTCCTTTCTTAGAGATAATGACACTCTGCTAACAATTAATAACTAT
The DNA here is from genome assembly GCF_028023285.1 of Balaenoptera ricei. Classification (NCBI taxonomy): domain Eukaryota; kingdom Metazoa; phylum Chordata; class Mammalia; order Artiodactyla; family Balaenopteridae; genus Balaenoptera; species Balaenoptera ricei. Next base: position 119,453,096 of record NC_082641.1, on the reverse strand, counting down.
AGTAATACTGGCATTACTAGTTACCATTTTGTGGTTTAAGACTTAAATATAAGACATAACACCATAAAACCTCTAGAAGAGAACACAGGCAAAACACTTCCTGACCAAGGCAATAGAAATAAAAGCAAAAATAAACAAATGTGACCTAACCTAACTTACAAGCTTCTGTACAGCAAAGGAAACCGTAAACAAAATGAAAAGACAACCTACAGGCTGGGAGAAAACATTTGCAAATGATGTAACCGACAAGGTCTTAATTTCCAAAATATACAAACAGCTCATACAACTCAACAAAAAACAAACAAACAACTCAATGGAAAAATGGGCAAAACAACTAAATAGACATTTCTCCAAAGAAGACATCCAGATAACTGAAAGACATATAAAAAGAGGCTCATCACTGCTATTAAAGAAATGCAAATCAAAACTATGATGAGGTACCACTTCACACCAGTCAGAATGGCCATCATTAAAAAGTCTACAGGGGAGGACTTCCCTGGTGGCGCAGTGGTTAAGAATCAGCCTGGGGGCTTCCCTGGTGGCGCAGTGGTTGGGAGTCTGCCTGCCAGTGCAGGGGACATGGGTTCGAGCCCTGGTCTGGGAGGATCCCACATGCCGCGGAGCGGCTGGGCCCGTGAGCCACAACTACTGAGCCTGCGTGTCTGGCCTGTGCTCTGCAACAAGAGAGGCCGTGACAGTGAGAGGCCCGCGCACCGCGATGAAGAGTGGCCCCCGCTTGCCACAAGTAGAGAAAGCCCTCGTGCAGCAGCGAAGACCCAACACAGCCAAAAAAAAAAAAAAGAATGAGCCTGCCAATGCAGGGGACACAGGTTCAAGCCCTGGTCTGGGAAGATCCCACATGACACAGAGCAACTAAGCCCATGTGCCACAACTACTGAGCCTTCACTCTAGCGCCTGCGAGCCACAACTACTGAAGCCCACGCGCCCTAGAGCCCGTGCTCTGCAACAGGAGAAGCCACCGCAATGAGAAGCCCGTGCACCGCGACGAAGAGTAGCCCCCGCTCACCACAACTAGAGAAAGCCCGTGCGCAGCAACAAAGACCCAACACAGCCAAAAATAAATAAATTTATAAAAATAAAAATAAAAACTAAACTTTAAAAGAAAAAAAGAGTCTACAGGGGACTTCCCTGGCAGTCCAGTGGTTAGTTAAGGCTCCACGCTCCCAATGCAGGGGGCACGGGATCAATCCCTGGCCAGGGAACCAAGATCCCACATGTCACACATCAAGGCCAAAAAAAAAAACCAAAAAAACAAACAAGTCTACAAATAACCAATGCTGGAGGGGGTGTGGAGAAAAGGGAACCCTCCTACATTGTTGGTGGGAATGTAAATTGGTATAGCCACTATGGAAATCTGTATGGAGATTCCTCAAAAAACTAAAAATAAGAGTTGCCATATGATCTAGCAATCCCACTCCTGGGCACGTATCCAGACAAAACTATAATTCAAAAAGATACCTATGTTCATAGCAGCACTATTTACAATAGCCAAGACATGGAAACAACCTAAATGTCCATCGCCAGAGGAATGGATAAAGAAGATGTGGTATGTATATAGATACAACAGAATATTAGTCAGCCATAAAAAAGAATGAAATAAGGCCATTTGCAGCAACATGGATGGACTTAGAGATTATCATACTAAGTGAACTAAGTCATAAAGACAAATACCATATAATATCACTTATATGTGGAATCTAAAATATGACACAAATGAACCTATCTACAAAACAAAAACAGACTCACAGACATACAAAACAGACTTGTGGTTGCCAAGGGGGAGGGGGGCTGGGGGAGGGATGGATTGGGAGGTTGGGGTTAGCAGATGCAAACTATTATATTTATATAGAATGGATAAACGACAAGGTCCTACTGTATAGCACAGGGAACTATATTCAATATCCTGTGATAAACCATAATGGAAAAGAATATGAAAAAGAATGTATATATATGTATAACTTAATCACTTTGCTGTACAGCAGAAATTAACACATTTTAAATCAACTATATTTCAATAATTTAAATAAATAAATAAATACACAAACGAAAAAAAAAAGTTACCATTTTGCATTTTACATACATTAGCCCATTCTCAAACTATGGTTAAGTACCAGTTTTTTCCCTCACTCTGTCAAGGACCAGTACTTTTGCAAAATATAATCAAATGAATTATTAGAAAAATGAGGGTAAAAAGACAAAAAATATAAGCCTAAATTTTTACTAGATTTGACTGCCATAAAATTTAGTCAGTGAATAGCGATAGCAAAAATGTTATTAAACTTTCAAACACTGACTCTCAATTTCTGTATTTACCTTGTCACAGACCAGTATAACAACTATAACAACTTTAAGTAGCACTACAATAGGTCATTTCAAACTTACAATAACCTTATGAAGTAGCTATTATCATCAGCCCTTTTAGTTTGAGAAACACTAAGTCACCAAAGTCTAGTCAAATTGATGTCCAGGTCCTGATTCCTCAAACCTTAATCTAGATCAGAAATGGCTAACAGGTTTTACCTCCTGTGACTACCTCAATAGAGGGTGGCCTTCTGAAGCACTGTGTTGAGGAAGATTCTGAGGCCTCCCTGGGCTCATTGAGAAAGCACTTGATGACTGATCAAACATGTGTACCGTGGAAACAAGAGTGATAGCTTAGATGCTCTGCATGTGCCGACCAGGATCTACATTATTGCATATTCATAGACAGAAATTACTCTGTCATTCCTTCCCTGGAATGCTCCCCCCGATATCTGCGTGGCTTGTTTCCTTACTTCCTTCAAGTCTTTACTCAAACCACTTTGCCAGCGAGGCCTCCCCTGGTTTTTCTAAATAAAATCCGAAGCCCCTTCCCCTTCAGAACACTTCATAGCCTGTCCCTGCTTTATTTCTTTTTCCCTCTTCAGCATTTACCACCATCGAATATTCTTATTTATTTTGTTTGCCTATCTCCCCCATGAGAATGTAAGTTCCATGAGGGCATTTGGTCAGTGCTATATCCCCAGAACCTAGGACAGTAACTGACTCAAAAATATCTGTTGAACAAACACAGAAGAACACAATTCTTCCAAACTGAAGAATTGAAGTGATGTCTCTTTTTATTTGTGGGGGGGTGTGGGTAGAGCACTGGGATACTGAGTTCATACAGTTACAACCTACCTGCAGTCACCTTACATGGAGAAACCCCATGGTAGGTCAATCTGCATAAAGTACAGAAGGCAAAATTGCAGCTGGAACAGATGCCCATTGTGCAGCCAGGCTCCTGCATCACAGGCAGCTGGCAGGATGGGCGGGGGCAGTACACCACATCTGCCATCAGGTCCAAGGTAGACTGGAGGAGAAGGCGGTCATAACGGGCAAATAACTCTGCTTCCACTAGCTCTTTGACCTGGAGGGAAATATAAAACATCATAGGTTTGATGATTTCCCAACCAGTTCTGATCCTGAGGAGATCCTTAGGAAGCTAGTGTAAACCAGAGGCACATAAACTAAAACTCTATCTCCCTTCAAAATCAAACCAAGTATGGGAGGTCTACATCTTAAGTGAGATGGTGGTTACATGGGTCTACACATTTGTCAAAACTAAGCAGACGGTACACTTTAAATGAGTACATTTATGCCTTAATGGGGTTGACTGAAAAAAAAGGAAACCAAGCAGGCTGTCTTTAAAGTCTGTAAAACATTTGGTTAACTATTCTAAGAGATAACCCCTCCAGATCCCAACCTCACATAGAGACAGGGTAGTAGTTCCCCCACCTAGCAGATATACAGAGTAAATCACCAGAATTACTTTACTTTTTTAACGCTCATCCCTGCGGAGGACCACTCATTCCAAAGCCAGCAAAGGAAGCATTTACATTTGCTTAAACTAAGATCATGGCATTCTTGATGGATACAATGAAACAACTTGTGGGCTGGCTCCCAGGCCTCAGATTGCCCTGATGAGCCCTATCAAGAAGTCCCAGGGTCGCAGCTGTGGGCACCTGTGGTTCACCCCCTGGCACAGGAGGTGGGAGGAGGCTGAGCACCACCGGGATGTGTGTCATCCTTTCTCACTGTCAAGATACACGTGGGGCATTTTGCTCAAGTCACAAGTTATTTCAGCAGGTGACCCTTAGAGAAAGCAGTTGGTACCATCACAGAAATCTTTTCTGGGACAACAATTAAATCATGTTGTTTTTTTTTTTTAAGTTTATGAATGGATTGCACAACAATGTAAAAATAAAGTTCATCCTAATAAAAAAAAAAAAAAAAGAAGTTCCTGAGAAAATGTCTCCCTTTGTGAGAGAGAATTAGGGGGCAGCTGTCAGCAGAGTAAAAGAGTTACCTGACCAGGAGTGGCCACTGAAGGGCACTTGGGTTCTGGGCAGTTGAGGCACTGAACTTGGCCATCTCTGATCTGGATTTCAAAGTAGTCCTTGAGACAGGCTTTGCAGTACACATGCCTGCACTCCAAGAAGTACATGCAATCACTACCCAGCTTCTCACAGAAGCAGATATTGCACAGGAACAATTTACTATTAAAGCATTTTATCTGTTGAGCCTGATCGAAGTCCAAGATTTCCTGGATCAGACTGGACAACGATTCCACATCCTGCACGGCTCTCTCGTCCACAACTTCCTCTTGGTCTACATCAGATCCAGCAGCTCCTCCAAAATCTAGCTCTGTGTTGGAAGACGCTTGAGCCATCCTCCTCTGAACTTTTTTCTGAGAACCCATCTTGAGTTCAAAAGGAGAGACAATATTCAGGTACGCTAAGGTCTCTTCTTTAAGAAACTGCATCCAGGCAAACAGGACCACGCTGCCGCGGTGTTCTTCCCACAGGTTGTCTAAGTGCTTGCACAGAGCAGACAGCTAGGGGAAAACACATGAAGATGCTGGTGAGTTTGGAAAGATGACGATGCTGTCAACTCCTGATTTCCCTTGAAATCTTTTTAAGTCAGGCCTTTCTACTTCCTAACATGATTTTTCACTTCTGTGATAAACTGTGCTGCACAACAGCATCAGTGTTCTTATCGAAGCACTTCTTAAACTATTCAGCAACACGAGCCACAGTGGAACACAAGGTCAGAAGCTAAAAGAAGTATCATTAAGACAAGAGAAACAGCAAGACTCTACCAGGTGTAGAACTAGGTTTACATACGAGCCACTGCAATGGAGGACTTTTTCTGTTCTTTATTTTTCTTCACGTTAGTATTGCTACCTCATGCAGAAGAGATCTAGTTCTAAAATGAACTATTTCTATTCCTTGGAGTCCTAGCCCTGTAGGTACCCTACAATAATGATTAGGAAAAGAACAGTTTAAAAATACCATCCGAACCTTAAAATTAATTCTTTCAGTCGTATCAAGAAGCCACCTCGTGCGAAAGAATCACTAACAGAATCTAACCTCAGAGTCCTTGGTATTCAGATTTACAAGCTGATTTTAACTAAGCAATCTGGGCTTACACCAGATCCTAGCTAATAGAGGGAGGCAGGCTGATATTGAACCCAGACATGATTATAAGCCCTTAACATGGTTTGGCTGCCATAGGCAAAGCTCACATTTCCTAACCTAAGCAACCAAAGTTTAAACTACTTTGACTTTTCCTCCTTAAAACTGGTCTGTTCAATTTGAAAGGCAAATGTAAGAAGATTTTCCATTAGAAATGTAAAATATTTTTAAGTAGAGCTCAGGAATCATAAGCAGCTTTTCTTTTTAAGGTAAACATAAAAAAATAAGCCTTCCAGATGTAAATAAATTTTGTAAATTTGAATACCAACTGAAAAAGGACCACATTCTCTCTTCCTTACGCTGCGTAGTGCTATTCACTAAACCCTATACAGGCACAAAATTAAACACTTACTGACTACTTCAAGATTGGACAACTAATGCTTTTATACATTTGCATGAATATGCTTATATGATCAACCAGAAACCTGATGAAATCTTTAAACTGTAATAAATACTAAAAGGGAAGCCTTGTTCGTGAGTATTGTTTGAGCTACCAAGTCCAGTGAAGAAGCCATTCTCCTCCATCCTCTTTTCTTCTCTAGTCCCTTCTCAAGAGGCATCTGGGATGTACATAAATGTGAGGAATAAGGGAGGTAGAAAGAGAAGAGCATGCGAGAGATTGTGTATATATATTGGAAGAGGAATAGTGGAAAATACTAGAAAACTAAACCCACTTCTATCTACCAACCAAATTCAGTGAGGGACAGGTCCATGAATCAACTTCACTATCAACAGGTGAAATTCATAATGCCAAGGAATAAGGGCCCAGTAACAAACAAGAATTGAAGGAAGAAGGAACATAGAACAATTAAAATGTCAATTATATGGACAAAAATTTATTTGATAGAAGAACCCTACTGTAATTTTAGCTGTGTAACATAAAATAATGAATAACCCTCTTCTCCCCACACCCTAAAAGCCAGCATTAAGTAGATGCTATTTGGCTGGAATCTGAAACTGTGTATGTGCAAACATGCATGGACATAAAGTATCAAGAGCTCTCTGGAGAAATGGGACTATAAACATCTAGATAATTCAGTCAACTCTCAGTGATCTAAATGTCAAACATCTTTGATATTCTTGGGCAAATCATCCACTGCCTTGCATGTGTTGCCTCTGACACAGATATTAAAATGTAAGGTAAAATTCCTTTTTATTCTATATGTATTATTCTTTTTTTTTTTTTTTTTTTTTTTTTTGTATTATTCTTTTTTAAAGTTTAATTTTGTTTTTAAACTGTAAGTTCAGTTTTACAAAAGCACTCTCATCTAAAGATTAGACTGGTGATGAGCACGGGTGGGAATGAAAATTACACGATCAAAAAGGAAAAACTGACAGCTGTTCCTTGAGGTCAAGTAACTCTGACAGCTTTTGTCTTAATACATCAGCCTATCAATCTTCATCATGACTTCTAGAAAAATAACTGCTACTGATCCATTATCTATCCCAGAATACATTATATTAGCTTCAAGCCATATTTATGTCTCAATCAAGAGTTGAGGTTGTTACTAGAAAAAGATATATAACCCAGAGGAAATGAAGATCATAATATAAGATCTCAAGCCTTAATGAGATATCTACAGGAATCATACACATTTCTATTTGTGTGCATTCACACCTATGTGAGAGTAGTCAACAACTCTGTTATTAACATACAGACTTTTAAAAATAAAAGCACTCTTATGTTTTCTTAGGAAATATTTATTATAACTACATTAGCTCAATTTTAGTCCTCCTAATTACAATTAAATCTTTCATTTAAGGAATGGATAAGAAACTAAAAAAAATAAAAAGCAATACCAACATCTAAGGAAAATGGGAGGACCTTATAGTATCCATTACAATACAGGTTAAATAGGAAAATAGCAAGACAAAGAGAGAAACAATATACTTGATTAAAAATTACTCCTACTGCAATTCAAAATGATTAATTGTTCTAATTACGCCATTCTTTTCTAAAACACCAAACATTTTCAATTTATTAACATTACAATTCATGAAGGCAAGGGAAAAAAAATTACAAAATCAAACCCATTTGTTCTTCATGCACTGAATTCAAGATCATCAAGGTAGTGTTCAATTAAAGATGATTTTTAAGTTTCTAAAAATGGATAGGAGAAATTAAGTTTCGGGTCTAACCTGAGTTGGTGACAGCCATTTGCCACTAAGTGTGAATGAAGGTGGGGCGGAGGATGGATAATCTGGTGGCAGTTCAAAGTTCAGCACAAGTGGAGGCAGAAAGCAAATGGTGTATTCAAAGCCACTATTCTGGAGACACTCATTTGAATTGCCTGAACCAAAAACAAAGATTAGAAAGGATCAGTTGGTCAACACTTGAGTGTCCGTTACTGTTGAGCAGTGCTCAAGAAAAACGTAATGCTTTAGCTGAGGGGATAAAAACCCTCCCCCAAAGCACCTTCTATTCCCTAATGTACTTCGTAGCTGCCACCTTAAAAAAAAAAATCTTGTAAGCCCTTAAAAAAAATCTACTAAGCATCATGAAATTTAAAATGAAGATACACAACTTATTCTTGTATACACTTTTGAGTATAATTCCTAACACTAATGACAAGTAATACACAATGTTTTCTTTTGTTGTTGTTTTACAGTAGATGATTAAAGACACAATCTAGAGAAAAGGACGTTTATTTCTATCAAAGAGCCATGACCTACTTAGACCAGCATGTGCCAACTACCCATGAATCATAGTTGGGAGAATTTGTGCCAATACAAGGATCTCTTGAGGGCAAGATACAACACACAACACTCTCACAATCAAAGTTTCATTTTCAGTTATCACACTTACTTTGTTTACTCAAAGCCTTTATAGTAGAAACATTTTGAGAAAGTGTTCACAGATGACATCTGGTACATTAGTATCAAAAGTACCAGTTTTCGGGGCTTCCCTGGTGGCGCAGCGGTTGAGAGTCTGCCTGCCAATGCAGGGGACACGGGTTCAAGCCCTGGTCTGGGAAGATCCCGCGTGCCGCGGAGCAGCTGGGCCCGTGAGCCACAACTACTGAGCCTGCGCGTCTGGAGCCTGTGCTCCGCAACAAGAGAGGCCGCGACGGTGAGAGGCCCGCACACCGCGATGAAGAGTGGCCCCCGCTTGCCACAACTAGAGAAAGCCCTCGCACAGAAACGAAGACCCAACACACCCAAAAAATAAATAAATAAATAAATTCATTAAAAAAATATATATATATTAAAAAAAAAAAAAAAAAAGTACCAGTTTTCAACTTTTTTCTAAAGCAGAAGGTCACAGAGTAGCAGCAAGTGTCATGTGTTTATGGTGGTTGAAAAGATTCTGGAAACCAAATAGTATTAACAACCGCCATGGTACTTTAAATCTTTCCAAATGTTTTCACATATATTATTTCATTTTCTCTTTTATTATCCCTATTTAACAGCCAATGACTCATGGCTAATGAACTGCTAGTTAGACGATTAGGATGCATGAAATATGCAGGATAATATCCTAATTCAGTGATCAAAAACGCAGAATCAAATTGAAAATTGTTCACCCCCAGCTCAATTTTCAATTAAAAGAGAAACAGGCATTAAATCTGTAATACTACCATATATCACTAATGCCTATAAACACAAGATGATAAATAATTTAGGGTACACTAAGAAACTGAGAATAACCTTTATTTAGAAAAATCTGTTTAAGAGAATATTAACTAACCGCTCACAAATATCTTGAAATTTTGTGGTAAGTCCAAATAGATCCTGGTTTCTCCACCTTGGACAGACTCTGCTTTTCTAAATTCATCTCCATCATAAATACTCGCCAGGGCCAGCAATTCATCCTCCTGAGCTTCTCGGTCTTCTGACGACATCTAATTTTCTGAGGAGCTGAAGACAATCATTCAAGTCAGTTAAGAACAGAAAAGGCACAGAGTTTGGAAAAGTCTAGTGGCACTGTCCACGCCCCCCCCCACACCCCCCAAAAAGAAAGTTCCTCAAAAACAACTGCAAAGAATTAATCAATATTCTCACTTTTCTGTCAAACTAAAAATGACAGGCATATCTAATATTCCAGTAGCTCTGCAACAGTAACAGCCTTTTCCAAAAAGGACAGTTGTGGTTCTTTTAATTGCTGACTTTATCAGTTAGGTATGATTTAAGAAAAAAAGCACAATCAAAAAAATCACAAGTTAGTGTGACTTGCCCACTGAACTTAGGAAAATGCCTTGCTCATAAAAGTAGTCAAAGTATACTTGATATGCTTCTTAAAAATAAATGAATTTTTTAAATCCACAGCAATCTCTAGGACAGGTTTTCTCAATCTCAGCGCTACTGACATTTTGGAACAAACAATTGTTGTGGGAGGTTATCCTGTGCATTAGAGGATGTGTATCAGCATCCCTGGCTTCAACCTACTAGATACCAATAGCATCCCTTTTCCTCAAGAGCTGTGACAGTCACAAATATCGCCAGACACAGCCAAATATCCCCCCCTTGCATGGGGGAGGCAGAAGAAAATTGCTCCCAGTTGAGACCACCTTACTCTAGAGAATGTTACAGGGACAGGTACTATGTAAGACAGATAACTGAGGAAGTAGCAAAATAACATTAAATTTTTGAAACGATGAATTTTGTCAAATCAATTTTAACATTTATCATTTTTTAAGGTAACACCAACAGTGAAAATATGCTACAATTAAACTGTACAATGCTTTTTTTTTTTTTTTTTCATTTTCTTCAAGCCTGTTGGGAACCCACAACAGTTTGTGTGTAACAGACGTACAGTGGGGAGAAGCCAGGGCCCAGACAGTGCTTTTTAATCGCAGCAACTGAAAGATGCACCACACCATCAGATAATTTAAATGTGCAAAAAATATGTAGTGAGAATCTATGAAAATTACTTTAATAAAACAACCACCAAAAATTACCATTCTATCGATTAAAATATTGGACTATAACTGCATTTGCAAATATGCTCCCTCTTGGCTGAAATATTTTTCTAAATTGAAATGCACAGAATTGAAAAGTTAGGACATGGTTTTTCACATTATACAAGGTGACACTACAAAACTTAGACAAGTTCATTTAAAATGATTCCATTTTCAAAAAGTACGTTTTTCCAGCAGATGATAACGGTTCTGCTTAAGCTGTGTCCCTAAGACACAGTGACATATTCTATTTGAGGTCAGTTAGTACCTGTTAATAACAACCAGAAGAAAAGGATATTAGCACTGCAGTCCGTATTTCAGCTCAGTTTGGAACTCATGCAAATCTCATTTATTCTCCAGATGATGGAGATGAGACTGCTGAAGCTGGATAAGAGGCCAAGATGTGGAACTCATACTAGGTATACTACAGAAATCCTGCCAACTGCAGAAAAAAAATACAAAAGATGGTGTTAGGACCCTCTTCAAATTTAAATTCTGAATTTCCGTTACCATCACTTAAATCAAACACATCCTAACACACAGTCAATCCTAATCTACAGCTGCATATTACTCTCCTAGGTCAGCCTAACTGAGGCACGTGGTTGAACGGACATTTGCATGTCCCCAGTAATAAGAGCGCCCTTCTTATCTGACTGCCTTCAGCCCCAGGAGGAGCTGAGGAGAAACACCGAGGTCATACGAGAGGACAGTACAGCATGCTCCCATAACAAACGACTTCCTGCGGTTTTCTGGATTTTGTTTTTCCTTTCCTCTTCTGCTTCCTCTATTCCTTCACTTCCTATCCCCCTCCAGTTTGTCCTCTTGCCTGCTAATGAATTAATCCTGCCAGGGACACTCAACATTAGGTTAATTTAAGCAAGACAGCAGGATATTTAAAAACAAAACAATAAAAGCGCACAGGCACACACACACATACACACTTTTAAGTCCTATTCTAAATGCTTTACCAGGCTTCTTAACTGGGAATGAAGGAGAAGGGGAGAGTGGTCCATAGATAGGTTTTAGAGAATCCTATGAACACCCTAATATAATATGCAAAAAATATGATATAAAACCATAATTTTAAAACCAGATTCTCAGATGTGTGACTCCCAAATAAGCTAAGAATGAAATTCAGGATTAATTTACATTTACTGAGTAGTATTACTATGTACTATACTGTCTTTTCACATTACTTAATTGTAAACAATTTTACCAGGTGTAGTACATGGTGATAATGTAATTAAGCTTTTTGTTTCTTCCTGTTCAAACATTATAAATGGGGTGAGATGAATTTATAGTTTCTGGTTTTAGATTAGTGTTCTCTACCTTGTCTGCATGGTAGAATCACCTGAGAAGCTACTTTTAAAATCCCAATACCCAGGCTATACCCCAGAGCAATTCAATCAGGCATCAGTAGCTATCCAAGCTCTCCACGTGATTCTAATGAGCAACCAGGATTAAGCTCTACTCCAAGCTGTTTCCCATTGGCAGCTCCTCATGACCTACCCCACCAGACCCCAACTTCTGAAGCTGCCACTGGGTCCCAGTCCCTTAATTCAGATCGCTGACCTAGATTTTCTTCTGATTCTATCCATTCAGCTTTCAAGACCCATGTCCAAAGCCCCTAATCCACGTAAAAATTTCCAATTAGATATCATGTCTTTCTTTAAAAATCCAGCAAACTTTTCTACTGTAACTTTCCTATGACATTGTCACAATCCACCTTGCGTTACAGTTCTTCCTCTTAACTTGCACTTCCTCTCCTACCAGACCGCATTAGCTCCTTAAGGGTGAGGATCAAGTCTTTTGCATCTGTGTATATTGTTCTCAGCATCTAGCAGTGCCTTACATTAGACACTGGAAAAAGTGAGAACTGAATTGGGGTGAGATGCAGTGTGCTCTAATGGGGGACTAGAATCAAGGTTCAGTGACAGCGTTGCCACATCCCACTAGGAGCAGGTTGGGTCGGTCGTCACAATAACAGTAAGAACAGTCACTTAGGGAGCTCTTACCGTGTGTCAGGCATTGTGCTAAGTCCTTTAAATGCATTAGCTCGTTACATTCCCACAGCCCCATGGAGCAAGTCCTGGCCCTACCTCCATTATACAGAGAAAAATGACATTTTAAGTCCTTGCTGGCCCAAAGTAACACAGCTAATACATAACTAAACCTGGATTCAGACCACCCTGTTTCTTCAGCTGTAACACGGGAACGAGAATAAACCCCGGTGCCAGGACACAAGAGAGAATTCAAATTTAATATTACTTTTGGCAAACCGGAAACCGCTACACCAGTGAGGGAAGGCCCCTCCTCCGCCGGGTTTCCCTTGGGCCTGGGAAAATCCTACTCATACTCCCAGGCCACATCGTGCGGGCTCCAGCCCTGGGGTCTGCCCTGGCTCCGGGGTCAGCACGCCGCTGCCGGTGTCTCCACCGCTCACCGCGGGGTGTGGAGTCCTTGTTTGTGAGACTCACCTACAACTTGGGGGCAGGCCCGAGCCCTGCTACCTGCCCCGGCGCTTGGACACGGCGGGCGCTGCACGGGTGTGGGCCGGCCCGGGGCGTCCCAAAGGAGCAGGGCCTGGACCTTCCCCTTCCTCCTCTAAGCGCCCCGGGGGTCTCAGCCGGGCCGGGCTGTGGGCGCCCCGTCCCGGGTCTGGGGAGCTGAAGCCCGCTGAGCAGTCCCGGCCCGGCAGCCCTTCTCTGCCTCGCGCGCCCGGAGCGCAGTCCCCACCGTACCTTCCGGCTGCCCCGCCGTGCCGGGCCCGACAGTCCCGCCCTCCACCCTAACTCCGGGTCCCCTCACCTCCACTCGCCGGCTCCGCCTGGAGACGCCCGGCTCAACCAGCGTATCGCCTCTTCAGTCTTCGGAGCTGTCAGCTGAGCGGCGCGGATCTGCCTGAGAGGCCCCAGCGTGAGAAGGGCTCTGCGCAGCCGCCTTGACCGCCCCGGCCCCTCGGCCGCCCCCCGCAGGTCAAAGGCGGCGCTGCAGGAGCGACCACCGTCACCCGTACCGCAGCCTGCACACTTAAGTATGCCTCTGGAGAAGTTGACACAAATGCAGATTCTGGGGCCCCCTACCCAGGGGGGTCCTTTCAGTACTTCTGTGACAGTGTCCGGGAATTAGAATTTTTACCAATCCCTACAGGTGAGCATGAGGCAGCGATCTACCGGGGGCAGACATTCCTGTAACAATCCCAGACCTGCTCCCCCAGATAGACTAAGCAAGCCTCTTCCCCCTCCTCGGATCCCGGTCTCAGAAATGCTGCCCATCTTTCTGGCACCTCCACTATGAAGGCATTCACTCATTGTTCATAACAGTAATAACTACCACGTTTATTAAGCATAGGATGCTTCAGGCCCTGTGCTACGTGCTTTATGTAAATTTTCTCTTTATCGTCACTATAACCTTATGATTTCGGTACCATCTGTTATTCCCACTTTACGAGTGAGAAAACTGAAACTTAGAGAGGTTCAAGAATTTACCAGAGGGTACACGATTATTAACAGGCTGAGTGGGAGTTAAAATTACATGTCCCCTACCTCATGCCATATGCAAAAATTAATTCAAAATGGATCAAAGACCTAAATGTAAAAGGTAAAACTAAAAAACTCTTAAAAGAAAATGTTGGAGTAAATCATGAACTTGGATTATGCAATAGGTTCTTAGATATGAAAAAAAGCACAAGAAACGAAAGAAAAAGTAGATAAATTGGGTTCATCAAAATTAAAAACTTATGTGCTTCAAAGGACATTATCAAGAAAGTGAAAAGACAACCCACAGAATAGGAGAACATATCTGAAAATCATATATCTGATAAAGGTTTAATAACCAGAACATATAAAGAACTCCTACAACTCAACAATAGAAAGACGAGTAACTCAATTTAAAAATGGGCAAAGGATCTGAATAGACATTTCTTGAAAGAAGATATACAAGTGGTCAGCAAGCATGTGAAAAATGCTCAATATCATTAGTCATCAGGGAAATCAAAACCCCAATGGAAGCTACTTCATACTCACTAGGACTGCTATAATAAAAAGAAAAATTAAAAAAAAAAAAAAACAAGCTCATAGATACAGAGAACCATTTGGTGGTTGCCAGAGGTAGGGGGTGGGCAAATTGGGTGAAGATACAGCTTCCAATTATAAAATAAATAGGTCATTGGGATGTTATGTACACCGTGGTGACTATAGTACATAATACTGTATTGTACACGGTATTTGAAAGTTGCTAAGAGAATAAATCTTAAAAGTTTTCCTCACAAGAAAAAAAATCTGTATGTATGGTGACGGATGTTAACTAGACTTATTGTGGAAATCATTTCTCAATACATACACATATTGAATCATTGTTATATACCTGAAACTAACATAACATTTTATGTAAATTACACCTCAATAACAATTTTAAAAAAGAAGACAGATAATAACAAGTGTTGGTGGGAATGTGGAGAAATTGGAACCCTCATATATTGCTTTTGGGAATGTAAAATGGTGTAGCCACTCTGGAAAACAGAGGGTCTGCATTTTCATTTTGTGCTGGGCTTCACAAATTACGATGCTGGTCCTGCACCCAGGAGAGAAGAAAAGCCAAGTGGGAAAAAAAATCGGGCACTGGAGGGGCTTACCTGACTGCCACAGAAGGGAAATTTTTGAAATGCAAATAATCAGCCCTAATTTTCTGTACTGTAAATCTTGACCGTTACAGAACAGAAACCTAACTACCCCTGTAATGGACACCCAAACCAGAAATATACTCCTTAAAAACGTAAAGGAAGGAAGAAGACTCTCTGAAGCCATTCACTAATATCACTGTTCATGTTTAGCCAAAGGAAATAAAATCAAGAGAGAAATGCATGGCAACCCTACCTCAGAGTGCTTGGAGGTGAGACCACGAACACAGACAGAGACCTCCCAGATGCAAAAAGTGAGGGAGCCGAAGAACCAGGTCGGGAAATTCTCACAAAGTCGGAGTAGGAGGTGAATTGTGACACCACATCATGACTTCATGCCAGAGGTCACAGGATGGAGGGAATAGAAGGGAGAATTTCAAAGCAGTGTTAATGAATTGGATGAATGTTTAAAGTGGACTAAGCATTCAGAGTCCAGTTTGGAGGTCAGGATTGGATAAAGAGAGTTTTCTACTTAATTTTCTTTTTAGACTCCATAAAAATAACATTTTTGTATCTTTGATTTTATGTGACTGGCTTTATGTCGTTTGGTTTTAAATTGAGCTATACCCACGTGCCCAGCCCTTCACTGTGCTAAGCATTTTACACGCATTGTCCCATTTAAACACCCAGGACCCCAGGACCAAGGTAATTTTATCTCCCCATTTCACAAATCAGGAACTTGAGGTGCTAAAGGGTGAAGTGATTTTACCAGTGTCATTCAGTGGTGACATATAGTATTAGGACCAATTCTGCATCAGTTTGACCCTCTCTTAGAGCCTGTGAAAGAATTAGGGTTTGTTGAAACAGAAATACAGAATAAAATCATTCTGGCTTTAAGAATTAAGAGAGAAGGCCCTAGGAAAGTCAGGATTACAGTTTATGACTTCATGATAGGTGAGAATGAAGATACAAAGAGAGAGAGAAAGAGACCCAACTCCATCCCCCGTCCCCAGGGACACTAGATGATGATGGAGTCTAGGGCTAGGAGAGGATGGGGTGTGTGACCTAGGCCAGAGGTCAAGACCCAGGCCATTGGGTAGAGATGCAGGAGTAAGTCACAAAATATGTCTGGTCTTGTAGGGACCAGCCGGGCTTCCATCAGGACCTGCACTGGTTCCCATCCATCACTGGCATCCAAATGGTGTCCAGAGACTTTGCTGAGCTCATCCCACCTGCCCAGAGGGGACAGACTCCTTTTCAATGGCCACCACTCACAAGGACCTCTAAAACAAGCCTTGACGTATAGAGGGGCAGCAGTGTGGAAGGGAAAGCCCTGCCCCAACTCTGGGACAGGACTGGACACTGGTGAGCCCCACCCCAGTACAGAAGTATCACTGCTGGTCTCCTGTCATTATGTATTTGCTCACTCTGTAGATCTCAAAAAATTTACCATTATCACCTGGGAATCTGAAAAATTGGTGTTTCTTTAAAACGGCAGCTTCATCCTCAAAAAAAAATTGAGAGCTACTACACTAAAAGCAACGATAAATAATTAACAACTAGAGCGCTACTCAAGTCCCATGCCCCACTCTAAATGTTCTGTATTGACTAACCTAAACCTGACAGTAACCCTGTAACATATTACCATCATCGTCATCCCTATTTTAAGGCTAAAGAGACTGATCACAGAGAAGTTAAGTGGCTTGCCACTGTCACACAGATAGGAAATTACAAAGCCAGGCTTTGAGCCCAGGCAATTGGAGTCCTGAGCCCACATTATTAACCCTAATGCTATGCTTAGATCAAGTTTACACTTTGCTCAAGCAAAGTGCTCAGGTCTGTAAGGAGAAATAGCCAGACTACCTGTGTGGCCAGCTTCCCTGGTCAGCGTAGCTCAAACAATACCTCAGGTCATCCCAGGGTTATATAAAAACAGACTCCTAGAAAGGCTTGCGGTGGCTAACAGTATAAAAATGTTTTCTGTGCTTCTGATGCAAAAGGTAAAATTTGATTTACACTAATAGGCACAGAATGATCATGTTTATACTTGCAACCTGGGACTTTATTAATATTCCCCTGAATAACAGTGGAAAGAGTTTTGTAACCCCAAGGTAACATGGCACTGTAAGAAGGAAAGAGGGGTGAGATTTAGCAGCAGCTGCCATCATAAATCAGTGCATGGCTGTTTCTCTCGGAGCTCCAGGCTCAACTCCTGGCTGTCATAAACTTATAAAGGGCAGCCCCATGAGAATTTATGTAATGATGGCAGGACTCATTTTCCTTCCTGCAAGAATCTTTCTGAAGCAAGGTGAGAATTAGGCTGATTAGATTCTATGTGAAGAAAGAAAACCAAACCAATGGGAAGGGAAAATGTGGGTCAGCTTTAGCAATTTACTACTTCCCTTGCCAAAAAAAACTGACCTTGTAAATGGAGAACATGCTGAATTCCACCAAATAAATGAGTGACCGGATGACCGAATAAATTAATGAATGAGTGTGATCCAGGCTTTCTCTGGGGTGGTTCTTTCAGTGTGAGAACAGTTCCATCCTAGAGTCACCGAGAAATGCTGAACATATAACAAGGCCAATCAACAGAGTCAGCCTCTGAATATTCATGCACAGATGATGCTCCCAGTCAATATGTTTGATTTTTGTGTTTACTGATAGATTTTTTAAATTCACTGTGTAAACCAAAATTCTAAAAATAAAAAGAAGAAGAGGAAAAATGAAAACAGAAGAGAACTTGTGGTAAGATCATACATTACTTCTGGATAGGATTGCCAGATAAAAATACTTATACTAAAAATTTTTCATTGTTTATCTGAAATTCAAATTTAACGGGGCACAGTATATTTTTATTTGTTAAATCTGGCAAACGATTTCTGGGCTAATAACCCTATGTAGAAGAGAGGGCTGGAGAGAGTTAGCTGGTGGACATGCCCACACCTGAGAGTCAGAAGGAAGGCAAACCAAAGGAGGAATCAGAGAAGCAGACATAAGAGCCTGCAGAAATACGGAAGAAGAACCAGCTGTGCACAGAGCTTCTGCTGAGCGTTGACACAAGCACAGGGGAGAGGTGGGGACCAGGGGGACGCTCAGTGAGAAAGGCCTGATGGCTGTAGAGTTCGGCCCTTACAAGGTTGTTGGTGCTTCTAAGAAGTTCTATGTCAGTGGTTCTCAGTGAGGTTGGGGTGGAGAACGGGTGCGTGGCAGAATGACCTACAGTATATCAGAACGGAAATCTACATGCTGGAAGTAGCCCTCTCCCCCTCTGAGGATTGGGGAGAGAGACATAAGTGTAACCCTTATCAACTCAGAATTTATGTGGTCCATGTGGGGGGCCGTGTTGTGGTTACTAAAGCACAAAATAAATTATAAATATTTTCTTGCATTTATCTTGAAAACCACGAAGGTGATCCATAGTTTACAACTATCTGTTGGAAAGTCCTTATCTTCAATCTACTTTCTTCACAGCCTCTGCTGTTCTGTAGGGTACCTCCCTCCACAATATCCTCAAGCTTCAGCAATCCCCCACCCCCTCATCTATTTTTCCTTTTATTATGTAGATCAATTAGGCCTCTCTTGCCAGCAAAAAAAGTCCAATCAACTGTCTCAATCCAGTCCCAAATGATCTGAAAGATGAAGCATTTTCAGAGAGGGGGTAATAGAGCTGGCAATTATAAAATTCTCTTTGGCAGGCTGGGAAAGAGAAAAGTATGAATTTTCTTGCCCTGTTCCTGGTATTTTGAAAAGCTTTTCAAGTGATCGTGATATGTGGACGCTTTTGAGAGATACCACTCTTAATCAAGACACAAAGCCTTTTCATTTCTTGAAAAGTCTTATTTCTTGGCAAATTTCTCCCTGCAAAGTGCATTCTTCTCTCTGCTCTTTGCCCAGAAAGAGGTGCCATTGCGTGGGAATGGACATCTGTGGTCTGTCCCAATAGAGATCACAAAGTGCAGGCCAGAACCAGGTGACCCAGAACAGCTACTTGAGTCTCCCAGTCAATGGCCCTGGCTAGACTGCCTTCAATTTCAACAAGGTCTTGCTGAAAAAAAGAGGCAGACCTTAGGTGGTCCAGTCACCTCCCCAACCAGAATGATCCTGAGGATGAAGCTTCCCAGCTTCATCAACACTGCCTTGGTGGGTGGTGATGACTATGGCCAGCGACTGGGCAGATTCACAGGGAGCCCTGGGGGTGAGCAGCCAACCCCGCAGAACATTCATAGGTGGGGCATGACCTTAGCCTTCCTCCAACTGGTCTTCAAGTCCCCCAATGGTCAGAGTCCCACCCTACTGGTCTGACCCCTCAAGGTTCCTCAGGACACCAGGGATCCTCTGACCCCCACCCTTCTCACTTCACTCCCCAACCCCTCCCAAACAATTGACCCAAGTGTGAACAACCCCAAGGCTGGTGGTGAACAAGGCCTCCAAGCACCAAGCCCAAGCCTGCCCTCTTTTCAAAAACATTTCAGACTTAGGGAGGCTGTCCTCAGCTATTTCAGACCTATTTCAGAGGACTTCTGCTCCTTCAAACCTATTTTCAAAACTCAGGATGATAAAGGCCCTCCAGATAAACTCCAGTTTCACCCCCTGATATGTGGCGGCTAGAGATCAACTGACCCTGTAGCCAGAAAGGAGGAGGAAATATTACTAAAAGGGGACCTCGTTCCCAGAGGTAATAGCCTTTAAAAGGTCTGGTTTGCCGACTTTGGATTCTTAAAGGGTTGTCTTAGCTTCCTGCCCCCAACGTGAGTAAAACAGAGAACAATAATAAAACCACCTACGAAATCCGAATTCAAAGTTTTTCTTGACCTGTGAGTCCATTTTTTACGTCCACGAATCCCAGTCAAGGCAACACACACACATACACACACCACACACACACACACACACACGCACACACACACACACACACACACACACATTAATGCCCTTTCCTAAATATAAATGTTAACACATGTAAAATCATGAATTCCATAATTCCTCCTGTGGGCATTGGGTCACATTAGGTTTCCCACTAAGTGAAATGATTGTCACCTGGGTATAGCTCCTTCCATTCTGTTGTACGCAGCACAGGAACACGGGTCTGGAGCTGTGGACATTTGTGAACTCCAGCCACCCACCTCCCTGCCTCTGTGGTTTTCCTGCCTTTGGCCACCAGATGGCATTCTGGAAACGTTCTCAGCACCAGAGTTTCCTGCACTAAAGCTCCCCTGCATTACTCCCAGCTGGCCTTCTTCCTTCCCTCTTCTCTGTTCCCTTTCAATCCATGTCCCAGAGTACAGTTGAAGGGGCTTTGTGGAGGGCAAATGTGCGTGATCTTGGGCAAGTTACCCAACCCTCCATGCTCAGCTTCTTCACCCCGATGGCCTGGTTGTGAGGGTGACATGGGACGATGCAGCTAAAACACTCAGGACAAGGCTTGGCAGGTAGCTGCTGTTCTCGTCAGTCTGCTCAGACCCCTTACAAAGCTCTCCATGGCCTTCAGGACAAGGTCCAAATCCTTAGCACGGGGTCCCAGGCCCTCCATCATCTGGCGGCCCCTGCTGACATCCCCAGCCCACCTTCCTCCTCCCCACTCGCACAGGCCCTCGTGTGGGGCTGCAAGGAGCCAGCTCGCCCACCTCCAGCCTCTTCCATTCTGCTCCCTCCACCTGTTCGCACCTGCCCCCCTCTGGCTCACTCCTCCCTGTCCTTCAGGGTGTGTCGGAGGGTCCTCCAGGAGGAGCCTCCCCTGATCCCTAAGCCTGAATCTGGAGCCATCCACTGGACCCACTTCTTTCATTTTCCCCACCCTGACTTGAGACTGCAAGCCCCTTGGGGGTCACTTTGTCTTGCTCACTGCCTTGCACATAGTAGGATGAGCGAGGGCCAGACAGTGAGGTCGCCGTGCAGGCTGACTGTCACCAGAGGGCCTGGGGCCCACGCTGGTTCCCCTTGCAGGGCAGGTAGCACTGGGCCCTCGCCCGAGCTGAGGAAGCCCTGGGAAATGAGCCTTCCTGGCCAAGAAGGCAGAGGAAAAAAAGTGAAGGGACAAATGCAAGACCATTTTTACCGTTTGCATTCGAGGTATAAAGCCTGGCAAATAGTACAAGGTAAACTAGTCCCATGTAATGAGTGCTTTCTCTGTACCAGGCATTGCACCGAGCCCTCACTTGTATTATCTCATCAAATCCTTACCACAAACTCGGGAGATGGGTGACAGCCACGCTCTACAGAGAAGGAAACTGAGGCCCAAAGAGGTTACGTGACTTGTGCCATGTCTCCGAGCTAGTGAGCGTTCTGTCTGTCTTCAGAGCCAGACTGTAGGAAACACCCCATTGGATTCAGGCCCCTTGCTATTGGGAAACCTCCAGGAGTAGAATATGAAAGGATAGGGTGTGGAAAAGAGAATACAGAGGGGAAGGGGGGTGCAAGGTGAGGCTTAGGCCAGAGAGGTCCTTAGTCGCCCCATCCTAATGGCCACAAGCCCCTTGGCCAATGGGCCTGATTGGAGTCACTTGTGTCCCAACAGGCACCTCCAGCCCCAAGGACTGAGCTGCCAACACCCATCGAGGGGAAGCTGGCCCTTAACTCCCATCACTTCAAAATCTTTACAAACCTCTGGACTCAACCTCAAGGTAAAGTGCAAGACTGGACAATGGTGGGGGCAGTGGATGCAGGAGGAAATGAGAAGCAGCAAGCCATCTCAAGGCCACCCAAGCCAACTGCCCACTCGGCCCCCTCCTGGGCCTCACCTCTGTGACGGGAATCTTGGACATGAACAGCAGTGGGAAGAGAAGAATTGGAGGAAGGGAGGGAAAGGGAGAGGAAGGTGTGGGAGAGGGAAAGGTATAAAAACCTCCAAGACCAAGGAGCAGGAGGCTGGGGGATTCCCCCGCACAGGGCCTCAGGCTGGACCAGATGTGGAGAACAATGGGCCCGGAGGCTGGGGAGCCGGAAGGGAAGGGGGAGGGAGGCCACACCGTCGGGTCAGAGAGGTCATTGTGCTTCAGGAGCCAAGGACACGGGCACCTTTACGGGTCCATGTGGGCAGGGACCGACCCAGGGCCAGTGCAAGAGCCAGAGGCAGCCACAAGGTAGGCCAAGCTGGCAGATCACGCCACCCACCGCTAATAACAACGTCATTGACTATGACTCCGTGCTCTCCATGCACGTTTCATTTCATCCCCACGATTTCCTGCTGAGAGGGCTACTGTTGTTATTCCCATCTGCACTCTTAAGATGAGGCCCAGAGAGGTTGAGTGACTTGTCCCACATGACCCAGCTGGGAAGTTGCAGAGTCAGGATTTGAACCCAGGCAGTTTGGCTCTGATGGCCACTCTCTTAATCAGCGCTGCTTCCCATGAGACAGAAACGGGTGATGAGGGCAGAGTCAAGACTGAGAGGTAGACAAGTGTGGGAAAAAGGGGGATGGGAGAAGAATAACGGGAGATGACGGAAACAAAGAGAGACAAGGAAGGGAAGAGAGGCCAGGGTGTGACTTGCCCAGGAGGGGCTCAGGCTCTCTGCTCACTTGGCCACAGCAGGGGCTCCCCTCCCCTCAGTGGCCGCCTTGCCGCATGGACAGCACCTTCCCATCCGGCCTGTCCCCAGCCGCATCCTCCTCAGCGGCGGGCCACTCAGCTTCACGGAAACTCTCTTTCTCTAATTGGCATAGAAACTCATAGCCCTCCCTTTTCCTGTAGGTGGGGTTTCCATAGGAAAAAGCTGCTTCTCTGTTTCCCCAGCCTAGCAACTGTTTGGAAGTCAGATCCCCACATCCTGCTCTACTGGGTCAAGTCCCTCCTGGACCGGCTCTTGTCCATCATTTGCTAACGGGGACCAACAGTGCCCCTGGACAATTTTACTTCATTGGTCCTTGGACCCCTCAAATCTCTTCTGATGAAGATGGCCTTGCCTGGGAATTCTGCTGGCTCCATCAACTAATTATGGGACGAGGCTGTGCCAGCAGGTCTGGGGGCAGGAGAACAGGGCTAATCAAGCGCCCCAGGAAACACTGGAGGACTTGCCCAGCCTTTGAAGAACTCTAGCGGTTTTTGGATCTAGCCCACTCTGGCGGTAAGCATGATGCGACTTCTGCCACTTCTGCTGGGACTTTTGGGGCCAGGTGGCTACTTGTTCCTTTCAGGGGATTGTCAGGAGGTCGCCACTCTCACTGTGAAATATCAAGTGTCAGAGGAAGTACCGTCCGGCACAGTGATAGGGAAGCTGTCTCAGGAACTGGGCCGGGAGGAGAGGTCTGGGCGAGCAGGGGCTGCCTTCCAGGTCTTGCAGTTGCCTCAGGCGCTCCCCATCCAGGTGGACTCCAAGGACGGCCTGCTCAGCACAGGGAGGCGGCTGGACCGGGAGCAGCTTTGCCGGCAGCAGGATCCCTGCCTGGTTTCCTTTGACGTGCTTGCCACAGGGGATTTGGCTCTCATCCACGTGGAGATCCAGGTGCTGGACATCAATGACCACCAGCCACGGTTTCCCAAAGGTGAGCAGGAGCTGGAAATCTCTGAGAGCGCCTCCCTGCGCACCCGGATCCCCCTGGACAGAGCTCTGGACCCAGACACTGGCCCCAACACCCTGCACTCCTACACCCTGTCTCCCAGCGAGCATTTTGCCCTGGATGTCATTGTGGGGCCCGATGAGACCAAACACGCAGAACTCGTGGTGGTGAAGGAGCTGGACCGGGAAATCCACTCATTTTTTGATCTGGTGTTAACTGCCTATGACAGTGGGAACCCCCCCAAGTCAGGCACCAGCTTGGTCAAGGTCAATGTCCTGGATTCCAATGACAATAGCCCTGTGTTTGCTGAGAGCTCGCTGGCACTTGAAATCCAAGAAGACGCTTCCCCTGGTACTCTCCTCATAAACTTGACTGCCACAGACCCTGATCAAGGCCCCAACGGGGAGGTGGAATACTTCCTCAGTAAGCATGTGCCTCCAGAGGTGCTGGACACCTTCAGTATTGATGCCAAGACAGGCCAGGTGATTCTGCGTCAACCCCTAGACTATGAGAAAAATCCTGCCTACGAGGTGGACGTCCAGGCAAGGGACCTGGGTCCCAATCCCATCCCAGCCCACTGCAAAATTCTCATTAAGGTTCTGGATGTCAATGACAACACCCCAAGCATCCACATCACATGGGCCTCCCAACCATCACTGGTGTCCGAAGCTCTTCCCAAGGACAGTTTCATTGCTCTCATCATGGCAAAAGACCTAGACTCAGGAAACAATGGTCTGGTCCACTGTTGGCTGAGCCAAGAGCTGGGCCACTTTAGGCTGAAAAGGACCAATGGCAACACATACATGCTGCTAACCAATGCCACGCTGGACAGAGAGCAGTGGCCGCAATATACCCTCACTCTTTTGGCCCAAGACCAAGGACCCCAGCCCTTATCAGTCAAGAAACAGCTCAGCATTCAGATCAGTGATGCCAACGACAACGCACCTGTGTTTGAGAAAAGCAGGTACCAGGTCTCCACTCGGGAAAACAACCTACCCTCTCTTCACCTCATTACCATCAAGGCCCATGATGCAGATCTGGGCGTTAATGGGAAAATCTCATACCACATCCAGGACTCCCCAGTTTCTCACTTGGTAGCTATTGACTCAGACACAGGCGAGGTCACCGCTCAGAGGTCACTGGACTATGAACAGATGGCCGGCTTTGAGTTCCTGGTGATCGCAGAGGACAGGGGCCAGCCCCAGCTTGCATCCAGTGTCTCTGTGGGGGTCAGCCTCCTGGATGCCAATGATAATGTCCCAGAGGTGATTCACCCCATACTCAGCGATGGGAAAGCCAGCCTCTCGGTGCTTGTAAATGCCTCCACAGGTCACCTGCTGGTGCCCATTGAAACTCCCAATGGCGTGGGTCCAGCAGGCACTGACATGCCACCACAGGCCACCCCCAGCTCCCGGCCATTCCTTTTGGTGACCATTGTAGCAAGAGATGCAGACTCGGGGGCAAATGGAGAGCTCCTCTACAGCATTCAGAGTGGGAACGAAGCCGGTCTCTTCGTCCTCAGCCCCCACCTGGGGCAGCTGTTCATCAACATCACCAATGCCAGCAGCCTCACTGGGAGTGAGTGGGAGCTGGAGATCGTGGTGGAAGACCGAGGCAGCCCCTCCTTACAGACCCGAGCCCTGTTGAGGGTCTTCTTCGTCACCAGTGTGGACCACTTGAGGGACTCAGCCCGTGAGCCTGGGGCTCTGAGCACATCGGTGCTCACAGTGATTTGCCTGGTCGTACTGCTGGCCATCTCCGGGTTGATCTTGGCTCTGATTATGTCCATTTGCCGGACGGAGAAGAAGGACAACAGGGCCTACAACTGTCGGGAGGCCGAGTCCACCTACCGTCACCAGCCCAAAAGGCCCCAGAAACACATCCAGAAGGCGGACATCCACCTTGTGCCTGTGCTCAGGGGCCAGGTGGATGAGCCTGGCGAAGCTGGGCAGCCCCCCAAGCACGTGGGCAAGGAAGCGATGATGGAAGCAGGCTGGGACCCCTGCCTGCAGGCCCCCTTTCATCTCACACCGACCCTGTACAGGACTCTGCGTAACCAAGGTAACCAGGGAACGCTGGCCGAGAGCCGAGAGGTGCTGCAGGACACTGTCAACCTCCTTTTCAACCATCCCAGGCAGAGGAATGCCTCCCGGGAGAACCTGAACCTTCCCGAGCCCCAACCTGCGACGGGCCAGCCCCGCTCAAGGCCCCTGAAGGTTGCGGGCAGCCCCACAGGGAGGGTGCCTGGGGACCAGGGCAGTAAGGAGGCCCCGCTGAGCCCCCCAGCCTCCTCTGCAACCCTGAGGCGGCAGCGGAATCTCCATGGCAAAGTAGCCCCTGAGAAAGAGTCAGGCCCCCGTCAGATCCTGCGGAGCCTGGTCCGGCTGTCTGTGGCTGCCTTTGCGGAGCGGAACCCCGTAGAGGAGCTCACTGTGGATTCGCCTCCTGTTCAGGTACCTCGGTGTGGGCAGCTCCCTCTCTTGTCACCACCCCCTCACCCGCCCGCAACAGCACCAGACCCCATTACCCTCACATTCTTCACATTCATTCCTCAGGCTCACCACGCACTTTAGGATGCATTGGGTGCAGTGGTTCAGGGCACAGCTCTGGGGTCAACAGAATTTAGCTGTGTG
Organism: Balaenoptera ricei; assembly: GCF_028023285.1. Classification (NCBI taxonomy): domain Eukaryota; kingdom Metazoa; phylum Chordata; class Mammalia; order Artiodactyla; family Balaenopteridae; genus Balaenoptera; species Balaenoptera ricei. The sequence goes on along the minus strand of NC_082641.1, from coordinate 119,426,934 downwards.
ATCCTGGACAAATGACTTACTGTCTCTGAGCCTTAGTTTCCTTATCTATAAAATAGGGATGACAGTAAGAGCATCTGCCTTGCAGAATTGTCCTAAGGATTTGGTCAGTTAATTCCTATATGAGCACTTACTTAGAGTGCCTTGTGCAAGTAGACACATAGCAAAGGTAGTGATTAAGAGTACAAGCTTTGGAGCAAAGGTGCCCAGGTTCAAATTCTGGCTCCACCTCTTCCAAGCTGTGAACCACAGGGAAGTCACTCAGCTCTTCTGTTGAAGTTGCCCAAGTTAACAGCACCCATCTCCCAAGTTTGCTTGAAGATAATAAAGTGAATGTACTTAAAGCCTCTAGAATAGCGTCTGGCGTGTAGTCAGCACTCAGAAAATGATTATGATGATTTCTGCAAAGCTCTTCTCCATTTCACCTGCCCTCATCTAATCTGGGCAACCTCCGGGTGAAGCAAGCCGGCATACGCATCACTGCCCCCAGGCTCAGGGGCGCATTTGACCTGCCTGAGACCCCAGAGCTTGCCAGCTAGGCCTATGGGATAGGACAGTGGAAACAACCTTGGAACTTGGGAGTTAGGCAGATCTAGGTTCCAGTTTCAGCACAGCCACTTTAGGAGCTGGGCAACATTAACATCTGAGCCTTATTTTCTTCATCTATAAAATGGGGATTGTGATGCCAAATTTAGCTGTATCTACCTCCCACGGGGTTGAGAATTAAATGGGATGATGAATGGCTGTGTGCAATGACCTAGGATTTACTGGACACACCTGGGAAAGCTTTTTCCGGGATGGTGCCTGATCTCACACCTGTATCAACTCCTCTGAACCCCAGATCATTTTCCCTGTGCCAGGCTGCCCGCCCAAGGCACACTTCTGTCATGAGCCAGGCTATCAGCTCACGTTTCCTGCGGAGCAAGGACACAGCTTCCTTCCCCCACTCCTTCCCCAGGAAGCCACCTCGAGAGGGCCCAGCTGCTCTCTCAGGAGTCCTGCCCTGGGCTCTGTGCAGCCCCAGAAGTTGCCCAGAGACAGTCATTCATTCATTTGTTCATTCATTCATTCATTCACCCATGCATTCATCAAATGCTTATTGAATGAGCTCTTTGTGCCAAACACTGTGCTGGTGGTTGGCAAACAGAGACAGCAGATAGCAAGCCCTGTGGGTGACCCCATTGGGGTGAAAGAGAGAAGGGTACCAAGTTGGGATCAAGTTGAGGGTAAGAGGCAGCTTGCCTAATGCTTGTCTTTCCAGTAGCACAGTGCCACAGTGGAGTCAGATCCCGTTTCAAAGTCCAACCCTGCCTCTAATTGCTGTGTAGCCTCTGTGAGCCTCAGGTGCCACATTTGTAAAGTGGGTATAATGGTATCTCTTTCCTTGGGTTACTGAAGAATGACATAAGATTATATACCACTGGACAGTTATTAAGTGCTTATCATAAGATCTATTACTAAGTAATTTATAGACTTTCACTCATTTAATCCTCATAGCCACAACCAACACATGACCTGGGTCTCATTATTATTCCCTTTTATTTTTTTTATTGCTGAGGAAACTGAGGCTCAGAATGCTTAAGTAATTCCTCAAGGCCACACAGATGGGAAGTGGAACAGGGGCAGATTTAGGACTTGAACCCAAGTCTGACTCCAGAGTCTGGACTCTTAACTGTGGAATGACAGCATACAACTTAGGGTTTGGCACTCAGGGAGTTTCCCTCAAGTATCACCTATCACCCGAAAAAAGGGTGGCAGGTGCTTGTCGGAGGGTTTCTGGGCCTGAGCCAGGAGGTGGGAACTTCCCTGAGGCAGGCAATGGAACCGTGACCCTCCCACATCACAGTGAAACCCCAGTCCTGGCCACCTCCCCTTCCAACTCTCCTCTAAGGTTGGCACTTTCTGTCTTGAGCTGCCCAGAGGGCAGAGGGGCCCTCTCAGGGAAGAGGGGGGCTGGGCCCAGGAGGGAGGCAGAGGCAGCATTTCTAGGAGGAACAACCCAAACCCCTCGACTCTGCAGAGCATTTCAAACTTTCAAACCACCTAATTAATCCTGACAACCCTGTAAAGAAGTCTGGGTGGTATTTTTAGATCCACCTTAGAGATGAGGAAACTGAGGTCTGAGTTTGTCTAAAAACCTGCCTAACATCACACAACAAGCTAGAAACGACCTTGACTTGGTCTGTTGCCTTCTCCCTCACAAGGGCCTGTGGGGCCTGGCCCTGACATCTCACCCACCCCTGCCCCATTCACCAGCCTTTCTGAAACGCCACCGTCTCCTCTGGCCTTTCAGCTTGAGCGCCTTCTGACCGAAACTCCCTTCCTCCCTCACCATGGCCCTCACCCTCTCTCCACTTGCCAAGCCCCTGTGGAACCTCCAGGTCTCAGCAGAGGCACCTGGCATGTAGTATGAACTCAGAAAACATTTGTTGAAATAAGTGAATTACTTCCCCCTGTATCCACAGCCCCACCCCGTAACTCCCTCCTTGCTGCAAGCTGGGTGAGGGGCCTTCCTCTGCTCCACTTGACCTCCACCCTTTCTCATCCCTGGTGCAACCCCCCGTAGCAGCTGCTGTGTCCCGTCTCCCCTGACTGTCCTCCCTGGCCGACTGGGAACTCCCTGAGGGCAGAGACTGGGCCTTGTTCTCATTCTTGGCCCCCCAGCAAGCACTCGGCCTGGCACAAACAAGCTCCCATTAAATACTTGTCGAGCGAATGAAAGGATGAATAAACGAATGATTCAAAGACACCCTTCTGCCTTCTGTACAACATAGTCTTACATCTGGCCCGCCAACAATGGCTTAGTCTTTGAACATCACTGAAGCGGGGGAAATAACACTTTACAATAATCCTTATCGAGGTTATAATACATTTATAGTCAGGACATGCCCTTTTCACCCCCGTCCCACAGCTTCCACCGGGAGCAGGTCTCCTGGGGGAATGAGAGTTGGGGGACAGGCCCAGAGGGTCCTCATTCTCTCTCTCAGACTCCCAGGTCCCGGGAATTTGTAGTTGACACATGGCCAAGCAGGGAACCTGTCTGCATACATCCCTGCCTCCGTCACCATCACCGTTCACCATCCCCCATCCGATCCACAAACATCTGAAGCTGGAGGAAAGACTATAAAAAGAAAGCGCCGGCATTGAGGGAAACATCCGGTGAGGAAGTGTGCTGGGTCGGAATTGTGTGGAGTCAACAGATTTTTCCTGTCTTGTAGCAAATCTCCCAGCTGCTGTCCTTGCTGCATCAGGGCCAATTCCAGCCCAAACCAAACCACCGGGGAAATAAGTACTTGGCCAAGCCCGGCGGCAGCAGGTAAGCTGCACGTAGCCCCCACTGGCTTCTCAAGCCCCCCACCAGCCTGTCCTCACCCTTGCAGCCTCTGTGCCTTGAGGAAGGGTGAGCACATCCCAGACGCTGCTCCCCTGGGAGACTGCAGCAAACAGCATCCATCCCCCCACCCAGGCATCCTGGTCCTGGAGCAACTGTATTAATAGTATTTACAGGACCCGAGTCACTAAGGAAGTGACTTCATCCCTGAGGCTCTGATTATCTGTTCCCTGATTGCAGAGGTGCTGGGCTATGAACTTTAAATCTGTAACGTTTAGCTGTTTCTCTTGACCCTTAAACATAATATGAACGCTCCTGGCTAAGGATGTGGGTGTGTGGGTGTGTTCCTTTGGGCGGTCCTAGAATTAAAGAGACCTCAGGAGGACATCTGATTTAACTCCCTCTTGCTACAGATGGAGAAACTGAGGCTCTAAGTAGTTTGATCCAACCCAGCTATGTAAACTTGAGCAAGTCAGATCAAGCCTCAGGGCCGCAGTTTCTCATCCATGAAACAGAGGTCACCGCACTTCCTTGTAGAGATGGGGTAAGGATTTAATGATCACATGCGTTCTAAGCCCATGGCCCAGTGCCTGGCACATAGGAGGTACACAAACAATGCTAAGTCCTTTCCCCTTAAAGTGACTTTGCTCAAGGTCAAACAGCCAGTGAGTGGCAAAGCTGGGACCAGCTCTCAGGACACTGACTTCCGGTTCAGTGCTCTTGCTGTGACAACTTACAGTCTTTTTGTTGTCGTTTTTTTTGCAAAGATAGCTAGCAATAGTGTAGAGTAGGGGTGAGCACACACATTCCAGAGTCATATCAGCCTGGATTTGAATTCTTACTTAATTTGTGGGGACCTTGGGCAAGCTACCTAATCTTTACAAATCTTGGTTTTCTCATTTGTAAAATGAGGACAACAAGAGAACCCCTTACAGAAGTGAAAGGTTTGATGAGAAGGTAAATATACCTTGCAAAGCTTATGTCTGACTCAGAGTAATTGCTCAATAAACATTAGTTGTTGCCATTACTTGCAAACTTGCTACCCCTGCATAGGAGCAGAAATGGCCACAGAAAAAAAGCAGCAAGGACCCCCAGGCCTGCCCCCACCATGCTGAGGTAGTCCCAGGAACTGGCCTCCCCCAGGTGATAGGGAGGGTCTTTGGGAGGGAGGGGTCAGGGAGACAGCAAGAGACACCATAGTAGATTCTGAGTAGCTTTTGGATGCCTCACCTCAGCTGCATCCTCTATTGACCTGCTCTTCTGGTCTGGGATTTAGCCTCAAATAGGGAGGAAGGAACATTCAGTCACTCAGTCCACAAAGTATTTATTAAGCACCTACTCTGTGCCAAGTCCTATTCTGAGCACTGGTGAGAGAGCAGGGGATAAGACAGACAAATATCCCTGCCCTCACTGGAGCTCATACTCAGATAGAGGGATGGAGGGGTGGAAGGATGACTGCATTAGATCAAAGTTTACTAAACTCCTATTCCATGCCAGGTAATGAGAAGCAATGGAGGGACAATGGTGAGTAATACCAGGGCATTCATAGTCACTTCTGTTTGCTGACTGCTTACAACACTGTGCTAAGCTCTTTACATGCAACACCTCATTTTACCCCCATAATGCCCCATGAGGTGGGTGTTATTTATTACTCCCATTTTACAGATGAAGAAGCAGACTCAGAGTAAGCAGGAGGGCTGGGATCAAGTAACCCAGGTTGGTCTGACTCTGAAGGCTGGGCTGTGGACCCACTTCCCTCTGTGGATGAATGAATGCTGGCATGAATAGAAGACTATTCATGAGCAGGAATGAATGAATCTATGTGTGAATTTCCTCACTCGTGGACTGGGTCGGCTTCCTTTGCAGGAGTGCAATCCCAGACACAGATGGCCCAGGTGCCAGGGCTGGTGGCCAGACAGAACCCGATCAGGAGGAAGGGCCCTTGGACCCTGAGGAGGACCTCTCTGTGAAGCAGCTGCTAGAAGAAGAGCTGTCGAACCTGCTGGACCCTTACACAGGTAGGGACTCCCCAGGGTCACCACGACCCCGCTTCTGCCCCCACGGTACCCTCCTGTGCCCAGGCTTCAGAGTTCTGCTCCAATCCACTGCAGGAAAACAGCCATTCTATTTCTGGAGAAGACTATCAGCAACATTTTTTTTACTTCCCCTGGAGCTTCAGATCTTCATTTGTTTAAAGATCAGATTCTACTTTGATTATTCATTTTAAAAAAATCATCATAAGAATAGTGAACAGTTACTGAGTTCTTGGTGTGTGCCAGGTACCAAGGAAGCATCTTATACACATTATCTCAGTTAAGCTTCCAAACAGTATTTTCAGGTAGATATTATGAGCTCCAATTTAGAGATCAGCAAACTCAGGCTCAGAGAGGTAATACAGCCTGCCCTGAGTCACCTTCAATGATTGAAGGGAAGCCATCCTGAGCCCACCTACCATCAGGGGACCTCTCTTTACCTCCTAAACCACTCATCTGCATTTCTTTGAAGTCTTTAAATACCCTTTTACCCTGAGAATTCAAGAATCTGCCAGCTCCCTCCACCCCCGCACCAGTCAGCCCCCTTCAGGTAACACACTGTAAGTCCAACCTACGCTGTGATTTTCTGTTTCTGTAGTTAATAATCTGCTCCTCATCTGGACATATTCTGTGCACTGAAGGCATGACAGCCTTGGTTAAAAAAATATATAGCTAACTTTTATTGAGTGCTTTCTGTGTGCTAGTCCCTGTTCTAATTGCCTCATGAGAAAATCTTCTGAGATAGGGACTATTCGTTATCCCCATTTCATAAAGGAAAAAAACTGAGGGGCCAGGGTGTTTAATAATTTTCCCAAGGTTGTGCAGCCAATGGTTATTAACCCAGGCAGTGTGGCTCTAAATTAAAATTAAGTAAAATGAAATCTTATTAAAATCAAGTAAAATGAAAAATTCAGTTCCTCAGTCATATCAGCCACATTTCCGGAGCTCAGTAGCTACGTGTGGCTAATGGATATTGCTTGGGACAGCACAAATCTACAGAGTTTTATAGGACAGCATTGTCTAGAATGCAGAGCTGTGAGGTCCAATAGAGTAGCCACTGGCCACATGTGAAATGGCTAGTACCAATTGAGATGTGATAGAAGTATAAAACACGCTCCAGATTTTGAAGACTTAGTATGAAAAAAGAATGTAAAACATCTTATTAATAATTTTTAAAATATTGATTATGTGATAAAATGATGATATTACATATAAAAACACTTTTACAAATTAATTTCACCTTCTCTTTTCTTTTCTACTTTTTAAATGTGGCTACTAGAAAATTTCAGATGACCTCACTGCCTTGCATTATATCTCTGTGCACCAGCTCTGCGCTGGAACCTGTGGGCTCAGTTCCCATGTGGTCCTGTTTCCCCATAGCACAGAGGGCAAAGAACACAGGGGGATGGTAACAAGTGGTGTGACGAAGAGCGCAGCAGGGGTAGAAGTGCCTGCGCTGCTCACAGGTCTGGACTGTGATGGGGCTACTGGTGAATGTGCCTGACACTGGGGTCTTGGCTGCATCAGCGAACAGCCCCACCTGAGGATGTTATGATGACCATATTTTACCGTTGCATGAGCTCACTGAATGCTTACAGCCACCTGACAAGATAAGTACTACTATTTCACCACTTTATGAGCGAAAAAGGAGGCTCAGAGAGGTTGAGCAAGTTTTTCAAGGTCACACTGCTCATAAGCTGCAAAGTTAGGAAATCAAACCCAGGTCTGCCCAGTGCCCACCTGCCACGGAGTGAATTCATCATCACATTTCAGCCATTCTCCTACACTCCACTGATTTTCTCATTCCAAGCTTCATTCCTTCCAAAGCTCTCTGAACCTTGTGCAAGGAAAAGCCTGATTCTGTAACAGCAAAAGAGTTCTAACCTTATTACCCCAGAGTCTCAGGGAACTTAGGTTTACATTTCCCAAATGTCCAGGGTTAATATTTATGTCCATTCAATCATTCAATAAACGGTCACTAAGCCCCAGGCATGGGCTGGACCAGTCAGGAAGGGGCCTGACCCTGCCTCACAGCCTGCACAGCCCCACACTGTGAAGGCAAGACCGAGACTCATTTATCAATAGAAACAGCATTTACTGTATTTTGGAATAACTTTTCAAAATCACAAAAGTAATATTTGGTTAATATAGACAAATGTAGATAAACAAAAAGAGAATAAATCATTTCTGCCCAGGGGTAATTTCAGTTAACACTATGATGCGTCCCCTTCCAGTCTTTCATTCTACACACAGATTTTAAAGCAGGTTACCTTAAGCAAATATTAAATACATGTTAAAGCAGATGTTGTATCTTTTTTTTTTTTAAAGACACACATTCTTAACCACAAGGCCTATACTTTCTTCCCTCTGGCTTGGCCTCTATCATTGGGCCTGGGACTAGTTTTCTGAGACAGGATTTTCTGTTGAAGAGATGGGAAAAGGAGAAGTGTGATGGTGGGATTTGGGGCCTGGGGGACACTTTTTCACTGCCCTGGCCCTTTCCTGGGACAGCTCTTAGGCAGCCAGCCCCTTCACATGGTTTCCTGCAGCTTGAGAGGGGAAGGTTGAGGAGTTGAGAGCATGGGGCCGGGAGGCAACAGTACAGACCTTAGTAGGCCTGGGAAACCAGAACCACCTAGCATCCAGGGGGAGGAAGGGCCAGCTCTTCAGAGAGTGGGTGGGGTGGTGCAGTGACAGGGGGCTTCCAAGTCATCAGACCTGGGGGTCAAATCTGGGCTTGGTTGCCTAGTAGCTGTGTGACAACTTCTTGGAACCTCAGTTTCCTCATCCATAAAATACTCTTGACTTCAAAGGTTTGTGTGGAGGTTAAATGAGATAATTATGTAAATTGCTTAGCACAGAAGTACTTAATGAGTGGTCACTATTATTATGAATAGGAACCGAAGGCAGCACCAAGCCAGGAACTCCAGCATTGGCTAAAAACGGGGATCCCCCGCCACCCATCCTCAGCTAGTGGTGTCCTGAGGGAGTGAAAATCCTGGCTGTACAGGGATGGATGAAGGTCACCTAAACCTGAAACACTCCTACGGACCGGGAGATGCTTTAGAACCGGGCCATTTCTCATTCTAGGCCTTCCTCCTCCCCCTGCGCGTCCTCACTCAGCTCACGCGCGGACCTCAGTCGCTGCCTTCCTGCCCGGCGCGCTTCCCTGTCAGGGCCTCTTCCTTCCCGCCCACCTCCGGCCGTCCCATCGGTCCCCTCCATTTCCCTTTCCTCCTTTGTCCGGCGCCCCGCCCTGCCCACGACCCCACCCCCGCCCGCCATGGGCTCCGCCCTCACCGCGTCCCTTCCGCCCCCTGCAGGCCTGGCCCTGGACCGGCTGAGCGTCCCCGACCCGGCCTGGATGGCAAGACTCTCTTTGCCCCTCGCCACCAACTACCGTGACAACGTGTTCTCCCCGGACGCTGCGACCTCGGAGGAGCCCAGGACCTTCCAGACGTTCGGCAAGGCGCCGGGCCCCGAGCTGAGCCCGACGGGCACGCGGCTGGCCAGCACCTTCCTGTCGGAGATGAGCTCACTGCTGGAGATGCTGCTGGAGCAGCGCCCCGCCGTGCCGGTGGAGGCCGCCTCCGAGGTGCTGCGGCGGCTCTCAGTCTGCGGAAGGACCCTGAGTCTAGACCTAGCCACCAGCGGGGCCTCGGGCTCCGAAGGCCCTGGGGGCCGAGCTGGAAAGCAGGGGGCCGAGGGCAGGACCAGCAGCGGCAGCAGCAGCAGGGGCCTGTGGATCCAGGAACCAGGGGCCCCGGGAGATGTTAGGAAGCCCAGGCCCTGAGGATTCTGGGACAGGAGGTGGTTTCTCTAATCTTTGAACTCACTGACCAGAGGTGGCCTGGGAACTTAAGGTGACCAGTGCTGCCCCACAGAGGAGGCAGGAGCCCCAGGACAAACAGCGGGCTGACCAAAGCAACCCCTTGTTAGGGGCTGGCTCTGCCTGTGGATTTTTTGGAGGAGGAAGACAGTTGGCCGCTGAGATAAGTGTTTGCTGGCAAAACACATGTAAGAGCACAGAGGGTTCATCCTCCTGCAGAACAGATGCCAAGGAGTGTCACAAGCAGGAAAGGATGGCCTGGGTGCACACTGGAGGGTGTGGGGGGCTGGATCCTGGGGCACCAGGCAAAGCTCTCTGACCTACTAATAAAGGAAAAGCAGTGGCTCGTTATCCTGTTTGCACCTGTCGAGAGGGAGGATGGAAGAATAAGAGTGAAGGTTCCTTTTGTCATCCAGTCCCTGGCCAGAGGGTCATGTGGGGCCTGGACGGGAGAGTGCACAGTGTTAGGTAGGCAATGATGGACATGGGTACTCTTTACCCCTGCTCATCTGCTGCTGCTACATTATCAAATAATCCGATTCTCAGCTGGAAAATTAAGGCTAAGAAAAGCCTGACTATAGAGCATTAACACGAGCCAGGCACAAGCCTTTACAATAGGATTTAATTTCATTTCTCCACAACCCTGGGAGGAGAGGTGTTATTATCCCCATTTCACAGACAAGGCCATGAGACTTGGAGAGGCTGAGGGTCTTGCCCAAGATCAAGCAGAGAGAGGAGGCAGAGCCAGGAATTGGAACTAGGCTTGTCCAACACCAAAACCCATGCCCTCGACCTTGACACTAGACTGCCAGCCAAGGAAAGGAAAGGAAAAGCCCCCATAGGTGAGCTTTTGCCAGTAGCAGACTTGCCTGAGATCCCCGCAAGAAACACTGTTGAAAAGAACATTTCCAAAGCCACTGAGGCCTTCACATCTCTGCTCTTCCAAGCACATAGTGAGAGGGACTTGGAACTGACCTGATGCAGAGTAGGCGTCTGCAGACTCCTGTCCTTTCCCAGCAAGCAGCCCTTCAGGTACAGAAGTCATCTTTCCAGACCCACCAATCGTGAGTAAATCTTCCTCTGTCACAGCAGTGAATTCAGGCCCTAGAGGACAGTGTGTGAACCGGGTCTATGAAATTGACACTGACAGCAGCAAACCTTCCAGGAGAGGAAGGAGTGAAAAAAATAGCAAATATTTTCCCAAGGCTCAGCCTTATGATTTCCCTGGAAATTTCCAAGCAGTCTATTCAGCTTCTCAGTAACGTGGGGCTTTCTTGGATACTAAAGGGAAAAATTCCTTTCTGTGCCTGTCCTTTTGCCCTTTTTCTGGAGCTCAGTACACATGTTCACTGTCCACAGAAATGGGCCAATCATACTCCCAACTAGGGATAATGAAAACCATCCACACTTGGAATGCAATGAGGCATCATTATTCCATTATCCTGTTTTACAGATGAGGAAAATGAGGCCCTCATAGTGCTTCAGGAGCTCCAGGAATGCTTCAGGAGCTTCAGGAATGCTTCTGGAGCAGGGTCTCTAGGTCTCTGATCATCTCACTCCGAGGCAGAGTAAACTCTTTACAAGGTCTGTGATTTGCAAGCTGTTGGGTTCCCCAAGTCAATGAAAGAGGCTGGGGGACACCAAGCAGGTAGGGTCTCCAACCTGACCAGCCGGGTACATGGCACAAAGCAATACTTGATGAATACTTACTGAATGGAAGAATAAATGAATAAATGGGTAAATAAACGCTACAGGAGTCCCTTTTCTCTATATTGGAGCTCCAGGTAAGACTTCCTTAGAAAAGAGAAAAAAAAATGTTCCATTATGTGAAGACAAAGTCTGAAAACCACAGCACTGGAGTAGAAAAGAGAAAAAAAATGTTCCATTATGTGAAGACAAAGTCTGAAAACCACAGCACTGGAGTAGACAGTGCTGACCCCCAATTACTAGTGGATTTTCAGTGCAGAGCTGATGTTGGCAGGTGGAGAGAAGAGATGGGGAGAGGAGGTGACCTAGGGAAACTGGAACCAGGGCTCGCAACTGGATCACTGCCTCACTCTAGTTCAAAAGTCCTAAATCTTGGGCCCCCTGAATGCCAGGCAAGACTTTGTGTACAGGCATTTTTCTAGGCAGAAGATACGGAGTTATCAGATTTTCAAAGGAACATGTGACCTGTAAAAAGATAAGCAGCACCGCTCTCAGTCACTATCTACACCTCCACAGACATGGGCAACTTTAGTCACAAGGAGTCTGAACATTTTATAGCCAAGGAAATGGCAAGACAGAAAGGGCTGACTGGCCCAGAGCCACACGGCAGGCTTGTGACAGCGCTAGCATCTGCATCTGAGATCCAGGATGATGTTCTTTCTAATATATCAAGGGCTCTTAACCTGGGGTTCTTGGTTGGGCTTTAGGATCTAAGAACCTGCTGAACTGCATGCAAAATTGGGAAGATGTGCATTTTTCTATGGGAAGGAGTCAGTGCTTTCATCTGATTCTCAAAGGGGTCTGTGACCTAAATAAGATTAAGGCCCACTGTGATCCTCTATTCCCCGCAGAACCTGGAGAACTCATGGTAGAGCCGTTCCTGTTCTGAGGCAACCGACCTTTGATCAGGGCGGGGGTGTATGTACGTGAGGGTTAGTGCTCTCACCCGAACGTTGCAACCCCTCCAAGTAGGCTGATGCCAGCCCTTTCCCCGATAACCGGCTGAGAGTGAGACGGTGTGTATGCTGACAGAACCGAGTGTGCTGAACAGAAAGGTTACAGAAACTTCTTGACATCAGCCGAGATGTCAGAGCTGAGACCTTGGACGTGCTCAAAACTGTTTCCACCAAGATGGGCTCTGTCCCCCGGGAGACTGAAGGAGCTGGCGAGCCAGCGAGCACTCAGTTAAATGTCGTCTTAATTTGGAAAGCGCAGGGGGACATTTTTTATCAATAGTCAGCCATTCTCCAGCACCAGGAGTGCAATGCAGTGCTCACTCGGAGCCTGGGGGCAGTTCTGAGATTGACAGGAAGCCTCCTTGTCTGTCACCCAACTTCAGCTTGGCAGCTCACTGACCCTACCTGTCCTCCGGCTGAAATGAGTGAGATGGCAACTACCACTCTTGGGACTCTGGAGAGAACCAAATCTCCAACACGAGAAGAGAGGACAGGGGAGAGGAGGGAGGAGTTTTAGCACAGGCTCAGCCTGGCACATAGTGTGTACCTAGAAAATAGGTCAGTGTTTTCCAGTCCCTACTGAGTACCGGGCACAATATAATGGGTCCGGGGTCGGGGGCACGATCAGAAACGCTCATTCAACAAACATTTTATGTTTGCTGAGCAATTACTACAGGTCAGAAGTAGCACTAGGAATGGCAGTCAGGGGAGGGGTATACAGAATCATACATTCAACAGATATTTTAAAGCACCTCCTGTGTTGCTGGGTAGGCCTTGGTGGTGGTGTCCGCTGGAGAAAAGACAATGCATGGAATCACTCATTCACTGAATGAATATTTACTGAACATTTACTAAGTGCCCTGCCCTGTATTAGCACTGAAGATATAATGAACCAAACAGCCTCATTCCCTCCACAGTGTCAGGGCTCCCTGAAAACAGCATCTCCAGATGAGGAAACTGAGGCAGCAGAGCCTTGCGCAAAGGGCTCATTGCTGAGGGCATCAGGGCTCGAACCTGGGGTCATCCTGACCCAGGCTGGCCCTGCTAACAAAGGCCACCTCCCTAGCCTCCCCTCACATTTCCTTTCAGGGCACTGACAATGAGTCATTAATAATGGAATTTTAATGGCAAAAGCACAGCAGTTCCAGGGTCTGCGAGGAAGCCCATCCCCTGGGGCTGTACAGAGACCGTAGGGACTGAACAGCAAGGATTCTTGGCCCCTTGACAGCATTTCTCTCACGACTCTTCCATCCTTCCTGCTCCACAAGGAGAGCTTAAAAATATCCTCCCTCCACATTTGGTACCCTGAATTGGATCAGCACTTAACTTACAACGACGGAGAGGGAGGGAGAGCCCTATCTGGCCATCAACACAGAAGGCCCTGGGTCCCCGGACTATGTGAACTGCCCCTCTGCCCCAGGCATGGCCAGAGGAGCCCATAATCAGAGAACCCCAAGTGACAACAGGAGGGGAAGAGGCTGGCGAGTGGAGCTCCACGGCAAGGCAGGAAGTGACACTTTACACAGAGGGTGCCCCGGGAAGGTTCATCGGCGATCTGCAGGGAGCCGGGCTCTGCGCCCGACTCTGTGAGGGAAGCATTGGGTTAACCAAGTTCTTTACTGCAGGACTTCTTGGAACCTTGAATATGCTGATGTGCATCGTGCATCTATAAAAAGGGGATGTCTAGTGCAGCGTTTCCCAAACTTATTTGACCACAGAAATCTTTTTTTTTTTTTTTTTTTTGCAGAGAGTTTAGTGCACTGCACAGCTTAAAAACCGGAGCTTTAACCAATGTGTGTATTGAGCCCTTACCTGCACGACGGGACCTTGTGCTAAGTGCTGAGGATACTGGAATCCAAAGACAAAGTCCCTGCTTCCAAGGAGCCATCTGTGGGAGAAAGCCACATGAGGGGACCAGTGGGGGTGAGGCCAGTGTGCAGCGCAGCCCCGGAAAGGGAGCAGAGGGCCGGAGAGGCGCTCAAGCTGGAGGAAGCTTAGGGCTCCAGCAGTGAGAGGAAGTTGCTGGGAAAAGTGTGACGAGACCACTAGAGGCTGGGGAGGGGGGTGGGCAGCAGAGAGGGAAATGTGGACAACTCCCCTCCTCAAATCCTCCCCGCTTTGAGCTGGCCATGCTGGGTGGTCTTTCACATTTGGACGGTTCCTAGGGGGTTTGGGCCTCAGTCCCTCCCACGCCCCGTCCTCAACCACATCTCTGCTATTGGACTTGGGCTAACATCCAGAAGCCGGGGAACAGCTACGCACAAATTCAGTAATTGGAGTCATTAGCGTTGACTCAGAAATCATTTTTTGCTATGTCTCTCTCTTGGAGAAGCTTTTAAGACCCTTTAAATTGGTTAATGGAGAGTTTAGAGATGAGGATGGAGCCTCGGCCTTCTGCTTCCCCTGCCCGTCTCCCTGGCTTTCCCCCACATACTCAAGGGCAAGAGTGATGAGATAATCCAGTATCTGTTTTATTAAACTCCCATCCATTTCTGGCACAAACCTTTCACAAAAGAGGATCTCAAAATCTACACTCTCCTGCTCCAACACTCCAAGGGCCCAACTGCCATTTACCCCCCCCAATATCAGCAGGACGATAGTAACGCTTTCACCTAAAATTACCATGAGAACTGTGCAAAAGAGCCCTGGGCCAGGAGTCAGGAGGCTGGGGTCCTTGTCCTGGCCTGGTGACTCATAAAGCCATGTAACCATGGGCATCACTCTGCCTCCTCAGGCCTAAGTGAGCACCAACGTCCTTTCCATAGTGAAATGCCCTATGTCAGCCCTGGAGGGTAGGAGGGCAGACACCGCTGCCCTTGGTCTACAATTGAGGAAACGACACAGCAAGTCAGGCCACTGCTTCAAGGTGATGTGGCCAGAACCTGGGTCTTTACACACTTTCTTCTTCTTTACTGTGCTGGGCAGGTACTTAAGGTTCTTTCGGAAGGCGGGTGAATATCTGGCCTCTTCTCTGGGATTCAAGTTGTGGTATCTCTCTGAGAACTCGCAGGCTTCATCTTTAGGGCTGAGTGAAGTGTGAAGGTCTGAAAAAGTCAAGCAGTTACATCAGGCATTTAGACACTATGCTCCTTCCTTCCAAATCAAAGGTGAAATGGAGACAGTCAGGAATCCATTGGGGATGAACAAAAGCGGACGTCATTCAGTGTTTCCTGAGTTTTAGGCATTCATGAAACCACCCCATGACTTTTGCCACCTCTCGATCTGTGCTCCCCTTTACGCAATGTCACAAGGTTTTTTCTCTAGTTGATTCATTATTTTTAATATCTGTGACATTATGATATGCTAATCGCATTTTTATAATATATATTAATATACAAACACTAAAAGTAAAAAATATTACTTTGAACACTACCTAAAATCCCCTTGTGAAGCACTGGAGGCACACACACATCAGACGCTGGCAAAAAATGATGTGGTCCAAGCCTGAGGAAATTGAAGACTGGCAAAGGGGAAGGGAAGGGATTTGCTCAAAGGCAAAGGCTAAGGCGAGGACCAGGGTCTCTGGACCCTTCAGTAAAGTTTTTCACAGGTCACTGAACGAATCTTTTTTATGCACAGAACAGAAATGACTGTGAATGGGGAATTCCCTGGCAGTCCAGTGGTTAGGACTCGGCGCTTTCACTACTGAGGCCGCGGGTTCAATCCCTGGTTGGGGAACTAAGATCCTCACAAGCCGTGTGGCATGGCCAAAAAATGAATGTGTCCACTGCCCATTTGTGAGGCTACCAACTAGGGGAAATGGTCAAAGTCATTTATTAGCCATGCACTTGAAATTGCTTGGGAACCTGAGCCCCCATGGAATTTCTACCCTGTAAAGGGATACTGACACCCTGCTTTTGTTGCCATTCCATCTCCTCCCTGCCCGCCCCTCCCCCCAGCACCAGTGAGAGGTACCAGTGACTGCATTTTATCTCACCTTAGCCAAAACCCAGTCTGACGAGATTCCTTTCCAAGGGGTAGGGGTGTGGGAGAACAGCCCTGCTGGGGGCTCCGGGGCTGGCTCTGAGACGAGTGCTTCTATAGAGCAGGCCAAGGTTCCCTGTGCTCGAGGCATGTGGCAGGCGTGAGGCTCCTGCCAGTAAGGTGTTCAGGCTGCAGAGGGAGGGGCTGGAAAACGACTTCAGTCCTCTCACTGCCAGGTCGCCGGGCCCTGGGGCTGCGAGGAGAGGCGAGAGCAACTCTTACTCAGGCTGTGTTCTTAGACTCCTACTTTGGAGCAAGGGCTTCTTAAAGGACTTGGTTCCCCTGGCACTACTAACCCAGGTCAGCCTGAGTGAGTCAGGAGTGAGCAGGGCTCCCAGAGCCCTAGACGGTAAGTCAGGGCACGGAGGCAGCCTTGGGATAGTGTCTCTCCTGACAAGTCATTGGAGTGACTACCATTTATTCAACACCTACCGTGCGCCAGGCTGTGCTAAGCCCTTTGCTGTCATCTCATTTAATCTTTTTTTTTAAAAATTTGTTTATTTATTTATTTTTGGCTGCATTGGGTCTTCATTGCTGCACGCGGGCTTTCTCTAGTTGTGGCGAGTGGGGGCTACTCTTTGTTGTGGTGTGCAGGCTTCTCATTGCGGTGGCTTCTCTTGTTGTGGAGCACAGGCTCTAGGCACGTGGGCTCAGTAGTTGTGGCTCGTGGGCTCTATAGCGCAGGCTCAGTAGTTGTGGCACACGGGCTTAGCTGCTCCGCGGCATGTGGGATCTTCTCGGACCAGGGCTCAAACCCGTGTCCCCTGCACTGGCAGGCAGATTCTTAACCACTGCGCCACCAGGGAAGTCCCATCTCATTTAATCTTTACAACCTAATGAGTTTTCAGAGGTGAAGAAACAGAGGTGCAAAGACATACAGGCCAAGTTCAGGAATACAGCAGGGGTTAAAACTCAGGTTTGATTTGTCTGAGTCAGAAAGCTGTGCTCGTTCCCACCAATGGAGCAGAAGTAACAAAGAGACCAAAGGCTACTGCCACTCCCTTCTCTGTCACAGGGTACTGAGCTCGGGGAGGCACCTGCTGGCTTTGACTCTCATCTGTACCTGCTGCCTCCATGGAAAAGAGGGTCCGCAGCCTCTCCTGGGCGGGCGCATTCCCCAGAGCTGCTGACTGCTGGTAGCATCTCACAGCCTCTCCCAGATTCCTCTGCACACCAAGGCCCTTCTCATAGCAAATTCCCAAGTGGTACCTGCTCTGTGAGTCCTAAAGGAGAAGACGGACAGACACACAGATGCCCACGCATGCAGGACTGAAGAACTGAAACGCTGGGGCAGGAGGAAGGTGCAGCAGTCAGCAGGCTGGTGCTTCACCCCTGCAGGGTCAGGCCCAGCCGCAACCCTCCCTGGACCAAGGGATCTCAACTGTGAAGAGCCAGAGGCCCAGAACAGAGGACACGGGGATCCCTCCACCCAGGGAGCTTCCGGCCAGAGCAGCGTGGAGGCTTCTCGTGCTGAGGATGGTGCAGAAAGTGTGCAGAAGTGAAGGCTGCGGGAAGCACTTGGCCCTGCTCTGGGAGCCCAGGTAGTCAGGCTCCTATGTTATCCTGAAAGAGCCAGGAGCAAGGGTGGAGACTGGGCTTCCAAGGCCCTGAATGCCTTCCTGATCTCTACCCAGAGGGCTACAAAGCATACATTACAGAGAACATGTTTCTCCTCCTTTGAAAGGTTAAAAGGCTAATCCCTTTGTCCCTGGCTCTGGATCCTCTCTCCCCTCTCACTGAGAATTAGGCTCCTGAGAGAGGCAGTATCAGGTAGGGAGTAGGAGCCCAATCTCTACAGCCAGACGCCTGGGTTCCAATCTTGGCTCCACCACTTACCAGCTGTGTAACCTCAGGCATCATATTCTGTGTCTCTGTGCCTCAGTTTCCTCATCTGTAAAGTAGGCATAATAATAGCACCTACCATATTACCCTGTCGTGAGGATTAAATGTGTCAATATGTGGAAAGTGCTTAGATTAGTGTTATTATTTCCACACCTTTAGTTGCCCACATCATTCATCTCTCTCTCTCTCTCTGTAATGAATATTTTCATTATATTCAATCTCCCAACCATGGTTCTATTTCTCTTCTACCCTCTAAAGAGTTTCTGTAACATGTAGGTCAAAGTCTATGTAATAAATATGGTGGACTCATGGCTACAGGCCAGCTTAGGACACAGTCAGGCCAAAACACACATGCTGTTACGTATGTGTTACACAACATCCCTTTGTGCACTTCTCCTGGCGCGCTGGGTGACTAATGCCAGCCAGGGTGCCCCCAGCCTTGTCCCACACATGGTCACACAACCCACTGAGCCCAAGGAAGACTCTGGGGCTCTTTCATAGAAAGACAGGCACAGAGGCAGGTACTGTTTGATGACATTGGTCCCCTTTTGACGGCTACTGCAGATACTTTGGACAACACAGAGTGAAAAAGGAGAAGTATTCTGATGCCCAAGAGTTCAATGACGCTATCACTGTGTTGGCCAGGAAGTAAAGAGAAGCAGCAGCCCCTAAGCAGGGAAATTCTAGTACGTGGCCACTGTTGGCTTTAACCCAGGGCTCCTGGTCCTTCAAGATACAACTCAAAAAATATACTGGTCAAAGACACTTGAGGATACAGCAAACCCACAGATGCCTTTTCAGTAATTCACAGTGACATAAAGCTCTGAGATTTCCTGCATTAAAGATACCTGTTTAACAAAGTATTTCCCAAACCCATCTGACCATTTTTCCCTCGTATTATTTATAAACGTTCCATGGAACTAATGCTCTGTGGAACAAACTCCATGCTGCCTGGATGCCAACCCCTAGTTGACAGACAACCAGACATCCTCTACCCCCCAAACTGCTCAATGTCTTCACCTCATGTGCCTTCTGACTTCCCTGGACTAAGCCACTTGTGATGATGCACCTTCCACGTGTACACTTTACAAAGCACTTTCACACTTACTATCTCAGTTAGATTTTGATCCTCACGACAACCCTGTGAAGTGGTAGACAGGTCAGGCAGGCATTATTATCCCAATCTTAGAGACGAGGAAAACAAGAAGTGACCAGCCCGGTAGTATGCTAGTAAATGTTTAACAACCAGCTCTCCAGGGGAAAAAGCCCTGTTTTGTAGCATTTGGCAATTCTGTGGTACTAATGCTCTCCCCGTAGCTGATTTCAAGCTAACAACAATTCTCGCAGGCTGGTACAAGCCAGTGCCAGCACACTGCTGGACGTGTCCAAGGGGCACACAGTAAGTCAGCAAGAGTTAAGGCTTGAAGCCAGCCCGATGCTCTTATCAACCGTCTCCTAGGCACGGTACCAGTTCCAAAATCCCTTCCTTTATCAGACTTGATCCCCATCATGCCTGGATATGGACACCTCATACCCCATTGTTGGCTGCAAGCCAAAGATATTTCACGGCTCTCTGCTCGTCCAGGTATGCCTCCTTGGTGAAGAGCACCCCGAGGAAAGCCTGGGCCTGTGGTCAAGGAGGAAGGAAAAAGGTATCTTGGTCACTGCCAGGCCCCACATGCCCCAAGTGCCCAGGAGTGACCCCACCAATGGCACTCACCTCTCTCAAGCCTGAGTCTGCAGCCTGCTTCAGCATGGACACTGCCCTCTGCTGCTCAGGGTCCCACGAGGAGGCTGGATCTTGCAGCAGGCACCTGGCATAGCGGTACTGAGCCAGGCTGTGGCCCTGGCTGGCAGCCAGCTGGTAATAAGAAGCTGCCTGGGGCAAAGGGAAAAACATCCAGTCAACTGATAACTCTGTAAGCTGCCTTTTTTTGGAGTGAAGTTTTTAAAAATTATTTTAATTAAATAACACATAATCATTATAGATTAGTCAGAAAATACAGATAAGCCAAAAATAGAAACAAAATTCCAAGAAATCCTGCCTCCTAAAGATCACTCTCTGTTAACATTTTAGTGTAAAATCTTGCAAATTTCTTCCCCCCTGTACTGTATGTATTAACATATATACACAAATATGTTAATATACAGTCACACACATATATAAATGTGTGTGCGTGTGTGTATCTGTGTGTGTAGGAAGAAAGGGAGAGAGAACTACACTCACTATTTTTTGTAACCTATTTTTTTTCATTTAACAATACACCATGAATATCTTCCCCTGCAAATAAATATAGATCTAGCATATCATTTTTAAGGCCCACATAGATGTTATTAACCAATTCTCTGTTGAAGGAACTTCAAGTTTCTTCCCTTTTTTTGGCCATTGTATCTAATTCTAAGAAACTGTTATATATAAATTCTTATATATAACATCTATGCATACTTATCCTACTTTTTAGAATTAATTGATCCATTCATCAAGGTAATGTTCTAGGTCGTGAGGATACAGCTGCAAAGAAGAAAGACAAGGTCCCTGGCCTTCCTGTGTTTTGAGTCTAAATTCCTAGAAGCTGGAGACTTCTTTCTTAGTTTTCCCTCCGGGCTGGAAGAGAGAAGCTGGACTTTCCCAAGCCCTGCCCACTGCTCATTTCTGGAGGTCACTCTGGGCGGTGCGGCACAGGCCACGGGCCTGGGGGCAGGGAGGAGGTGTAGTACCTTGCCGAGGTCCCTGGGGGTGCCTCTGCCGTGCTCGTGACACAAGCCCACATTGTACTGCGCTTTGCTGTAGCCACGGTCTGCTGCTTTCTGGAAGCAAGAGAAGGCTGCCATGTAGTCTCCATCCCTCGTGTTCTCTGTCCCTGTAAGAAAGCACTAGGCGTAAACATAGCTTCCTCTGTGAACTTCCCCACATCCTTAGTCAGATACCCACACGCTCCTTCCTTTCTTTTTTGTGCTAGACACTTCGCATGCACTTCCATCCTCTGAATATTTCACTGGCTTGCCATAGGTATCAGCGGGTTCTGCCCTCCTGTACACCATCCTCCTCTTGGTAACAACATCCTAATTTCCATTTGGGAACAGCCCTCCCCCCAGTGCTGTCAATCAATGTGCCTGCCCTCTTCCCAACCAATGAGACCCTCTCTCAGGAATCTGAATCTTGGTCTGGCTGCAACAGGAGAGAAAACAGCTTCTGCAGGTTTATTTTGATGGCAGCACTCTGAAGACACTGTTTCTCAGTTACTGCCGCATGCATCCCTGGAGCCTCTCTGATTCCTGTCCTTTCTGAGGCTGGGCAGGTCAACAGATCCCAATAAATTCCTTTTGTGCTTAGGTTAGCCAAAGTGGTTTTAGGCTGCTTGTAACCAACATAACGTAACTGATACAGCTGACACTGTCAATCTTGCTTTATGAGGAAACTGTGAGAGAATATAAGAAAGAGAGCCCAGCTCCAAAGCCCATGTTCTCTTTATCATCCAAACGAACAGGAAAACAGGGAAGGGGCTGAGCACAGCCTACTCTCAACTCTAAGCTTTTGCTCAAGCTGTTTCTCCTGCCTGGGATACCTTTTTCTAACTCTTATCATCAGGCCTTCCCAACCTGTTTCTGCTCTAGAATCTTCAGACCACACTCAGGCTTTAAACACTCCTTCGGCACTTACTTCATACACAAGCCTTTTTCTAGGAACTAAACTGTTTCAAGAGTACAAGCCCTGTCTCCTCAATTAGACTGTAAAATCCTGGAGGCAGAAGCAGAAAAAGAACGTAGAAGAAATAACTTTGCATAGGGTGAAAGCTCTATACAAATGCAAAATATGATTATGGCTTATGCTCCCTTTGTGTTCTGCCACAGTGCTTAGCACTTGCTGAATAAATGAATATGCATATGAAGGAAGGAATGGGCAAGAAAATTCTCAGAAGACTGTCTGCCCATGAAAAATCACAAAAAGCTAATGAGGCAGAAACCGGGTTCCATTCGGCCAGCAGTGAATGAGTCACCTCCTGGCTGCCTGAAAACTCACTGTCGAGGGTTCACAGAGCCCTCTGTCCTTGAGGAGAAGGCTCAAGAGGGCACAGGATCCCACCCTGTCCCCATCCCCCACACTGGATCTTCTGCCTCTAACCTAGACCAAGTCACCATCATGTTTCGCTTAGCCATCAGTAACAGCTCCAATCTAGTCTCCTGTTTCCCCTCTGGCATTCCTACGACCCGCGTCTGTCTACACAGCAGGCAGGCAGAGAGATCTTTGGAAAAGTAAATCAGATCACATGACTACCCCCACTTCCTGCTCCAGCGTAAAACACTCCAATGGCTTCCTGTCTCACTTAGAAGAACCATACGCCACCATGGCTCAGCAGGCCTGATCTGATCTGGCCCCTGCCTGCTTCTCTGACTTCATCTCTTTCTACTCTCCTGGTGATCGCTAAACTACAACCACGCTCACCCTTTTCTTTGTTCCTTTAACAAACAAAACTCAATCCTGCCTCAGGACCTTTGCACTTGCTGTTCCCTTTACTTGGAAAGCTTTCTCCACAAGACTGGCTTGTTTTTGTCAGTCAGGTCAAGGATCTTTCCATCCGCGAGGCCTTCCAAATCAAAGCTGCTCCTTGCCCAAGTCACTAATGCATCCCCCTGTTTAATTTTCTCCATAACATTTATCACTATCTGAAATTCTCTTTTTTATTTGTTTACCAATTTGTTGTTTTTCTCTCCCTCAACTCACATGGCAGCTCCATGAGAGTAAGGACTTTGTCTTGTGAATCACTGTATCCCCAACACCTAAACTAAGGCCTAACAAAAGGTGAATGCTTAATACATTTGTACTGAATGAATTCTAGCCTCTCACTCACTTGCCCACTAGAGTCCAGGAGATGCTGCTGGCAGTCTGGGTCTCCACATGAGAAGGCCTGAAAGAAGCCAAGTCACTGCGGAGAATAGGACAAATGGTGGAGCGGAATCTGGAGTCTCCAGATGTGGGTAAGAAAGGGCACTTGAGGGCCTGCTCCAAACCTCAGGAGCCTGTTCTTGCCTAAGTGCGGCAGAAAATTCAAGGTGTCATTCAAGATTTATTTTCTCCTTCTTACACAGTAACCGAATTTTCAGGTAAGCACATGGTCATTCAGCTAAGGACTATATTTCCCAGGCTCCTCTGTGACTAGGTAAGGCCGCGAGCCTTCATTCTGGACAATGATTTGTGCAACTTCTAGGTTGGGGAGGAGTGGTCCTTCAGTTTTCCCACCTTTCCCTTCTAGCTAGCTAGAATTTGGATATGAGGCAAACTGAACCTTGAGATGGGAGCCCATTTTAAGAATGGCAGAACCATTTGACTGAGAATAGGTCCCTGATACCACTGTGCCACCATGCCAGATTTGGTCGACCTACCTGGGAGAAAATAAACTCTCTCTTGTGCACTCCCTGCCCTGACTCTACTTGACCTACCGCATACCCTTTCCATTTTCCCATCCGCCCTCCTTGAGACAGGGTCCACCCAGTTACCCAGGAAGTTGAAAGCGATGGAAACACTGAGCTGGAAGAGCTGCTGAATGGAAGTCATGGCCTCCTCGAGGGAAAGACTTTTTGATTTATCTTGTTCCTGGGGAAGAAATATAAAGACTCATCATGGGGCAGTTCACTGGGATTGCCACCTGTCTAGGGGAATGTTACGGGGATCCAGGTGGCCAAATCTGGACAATACCTGCTTTTCGCCAGCGGGCTGAGGTTGGGCTGGCTTTGTCTTGGACTTGAAGCTACTGCTGGCATGCAGGAAGCCGGCGTCACTGGGATCTGCAAGGGAAAAGGCAAAGGAGGAAGGTGCTAGTTCTCCTTTTCGCTCACTCTCCCAGTCCACAGAGCCCTCCATGCAGCACCACTGCCAGGAACCAGAATCATTCCAAATTGCCCCAGAAAGCAAGGGGGCTCACAGGAATGACAACTCCCCAGTGTGGCATATGCAGCAACAAATGTCCATCTGCCCAACTCCCCACCCCGCCACCGCCTTCTGCTGATTTTAGGAGGTGGGACCATACCTTCCTCAGAGGCACCCTGAAGACCAGCTGCTCTCAAGGAACTGGGTGAAGAGAGGCTCTCGGGCCGAGTGGAGGGTTCTTCCTGGCCCAGCCTGAGTTCCCTGAGGCCAGTGTGCCTGGGAGCCGGACTATCAGGGCTGGGCAGAATGTGTCTCCGCAGTGCTGGAAAGAGCCAGTGAGAGCGGTCACATCAGAAGGGGATAGGTTCAGCCTGCCGGGGCTGACTGAGCCCTCCCTGAGGCTTCGCGGACCAAAGGAAGAATCTGGAAACTCCTGAGACATGTCCTTCACATGCCTCCTCCTCCATTTCCTTGGCTGGCTTCCCTCCGCAGGGGTGGAGAGGGGCCCACATTTATGCTGATCCCCACACCCCAAGCATAAATCGCTCCTTGGCTTGAATTCTTCCAGTCGCAGGGAGGGATCTACTTTATTCACTGTTCTAGCCCCAGCACTTAGCGCTTTGTTTGATGGTTAATACTGATTATGATTATAATCATAATACTAAGGGCAAGAACTTAAACCGCTACTTACTGAGCACATACTACATGCCAGGCACTGTTCTAAGTCCTCGACATGTATTAGCTCATCTGGTCCTTCCAAGAAACCTGTGGGGATGGGTTTTATTATTTCCCCATTCTATAGGTGAAGAAACTGAGGCACAGGGAAGTTAAAAGTGACTCATCCAGGGACACCAAACTAGTATCAGCAGTTCTGGGCTTGAACCCTGACAATGTGACTCCAGAGCCTTAATCACTATGCTGCATTGCCTCTGTACCATGGCACATGATAGCCATTCAATAAAGATTCACTTATTGATGAATGGCTGACCAGAGAATGACCTAACTGGCTGAGGAGTGGGCAGGAAGCCACTCCTAGGATCTAAAATTACCTGGACCCCTGCGGGGCTCCGTCAATGGAAGGGGAGGGGAGGACATGGGAGGACCCTGGAGGGCAGGCGTGGCCCACACGCCGGGTGGACAGACCTTCCTCCCATTCCTCTTCCTCTGACTGCAGATAGGAGAGGCAAGGAGCTGCTGACAGCTCTTTTCCTGAGGTGTGTCCAGAGATGCTTCCTGGCCCAGAGAAACTCCCAGCCCAGCTCTCCTGTCCCCGGGACTGAGAACTCACAGGAGCGCGGGTGCCTCAAGGGAGATGAGAGGAAACGGTCCAGAGGACTGTGCCAAAAGCAGCGCTCCGCTCGCCAAGGTCCTGCTGGCAGGGATGCGTGGAAGTGGATCTGCCTTGCCAGCTGCAGGGCCAGCACGGCCAGGGTGCCCTGAGGAAGACAGCACTTCAGGGGACACAGCTCCCCACCAGTCAACTCCTTCAGTCTCCGCCTACATCTCCAACATCACTTCCTCGAGAAGTCCTTCCTGACTCCTGGCTGTAGCCACTCCCCCACTGCACACTCTCGTAAGCACCCGAACTTCCCCCATGGAGCCCTGATCACACTGGTACTTAAACAGCCATCTCTACAATTATTCATCAAGGTCTGTCTCTCCTGTTAGTCTCTAAGCACCACGAGGGAGGAACCATGTCTGTTTTGCTCACCTATGTATCCCCGGCGCCTAGCAGAGCACTAAGATACAGCACTAATAAATACACGCTGAATAAACGCCTGAGCGAGTGACTGAATAAACAAAGTCTAAGCGGGCAAAAAGATAACGTGGAAAGTCTGGGCTTGGCCACACATGCAGCCAAATGCAGACAGGTCAGAGTTCCCCATCAGGCTCCCTCTTTCTCTAGCCTGGCACAACTCCTCCCCCACCCCCAAGCCACCCCACCACACACATTCACAGCTACAGGCTTGTTGTGGGTGTCTCTTCTCCAACAGGTCTGCAGAAGACCTAAGTTAGCTCCTAGCCCAGTGACTGCTTGGTTTTCCCTGTCCCTTCCTGTGTTATGCACGAGAAAGGACACCCAAATACTTATTTGTTGCAACAGGCACTGTATACAATGGCAAACAAGACAGACCCAGTCTCTGCCCTCATGGAGTTCATATCTTCATTGAGGGAGAAAGACAAAATCCAAGTACACAGAGAAATAATATAATAACTACAAATTATGCTAAAGGCCGCTAAGGAAACAAATCAAGAGTTTACACAGGGCATAAGAGGGACCCCAGACAAGACAGGGAGTAGAGGAAAGCCTCTCTGTAGAAGTGATGTGTGTGCTGAGACCAGAAGGAAGAGAAGGTCCCAGCAATGTCAATAACAGGGACACGTATCCATATCACTGGAGATAAGCTTGTGCTCAGGCCCTTTCACATAGGCAGTAGTGACAGAGCTGAGGGATGGCATCAGGACCCTTGAGATGCAGACCCAGTTTCTAGAAGAACTCACTATAGGATTGCCCTAGGGTTCATATCTTTGACAAAATGGGAAAACATATCCCTCTCCAGGGTGTGTTATGCCCCTAGGCCACAGCTCCCCAGACAGAAGTGTCCCTGGCATGGAGACATTCCAGTCTCAGCTCTGCTGATGACACCAAGTTACAGATGAGACAACTGAGGCTCAGAGAGGTCAAACCACTTGCCCAAAGTACGCAGCATGAAAGTGAGACGGATGAGAAGTGGAGACAAGTGTGACGTGAGTGCCAACTTCCTTTAGAATATCTTATAAGCAGAACCTAAGAGGCAAAGAGTCTGCCTTGTTAGACCTCGTGTTAGCTCGTATTACCGAGCCTCTGCCTTTATAGATCAGATTTAACAAATATTTATTGAGCGACGATCATGGGTCAGGATATGTACTATGTGCTTTTACAAGCCATACTAGGTATAACAACCAAGCTGTAGAGCATAGTAGCTAAGAGCACAAGCTCCAGAGTAAAATCTGGTTCCTCTACTGAATAGCTGTGTGACCTTAAGAGTGTTACCTAAAGTTTCAGAGCCTGAGTTTTCTCATCTATAAAATAGAGATTATATTTCCTCTGCAAGATTTTGTAAGGATTAAGTAAGATGATATACATAGATACAATAATAAATTAAAAGTTAGCTATTTAGTATTATTTAATTGTAAGATTCAGGAAGGCAAGAATCATATCTACCTTGTTCTCTGCTATGTCCCTAGTACTTAGCAAAAAATGCCTGGCTCAAAGAAAGTGTTAAATAAATGTTTACTGAATGAAAGGAGGAATATATACATGGAGAGCAGGGGGAAAGGGAGCAGCAATATCTCCCCAAATATGCTCCAATGCCATGAGTTACTCAAATTTTGAGTGTGGCCACAATGATGCCCTAGCTCTTGTTTCTAGGCTATACTTCCATACAGGATCATTCTCATCCACACTGAAGGTCAAGGACAGGACTGGGGAAGCCTTACCCATGATATGGCATCCCACAATGTGTTCCGGGAGTCACGGGCAGACATCCACTGGAAGGCATCCTTCCATCCATGGGACCTTGGGCCCCTGCGTGTGCCTGGGCCATGGTGGCCAGACCTAGAAGATGTAACAGAGGCTATCAAGTTCTGTCCTAAGTGGGAGTAGAGGGAGGTTAGGGGAGCACATGGGGGATGGAATGGCAGTATTTCACCTGTTGAAACTGGGCACAGGGACCAGCAGGTTGGAGGAGGTAGCCTGAGGTCCATCTGGACTGGTGGACTTGGAGGTCACCCCACGGAGGCCGGGTCCCAGCAGACGGGGAAGAGCTGTGCAGAGCAAGGATCAGTCACTTTGACATGAGTGGGATTGAGGCAACAGTGGCCCCACCAATCTTCCCTCTGACCCTTGACAGAGCCCCACCCCAGGAACCCAGGAAACACTGGCACCTGCTTCTGCAGGTTCTTAAACAAGGATACATACACGTGGGGATCTTTTGCTTAGTACAGATTCCAGCGTGCCACCCCAGAACCAAATAAACTAGGATCATTCAGGGTTGAGCATCAATAGTTTGAAAAAGCTCCTCGGGTGATCTGACGCCCTCCTAGGGCTGACAACCACTGTTCTAAAATGACCAGACATTCATACACAAACTCTCGCTCAATGTTTGTAGCTCTTTGTCTCTAAATCGCGCCTCTTTTCATTGGCCCCGCCTACTGCACTGGCCTCTACTCATCTTTCATGAACTCCGCCCACCATCTCCGGCTACTTGGCTCCTCCCCCTTCCAATAGCTCCTCCCATCTCCTTGGCTCTAAGTTCCACCCTCTTCCTACTAGCCACGCCCACACCTAAAATTCGAACGGCCCCTTGACTCAGGGTGCAGCGCGGCTCCTAACGACCCCGCCTCTCTTCCGCTCTAACACCGCCTACTATTGCTTTGGCTCAGTCCTCCGGCCCGCCCCCTCCTCAGTTACAAGTCTCAGCTGCCGCAAGACCCGCGGCCGAAGGTCCTTACCTCGGCCCAGGAGTCCCGGGAGCCGCCACATGTCGTCGCCAACACCATAGAGCTCGCAGCCGAAAGAGCGCGGCCAAACCCCGGGACGGCGGCTAGAGTGGCCTGTGTGGCGCCCTCGGAGTGGCCGAGTCCCCAAGGAAGCTCACCGCCAGCCAATTAGAAGGGGGCCCAGCCGGAAGGACGGCGCTCAGCGAAAGGAAGTGGGGGGTGTAGGCGTATTGGGGCTAGCGGGGAGGTGAGCTGCGACAAGGGCACGGGGACATGGGCCCGGCCTCCGGTGGAAGAGGTGTCATTTGCTGCCCGCATAAGAAGGTGGGGGGGGGGGGTCGCGCAGAGGAGTGGGGTCGCAGGTGGCGAAGCTGAACCGCCTCAGAAGAAGGACCATTGAGACGCGGGGCGAGAGCGGCCTCGGTGGTGCCAGACGACCTTGCAGACACCGTGGAGACTCGAGGGGGAACAATCTTCCCCAGGCCCCGAGGCTAGAGGAGGTGGGAGACGCCAGGCCCAGTGGGTGGAGGAGAGGAACCTTAGGGTCCGACGGAGGAAACCAGTATTCCGAGCTTTCCGCCCAAGGCCATCTGCTTGGAGTTGCCCGACTGGGTAGGCTTTGAAAACTGCGAGTGGGGTTCCGATTCCGGGGGGATCCAGCTCTGGCTCCAGCTTTGGCTCACCGTGTAGCCTCGCGCCGAGCCCTTCGCTTGTCTGGGCCTCAGTCTGCCCAGTGATAGGGTCAGATGGAGTGAGCTCGACTGGTCCTTCCTGATTTGACAAGAACAACTTGAATTGCTGCTTTCAAAATACCTAAGAGGAGACTGGCCCCCTCCCCGCCCCCACGCCTGTTAATCAGAGCTCTCATCTTCAGACACAGCCAGAGTTATCTGTATTCTTTTGTTGGGCAAAGGCTCGGTCCTCTTTCCCCACACCTGAATCCGTGAAATAAAGGAGCTCAAAATCAAATGTAAGTTGCTTACACTTTCTCCCTCCTCCTTTCTCCCGGGTAGTGACTTCTGGTTTGATGGAAGTCTCTGTCTGGGGTAAAAGAGTACTGGAGGTACCTACTTTTAGACCCAGGCATGTGTATGACAGTGGTATTAACTTGTTCAGCAATTTTTGAGCCATATGTCAGCCACCATCCTAGAATCTGAGAAGACCGAGGAGTGAAGAGCATTTGTAGCCTCCAGGAAGACATGGTCCAGTGTTTTAAGAGTGGCCTCTGGAGTCCCACAAATGGTTTGAATGGTTTCTTAACTTCCTGTTATGTATTCTTGGTCAGTTTACTTAACCACTTTAAGCCTCAAGTTCTTGATCTATAAAATAGGAAAAAGGATACCTCATGCAATTGTTGTGAGGCTTAAACAACACATTTAAACTGTTTAGCATAGTTCCCGGCACATAGTAAGAGCCTAGTGAATGTAAGTTGCTATTAATGGCAGTGGTAGAGGAGGTGAGTAGGCAAAAGGCATAGATGTGTTCCAATAGAAGCAAGAGCACTGGGTTATGGGATACCATGGAATGATTCAGAAAAGTAGTTGCATTTGAGTTGGACCTTTAAATATGAGTAAGAATTTACCAGGTGGAGAAGGGAGAAAGGTATTGCAAGCAGAAGAGGCAATAAACAAAGGCCCAGAAATGTGAATATTGGGAAACTTCAGAAATATCCTTGGCTTTGGGATTTGGGGCAGCCACCTTTCACATTCCTTGTGTTATTGTGTCAAAATAAAATAACAAGCATCCTGGTTCAGCTCTCTTCCTCCTCCCAGCACTTCTGCATCCTTCTTCCTTTCAGCCTGTCTGCAGTTGGTTTCATTCCTCAAGGCTCAGCCAGCTCATCCAGCTCTTCAGTGACAACTTCCCAACTGTTTGAGCCCTCACTGCTCTCCACTTTTCCCAATTCCTGTAGCACTTAATTTCTTACCACACAATTTAGCAGTAATTATATGTTGTCCTGTTATTTAATTATCTCATTTGTGTAAGTCTAGTCTCCCCAGTTCTCTCCCTCAGGGTAGGGATGGCATTTTCCCATTTTGCATCCCACGTAAGGCTTGACACAGAAGATATTCAAACAATACACGTTGACTTGACACTTTGTGCTGATGATTATTACAGACAAGACCACCAGACCTCAATCCTGGGATTTACCGATTTGAGCAGAAATGTATTCATTCCGCATACATTGAAGGCCCTCCGTGTTTAAAGCGAGTTAAAAAAATTTGACGATGATGTCTGTTCCTGTGTGTAAAATGGCATTTCGATGTCTCTTGTCCCTAGAAGCCTGTGAGTGCTAAAGACCATTTGAGTGAGGGGTACTTGGCTAGGGCAGCTGGAGTCCTCACTGACTGACACACCAGATCACCTGTTCAGTGCTGCCCAGAGGAGCACCATCGGGGATAACAACTTTGTTCCCTTGCCTTTAGCTTCTGAACTTGCAGGCCCGAACCATTAGCCATTCTTTTCTGCTCCCAACGTTGCTCTGTGTTGTTGGCTTGCGGCCCAAAGTCAATCTGACTCAGTCCCTCTACAAAGGTAAGCTGTCTTACATCGGGAACTTACTGCCCAGATGTCCAGTTAATCACCTTTTGTTGATGCCATTGTATACTCAACACAGTGAGTGGTCTAGACATTTGTTGTTGGCTTCGGCTTGTAGACATTCTTAATTTGCATTCATCAAATATATGAGAGCTTATTCTGTGCTGGAGAATGTCCTGAGTATATAACAATTTTTAAGAATGGAATGGTCCCTGCCTTCATGGAGAAAATAGTCTAGCAGGACAAACAAATTCAGTAGACGATTGAAATCCAGAATGGTCCTTTAGTTATGTATTGCAGCATAGCAAACTCTCCAAAATTTAGTGGCTTAAAACAATCATTTTATTATCTCTTGCAGTTCTGTGAACTGACTGGGCTCAGCTGGGCAATTCTGCTGGTCTCACTTGGGGTCTGTCATGAGGTGGCAGTCAGATGGCAGCTGGGGCTGGAGTCATATGAAGGCTCAATTAGGCCTCTTTCTTTCTCCATGTAGTCCCAGGGCCTCTCCATCTGGGTAGCTGAACTTCTTAAATAGTGGCTCAGAGCTTCTAAAAGTACAAAAGCGGAAACTACCAGGTTTCTTCAGCCTTAGGCCTGGAACCTGCACGGGGTCACTTCTCCCACACTCTGTTGGTTAAAGCAACTCACAGGGTCATCCCAGCATCAGTGTGGGAGGGGAAGACACACAGGCACGAATACAGGGGAATGTGGTTTTTTTTGTGGGGAAAGAACAGGGTGCTATTGGAACACCCAGGGGAGGCTCATAACCTAGGTATGGAAGTCAGGAAGACTTCCTGGAGGCAGTGACTTCTAAACCTATGAACCTGAATGAGGAGGCCTGGGAACTAGCCAGATGAAGAAGGGAAGGGAAAAACAATTCAGGCAGGGGAAACAGCTGGTACAAAGTCCCAGGGAGGCAAAGAGAGCACAATTTAAGATCAGTGCAACTGTAGCTAGGGTAGGGGATGGTGGAGGGGGTGGTATAGGATAGCAATAGCCCTTTAGTCTGGAGAGGTAAATGGGGCCAGATCATAAAGTCTTTTTTTTTTTTTAGCTTTTTATTTTATATTGGAGTATAGTTGATTAATAATGTTGTGATAGTTTCAGGTGTGCAGCAAAGTGATTCAGTTATATATATATATACATGTATCTATTCTTTTTCCAACTCTTCCCATTTAGGTTGTTACGTATTATTGAGTAGAGTTCCCTGTGCTCTACAGTAGGTCCTTGTTGGTTCATAGTCTTATATAGCGCCTACCCCCCACCCCCACCCCATGTCTGGACTCTGTCCTGAGGGCATGAAACATCAAAGAAGGAAGGAGGGGCATGATCAGGCCCAAGGGATGCTAAAAGGCTCTTGGCTGCTGTGTGAGGGATGGTTTGGAGAGGGTCAAGCCCTCATTTTCACCCTGTCCCTTCTAGCCAGTGACCTCACCTTCATCACTGAGAAGGCTGAGTCATTATCGCAGCACTGATACCAGTTCCTTTTGCTTTTTGTTAGTGGGAATTTGTATCATTAAAAAATGCAGACTCCTTTGTGCAAGTTTTTGATTTTTTTTTGTTTTGTATTAGGGAAAAAAACCAAAAACATGTCATAGAAAGCCTGCTATTTCTGGTAGCATCTGGACATGAGGTTGGCCAGGTGGTCAAACAGTTTATACTTAAGTGTGAACTGTGTTAAGGAAGAGCCTGCCTGCAAAAAGCAGGGACCGTGCCAGGCTCAGTGGATTCTACCCCTCACTTAAAAAATGGTCTGCCTGCCGGGACTTCCCTGGTGGCGCAGTGGTTAAGAATCCGCCCGCCAATGCAGGGTACATGCGTTCGAGCCCTGGTCCGGGAAGATCCCACATGCCGCGGAGCAACTAAGCCCGTGAGCCACAACTACTGAGGCGCGCGTGCCCAGAGCCTGTGCTCTGCAACAAGAGAAGCCACCGCAATGAGAAGCCCACGCACAGCAACGAAGACCCAACACAGCCAAAAATAAATAAGTAAATTAAAAAAAAAAAAGGTCTGTTAAAGGAGAGCCTACTCTAGTAAAAACGGTACTAAACGGCTTATAACAAAACCCAGCAGACCCCTGCCACACACAGCTCTCTACCCTCTAGTCCTACTCCCTAGAGGCAACAATTTTCAACTCTTTAAAATTTCGAGAAGCAGCACAGAAGAGCACTGGAATGGGACTATCTGGCATCCAACCCAGCTCTCCCGCTTACCGGCTGGTTGACCTTGGTCAAGTGAATTATATTATCTTTTACCTTGGTTTCCACATCTGTAAGATGGGAATGATAATTGTACACATCTCATGAGATAACACATAATTGCCTGGCACGTGGTCAACAAACAGTGATGTGAAGAAGGATCTAACTTGAAAGCAGCTGTGAGCACAGCTGTGGATGTTTAGCTGCACACTGTACAAATAAATGTAAGCCATGAATGTGAGTTGGAGGAAATGACAAGAACACAGAAGAGGTCTGTCTCTTTCCTTTGTTCTAAGGCCAAACTCTGTATTTGCTCCTAGTCCCATTCCCTTCCTGTCTCTTCTAGAATCTTGTCTCTATAATTATCCTGACCCTCAAGACAAGCATACATCTATGAGTTTTTTTCTTTCTATGAAATATACACAGGCCTTTCCTATCTTGGGGGGAAAATCCTTTGTTTCATCCTCCTGCCCTTTACAGCTACCATTCTGTTTCGTTCTCTCTACTGCTGGATTTCTTAATTAAATAACACACACACTGCCTCCCATTCCTTCACGACTCCCTCACTTTTCGGCTGTCTCCCAGCTTCCATCACTATTCTTCTGACACAGCTGTCACCAGGGTCATCAAAGACCACCTCATTAACCACCAGTGGGCCTTCGCTCAATCATTCTTGACCCAGAGCACTTGACTCAGTTGACCGTCCACTCCTTAACTCTCACATACCAAACCACCTCGTCATCCAACCCTTCCTT
Source organism: Balaenoptera ricei (assembly GCF_028023285.1). Taxonomy (NCBI): domain Eukaryota; kingdom Metazoa; phylum Chordata; class Mammalia; order Artiodactyla; family Balaenopteridae; genus Balaenoptera; species Balaenoptera ricei. The sequence continues at coordinate 119,393,416 of NC_082641.1, read as the reverse complement.
ACGGCCGTCAATTGTATCATTTCCCCAAACCATTCAGGAATAAACCTTAAACTCAGGGTTGACTCAACTCCTTTCTCTGCCCACCCCCATATTACTTTTGACTCTTACTGCAAATGTGAGAAACTCATTGAAGATAGCTTTTTAGAAAAGTTTTTATCAGGATATGGAGGAGTGGGGGACAGCTAATGGACCCCAAAGGTAGAATGCATCTGGAACCCAGGAAAGCCCAGGACTGCAGACTCGGAGCCAATGATGTGAGTCCTCTCTCTCTAGCTTGCCTCCTGGATTTCTCGTGATCGGCACCCCAAAGGTGTAAGACACTCCCACACCCAGCTAGTCACCAGGTCCTGTAAAAATCGCCGTCTTTTGTGTCAGCCCCTTGAATCTGTCTCCTCTCCAGCTTCCCTTGTACTGCCTCTCCCATGCTTGTTTACCTCCTGATCACTGTTTCTGCCATTGCCTCTTCCTCCTGATGCTGAGTACAGCATTGCCCACATTTCAGTTATCTGCCCGCCACTCTTTTCTTGACCTTCCTTCTGGGCGGCTGACTCCTAAACAGGAGTAGAGTGGTTAAGAGCTTGAATTCTGGAGTCCTAATGGCCTGGGTTTGAATCCCCCACCACTTTGTTTTTGTTTTTGGCTGCGCCGTGCAGCATGTGAGATCTTAGTTCCCTGACCAGGGATCGAAACTGTGTCCCCTGCAGTGGGAGTACGGAGTCTTAACCACTGGACTGCCAGCGAAGTCCCCACCACCACTTTCTAGCTGAGTGAACTTGGGAAAGTTACTTGAATTTTTTGAGCCTCAATTCCTCATCTGTGAAATGGGGATAATACTGGTCCCTTCCTGACAGGGTTGATGTGAGCATTCACTGGGCAACCACACATGAGGTGCTTAGCACAGCTCCCTGCACACAGAAAGGACTCGATAAATGGCAGCACTTATCAGCCTTACCCTTATTCTCTTTCCTGAGTTCTAACATCACCTGCTAGTCTCTTCCATTAGATGTCCTGCTGTGACTTCAGATCCACCTGTCGGAATACTCCAGCCACTGCTGGAAGATGCAGTTTTCTGAGAACTGGAGTGGGGGGGGTGCTGAAAAAGAGGGGTGTTCTCATCAAATCCTCGAAGGAACCCCGACCCAACCTCAGCCACGCCCCAGCAGAGAAGACTCTGAAGAGCAGTTCCCCTGTAAGCCTCCAAAAGCTTTGCTGGCTGAGTCTTGGAATCCGGGAGAGCAGGCAGGGCTGCTGTTAAGAGCAAATGAAGGATGTGAATCCAACCTTTAGAAAAAAGCCCCGGGGGTGTGGTGAAAGGAGATGTAGCAGGATCAGTGGAGCTTCGAGGTGGGTGTGAAAGGTGAGAGCAACACCCTCAGGGTGCTGAGCCGGCTTAGGCTGGGGCCTCCCTCCAGTGCTGGGGTTTGGCAGCACAGAAGCCAGAGGTGCTCCTGTTTTCAGCTGAGCTGTTGCAGGTCCCCTTTGCCGCCCTGTGAACATTCCTCATTAAGCTCCTGTGCGGAGCAGGGCGTAGGGCTTTCACCTGCCCCTCAGCCCTGCGCGCCCACCTCCCTCTCTGCCGCTGGGTGGCGGGATTTCTACTGGCAAGAACATGGTGAGGGGCAGTGCCCCACTCTCAGTGCAGAACCAGAACTGGGGTCGTGGGCAGGGAGGGTAACCTCACTGAGAGCCCTCTGCTCTGAGGCAGAGTGGCCAAGTAGTTGAGAGCTCTGGCTTTGAAGCAGAATGTGCCCTCTTTGAATGCCACTTCTGCCATGGCTATATTTGTGATCCTAGGCAATTTGTTTAACCTCTATGCTTCATCTATACAATGGGGATAGTAATTGGCCTATCTAATAGTTGTGAGTTTTAGTAAGATAATGCAGGAAAAGCACGAAGCTTAGTCCACCTAGACCACCCCCCACACACCCTGTCTGCTGTCTCCACCCCATCTGTGTGTTGTGTTGTCCTCTATTTACATGTCTGTCTCTGCCATTGGACTATGAGCTTCAATAGGTCAGCAATAGAATTATACGGATCTGTGTCCTTGGTGCCCAGCTTAGTAAATACATTTATTATTGGAAGGAACTGGTAAAACAATATAGAAGATTCAAGATTCCCTCTGGCCTCAGAGTCCCACCATTTCACCACAAATAGTGGGCCTAGGTCAGTCACTGTCCTGGGGGCTGGGGATACCACAGTGAATGCAATAGGATGGGCTCCTGGCCTCAAGAAGTGAACTGTCTAGGGAGTGATGGACATCAAACATATAACAAAACTGATGATACATTACAACTGAGAGCATTGCTAGTAAGAAGCCAAGGCTGCTATGAGAGTATAGAGCGGAGACTACGTTTGGGGGAGGGGAGAATCAGGAAATTTCCTGGAGGCAAGTAAACTGAGGCCCCAAGAACGGGCAGCCTGGGTCGAAGTGGAAGGTGTAAAATAGCCTTCCAAGTAGAGGAAACAGCATGTGCAAAGGTCCTGAGGTAGAAGGGAGCTAGGCTGCTAGGTGGAAGACAAGGTTAATGACTGGAGCCTAGTGATGGAGGGGGTCAGTGGCTTCTCCAAGGCCACAGAGCTGGAAGCATAGGTTATACAGAGCCTTGTAGGTTATGATGAGAATCAGAGCCTTTATCCTGATGGCAATAGCTAACATTTATTCAATTTCATGTATATTTGTACTGAGCTGAGTACTTTATGTGGGTTTTCTCATTCTCTTTGCACAATCCCCCAGGAGGCTGGTGGTATTATTCCCATTTTACAGATGATGAAACCCTGGCTCAGGGAGGTTAACGTGTTCAAGGTCACCCAGTTGGCTGTGGCAGATCTGGGATTTGAACCCAGACATCAGGATCCCAACGCCTGCCCTCTTAACCCCTGCGTGGCCCAGCCTACGAGCTAAGTGCGATCTTTGATCCGTGCTGCATCATCCTCAAAGCCTGCTTTCTAATTTCGCCATACGTCCCCGATCCTTCCCCTCGGAACTGGGGGAACCCACGCAGAGGCCCGCTCTGGTGAGATGAGCTCCCTGGCGGCCGGCCGGACTACCGAACCGCCTCAACGCAGGCCTCCAGCCACGTGACGGGTCTGGGCGCCGGCGCCGGGAGCGCGGAACGCGGCCGCAGTGCGGTGGGTGCTGGCGTACGAGCTCGCGCTGCCGCGGCAGCTGTGAAATCTGGAGTACCGGACCCCAGAGAGCCTTGCGGGTGTGGGGAACGCGGGGCGCCGCTCCGCGTCCGGCAGGGGGCTCTCTCTCCCGGAGATCTCGGCGCCCCGGCAGACCGGATCAAGTTCCCTCCAGCTTTGAGGGGGAAAACAGCGTTCGTTTCTGATTTAAAAAATGACTGTTTTTAAAATAGGCTTCATTCTTTCTCTCTGGCCTCTCCCAGGGCCAGAAAGAGGCAGAAAGCGACACGGAGAATCCATTCCAAACGAGCAGCCAAGAGGAGACACGGCAGCTCCCACATGTTGATGTTTCGTTTTTTGACATAAATCTTTGCATTCATATGGGAGTCTTCATTGATTCATGTTTCCATCTGTTGAATTTCCTTTTATTTACTTAATACGGCTTTTGGGGGAAATCCTGCTCCGAAGGTCTGGAGGAGCATAAACAGTGGCAACCGCTGTACCCCTCCGCGCTCCTCCAAACCTTGACTGTTGGGGGAAGGGAGTGAGTGGCACCCTGCGGATAAGGCTGCTGCATGTCCTCCGCTTGGGGAGCAGGCGCCCTAGGCCCCCGTTAACGTGGCTGTTCCCCTGCTAGGTGCCTGCCAGAGGCTGTAAACCCGACAAAGAAATGGCAGGAGTCACACGGAGTCTCTGTTCCTTCTCCTTCCAGCCCACCCACAGTACCTCACTGCCTTCACGCCAGAACACTCTACGTCTGACAGTGGATGTCCGCATCAAATGTATTAAAGAGTATCTCTTCCTTCCCCGGCTCCTCTGCACACCCAACCCCAGGAGTGATTCTTAGTAATTAATAAGAGCTTCACCTCTAGAGTCAGACAGCCTGAGTCTGAATCCTGACTCTACTCTGTATAGTGAATTCTTGAACACCTTAACTTCTCTGACCCTCAGATTCCTCATCAGCAAAATGGGGATGATTATTCTTTCTTTCTCAGATACAGTTACATTTTACAAATGAGACACTGAGACTGGAGGTAGTTTAGAGATTTTCCCAACTAGGACAGAGCCAGGACATACTCCTATGTCTTTCTGATCCTCACCCTATTTATTCACCCCCAATCTTGCCCAGCTGCTCCTCCAGGTTTCCCAGAATAGGCCATCTGTGGCAGAAAGGGGGTACCCTCTTTTCCATGAGGCAGAAGAAAAAACTAGAAGTTATGGTTCAGGAAGTCTGACACCTTAGAACAATATCCATCTAACCTTAGAACATAGGCCCAGATTTGGGAAGGACCTACGGGTCATCTCATCGGGTCTCCTACCTAATCCATGCAGACTTCCCCAACAGGTACAGAAAACTCACCTCCCTACAGCCCCTTCTATCTGAGGGTGCCTCTAGGTATCAGGAGACCCACAGACCCTTGAATGGGACCATTTGAATGTAAGAAACATGATTTCCACAGACCAAGCCCCTTAAGACCCCTTGTTGCTAAGGCCCAAGGCGGTATCTCCAGTCCTGAGTAGAGGGGAGGGATTGCTCAAAGTGTGAGATTATTCCATTGTACATCCTTTGTGAAGCACGTTCATTCCTTATGTATATCCCATCCAGTCCAAGCTCCTCTGCATGTGCTACGTGGGGCTCTCCCTGCAGGGCAGGACATGGCTACATATCTGGGACTCTATGATTTGGTTCTAAGCTCACTCTGTAGGAGTACATGTCCTTAACTCTTCATTCACACATGCTGTTTTCAGGAACTCCCATGTTGGTAAACCGACATTTATGATGTCTCTGTATGTGCTCAGTGCCTTACAGGAAGTAAGCCTCAAAATATGATTATTAAAGAGAATCAGGGGCTTCCCTGGTGGCGCAGTGGTTGGGAGTCTGCCTGCTAATGCGGGGTATGCGGGTTCGAGCCCTGGTCTGGGAAGATCCCGCATGCCGCGGAGCAGCTGGGCCCGTGAGCCGCAACTGCTGAGCCTGCGCGTCTGGAGCCTGTGCTCCGCAACAGGAGATGCCGCGATAGTGAAGAGGCCTGCGCACCACGATGAAGAGTGGCCCCCGCTTGCCGCAACTGGGGGAAGCCCTCGCACAGAAACGAAGACCCAGCACAGCCAAAAATAAATATAAAAATAAATAAATAAATAAAAAGAATCTGCCTGCCAATGCATGGGACACGGGTTCGAGCCCTGGCCTGGGAAGATCTCACATGCTGCAGAGCAACTAAGCCCGTGCACCACAACTACTGAGCCTGCGCTCTAGAGCCCGTGAGCCACAACTACCGAGCCTGCGTGCCACAACTACTGAAGCCTGAGCGCCTAGAGCCCGTGCTCTGCAACAAGAGAAGCCACCACAATGAGAAGCCTGCGCACTGCAACAAAGAATAGCCCCTGCTCGCTGCAACTAGAGAAAGCCCACGCACAGCAACGAAGACCCAATGCAGCCAAAAATAAAATTAAAAAAAAAAAAAAAAAAGTTTGTGAGGTCCAAGAAGGAGAAACAACCCCAATACCCAACTATAATGAATGGAAATATAAATTGTTGTATTTCATACAGTGGAATATACAGCAATGAATATCAATTAACTTCAGATACATGAAACAACATAAATGAATTCCACATGGATTCATGATAAGAAAAAACTTCAAAAGAGTATATATTGTATTATTCCATTCATATGTAGTTTAGAAATAAAACTATATGATTTAGGAATGCATACATGGGTAATAAAACTATAAAGAAAAACAAGGGAATGTTTATCACAGATATATGTAATAATAACACATAATCTATTGATATTATAATATTAATTATAAGTATGTTAATATATTATAGGGGACCAGTATGGGTTAAATGGTTCATATACGTGTTTTAGACATCTTCTGTATATGTTGTATTCACAATTAAATTTCTAAAGCATCACATACCTGGTAGGGTCCTGTGAGAACTGAATGAGGTAATACAAGAAAGCGTTAAGTTCCATTGCCTGGTGCATAGTATGTGCTCAACGGAAGTGACTTTTTTCATGTTGAGGGAAATATTGGGGGCCTTGGAGAAATGCCACATAATTAGCCAATAATAAAAATTTTAAAAGGCCCTGGTTTTTCCTTTGAGACACACTGTCTTCCTATTTTGGTGGTATCTGGTATGTAAGCATAAGTCTGTCGTGGGGCGGGGGCGGTGGTTGGTGATTTAGGGTTAATTGACTGTCCTAAGCTTAGTGCAGAGCTGGAAAACCTCACTCTCCTCCTCAGAGAAGACACAGAGGCGAGGGTGACTCTAGGGAGCCTGGACGGGAGGGGTAACAGCAGTGAGGAGAAAACTGCATTTTGCAAGCCTCATATGAGAGGTCCAGCCAGTCTCCGGGATGTCTCACCTACACCCTCTCGGCTGCATTGTGCTTCCTGCACAATGAGGTTGAGGCCTTGCTGTGAGGTTGAGGCCTCAGAAATCAGCACGGGCGACAGTAGGATGGCTCAGGCCCAGCTCAGTGACAGTGAGGGAAGCCATTCTGCCGACTGTGTTCTCTAAGGCAATGTGCAAGCAGCCAAGAGCAAGAGCAGTCGCCCAGCCAAAAGGTGCTGGGATCAGCCAGGAGGCTGGGAAAACCTGGCAGAGTCTTCCAGCCAGGAGATGCCAACAGAGGTGTACACCTCTAGATGCCACGTCTGAGGGTCCCAGAACGGAAACTGCTGTGCCCAGTCTTGGCCAGGAGCTCCCTAGCTGTGCCTCCCCATGGGGAGCCCAGTCTGGGGTCCTAGGGAAGGCCTTTCCCAACCAGAGTGTGCTGCTTTCCACACCAGGGATGGATACACTGCATCATGCGGTGGAACTCATGGAGAGAGGTGAGTTTAAACCTTGGATGCATTACATAGACTGTGGGTTCTTGAGCTAGAGACTCCTTAGGATTTCCCCCTTTTATTCTGACCCCTTCTAGTTAATCCAGTTCAGTAATTCCACTCACCTGATATCAGTTAAGCACATGTACTGTCCAGGTGATTTTTCTAAATGCTGGGAGTATTATGATAAATAAAGAAGACAGGGGTTCTGCCCTCAGGGAGTTTGCAGACTCGCGGGGGTGGTGGGGTGCAGAAGAGCTGCGGGAAAAGTAATTCCAGTTATGAGGTGTATTACAAAAGGAGAAGCTCGGGTCCTATGGGAGAGGATCAACAGGAGGTTTAAGACAGTTTAGTGATATTTCTCAAAATCGGTACCTGTACCTGCATCAGGTATCTGATGCAGAAAATTCAGATTCCTGGGCCTCATGGCAGATGCACTGAGTCTAAGGCTCTGAAGGTGGGGCCAGGGATCTGCTTTTTTTCTTTTTTTAATCAAAGTAAAATTTACATAACATACAAATAGCCTTAAAAGTATACATTTCAGTGGCATTTAGTACATTCACAATGTTGTGCAATCATAACCTCTATCTAGTTCTAAAACATTTTCATCACCCATCAAGCAGTCATTCCCCATGCTCCCCTCCCCCATCTCTTTGCAACCACTAACCTACTTTCAATGGATTTACCTATCTTGCATATTTTAAATGAATGAAATTATACTCTATATGACATTTTGTGTCTGCTTTCTTTCACTTGTCATAATGTTTCTGAGGTTCATCCATGTTATATCATATGTCAGTACTTCATTTCCTCTTATTGCTGAATAACATTCCATTATATGAATATACCATATTTTGTTTATCCATTCATCCATCGATGGACATTTTGGTTGTTTCCACCTTTTGGCTATTGTGAATGTTGCTGCTATGAACATTCACGTATAAGTATTTGTCTGAGTACCTGTTTTCAGTTTTCTTGGGTATATACCTAGGAGTGGCATTGCTGGGTTACATGCTAATTCTATGTTTAGCTTTTTAAGGAACCACCAAACCATTTTCCACAGTGGCTGCACCATTTTACATGCCCACCAGAAATGTACAAGGGCTCCGAAGTCCTCACATCCTTGCCAACACTTGTTTTTGTTTAGGTGTTTTATTTTTTGTTTTGTTTTGTTTTACTATAGCCATCCTAGTGGACATGAAGGGGTATCTCATTGTGGTTTTGATTTCCATTTCCCCAATGACTAATGATGTTGAGCATCTTTTCATGTACTTATTGGCCACTTGTATAATCTTCTTTGGAGAAATGTCTATTCAAGCCCTTTACTCATTTTTACATTGGGTTATTTGTCTTTTTGTCATTGAGTTGTAATGAGTTTCTTCTATATTCTGGATACTAGAACCTTACTGGATATATAACTTGCAAAATGTGTTTTCACTTTCTTGATGGTGTCCTTTGATGCACAAACGTTTTAAATTTAATGATGTGCAATATATCCATTTGTTCTTTTGTTACTTGTGTTTTTGGTGTCATGTTTAAGACCATTGCCAAATCCAGGTCATGAAGATTTACCGTTATATTTTCTTCTAAAAGTGTAATAGTTTTAGCTCTTATATTTAGCCTTTTGAACCATATTGAGTTAAATTTTGTGTATAGTGTAAGGTAGGGATCCAACTTCTCTTCCTCCTCCTCCTCCTTGTCCTCCTCCTTCTTTTTGCATGCGGATATCCAGTTGTCCCTGCACCAACTGTTGAAGAGACTATTCTTTCACCATTGAATAGTCTTGGCACCCTTGCTGAAAATCAACTGACCATAGATATATGAGTTTATTTCTGAACTCCCAGTTCTATTCCATCAATCTATATGTCTATCCTTATGCCAGTACCACACTATTTTAATTACTGTAGCTTTGTAGTAAGTTTTGAAATCAGGAAATGTGAATCCTCAAACTTTGTTCTTCTTTTTCAAGATTGTTTTGGCTATTCGAGGTCCCTTATAATTCCATATGAATTTTAGAATCAGCTTTTCCATTTCTTCACTGAGTCAAAAGCTCTGAAGGCGGGGCCCAGGAATCTGCTATTTGAATTTTTGAAAATTGTGGTAAAATAACATAAAATTTATCATCTTAACCATTTTAAGTGTACAGTTCGATAGTGTTGAGTATACTCACATTGTTGTGCAACCAATTTCCAAAATTTTTTCCTCTTGCAAAACAAACTCTATATACATTAAAAAAACAAACAAAAAACTCCACTGTTTCCTCTCCTCCCAGCCCCTAGAAACCCTATTATATTTTCCATCTGTATAAATTTGACTGCTCTAAATACCTCATATAAGTGGAATCATACAGTATTCATTGTTTTGTCACTGACTTATTTCACTTAACATAATGTCCCCGAGTTTCATCCATGTTGTAGCATGTGTCAAAATTTCCTTCCTTTTTAAGGCTGAATAATATTCCATAGTATGTATATACCACATTTTGTTTAGTCATTCATCCATCAATGAACATTTGGATTGCTTCCACCTTTTGGCTATTGTGAATAGTGCTGCTGTGAACATGGGTGTATAAATACCTCTTTGAGACCCTGTTTTGAATTCTTTTGGGATTATACCCAGAAGTACAATTGGTGGAACATGGTAATTCTATTTTTAAGTTTTTGAGGAACTGTCATACTATTTTCCAAAGTGGCTGTACCAGTTTACATTCCTACCAACAGTGCACAAGTGTTCCAATTTCTCCACAACCTAGCCAACACTTGTTATTCTCTCTCTCTCTCTCTCTTTTTTTTTTAATAGTATGAGGTGATATCTCATTGTGGTTGATGACTTGCATAGGAATCTGCTTTTTAAAAAAATAAACTTCTATTTTGGAATAATCTTAGATTTATAGAAAAGTTGCAGATAGTAGAGCTCCTGTATATCTCCCATTCAGTTTCAGTTTCCCATGATGTTTCATCTTATGTTACCATGATACTTTGTCAAAACTGGGAATCTGCTTTGTAATAAGCACACACTGACACACACACACAGTGACTCTTACATGCACTAAAGTTTGAGAGCCATCGATCTAGGGGTCAGGAAAGTCCTTCCAGGGAAATACATTTCAGCTGCTACCTGACAGATGAGTATAAGTGAGTAAAGAGAATGGGGTGTGATCCAGGCAGAGGGAAAAAATTGTGCCAAAGCCTGGGGGTAATAAATAACTTGGAGCATTTGAGGATAATCATAATAGCAATAGTAGTAATTTATTGACACTTACCATATGCCAAGCACTGGTAAGCACTTTAGAACATTATTTTACTTAATTTTTCACCACAATCCTATAAAGTGGGAAATGTTATCATCTCCATTTTATAGATGAGGTGCGAAAGAGATAAGTAGCTTGAGACTTGAAAGAGATAAGTAGCTTGCCCAAGACCACCCAACTATAAAGTGGCAAAGGCAGAATTTGAACTCAGGTCTTTCTCTTCCAGTTCCTTCTCTCCCACCAGGCCCCAGGAAAGCTTAATCATCTGCTTGCGGCAAGAAGCAAGGCATTGAACACGTGCTTTTCCCTCCCCTGGTTTACTCTTCCCACTCTCTTCCCTAGGCTACTCATCCTTCAGGGCTCAGAGAGACCTTTCTGTTCCAAAGCTGTTCCTTACTATTATTCTCCCTCATTGTATTGGTGTTTGAATGAGTGAATGAATAGAAATAAGTAGCATTAGCAACAATTTGCACTTACATACTTATTCATGTGTTTAAGGCTTCTCTCTCCTGCTATCCTATTGACCCATGAAGGCAAGGATCCAGACTCTTTGGTTCACCTAGTACCTGTAAGTGCTTATTAAGCATTGATTGACTAAATGAAGAAAGATAGGAACTCAACAGACATTTTTTGGAGATTGAATGAGTGACTTTTATTTTTGAGAAAGAAGAAAATCAGATGGGTTGTCGGATGTCATTTAAGACATTAACCATGTGAAGGATTCCCTCTCTCTCCAGCAGAAACCTCAACCTCACTCCTTCAAAACCCGTCACACCCTACAGAAAGTGCCAGTGGTTTTGATTCCTCAGAAAGAGATACAGAAGAGACCTTGGTCTGACCTAAGAAACATCTCCATCACTGTTGGGAAGTTCAAGTCCTGAGATGGGGGTGGGAAGTCTCTATTCAAGAATATTATCAAGAAGAAAATAGAACATCATCTTAATAGCCTCAGAAAGTCAACTGCCTGCAAGGAGGGAAAGGGACAAGCGACTTCCCCAACCTTTTTCCCACTGTGGGATTCTGCTTTCCAACGTAGCATCAGAGAGCTAGCAGAGTGACCATGCTGCAGGTGAGGGCATAATTGCTCCTTACCTCCCCTGGCTCCCACAGTGTTAAATTAGCTTTGTGTCAATACCACACCCGCAGCTGGGATGAATTATTGAAGCTCATTCACTGCAACGGGCCCAGGCTCCACTTGCTTTATGGGATGGAGGTGAACGTGAGCATATTATTTCTGTTTGCCTTGTGGTCGGTACATTTTTGGTCCATTGTTAATATGAAGGGACTCAGCCCTGACCAGCAGATAATCCCAGCCTCTGCGTCTCATGAGATCAGTGGAGACAGGCATAGTAGGAGGGGAGGAGCACACAAACAGGTCTGCTGGCCCCAAACTCACAGGGGCTCTTAGTTACCACAGTTGACACTGTAGTCCCCAAACACCTATTCATATACACATAAGCACGTACAGTCAGCATTCACACACATATAGATGCATACATACATTCAAACTCTCAATAAAGGTACACTCATTCACCAGGGGCCTAGGAACAAAAATATGCAGGATGCCAACGTTTTAAATAATGATTTTCTAAAAGATTGTGCAAATTTTAAAGCCTCTCCTCCTCCCCTACCTTCAACACCAATGCTTCGCTAGCAGGGCTGCCTAGTTTGCCCCTGATACTTGGCAGAGATGGATGATCTGGGATGTCCAAGGTCAAGGGTGGGGGATCTAACTGCTGGGGGCTCCTATGTGCATGCGGGCAAACAGTTTTCCTTCTCTGTTCTCCTGCAACTCCCCCATGAGTTGGTGTATACCTGGATTTAAAGATATGTTTCTGTTGCTTGGCCCAGACGTCAGAGTTATTAGCTATAGCTCTGCATTTATTCATAGACACCTGCACCTACATTCACAGTCACAAACATGCATTTACATTCCTACACACACACACACACACACACACACACACACACACACACACACACAATGCATACCCAGAGATAGGTCTCCTGGCCACATGGTTTGGTTAGAATGCTGCTGATGAGAAGGCCTCCTGACCCTATCAGCTGGTCACATGTCTCTCAAAAATCCCACCATTAAATATTTATCCCTTTGGGAGTCCCTAGTTAAGAATCAAATACCTCTGGTCAAGGCAACACATCATAAAGTTATCATCTAACATTTTGGCAGGAATTCACTTTGCCCAGGGCACTTCCCGCTCCTTGGGTGGCTGACTCTTATTCATTCTGCAGGTCTGATCTGGCCTTGCCTGCCCACTCCCTCTTCCCCCAGACTAACAAGGGAGGTTAAGTTCCTCCATTATCCACTCTCATTACTCTCTGTCATTTTCCTTAGATGCATCCACTACAACTGTAATTAAATGAATATTTGTGTCATTATAGTTGTACAGTTTGTGGCCACAGTGAACTGAGAGCTCCAGTTGGTTAGGGGCTGCCTTTCTCCCTGTTCTTCACTGCACCCCCAGTACCTAATATGGTGCCTGTGCTTGGTACACAGTAGATGTTCAATAAAATTTAAATGAAGTTGGAAGGTTTGAGGAAAGGAGAGGAAAGGAGAAAAGGGGGCACAAAAGGTCAGAGCAGATGGTTCCAAACTTTTTTGATCTTGGGCCTGTGAATATCACTAGCCTTGTCTTTCCTCACCTGCCACAGTGACATCACGGCCCCTTCCCTGGGTGATGTTAAGTTGCCCTAATGGATCCACACAGGGACAGCACTAGGATTCAAGGGGACAGAGACTTCTCAGGTGGAAGAAACAGGCTTGAGGGGCATCCTGACCTGGTCTGGCTCCCCACTTTTCCAAATTGTGACTAAGAGCTCATACTTCCAGAGCAAGCCTTGTGTGAGGAACCCCCTCTTCTAGATGTTTCCAGGTAATTAAGATGGAAGATGTTTGTTGCTGAGAAAGTACGGTATCAATAATAATAACAAAAATACTAACGGCTGCCATTTACTGAAAGCTTACTATGTGCCAAGAACTGAACCAAGCACTTTGTACATGGTTATCCATAATTATTTCAGTTAGTTCTCCAACCTTCTTGGGAGGCAAGTATGTATTATTCCCCTTTTACGGATTGGGAACAAGCTCAGAGAGATTATGTCATTGGCCCAAGGTCACACTAGGGCCAAACTAGGAAGCAGTTGAGTCAGGACGGGACTCTGGAAACCAAGATTTTACCCACCGGGATATACTACCTTCCATTTTAAGCCTGTGAGGAGATGCCAGCCCACCCCTTATTCCCTACACTTTCATACTCGCTCAGCAGATATAAACTGATACCATTTATAAACTTGGGATTTATTTGGGATCTTGGAAGCTGCCATTATTTCCTTGTCCTAGAAGCACCTAGACTCAGCTCCTGATTCCTAGAGTCAGAGAAGAGAAGAGATGCCAAAACACCTGGAATTGCAGGAGGAAGCAGAGATAGACAGCTGGAAGGTGCCAGTTTCTGGATATTCCCCAGCAAAACACCCCTGGGTTCAGACTCCTGCTTGAGAGATGGGCCCACTTAGCCTTCCCTCTGCACTTCTCTTCTCCCAGTGGTGATCCTGAGGGCTCATTTTAGAATGATGGTCTGAGGCAGGTGACAGGTGAGCCCCATAGGGCCACATAAACCAAAACCAGTCAGTGTGAGGGAGGATCTGCTACCGAGTGTGGGCCCTGTTTTCTTGGGACCTCACTCGGGGTCCTGGATTATTGTGTATAGCCCCTTCCAGGAAGTGAGAACTATTGAGGACATTGGGTCATGGTCTCTTCTTTCCCCGCCTCTCCCTAGTGCACTGACTTCAGCTTTATTCCTCCAGTGATTCGCAGAGCCTGAGCTCCATAGCTACAAATTAGGTCTGGACTCCCTTTAAGACCACTAAGGTCCCAGGCCTCATGGGGCTGAAATTTGGTCTGTCACAGATACTTTCTGGCTCATCCTTTTAACCTGCATTGATCCTGGTGTTTTGTCCTCTAGTCTGTGAACTCCTAAAGGGCAAGGTCCAAATTAGTGTTGAATGTGGTCAGTTGGCATGCATCCTCTATTGCTACTTTCTTCTACTGTGTTACAGAGACTAGAAAGCTACAATACAGTTCCTCTGACCCCCTTACAATTAAGTGCACTTGTGTGACTGGCAAGCAGAAAAGTGGAAGAGGCCTTCTTTCTGTTATTTTGGGCTTTCTGCTGGCAAGCAGGATCCTGGAGATGTGGGGTTCTCCTGTAACAGTTATTCCAGCTTCCTGGTCTCTTCTTCCTAATTCCTAGATGACAAAGCTTTGGCAGTGTGTTCTTTAATTCAATAGTTCCAGTGGTGGCCTTTTGAGTCCCCATCTTTCTGATTAAGGTATATGTATTAGCTCTCTTGGTACAGCTTCTAGGAGTCCTTTCCACAAGTCTTTTTAATGTTTTTATAAGCACTCAATTCCCATATTAAATTCCCTTCAGTTTAAAATACCTAGAGTAGTTTCTGTTTCCTGCACTGAATCAAGCCCTCAAAGAGTTGTGAAATGACTTCTTGGAAAAATTGGTCAGTATGGTGAAGGGTAGGAAGCCAGCTGAGAAGAAACAAAAATACACTATCATAAATCAGCTTCTGTTAGTGACAACCACTAGGCTTTCCCATTTAGAGTAGAGTATAACAAAGATGGAGGTAGGGGCAGAGTAGGTAGGTAGGTAGGCAAAGAAATAGACTTATATTTCAAGGGTTGTAAGGCTTATTATACATAGGGGATAGAAGGCAAACAAGTATACAGTTCAAATGTGTGAGTTCAGAAGTCTGTTACAGATCCACCATTGAATTCAGATTAATGTGTGTGACCCTTAGATACACACACACACACACACATACACACACAGCATGACTCAGGATTCTCTCTCCTAGTTTGAAAACTCAACTCCTTTATTCACTATGTTGGCCCCAAATGGGATGGAAAATGATGTAGAAGGTAAAAGACATGTGTGTGTTAGGAGGATAAGAATCAAAGTGAAGTGATAAGACTGCAGAGAAAGAAGGAAGAATGAAGTAGGAATAATGAAGGAAGAGCTGGAAGTAGGTGGGAGGGTAAAATGGGAGTGAACTTAAATTGAAAGGAGGAAAGGAGGCAAATAAAGAGGTGTTTAAGGGCAGATAAGCAAGAAAACCAACTTCCTCACTCCTGAATAACTTAATTTCTACTGCATAGTGCCTGGAAAAATAGCAGGCATTAGATGTATATTTACTGAACCGAAGAACAAAGTTAGGAAGTATGGGGGAGGCAGGATCACACAGGATGGGGTACGTGTGTACTAATAACCACTAACATTGACCAGGTTTTACCGTGAGCCAGGCACTCCACTAAGCACTTTACATGCATTATCATTTTAAATCCAAAAAGCTCTCTATGAGGCCATTGTTAAATTATCCCCATTTTACAGATGAAGACACTGAGGCTCAGACAGTTTAAGTAACTCATCCAAGGTCACACAGATAGTAAGTGGCAGAGTTAGGATTTGAATTCTGACTTGTCTGACTTCAAAACCAGTGTTTCTCACCACACATTATGTGTATTCCCGCTTGAGTCAAAGGTGGGTCCACCCACCCCCACACACACCCCGCATAAGTTTAGAGGGGACACCAAGGGACATGTTCCCAGACCTGGCCTATCAGAGAGGAGAGGTCCAGCAGAGGAGGGATGCGGCAAGCAGCTGGGGCCAGGCCAGGCTCCCTATCTGGGGAGGGACCATATTAAAGCCTCATCTTCAACAACACACAGAAAAACAATCTGAAACTTAATCATCTCCCAGAATTATGATCCCTCCCTGCAGCAGGGAGCACATTAGCAGAGCTGCGAAGTGATAATTCAGCAGCCCCCAACCCAGCAGGGAGGGAAAGAGAAGAGGAGGGTGGAGAGAGCTAGGAAGACAGAAACAGAGGCAAGGCAGAGATGGCGGGGGAGGGGGAGGCAGGGCCTGACCTCTCCTGGTTTTTTCTGTAACTCTGTCAGAGACTGAATTTCAGGGGAGTGGCCTGGTGGCACTTGACCCTTCAATTCTCCTCAGATAGGGCAGGGGTCAAGTTGTTCCTCGGGTCAGTTCTCAGCACCCATGGATCCCCATGTCCAGAGCTGCACCCATGCCCACCCAGGTCAGGTGTGGTTTGCAGTGTTAGCCTGGGTAGAGGAGAGCTCCCGAGCCCCCAGCCAGCTTAGGCTGGCCCTGACCCCCTCTTGTCCGATGGCGCCTAGGCGCATCTTTGGTCCGTCAGGACCCGAGGCGCTGGACAGCTCCCAGCCCCAGAAAGGGTTCTGCAGAGAGAGCAAGAGGGTTGGGGCGAGGCTTCTCCCCCAAACCACAGCAGTCCCCACCCTCAAGAGAAGCATGAAGGCTGCTGGGAGTAGTGGGGGAAAGGGCTTGGGGTCATGTAGGGGTCCCGATGGAGAGCTGGTGGGGACCTGGAGACTGAAGCCCTGCGGGCAACTTCTCCAGACACATTCCTTCCTTCTGAGTCGAGACCCCCCACTGCCCCCACCACCCCCCGCCAGGGACAATGGTGCCTTCAGCCCCCGGAGATGAATGGGGCCTTTGAGAGCCGCACGCCACGGGGTCAGCAGTGGTCACCGGGTCCCAGGGCGGCCCAGCCTCCAGAGCACAGAGCCACTGGTCTGGGGTGAGTGCATAGCTCTTGGGGGAGGGAAGGTATTCTATGGTCCCTGTCTTAGACTAAGGCTGCTGGCTCCTGGGAAAAAGAT
This sequence comes from Balaenoptera ricei, assembly GCF_028023285.1. Taxonomy (NCBI): domain Eukaryota; kingdom Metazoa; phylum Chordata; class Mammalia; order Artiodactyla; family Balaenopteridae; genus Balaenoptera; species Balaenoptera ricei. The sequence goes on along the minus strand of NC_082641.1, from coordinate 119,376,476 downwards.
TCACCCCAGATCAGGCAGTTCCTGGTAAAGAAGGATTTAAGGGGCATGGGGAGAGAGGAATCCCCTTCTCTGTGCCAGGGGAAGAGACAGTCGTGGGTCTCCTCAGGAGGCAGCAGAATAAGCTGTGGCACAGGGACGGGGTTGGGGGGGGTGAATAGAACCTACCAAGCTTTGGCTACCTCCTCTCTCCCCTCCCCAGATCAAGGTCCCACCCTCCCTTTGGATGGGGCAGCTTCCTCCTTCTCTCATTGCCCATGTCCCTTCTTCTGGGGCTGCTCCTGAGGTCTGGTCCCTCCTCCCTGCTCCTGTCTCCCCTCCCCTTCTCACACTGCACAGACTATCTGGTTTCTATGGAAACAGGCCCAGGAAGGCTCTGCCAGGAGGCCAAGGCCACTGCTGCTCTTGGTGGGGAGGGGGTTATAGGAACTGAATGTAAGGAGCAGGAGGTGAGTCCTAGCTCCCAGAAAGGGACGAAGACCTGTTGGGAGTGAGATTTTTCACTGCTGGAGGGGCACCGAGAAGAGGAGCCAGAGATATAGTTTTGTGATGTGACTGAGGCAGAGTTGAAGAGCTCCTTCTTGTTCCTCCGGTTCTTAGTGCTCCAGAAATCTAGACAAGCCCCCTCAGAGGGGAAATTAGTAGGTAAAGAAGGGAGACAGGTAGTACCAAGAGCTTTGCCCCTTCCTATTTCACATGAGTCTCTACTGTTTTACCCCTCCTGGGGACATGCCCACTTGAGAGAAGGAGGTCCCCAGGAAACTAGAATGCTATTGGGGGGAAAGTGGAGCGGGTGTGAGTGTTCAGGCTGTTCAGGAATCTCCCATAGGCAGCTGGAGCTAGAGGTGGCCAGAGGCCCAGGAGTGTCAGGTGCTTTTGTGGCATCTCTCCTAGCACCTCCACTGGAGTTGTGGGAGAGACTGCAGCTTCCTCCCCTCCATCCATCCTGTCAGGATGCTGGGGTATGAAAAGAACAGAGTGGAGGTGGCCAAGTAGGGGTTGGGAGCAGAGAAAGTGGAAGAAGCCTGAGGAAGGAGGGGTCAGGAGAGGGGTGGGTGGGGTGATGCAGATGTGTATGGTGAGGGCAGGTAGGGAGCTTCTTAGAGGCTTGACTGTCAGCTCCTGGGAAGTGAACCCCAGCCTTCACACCCTCCCAACGCTCCCACCTCAGGCAAAACTGCCTCTCGGGCAGGGACCGTTGGAAATCTCAGAGTCCTGAGAGATCTGTGTGTGTGTGTGTGGTGGGGGGGGGGTTCCCTTGGGAAGGGGCCTCCCAGGTTATCAGAAGGTTCAGCAAAGCTTCCCTGGGGAAGAAAAAGGGGTCCCTTGGGAACCTAGAGTTTCCTGGACTTGAGCCATCGGCTCTCCCTCGGCCAGAGCCCCCAGCACAGTCGTTTCGGTGTTTGCTTATTTTGGTTATTTTTTGATCAGATATTTTGGCGCTGTGCACACTGTCTCCTGTTGCCATGGCAGCCGTGACAGGGGCTGAGGCACCGTGAGAAAAATACCAAAATTAATGAGTGAGCGAAAGTGCAGCCGAGAGAAAAACAAGGTTAAAAAAAGAGTTAAAACAGTAATGAAAACAGGCTTCCCAGCTCCACAGCAGAGCAACTGCTGAAGCCTCCCCAGAGCAGCAGCCCCCGCCCAGCCTTGGGCTCCTGGCATCTCCCAGACCTCAAGGCAGAACTCACTCGCCTTCCCCCACCCAGCCAGCCACAGACGCAGCAATGGCCACTCGGGAAACCCTCCCAAGTACAACAGTAGATCAGCTCCAACAGCAGATCAGCTCCCATCTTAGGTAGCATCCTGCCTTCCAGAACAGCTTCCCAGGGAACAGCTTCTCATCTCCTAGGAAACAGAGTGTGGCCTCCGTCCCCCACACAACAGTGGTCCCGCTATATTACCAGGAAATGGCCTCTCAGCTACACTTGAGCTTCAGAGCTATGGCTGCAGGCATAACAGCATCCCAGCTAGAGTCCTGCACACAGTAACAGCCCAGCCACAAGCCTGGGCAACAGCATCTTAGCTGTAGCCAATCCCCAGTATGCTGTCATCACAGCTATAGCTTCAGGACCAATAGCATCCCAGCTACAGTCCTATACACAACAGTAGCTCTGCTCTTATCCCAGGTAACAGCCTTCCTCTCAGGTACAGGCTCCTAGCAACGGCCTCTCATCTCCTAGTACCTAAGCAATGGATCCAGCTACAGTTCTACCTACGTCATATTAACAGAGAACAGCTTCTCAGCTATAGCCAGTCTCAGGTATGCCAACCTCACACTTTTAGCTTCAAGCCTTACAGCATTTCAGTTACAGCCCTCCTCTCAACATGCACACATGAACACACACACACACACACACACACACACACACATACACACACAGCTTGGCAACAGCCTCTCTGATAATCTGATTGTTCTGGCTATACCCTAGGCACACCAGCATCATAGCATCACAACAGTGTCCCAGCTGCAATCAGAAACAACAATTTTTTCTGTTACAGTGCAAGCCTCTACAGCATCCTAACTCTCTCTTAGCCACGGCCCATCCCAGGCACATACATATCACAGCAAGAGCCTTAGGCCACAAGCAACCCAACCACTCCCACACCTAGCATCCCCCAATCCCTGGCCACAGTCTCAGCTGGAATCTCAGGCATCATCAGTTTAGAAGACCCCGATTCCCTACTTGCCAACCAGGTCCTCCTCCCAGTTTGGTATGGGGCAAGGAGTCTGGCTTCTCTCCTCTTCAGATGCAACCTCCCAGTCTCAGCCCTTTGCCTGCCCTTCTGCTTGGGGAAGACAGCCCCATCCTCATTTCTACCTTGTCCCAGGCTCAGGTCCCCCACAGAGCCCAGCCTGGCAGCTGGGGTAGGAGGGGATGGGGAGCAGGGAGAAGAGTAGACACACCCTGGTGTTGCACTGGCCCAGTTCTGCTCCTACCACTTGGTGCAGGATTTGGGTTTGACGGTGGTGGAGCAGGGAGGACAGAGGAGAACATCTGGGAGATTAGCATTTCCTGCCCAGCTCTGCGGCTGCCTATCTTGCTCAGCCCTGAGCAAGGGAGGAGAACAGAGGAGCCTTTGAATGGCTCCCAGCAAGCAGACTGGGGAGGGTTTGCTGCAGTGGGCAGCAGGCACACGCTGGGGGCAGGGAAGCTGGGGCAGCTCCTCTGTGGAAGATTTCTTGTCTCTGGGCCACTGATTCCTCCCTTGGAGCTGTGTTCAGTGATGCGGAGCATATGAGTTTTGCAGGGGACAGGGAGAAACCACCTATAGGACAGATCCTCCTTTCACTAGCTCACCCCATCTCCCATCCAGAGAACCCCATCTGGGATTCTGGGGCTGAGGTCTGGGAGTGCAGACTAGAGCAGGGCCCAGGCCAGAAAGGGTGTTCGAGGGGGGCTGCTCTCGGAGAGATCTTGGGCAGCCCTCAGCTGGCCCGAGAGCCCACCCTTACCCTGAAGAGTGTTCCACAGAGAATACAGGTATCAGAAGGGGAGGAAGCAGAGGAAAGAGACAAGGGATAGAGGAGTGGTAGGGATGGGAAAATGCCGGTGGATAGGGGAGGAGTAGTCAGAGGCTATGGCAAATAGAGGCCCAGCAATCAGTCATCCCATATTAGGCCTTTGCACACCCAGTGCCAGGCCTTACCAGGGACAGTCTCTCTCATTCTTCTGGCCTGGAACCCACTGCGTTGGCTTATAAGTGGCAAAAGCTGGAGGTCGTATTAGACTGGGGCACTTGAGAGCCTGGGGTACCAAACCCTGAGCGAAGGAAAAGGAGTTCCCAGGCTGCTCAGACACCTCTAGATGGCGCCAGAGAGCCAAAACTGAGTGGGAGAAACTGAGTATCGAGTGTGTGAGACACTGCGTGTGACACAGTGTGTGACTCGGTGAGTGTGATTGTGACAGGGAGCGTGTGGCACTGCGAGGGCGTGTGACACAGGCCGTGACACTGCTCGGCTTCGCGGGGTAGGGACCCATGTGACTGTGTGAATGTGTGTATGTCACTGGTAAATGTGTCGGGGTCACAGCTCCATGCCGCCCAGAGGGCAGGTGATTGAGGGACCCTCTAATAGCCCGAGCTTAGGCGCATCACCTCATCCTCACACTTGTATATCTCCCCAATCCTCATTCTAGAGGAGCCCCCTTGGTCCCGTTACCCTCCCCCTCCCACGGTCCCCTCCATAGCCCCACCCCCAAGACTTGCTGCGGCCACCGACGCTGACCGCTCTGCGGCTTCGGCCAGAGGGGGAGGGGTGGACTTCCCCTGAGCGCAGTGAGAAGGGAGGGCCATTCGGGGTGATCTGGGGGTCTGGGCGGGAAGAAGGTGGATCTGGAGGAGCAGATGCCCAGAAAAGAAGGCACCGGGGGAGACATATCCCGTGCCTCCACTTCCCAGGGGGGCAGGGTAGGGGACAGGTGTTTGAGTGAGGTTAGGAAAGGAATTCGGGAGGGGTCCCAGATGGGGGCACGGGTGGGATAAGTGTAAACTGAAGAGCCAGGGAGGGGGACGATCTGTGTATACGGGCCTCGGGTAGGGGAGAGATAGCCAAAGGGGTCCTGGCTTTGGGGAGCGGTGCTGGGGTCCCCTCCCAGCAGGACCAGAGCGGTCCCGAGCTCCACCTCCCGGCCGTGTTGGGCGGGGGAGGGGGCAGGGAGGCGGGAGGGAGGCAGGCGGGCGGGCCAGGAGGGAGGGGGGGGCAGGGAGGGGGCGGGCCCGGCTGTGCTCTCCGTTCGCCGTTGGCTCCGCCACCGCTGCCGCCACCACCGCCGCCTCACACACTCGGGGAGCGGGAGCGCGGCGCGGACGCGAAGCCGCCGGGGCTGCTGTGCCCAAAGCCAGCCGGAGCCGAGCCTGAACCGCAGCGCCAGCCAGAGCCGTGCCGTGCCGAGCCGCAGCCCGGGCCGGGGCCGGTGGCGGCTCATGGACTGCAGGGCCCGCGGCCTGCGCTGCCCAGAGGCGGGTAAGGATCGGTGGCGGTGGAGGCGGTGGTGGCTCCCGGCCGGGAGCGGCCATGGCTGGCGGGAGCCGAGGGAGGGGCGCTCGGCCGAGCGAGGCCACGGGGGCCCGGTCGGTGCTCAGCGCGCCGGGGCTGAGGTGGGGGCGGTTGGGGTTGCGGCTGGGGCACCCTGGCCTCCAAGGTCCGCCGCAAAAAGCCGAGAGGAGAGCGGGTGCTGGACTGGGCTCCAGCCTGGGCGCCCTGCACCCTGGAGCGCTTGGAGCTGCGGGGATAAGGGGGCTCCAGCCGCGCGAGGGATGGAGATGGCCTGGGGCAAGTCCGCAGCCCCCAGTTGGGGGGGGCCGTCCCCGAGGATGTAGCAAGCAAGGACCCTCATTCACAACGCACACACACACACACACACACACACACACACTTGTTGGGCGACCAGCTCGGATTACTCAGGCGCTTCCAGCTCCCCGCGGGCACCCGGAGGACCAGACCACGGACATATGTACACACATACATACATATGTGCACACAGGCATACCTCCCGCACACCAGCGCCCACTGGGGCACCGTCAGTAGCTCACAATCTGCTTCAGCTTCTGCATGCTCAGCAGCACGGACACAGAACCCGTGGCCATACAGAACAACAAAACACAACCGGGTGTGACATTCGGCGACATGGACACACAAACGCAATCTCATGCCCTCACATACGAGTGTCACGGCCACAGTTCGCTAGATGAACACTCAAAACCCAGCCCCGCACACACATATTCCTTTAAGGCACACACCCTAACAAATTCTGTTACACTCCTTGGCCAGAACACAGGTACACAACACATGTCTCGCTTGCACCCCTCGACTGCACCCATAAACACAGAACCCAGTGTTTCAGCACACTCCTTGACGGCACACGCCCTAACACAGCAAGTGGCACCCACAGCAGCGCCTCACGGGCACAAACACAGAATCTACTGCTTCACACATCTTAACACTGGGTGTCACACACACCTTCCACCAACAGTGTCACATTACACCTTGCAGCGTATACACACAAACATACACGCTCTGTCCCTCTCCCTCGGAGGCCAGATTCCGTCAGGGGAAGCCGCCGGGCCACCCGGAGGGCCCCTAGCGCCCCTTTCCCCTTAGCGCCGGACAGTGAGTGTAAATTTCGGCCCAGCGGGAACCCTAGGGGCTGGCCGGACCTGCTTCCCTGCCGGCACCTCCCCACCCCCACTCCGGGGCCAGCCGGCCGGCCGGGTATTCCCGGAACGAGCTGGACCTGGCAGGCCGCGCCAACCCGCCTCCCCGGAGCTCCAGGGCCCTAGGTCCCTTTGCAGAGGGTGCAAGCCTTGGGCGGTGTTTGCGACCCTCTTCGGACCATTTAGCTGCGTTCTCCGAACCACCTGGATCCCCAGCACACCTGGGGCCCACACACCTGTGTTCCTCTCACACCCGGGCGTCCTCTCCGCCGGGTCGCGGCTGCAGGCCAGAGTCGTGTGTGCGGGCAAGGCCCTGGGACCAGGAGAGCACGCGCGCGGCACGCGCAGGATCACAACTGGCAGGCGAGAAGGACTCGCACCCCTTTCCCCCAGCTACCCTCGGGAGCCCAGACTTCTGGCCTCAGTTTTTCAGCAGTGGTCGGAGACCATTCCTCTAGCAGGAAATATTCGGGGCTGCTTTGAGGTCTTTGACGATTGAGAGTGGGGCAAAGCCCCCTTTTCCGCCGTCCGCTAGAGGGTCCGTTTTACGAGTATTTCTCCTCCGGGCCGGGCTCGCTGCTTTGTGATTCCGGCGCTGGCTCCCTCCCCGCCCCCTCCCTGCGCCCGCTGAGCGGCTCCAGCCGACGCCGGCTTGCGGGGGTCCCTAGGCTGAGGCCCGAGAGGCGGAGGAGGAGGGAGTCCCCGCGGCGGCCCCTGGGGCGGGGGGCACCAGGGGCCCGCCGGTGAGGCGCGTTCTCACCGCGCCGCGCTCGCGCCTCGCCCTGAGCTCGGGAAGGCCCGGCGTCGCCCTGCTGAGGGTGGGGGTGGGGTGGGGCCGGCCGAGCCGGAGGCTGGCGGAGAACAGCCGCCGTCCCATCTCCCCCGACACACTGTCCCGCGTCCTCTGGGAGGAGATGCCCCGCGCGCAGGAGGTGTACGGGGAGCGCCCGCTGACCGCGCAGGTGTAGGCTGGGGTCTGCCCCGGCCGGCAGAGTCCAGGATGTCGTGCCGGAAAACGCCGAGAGCCTTCCATTACCTGCTCTGGGCCAACCCTTGGTAGCTGCCAGGAAGGAGAGCGCGCAGAAGGTGTTTGTGACAGCCCAGAGGTGTAGGTGTGTGTGGGGTGGGGGTGTGTTACTTTCTTGACGTGGCGGTCTGGGAGGATTGAAATATGTAATTACGACCAGACCAGGGGATGGAGTGGAATCGAGGAGAGAGCGATGAGAGGGGCCTCCAGAGACTGCCAGGGGCGGGGTGGTAGGGGAGCAGGTCTGGTTTCAGTTCTGGCTGCATTTAGTTTCTTCCGTTCCCTCCCACCCAATCCCCAATTCCAAAAGGGATTTCAGCTGGAAAGGGGGGTCTTGCTGGTAAGGCGTTCTCCTGGCAGACGGGCTGCTGCTGTGGCTACTTGGTCAGGGGAGCTGGGCTAGGTAGAGATAGTGAGCTAACTGCTGCGGAGAGTGGGTGGAAGGGTCAGGAGAAGGTCTGCAAGGGTGGGGGGAGGAGCTGAGCAGGAGTCAAGGCTGGGGGCAGAGGAGATGGGAAAGGAGGAGGCCCTTCTAATACGGGTGAGGTCTGCCCCTACCATGAGAGAGGATAGTTGGTGCTGCAGAGAGAGATTCTTTCAACCATGTATTGAGCACCTACTGTCTGCTAGGGCCCATGGTGGGTGATGAGGATGCAGTACTGTAGTAAGATAGACACCATCCTTGCCTTCATAGGTCTTCCCAACTGGCAGGGGATTGGCTCACTTATTTATTGAACCAATAAGCACCTACTGTTTGCCTGATGTTGGAAATAAAGTGCTCTATTCGGTGATGGAAAGCTATCTGTCTTTTACAATGTAATAGACCTTAATGCATCAGCTCTCATTTAATCCTCCCAAATAACTTCAAGAGGCAGGATTATTTCCATTTCACAATATGGAAATATGTTCAGAGAGGTGAAGTCACTTGGCCAAGGTCACACAGCTAGGAAGTGGTGGAACCAGGGTTTGAACCCCGACAATCTGACTCAGAATGCAGGTGCCTGGAAACCCTGCAGAGGCTAACAGAGGGTTGTGAAAAAGAAGGGAGAGGAGCTGAGGGCTGTGCACTTATTCACTGTGGGAAGCCTCTGAACAGCTCCACCCCACACAGCCCAGCTTGCTTACCCTCCTCTCCCAGATGTTTGCTATGTCCCTTGGTGTTTTGTGCCCACAGTGGTGGTGACTGTTGTGTAACAGTGCGGGAGTGAGGGTCAGGGCTTACCTGGCCTCTGGGACAGTGATGTCTGCCCCCGTGTGTTTCCTCTCTGGCCACAGCATTCAGCAGGAAATGGCCCCTGATCCCCGAAGTGGGCTGTCAATGAAGGTTCCAGGTGAAGCCTCACCACTGTTCTCCTTCCTCCCCAGATGTTGACACAGATGGCGTTTTCCTTGGCCTTCCCTGGACTCTGCCCCCTCACACCTCACTGTGCTCCTCTGGCCTGAGAAGAATGAGTCACTGTCCCTACTGAGGCTCTGGCTTCTCAGGGTCCTGGGTGCCCAATGTCGCTAGGTGGAGGTGGGGACACCCCTGCCGGGAAGGCAGCCAATGCCTAGGGAAGGGCAGATAAGGCACTAATCGCTTCAAAGGCTGCCGTCTGGGACTAATGACTCCCACCAACCAACCACCAGGACAAAGTTCAGAGATGGTGGGAGCAGGGCGTAGGAAAGGCCGCCTCACTGCTACTCCTGGCTGTTCTGTCTCTCTCTCTGCATCCTGGGAGGCCTGGGTTCCTTCGGACCTTGAACCCTAGGCTCTCTTATTTCTCTTTTACTCCTTGCCCTGCAGGTTTGGCAGCCCAGGGATTGCGTGTGTGTGTGTGTGTGTGTGTGTGTGTGTGTGTGTGTGTGTGTGTGTTGGCGGGGGTCGGGGGGGGGCGGCAGGGGTGGTACATAGCAACCACTGATTTCCATTGATTTCCCTTCCCCCATCCAGCCTTTTCCCAACTCACGTGAGGAGGCATTCTTATTTCTCAAATCCCAACTCTTCTGCTTACTACTTCTGTGACCTAAGGCAATTATTATTTCTGAGCCTCAGTTTTATCATCTGTACTATGGGGAGCCATAAATTAATAATAAATAGTACCCATTTCAGTGGGCTGGGAGGATTAGATGGGAAATGGATGTAAATGTAGTAAAATCTCTGGGGGAGTGTTAGTTGGGTTGATGATGATAGTGAGGAGAGTGATGATGATAATAAAGGTGATGATAATAGAATTTATACTTCTTTCTTAACTCCAAAGACCTAGAGTACCTCAAAGTTGTTCCCAGAAGGTTCCTGACCCTTGCTGCCTCCACCTTGCTGCCTGGGGGTTTCTCCAGGTCCCTCTTCCAGAATCAGAATTCCTAAGGGTGGAGCCAGATAATACTCATTTTAAAGGAACTCTCCAGGTGCTTAAAGAGCCTAAACCCTCTTCAGCTCTTATTGGGCAACCTACTCTGGGCAACCTCCCCCAAACCCATTTCCCCCCCAAATTCCTCCTTCCTCCCAGGAAACCGCCCCCCCCCCCCGCCCCCAACCTTCCTTGCCTTGGATATTCCCTTTTGGTTTTCTTCCCAACTCAGAAGTTAGATGCCACAATCCTTTCCTGACCCCTAAGTGTGACAGGGTGAGTGAGAGAATGTGTATGAGAGTTAGGGGGCAGGCGTGGGGAGGGGGGATGTGGGGAGAATGTGTCACAAGCATGCTATGTTTGTGCTGCCTGGAAGGCCTGAGGGGTTAGAGCCCCTGGTTGTGACCCAAGATAGGGAAGGAAGCCCCCAAGGTCAGTGCTTAATCTGTAGCTCTTAGAGCGGCTACAAATCAAAGAATTTGTAGCCAAAATTTGTGAGTGTTCATTTTTCTTGGAAGAATCTGCTGTGTGGTTTCATAAAATTCATAAAGGGGAATGTAACCCAAAAAGGTTACCAACCGTTGATCTGGAGGGAGTGAGTGGAGGCAGGCCGGCACTGCTTTATTTCTCCTCTTTGTCATGTTTAGGGTAACTCCCAAGTAACCCCCACCCTGCCAAGACTTCTGCATGGAATTGGTGCTCACAATGATCCCATGTTGTGTGTGTGCTGTGCACGGGAGGGCAGGATAAGGCGCCCAGAAGGGAATGAGGTTCTTTGGAGACAGGTGTGTTTGGGTTGAGGCTTGATGGTAAGATGAGCCCAGTGCCAGGTCCATGCAGAGAGAGGGGAAATGGCTGGAGGGTGGATCCAAATACAGCATCAGATAAATTCCTCCCTCCTTTAAAAGAGATTAAGATTGCTGCTGGGAACAAACACACACACTAATCTGATAACAGCCTCACAGGCGTTGAGCCTATTAGTGCGAGGAGTGACCAGGGAGGGGGCTGTGTTTGTGTAAGGAATCTGCATTCAATGACCATTTGCTGAGAGTCTGCTAGGGACCTACACAGAGAAGGATTAAATCAGACCCCAGGGAGTTCTCAGTGGAGTAGGGAAATTGGGCAAGAAAACAAGCAGTGACCATACAGAAAGTTCCAGGATAGGCTAAGCCTGAGAGGTAAAATAATCACAGTCATTCCTGAGCTGTTACTGAGTACCTACAGTGTGCAGGGTCCAGGGCAAGGCCCTGAGGATGTAGGAGTAAACAAAGCAGAGGCTCTCCCAGTCTCCGCTCACAGTCTTATAGGAAAGAGAAACAATTCACAAGTTATTTCCCAAACAGATACTTAACTACAATTGTGAGTGCTTTGAGGGAGCATTTGTTGAATACTCACTGTGCTAGGCATTTAGCCCACATGATCTCAAACTCCCTAGGAAAGAGGTAGTATTATCCCCATTTTACAGATAAGGAAACTGAGGCTCTAAGTCAATTGCTCCAGCTCACGCAGTCAGAAAGTGGGCAGCTGGGGTTTGCCTCAGACTGTCTGATGTCACAGTCCCTGCTCTTCTCCACCCTGCTGCCTTACATCTGTCAAATGGGTACAGCCCAACAAAAATGACAAATAGTCCTTGAGTTAGAACCATTGTCAGCTCCACAATGACAGATTGCATCTGTCTTGTTCACTGCTGTGTCCCACTGCCCAGGATAGAGCCTGGAATGTTGTAAGTGCCCAATAAACGTTCACTGAATGCATGAATGAGCACCTATAGTACGCCCAGCTCTGTGCAGGTGAATGGGTGGGGGCTGGGGGATGACTGTAGGGAGCCCCGTCCCTTCCTTCGGGATGCTTGGAGAGGAATAAGTGCAGAAAACACAGGAATAAGTGCACAATAACTGGGATTGAACAACACGGGCGGGCGGTGTCCCAGGCTGCACAGTGATTCATTGCCATGGGATTGGGACACACAATAAGTGGCTGTGAGTTGGAGGAAGGAGAGGTCACCGAGGGCTGAAGAGGCCTGGGAAGGCTTCCTGGGTGACCAGAACCTGCCTTCAGTGGGGTGGGTGTGGCCTGTGACAGGGCCTGGGGTGGGATTTCCAGGAGTGTGTGTGAGGCACATACTCCAGGAGCTAGGGAAGGGAGATTGAGCCTGAGCCTCTGCTGAAAGTACTGGGCTGAAGACTTTGGATTTGAATAGAAGGGCTGGCCGTGGTCGTGGTAGTGCTGGAGAGGAGGAGGGAGTCAAGACTGGGACTTAGCTGGAGGGTCTGGCTGGGGTCTGCTGATGCACAGCTCAAAGCTGGGGGAGATGGGCAGAAGAAGCAGGCTCTTGTGGTGATGGCGGTGCAGCTTGTGGTTGGCTGGGGCATACAGGCCTCTAACTGGAAGGATGTGGGGGTGGGCGGGGAGAGGCAGGTATGAGATGGGACTGGACCGATTAAGCAGGGGAGGGGCCAGATGTTCACTGAGAGACTGAGCAGGGGTATGGGGAGTGGTCAGGGCAAGGCTGCTGGTGTTATTGGCAGCTCTGTCCCAGTTAGACCTGCTGGGCTCCTAGTTGCTAAGGATAGGCTGGGGCAGCTCCCAATGCCAATTCCAGGGCTAGTCAGCTCTGACCACAGTCCTGACTCCAGTCTTGACGTCTACTCTCTCCTTCCACATACCTGCCCGTGTCTCTCCTCCCCCCCACCCCCAACCCTGGTGGAGAGGGAGGGTAGAGGAGCCCCGGGAACTGTGTGTGTACACACAGGTGTGAGTGCCCAGGGGCATGTGTGTTTGGAAGGGAGTCGGGAAGGGCTAACACCTACTCCACAACCCTAACCGTTTTCAAGCCTTGATTGGTGCCCAGTCCAAGCTGGCCCTTCATGAGGGTGGGGACATTGGGCACTAGGGTGATTACTGTCAGGAGAAAGGGATTTGAGATGTCCTACCTCCTGTGCGTACACTGACTTGGCATCTCAGAAGGGAGAGGAACGTGACGTCATCCCTTCTCCCTGCAGCCAACGTGAGTGGCCCTCAGTGTGGGCGGCGATGATCCGGGGTCTGGGGAATGTGAGGGTACCTGCGTCTCTCTCCTACCTTGTAATGTGGCGGTGGGGTGGGTTGGGGGTTGCTCCTGGTCTCACCCTTCCGCTTGCTGTCTCTCCCTATCTCAGTATCAGGGTAATTAGCATGGGTGACTATGGCAGGCAGGATGCTGGTGAGAAGGAGGTGTTGGGCAAAGCACAGAGTAGAGAGCAGGGAGGGAGGGAGGGAGGGAGTGTCAGGTGGGTCAGGGCGTTCCATGGGCAGGAACTGCTCTAGACCTGCTCCTCCAGCTGGGGCAGACACCACTGCTACACCAGCTGTGGGTGAGACTCAGGATTCTGGGTCCTGGAATCAGCGTTCTGTACTGGGGCAGAGCTCTCTCCTGGGAGATCAGTGTGTAGGTGGCAGAGGGGGAGTCGGGGGCTGGCTCTGGGCAGCCCTCAGGGCCTGGGCTCTCCTCCCAGCTGACCCCCTGTTTTGTCTCCCTCGCTTACAGCCCTCCTGATTCTGGAGCCTGCCCGGATGGGGTCCCTGAGGCACAGCCCAGGCCCTGGGGGGCAACGGTTGCTGCTGCCCGCATTGCTGCTGGCACTTCTGCTGCTGCTGGCTCCATCCCCAGGCCATGCCACTCGGGTGGTGTACAAGGTGCCAGAGGAACAACCGCCCAACACCCTCATTGGGAGCCTCGCAGCCGATTATGGTTTTCCAGACGTGGGCCACCTATACAAACTAGAAGTAGGCGCCCCGTACCTGCGGGTGGATGGCAAGACAGGCGACATCTTTACCACGGAGACCTCTATCGACCGCGAGGGGCTCCGTGAATGCCAGAACCAGCTCCCTGGTGAGCCCTGCATCCTGGAGTTTGAGGTGTCTATCACGGACCTTGTGCAGAATGGCAGCCCCCGGCTGCTAGAGGGCCAGATAGAGGTCCAGGACATCAATGACAACACGCCCAACTTCGCCTCACCAGTCATCACGCTGCCCATCCCCGAGAACACCAACATTGGCTCACTCTTCCCCATCCCGGTGGCTTCGGACCGCGATGCTGGCCCCAACGGTGTGGCATCCTATGAGCTGCAGGTGGGGCCCGAGGCCCAGGAGCTATTTGGGCTGCAGGTGGCAGAGGACCAGGACGGAAAGCAGCCGCAGCTCATCGTGATGGGCAACCTGGACCGGGAGCGCTTGGACTCGTATGACCTCACTATCAAGGTGCAGGATGGTGGCAACCCCCCACGCGCCAGCAGCGCCCTGCTGCGAGTCACCGTGCTCGACACCAATGACAATGCCCCCAAGTTCGAGCGGCCATCCTACGAGGCTGAGCTGTCTGAGAACAGCCCCATAGGACACTCGGTCATCCAGGTGAGAGGCCCCTCCATCTAACTGTCAGGGTGACCCACATTTAGAAATGGGAGCCCACCCCAACCTCGTGAGAGTTTCCTTCACTTAAGGGCAAGATGGCCAAGATATTGTGGTGAGATCTCTTTTCCCCAGCGCCCACCTGGTGAGACCTTCCCACAAGTCCACCACACCCCAGCAGGGGATTTACTTTCCTCTGTCAAGCTATTCAGGTGACAGTGACATAGCATATGAACAGTGATCCCCCCATCCCCGAGGCAGACTCAAGCTGGAGAAACCTCTGCAAAGTGAAACCCCCTCCCAAGTCAAATGATATCCTCCTCCCCAGCCAAGTGAGCTGAGCTGGAACAAGTGAACCGCCTTTTGTCCAAGTAGAATCTCTCCAGAGATGAGAATGTCTTCCCAACCAGGGGCCCTTTAGCCACATACGAGTTTCCTGAGGCTGGAGGACAGAGCCTTGCTTTGCCCATCCCTGACAGTCAAATGAGATCATTTTAGCCAGGTGAGTCCTCAGAATTCTAGAAAACTGTACACAGATGTCTATACACCCACCTCCTCCCCTAGGCACTGTGTGCCCATGGGTGTGGGGTGCTGGGCACAGTAGGGGGGGTCGGTGGCCTCTGCTGAAGCTCTCAACACCCCTCTCGATGGGAACTGCCCCAGGGGCTGGGCAGCTTGGTGGGGTCAGGGCCTGGGAGAGAGCAAAGAAAGCGTCCCTGCAGACAGGTGGGCGTATCTCCCACTGTCATCTCAGCCCTGGCCTCCTGCCAGCCCCGGCTCCTTTCTCCTTCCCCATGGGCTGAAGCTGTCTGTCTTTGATATGAGGGAGCTGAGGAGGGCTCAGCCTGCCCTGCACACCGTTACCCATCCTGGGAAACCCTTCGTCCCAAGTCCTCAAGCTGAAGCAGGGCACGGGGAGGAGTTTTGGCCTTTTTTTAGAGGCTGATGGACTGGAACCTGTAGAAGAGAGACTGAGAAAGAAAAGGGAGACAGTCTGGGATGGCGAATAATAATAGCCTAGGTGCCAGGCACTGTTCTGAATACATTATGTGTATTATATCATTTAATCTCCACAGTACAATGTAAGCATTATCCCCATTTTGCAGATGGGGAACTGAGCCCACAGAGATTAGGAAACTTGCCTGGTAACACCCACCTGATGTGTTCAGATTCCACCTTGGCCACATCCAACATTTTGGCTTCAGAGCCCATGTGTGTAAGAGCTGGGAAGTGGGATGAAGCAGGAGAATGGGGCAGAGATGAGGCTATGGGTAGACAGAGCAGAAAAGGGAGGATGGGAGAGAGCCAGCAGTGGGAAAGAGGCAGAAGGAGAACTGAGCAAGATGGGAGGGAAAGAGAGACAGAAGTCAAGAGTCAGAGACAGAGACAAAGAGAGGTAAGATGGCAAGAGAGGCAGACAGGGAGGTGGGTGACCAATCTAGAGACAGGGAGACAGTGGGAATCATAATGAAAAAGTTGGCGACAGACTGGGGGAACAGGAGCATGGAGGGGCGAGGAGAAACCATTAGAGGGGTGAGCAGAGACCAGGTAGCTCACCAGTGTTTTCACTGTCAAAAAAATCCTGATGGGAAGGAAAGGAGACTAGCAGTTGCCTGAGGGCCTGCTAGGTGCAATGCCCAATACTGTGTCAGCACCGATTTTTAGAGATGGATGGACAAAAAGAGGGATAAAGGCTATTTAGGGAGCACTTGCCATGTGCCAGGCAGTGTTACGCATTTTTACACTTATCATCCCATTTAATCCTCACCACAACCCCATTAAATAGCTTCTATTATTATCCCCATTTTACACATTTGTAGACTGAGGCTTGAGGATGTTAGATAATTGGCCCAAGGCCTCATAGTTGGGAAGTGGCGGAGCTGGGATTTGAACCTAGGACTCTTGCTCCGCTCCCCAGAGACTCTGCCAAGTTGCGCCTATCCTGTCTACCCCCTCCCCCCTCCTCCCCCGCCCCCGCCCATACTGCCATCACATTCTGTTGGGCTGTGACCTAACTCCAACCCTCTTGTTTCTCCCTGACCAGTGCTACCTCATGACCATTCCCACCTGGCTCCTGTTGCCCCATTACCACCCATGTTTGTATAGACTTGGGCCGAGTGTGTGTCGGTCTTGGCGTGGGAGGACGTGCCCACTGCAAAGGGACAGACAGTTCATTGTGGGATGCTGGGAGCCCAGCCCGCTGCCAGCAGGCTCTGTGGCCTGCACCAGCCCCTCCCTCCTGGCCGCAGGCTCGGCTGGATTCCTCAAGTTGATGCCTAGCCAGCACCAGCCCTGGGAGGGGAAGAGAGATGAAACAGGTTTCCCCGGTTTTGACAGAGTAGTGACCTGGCCTGGCCCTGGCGGGCTCCCTCTGACCCACATCCCTACCTGGCTCCTTTCAAAAAAGAAATCCCCTCACCTGTGGCCTCCAGAGGGGCACGTGGGTCTCCATTCGTGCGCCAATAGACACGTGCATAAACACATACCTTCTCACATAATCACAACACGTGTGTGTGCATGCATGCATGTTGCACACATATGTCATGCATACACACCATCTCTACTATTCACACCTTTCCAGCTCTTCAGAAGGGTTTGAAGGCCAGTTTAATTGGGTGGAAGGGCTGCCCTAGTTGCTAATTGGATCCTCATCCCCATATTTGGGCGGACTAGTATAGGAGTGATAAGTAGAGTTCAATTCTGCCCTGTCCCATCTCTAGTAGTAGCTTGTAGCACCACTGAGGATTTGTGGGCTGTATCTGTGCTCTTCAGGGAAAAAGATCAGTAATATATGCCAAAGTGTCAGGATTGGGAAAAGGGCAGGGCATGCGTGTGCTGCTTTTGGAAAGGGTGCCTTGTTAGATTAGTTGTGTCTGCCATGTTCGTTGGAAAGGCAGCAATGTGTCCCTTAATTTGTTATCCCCAAACTAACCCAGCCCTGTTTTCCTTGTTTATTCCCCCTGCCCTGTAGGTGAAGGCCAATGACTCCGACCAAGGTGCCAACGCAGAGATCGACTACACGTTCCACCAGGTGCCCGAAGTTGTGAGGCGTCTTCTGAGACTGGACAGGAACACGGGACTTATCACTGTGCAGGGCCCCGTGGACCGCGAGGACCTAAGCACCCTGCGCTTCTCGGTGCTTGCCAAGGACCGAGGCACCAACCCCAAGAGTGCCCGAGCCCAAGTGGTGGTGACCGTGAAGGACATGAACGACAATGCCCCCACCATTGAAATCCGGGGCATAGGGCTGGTGACTCACCAAGACGGGATGGCTAACATCTCAGAGGATGTGGCAGAAGAGACAGCTGTGGCCCTGGTGCAGGTATCTGACCGAGATGAGGGAGAAAATGCAGCTGTCACCTGTGTGGTGGCAGGTGACGTGCCCTTCCAGCTCCGCCAGGCCAGTGACACGGGAAGTGACAGCAAGAAGAAGTACTTCCTGCAGACGACCACCCCGCTCGACTATGAGAAGGTCAAAGACTACACCATTGAGATTGTGGCCGTGGACTCTGGCAACCCCCCACTCTCGAGCACCAATTCCCTCAAGGTGCAGGTGGTGGATGTCAATGACAATGCACCTGTCTTCACCCAGAGCGTCACTGAGGTTGCCTTCCCAGAAAACAACAAGCCAGGTGAAGTGGTCGCTGAGGTCACTGCCAGTGATGCCGACTCGGGCTCCAATGCTGAGCTGGTTTACTCTCTGGAGCCTGAGCCGGCTGCCAAGGGCCTCTTCACCATCTCACCTGAAACTGGAGAGATCCGGGTGAAGACATCCCTTGATAGGGAACAGAGGGAAAGCTATGAGTTGAAGGTG
The DNA here is from genome assembly GCF_028023285.1 of Balaenoptera ricei. Classification (NCBI taxonomy): domain Eukaryota; kingdom Metazoa; phylum Chordata; class Mammalia; order Artiodactyla; family Balaenopteridae; genus Balaenoptera; species Balaenoptera ricei. The sequence continues at coordinate 119,358,766 of NC_082641.1, read as the reverse complement.
GTGGCAGCCGACCGGGGCAGCCCCAGCCTCCAAGGCACAGCCACCGTCCTTGTCAACGTGCTGGACTGCAATGACAATGACCCCAAGTTTATGCTGAGTGGCTACAACTTCTCAGTGATGGAGAACATGCCGGCGCTGAGTCCAGTGGGCATGGTGACGGTCATTGATGGGGACAAGGGGGAGAACGCCCGGGTGCAGCTCACGGTGGAGCAGGACAATGGTGATTTTGTTATCCAGAACGGCACGGGCACCATCCTCTCCAGCCTGAGCTTCGATCGGGAGCAGCAAAGCACCTATACCTTCCAGCTGAAGGCGGTGGACGGCGGCGTCCCACCTCGCTCGGCTTACGTTGGCGTCACCATCAACGTGCTGGATGAGAATGACAATGCACCCTTTATCACCGCCCCTTCCAACACCTCCCACCGGCTGCTGACCCCGCAGACCCGTCTGGGTGAGACGGTCAGCCAGGTGACAGCTGAGGACATTGACTCTGGTGTCAACGCTGAGCTGACCTACAGCATCGCCGGTGGCAACCCTTACGGACTCTTCCAGATTGGGTCACATTCCGGTGCCATCACCCTGGAAAAGGAGATTGAGCGGCGCCACCACGGGCTGCACCGCTTAGTGGTGAAGGTCAGTGACCGTGGCAAGCCCCCTCGCTATGGCACAGCCTTGGTCCACTTGTATGTCAATGACACCCTGGCCAACCGCACCCTGCTGGAGACCCTGCTGGGCCACAGCCTGGACACGCCGCTGGACATCGACATTGCTGGGGATCCGGAATACGAGCGCTCCAAGCAGCGCAGCAACATCCTATTTGGCGTGGTGGCGGGTGTCGTGGCCGTGGCCTTGCTCATCGCCCTGGCCGTGCTCGTGCGCTACTGCCGGCAACGGGAGGCCAAGAGTGGCTACCAGGCTGGCAAGAAGGAGACCAAGGACCTGTATGCTCCCAAGCCCAGCAGCAAAGTTTCCAAGGGAAACAAAAGCAAGGGCAAGAAGAGCAAGTCTCCTAAGCCCGTGAAGCCGGTGGAGGACGAGGATGAGGCCGGGCTGCAGAAATCCCTCAAGTTCAACCTGATGAGCGATGCCCCTGGGGACAGCCCCCGCATCCACCTGCCCCTCAACTACCCACCAGGCAGCCCTGACCTCGGCCGCCACTATCGCTCTAATTCCCCGCTGCCTTCCATCCAGCTGCAGCCCCAGTCACCCTCCGCCTCCAAGAAGCACCAGGTGGTGCAGGACCTGCCACCAGCCAACACTTTCGTAGGCACTGGGGACACGACGTCCACGGGCTCTGAGCAGTACTCCGACTACAGCTACCGCACCAACCCCCCCAAATACCCCAGCAAGCAGGTAGGCCAGCCCTTGCGGCTCAGCATGCCCCGGCCCCCACCCCACCCCTACCACGGGGCCATCTGGACCGAGGTGTGGGAGTGACAGAGCTGGTGTCTCGGGCCTGCCGTGCTCACCAGCCCAAGTCAGTGGTGGGAGGTGGAACCAAAGATCGGGGGACGCTGGGACCGCTGATGGCCCTGCTGCCTCACCCAGGCTTGGAGGGTCGGGCCGAATGAAAACTGAGGGTGTGCTCCGTGTCCCCCCCGCCCCCTCCGCACTGAGAGAGGCCTGTGACTTGTCACATCCTGGGACACTGGACCAGCTGCTGGGTCCTGCAGGTGGGGACTGATGGGTAGGTGAGCAGAAGGGTTTGGAGGCAGAAGCGGGGAGGGAAATGGAGAAGAAGTCTTCTCCAAACGTGGGTCTCTGTCTGAGACCAGCCATGGGTGCTTCTCTAGAGGGGAAAGGGGGAGACCTGGGGTCCTGGTGGGTAACCAGGTGGACGCTCTGTCAGGGAGGGGGGCCTCCCCATTTGTGCCTTCTCTGTGTACTGTGTGTCACCCTCTTCCCCACCCCAGACTCCTGGGGCTGGGCCCCAGTTCCCCTCCCCCAGCCCCAAACACTTTGCCCTGATAATAAAGTTCTCTATTTTTGGAGTTTTGGCTTCTTATTTTCCTGGAACTGAGAGAAGGAGCGAGAGAGACTGGAAACAGCCCTTTGTCCGATGTCCTGCCTCAGTTTCCCCATCCCTGCTCTTTGTCCCTTCCCACGTCCCAGACCTGCCCCTCTGCCCCAACCCTATCTTAATTGACCAGGCCCCTCCCCACCATGACCATGTCCATGTTTGGGGGAAGTGCCTTTCTGAGCAGGCTTCAAATGGAGCTGTCCAGCAGTGTGTCCCCCTCCCTCATGTTTGTGAGGCCTCCCTGGGAATGGCACCCTTTACCAAGAAAGCGGATGGAGATGCACCCAAGTCCTGCCCTTTCTCCGCTGGCTGAGACTTGACCTTTCCCATTTGTGCACATCGAGCATCTCCCAACAGAGGTCAGACCAGAGCAGCTGGTGGGGGTGGAGTGCAGCCTGGCTGCCTCAGGTGAAGGCAGAGAACCTCTTAATTATACCAGGCACCTTCCCTCCAGGCAAGATCTTCCCAAGTCCTTTTCCCAGCCTCTTCATCCCAATACCGCTCAACACCCAGCAATTAGCCTGCTCTGCCCTGTGTCTCCCCACCATGGTCACCAGTCTGGGCTGCCGGGAGGGAGGGCCCAGGGAGAAGGGAGGATATCCCCCAGTGCTATGGACTGACCTGCTCTGTATCCCCACTGCTGACCAGGGCTGAGGTGCCCTATCCGGCCCCCTCCCTTCCCTTCCTTCAGCTCCTTGCTCTGGCCACCCTGAGCTGCTAGCTCTCACTCACTCTCTCTCTCTCCGTCTCTCACTTCTTGCTCTCCTGGGTCTGCCCTGTCTCTGGCTGTGCCTGAGGAGGAGGCTAAAGTCTGGGTGAGGGGCCTCAGGTCCTGGGGGAGTCTCTGAGGCCAGAGGCAACCTGTCTCCATGGCGACTGAAGAGGCTTGAGACACTCCCAGAAGATCCAGGGCGCCAGCTCTCTGCTCTGATTCCGTCCACAAACTCCCCAATGCCCCGGAGTACCCCCAAAGTAAAAACTCCTAGGGGCTTTGGAGGAGTGGGGCATGGGGAAGTGAAATCTGGTTTCATCTCATTTCCCTTGGACAAATAAGCATCTCTAGGGTGACCTCCAGCAGCTCCTGACCAATCATTCTTTCTCTTTTGTTCCTCTCCTTGCTGCCACTGCCTCTCTCTTTCTTCTGTTCCTTTAGCTCCTTAATCTCTTTTTCTTTCCCAAGGTCTGAGGGATTATCCCTTACTCGGCTCCAGTCCAACCCATCCATGGAGCCACACTGAACATTCAAACACAACCAAACCACACCACCACTGTCATCATTAAAACACATAGGCTGAATCCCTACTGTGTGCTCAGCATAGTACTAGACCTTGAGGAAAAAATGGTCATATTTCTACAAGACATACAAGTAACAAGATGAGGCAGTTGAGAATCGTGGTGTCGATTCTCACCAGTGAGAAGTGCCATATATTAAAGCTTTTCCCAACTTGTTCTACCACTTCTGCCACTACTTGCTTCCATTTTTTTGAGTCTTTACAAGGTGCAACGTACCATGCTGAGCATTTTATGTGAATTAGCTCATCCACTGCTCATAACTCTTTGTGATGCAGGTCATTTTACAGAAGTGAAAGCTAGTTAGCGATGGAGTCAAATTCAAACACAAATCATCAGGAAATCTGATTGCCAGAGTCTGCTGTTTCCCGTTATGCTATATAAAAAAGGGGTTCCAAGATTAAGTTCACATTAACCTATTAAAGGCTCTGCAGAGCCTGCAAGAAGGGAAAAACCTGTTAAACTTTGTATAACTCTGGGTTTTCCAAATTTATTTGACCATGGTGCCCCCTCCCTTTCTTTGAGGCACATAGTACGAGAAAACGTGCATAGGACATGGGGGTGGGCTTCCGGGGGGGTGGAATGAGAACCTTGAGCCGGCTCTTCGTAAAGTAAGGAACAGGAGTTGAATGGGAGGCTGAGCCAACTCCCAAGGCGGGAGTGAGCGTGACCAAGCTGGAGGCAGGGAGAGGGCAGAAAGGGGATTCTGGCTGGAGTGGGGGGTATAGGAGGGAGCTGAGACAGGAGACTGGAAGACTGTAGGTTGTAGAGGACATAGATGCTTTGCCAAAAGTTCCTTAAGAAGAAGTGGGAGGCCCTGAAAGCTCATGAGTTTTGGAAGAACTGAGTTTTAGAGAGTTTACTGGAGTGTATGGTGGATTTAAAGTGGGTAGAGGTGAAGGTTCAGGACTGCACCTCTAAGGTCTGAGCAAGGATGGTGGAAAAGGGCATGATGGATGGATGGATCAGGCTGACCTTCTGGAGAAATGACCCACAGGACTCAAGGGATAATTGGATATGGGATAGGGATGGGGAGTGAGTGGAGAGCTACCAGGATCCCCAGATAGATATCAACCTTCTGAGTCTGGGTGGTAGGATGATGAGATCATTGCCCATGCAGAAGCTGATTAAAGAAAAAGAATTTGGTTTCAGGCATGTTGAATCTGAAGGGTCCATAGGGACGGCCGACTGGAAATAACCAGCAAGGGTCTAGAACTTCTGGACTAGGGTCTGAGAGAGATTTTGGATCTAGGCTTTTTAAGATTTGATAGTCATAGAATTATAGGGAATATTTAGTGTTGAGTATGACCCAACCCTCCATTTTACAGAAAAGAATCATAGGAAAAAGACCAAGTGATGTGCCTAGGAGGCAGGACTGAAGCCTTGGATTACCAGGGACAGGTTCTGCAGGGAGGGAGGGCTGCTGGCTAATGTCTTAAAGAAAACTGGAAAGAAAAACACCCAACAGCCAGACTGCCCTGTGCCTCCCAGACCCTCCTGGAACCTATTCACTCCATCACCAGGTGGACGTGCTCCTTTACATCCTCCCAGCCCCAAATATCAGGTCAGTTTTGGGGATCTTGTCTATCATCACCCAGACCTTTCAGTGTTTTGGATCCCAACGTGGATCTCGAGAAGTGTTGCCTATGCCTGAAGGTGGGGTGGGAGCCAAGGTGGGAAGGCAGCTCCTAAGCTCCCTGTGCTGACAACCTCCCCTACCCCAGCTGCCTTGGATGGCACGGGAATTGTGTAGGGTATCAGGAGGGTGGGTCTGCAAACCTGGTACACCCTCCTTTGGCCATCTTGAGAACCTGCTATTGAGGGTTTTAAAGACAAAGCACCACAAAGTCTTAGAGGATTAGAAGGAGCCTGGAGACTCATCAGCAGGGCCCTGGGCCTGGGCTGCTCCCACCCCTAGCCTCCAGGGGCCCTGGGTCTGCGCCCTCCACAACTTCTAATTTCCGGTTGGCAGGAGAACCAGTGGTGGTCCCAGGTGGGTGTTTGGGGGATGGGCTGGTTGTACCGAGTGCCAAGCGGAGGTTGCCAGGTTCCTGGGATGATCATTAACCCGTGGCAGGCAGGCAGGACTGCCATCTGGGAGCAGCCTGTCACTGTTGCCCTCCCCCCACCCCAGTCCCCGCTCCAAGCTCCTAAATCCTGGCTCTACCAAGCCAGCGGCCCCTCCCGGAAGCTCCTTCCTATTTCCTAGAAGGAGCGTCCATTCGAAGAAGCCAGCCTTCCGAATCCCTGACGGATGCTGGGCCCCTCCCCCTAAGCCCAGGTCCTCCTGGGCCCTGCCCTCTCCAGTTAATACTGTTTCCTGATCTGGAGGACTGGGGAGTTTCCACTGTTCTGCTACCCCACCCCCAAGGTGCCCTGGTTTGTTATCAGGCTCCCTTTCCCTCTTCCCTCCCGCCTTTTTCCACTCCCAGGCCTCTCTGAAGGGGAACGCAGTGGGCACCTGGGTGGGTGGGGACTCAGCAGGGAGTCCTGCCTATGGCATTACAGACCAGGGGTGAGGAACAGAAGATCAGAAAGAGGTTAGCACCCCACTGGATGGAGGCAATGAGAAGTTAACAGAGCAATGAGACAGGTGAGGAGCTGCAGTCTGGAGGGTGCTATTTGGAAACCAGGGAACTGTTCTGGTACTGGTGAGCTGTTTTGGAATTAGGAGTCTGTCCTGCTTTCAGAGAGCTGTTCTAAAAACTGGAGGCTTGCTGGTGTTTAGAGGCTATGCTGGAATTAGGGGAGTTGGCTGGTATTGTGCTGTTTTGGTGTTGGCTGTCTGGAATTAAACAGAGGCTGTGCCAGTACTGGGAAGCTGTGCTCTAACAAGCGGTTGTACTGGATTAAGCTTATTGTGCTGGCCTGGGGGCTGTCATAACACTGGGGCCTGTGCTGTGTTGGGACTTCCAGTGCGTGGTCCTGGCTGTCCTGGGAGCTGACCTAGAATCAAGGGGCAGTCCTCTGTTAAGGTCTCTGCTTTCTGGGGGGTTCTGCTGCGCTAGGGGCCTGGGCCTCTTCCTGGTTGCTGTTGAGGCCTAGAGGGCTAGGAGCTCTGGGGGTGGGCTTGGCTGGGGCTGTAGCCTGGTGCGGTGGTGGGCCCCGTGGCACAGGCTGGCCGGCCGGCAGTGACACTCCCTCTCCCTGCAGTTACCTCACCGGCGCGTCACCTTCTCCGCCACCAGCCAGGCGCAGGAGCTGCAGGACCCGTCCCAGCACAGTTACTACGACAGTGGCCTGGAGGAGTCTGAGACGCCGTCCAGCAAGTCATCCTCGGGGCCCCGACTCGGTCCCCTGGCTCTGCCTGAGGATCACTATGAGCGCACCACCCCCGATGGCAGCATAGGAGAGATGGAGCACCCCGAGAACGGTGAGGGGACCCCAGGAATGAGTAGAAGCCTGAGAGTGATGACAAGACCTTAGAAATAGCCTCCATCTCTTGAGCTGTCGTGTATTCAGCAGTGAACACTGTGCTGAGTGCTTTCTGGTATATATTCATTTAACCTTCACAACCGCTCTCTGATCTGAGAACTTTATTGTGCCCCCTTTACAGTGGGGGAAACGGAGGCTCAGAGAGGTTGAGTCACTTACCCAAAGTCATATACAGGAAGTGACAGAGCTGGGAGGGATTCAAACCCAGGCATCTCTGACTCCAAAGACTGAATTCAGCACTACTTTATTCTGCTTCCTGGGAACAGAGACCCTGAGAATGGGGGCCAGAGGGCTCAGGTAGTGGTGAGGGAACTTTGAGGGAATCTTGAGATAATGAGAGCTCAGAGGGCCTTGAGAAAAGGAAAGGGACCCTGGATGCTAGGAGGAGCCCAGAGAAGGGTGTGATGATCCCCTGGCAGGAGAAGCAGGAGAGGGTTTGGCTGAGGAGAGGGAGTGGGGAGGCCTGGGGAGGGGAAAGGCTTGTGTGGGAGGGACTTGGAGGGTGATGGCAGACGTGGGATCTGGGCTGGAGCAGAGGTCAGCATGGGACTGGATGGGGGGCGTGTTGTCAGAATGTATGTGTGTAGTGCGTGTGTGTGCGTGAAGGCACCTCTGGTAGCCCGTGGTGGGGAGACTAAATCAGCTTCCCCTTGGGATAGAAAGACTCTTGAGCTTAGAGCTATCCTCAGGTCTCGCCCCTCCCTCAGTCCGAACTCCCCCAGCCCGCCAAAAGATGAAAAGTTCCACACCTCACCCCTCGGGCCCAGGGCTCTTGTCTAACCTCCCAGGCCCCAGGTCTCAGAGTGCCCTCCATCTCCACCCTGCCCATCCATGCGCGATCTCACGCCCGTCTCGTCCTTTTTGTGCCCGCGCAGAGCCGGCTGGCCGGAGCAGGCCCTGAGGTGGACTGCCAGGTATGTGGGAGCTGCTCTGGGGTCTGGGGTCTGTGGGACTCGGCCCAGCACCCAGCCCCGCCCACCCAGTGCCCGTGCTCTGCTCCGTGCCACGTTGGGTCCCCCCACTCTGCCCTGAACTGAAGAGCCCCGGAGGGTTAACAACAGAGCTGTCCCCTCCTCACCTTGCACTGGCAGGAGGCCAAGCCAGGGTGAGTGGTGCCAGGGGAGTCCCCACCCTAGGTGGTGCCGCTCAGTCACATCCCTGGAGGGGGGCACCGCCTGGTACTGTCCCCAAGCGAGGGCGGGACAGGGGCAACTGTGACAGGAAGTACTCAAGGCCCAGACGTTCCCATGGAGACCCCCGCTGCCCAGCAACCACACTGGCTACTGCCGATGTCAGGCGGCCAACTTCTGTTCCCATGGGTGTTCTGGGCAGGGAGCCGGGGCAAGGCCAGGGGTGGTGGGTGGTGTAGGGGCCGGAGTGAGGCGGGGAGGGGCTGCATGAGCGTGCTTGTGGATATGTGAGTGTGTGCTTCTACGCAAACCCCTGGCTTTGTAGCAGGGCCTTGCTGTGCTGGGGTGGGGTGGGGCCCCAGGGCAACTGGGAGCATGGTGAGGCTGGAGGGGGCTCAGAAGGGAGGCATGTGCCCACCTTTGTCTGAGGATAGAGATGCCTGGTGTAGATTTGTGTGTCCACACCTCTCTGAGGGTAGGTGTGTGTGTGTGTGTGTGTGTGTGTGTGTGAGAGAGAGAGAGAGAGAGCAGTAGAGAGAGAAAGAGATTGTGTCTTTAATGAGGATGGGGGTTTCCTCACCCCTACCTGAGGGTAGATGTGCATGTTTCAGCCTGTCTGGAGATAGGTGACGGAGTGTGTAGATGGGGTGTGTGTTTGTGCACCTGTCTGAGGGCAGATATGGTGGATGTGTGAGAGGAGAGCTGGAGGGTGGGTGAGGATGGAAAGAATGTATCTATTTAAGGATAGATTGTGTGTGTGTGTGTGTGTGTGTGTGTGTGAGAGAGAGAGCAAGCATGCGGTGGATGGTGGGAGGGTGTGTGTCTATTTGAGGGTGTGTGTGCCTGTGAGCTCAGTGGGCAGGAAGGGGCGTGCACCCCTGTTCCAAGGCGGCATGGAGGCGCTGGTGGGAGGCTGTGGGGCAGAGCTGTGCGAGGCTGCCCTGCCTGAGGACCGTCCTCCCCGCTCTCCCCTGCAGACCTGCGCCCTTTGCCTGACGTCGCCATGACGGGCACATGTACCCGGGAGTGCAGTGAGTTTGGCCACTCTGACACATGCTGGATGCCTGGCCAGTCGTCTCCCAGCCGCCGGACCAAGAGCAGCGCCCTCAAACTCTCCACCTTCGTGCCTTACCAGGACCGAGGAGGGCAGGAGCCTGCGGGCGCCGGCAGCCCCAGCCCCCCGGAAGACCGGAACACCAAAACGGCCCCCGTGCGCCTCCTGCCCTCCTACAGTGCCTTCTCCCACAGTAGCCATGATTCCTGCAAGGACTCGGCCACCTTGGAGGAAATCCCCCTGACCCAGACCTCGGACTTCCCACCTGCAGCCACACCGGCATCTGCCCAGACGGCCAAGCGCGAGATCTACCTGTGAGCCCCCTTCTGGCCAGCCGGCCATCCCTTCCCCAGCCACCGGCCAGCTCCCAGGCGGGCCCATGCCAGGGCCCCTGCTCCTGACCCCTCCAGCGTGGATTTCCTGGCCAGGGCCCTGAGTGGGGGGGTTACTGGCCTCATGACCACGCTGGCCCTTCCCCCATGCAGGGTCCAGGTCTTCTTCCCTCACTTCAGCCCCCAAACCCTAGGGAGCCCACTCTTCCCCTTTATGGGGCTCCCCCCAGCTGATGCCCAAGAGGGCTCCTCTACAATGACTAGGCTCCAGTCCCTCGACTTCCAGGGGTCACCCCCTCACTTTGGGCAGATGGTAGAGTCAAGGGTGGGCAGCACACTTTTAACTCATTGTGTCCCACATGGCCAACCAGGGCGGGCATAGGATGCCCCCATTCCAGCCCTGCAGCAGGGCTGAACTGGGGAGCCCCTCTCCCTGGGAACTCCCAGAGGAAACTCTTGACTGTCAGGGGCTCCCTGAAGGGCTGTTGTTACCAAAGGTGGGGTGGGATGGCGGTGGGAGTGGGGCGGAGGCCTTGTCTTCCTGTACTGCTCCTGGGCTGGCCCACCTGCCTGCCGCATGCCCATGCCTGGTCCCATCTGGGCCCCCCCCTTCCCACTGGTCATGCAGTGTCTGTATATAAGGACCTTGGAATGACGTCCCCATTTCTGCCTGATTTGCAACTTTTCTTGTTGATGTTGTGTTGTCTCGGGGGACCCCTCTGGGGGGGGACCTGCCCTGCGCCCCCTCCTCCCTGCCGCAGTGCCCCCCACCCCAGGCCTCTATTGTTCCATGTTGTAAATACCCCTGGGGCTGTGGCAGGATGGGGGTGCCGGCCAGGGAAACAAGGGGGATGGGGGTGGGGATGGGGGAACACTCGCCTATCAGCAGAGCTGGGCTTTTATTTAATTTTTTTTAAGAATACAAATCTCTATTTTTTTGGAACTGTTGCGCTGTGCCCTGGGGTGGGGGGGATCCCCGCTCAGGCTGGCCCCCCACATCCAGATGAGCATCACGGAGGGGCCCTGAGGCTATGGGGGGCAGCTGGCCGGGGGTGGGGAGACTGTGCCTCTGGCCTGGTTGGGTGAGTTGGGAGCAGGAAGGTTTGCTCAGGGGGCAGCTGGTTGCTGCCCCCAGTAGGGGGTACCTGCCCCCTGCCCCCTCTCTGCACCCCGCCCCCCCCAGCCCCTGCCATGACTGACCCGTCAGCCTGTAAAACCACCATTGCCTTGATCTCAGGGGGTGGGAAGGGCTGCCTCAGGGCACCCTGGGCTCCAGGCCCCCTTCTTCCAGTTGGGCTTCCCTTTGCCAGGGTCAGGGGTCCCGTGGCGTGGGGGGATCGGGGGGCAGAGAAGCCCAGTCAGCCATGATGAGGTGGGATTCTTTTCTTCACCTCAGGGGGCCAGGGTGTGAGGGGCATCCTGCAGAGGCCCCATCTCCCACTGTGGCCATCTCAAAGCCTCAGCCCCTCTTCCTTCCACAAACCCCCACTGCCTTGGCCCATACCTCTCCGGCTCCCCAGGGGCCCAGGCTGGGAGGCTGGAGACTCAGGGTACGGCCCTTGCTTGACCTAGTCTAAGCTTGGGGGGCGGCCCGAGGGTGGGAGGGGTGGGTACAGGCTGCTGGGTTGTCTGGTGCCTTTGGGAGCTGTGCTGCTGGAGTCTTGACTCCTGTAACCCCAGAGACCCCACCTCCACCCCTGAAAGCCAGGGGGCTGAAGAATCACCTTGTTCTCTGCTCCTTGCCCCTAACTTGGCTTGGGGTAACAGTGCTGGGAAGGAGAGCATTGTTAGGCTCATGGCCCCAGCATACACAGCCCTTCAGTGGAGGGCGGGGGGGTGTAGAGTGGCCTGGGGTGGCAGCAACCAGGTCTAGGGATTGGCCAAAGGCTCCTTTCCCTGGGGGAGGCCCAGGAAGTGGGCTGGGGCTTGTTAAAGAGACAGCCCCTTCCCCCTGCACAAATGGGGCAGGTGCAATAGTGGTGGAGTTGGTAACGTGAGGTGCCCAGCTGGTGGGTCAGTGGCCTCGAGGGCTATCCTGGGTCCTGGGGGTCAAGATTCTGGCAAGAAGATTGTATGAGGCCCATTTGCTTGGTGGAGAGGGTGGTCCAGACAGGAGGCATTCCTGGGGTCAGTGGACTTCCCCTGGAAGCCCCTGGTGGCCTGGGCACCCTGCCCTGGTCTCGGAGACCCCTGAGCACTAGGTGGAAGGGCAGAGGAGCATTTTGCACAATGGAGAAGCCAGAAGGAAGGGGGTGGCCCAGGTGGCTGGGAGGGCTGAGAAGCACAGAGGAGCCCTTCCCACAGGCAAAGGCAGAGCCCCTAGCCCCCTGGTTGGGGTTGGGGCACTGAGTCTGTCACCACCTGGGCACTTGAGAGGTGAAACCAAAGGTGGGCAGGGGATGGGTGACAGCACTGGGGACCACCCCTGTTGGTCCTAGGTCTGTGAAGCCCTTCCCCAATGCCTTGTGTCGCGTACAGTTTTATGTACAAATAGGCGACATTTGGCCAGAGGAGACCCCGCTCAAACCCAGCCTGACCCAGTCAGTGTCTTCCTAGAGGGGACCTAATCTGTCCCTACCCCCTACTTCAGAGCATGTCTCTTGGTAGGGGGAGGGTATATGGGGACATACTTCTCTCCTAGGGTCCCTGAAGCGTGTCTCACATCCCCGGGGGAGGGTCTCTGGGGCATCCCTCACCTCTGGGGGCTCCCTAGGCCCTATCTCTCCCCTTGGGAGTCTCTGGGAGGGGGCATGTATTCCTGCTGGGGACCATGGGAGCATGTCTCCCCCGCTACCCAGGCTCTCTGGGGAGCCTGTTGTCCTCCCAGGGTTTCTGGGAGTACTTAAGGCATGTCAGTCTTGGGCCGTCTCTCTTCCCAGGGAAGGGGGCTATCTCTGAAGCATGTCTGGGAAGAGATGTTTCTGGCCCTCCCTGCACCTCTCCCCCAGGGGTGTCTCTGACCTGCAGCACTTCGGATGAGACTGGGCAGCTCTGAGCTGTCTTTTCTCCCAGGGGCTCTGGGATACCTCTCTCTCCCGAGGGCCCGGCCTCTGGAGCCATTTCTTCCCTGTGTGGGGGCCGTCTCCTGGTGTTTGGTTGGCTTGTGTTGGCCAAGAGAAAGCCTCTTAGGGGGCGTCTCCACGCGGGACTTCTCTGGGAGGGGGGACTGTGTCTCGCCCATGGGGTTCCCGGGCGGTGTGTCTGCCCGTGGGGAGGGGGAGACTGTGTCTCCTCGGGTTATCTGAGTGGGGAGGGGGGCCGTGTCTCTCTCGTGTGTTGGGGGGGCGGGGGTCGGGGAGGGGGGTTTTGGGCGCATCGGGTGCCCACACTGGGGTCGTGTTTCTCTTGGTTCGTGCCACTTCCCACCGCCTCGCTCCTCCCGGGAAGGGCTCCCGTCCCGCCCCCACTCCACCCCAGTCCCTGGCGCTGCGAGCACAATCCCGTCGATTTGTAATGATTTCCGTCTCTCTGTCTTTCTCTTTCTCTGACCACCCCCGCCCCCCACCCCGCCGCGAGCATGCGCAGGCACCTCCCCTACCACTCCGGTTCGGTTCGTTTCCGGTTTGTTTGCTGAGCTGTCAATGAAAGACCCGTGTAATTATTCCCGAGCTTTACAATAAAAGTGTGAAAACCGGACCCCACTTGGCTTCTTCTGGGCCCTCGGGCCGGCGTCCCGGGGAGAGTGGAGGCTAAGTCTGGGGTAGAGACCTTGGAGGGGGGTCGGGGGACGCGGACGGGAGAAGAGGGATCGAGACCCGCATTGGGATTAATCGGTGCCACGCAGGGATGGGGGCAAGAGGACGGAGACTGAGGACATCTACTTCATACGCCTCAAAGTGGCCCCCGTGCCATCCGCTGGGCCCGATCCGCTCCCGGCAACCCCATTCCCACCGGAGCTGACATGCAGGCTAGGGGTTAGGCTTGGGGGGCGCGCCGCGCTGCGGAGGGTTAAGCTGTGCTGCCTTCTTCCAGGGGGCATGTATCCATTCCCGCACCCCTCATTTAGCAACGAGTTTGAATCGTGGAACTGGATAGGAGAAGGGGCGGGAGACATCTGTCTGTCTGTCGCTCCCTCTCACGCTCAGGAACGAGGGTTGGAAGTCGATGTATGGGGACCCGAAAAGGTCTCAGCCCCCGTCCCCGACTGCGCTCCCCTCCCCCTGCTTCCGGGCCCGAGCGGCCCCGGCCTCCTCAGTCCGGCTCCCGGGTAAACACCGGCTCCGTAGAGGTCGTAGAACAGAGACCGGATCAGCCGGTTTCCCGGCCCCGCCTCCCGAGGCGCCCCTCCCCCCGCGTGCGCTTCCGCTCAGCCCGCGTGCCGTCTACCCCCGCTCGCGCAGCGTGGGCCTGGCTCTCGGACCCCGGGGTTGGTTCAGCTGCTGGGATTAGTCGAGAGCAGGGACTAATCCTGGATGAGCCTCCTTGTAAACCCGGATCGACCGCCGGTACGGCGGGGGTCGTGGGGGCCCCTTTATCCATTCCCATACTCCGGGCTTCGCAGGGCCTGGACCCGCCCCACGCCCCCTCGCTACAGTCGGAGACAAGTTGGTTGGATCTGCTGTGCGGAAGAGGTAGGGGCCGGCGGGGGTCAGCGTGAAGACACTGCCAAGATCAGGCCTGGATCAGTCGCGCCCCAGAGAGCCTGGCAGTGGGTTGGGGGGTGGGCATCCTGAAAGGAAGGGCAGAGGCCCCTCTGGCAGCCTCTGAATCCACAAGGGGTGAGGTCAGCTCCCTGGCTCAGTGTGCAACTCCGTGCCCCCCACCGATCCTCCAGTTACAGAATCTCCAGCCCTCCCTCTACCTGTGGCAAGGGTGACCTGCCCCTAACCTTGAGGCCTCACCTCCTGATCACAGGAGGCACTGAGTCAGCAGGAGGGCCCCATGTCATCTCCACCCCTGACTTGGCCAGACAGTGGCCAACAGCTCCTCCTGTTGAGGCCAAGCCCTGGCAATGATATCAGGGGTCAAGGGACTAGCGTACTAGAATCCTGTCCCTGGTTGGTGCATTCATACCACAAACATTTCACGGTCTCTATGGGAGAGGCAGACAGGTAAACAATGACCACATCATGTGTTCAGCCCTGCCCTGAGCCGTAACTTCAGGCTAGAGAGCCAAAGGTGGTGTCTCCTCCAGCACCGTCCAGCAGGCTTCCTGGAAGAGGTGGTACCAGAGCTGAGTTCTAAAGGGCAGATGGGGAAGAGCCCAGTGAGGAAGGGGTCTGCATCCCAGGCTGATGGAGCAGTGTGTGCAAGGGCCTGGAGGTACAGAAGGAGAAGGTGAGGTAGTTCAGGAGGGCGGGAGAAATTGAAGAGGAAGGCAGGGGCCAGAGCTAGCAGGGCCTGCTGGTCAACCTAAGAAAGGAAAGGGAGCCACTGAGGGATTCTAAGCCTCTAAAAGAAAAGGTCAGATTTATGTTCTTTACAGATTCTAACTGTCCTCTTGCCTTCTCTGCTGAGGTTTCTCTGGAGAGCCTGGGTTGGAGGTGGAGGCATATACCCACAGACAGCAAGGAAGAGGAACCAGGGTACAGTGTATATTAGGAAATTCGGTCCCCACATCCTTCCATCACACCTGGAGTTAGAGAGACCTACATTAGAAATCTGTAGCACTTCCTAGTGGTATGAGCTTGGGCAGGTGACTGTGCCTTGGTTTCTTCATCTGTAAAATGGAGCTAATAATGCTTACCATCACAGAGGATCATTGTGGGGCTTCAGTGAAATCATGTGTCCACTCTTTTATTTAACTCATATTTAACACCTACTGTGGGGCAGGCTCTGTGCCAGCTGCTGGCGTTACAGCACTGAATTAGACAGGCATGGTCCCTACTGTCTCTTAGAACTTCCATTCCAGTGGAGAAGACAGACAATAAACAAACAAATGAGGTAATTATAGATTGTGTTAAAGCGCTGCGAAGGAAACAAACAGTGGGACACAAAGGAGGATAACTGGAGGTGGGGGAGAGAAGGGGGCTGCCCTACTCAGTGTGGCCCAGGCAGCTTCTCTAAGGGAACCTGAAGATTTAGAGCTCAGAACAGAGTATTCCAGGTACAGAAAATTGCAGCTGCCAATGCCCCAAGATGGGAGACAATAAGGAATTTAGCCTGATTCCTCTAAGATGCTAGGCTTCCTGAGGGAAGGAACCTAGGTCTCTCACTTCTCGCCACCTCCTGGATAAATACTGGGGGAAGTAAATAGAAATGGAGAGGAATTTCCAGCTTGCTGGGTCACCTCCCCGCCCCCATCCCCTGGAGTGTGTTGTGAGGGGGGTGCTTTTGGCCTCTTCTCAGCCTGCCCATCTGCACAGCTTAATCTTCCCTCCAGCTGTTCTATACAGGAAAGGTCTCTGCCCACTCCTGTTCCTTTCCTGGGGTTCCCAATCCTCTCCTTGGACAGGAGGGGCAGCTTGGGCCCCCGCCCAGAATCTGATGATCGAGAGCCTGGACTGAACATGATTTAGTATCTGACCTGCAGGGGTTGAGTGTTACTGGGGCCCTCTGGAGTCTCCCCCTCAGCTGGGATCTCACTTCAGGGAGACCTTGAGGAAAGCTTCCTTACGCGTGGATACATTTCACACACAGCCACCCGTGCTGCACAGCGCACACAGCTCCTCTCACCCGCTCACATCCAGCTGCACATTATGTCTCCATGGCAACCAGAAGGCCTGGTCCATGGATGTTAGAAATAAGTGCCAGAGGAAGAGGAAAGAGAGAGAGAGGAGCAGCATCAGAAATAAAGAGACTCAGAAAGATAGCCTCCCAAGGAGGCCCCCTCTCTTTCCTTGCACCCTCTGCCAGGAAGACTAGAATGGACTCAGGGCCTCAAGAATGGAGGACCTCAAGGTGGGCACTAAGCAGTGGGCTGAGGGCTGTCTGGACACAGGTAATAGGGGCCCAGTGGGCAGTGAGAGAGGAGCAGGACCAGGGGAACTTGAGTGAGTCTGGAGTTTTGGACTAAGAATACTTGGTCTGGGTAAAAGGCAGAGGAGGTGTGTGGGTAGGGATGCGAGACTTAGGGGAGCTACTTTCCCTTCTTCCTGGCCTAATTGGCTGTTCAGGCCGAAACCACCTCTTAGTCACTTAGTCTAATTAGAATTGTTCTGGAGAAGACAGTGGGGGAGGGGAAGGAGAAGCTGGGGTGTGAAGGGGGAAGGGTGGGAGGAAACGGAGCTGAGTGGGGATGGGGAGTGGGAGTTCCTTCTATCACCTTCCATCCTTTCTGTCACCATCCAGTGGATGGGCTGGGCTATAACTGTCCAGGCTGTGGGTCACTCTAATACCCCCGCCCAGCTGTCACTCGTGTTCCCTCACACACACCTGCTTTCTGCTCAGTGTCTGTCTCTTCCTCTAGCTCTCTCTTACTCTCTCTCCTGCTCTGCTTCTCTGTCTCCTCATCTTTCTTTTTCCCCCTTCTTCAGGGTCTCCCAATCTCTGGCCAACAATGTTTGCCTCATAAACAGGTGAAGATTTTGGAGTGCTGGCTGGGGCTGATCCACTTTGGAGTGGAGGAGAGGCAGGGGGGCGGGATTATACTGAGAGCAGCCTCAGCTTTTGGGAGTAAGAGGGAAGGGGGCAGACACTGCCCAGGCATGACTTCCCCCCAACAGACACACACACACCTCTGTTCCCACCTCCCTCCCCTAACCAAGTGTCATCACCTCTCTGGAGTATGTGGAGCTTGGCCTCTGGAACTGGACTGTCTGGATTGCCTTGGACAAGTAACTTAACCTCCCTGAGCAGCAGTTTCTCTAGCTATGAGATGGGGATAATCGATCCTAACTTTGTAGTGTGGATTTAAAAGGATGATGCATGTGAACTGCTTAGCACGGTAAGTTATAAGTGCTCAATGAACTCAGCTTTTATCCTCAGTCCCCAGCTCCTTTCCTTTCCCAGGCCCTTCGGGAACCAGGACGTGTGCATCTTTCCCTTCTCCTTCTTCTGCTTCCCCATTATTGCGGCCCCTAAATTACCTCTCAGTTCCTAGACTCAACCCCATGGCCTTTCTCTCAAGGCTCCCCTCTATGGGTGGGTGTCCCCGTTGTGGGGGATGAGTATGGAATAGCAGGTTAGGCTTGGACCCTGCCCCTGCCCACGGGGGGTAGGGGTTCGGGACATACCCTTCTCCAGTCTGGGGACTGGGTTTTCCCTCCTCTGCAGGCCTGGAAGAAGACGAAAGGGGACAGCCATAAATGATGTAGGGGAAGTGCACTTGCTGAGGGGGACAAGACGGGGATGAGCAGAGTCCAGAAGCCTAAATATTTCATGGGGCTGCAGCACCGGGAAGGGCAAAGTCCCTGAGCTGTGTTTGTGAACGTGCTCTGGACTCCACGTGGCTTGGAGCCGTTCCACATGCTCATTCCCCCTGCACCCCCGGAAAACTGCCCGCAGTGACCCCTTTCCTGGCCAGGAGCCTTCCCAAGTTCTCTCAGCACTTGCAAATTTAATTTCTTACAGCTGTGGTAGTTTGTTCAGGTTTGAGGCTGTATTTTGACATGGTCATGTTTTTCTTGCCCGTGTACTCAGTTTCCCGCTTTAGATGCCCCGGGACTGGTACTCTTGCCCCTCATCTCAGTGTTATCAGGAGAGCCACGTAGTTGGCAAGAGGTGATGGGGTGGGGGCAGAGGCAGGGCTGGCGGGAAGGAGGTCTCTCCGATTTTCTGTCTGTGTCCGTCATGGTTGACTGAAGAGCAAGGCATCTATCTGAGCAGGGGGTGAATGGGCGGAGAGCAGCAGGGTTTAGTAGCTTCCGTGTCCACTGCTTACAGATGACCTGGGGGACGGCCTCTGCCAAATCTCTGCCTCCAGGTGGCCCCTGTCGGCTGCTCTCCATGGTCCTTTTCCTGACTCCACATCTAAGTGGGGGATTAGAAAGTGCCCTTGTGATCTCTGTCACAGATTCCCCTTTATCCTTTTCCTTGACCTTGGTCAATCTATCATTATTTCATTTATTTGTTTACTTGTTCAATTTCTGTCTCTTCCCACTAGAATAAAAGCTTGCAGGAGGCAAGAATCTTGTTTAACTTATTTACCAGCCCTGAATGAATGAATGAATGGATGGGAGGAAATCTGCTTGGGGAGTCTGCAGCCAGAGCAAGAAAAGGGAGGCAGAGGGAGGGCAGCCACAGGTGAACAGGGATACAGGTGGGAAGGGTTGTGGTGGAGAGGGGGAAGGAGGTGTGGAAAGTGAGGGGCGTGGGTGGGATGGGGATGAGAGAGAGACTGAGGAAGAGGGGGATGTGAGGAGGGAGCTGAGATGGAGGTAGATGAAGCTGGAGCCATGAGGCATGGGCTTTGGGTGAAAGGATCCAGGCCCCCAGAGGGGCTAGAGGCAGGTGCCTTTGAGCAGAAGGAGATCAAGCCTGGAATAGAAAGCCAAGGACAGGCTCTACCCTCAGCAAGTCTACGCTTGGAATTTGGGTTTGGGGCCAGAGTGGGTGGAATGCAGAAACCCACCAGGAATAGCTGAGCCATGGGAGTTTCCCAGGGCCTGCTGGTACCATCAGTGTCCCTCCAGCTCACCCTCACCCCCAAATCTGGGCCAGATGCCTAGACAGAGGTCCCCTTCACTTGTCCTTCTAAGCCCATAAACAGGAAATGCCCCAGGCTGCGCTAACCAGTGCCGCCCTCAGAGAAAGAGCCAGGGATCTTCCCAGGGCAGGAGGGAGGTACACAAAGCCAGTAGGGTGTCCTGACTCTGATTACCCAAGCTTCAGAAGCCTCCATCTGCCCAAATCAAAGGTGATGGCAATATCAACTCATTAGCACTAAGCCCCTAGAGGAACCTGGGCTTGAAAGAGGAATCCTTTCCCAGGGCTCTTCCTTGTCCCTGGCCCCCTCCTGAGCCCTGGGGCTTCCTGAGAAGGCAGGCAAGGGACAGGGGTGGTAGCCTGGGGTGCGGTTGGGGAGACTCCCATCAGAGAGATGGTGTCTCCCCCAGAATTGGCCAGGGTGGCTGTGGAGGGGGAAGCAGAAAAGATTGGAGGTGCTGTGCACCTGCAGTGGTTGTCATGGCAACCTGACTTGCATCCCAAGAGGGTGGCCTCTCCCTCAAAGCCCTATGAAGCCTGGAACACAAGCGTGGACACACACACACACACACACACACACACACATGCAGCTTCGCAGAACTCTACCCCTGAGAGAGCCCTATCAGCTTCCTCCCTCTTCTGCTCTCTACTTCCCCAGGTGAGGCTGAGACCAGGGACGGGGCCATGAGAAGAGGCTGTATCAGGGGGCTAAGGATGGGGAGGCCCTCCACAGAGCAGGGTGTTGGTGTGTGGGGGTGTGCAGTGTGCCTGGGGTGGTGTCCCCAGTATGCGCAGAGAACAAGTGCCTACTCAGCTCACCCACTGCCAGTCCGGCAGTCAGACCACACAGGAGAGGGATTTGGGAGGGAGATGATTATTAACAAAGACAACAACAATCACAGTTAACCTTAATTGAGAGCTTATTAAATCCCAGCTATGTGATTGTGGCGAGCATTTTAGAGGCAGTGTCTCATTTGATCCTCACAACAACTGTACAAGGTAGGAATTATTAGCCCCATTTACAGATATGAAAACTGAGATGCTAAGAGGTAAAGTAACTTGCTCCAGGTCCAGGAACTGGAAAGAGACAGGGCAAGACTCTGCAGGAGGAGGCAGAGGACAGGGGTGCCAACGTCTAAGGCCACTTGTCCTGTCCCCAGGCCCACAGGATACTCCCTCCCGCCCGTGTGCCCCATGCACCTCAACAGGGCTGGTCTGGTACTGCACCAAGAGGCAGGGCCCGGTAAGTCTCAGTGCCTGCCTGGGCTGAACTGGGGCAGCTGAGGGCACCTGTGAGGGTGTAGGGACACAGCAGCGGGCATCGTGATTGGCACGAGCCAGGGGAGCGGCTGGCAGCCTTGCTCCTGGTAAACATGAGGAGAGGTTACTTCACAAGGAAACGGTAATTAACTTTAATTAGCACCTTGCATCTCGGAATATTATTAACATCTCAATTTCTCTAATCAAGGCAGCAAGAGAGGGGCGGCATCTGCCTTGCTGACTCCTTCCTGGCCGTGCTCCCTGGCTTGGCATGGTTCCTGCCCAGCCCCCACTGCCTGGATGGCACCCAGGAGCACTTCCTCAGAGCCGGGTTGCCAAGGGGAGCCGGGGAGTGAGGGGAGCCTGGACTGCCAGGGCAGAGAGAGCAGGTCCAGGTCACGGATGCAGGAGCCGGCAACAGGGCAGAAGGACAGGGGCAGGGCTCTTTGTGTGGCCACCTTATGTTTCCAAGTAGACTATAAGCACCAAAGGAGGAGGAGGCCGTGTTCCCCATCAGAGAACAACGTGGCTGCCTCACTGTCCCCTCTTCCTTCTTCCCTGTCTTCCTTCCTTCTCCCCTCTCCTCTCACTCTCCCTTCTTCTCCTTCTCTGAGGTCTTTCTCTCCCTTCTCTCCAACTCCCCTTCTCCTCCTCACCCTAATTTTCCATTTCAACATGAATCTATTAAGCATCCTTTACAGGCCAGGGGCTGGCTTCCACCACTGGGGATGCAGCAATGGACACCACCGGATAAATCCTGCCCTGGGGAGTTTAGAATCCCACGGAGGCAATAAGGCTTGGGCATAAAGAACTGTAATTGGGCTCCATCCTAATAGGCATCATAATGGAGGTGCAGATAGAAGGCTGGGGGTGGGGTGGGTTCTAGGAGGGAGGAGGAATGGGAGAAGCAGGGCCCCTAATGGTGGGGCACCCGGACGGAGACCATCTTGGGCACCACAACGAAGGCAGAGGGATCCTGAGGCAGCAAGGGCACTTGGTGCTGTTCAGCCCTCTTCAGAAGGCCATCAGGGAGGGGAGGCCCTGAGGGCACAGGAGTTGCCTCTCTCATCATTACAGCCACCCTCAATGGCTGCTAACCCCACCAGGCATCTGATATTCATAACTGACTGTTCTCCTTGGTCTAATTACAGCGGCCTGATGCTTGCACAATTGGTTATCTATTTGGCAGTGTCCTCGTGGCTGTCTCCCATTCCATCCAATTTGTATTTATTGAGCACCTACTACCTCCCTGGAGTAGGCTCCAAGGGCTGGGGCTCCTCTCACAGGGTGTGGAGGGGGTCACAGTCAGTTGAGCTGCCTAGAGGCCTGACATCTCAGCAAAACAAAG
Source organism: Balaenoptera ricei (assembly GCF_028023285.1). Lineage (NCBI taxonomy): Eukaryota > Metazoa > Chordata > Mammalia > Artiodactyla > Balaenopteridae > Balaenoptera > Balaenoptera ricei. The sequence goes on along the minus strand of NC_082641.1, from coordinate 119,337,372 downwards.
GTGGTATGTTCAGGGGGTTCCCCCAGGGAACAGGCTGGTTCCACATTGGCCTCGTCAGCACTCCTCGCCTCGGCTATACTTGCGCCTACACAAGTACACTTCCCCTCCCACCTCTGTTCTAACAGAGGACAGTGCCAGAAGGCTAAGGTTCAACTGCAAATCTTGTCCAACATTAACCCAGAGGGCAGGTTAGATGTTCAGTGGAGACCCCGTGTCATGTTGCCAGGTGCAAAATGGCACCAGTTTTGTCTGACCGCCCTACTGTGGGCCACGGAGCGGGAATGGGCATTTGTTTTTCTTTTGCTCTCACTCTGCTTGCCAGTTATGATCATCTTTGGGTGAGGCCTACAGCATCGCACTGAATTCTCACAGGAACATAAAGAAGCAGGGATTCTCATGCCCATTTAACAGCTGACAAAACATGACAGAGGTGACGGGTCACACAGGTGGTCAGAAAGTGAAAGCAGAGCAGGACAAGCCCCACTGTGGCCGACTCAGGATCACTTTCCTAATCTCGGTCTCCCCACTTGATTGTGAGCCCGGCCTCGGCCAGGAGCTGGGATGCTGGGAGGGGCCTGAGCAAGGCCCCTGCCCTCAAGGACAATGAGAGAGCGGCCCCTCGCCTGCTAGCAAACCCTAGCGCTCTCCCCTCCTTCCCCTCCCTTCCCCCGGCTCCTCCCCACCCCCACGCCAGCTCCCCAGGGCCCGGGGCTGCGCCTCTGTAATTGTAGAGTAGCCTGCACAGGGCGGGGAAGAATCTGACGTTTCCAAAGGCCTTTTTGATGTCGGTGATTATGGCAATGACGAGGCTGTCCATCTCCTACCAAGACTGGGGCCTTTCTTTGTTTCTCTCTCAACCGGGGTCTCTCTTGCTCTCTCTGCCCTGAGGACTGGTGTTGTCAGGGGACCAGCACTTGCTTCTCTTTGTGGGAGGAAGGGGATGGACCGGGCCGATGTGAAACCTGGGGAATCAGCCCACCCTTCACCTTCCCGGAGCTCTGGAGTGTGCTGACGTGAGCATTAGCATAACATTTGCATAAGGAACAATTGAAGAGATTGGAGTCTTGCCCCAGAGGAAACACCTGCAAGGAACTGTGAATGAAAGCCTCTCCCGCTCCCCACTCTGAGATCCCTCCCACCCCCAACCACAGGATGGGGGGAAGTGGCAGGAACCCAGCATGCCTAATGATGATGACAACGACGATGACGAAGTGATCACAGATCACAGTTATCACTCCCGGAGTGCCTACTAAGTGCCCGGCACTGGAGAGCATCTTCCGTCTACACAGCCACCCGAGGTGGCAATCTTATTGTTCCATAATACAATTTACAAAGGAGGAAGCTGAGGCTCAGCCGCCCCGAAGCCAACTAGATGATGTTAGTGGCAGAGCTGAGTTTTGGAATGGGGGTGTGCCCTCATGCCCTCAACCACTCACGGCGGACTGGGGTGCTCTGGGCTCACCTCGGGCGCCAAGATCCAGTCTCCGCGGGCCCAGGGGATCCCGGGAGGACTGGAACAAGGGCTCGAGACAGGTTCCTCCACACGGACACACATGGTCACACGCATGCACAGCCGCTCTGCCCTGCCCCCACCCGTGCTTCTGGAGGCAGAGGAGCTAGGCTGACTTGGCCCATAACCAGGTTAGCCAAGATCCAATTAGCTAGTTAGCACAGGCAGAGCTGGGGGCAGGCAGAGCACGCAGGAGAGCGGGGACGGATGGGTCGAGTAATGTGCAGAGACAGCGGCTCCACGCTAACCTGATAAGCAGCTCCCAGCATCGATGAGGCCCAGCCTGGCAGGCGGAGTGGCCTCAATCCCGGGCGGCTGGTTGGCGTGCGGGGACAGCCTCTGATCCCCATCCCCCGGCTGCCACACAGCCCTTCACAGTGCCCTCCTCCTCCGGCCTCCCCTCAGCGGCACTCACTCCCGCCCTGCCTCCTCTGAGGGCTGCGGGGAAGGCAGCTTCCCCGGGATACATTTTCATCCAGATGAGGCTGGGATGTCTGCCTCAGGGAAGGAAGGTACGGGTGAGGTGAGACCACCACCTCCTCCAGGTGGGAGGGCGGGGGTGAAGCAGCTGGAGGAATTATTGGGGAGGGGTGTTAAAATAATAACCGCCGCTATTTGTGGAGTTTGCTATGTGCCAGGCACTGTGCAGACCATTTATGTGTACTCTCTCTTTTACGCCCACAGCAACCCTTTGCTGTAGGTACTATTAGAATCTCCATTTTGCAGATGAGAAAACTAAGGCTCGGAGAGGTTAAGAAACTTGCCCAAAGTCAGGCGACTATCAAGACTCCTCAGGCTAAAACCACCACACAATACTACCCCTGAACCCGGTGTAGGATTAATAATAATGTAACTGATAGTCATACTTCCTGGCTTTTCTGTATATAATACTTTTGCTTTAGAATTTACAAAGGCTCTTTGGATTTATCCTGACAAGTCCATAAGGTAGATGTTTTATTTCTAATCCCTACTTTGCAGAGAAAAGAAATTGAGGTTTGGAGGGGCAATGTGACTTGCCTGAAGCCTCAGCTGGTGAGTAACAGTCAGAACTTGAACCCAGGCCAGGACCTTCTGCCCCTAGTCTTGTGCTCTTGAGGAGACAATGGAAAGAGAAAAAGACATCCCATCCTTAAGTGAAGGGTGGGTGGTTCATCTATTTACTTATGGTCACAAGCTTGCTGGAAGGATTGCGAAAGGCACCGTGCTGGGCACGCTTACTGGGGGGTGGGGGGAGAAAGCGAATGTTTTCCTGCCTCCGTGGAGCAGGTGGAGAGGAAAGCCCTGAAGTTCAGTGTCCAGGGACATGGGGCTGCGTTGGCCAGGGGACTCCAAGGAATGAAGGGCCAAGAGAAGGGTCTGCCCCTTACGGCACCAGATCATCTCTGGTCTGACATCCTCATGTTTTTCAGAGGCTGCATCTGAAGCCCAGGGAGCTAAGTAACTCCCCAGGGTCACACAGATATGGGCATGCAAACCAGGGCTCCGGACTTTAAGGTGAGGTTTCCCCTTAGCCCGGGGCCTCCCATTTATAGCAGGATGGGGACTTCCTAATCTTCTGAGCTCTAAGTCCTGTCTGACATCCCCTCACACCCACCAGGGAAGGAACAGATGCTGTGCCAACCATCCCTGGGGGGGAAGTGCCCCCATTTCCCTCTTTCTGTGCTCTGGGGGGAGGGAATCAGCTGAATTCTTGCCGCTTCAGGCCATCTGGGGCCTTGGGGGTGGGACCCGGGGATGTGTTAAGAAGGACAGCATGAGGAAGGCACACACCAGTGCGGGGCACAGCGTTTGAGCCACGCCCCGGAGAACATGGGTGCACGTCCGTGTTGCTCTCTGCCTTCCCCAATACCGGCACCAGAAGGGTTAAGACGTCCCCAGCCCCAGGGGACTGAGGAGCTGCCTGTGCAGGAAGCTGCTCTCCCAGTCCCCAAGGCCTCGGGGAGTGGGGAGGGGAGCAGCTTGCTCAGCCTCTTTCCCAGGCTCCTCAGCCTCCCTGGGGATCCAGCTACATGCCGGAGAGGTGACCCTTGACCCTTCCCCCTCCCCCCTCCTGCCCTCCCCAGCCTAACTGGGTAAAGACTCTGATCCCTGCTCAGGGTGCTGGGAGAGTGGGATCCCCCCTACTTCCTCACCTCGCTTTTCCCACCATCTCACTTATTCCCCTTCATGCCTCCCTCCACTCCCGTTCCAGAGTCACCATATTCAGACCCCTGAGTTTCTCCCCCACCCCGGCTCTGGGCCCCCAGGCCTTTCTTCCCAGCCCCCTGCATTTGTAATCTTCTAAAAATAAAAGCCTGCGTTTCAAGTAGGCAACTCCGGAAATACACAATCCAGCCCAGGCATCCGCCGGGTGGGGACAAGAAAGGATCGTGTCCAGAGAAATACCTAGACACAGCAGCTTCCACCCTCCCAGGTAAACACAGGAACGCAGCCTGTTCCTGATGAGAAAGAAGGCAGGAGTGGAGGATGGGCACAGGAAGAGGGAGAACACTCTCCTGGGCGGGGCTCTTGAGCTAAGGTCCCTAACAGAGAGGGTCTGGGTCTCCCTGTGGCCTCCCCTGTCTGTCATCATGAACAATTGCTCCTCTCCTACTTCCTCAGCAATTGCTGGGCGAGGTGGGGGGCTCCTTTCCCCCATGGCCAGCCCCGTACATCCAGAGTCAGAACTGAAATCCAGGGAAATCCCAGCAGGTTCGGGCCCTATCCCCTGCTCTGCTTCCCAGGAATGGGCAGGATGGCCACTTTGGGCAGCGCTGTTCAGAGACATCTGTTCCCCATCCCTCTGCCTCCTCCTGGACCCTGGCCATGACAGAGGCCAAAGGGGTTCAGGAGTGGCACCATCTAAGATCCCCTTGTCTTTCCCAGCTGTGTGATCAGATGGCCATGGGAAAGGGGGCTCCTCACTGGCCAGAAGGGACACTCCAGACCCTCTGTGGCTGACCCAGGCTGCTTCCACAGGGTGGCAGAAGGACTGGGACCAAATCGTGCTGGACTTTGATAAGATTCACGCCCGCACTGGGCCTGATGGACTTTCTGGCTGGAATTTGTGTAACTGCCCAATCCTGGTACATTTGGGGACCCCACGAACGATAGTAATAATTGGAAGAGTAATAGCTAACATTTTTTTAAGCACTTACTGTGTATCGGACCTGGGCTAAATACTACATGTGCTTCATTCTCAGTCCCCTCAGGAGCCCATTTTTATCATCCCTAATTTACTTATTTTTAATTTTTTTATAACTTTAATTTTTTACAATTTAAAAAAATTTTCGGCCTCACCACGTGGCACGTGGGATCTTAGACCAAGGATCGAACCCACGTCCCCGGCAGTGGAAGTGCGGATTCTTAACCACTGGACCACAAGGGAAGTCCCCACCCCTAACTTATTGGCGAGTAAACTGAGGCACGGACTGCTCACAGAGCTGACCCTAGCCCCAGGTCACACTAGTAAATGGCATCCCGACAGCCGACTGACCCTTGCTAACCCCAGCCTGGCAGACTCCTGCAGCAGCCTCACAAGCCCCGCTGGCCTTACATCTCCTTCAGCGGGAGGCTGGGCGGGGCTGGCAGCCTCAGCAGGGCCCGCCCACAGCATAAGAGTGAAAGAGACAAAGACTGACTAGAGAAGCTGCCCCTCTCTCTGGTCGGCATCTTGGGACCCTTTCCCAGCCTGTTGCCTGGCCTTGGTGCTCTTCCCCACATCTGGCTTTTGCATCCTAAAAAGAATTAGCCCCTCCTCTCAGGCCCAAAGGGAGCTGTCCAGCTCTTCCTATACAGCACATGATCCCCACCCGAGAGCAGGCATTTTGAATTGCAGCCTTTTGGGTTTAGACAAAATGTATCTGTCACATGGAAATTCGATGGTGTGCCTGTGCCTGGGAGAATCCCACCATTAAAGTTGGTAACACAGGTAAACACTTAGGCCAGCACCCGGCATATGTACAGTGAGTAGATTAGGGGGTCACTCATGGGACCCCTGAGATGCATCACCCATGGTAATAATAATGCTCGCATTACCAGCTACCAGTTATTATCAATCACAAGCCTGACCCTGTGCTGAGCACTTCCCAGACATTTAATATTTGCAACGACCTATAAGTTACATGCTACTCTTCCTCATCTTACAGATGAGAAAACTGAGGCGAAAGTCTCACAGTTAGTAAGTGCTTGAGGTGGGATTTGAACCCAGGCCTACAGATAAGTGGCTTTCTTGTAGTCACTCTGCTCCTGGCTGATTGGCCCTTGTGCATGTCCCACAAGTACACAGGCCCCTTGGGTAAAGTTGGCAGCATTTCCTGAAACTCCAAAAATGCTCCAAGCAGTTCTTTTTTTTTTAAAGAGTTTTTTGATGTGGACCAGTTTTAAAGTCTTTATTGAATTTGTTACAACATTGCTTCTGTCTTATGTTTTGGATTTTTTATTTTTTTGGCCACAAGGCATGTGGGATCTTAGATCCCTGACCAGGGATCGAACCTGCACCCTCTGCATTGGAAGGCGAAGTCTTAACCACTGGACTGCCAGGGAAGTCCCTCCAAGCAGTTCTAATGGGAATGTCCTGCAACTTGGGTCAGGCTTTGCTTTAACCCTCTAGTTGGCTGCTGGCCAGCACTCACCTTCCTGTGTCAAACTCTTCTGATCAATAACTAAGGGATGCTTTTATGCTCATAAAGCACCCACTAAAATACCACGTCATTATTGTAATACTTGATAGCTCCTCCCCACCAAAGAATCCCCTTTCCCTTCTCCTGTTTGTCAGCTGAGCTACTAATTTATATGTTCTGTTTGTCCTTCGCTTTTAGGTCCTACCTGATCCTCCCTCCTACTGTGACCTTGGGGGTCCAGGATACATTCCATGCAAACTCCCCCTCACCACTCCTACCGGTATGGCCTTGAGACATGCATTTAACTCTAGCCCCTCTGTTTGCCCACCCTGTTATCTCTTTCTTAATACTTCTCTGGTCACATCACTCCTGCTCCTCCTCTGATTGTCTATGGTGTCCCTATCACTGCCTCCCTCCCCCGAGCCAATGGCACTGAACCGCCCAACATGTGTAAGTGTGACTGCCTGGAAAATGTAACTTTCAAAGAGCCTGAAGTTGAATGACAGTAAACAGAACCTTGGAGATCCAGACATCATCTAGGGTATACATGGACTCAGCAGCAGGAACTTAGGCATAAGGCAAGATGGGAGAGAGAGGGATGGGATGATCAAATGAATGAGCTGGAGGGAGAAATGGGAAATGAGGGAAGTGATATTGATTCACCCAGGCCAAAAGAATCCTTGACTGTCAGTGTTGGAAAGGCCCTTAGAGATCAACAAGTCCAGGAGTGGCAAAGGAGTTTCAAGTCATGAGCTAATGCTGAATGATGAATAGCAGCTGCCTGGAGTGTGTCCTGAGAAGAAATTGTCGTTATTGATTAGCAATGTCTGCCATGGGCACTGGATTAGAAATGGTAGCATGCGTGCCAGAATTTACACCCCTGATCTAGTTTCGACCTCTTCATTCTAGAGCAGCTGAGAAGCCCAGAGGGGAAGAGACTTGTCCAAGGATGATACATTGGAGCAAATCTCAGGGCCCTTGCTGTCTCCTAAAACCCAAGTGAAGGTTGCACACACATCCTAGACAAAGACCAGGGACCCAGGGAAAGAGCGTTCTCCGTATGCAATAACCAGTAAAGGAGCAGCCAACTTGAAGCTGTGAAGAAGACTGTGGATGCATCGTAGACCAGACACTGGGTGAGTGCTCAGTTCTCACTAGGTGATCAGTTGACCGGATATGTCCAGCACCCTGGTTGTACCTCCTCTGACCTCTGGCCTCCCACCTAGGGAGGACAAGGAGGCTCCCTGGAGCAGAGGCCTTGGCTCTCTCTAGACAAAGAGTAGAGAACACAGTCAGAGTGAGGCAAAAGGAGGGGGAAGTGGTCTTGAGGCAGGGATGGTTCCCATAGGAGCAAAGGCACTGACTATGCCACAATGGAGAGGGCCTTGGAGAAGATGGCAATTAGGAGGCAAGCACACAGGGACCTGTGCAGGTTTGGTATGTGAGCCAGAGGAGAAGAAAGAACCTCCAGGTGACAAGAGCTGCAGAATGGGGATAATGATACCCTGACAAAGCAGTGGGGGCTTGGAGCCTAGCCCTGCCAAGGTGCTGGCACAGCTAAGCCATGACGTACCACTTCCAGGCTGGGGGATGTGGGCCGTGGAGGGGCAGGGAGGTGGGCTGAGGTGCCCAGCATCAGCACAGCCTCAGAGGTTTGCTATTGAACTTCTGCCTCCCTCCCTGTCTCTGTTGCTTTTCCCTTCTCTTCCTTTCCCAGCCTATCTTTTCCTTTCTCTTTTTTTCTTCCCTGTACTGCTCTGTACAACAGAGTCTCCACCAGGAGAAGAAATGGGGAAGGGAGTGGTGAGAATGGTGGTAACACTGAAAGATCTGGGAGGTGCTTTCATGCAGATCACCTCCCAAGGCTCTGAAAACAACCCAGGTTATGAAGCAGTCCAAGAGCAGAGAATCAGATCCAACATCATACCCAGTTTTTCACAAAAGGAAACTAACACCCAGAGAAGTGAAGACCTCCCCCAAGTCAGTGTCACGCTGATTTGCATCCCACTTTCCATCTCCCTTCTGCTGCTAGCACTCCCATATTTTCCCTAGGGAACCACCCCTTCCCTACCTCTGTCCATGTGGTTTAGAAAGTGCTGAATAAACCTGACCGTACCCAAGATCTCAGGGTGCCATATGACTGGAGCTGGCCCATCTGTGCCTTCCAACCCTGGATCACAAGTCTTGATAACAGTTGATCCCATAAGGTCAGCACTGGATGTTTTGTGGAACAACTGGAAAAGGAGTGCTTTTTTTCCATTGGGTTTGTCACGTTGGTAGGTTTAAGCCTGGCGCTGCTTAAAACACTTATGGAGTGGCTACCAGAGAGTAAAGCCAACACAAAGGAAAGGAGAGACAGATGCCAGATGACATCGTCTGAGTGCCTGGATCCAGCTATACCTGAAGACTAACCTTAGACTTTTCAGTTATGTGAGCAAAAAAAACTTAAGCCAGTTTGCGTTGGATTTGCATCCAAGAGACTCTAAAGCAGCTTAGAGAAACAGAAGGAGAGAAAGACCACCCAGAGACAGAGACAATTGCAGGGGTGAGGACCAGGTCTGATAGGAAAGTGTGGGAGTGGGAGGGCTGGTCCATTAGGATCACTGAACTGACATTCAACAGTGAAACAGGAATACCAGAATTTATTGGAGGGAACACACAGCCAAAGATGATTCTGCAGGTGGATTAATCTGAGGTGGGGTGAAAGTTTTTTTCCTGCTACATAAGCTATCTGTGTACTGACCAAAGTCCACCTGAGCCCCCAGCCTGCACAGGGTGTGGGTCAACAGAGGGTGGGGAGGAAGGCACGGTCAGTTGGAGTTTATCTTGACAGTCAACAGCCAGTTGCAACGGACGTCCCTACTAATAGCTCTTATGACGCAAGCCTCATTCCAAGACAGATCTTTAAAGACAAATGAAAACATTCAACTTATCCCCGCTTATCACGTGAGCTCAGCATTGCCCCCCTCCCCAATCCATTCCTTATCAGAAGTCCCCAGATTTTATCTGATTTACAGGATGCTAAACTTAGTGATAAACAAGAGAGACTGAAGGAGGAACTAAGTCACAAGCTTGACTCATCCACAGTCCAGGTTGCTCAGCTCCGACATGTCACACATGCAGCAACCCAGGGAAGGTGACCACAACTTTCCTTGCTGTAGCGGCACGATGTGCTGGAACCCCATTGATTATAACCTAATGAGATGACCTCCTGGGGACCACCAACCTCGGGCCTCCTCTGTGCTGCTTGCAGGAGGTGCCAGGTGGGGATGGGCATGGTGGGAGGAAGTCATGCCCTGCGCTGATAAGAAACTCCCTTCCCTTGTCCCAGACACACCGATGTCTGCCTCTCAGGGGTGAGAGGGAGGACACGGCCCTAAAGAAAGACAGAGAGGGTGGAGGGTCTGGTGCCTGGTGCCTGGGAGTTATTTCTCTCTTTACTCTTCCCCACCTCTCCCACTTCCCCTCACTGGGAAACAATCAATGCTTTAAAAAAAAAAAAGACATAAACAAAATACATATATGTAGATGTGTACCTATAAAATTCAATATATAAAAATACATACAATGTTCAAGAAGTTGTCATTCCCCCTGTTAACTCTATGTTTTAGAGATCTTTCCATGCTTTGCAGTTAAGGTCAGCCCCATCATTTCTTACAGCAGCATGGTAATTCTGTTTATTTATCCACCCCCTTATTGATGGACATTGAGGTTGTATCTGACTTTTATTTTTTACTGTTGCAAACAAGAACATCTAATACATTTTGTGCAGTGAACACCTAATAAACTTTGTGCACACGTATGAGTGTTTCTTGAGGATTCATTCCTAGAAGAGAGATTGCTGGCTCAAAGTGTGTGTGAATTTTTCGTTCTGAAAGATACTGCCAAGTTGGAGCGGAGACCTTTTTCCTGTGAAGGAGCCATCCCTGGGGCTGAACCAGAGATGAAAGGCACCTGGGGTGGAAAGAGCATGAGCTTTTAAGTCAGATGTGTTCAGGTTCAAATCCTGGCTCTCCCATCTTCTTCCTGTGTGACCCTGGATAAGTCACTTAACCTATCTGAGCTTCTGCTTCCTTAACTGCAAAGTGGGGGACCATAAGCGTTGCCTCACAGGCTGTTGCAAGGATCAACTGGCTTCCTATAGGCCAAGCCTCTAGCATGAGGCTGGCACAGAGTAGGCTCTTGGCTGAGGTTAGTACCTTTTTCCTGCCTGGACCCCCTTCTGCATTCATCGTGGGAGGCCACCTCTGGGGAGAGGCTGGGGAAGGTGATTTATTAGGAGTGTCAGGACAGAGTGAGGACTCCACAGTGGCTCCTTCTAAAGATCACCCAGGCAATTCTGGGAGCTAGGGACGATTTCAAGTAAAGTGTAAGGATTTGCTTTGGAGAACACAGCCTGGGGGCCATCTCCTGGAGAACCTTTCGCTAAATGATCCCTTCACCCCACCCATTGCCCTCCATGTTCTCATGGAAGAAAAAGTGGGACGGCTGGATTTTATCATAGGGAGTGGCTGGACTGCTCTCGGTACAGAGAATGAAACAAGAACACGCGCGGCAGACAGGACTAAGGTTGGGTAGCAGGGTAAGATCTCTGTCTTGAAAAGCCGACGTGTGGTGGGTGAGGAAAGCGGCAGGGCTGCCCTGATGGAGATCCCGGCCCAGGAACTGGCCCGTCTGCCACGGTTCAGGGGCAGGGTGGTCCTGTGAAGGGGTCCGGAAAGCTGGCGGGTGTGGCCATTCTTTGAGAGTAATGGCCAGATTGTGTCCGCAGGCCCAGTCGGATCCCTGGCAATGCTCAGGGCCCCTCAGCTACAGGTTGCTGTGCACCCTCCCCTGACCTTCAGGGCTATGGTTTCTTCCTCCTGGAGACCACATGGGATGTGAGAATCCAAGACTGGGCTGCCCTTCCTCGAAGAGGATGAGTGTGTGAGCCCAGAGGCTGCTGCGGTGGGGACCACGGTGGCGACTGAGCCAAAAGAGGCAGAGCGCGCAGTGTGGTGGCAGCCATGGTGATGACGGCTCTATAGCTGTAGCCAGAATGAGTGATGGCTTGGTCCGGGAGGCTGTGGGGACCTGGTAAGGAAGTGCTCTGTAACTGGAGTCTGAGCACTTGGTTTCCAGTCCCAGATCCACCTATTGCAAGCTGTGTGGTCTGGGGGAAATAGCTTACCCTTTCTGACCTCAATTTTTTTTTTTTAAAGGAATTCCTTTATTTTTATTTATTATTATTATTTTTTATTTATTTATTTTTGGCTGTGTTGGGTCTTTGTTTCTGTTCGAGGGCTTTCTCTAGTTGCAGCAAGCGGGGGCCACTCTTCATCGCAGTGCGCGGGCCTCTTACTATAGCGGTCTCTCTTGTTGCGGAGCACAAGCTCCAGACACACAGGCTCAGTAGTTGTGGCTCACGGGCCTAGTTGCTCCGCGGCATGTGGGATCTTCCCAGACCAGGGCTCGAACCCGTGTCCCCTGCATTGGCAGGCAGATTCTCGACCACTGCGCCACCAGGGAAGCCCTGACCTCAATTTCTTCATCAGTAAAATGGAGACGCTAATACCATCAGTCCTATCTCCCTCGGTGTCTCCGACCAGCACGTGTCTTTATACCAGAGGGTGAGAGCCAATTCAAGTGGAGCTACTTTGCTAAAAAAGCCTGGAAGGGGAGGAGACGACTGAGCAGAACTGGTCACATTATCCCCAGAATGATTTCTTGTGTCCCCTGGAGACTCCTGTGACCGTGACTCTATTTCCTGGTTCCCAATTCCTGGATTCCCGGGTAGCTGAGGTCCCTGGCTCTCACCTCACTTAGCATCTCCCAGTGATGATCTGGCTTTCTGCCCAGGCCCCACTCACTGGTGCTGGTGCTGACCCTGCAGGTCCCTGGCTCCCTCCGCCTGGCCCAGAGACAGGGCCCAAGCTTGTTGGAAGGAGCTAACAGGAGGCATGCATGAGAGCCAAATGCTGTGCATAACAGGAACTGATTATGGTCGCTGAGGGCTGCGCCTGAGCAGTCTCACCCAAGGGGCACTTCTCAGGGGTTGGGAGGGTTTTGGCTCTAAGCATGATTCTGGGCTGAATTGGGGCAGGTGGAAAGGCAGGGTCAGGGGTGAGGGTAGGCAGGGAAATGTGTCCTTCAGATGATCCCTTAGTGCATTGCGGAAGTGGATCCTAGAGTGAGTAGCTTTCCTCAGTGCCCATACCCAATTTGTGCTCTAGAGAGATGGGCAAAGGACAAAGTATGAGACTCCACCCAGGAAAACCAACTCTCCTCATTGAGATGGGAGATGAAGCCCACTCAGTCCCCACCGCTGCAAGAAGAGTGAAAGAGAGGACTAGGGTTGACCACACTGCTTGTCAAATAAATGGGAGGGACCAGTGCTTGTCAAATAAATGGAAGGGGCCAGAGCTGGGGTGAGGACCCCCAGTGCAGGAGGGATGGGAAGGGAACTATCCTTCATTGGGCACCTAGGAGATGCTGGATACTGCACCTGCAAACTTTTATTCATCCTCATGACCACCTTGAGAGGTAGGTGCTACCTCTGCAGCCCCATTTAGCAGAGGAGGAAACTGAGGGTCTGAAGGTTAAGTCACGCTGCAAGGAAGAGGCTGACAAGGGATCTAAACCCAGGACTGCCTTTCTGACTGCTAAATTGGTGCTCTGTGCTCCTCGCCTACTTCCCAGTGCTCAGGGCCCTCCCTCTTGCATACCCACCTGTCCCAGGCCTGGCCTCCCTGCCCTCAACCTCCTCCAACTACTGCATCTCCTGAGAGCTCCTTGAATCTCTTCATTCACTCCTCACTCTGCTTCCTCTTTGGAAACCAGCCATAGGCTTTTTTTCTTCCATCTGAGGGAGAGAAAATCGTCTCATTCCCCACCCCCAGGTCTTTCCATCCTCTCATCCATCCAAACCGTAGCATCTCTCTCTCCTCCCCATCCCCCCCCTTCCTTTTTTTTTTTCTTTCTGTTTATCCATCACTAGAATCCAACCCCCATTCCCTCTCGCCTGTAGGTTCTGTGGCTATAATCAAATCATAACTTTTATTAAATTTAAGATTACTTTTTAATGGAATCAATTTCTTGTGTGGTGCTTCTCTGCCTGCCCGCGGGCTCCGCCGGTCTGCGCTCAGCATTCCCACCCGCACAATTGTCTCTGCCGCGGGCGTTTCTGGCTAAGCTGCCTGAGAAGGAGGGGCAGGTCTGCCATCCCTAAACACACACACAGAAACACACATGCAGGAGCACACACACCCACACCAAGATGTACCTTCCTGCAAGGCCCCAGATGCATAACCCCCAAACCCCAGGCACCCATGCTGAGTGGTGGAAGTGGGGGAGCCAGATCGAGGTGGCAGGGGCAGGAGGAGGGAGCTGCAGAAAGACTGAGGGTGCAAAACAAACGCGAGCCCAGCAGACATTTCTCAGCCTGTTAATTTCCTACAGTTCTGTTTTCCAGCCTCAGAAACAAGCTGGTTTCTGCCAGTGCACCCCCTTCTCCTGCCTGCATTGTGTAGCTGGTGAGTGGGGAGAAGTTGCAGGGAGGAGCTGGGGGCGGTGGGAGCAACGAGGGGACGCGGGTCCTCGTGTGATTTATAGAAGGACAGGCAAGATGCAGAGATGCCTCAGAAGCTGTGACCCCCGAAGAGAAGCCCAACTGGCAGATTTGCAGGCTGGACTGGTCTAACCAGACACGGGGCCGTGGCTACAGGAGGAGGGGAGCCTGGGGGTGCTGCAGGGAACATTCTGGAGATAGGAGGAGGAACAGGGACAAGACAGGTCAGAGGGCCACCTTGATGGGCAGGGGTTGGGGAGAGTTATTGGGGGAGTTCTCATGGTGAGGGTCTATTAAGGAGGGTTTGCTGATTCAGCAGAGACCTGGTGGCCTCCTTGAGCTGTCTGGGCAGCCCTGGGCTCTGCTCCAGCTTTCCTGGGAGGCTCCCTGGACAGCCTCAGGTGCACATGATCATGGGTGGACAGGTGGATCTGAGGCCAAAGAGTGGCCACCCCTCAGCTCTTCACGCTGTCCTCAGTGCACCCTGCTTACTCAGTGTCAGGAGGGGGACCTCATGTCCGTGCAGGCGGGTGGCGCATAGCTTAGTGGTAGGAGCACACTTTGGCATCAGGAGGTCTGTGATGCTTTCTGTGTGACCTTGAGCAAGTGACCTAACCTCTCTGAGTCTGCATTCTCATCTGTAAATGAGGAGTCGGCGAGATGATGCATGAGGAACATCTAGTGTAAAGCCCGACACATAGTCGGAGCTCAATAGGTGGATTAGTATCAGTATTTGTACTTTGTCTTCTAAGCACCAACCAAATGCAGATATACACACATCCTGAAGGCCACTGAGCCAAGGGGTAGGCTGGAGGGCAGTCCCCACCATGCAGGCCTGGCTCCTGGATGTAACTCATGCCAGGACCGTAGACCATGATATGAGTGACAGTGCCAGGACTGGAACTCAGGACATGGCAGGGCTCTTCTCCCTCCTGCAGGAGGGTGAGTGGCTGATGGTGGGGAGAGGGAGGGACTGGCGAAGGCTCCTGGACATGGAAGGTCAAGCCCACTCCCCTAGACCTGACTGTCAGGGACCCATGAGCCGGAAGTAGGGGCTCCCTCTGGGGCAGGGATGAGGGAGAACTTCCTGCGGCTGATTCTCCCCTGCAGTCTCTGAGCCACCTGTTGGTTCTGGAGACGTTAGAGGGCTCTGACCTTCTGAGGGCGGGCCCAACAAGAGGAGTCTGTAAAGATTTCATCAGGCGCTGTGCATGAGTGACCTCTGCTTCCCATTTCTGTCCTCCGACCCTAGCGGGAGGGAGAGACTGGTGGAGAATATGAACACGGGGCAGAACTGGGAAAGGCTGCTTCCGTTAGGGAAACCTCACGTCCATCACAGGATAACTGAAATCTGCAGCACGGCCCCATCCGAGCTGCACTTTGGAGCCTCGAAGCTGCCTTGGGGCGAGGGGCAGCTGGAGCCCCCGCCTCCACAAGGCAGGAGCTGACCTCTCACCTTTCACTCCCCCCTGAAAGGAGGCTGGTCCAACCTGCCCCAGCATCTGCCTCTGTTTGACCTCAGGGATAGGCATGCCTGCTGAGTCTACACCTGGACCTGCAAACCTGTAGGGTCTTGTCTGGGCCTGGATGTTCCCATGTGTGGGTCACACATGGAAAGCTTTACTGCCCCCGGGGACTTTTGAGGTCTGAATATTATTCACTCCAATTCTCCTTTCACTCACAAGGCAACCAAGGCCTAGACAAGGGTAGAGCCTGACCAAGGTCTCTGGAACCTTCCCAGGCTGCCTGATGTGCTCTGCGCCGCTGACTGTGGGTGTAGCTGTAACCCCTATTTACCCTTACATCGCACACCCTTACACAGTGTTTACGGCGAGCTGACACTTTACATGTAGTCCCAGCAACCCTCCAAGACAGGTACTATTAACGATTCCCGTTTGACAGATGAGGAAGCTGAGACTCAATGAGGTTGAATAACTAACCTGAGCTATAAGTGTTAGTTATAGTGTTGTAAGTGTTAGCTGGAATTTAAAACCAGAGTGTCTGGCCCTGGGATCTGGGCTCCTCACCCCTTCCCTATGCTGCCATTCCTCACCTGGGGCTTCATATCAATACATTTGCCCTCGCTTTCCCTTTTTCCTGTTCCCTACTTTCACCATCATTGTTGCCATTACTGCCACCTTTCCAGTTCTCATTTTCTCATTTCTCATTTCAGTCTAAGCCAGATAATCACCCTAGACACAGGGCAGGTTCCACGTCGCTATCGCACTCTCCTTTCTCTCGATCTTCCCTGTCGTCTTTGCCAACGTCATCTTCAACATTATCACATTAGCATCAGCTCAGCATCACCTTCGCCATGTAAAAATCCATAACTGCAAAGGACTGTGTCCTTATAGACCGATGTGAATCTAACTCCTGCCTTGAGATGAGACGGGACAAGGGGAGAGAGCTTACAGTCTCCTCCAGCCATATATACTCCTTCAACTAAAGATACAAAGCCAGAATGTGGAAAGGCAGTCTCCCTCTTAGAGACTTTTCTGGAAATAAGAGGTGGGGGAGAGAAGTTGCAAACAGCCAGAGTTTCTGTTGAGGGAAATTAATCAATGGCCAAGGAGATTGCTTGTCATCTTTCAATATCTATAGCAATAACAAGCCTCCAGGGATTGGGGTGTCAGAGCTCCAAGGGAACAGAAGATCAGAAAATATTCTGCCCAACCTGTGCCTCTAATGAGCTACAAGGGAAAGATGGAAGCATAGGCAGCAGTTTCCACCCACTTTTGGCGTTGGCCAATATCCCATCTTCCCAGCCACAGTAGCTCTTACAGCCCCTGGATGCCAGCAGCAAGCAACACTGCCCAGCAGTTTTAAAAATTGATTATTCCTTTGGGTCCAAATTCCACCCACCTCCCAGCCCAAAGAGCCTGCTGGTTGGCTCTCCATGAGTGTTAGCTGCCAGGGGTGCCATAGTCCTACCCAGCATCAAGGGAAGGGAGGGCAATTACTTCCCGGACCAGAGTCTCCAACCAGAATTCCAGCCAAAGCCCCAGAGCTCCCAGGACCTAGAGGAGTTTTTCCCCCTGGTTGTGTTTGGAATTGGCTGGTTTTCTGGGCACCAGGCCCAGCTCAGTTTAATTTTTGTTTATTTTTATGTACAGATTCTCTTCTGTTTGGGGAAGAGCTTTGTGTAAATTATTATTATTTATATGATAAAGAATAAATCACACAAAATAAAAAACCCCACAATCTCTTTTTCTCAATAGAATTACTAAATTAGGGGCTGAAAGGAACAGCGGATATGCTGGGGTTTGGTTTCAGGAAGGCTTTGGACATGGATTCTCACAAAATCTCTTAGTAAATGGGCTCTGTTATCCTGGATTCGATGCTACTCACAGCCAGCAGAGGCATATGGGGCCTCTCAGGAGGACCACGGTGGTTTGGGCCTAAGGGTGCTGGCTTTCTGGTCCTCCAAACATCCCATCCCTTGGGAGATGAGTCGGGCATTTTAAAGTGACTTGCTAACTCAGAGTGGGAAAAGGGGAAATAGAGGAGTTGGGGATTCTTGCCAGAAACATGATCAAATGCCCTGAATTGAGGTGGGGGTAGGGTACATAGTAGTTACTTGAATAGTGGCATTATTGCATCAGGGGAAAATGAGCCAATCATTTCTTTGCCTATTCATTAAATTTGCATGCTACGAATCTATTGGTTGGAATGAAATGAGTCAGGAGGCAGGGATGCAGATGGGCAGAGGACCAGCCTGGCCCAGAGAGTGTCCCCAAGTGGCCCCCATCCCCAGTCAGGGTAGGAGAACATCAATTCATCAGTAGCACCATCCCCCCCAACCTCTGTGTCCATTCTTGCACAAAATTGTTTGGGGACTAGAAAAGCATACCTTATGATCGGAATCCATTCCGGGGCGAATATGCTAAAGGCCAGGAAGAGGAACAAGTCAGAATAGCTAATTTTTTTTTCAATCTCCTGGGATCTCAGGCTACCAGAGATTTTAAAAAACAGACATACCTGGCAGCATTGCCTACCAGCTTTTGCTCAAGCTGCGTCCCCTTCCTAGAATGGACTTCTCCTATCTGCCCACCCATGTTCTACCTTTGCTTCAGGCATAGCTAAGACCACCATTATGGCTAGACCCTCCTCTTGAGCTTGAAAATCCACTCTGCCACTTAGTAGCTGTTAAGTAGCTGTCTGACTGTTAAAAAGTCAGACAAGTTGCTTAAACCCCTGAGCCTTAGTCTCTCCATCTGTAATTGGGATAATAATAGCAATTGCGTACACGTGCGCACGCACACACCCAGAGACACAGGCTTATAGTGAGGATTAAGTGAGAAAATCCATGTAAAGAGAGCCTAATATGTGGTAAGTGCTCAATCAACGTGGTCATTATTTTAAATAATACTCCAATAAGCTATCCCAGAGCTCCCCAACCAGGAATTAACTGTGCCTGCCCCTCTAACCCCACCCCCAGCCCATGTGTACTCTGGGAGCCCAAAGCTTCAAATTCTAAGATTTCCACCTAAATAATTTTTCACAATCTGCCCTGTATCAGCTTTACATATGCTTGTGGCAGTCCCTAGCCATGCTTGGCCCTTAGTGGATACTCAGTAAGTCAATAAATGCTTGTTTAAAAAGTTGCCCAATGAGTCCTAAATCCTATAAACCCCACTAAATTCTAAGTCCTCTGTTCTAGCACGTATGCAATGCTTGGCTCAGTCCCTCCCAGTAGAATAGGGCATGGGGAGCAATGGGAAGTGGGGGTGGGAAGAGATGGAGCCTGTGAGGAGCTTTACTGCAACCAGGCCACATGGATCCATCTCTTTCCAGCCCCTTCTGTAGGGCACTTAAAATTCCACCCTCATCTTTGATTACCTAACAGCTGACCTGAGGCATGTGTGCTTGTACAGCTCCTTGTCCAGCCAGAGGGGATGGGTATTGATCAGCTGAACCAGGGCAATGAACTGTTCAGGCCGTGACTCTGGACTGTCTAAGAGGCCCCTTGAGAGGCGGTCCAGGCAGGCCCATATGCATTTGCCCATAAATACCTATGCATTTATATATGTGTATCTGTGGGTAAACACTGGTCCTTTTACCTTGGAATACATTCAGTAATTCATTTATTTGTTCAGTTATTATCTCTTGAGGGCCTACTATGTGCTAGCACTGTCAGATGCTGTAATGTGGTAGTGACAAGACAGACAAAACTCCTGACCCTCCAGTGCTTACTTTCTAGTGAGAGGAGAGAGCAAGAGTAAACATGAAAGGAAATAATTCAATTTCAGATTGTGAAAGTGCTATAAAAAAATAAGACAAGCTAAAGGTATAAAGCGTGACCGGGCATATGGAGGGAGCTCCTTTAGGCTGGGTGGGCTGGGCAAGTTCTGAAACCTCAGAAAAATCTGGGAACAGATCATCCCAAGCAGAGGGAGCAGTAAGTGCAAAAGCTCAGAAGAACTGCTTTGGGACCAGCCCCTCTAAGTATTTGTGTCTTTCTGAGGCAAATTTCAGTCAGCTCTCATTGCATGTACACATTTGTGTCTCTCCACTGCTCTTAGAATCAAGTCCAACTCCTCACTGAAGCTTATAACCACTACACCCCCGCCCCTGCCCCTGCCCCCAGCCTCCAATCCCACTAGCTTCTTCAGTTCCTTGAATAAGAGAAGCTCCCTCTTGCCACAGGACCTTTGCACAATCTGTCCCCACCACTTTGAACCCTCTTCCCTACCTCTTTCTCTAGTTAAAGCCTATTTCCTTTGGATGTCAGGAAGCCTAGGGTGGTCCACCCTTTTCCCTTCCACAATTAATCAGGTTCCTTTGTTAGATGCTTTCATATTATCAAGTTCCTTTAGTCAGATCCCTTATCTCACTTAGTAATTATGCATTAATTCTTGTGCTTATCTGATATTAGTATCTGAGTTCCCCACCAGAATTACAAACCTCAGGAGAGCTGGGATCTTGTCTGTCTCCCCAGCTGTTAGCACAGTGCCTGGTACCTGGAGGGCACTTAATAAATACTTGTTGAATAAATACTTATGGATGCTGGGGTCAGCTCTGGGCCCCACCACCAGGAGTCCTCAATGACACACTGGGCAGCACAGATGGGAATAGGTTGGGGGAGAGACTCAAAACCATGTACTGGGCTTCCCTGGTGGCGCAGTGGTTGGGAATCTGCCTGCCAGTGCAGGGGACACGGGTTCGAGCCCTGGTCTGGGAGGATCCCACATGCCGCGGAGCAACTGGGCCCGTGGGCCATAATTACTGAGCCTGCGCGTCTGGAGCCTGCGCTCTGCAACAAGAGAGGCCACTATAGTGAGAGGCCCGCGCACCGCAATGAAGAGTGGCCCCCACTTGCCACAACTAGAGAAAGCCCTCGCACAGAAACGAAGACCCAACGCAGCCATAAGTAAATAAATAAATAAAAAAAAAAAAAAAAAAAAAAAACCATGTACTAACGGGGCCTGGGGGGAAAGTGGGGTTGTTCAGCCCAGGAGAAGGAAAACCTTTTAGGGGGCTGCAATGGCAGCCTTCAAATTCCAGGAGTCCTGTCACTCACCAGAGGAAGACCACATTAATATGGGAGCCAGAAAGTAGAGGACTGGGCTGCAACCAGGAGGTAAGTGACGCTCCTTCTAAGGAAGGTCTCATAATAATGAGAAATTTCAGGACTGGAGCAGGTGCCTTATAAGCTAGTGAGTTCCCTGTCCTTGGAGGTTTATTGTAAGCAGATAGGAGAAGAGAGAGAGGGGGGTCCTGAAGTCTCCCTTGAAGCCAAGGTACTGTGATTGGGGTCTACCAGCGGGTTAGGTCCCTCAACCCCGCTGCTAATCAGTCCTTTCAGCTGTAAAATGGGGGCCCCAGGCGCCCAGGGGTACTGTGGGGAAGCACGGTCACTTCCAGCTTCCTTCTCGGTGGCTGCTCTTCCCCTCCTCCCTGCCTTGCTCTGAAAGGGCCAGGGAAGGAGGGGGAGGGGAAGGGGGTGGGGCTGGGGCTGGGGGAGGCTCTTCCGAACGTCTTAAGTGGCTCCCCAGCTGGAGCAACGGTGCATATTTTAAGTGGAGTTTACAGACAATGGATCTCTCTGGGGCTTGGAGGGGAAGGAAACTGAAATTCAGGACCATTCTGTGAATTCCCAAGTTCTTTGTATCCATTGTATGGGGAACAATGCTGTTTGTTCAGCACATTCTCTCAAGGTGGGGCGCTGGGGGGGATGGTTAAGCCCTGGCCTTCGGAGTTTCTTAGCCGGGCGGCTGCTCAGGAATGGGCGACCCTTTCAGGGGAGGATGGAAGCTGGAGGAGCTAGGGGTGGGCGGGATGTGGGGAAGCTGCAAGTCTGGCTGGGTGGGTTTGAGTTACAGGGCAGTTCCCCAAGGAGAACAAATTGCTCCCTTCCAACTCCTCCCCACCCTTCCCAAGGGATTCTAAGCCTCCAAGGCTTCTAACATTGACCTTAATATGTTGACCAAAGGCTACAAAGGATCGAGGTCAGGTGGTAGAGCGGTTCATTTACTACGTGACCTTGGACAAGTCACTTCCTCCTTGAGACTTCACATGCTTGCTCTGTTTCCACAGTTGAGGGGTTGGCCTAGAGATGGTCTCACAACTCTGCCAGTTCAGATGTTCCTTGGACCAAAGCTAGTCTCCCCTCCTATACCCATCACATCCCCAGCCTCATCAAGCTTAGGCCCCTCCCTGATCCCCAGAGTCTCGCCCAGCAGTGCACAGTCTTGTTTGCTGTGCATCCTCAGAGTGAAGGAAGGAAGAGACACAGCCGCAGTTTCAGTCACAGACTCTCACTAATCAGACTATCCCTTTTATTGCATACATTATCTCACGCTGCCTGGATGAAAAGCTCTGCTCTCTCGCTAGCTGATTCACCTTCACCTCTCTGAGCCTCGGTTTCCCCTCTGTAGAAGACACATGACAATAACGATATCTACATCACTGGGCTCTTATGAGAATTAAATGAGACAACGCACCTAAAGCATCCCTGTCTGAAAGGGAGGTAGGGCTCATAGATGTTAGCCATGTACAGACAGCCCTCCCTACCATGGGTTTCACATCCGTGGATAGTAAAACCCATGGAGAGCCAAATGTATTCATTGTACTGTGCCATTTTATATAAGGAACTTGAGCATCCTCAGATTTTGGTATCCACAGGGGCTCCTGGAACCAATCCCCCATGGATGACTATACCTGTATATAATTACTATCTCTTTTTTAGATAAGGAAATCAAGGCTCAGAGAGGCAAGTATCACACAGTGAGTAAATGAGGGCATTATAATTCAAACCCAGGCTGCTTGATTCTGAAGCTGAGTTGCTGACCATGCTCAGGGCCTCCTGCAGTGGTGGGACTGCTGCCCGCTTTGAGCAGGCCTTGCCTGACTTTCCAGTAGCACCTGCCAAAGCTCAAAAGCCAAAGAGTCGTGTTGTTTAACCAGGGCTGGGGTCTGAGGCTCCCCTCTAGCCCTTCCTATAATCCCACTGTAAACTGGAACCTCTCCACCCCCCAACAGCCTCTGCAAGACAATGTCTTACACAGGAGGAGGCGCCAAGGCCACGGTCAGGAGCAGCCTTGGTGCTCCCGGGCTGAGTTCCAGGGCTGAGCCATTGCATCTGGCCTCTGAGCGACAGTTTGGCTGGTCCTGGAGAGAAAACCTGAACTTGGAGGCTGAGAACTGGCCCTGTGTTGCTCTGGGGACATCAGGGAGCCTGTCTGGGCCCTGGATCTTCACAGAACCAGAGCTGAGACAGACACAGGTCCATGAACTGAGACAGAGCTGGGAACAGGAGGAGCAGAGGCCCAAGCCTTGGGGGTCCACAGGTTGCGCGGGGCGCTGAGCCATGGCTCCTCCCCATTCCTATCCTACCCCTCCACCCACACGAGTCCAGCCTCACTTCCACCCTCACCTCATTCAGCCGTTTAGCTCCCTGGTTCGTGGATCTCGGTTGAATGAGAGGAGAAAGAGAGGAGTGGGGGAGACAGAACAGGGTCCACTCTGCCGATGTGAAGCAATTCTCGTTCTATGAATGAAGGTGATGTGGGTTCAGGGTGGAGGGAGGTGGGTGGAGGGAAGCACTGGGTAGGGCAGCCTGAGATGGGGTTGCCATGGGAACAGCAGCCTGTCAGGAGCCCTGGCTTCAAAGCCGAGGTGTGAGTGTTGCAGGTTCCTGGGGGAGGCGGATGGCGGATGCAAGTCTGGGGTTGGGGGGGGGGGCAGTTCTGATATGAGTCCCCTGGGACTCCAGCTCCTGGATCCCAGATCAAAACCCTAACCTGGGAGTGAAGCGGCATCACGCGATGCTTCCCGGCAGACACCTCTCAGCCTCAAACCCTCCCTTGCTGAGTGTAAGGCAGGCACGGGGGTGGAATCTGCACTGTGGGGGAGGCTCTGATGGAAGTGCTCTGCCAACACTACCTTCTTGGCTTCAAACGGGCCAGGAGGGAGAGGGGCTCTTCCTCCGCGGGGGAGGGGGAGGGGAATGGGGCTTTGCTTTGTCCTCCAGGCTGGAGTCAGGGGTCAGGTTCCACAACGACATGGTCACCTGAGGCCTCTGGCTCCAGTTCCCCGAGGGAGTGGCCTTGGAGCCTGGGAATGGGGCTCAGAGAGAAGCCTGGTCTGGGTGTGAGCCCTCCAACTGCACGCTCACTCCCATCACCTGCCACCATGACCCTCTGGCCACTAGGGGGGGCCATGGTGCAGCATCCCCGGGAACTGCAGGACAGGTCAGTTCTGAGAAGTCAGGTGGCCCAGTGAGGCAGCGTGGCTGGGATGTGGCCTCATGGCATTTGCTTTTCATGGGGATGACCCAGCGAATTCAGGCCACAGCGAGACCTGAGGGCCTTTAGGAGGCACCCAGCACCCTGTCGCCGCCAGTTCTGTCCCAGCCTCCTCCGGCTTGATGCCCAGCTGCCTACTCAGACCTTTCCAGAGACCACCAACCAATCTAAACAGCTCTCAAGCACCTACCACTCGCCAGCCCTGTGCTGGGCACCGCAAGCGGGTCCGAATGTAACAGGAGAGACGGACGCTTGCACAGCATCCAGCGGCGGGAACTGCCAGCACTGGAGTCATGGAAACCTGGGTTTGAGTCCTCACTGTGCTTCTACCAATTGGGTGACCTTAGGCAAGTTACTTCACTTGAGCCTCAGTTTCTGCGTCTGTAAAGTGGTGATGATAACAGTACCCAGCCCGTGGAGCTGTGGGAAGAAAATGTGCTTAAGCCTTTAGCGCAGCGTCTGGCACATAGGAAACCCTCGATAAAGGTAACTCTTGTCATTAGGGTGAACCATGCGGAACGGTAACACGGAGGTAGAAGCAAAGTGGCAAGGAATCTTGGAGAAAAGAAAAATCAATCTGCTGAGAGCCCTCCTCAGGGAGGGCTTCCTGGATGTAGTACCTAATATGAGCCTGAAGGAAGGATAAGATTTCTGGCTGGGGAAGGACAGAAAGGGTGTACCAGCAGAAGGAACTTCAATGAGGAAAGGCATTTAGAGCTCTTACTTTATTTTATTTAATCCCTGTAATATAAATTGGCAGCCTGAGGCGAGGCATCTCTCTCTCCTACATCCCTATTTCCCCGAGGCTCTCCCACCCACTAGGAACCCTGCCCCGGGGCTCCCTCCCCCTGCACCTCCTCCTCTTCGTTTCACTCTCATTCCCACTCTTTCCCTCTTCCTCCTCCTTCCTTCTTCCCCTCTGGGAAGTCAGCTCAGAGAGAGCAAGTTGCACAAACGGTGACCACTGCTCTGTGAAGGCTTAGGCCAGTGGTTCTCAACCAAGGGTGGTCATACCCACCCCACCTTCTGCCCCCAGGACATTTGGTAGTGTCTGGAGGCATCTTTGGTTGTCAGGACTGGATGGTGAGGGGATGCTACTAACTTCTGGTGGGTAGAGGCCAGGAATGCTGCTAAATACCCTAGAATGCACGGGACAGCGCCCACGACAAAGAGGTACCTGGTCCCAAATGTCAATAGTGCTGAGGCCGAGAACCTGGGCTTAGACCAAGAACTGCAGTTGGGGAGAAACTCAGCCTCTGCCCCAGGCTTCTGACATCCCACCTCCAAACCCTGACCCAGGAGGCGCCGATCCCCTCCCCGCCATCTCTCTTCTTCTAATCCCCTCAGCATCCTCTGGCTTCACACTCCCACCACTCCCTGGCCTATACCCCTTCCCCCAGGGTCGTGCCCCCCTTTTTTCCTCCTCTCCCTCGGCTGGTGCTACAAGGGCCTGTCAGGCAGGAGTCAGCCTGCAGGCTGCATGAGGCTTCGGAGACCGAGCTGCCTGCTGCACTTGGTGCTGCTGGCCCACTGATTGGCCGAGGCTGCTGTTTCCATGGTGATCCCCAGCAAAGCCCAAGGCCCCGCTTGCCAGCCCCCTCCACAGGCCCTATTCAGTGGCAAGAGCAGCGACAGGCAGGTTAATAAAATAGGAGCCGTGTGAGGAACCGGGCTGTGGGCCGAGGTCCCAGCGTGGTGGCCTGCCCAGAGGAGGGAGGGAAGGATGGGGGTGGGGAGTGAGGAACCGGCTTGCTGCCCAGTCAGCACCCTTCCCACTCCAGCCAATTGAGGGGACTCTACCCACAGCATGTTCTGGGGCTATCCTAGCCCTGGGGACTTGGGGGTTCAGCCCCTGGAGTGCACCTTTCTGCAGTGGCCTCTGGAGGCATATCCTCTCTGCCATCAGGACCACCGGACCCTGAAACTCAAATGGGAGGAGTCCTCGGGCTGGGGATGGGAAAGGAGAGAGATGGAGATGGGGTAAAGGAGAGAAATGGCAGTGAAAGATTGGAATGGGAATCAGGAAGGAGGTTGGGGTGAGATGAGGATGAGGTGGGAGGAGAGTCGAGGTTGGGGTTGGAGAAAAACATGAAGAGAATGAGGAAGGAGTTGGGGACGAGGCTAAGGGGAAGAAGGGATGAGTTGGAAGAAATGGAGGGTGGACTATGGTAGATACTGGGGAAAGAGGTGAGGCCAGGATGGGGATAGAGGGGGAGCTGGTGGAGGGTGCCAGGCGGAGATGGGATGGGGTTGAAGGTAGCAGGTGGAGATGAGAGATTGGGATGGGAGCTGAGACTGAGTGAGATGGAAAAGGATGGAGGGGGAGGAGATGGAGCGGAGAGTGAAGGGTGAGATGGGGAGCGTCGTCTGGGGATAGGCACAGCCTCCAATTTATTCACCACTTATTCCCGGCACACAGCGTGGCAAGAGTAGGTGCTCAGTAAGTGTATGCCTGTCACATAGTTGGTGCTCAACACATGTTTGTGGAATGAATGAAGGCAGTGGAAACTGGTGGGCTGTGTATGCTGGGAGCATGCTTGCGCTGGAATCAATGACAGTGACACCAATGTCTCTCTTACCATCCAGTATCAACATTGAGTGCTTCTCATTTAGTACTTTCAATAATCCTTTGAGGCAGGCACTATTACCATTTGACAGAAGTTCAGAGAGGTTGAGTAACTTTCCCAAGGTCACAAAGCTCTAATCCCAGCCTCAGATGTGGTAGACACATCGTCAGCTTCTGTGTCTGGCCAGAGACCCAATCCACACAGATTGGGAGCAGGGAAAGACGGAGTCTGTGTCACAGGGGCTCAAGGATGGTGTCTGGCTGTGATGCTGAGCTGGGTGTCAGGCTCCTGGGTTTCCGGCCCTGACTCAGCCACTCACTGTCTCCATGAGTCACTTTTCCCGTGGGCTTTGCTGTTGCTTGGGGCAGTATTGTAGTCACAGCTCCCTCCCCGTGAAAGACCCTATAGCAGTTCTTGCAGTGTGGTCCCTGAGGTCACCCATTTTCAGACGAGAGGGGAGGCCAGTACTGATGGCCCAGCTCTGGAGTGGAAATGGCTTTGGAATAAAATAGAATTTGTGGTGTGGCCTTGGACATATGACTTCACTTCCCCAAGCCTCATTTTTCCCATCTATAAACAGGAGAAATGATACCTCCTAGGGTGGTGATGTAGATACAAGGAGATGACGTCTGGGAAATGACTGGCACAGAGGGAGCTCTCAGTAAATGCTGTTCCCTGCTCCCGGGGCCAGGTTGCCTCCTCAGGTGCCTCTGTTTTTCCTGGGAAATGTGTGATCCGTTCCTCCAGGTCCCAGAGGAGAGAAGGGGGGAAGGGACCTCCTGCATCCCAGTGTCTCTATTATCACCACTCTCAGAGGATTCAGTGTGAGAGGTGGAAATTGAATTTCATAGACCTAGAAAAAGAGGATGGACTGGGGGTGGAGGGGAGCGGTAAGCCCCAGTAATGACGCGTTTTTGTCTCCCCAGAAGAGGTAAGTGGATCCAAGATGAAGGCATGAGGGGGATTCCTCCCCATAACACCTCCCCTGACTCTAAAGCCCTGCTCCCACCCTCAGCATTGCTGGGAAGGCCACAGAGAAGCCTGGGTGCAAGAGCACAGAGCCTTCCAGGCCCACGCTGATGGGCTGCGGCCCCTCCAGCCTGCCTGTGGCTAGTCGAGCTCTGGGAGGCATGGTCGGGTGGCCAGGCCAGCGGCTAGGAGCCCAGGCCTGGGAGGGCAGTGGAGGCCGCAGCAACCTGAGCACTCGATAAACCATTAATTCTTAATAAACGACAGGCTGTGCATTATTTAACAATAATGATACTTTCTGTTCCATTATAGATTAAAACACCGGCCTCTTCTTATTAATCCTGCATTTCAAAAGCTTGTAAATCCTGAGCAGCCGGAGGAGATAAAAGCCGGCTCATCCCCATCCCGGGGCTGACATGCTTGCCCTGACACGGTGGCTCTGTGGCCGGGCCTGCGTGTGCACACGCGTGTGCCCCGGGCCCACCCCTGCCCCCCGTCATGGACAGGAGACAGGAGCGTGGCTGCCTCCACTCTCCGGCTGGCCTCTGGCTCTGAATCTCTTGTCTCTCACTTTGTTCCTCCCTCTCAGCACTTTTCTCTTTTTCTGTGTATCGTTCTTTCCTATCTTGTTTCTCCCTCTCTTTGTATATTTCTCTCTCCTTGTTTTCTCTGTCTCTGCTTCTTTCTCTGGCTTCTCCCATCCCTCCTTCTCCCTCTCTCCCATTCTCTCTCTCCCTCTCTATACACACACACATACATACACGCGCACACACACACACACACACACACACACACACATATATCACCTGCTTCTCCCTCATTTACCTTCACACCATTCAGCCAAACAGCCCTACAATATGCACAGACTCTATTCCCATATGGTATTTGCTTTTCTCAGGGGTTCTCTGCGGGGTAGGATGGGAGAAGGGAAGAGAACTCCTTAGAGAAGGAAAAGGAGGAGCACAGAAAACCCTGAGACCCCGCCCGCAGGTTGGGTGGGTTCTGACCTTGAACCTGCTTGACATCCTCTGAGAGCTGCACAGGGACTGTCCAGTGCTGCCCTGGGGGATGCTCAGTGCCCTCCTGTGTTACCCCCAGGCTCTGTTCACATCCCCACTCAGGGACTGGGAAATCACTACTGCTGCAAAACTCCTATTATTCAAGAGCAAGTAAGAGCCCATATTCACTTTCAGACCCCCTCTGCAAGTGACAGGCCTTTGGGAATCTGAAGGCCGCCATTCCAGTCCCCTGATACTTCTAGTCTCACCAGCCGAACGTTCCACCAGGCCTCCTGTGTCAGTGGGTTGAGTTCCCTCTTCATCCTGATTCCCCTGCTCTGTACCACCAGGGTGGGTCAGAGAACTATTAACAGTGGCCCTAAAGCTGACCACAGCCCTTCCTATGGTGCGGCCAGAACAGGTCAGTTAGACCCTCTTCCCGTCTGGGGATCAGAGACTGTAACTGAGAGCTTGGGAAGAAAATTCACTCTGACCTTGAATGTCTCTCCCAAGGTCATTGTGAAAAATAATGTGTCATCGTTTATTGAAATTTTACTACATACTAAGCATGCCCTCTATATCCTTTATCTCATTCAATCCTATGAGATCCATTCTAAAATTATTTCCATTTTGCAGATGAAAAGACAGACTTGGAGGGATTGGGTTAACCTGGCCATGGTCACACAGCTAAGCAAGTGGTGAAGTCAGAATTTGAAACCGGTACTGTCTGACTCTGAAGCATTTAAATTCAGCAGGAGACTGCAGCCCTAGAAGGCTAACCTCAGATCTTCTCCCCAGATATTTTGAACTAAAAGTGTCTTCTTGGTCCACTGGGCCCCCAAAGACAGAGGGACTGGTGTCCCTGAAGCTAAACTGTCTCTCCAGGATTGGACTAACCATGTCTGGCGTGGGCTAGCCAGCTGGAGGTGTAGATCAGGTGGGGGGCTCTGGTGGCTCTGTTTGTACTTGTTGGACATTTCATCAGGTCGAGGAGGAAGAGATGGTCCCTTGCACTTACTGACTGCCTCTATATGCTGGGCTCTATCATCTCCTTTATTCCCCACTACAACTCTGTGCAGGGGGTGTTAGGCCCATTTTAAAGAGTGGCAAACTGAGACTCAGAGAGGTTAAGTTTAAAGGGAACCATGCTTACCCCCTGTTCAGGAGTCTTGGAGCTTGAGTGTGATGCTTTTTTAGAGTGTGAGTGTGTGCAAAGGGTAAATGGGAGGGAAACAGGGGGTCAGCTTCAAGAAACACAGAGTTGGAGAGGGGAGGTGAGCAGCTAGCTTTCTTCTTTTTTCTAAATGCATGAATGGGAAATTTAACTTGATCCCTTGTGGCTTCTGGGCCAACCCCTGAGTGAAGTCAGATGGCTTTTGCAAAGGAAAATTTTATCCATTTTCTGGTTTTTATGGGCCTTCCTCAATGAGCAAAACCTCTCCTGTTGGTGCTTAGAGAGGATTTCTCTGCGTGGCCCACTGTGATGCCGTGTAATCTCCCCAAAAAATATGGCACTAATATTCGCAGGGTTAGGGTTAGTTATTTTTATGTCTTTGTCATTTTGTTTCTCGGCAGCTCTTTCTGCTGCCTGGAAAGGACGCGGTGGACACTTTATTTCCAGAGTCATATTTTTTAATTTGATCAAAGCAAATTTCACTTGTTCTCTGTATAAATTATTTAACTCATTTCTTTTAGGTTAAATGTCTCAATAGGAAGATAGAAAGTTCTTCCATCACATTTTCTTCTAGGATTTAATCAGCTCCTCTAGATGGTATGAAGTTCTTGCTCAGTCCCCCATCCTTCTCTGTCTTTACGTCTCCCTCCCTCCCTCCCCCTCTCCCTCCTTATCTGCTCTTTGTCCTCTGCCCCTAACTCCTCCTGGGTCCCTCAGGCTGGTCCCAGCTTCAGTTCCCCCCCGATGACTCGGGCTAGGAAGAATGGGGGGGAGCCTGAACACGCAGGGCCCCGCTGTCGATGAATTACCAAAAGGCACCCTTCCTCTGAGCCGATGTGGCCCTAGCAGGTCCCTGGCTTGGCCAGCAGAGTTAGGGTCGAGTGTCAGGCCCTGCTCACCCCCTCAGCCAGGCCTCTGTGAGCAGCCCTGCCTCTCCCTAGGCCTGTGCTGCCCGCACCTCCATTCTCCCTCTAGGGCTGTAGCCTCCTTCTGAACTCAAACGCGAGAGCCTCTCCCCAAATTCCAGCTCTGTTTCCTAATGAAAAACTCCATCCTACTCAATCAATTGCCACTGTCAGCAGTGGTTTCCTCAGTGTCTTATTTCACTCTGGTCTGGTTCCCTCAGCCCCAGGGCCCTCTGTGTAGTACCCACTGCCCGCCCTCCCCTCCCTGGGCCTGGCACCTCACTCTGCTGAGGGGAAGGGGGCTCAGGCAGAGGTTTGGGGGCTGAGAAGTAGTGCCGCAGAGGAGGGAGGGCCTTGCCTCGGCCAGGCAGCCCCATCTCTGGCCCCGGGCCCTGTCAGGAGGAGCAGAAATCGGCAGAGCAAGCTCATTACCCCATACACACGCTCCCTACCCTCACATCACAGCGTTTCAGCCAAGAACAAGTCTCCAGTGGGAATTCCCTTTCCTCTTACTTTTAAAATATACAGTAGGGCTTCCCTGGTGGCGCAGTGGTTGAGAATCTGCCTGCCAATGCAGGGGACATGGGTTCGAGCCCTGGTCTGGGAAGATCCCACATGCCGCGGAGCGACTAAGCCCGTGAGCCACAATTGCTGAGCCTGCGCGTCTGGAGCTTGTGCTCCGCAACGGGAGAGGCCACGATAGTGAGAGGCCCGCGCACCGCGATGAAGAGTGGCCCCCACTTGCCGCAACTAGAGAAAGCCCTCACACAGAAACGAAGACCCAACACAGCCATAAATAAATAAATAAAATTTAAAAAAAAAAAAAAAAAATAAAATAAAATAAAATAAAATATACAGTAATTAACAAACTAATGCTATTAACTGCGACAACGAGGAAATTACAATAAAATCACTGCAGAGTCCACAAGCCCTCGGCCTGGTGGTGGGTGGGTCTCAGCTCAGGCTGGAGAGGAGAGACCCAGTCTGGGCCCAGGTGTCATCGTCTCAGCCACAGCGGGGTCCCCTCAGGCTGGGAAACTTCTGCAGGGGCTTTGAGTCCTCAGCAGGCTGAGCCAGGGCTCAGGCACAGCTGCCGCATTTCCTGTGCAGGAAGAGTCAGGATCCCGGCCATTCTTCCAGGCCCGGAGGTTCACTCTCTTATGAAACCCTTAAATAATAGAGTTGTGGCCTGGTGCTGACCTGGGCATGTCTGTGAAGACATGGCCCCTGCTCTGGAGCAGGCCCAGCGACTTCCCTTCAAGGTCACGGGAGGTTCCCACAAGGCAGCCCTCCAGCGGATTCAGCTCAAAGAGAGCCTGGGGGAGGGCCCGCTGGACCACCGTGACCTCCTTCTCTGGCTCTGCGGGAGCATCTTCAGGGTCACCCTATCCATCCTTCTGCATTCTTTCCAGCACGGCCAGGCTGGGCCTTTCCTCTCGGGGGAGGTTTTGCTCAGGCATAGCCAAAGACCCCAGGAAGGAATAGGCTTGTTGTTGCCCGACTGTCTGGAAGTCTGTTTACAGTCTGACTTCAGTCCTTCATGTTGCAGCCCTGTGTAATTTCCTCTGGTGAGCTCCCAGCAAGCCTGGCCCATGAATTCCAGGGGCCCTTCCTACATGTGCCTCCCCACTCCAGGTTCACTATATCCCCTGGTGGTCCTCTGCATCCCCTTCCTCCATCAGGTGGCCATGGTGACCGGGAAAGGCAACGTGTTCTGGTCCTCCCCCCACTAGACTTTGACTCCACTTGCTTATTGACAAGTGTCTGCTCAGAACTTTTAGAAAGGCTGTTCAGAAACCCACAGAGAGGTTATATTGTTGTTCCTGTTTTACAGATGAGAAAACCAAGGCTCAGAGAGGTTAAGTGACTTGGTGGAGACCACACAGCCGTCAAGATGCTGCGTCAGGACTTGAACGGCGCATTATATGTGCCCACGTGACTCTATCTGCCTTGTCTCCTCTTGGTTCTAAGGGGAATGAATACTCCAGGTAAGAGGACAGAAACTTTCAATTTTCTTTTCTCTCCATGACCATGCTGGGCTTGGGGAGGTGAATAAAAAACTAAATAGGTAGCTCATCTCATTTCCCTTTACAACAGCATCATGAATTGGGTGCTATCAGCACGCAGATTTTACACATGGGGAAACTGAGGCTCAGAGCAGTGCAGTGCTCTGCCCAAGGTCACAGGGCTGGCGGTGTCAGAGTCAGGAGTTAAACCCCGTCCTGTCTGACTCCAGAGCCCATTCTGCCTTTAGCCACTTGCTCGAAGAGTGAAACAGACTGACTTGAAGTCAGCGACAGTGAGTCCAGCCAGGGAGAGTGATGAGTCCGAGGACCTCATTAGGAGCGAAGCTGCCACACACGTCAAAAACCCGACCGCCCAGACAGCGCCACTCCAGCTTCCAGCATGCAGTGTAAACATCCTCACTAATTCACCAAACTCAATCACGTTACCGGGATGGATTTTCCCATCATTACTCCTGAGTGAGTGACAACCTGCTCAGACACTTGTCTTCCCCACTGCCTTCAGAGAGTTTCGGAAATCAGAACGCTTTGCTCCCTAAGTTGATTTCAACTTGTCCTAAAGTCATTTTAATTGGTGAAGCATCAGAGGCAATTTGGGTAACTTTCTGAGAGCCCCTTCCTGCCAGCACTGAGCTACGGGGAGGGGGGGTCTCGAATGCCACCCGGCCCCTGGGTGGCACTTTCCCCTCCTCTGATTGGTCAGGAGACCTCGCTCCGCACTTTATTTTCTTGTTTTTTGCTGAGGTTCCTACTGCTGGTTCCTGAGGATAACAAGATTCATTTTCTCAATGGCTTTGACAGATAGGATTGTTATTGTTATTACACTCGTATCCCACCTTTCCTCTGAGGAGCTTAAGGTGCTTTACAAATTTGAAAATTATCTAATAATCTTCCAGAACCCTGAGAGAGGGGGAGAAGCTGCAGCTAGAGGCACTGCAGTACAGCTAGAGAATCCCCACATCCCTCGCCCCTGCGACCAGGCAGGGTGGGCGTGTGGCCACTGCTGGGTTGAGGGCACTTGGGGCCGAGGGCCTTCAGTGGTCCTGCTCCCCCGTTGAATAAGGAAGAGGAATATGTCTGGGTGGGAGAAGGGAGAGAGGAAGGAAGAGAAGGAGGGAGACAGACCCAGCTCCAAAGGACAAAATCCAATGGGAGGAGCCCAGGCAAGGAGAGTTTTCTTTAAAGACACAAGAAATGAGAGGAAGCAGGAGGCTCCCAGGGGCTTGCGGGTAAGAGAGCTGAAATTCAAAATGGAAATCTACCAAAGCAGCAACTAGGCCGGTTGCAAAAGACTCAGCTCCGGCATGAGAACATGGGCAAAAATATCGAGAACCCAAATTGCAAATTTAGATGGCTGCTTTCAGGTGGGTGTGGGAAGCCTCTGTGGTCCTCTTTTTATGTTTCACCTGGGGGCTGAAAGGTGTGCTGCCATTAGGTCTTTGCCAGCCTGACATCCTATCATTCTGTCTTCCTTTAGATTTCCTCTTGCCAGTGGCCCCAGTAATTGTAGCACCTTCACTAAGCAGGAAGGGAAATCTACTATCAAAACGATGGAAGTGCTCAATTGTTTCACCATTATTTTCTTGAGAAGGTGTGCAGACCCCACCTTCAGATTCATTTTCTCAATGGAGGCTGTCCTTTTGGGATTAGGAATTGGTGATGGTTCTAGGCTATAATCCAGCATAGTATTGTGGTTAAGAGCTGGGATCTAAGATTAGACAACGTGGTGACCTTGGACAAATTACATAACTGCTACACTGTGTGTGTGTAAAGTGCCTGGCACTGTCAGTCTTGAAGATGGTGAAGATGACGAGGAGGCAATACAGACGCTGGTGACATGGTGTGATAGTGTGATTTATAATAAGAAATATATATTTGGTCTTTGTCTTGTTTCTGGCACAGAGCTCCTATAACCCTTGGTGGCAACCATAAAGATATTTTTGTTATGTTAATGAGGTGACTTTTGGAAAGCCCCTAGGTCACCTAAGGATAGGGCTGGTTGCCAGGGGACCTAACCATGTGATTAGAAGTTTGGAACTTTTAGTCCCACCCCCCTAACACTGCCCTCCCAACCCTGCCCCACGACTTCCAGGGAGGGGAGAGGGGCTGGAAATTGAGTTCAATCACCAACAGTACATAGGCATGATTTAATCAATCATGCCTATGTTATGAAACCTCCATATAAACCCAAAAGGAACCGTACAGAGAGCTTTCCGGGTTGGAGAACTCAGGGAGATTTGGGGAGAGCGGCTTGCCTGTAGAGAGCATGGACACTCCACGCTTTCCCCCCATGCCTTACCCTATGCATCTCTTCATCTGGCTATTCCTCGGTTATATCATTTTATTTAAAAAATGGTAATCTAGGGCAGTGGACCCCAATCTTTTTGGCACCAGGGACCAGTTCTGTGGAATACAATTTTTGCACAGACGGGGGGGGCGTGGGGAGGATGGCTCAGGCAGTAATGCGAGTGATGGGGAGCAATGGGGAGCGGCAGATGAAGCTTCACACCCTCGCCCCCACCCCCCCGCTCACCTCCTGCTGTGCGGCCCGGCTCCTAACAGGCCATGGACCGGTAACCGTCCGTGGCCCGGGGGTTGGGGACCCCTGATCTAGGGAGTTCCCTGGTGGTCTAGTGGTTAGGATTCAGCGCTTTCACTGCTGTGGCCCAGGTTCAATCCCTGGTCGGGAACTGAGATCCCACAAGCCATGAGGCGAGGCCAAACAAAACAAAACAAAACAACGCCCCCCCCCCCAAAAAAAAAACGGTAATCCAGCAAATGAAATGTTTCTCTGAGTTTTGTGAGCTGCTCTAGCAAATTAATTGAACCCGAGGAGGCGGTCATTGGAACCTTCAATCTGTAGCACAGGTGACAACCTGGACATTCAATTGGTGGCTGAAGTGGAGGTGTGGGGTGGCAGTCTTGTAGGACTGAGCCCCGAGCCTGCGGAATCTGATGCTATCTCCTGATAGCGTCAGAACTGAACTGAAATATAGGACACCCAGCTGGTGTTCTAGAATTGTTGTTGGTGTAGGGAACCCCCCCCTTTGGAATCGGGTAATTACAACCCTTTATATGGCTACCCTTCCCTTGAGCTTCTTCTAAAGGCCCGTCCTCTCTCAAGGACTAGGCAGCCTGGGCAAGACTCAGGGGCAGTTGGCAGGCTGGGGATTTGGGTGGGAAGGGTGAGACAGGGTCTAGAGACCCAGCATGGTGGTCTTTGAGGCATCTACTCTTCATCCTCTCCCCACCCCAGGCCCACCAGACTATGGCTGTCATTCCAATCGGCTTCGCTGCTCTGATCTGCCCCCTGCAGCCTTAAATGATGCTGGAGGTGCCGGCTGGCTGCATCCCCTCCTGCTCCTCTAGCCAGCACCTCTCCCTGAGTCTCCACTGCGGCTCTGACAAGGCTGCTTGGTGCACACAGTCTTTAGAGAAGGCCCGGGCCCCCTCTGCTGTGACTAGGGGTGGGGGGGAGGTCCCCTGCTTAGGAGCCCAAAGGAGGACACTAGGAGGTGGAAGTGATGCCGCAGACCAGAGTCCGAAAGGCAGGTTGGGGAGGAAGAATATTGTAATTCCGGATGGGGAGCTGGAGAGGGAGCACAGAAGCTTTTGAGTGTGAAGAGAGAACGCAAGATGGGGAGGCTCCGGTAGCTTTCCCCATAGTCCTCCTATCAAATGAGACACAGTAGGTACTCACTAGATGGGAGCTATTAATATGTATACATACTTCTTAAATAATTAAGAAATTCTAAAACACTCAGCCCTGCAAGGTGCTATGGAGAGGGTAGCGTCCGTCCGTCCATCCATCCATCCATCCAATATTTATTAAGCACCAACTCTGTGCTAGACCCTATGTAAGGCACTGGAGCACAACAATGAACAAAAACAGACATGGACCCTCCCCGCACAGAGCTTAGAGTCTAGTGAGGGAGACAGGCTTTGAATAGGCAAACACACAAATAAAGAAATGATTTTAAAAGCAACCTGTGCCTTTCATCACGCAATTAACAATATCCGGGAGAGCCAAACTAAGGGGGCCAACTCTAGAAGGATGGCCAGGGAAAACCTCTTTGTGGAACTGCTGGGTAAGATAAGACCTAAAGGCGAGTGGGAATTGGCCAGGAGCAGATTGGTGAGTGAGCGCAGAAGGGACAATGGGAGCCAGGGCTACAAGAAGACTGATGGATGGGTTAAGCAGGGCCTGGGCCATGCAAGGTCTTGGAAGGAGGTGGGATTTTTGTTTTGTTTTGTTTTCATATTTAAGTGCAATGGGAAGTTACTGAAGGAGAGTGATCTAATTTAAGTTTTTAATGCTCTCTCTGGCGGTTGAATGACAAATGGATTAGGGAGGGGGATGAGAGCTGAAGTAGCAAGACCAGTGAGCCACTATTTCAGGAGCTAGCAAGGTAGGGAGGCCTCCCATGTCGTCCCTCTCTACCCACTTAGGGTCTAGAACACAGCCCGTCTCGACTTTGGCTGAACATTAGAACCACCTGGGGAACTTTAAGAATCCCAGGCTGTCACCCAGGCCCAGGCCACTTACATCAGCATTTCTCAGGGTAGGACCCAGGACCTACAGTCCTTTTTAAAGCTTCCCAGGGGATCTCAGTGTACTCTTCCAGTATAGTCTCCAGCTCCAAGAGGATGGGGAAGGGAATTTACATTTACTGAGCACCTACTGTGTGTCTGCTGCTAAGCCCGTTTAGTTGGCTCACATCCATTTCCTTAATCCACAGCTGTGAGAGATGGATATTACTGCACCCACTTTGCAGAAGAGGAAACCGAAACTCAGAAGAGTCTTTTCTACTTTCTGGCCTTGAGGAAGTCCTTTAAACCTCTTTGAGCCTCATTTATAGTGTGTGTAAATCAGGATGGTATCTACTTCATAGGATTGTCAGGAGAGTTAAATGAGGCAGGTTTGCCCACATTTGGAACATAATAACACTTCAATATATTATAACTGTTATTAGTGGAACCCAAGGCCCTAGAGTCAGTAAGTGGCAGAGGCAGGATTTGAGCCTCTGATGTGTTCTGTCTCCTCTAGGCCCCTCTGCTATAGCACAGGGGCCGCCTCTGCGGAAAGGCTGGATTGTGAGTGAACCCCGCCCAGGCACAGGGATCGGAGCCCCTACCCAAGCCTGGGAGGCAGCACCCACACCCACACTCCTCCAATCAGAGCTGCACTCACACCAGGCTTTCAGCAGGGTCTCCCTGCTTCCCTCTGAAAGGAGGGGCTGGGAACGATTCTCCCTTTTCAGAGATGGGGAAGTGGCTTGCTCAAAGGTGTAAAGTTAGAGACAGAGCTAAGAATGGCCCCAGGTCCCCTATTTCCCTGCTGCAGCTATTTTCCTCTTGCTGGGGCAATGGAGGGGCAGATGAGGCTTGACTCAGTGCCTAGAGCTAGTGTTGGGATGCCAAGAAGGGCGGGTAGTCTGAGGGTGAGGCCTGGGGCCAAGGGCCCAACTCCTCGGATCCAGTGCTGGTGGGTTCCCTGGCTGACCGGTGGGCCCAGCACCATGAGGGCCCTGGTGCCATCCTTCTCTGAGAGTGCCTCCAGCTGGAGCCCAGAGGTTTTTCTGAATCTACCCTGGCCATGCTGCAGATGCCATGGGGTCTACTACTGACATAGTAGGACAGAGCAGCTGTGAACACAGGCTCTGAAGTCAGGCAGACCTAAATTTCAACCCCGGCCCTGCTCTTCTGAGCTGTAATACCTTGGACAAGTTTAACTTAAACTAAGCCTCAGTTTCCTCATCTGCAAAATGGAGATAAGTAAAAAATAATGTAGATCAAATCAAGGATCTTGATAAGGAAGGAGCTCCAAGACATATTATTGGTTGAAAACAAAAATGCAGAAGAAAACCAAGATGCAGAACCGTTTCAATATAGCATGCACCAAGCTGAATTCTTAAAAAGGGATCTCTCATGCGTGCATGTGTGCGCTTGGATATTACAGATACTATATCAGAAAGCCCACAGAACAACCCTCCTCTGGGGAGTGGGGCTGGGGTGGGAGTAGGAAGAAGAGTTACTTTTCTTTGAATATAATTGGTTATAACTGGAGCTGTTTGAATTGTTTACCTTGTGCAGGTTTTTATTTTTTTCAATTAAAGTTTTTCTTTTTTTAATGGGGTTAATAATACTTACAGGGTTGATTCAAGAATTAAATAAATTAATGCATATAAAGTGCTTAACACAACACCTAGCACAGAGCAAGTACTCAACTTCATACCACAGTATTTGTGCAGCAGGTGGTAATTTCCATTGGTCCCAATTCTTCACTCCCTCTGCCGTGTATGCACACCCCCTCCATGGCCTCAGGACCTGCTCTGGCCAAGCGGGCGTGGTTAGGCATGCTCGTTTGCATTCCTGCCTTTTGCACACACAGGAAGTCCACAGTTTAGAATAAAGCTCAGTTTAGAATAAAGCTCAGCTGAGCCCAGTCCAGATCCACCAAAACCCAGTCAGCCTGCAGGAAATACATATTGTTGTAGGACCCTAAATTTTTGG
The DNA here is from genome assembly GCF_028023285.1 of Balaenoptera ricei. NCBI lineage: Eukaryota > Metazoa > Chordata > Mammalia > Artiodactyla > Balaenopteridae > Balaenoptera > Balaenoptera ricei. Next base: position 119,298,819 of record NC_082641.1, on the reverse strand, counting down.
AGTGGTTTGTTATACAGCATTATTATGGCAAAAGCTGACTATATGGCAGGTCCTGTGCTAAGTATAGGGGAGACGGGAGTGAGTAAATACAGACACCACCCCTGCCCTCATGAAGCTTATACTCTAATGACAAAAGGGCTATGAGAGCATTTAATGGCAGAGAGGCTTGATCTAGGCAGAGGGTCAAAGAAGTTTCCTTGAGGAAGTGACTTGAACTGAGACCTGAAGGATGAAAAGCAGTTAACTAGGTGAACTCCTCCAGATAAAGGAACAGAATGTGCAAAGGCCCTGAAGCTGGAAGGAAACACAGCTCCTCCTAGGGGACTGACAGTGGCTGGAAAACAGAGAAGTGTGAGATGGTGAGGTGGGTGGTGCACATCAGGCAAGGATTTTTTTAAAGCAACGGGAAACTATGAAATGGTTTGGGAAGAGGGTTTGGTGGAAGGGAGAGGAGGGCAGGATCAAATTTATTTTGGAAGAGGTCATTTGAACTGAGGTTATATACACACTGGAGTCATGTTAGTTGAGGTGGTATTGGAACTATTACAACATCTGCGCCCATCTCTGTATCTCAGCCACATTTGTGTCTATATCCCTAGCTGTGTCCTTGCCTTTGTATCTGGCCTCAGAAGCTCCAGGGCCCCCAGTTCCTTCCCAGATTACTGGGGTCCTTAAACCTTATGGTCCTCTTTATCCACACCACATGGGTATGCCCTGTGCATCTCTAAAACTCTTGCCCATCTTCTAGGTATCTTTGGTCTCTCCAATCTGGGCTGTGGTTGCTGGTCCTAGGCTGATGTCTCTGAACCAGCAGAGGCTGATGACTGCCCCCAGGGCTCCTGAGTCCGAGGCTGGGTGATGACTCCTCCCACATGCGGCAGAGGGAGAAGCAGGAGGCGCAAAGGGCCCCGGCATCAGCAAAGCTTCCATCAGTGCAAATCAATGCAAGATTAAAATTCATGATGGTTCCGGGGCACAACTGCAAACAATTTGTTCAGTAAACTTTGTTTTAATTGGCATTCGTAGAATTTCCTGTTAATCAGGCCCCTTGGGCTCTGTGGGGCTGGGTTGCTCTGTCTCCCCATGACAGGACAGGGAGTGAGAGGAAGGGTGGGTGTGAGAGGAAGGGGGAGGGAGGATGGTCAAATGTGGGTATCTGTAATGATGTGCCTGGGTATGTCTTGCTGTGTGGACTTGAGCACCAGATTGGGGTGTCCACAGATGACTTTGACCAGGAGAACCTCTGTGCCACTCCAGGCGGGTCTTTGTGTTTTAGGGGGATGGGTGTGCCTGAGTCAGAGTCTATGGGCCAGTTTGTTGGGGAGTGTGTCTGTTCAGGTGTGTGCCTAGGTGCTGGGGTGATGCGTATCTGTTGGGGCGTCTGTCCGAGCATGTGTTGGGACCTGTATCTAAGTGTTCATTTGTGTTGGTGCCTGCACACATGTAGCTGTCCAGGCATGGTCTGGGTCTCAGTGTGGAGGGGCTGGGCCCACAGCACTCACTTAGCCTTCTCTTTGGCTCCAAGAGATAGTAACTGGTGATGATCAAGTTGGGTCCTGACCTCAGAGGGTCTCCTGTCCACGAGTCCCTGGTCTATCCATGCTGGCTGTCACTGAACAGGGGCTGGGCCCAATGGTAACCTTCCACTCACACCGTGCCCACTACCTCTTTCACTGGGGCCCTGTTTCCCATCACGCACCAAAGGCCGGAGACCCAGGGCCTAAAGGCTTTTGAGGGTTCTGCTGAAAAATGTCAGTGACCTCATATATGAACAGAACTCACATGAAGAAATCACAAGTAATAAACGCTTAATACAGGTCTCCAAAATGGAGCATTATGCGAACTGCAAAGCTGCTCAACTCGTATGGTTATACACAAATCATATGCAGTGTAGGATCTGGCTGCATTTCATTCTGTTTGATATTATGGGAGGTACATCCTCCAGGGGTAAGAAGACCCAAGAAGGTGTAGAGACGGTCCTGGTCAGCTCCTCAAGCTCCGGCAGCGAGCCCTCCCCACCCTGGTCCCCAACTCTGCTCACTCTCACAAGGAGCCAACCTCTGACCTTGAACAGTGATGGGGTCACCTTGGCACACTGTCAGACCCTCACACACAGAGACTGGGAAGGCATGGCCGTGTGTGTGTGTGTGTCTGTGTGTGTCACATGCCTCTGAGTGCCAGGGCTACCTGCAGCTTGTGTCTCTGAATGGGTTTGTACTCAAACACAGAGAATAAGGGCAGTGCTCGTATTATGTGTAAGGTACTGTGTCTGATGCCCAGATGGTTAGGATGCTTCTTCCTGTGTGTGTGCGCACGCGCACATGTGCATGCCCAAGCAGATAACTTGCCTGAGCGTGAGGGCAGTTAGGGGTGTGCTGGCTTGGGGGGGGGGTGCGGGTGGCCCCCACCCCAGCATCCCTCACAATCATTATCCCAGCAGGAGCAGCTCTTGCCCTGGGGCCCGTCCTCACTGTTTCAAGCAGCTGCTGCTTTTCCCCAAATTAACCCCTCTGCTCCAGCTTCTCATTTTCTTGCTAGGGGGCCATGGGCTGGCTGGGGAGGGGTCTCCGGAGGACAGTGCCCCCAGCAGGCAAGCTGATCTTCCACAGACACCCCCGCCCCACCCCTTGTCCTGTGCCTGTGACAGCAGCGATTCTGTGACTGGGTATCAGAGTGTTGGTTGTGTGACTCCACACGCGCCCGTTTGTGTGTGTATTTGTGTGTGTGTATGTGTCAAGAGAGAGAGAGAGGGACTGGAGTTGGGTCTAGAACGTGAATGGTTCAAGAGCAGACAGGAATCTCGAAAATAGCTCATGCAGCTCTATGTCAAGAAAACCAAACAACCCAATCAAAAACCAAGCAGAATATTGAAATAGACATTTTTCCAAAGAAGACATACAGATGGCCAAAAAGCACATGAAAAGATGCTCAGCATCATTAATTATCAGAAAAATGCAAATCAAAACTACAATGAGGGGCTGCCCTGGTGGCGCAGTGGTTAAGAATCTGCCTGCCAACGCAGGGGACATGGGTTCAAGCCCTGGTTCGGGAAGATCCCACATGCCGCGGAGCAAATAAGCCCGTGCGCCACAACTACTGAGCCCACGTGTCACAACTACTGAGCCCATGTGCCTAGAGCCCGTGCTCCACAATAAGAGAAGCCAATGCAATGAGAAGCCCGCACACCGCAACGAAGAGTAGCCTCCGCTCACCACAACTAGAGAAAGCCCGCGGGCAGCAATGAAGACCCAACACAGCTAAAAATAAATAAATAAATAAATATATTAAAAAAAAAAAAAACTACAATGAGGTATCACCTCACACCAGTCAGAATGGCCATCATCAAAAAGTCTACAAATAATAAATGCTCGAAAGGAAACCCTAGAACTACTATATGATCTAGCAATCCCACTCCTGGGCATATATGTGGAGAAAACTGTAATTTGATACATGCACCCCAGTGTTCATTGCAGCACTATTTACAATAGCCAAGACATGCAAGCAACTTAAATGTCCACCGACAGAGGAATGGATAAAGAAGATGTGGTACGTATATACAATGGTACATATATACAATGGAATATTACTCAGCCATAAAAAAGAACAAAATAATGCCATTTGCAGCAACATGGAAGGACCTAGAGATTATCATACTAAGTGAAGTAAGTCAGACAGAGAAAGACAAACATCATATGATATCACTCATATGTGGAGTCTAATTTTTAAAAAGTGATATAAATGAACTTATTTTCAAAACAGAAACAGACTCACAGATTTCAAAAACAAATGTATGGTTACCAAATGGGAAACGTGGTGGGGAGGGATAAATTAGGAGCTTGGGATTAACATACACACACTACCGTATATAAAATAGATAACCAACAAGGACCTACTGTATAGCACCTGAAACTCTACTCAATATTCTGTAATAACCTATATGGGGAAGGAATCTGAAAAAGAATGAACATATGTTTATGTATAACTGAATCACTTTGCTGTACACCTGAAACTAACACAACATTGTAAATCAACTATACTCCAATAAAAAAATTTTTTTTAATTAAAAAAAAAAAAAAAGAGCAGACAGGGCCCCCTGGCTGCCTGGGAGGGGTGGGGCTGTCTCTTGGTCCCAGCATAGGGGTCCTGAGCCCCTCTGGCATTGGGGAAGGGCCAGAAGAACCTGGATTTCAGGTGGCAGGGACGTGGCTTTGCCCGGCTGGGGATGTTGAGGGTCCAGTCTAGGCTTATGCAGGGACACCCAGGGAGGCTCAGCCCAGGCAGAGGGTGGGCAGCCTCCTCCACCTGCCCGCAGGGCCAGATCCAGGCAAGGGAGACTCATGATCTCAGCAGAAGTTGCTGAAAAGAGAGGGAAGCAGGAAGACAGATGAAAGAAGAGAGAAGTGGGGAGAGAGAGTTAATCCCAGAGAACCTTGGTCTGAGCACCTCCCTGAGGCCAGGGAGGAAGGAGTGGGCTCCAGAGAGTCCACCTGAAACCCAGGGAAGGTGCAGACAAGGGAGCCCAGGCCTGGGGAGATGGATGGACAGATGTCTCCGCTATGGGCACTCTGAGCTCCTGTGACTGTGTAGAAGGACCCAATGCCATAGCACAGATCTGTAGACCATGTGAAGTGGGTACAGGGACATCAGCCTCTAGCGCCTTGGCTCTGACTTTAAGATATTCAAGTTCTACCATGTGCCCCTGGGATGCAGTCGTAAGGGAGACTCCGGCCAGCCCTCGTGGAGCTGCCGGCTACTGGGAGAGGCAGGGGAGGAACCAGCGAGGGGATGGGGGAAGCTCAGGGCTGTGGCGGCCCAGATGAGGCACATGACCCAGCCTAGGGATTAGGGAACATTTTTGGAGGAGGTGACATCTCAGCCCAGGGCCTGAATATAATAACAACACGGATTATCATCTGTAATAATAGTGACAAACAATAGCAATACTGAGCAACCTATCGCATGCTAGATATTTTATCTTGTTTAAGCTTTATAACTGCCCTGTGAACTAGGTACTAGAATCCCCATTTTACAGATGAGAAAGTTGAGGCTCAGAAAGGTGAAGTACTTTGTCCAGGAACAGAATAGCTAATAAGTGACAGAGCCAAGATTTCAAGTCCAGCAAAATCTGCACATTCACCCCAGTGAGACAGAGCCTCCTGTGGCCCTAAGTCACCTTTCCTAATTTCAGCAGCAGCCCCGTGGGCCTCTGAACACCCCCTCTGACCCTCAGAGGTTAGCCTGGCAGCATGGACCAGGCCCATGTGGGCAAGATGCAGGAGAAATTGGGAAGGGCAGCTGAAGTCCACAGGCCGGTGTTTGCAGAGACTGACATCTACTTGGCCTTGTTTTCATTGCTTTTTGGTTGAGAAGGGAAAAGGCCCACGTTTTTATGACACCAGCTTGTGATTCTATTTTCTGTTTAAATTCTGGGTGAGGGAAAAATAAGAGACATCAGAGAAACCTTCAGAATCTCATTTCAAGAGTCTGAGCTGCAGATAAATGAGCCTCCTCCAGAAACGCTACATCAAAGCGAATTTTCTCAGCTGTATTTTCTTTGTTTTAATAGGGCCATTTACTACATTAATATTCCAGGAAGTCATTTTAATTTCATGTTTATCATCCATTGGGAAAGTTAAACAGGATCAATATGGAACCAGTGGCAAATTTGGGGATCTTGGGGGAGAAGGGGAGTGTTTGGAGGCTATGGTGATTCCACAACCGGGAGTCCTTAGGAGGGGGAGGAGGCTGGGGAAGGGAGGAAGGGATGGGAGGGGTGGGGGAGGGGAGGGGAGGCTGGGGGAGTTGTCAGGTGGTAATTGTCTGAATCCGCAGAGAAGGAACAATTACTGGGCAGCTACTAGTGTGAGGCACTGTGCACACCTTATGTTTTTCAATCCTCACAACAACTCAGGAAGTAGGTACTCATTCCCATTCCTCACATATAGGGAAACTGAGGCTCAGAAGATTTGTCACATGTCCAAGGTCTTATAGAACTCTGATTCATAGACTGATTCATTCTTTCAAAAAATAGGTGTCATGCACCTGCTATGTGCCAGGCATTTACCTAGCAGCTGGAGGCTTTAGGTCAATGAAAGTTAATTTACCAGAAGTCTAAGGCTCCATGTCAAGTCCACGGAATGCGTCTTTTTGGCGAATTGCCTGCTTCCGAGGAAACAGGTGGATCCCTGCCCTTGTGGAGGTTACGGTTAGGCGGGAAGACAGTTATTCATAAAGCAGTCACACAAGTCAAGATGAACTTGCCCCTATGGTAAAGGCTTGGGGCTGGAATGGGGGCTTCAGCTAGACTGGCAGGTCAGAGGAGGCTTCCTGGGGGTGGTGATGCTCCAACTGAGATCTGAGGGAAGCGAGGGAGGCAGCTGGGTGAGAGGGAAGAGCAGAGTGGTGTGGCAGGGAGCAGCCCCAGTTCCAGGGAGCAAGAGAAGGGAGCACCCAAGTTGGGAGGAGCCAGGGACCTGGCAGGACAGCAGACGTGATGGGAACTCCTGAGCCAGGTAAGGACTGAAGGAGCCCAGAAGGCCGTGAGGCGGATGTACACTCTGGGTCAGACTGTGTGCACTGAAGTCCTCTGAGCTCTGTAAGGCAAAGCCGGGCAGCGGCGGAAGGAGCCGGGTAGGAGGCAGTGGATCTTGAATAAAACCCAGCGAGCCGAGGTGTCTCCGGGGACGTGGAGGAGGACAAGGGGGGTGGAGCTGGATCTTAAAAGCAGGGGATCGCTCTGCAGGGAACTGACAGGTGAAGAAGGCAAACTCTTGGAATCATCCGTGATCCTCTTTCTCTCACACTGCCCACATTTTATCCTTGAGCTCATCCTGTTGGCTTTACGTGCGCAATAGACCCAGAACCCGACCTCTTATCACCACCTCCACTGCTCCCTCGCTGAACTCAGCCACCACCTACTCTCACCCAGATTATTGCAACAGCCTCCTAACTCTTCTCTCTAATCCTGCTCTTGACCCCAACAGTCTGTTCTCAGCACCACAGTCAGAGTGATGCCTTTAAAACATAAATCAGATCATGCCTAAAACCCTCTGGTGGATTCTCGTCTCATTCGTCTCATCTCATTCAGATAAAAGCTAGTCCTTACGAAGGTCAACAAGGCCCACACAATCTGCACTTCCCCCATAACCGCCTTTGCTAAGGTAGCTCCTCTGGCCTGCTTGCTATTCCTAGAATATGCCAGGTATGGTCCCACCTCAGAGCCTTTGTAGTTTGCAGTTGCTCTTCCCTCTCCCTGGAATGCCCTTCCCCCTTGGGTGCTTGCTCACTCCTGCACTTCCTTTGAGTCTTTGCTCCAGGTCACTTTGGCTGCGGCGGCTGGCGTGGTGGCGGTAGGGAGACATCCTCTGACCCCCTATTTCAACTGCAGTCCCCCCATCAGCACGCCCTCCCTTCCTCTTACTGCTTGGTTTTTTTCTATCACATTTCTTGCTTCTAACAGGTGTTATAATTTACTTACTTATCTTGTCTGTGGTCTGCCTGCCCTGACTGAATGTATGCTCCACAAGGGCAGGGATTTTTGTCCCTTTGGTTCACTGTTACATCCCCTGCGCCTAGAACAGTGCCTCCTCGTCACAGGTGCTCAGCCAGCCAGATAAGAAGGGGCACCTCCCCACTTTGGGAGGCAGAGAGCAAAGGCCCAAAGAGAATACTATTTCTGTGCTGAGGTGTTTTTGATTTAATTTTTTATTTCATTGACTCCTAACAACAGCCCTTTGTGGTGACAACTATGATTGGCCTCATGTTACAGATGGGAAAGCTGAAGCTCAGAGAGGCAGTGAAGGAGTGGCAGAGCTGGGCATCCTTCAGATCTCAAAGGACAGGCAGTGGTGCCAGATGGCCTGAGCTGGTGCCAGGTGCCTCCATGCACCATCTACAAGACCCTGGACAAGCTTCTGTCCTCTCTGTGCCTCCGTGTCCTCATCTACACAATGGGAACAGTCACAGTACCTACCTCCCAGGGCTGTTGGGATGATTCAGGGTAACAGTACACGCACATGCCTTAGTGTGGGACGCTTGGAAGACACTTGGTAATGCTAGCTGTTATTATTCTTGGAGCTGCACTCTGCTGCCTGAGTCAGGCCTCTGCGCCCCTCCCCACCCAGGGGTCTCCACAGAGTTTCCACAAGGGACCTCAGGTCAGCCCAGGGCTCTGCCTCCAAACGGCAGTGGCCAGGCTTGTCCACTCCCATTTGTTTAGGCAGAATTTAATTTCTCCCTAAGCTGAGAGTCTTCTGCCCCCCTCCTGCCCTCTCTCTTGCTCTCATCAGCGGGAAAATGAGCTCCGGGAGCTTTCCCCTGGTCCAGAAATCCAAGGTGAAGAATTTCATTAACAATCAAGAGGACATAATCAACATTCTAATAATTCCAGATCCATACTCCCCCTTTTGCAGCCCCCCCAAAGTGCCCCCATCCCCCCCACTCCACCCCATTCCCAGCTCTCCCAGACACACTCACCTTGACAAAGAAATCTCATTTCCTCTCCAGCCAAATTTGCTTTGCTATTAAATTCAGCACCTTACCTTCTGTCCTGACAATGAGGGGTTGTACTCCAGACTTCCTGGACTTCTCCTGCTTCTGAAAGAGACATGAATGCGAAGGATGGGGTCATGATGGACTTGCTTCTCTTACACCTCCTGGAAGGTTCCACGGTGGGGTGACACATTTTCCCCCTAAGGACTCAGGTCCTCCCTGCCCCGTTGCCAGAGAAGCAGAACTTCTGGTGTGTGTGGGGTGCTCTGGTCACCTCTTCTCCAGGACTGTAGAGGGATCGAGAGCTGGTCAACGCCCTTTTCAAGTTCATTGGCATTTTACACAGTACAAGGGCCCTACCTCAAACCCCCCCACCCCAGCACTTGGGGAGATCTAGCCTGTACCACCTTCTGGCTGTTTGATCGTGGGTAAATCAATCTTTCTGGGCCTCAGTTTCATTATCTGTAAAATGGGGATGGTAGCAATAATGCCCTTCTCTCAAGGTCACTGGGGAATGAAATGAGATACTGCTTAGCACAGTGCCTGGTATGGAATGGGCACATAGTGAGTAGTCGTAGTCTGTCACAGCATCTTTGGCACTTGAATCCTGAGCCGTGGTACTCACCATCCTATCTCTCACCTCACTCCTGCCTTCATCCCCTTGGAGTACGCTGCGTTCTTATCGATACAGTGAAGCATGAGACATGAGTGTGTTAAACAGACATTTACAATCCAGTGTGGTCAGAACTGCGACAGGTGAAGTTCTGGGGGCTTTTGGAACCCAAAGTGGGTGTTATGTGGTGGTCAGAGGCTCTGGTGGGAGCTGAGACTGGAGGAATGAGGAGGGATTTGCCTGGAGAGGATGAGTGAGAAGGGGCTCTGAGCATGGAAACTGTCAGTGCAAAGAAATGGAGGTGAGAACTCCCGGGGGCTAGAGAGGAGAGCCTTATGGGGTGTGCGTGGGGGGCAGTCAGGAGCCAAGGCCAGAGTGGTCAACCAAGCCTTGGAAGCCACCAAGGGGAGTTTGGCTTTTATCCTCAGGGTGTGTGGAGCCACTGTGGAAGGACACCAAGGAGAGTACTGGCCTGACTGTTCTAGAAACTTCTGTCTGGCTACAGTGTGGGAGGGAGACAGGAGAGGGGCAAGGGTGGACGTGGGGAGATGAGTGAGGAGGGGGTTGGGGCCTGGGCTGCTGAGGGCTGCGGAGAAATGTGCCTTCCAGAGGCATCCTGGCCAGGGCTGGCGCTGACTGACAAGGTAGGGCTGGCGCTGACTGACAAGGTGGAGCTGACAGTGGCCCCCTGGAGTCCGGCTTCAGCACCCACAGCCACTGCGGGCACCTGGAAGAGGCACAGGGGCCCCCTGCATGTCTGGGCCCCGGGGGTGGCTTCACGTGGCCCAGACCTGTCTGAGAAGGTGCCTGAGGAAGCCCTGGGCTGCTGGAGTGGAGCCTGGAGTCCACAGTCATCCTGGCCTGGCCCAGCCCCGTGCTCTGTGCAGCTGGGGCCCCAGGATCCCAGGCTCAACAGAGGCTGTGGCAGTATGTCGAATTCTCTAATCTCTGAAGCCTCCTGAAATCCCTTTGGAGCCTTGAGCGGCCCTGGGGCGCACTTCCCTATCGTGGCTCCATGGCAGGGCTCACAGCACCTTCCTTGTGCTTCATGCACTCACGCTACACCACACACACACACACACACACACACACACACACACACACACACACGATGACCCTTCCAGGCTCTATGATGAGCCCTGGGGGGAGGGGGAGGAGGAGGAAGAGGGAGAAGAAAAGATATCCCCAGTTCCATTCTCCATGGCTCAGGCAGAGATTAACCCCTTAGGGGACAGGGGAGGGACGCTACTGTGCTCCAAGTGACAGGGTGCTCTCCCTACTGGAGCTTCAGCTGGGCATCAAACCTAAAGACCCCTTCCCTTCTAGCTCCTTCCTAGGGCACACAGCACTGGGTCACGTCCCCAACCTCTGCCCTACTCCCTAAGGGGATCTGCGGCAGGTCTGGCTGTGCATGTGTGCGCGCATGCGTGCGTGTGTGTGTGTGTGTGTGTGTGTGTGTGTGTATGTGTGTGTGTCGGGGAGAAGAAGGGAAGTCTTGCCTCCGTTTCCAGCAGGGAAAGGAGGAAGAGGTTAGACAGATGGTTACAAGCCTCCTGGAAGGTTTCCCGCCCTCACCCTCCAGCCCCCAGTCCTTCCTCCATATGGCAGCCACATTACTCTCCTGCCCCACATCTTTCTATAGCTCCTCAGTGCCCTCAGACTCAAGTCCAAATTCTCCAACAAGGCTGACAGGGCCTCCATCCATTCTCCAGCCTTGCGTTAACACCCCTCCCCCAGAGCCTCCAGGCCTCTTCCCACTGCTGTTCCCTCCGCTGGTCCAGCCCCCCACCCTACGCTTCTTGCTCATTCTTTAGATATCAGAAACCTTGAAGCAAAGTTTCTCAGATTCCTCTTTCAAGCTAGAAAAGTCTCCTCCTTTGGGCGCCCCAGGACACCACTGGCCTCCCCCACCCCCAGTGAAGCCTGTGCTTCTCCTATCCTCGCTCTGATCGCTCTGTGTCATACCTGCCTGGCCCTTTCCCTCTCGAGGCTGTGAGCTCTGTGAGGGCAGGAACTTGCCTTTCTAGAATCCTCAGTGCCCAGCACCATGCCTAGTATTCATTAAATATTAGTGGAAGGAAAACCCCAGGAATTATCAAAATGGTGTTATCTTTCAGGCTAGAAGCTGGCTGGAGATCACCAAAACAACCTCTTGTTTTTGGAATAAACTTGCCCAAGGTCACAGAGAGGGAGTGGTTGAGCCAGGAATAGAATGCAGGAGTCCTAACCCCTGGGCCCTTGCCCTCCCACAGTGGGATCCAGGGAAGAAGTGGAGGCAGCTGGCAGGAAGTGGACACAGGGGGCGGGGCTCGGTCTAAGGATCCCGCAACAGCAGTGCCCACGGTGTTTGCACAGATGTGTGTGTGTGTGTGTGTGTGTGTGTGTGTGTGCTGCACTTGACTGGCTAGGAACCCCCTCCTGCCACCCCACAGTGAGGGGACCCAGTTCCCTGGGGAGGAGCCCACCCAGGACTCGGTGCTGGGGTGTCGTGGAGGCCAGGTGGTCAGACTGGACTGGGGATTTGTCATCTTAAACGCCTGTGGAAGCTGAGAGCGGATACCCAGGGGCCAAAGCAGACACTGGGGATGCAATCATAGGCTAATAGCCTCCCAGCCTGAGATGCAATGAGGGGGGAATTCCTTGCGGGCTGGTAGGCAGCAGGGATGGGCAGTAAGTTGTTCGGAGTTGAGGATGGGGGCCCACCTCTGCCAGTCCTGGCTCAGGGTCAGAGGGGCCAGGATGAGGGCACAGGTGGGTAAGGAGATCTCCAAATAGAAGGAAGAGTAGGGACATGGGTGCTAGTGAGCCAGAGGCAGGCCTTGGAGGTGAAGCACAATCATGGAAGAGTAATGGGGTGGGGTGTTTTCCCAGGACCCCAGTGTAACAGTGAAAGAGCCAAGCTAACTAACTTAGATCCTCAGCCTTTCTGAGTGGCGGTTTCCTTCCCTATAATATAGGAATAATAATAACAGAATCTATCTTGAAGGCCTATTGTGAAAGTTAAATGTGAAAAAGCATGTGGAATACTTAGCTCAGAACGTGGCCCTTATTAAGTGTTTAGTAAACCATCACAATGACGGGAAAGATTTAGGGTGGTGCTGTCACATACCAGGCATACACACAAAATTTGGAATCATACAGGCCTGGGTTCGAACCCCAGTTCCTCCACTTAGAAGCTCAATGACTTTGGGCAAAGACCCAGCCCCTGGCCTGCTATCTGTAAACAGAAGTAATAGCAGTACTTAACTTCAGCCAGGGGTGAGAGGAAGGTCAATAGGGAATGTCAACTGCCCTGGAAACAGGTTCTCCCTAAATGGTAGCTCCCAGGATGGAGCTGGGGTCACCCATGGGCCCCGGATCACAGCTCCAAATCTTCTGCCACTGAGACCACAAGGCAGCTCTCTCTGACCCCAGGGATCCTACCAACCCAGCCTGTCTAAGACAAAGGTCTGCAGATCTGGCTTCCTGCCGGAGCCTTGCGAGGGGCCAACAGGGAGATGTGACTGTGGTTTGGAGGGTGAGTTCTGTTTTGAAACTGCCACCAGATACACTGCAGCTGTGAGGAGCTGAGAACCGGCTGGATAAGTTTAGTCACAACTGCAGCCCCAGGCCCGGCCTCACCTGGGGTGGGAGGGGGAAGAGGGCATGGGGGGTTGCCATGCTCATCCTAACTGGCCTTTACTGAGCACTTTATCTACATCACCTAGTGTAATCCTCGTAACAACCCCATGAGGAGGCATAGGTATCATTCTTATTTTACAAATGGGGAAACTGAGCCCAGAGAGATGGAACGCCTTGCCCAAGCCTGCCTAACTAGTAAGCGTCAGCCGCAGGATTGTAACTCACTCGGGACTGCCCCAGAGCCCAGACTTTTCAGCCCAGCAGCTCTGAGCTTCAGGAGAGGGAAGCTTGGTTAACAACCTGTGTCACACATACTCCTGCAGGATCCCCATTCTGGAGGTCTGGAGGAATATGCAGGCTGGCAGTGTTAACAAGCCCCTGGATTCAGTTCCTGGTGGTCTAGGGACCACTCAGGGAAGGCCCAGGCTGATATCAGGCTGGGCTGAGGTAGAGACCATTGACTGGGCTGGAGGTCGGGGTGCTCCAGCCACTGTGTTCCAGCCCCATGGTCCCTCCTTACCTGCCTGCCTGGCTAGGGAATCAGTCCAGGTGCTTTGAGATAAAGAGGAAGTCCAGTCCCGAACCTGCTGAGGTGGCTGTTTTGGGGTAAATATAAACCTGGATTTCCTGGGCCCTGAATGACTCAGCACAACTGGACCCAAGGTTTTCCTCTCCTCTGTTGGTGGAGAAGGTAGAAATCAGTGGCACCCAACTCCCTGGAAGTCATTTCAGTGAAGAGATCTCCTCCCCCAGCTCTAGCACAGGCTTTGGAAGAGGAAGCCACACTCTGTCCCCAGGGCCCACCTGAGGCCAGGGAGACAGCCTGGTGTCGCAGCAAGAGCATGGGCCAGCGTGGGCCTGAATTCAAATCCCAGCCCTGCTACTTACCGGCTGTGTGGCCCGAGTCCCAGTTTCCTTGTCTGTAAAATGGGGATAAGCGTATCCACCTCTGCAAAGACTAATAAGGAACATTTGCGAGGAAAGCACAGGCATTCTGCAAGTGTTTGTTTCCTTTCCTCTCCAGCCCCCAAGCCTCTCTGGCAACTGACATTCACCATCAGCAGCAGAGCCGTCCCCAGACTCCTCTTTAAAATGCGCAGAACCCGGAAGAGAGGGAGGGTCATTAAGTCTACCTGAGATGAAGCGCGTGCAGAGCGCTGACTTTCACAGCTGTAGGATGGAAATTATGATGTCCCTGTTATTGAGTTACTGACACCTGGGAAAAGCAGGTCTGGCAAGGCCTTCAAAAGAAGATTCTGGCCCCACTCTCTTATTTTAAAAAAGGAGAAAGGCTGAGAGGGGGAGCTGCTGGCCCAAGGTCACCCAGAAAGTCAGGGGCTGGTAGAGGCCGGCTTGGATCCACTTCACCTGAGATTCTGCTTCCTTCGTGTCAGGAGAGACAGGTTGGGGGCTGGGGCGCTGACAAGGAGGCCCTGCTGCTCTTGGCCACTTCCCTGGCACCTGGAGCAGTCCCTGGCACATGGTGGAGATTCCATAAGGATTTCTCAAATAAATGAGTGAATGAATGAATGAGGTAGCAGGAAGACAAAGCTGCCCTCCCAGAACAAGAAGGTATCTCTGTGAGACTATGGTCACCTTGACACGGGGCCCTCAGGGCCTCCCCAGGGCTGAGTCCACATGTCCACTTTGCCCCCCTCCAGATGGCAGCTGGGGAAGGGGGAGGGGGACTCCTCAGCGACTGGGACCAGAGCTGCAGCCAGAGGAATGGAGGTTAGACAGCAAGAGAGTTACTTGAAGGAGGCAGGGAGGCTGGGTGGCTTCTTTCAGAGCTCTTAGAGGGAGGAATGCTCTGTCTGTGTCTGAGGTGGGCGGGCAGGAGGGCTTTGTGAGGCCTGGGGTTGGGGGGGGGCAGTGGCTGGGGGAACTCTGAGTCACTCTTGTTCAGAGCCTGGGACATCTGCGGGGGGAGGGCGGTCTGTGCGGGCAAAGGCCACCTCTGCTCCTTGGAGGTAGACCACGCTCGGCTCGCTCTGGCTGCTCAGGATCCTGTTGCCATGGAGATACCAAGGCTCCTCTGAGAGCATTAGAGGTACTGGGCATGTCCTGCCCTCAGCATGGTTTAAAGCCTGCGGTGGGGGTGCAGGTGCAGCTGGGGCAGCAAAGAGCTTTGGTAGGACCTTGTCGGGCACAACACCAAAGACATAGGCGACATGGCAGACACTGGCTTTAGAGTCCACAGACCTGGGCCGGAATCCCAGTTATTAACTGGTGGCCTTGGACAAGGGACATCACATCTCTGAGCCTCAGTTCCATCATCTGTAGAACGGGGTTGATAAGAGTCTTCCTAGGCTGTCCTGCCGTTCCCTCGAGCCTGCGCACGGAAAGTGCAGTGCTGGGCCGGTGAGACTCAGTAAGTGGTAACCATTAGTTCTATAATGGGCATTAGGGTTGGTGCTCTGCAGGAGTCTGCCTTGAAGGCAGCAGCTCCCTGCCCTCAGCCTGCTCTTTGGGATGCCTGGGTGAGTCTGGAGAGCGGCCTGACTCTTCTCCACAGACGCAGGCGATCAAGAGTCAGGACTTATGTCATCCTTTGAACATGGGCCTGGAGACTCTGCCGCAGGCACATCTGAAAAATAAATAATAACAACTTGAATAATTCACAGAATCCGTGTGAATAATTCACCATGGCCTCCCAAGCACCAGCCGATTAGTCACCGCAGACCCAGGCTCCGGTCCTCTCTGCCTCTGGTTGCCCTGGGGAATGCGGCCTGGCCCCCGGGGCAGGAGGTGGAGCACATGCAAGACCACTTGCGGGTAGGGGAGCCGGGTGTGGAGAGGACTCCCAAGGCTGCAGGGACCTGGGGGCACGGCTGGGAGGTAGGGTCCATGGTCTCTCTGGGTTCTACAGAGACCTCTGTGCTGGGGCAGCCAAAGGGGACTGTCCGAGAGACCCTGAGCAAAGGGGATCCTGCAGCCGGCCATTGCTGCTTCCCCTCTCTGGGCTGCATTTTGGAGACTTGGAGGGAGAAGAGCCCTTCTTGGTACATTTTCATAACTAGTGACTAGCCCACTGTAGCCCCATCTCCACAGGGACCCCAGGCTGGGAGGTGTCTCAGCCCTGAAATCAATCCTGCAAAGCCCACACAGACCTCTCATGTTTCTCCTGGGAGGTAGGATGAGGTGGGGATTAAACGCCTCCGCTCAGGACTCAGACAGACTTCAGTTCAACCACCCGGTCACTGACTATGTGACTTGACCAGATGGCACAAATGTTCCAGGGCTCCACTTCCTGGTCTGTAAAATGGGGATTAAAAACACCTGCTTCATAACGTTATTACTGTTCTGCGGATGAAATGATGTAATGACCATAAATTGCTTAGCGCAATGCCTGGCACATAGTAAGTGCTAAAAAACAGTAGCTGTGATAGATACTCATTACTTTCCAAAGATAGCATGCTGGGGACTCGGGGCAGGAAGAGGGCTGCTCAGACGTTGCAGATGTTCACATAAGACATGATCTGCAGGCCCAGGAGACGGGCATAGACTGCCAGGCGACCCAAGGGAGGCCTGCCTGTTAAAGTGTGGGTGGCCTCCAAGATCCTCCAACTAGGTCCTCCACTCAAAACACCCAGTATCCTCCTGAGCACTTGCACAATTTGTGATTGTTTTCTTGGCTCTTTATCACATTCTGATTATGTGCCTTCCCCACTTGACTGTGAGCTCCATGAGGACAGGGACCTCATCTGTCTTGTTGACCAGTATCTCCCCAGGCCCCAGAATACTGCCTGGCACATAGTAGGTGCTCAGTAAATACTTGTCCATTGAATGAATAGATGCCTCAGCTGGGCAAGGTTTTAGAAGGCACGAGATCATGAAGAGCTGCCAGAACGGAGCCTCCACTGTGGGTGGGTCAGGAGGGGTTCTGGCGACAGCAGCTGGGTGTGCAGCTCAGAGGGGGAAGGTGGTTCTGGGGCTGGCCCCTGCCACACTGGCTGCTGGTGATGCTTCAGGGGCGGGGGCAATGCCTGTCTCCCTGTTTTTTTTTTTTTAAATTTTTATTTTATTTATTTATTTATGGCTGTGTTGGGTCTTCGTTTCTGTGCGAGGGCTTTCTCTAGTTGCGGCAAGCTGGGGGCCACTCTTTATCGTGGTGCGCGGGCCTCTCACTATCGCGGCCTCTCTTGTTGCAGAGCACAGGCTCAGTAATTGTGGCTCACGGGCTTAATTGCTCCGCGGCATGTGGAATCCTCCCAGACCAGGACTCGAACCCGTGTCCCCTGCATTGGCAGGCAGACTCTCAACCACTGCGCCACCAGGGAAGCCCCTGTCTCCCTGCTTCTTACCTCCCAGGTAAGCCTTCCCTAGACCAACAGCACAAAGGAGGCTTAACGGTGGCACAGACTCGCTGCACCTTCCCCAGTAATGATTTAATCGCTTGTTTAGAATTTCCTGTGGCATTAATGATTATCCCCCAGAACAGAGGGAATAATTGGCTGTGTTCTCACAGTGAGCGAGCTCCCTGTTAGCAGGGAGCTGAGCCTGTTCTTCTCTAATCTTCTTCTCTCACCTGCCTGCCACTCACTCGCCAGGTGATGGAGATGG
Source organism: Balaenoptera ricei (assembly GCF_028023285.1). Lineage (NCBI taxonomy): Eukaryota > Metazoa > Chordata > Mammalia > Artiodactyla > Balaenopteridae > Balaenoptera > Balaenoptera ricei. The sequence continues at coordinate 119,281,532 of NC_082641.1, read as the reverse complement.
ATGACCTCCTGCGTGCAGGGTTGCTGGGAAGCCGCCTGGAGCTGCAGGACCTCACCAGGGCTAGGAGGCTGCAGGGAGGGCAGAGAGACTGAGAAAGAGATGCACAGAAACGCAGACAGTGATGGAGAAACAGCAAGAGGCAGAGACGGTGAGAGAGAATGATACTGGGAATCCGTGTTCTCCGGCCGAGTAATCCCCACACTCAGCTCATAGCTTCCAGTTCTCCCCAGCCGCCTCACTCGTGCTGTTTTACAAAAGCTTCTGTGCATGAATGTGAACCCTCCTGTGTGCACACGTGGACATTTCTAGGGCAGTGGTTCTCAAAGGGCGGTACCTGGACCAGCAGCATCAGCAGCACCTGGAGTTTTCTTGAAATGTACATTCTCAGGCCCCACCCCAGACCTACTGAATCCCAAGCCTGGAGGTGGACCCTAGCACTCTGATAAGCTTTCTAGGTGATCCTGGTGTACCTAAGGGTGAGATGGCCTGCTCTAATGTACAGAGTGTGTAGAGGTGTGTGAGGTGGATACACGTGCTGCTGTGTGGGTACATGGCCATGTGTACGCACATGTGTACAGGTTGCCTGTGTGAGCCTTTGGACCCCTGTCCCCAGTCAGGGAGCTTCTGCCGCAGAAGCCGGAAAAGGCCCAGGCAGAAATCAGGTCCAGGGCTGCTGCTCGTGGAGAGGAGACTCAGGTCCAGCTATCAACTGCCCCAACATAGCCACCTGCCCCTGGGTGGCCACAGGACCCCCTGCCAGGGGAGTCTGAGAGGGGTAAGAGGGAGCCACCGTCCCTGCCGGGGCCTCCATAAAGTAGACCCGGGAGCAGGATCTGCTGAGAGTTGCTGGCCTCAGCTCTGACCCCCTGCAACGTGGCTCAAAGGGAACCATGTCCTGGCCCCACTAGACCAGGGACTGGGAATCCTAGGGACCTGTCTCCACCCCAGCCCTCCGTGAGCCACTGCTGTTGGGCTTTGAGGAAGTGACTTTTCAGGGATTAAGCAATGTAAGGAGTACTATGCAAGGCTGGGGGGAGCGAATGATTGGCTCTCAGCCGAGAGCCACAGCATCCACCTGCCGGAGCAGCCGGCAACTCAGCACAGTTTTGGCTTGTGGGTGATATTTCAGGAAGGGGGAGTGGGAGGCAGGGTGGGGTGAGAGCGACCCTGGGGACTCTGAGGGTGGCTCTGGGATGTGAGGGTATTGCAGGGGGAGGGGAGGGAAGGGAAGGGGCAGAGGAGGGTTATGATGGGGGTGGGTAGGGAAGCAGGGGAAAGGGGGAAGAGAGCGGGGGAGGCCGAGGGAGGCTGGGCAGACTGAAGGAAGTGAGGGAGGGAAGAGGAGGGGGAAGAGCAGAGAAGGGAGATACTGTGGGTGGAGGAGGGAAGAGAAGGAGAGACGGCTGGTCAAGACAGCAGAATAGTGAGGGTGGTGTTCCCAAAACGGTCTTCAGGGGGCTGGATGGAGGGAGGTCTCTAGGGAGTGGGGATGCCGGAGGCCCAGGGAGGAGGGGGCATGGAGGCCCCTCCCACCCTAGGCTAACCTGAAGGAAGGGGTGTGGGCATGAAATTCACTAGGAATCTGAAACAAATAAAGTGAGCTGCTTGTTGAGTTTTGTATTTAACAAGACAAATAGATGGAAGGAGTATGAATAATTAGGAAGTAATGAAGACCTTGCAAAAATAGCTTTTTCTTAAAAAAAAAAAAAGAAGGTAGCAAATAAAATAGGTACTCAGAAAGCCAGAACATATGCAAATTGCCCATCCTGGGCTGGTGAGTGAGTCAGCAAGCCAGGACACCCGGCCCCTAACAGCTTAGCTGGACCTGGGGAGGGGGTGGAGGGGGGAGTTGGCCAGGCAGCCAAATCCTGCCAGAGTGGGCTGGGAAGTTGAGATCATGTACCTCCCCCTCGCTTCCCAGCCTGCCGCTCTCTGCTGGAGCACCTGGGACCCATTTGGGGGAGACCATAGCAGTCCCCAGCAGAGATGCTGACCTCAAATGTCTAAGCCCCAACCCCCAGCAGCTCTCACTTCCTTTAATTACCACTGGGGACCCATCATCCATTAATTTCATGCAGCCCTTTCTGAACTCCTTCCTATTTTCAGCTTGTGCAGACCCCTTGGGGGTAACAAAGTCCAGAAGTTGGACAGCAGCTGTGTAAAGCAGGACTTCCCTTTAGAAATCCTAAATTAAGTAACTCCAGCTTCAGAAGGAACCTCCTTGTTCTGCTCTAATGTTTCCTTATCAGTAACTTGGGAGGTTTGGTCCAACACTCCTGCCAGCCCCCAATGTTTCCAACAGCCCCCTTGCTCCAACATTACAAATATTCTGAGCTCTGAAGTCAGACTTGGGTCCAAATAGGGGATCTACCACTTCCTAGCTGTATGATCTTTGAGCAAGTCACTTATCTTTCTGTCTGTAGTGTTTCCATCTGAAAAATGAGAAGTAATTATATTGCCTATTTCAAAAATTGGCACATGATGAAATAATGTATGTAAATCATCTAAAACAGTTCCTAGCACATAGTAAGTTGTGGTTCTGTGCCAGGTGCTGTTCTAGGCCCCAGTGGGAGAGCCGTGAGCAAGATAGGGAGACCCCTGCCCTCGGGCAACTTCCATCCCAGGAGGATGTGGGAAGGTGACCATTAGCCAGGACACAAAAGAATACAGTGATCCCAAAGAGTGGTGGAGCTCCGAGGACAATGAAGAGGTGATGGGAAGGTGGGGGACAGATGACTGATCTGGGAAGACCTCTCTGCTAAAGTGGCATTTGAGCTGAGAAGAAGCCCAAGAAGTTGTCTGGGGGAGGAATTTTTGAAATTAGTCTCAAGGTTCGTAAGCAGTTCAGGACCACATTTTCTGTATCCTGTGTGATTTCAGAGAATTTGACCCCCTCAACCCTCATCCCACTCTCCTTCCTTCTCAGGTTCCCCACTCTGGGCTGAGTCCCCGTCTGTTCACGGTTCCAAGGCCCGAGAAAGCAGTGGAGCTGCCAAAGGGCTAAGAGCTCGGCCTCCTCCTTCCTTCGCTCCCTCACTCCCACGCTGTCCCTCCCTGGTTCTCTCCCCTTGCCGCTGCCCAGGGTGATGGATGCCTCCTTCCCAGGGCTGAGTCATGCGCTGCCTCTTAGAAGCTCTGGGCGATGTCTCTGCCACCTCCCCACTCCCTGCCAGCCCCAGTGGGGAGGCATGTTTATAGGGGCTTTCCCCGGGGACACACATGAATTCTGCTTCACTCTGGCTTCAGGCTGCAGGAGAAGGGGCAGCTGCTCAGAGCTACTGTCTTTAATGCACACCAGGAAACTGAGACAGGGAGGCTTGCCTGTGCTGCCACCCGGCAGAGGCTGAGCAGGGGCTTGAGGCCAGATCTCCAGACTCTGTGTCCAGTGCTCTTTTCCTGGCACACTTGACAGCTTGCCTGCATTTAGGGCTTTGTCAGGATCTCAGCTTCTTGAGTCCCAGAGCTGGGTCTGTGCAGCCTCCTCTGAGTAGCCCACCGTCCAGCGCTCTGTGTAACTAGCCTCACGGTGGCTCTGGGACTGATTGTTAGTGACTGCTTAGAGTGCGTGTTGAGGTTTTTGATGCTTCATGGGGCTTAGAGGAAAGAGCATTATAGTTCAGTGGTTCTCAAATTTCAGCCTGCATCAGAATCACCTGGAGGGCTTATTAAAACACAGATTGCTGGCTTCCACCCCCAGAGTTTCTCATACAAGGGGTCTGGTGTGAGGTCTGATATTTTGCATTTCTAACCAATTCCCAGGTGATGCTAACGGCTGCTGGTCTGAGAACCACTGCTGTAATTGACTAGCGCTGTCTGCTTTGGGTATGAGAACGGGCAATTGTGACAAGTATGGCATAAATTTGCCATCCCTCTTCTAATATGATTTCTGAATCTTTTTGTCATAACTTGCAAATCTTTATTTCATAGGCAGCCAGAGTAATCTTTTCAAGACACAAATATGATCATGTGATTTAAAACCCTTTGAGGACACCAGATAAAGAGAAAAGGCCATAATGTGGCCTATAGGGTCCTGCACTGTGTGGCCACTGCCCACTTCTCCAGCCTCATTTCGCACCACATGGCTACCTATGTCTCCCTTCAGTCCCTCCCATTTGCTAGCATCTCTTTGGGCACAGGACATTTGCACATGCTGTTCCCGCTGTCTAGAATGCCCCTACCACCAGTCAAGCTCCCTGACTAATAAACTCCAACTTATTTCTCAGATCATCTGGGCAGAGGGAAGAGCAAATGCAAAGGCCCTGAGATGGGAATGAGCTGGAGCAGAAAGAAGGTCCGATGCCTGAAGTGAGGCGAGTGGATTGAGGAGAGTGATGAGGGATAAAGTTGCAGGGTCAGGTCATCAGTGTATGTGCATAGACAGATGAAGGCCAAGGTGAGGAGGCGAGCTGGTGACCAAGCAGGTTGCCGCTGACTGCTCTTAGAAACAGGGGGAGGTGGGCTGCTTCTCAGAGTCAGAGAGGCTGGGCCCATACCTGGACCAGAGCATCCCCCTTCAGACAGGATCTGAATACCTGTCTGCTGCATCCTTGCAGCCAAGATGCAGGCCCAGGCAGAGCCCGTCTCCTGACCACGCATAGTCCCTCGCGAGATTTCCTGGACCCCCTACTCAAGGAAAAACTGGGATGTGCCTCTCAGGTACAGTGATGAACAGGTGTTCTTTGGCAGATGTTTCCATGACTGGCGGGTGTTTCTGAGTTGGGGGGTGTTGAGTCCCTCTGTCTTGGCCTCATTTCTGGGGCTCGTGCAGCCCCTCCCTGGGGCAGCCAGACTTGGGGGGTGGGGCTTCGGCAAGCGCGATACAGCGAGGAGCTATTTAAAGCTGCCGGCAGCTCGCCCCTTCTGTTCACGGCTCTGGGCTCTGCCGGGTGGGAGCTGCCATCGTCACGCGCCCACCGGCGCACACAGCAGCCCAGTGCACCCACACAGAGACGTGGGGGAGGGTCTTTCTGCACCTCCACATTCTGGCAGGGGGTCCTGCTGCTCATAAGGCAGGGCCGATAAGGCAGGAGTGGATCCTGGAGAGCCCCTCACTCCCAACCCATGTTCCCATCCACAGCCCAGGCCCGTAGCTTAAATTTAGGTCACTCCCACCCACACTGGCTACAAGTGTAACCAATTAACGACTTTCCGAGGGTGTTGGTGGGGGGCGCAGGCGGAGGGTGGGGAATCTTCAGGCCCACGTGGGACTGGAGGGGCTTCTTTGGTTCCGGAAGGCTGTCCCAGGCCTTGAGGGAGGAGCCATGAGCCCCCGGCTCCTCCCACAGCTGCAACCCCAAATGAGTGGGTCCCCCTGGAACGGTAGTTAGCGGTCCTCCCCTCTGTCACTCACACCTCCCAGGGTCCCACAGCAGGGAGTCGCCTGTGAGGCTGCCCAGGGTCCGCAGGGGTTCAGAGCATAAGCCATGGAGGCAAGCGGGCCCTGGTATGAACCAAGCAGGTAGCTTAACCTGAGCCTGTTTCTTTCTCTGGGAACTGGGGGTAAAAATAATGTCCACCTCGTAGCTATGAGGATTTTATTTGAAATATAAATGCACAGAGCTTCGCCACAGACTAGCACTGAGTAAGCTCCGAATAAGTGATGGCCTTTGCCAATATTACTATGGTTATCATGCTATATTTTGAAATTGGCCCCTTCTCCCCCACACCGGAGGGTATGGTGGCCCCCTCCAGGCCCCTGTAGATACAGACATGGGCTGAAAGTCCTGGGGGCAGGGGGGTGGGGGAAACAGTAGGTGAATTTGGCCTTGACTTGACTATGTGCTGGTTGTGGCCTGGACACACACGGGCCCTGAGCACATATTAGGATTCTAGCAGTGCTGACGAGAATGTGCTGGAAACTCCATCTCTGCTGTGACCCTCAGCAGCAGCACATCCAGCTCACAGAGCCCAGGCCTAGGAGCTACGCCACCGGCTCCTTCTCAGGTGAGAACTGCTGATTCCTCCAGACTGGGGCAAGTGGGAACTGGGGCTCTTCTTTCTGGACCAGGCAGACAGGTAGACAGGCAGACAGACAGCTCTGTGCAGGGTCAGCCCTGAAATACAGTCTGCCACCTGCAGGACCAGACCACCCCTTATAGATGTGGGGATCTACAGGGGCGATGTCCTAAGCAGGAAAGGCTGTTAGCAACTCACAGCTGCAGGGGGAGAGTGGAGATGGGGAAGCCTAGGAACTGAGAGGTGAGGGCTGGAAGCAGCAAAGTGAGTGAGGGGAGAGAGAGGCCTGCATGAGGTGCAAGTGGGGAGAAAGGAGAGGGGCAAGCAGATGGAGGGCCCTAGGAGGCTCATCCCATGGCCTTTCACCACATCCATGCCTCTTGTTTCATTTAATGCCTCCTTCCGACCCCTCCTATAACCCCTCCACTCACATTCATCGTCCCTTGAATCCTCTCCTGTGTCCCATCACTCCCCCCACCCCAGGATCCTCCCCCCCCACCCAGGGGCTCCTTCATCACACTCAACCAATGTCCCCTCCTCCCACCCCAGCCCTTCACTGAACCCTCTTCACTTTCACCCCATCTAGGCCACATCGTTGCATGCAGTGGGGCCACGACCCCCACCCAAGCCCTCCATTGTCCCGCCCAGAGTCTTCTCTAGAAAGCCCCAGGTCCTCTGCCAAAGTTCCAGAGATCCAGCTCCAGCCCAGCTCCCTTTTCTGGGTCCCCATCACCCCCTTCCATCATCGTGTTCCACAGCCAGCCGCCCGGGAGCTGAATCAGAGCCATAGAGCTAACATTTTGCACACACGTCTCTCCAGATGACAGGCAAGATGGGCCTTCTGCCCTCGGCCCACACGCACCCGTGCTCAGGAAGTACAGAAAGCCAGGGCTGCACCCCACACGGGGTGGGGGAAGAGGGCTGGGGGGCCCTTTTCCTTCTGGATAACTGGCCTGGACCCGGCCTCTCGAGATTTTGCTCAAGGCTGGGACTTACCTTTTACGGAGCAGAAAAAATACACTGTAAGATGGAGAAAGACATAGAGGCTGTAGCAGAGACTGCAGGAAAGTTCCTATCAGAGTTGGGGATGGGACAGGAAAACAGGGCAGGAGAGGCAGAGCGAGAGACTGGTTAGACACAGACATCAGAGACAAGGACAAGGAGAGACAGAAATAGGGAGACGGAGAGGGAGAGGGACTGAGGAGGGGAAACGGAGAAAAGGGAGCAAGACGAGCAAAAGGAAGGTAATTGTGAGAGTGGGGGAGGGAGAGGAAAGGGACCCTGAGAGGGAACAGGAGCTGTCAGCTAAGGGGGGAAGGAGCTGCCAGGAGCCTGAGCTAACCCTGAGGGGAGCCCTCAGAGATATTCAGGGAAAACAGAACCCAGAGCTTCCACAGAAGGATCCAGAGCTTTACCCTGAGGGGGAAGAGCAGAGGCAGTTCCCAGGCACCCCCCCCCCCACCGCCCTGCCCTGGGACTAGAGGGGAGCTGCTGGCAGGTGAGCCTGAAGAGATGGGGAGGACCACGCACCCCCGACCTGGCAGAGCCCAGGCCCAGACTCCTGCTAGGAAGGGTTGGGCTGAGCCCAGGGGAGGCCCCTGATGCCAGCCCAGTGCTCTCTTGCTGCTGGCATTGCTTCTGCCCAATTATATTCACAATAGCCACCATTTATTTGCACCCCTACTAGGTGCCACTTACATCCATTATCTCTTCCAATCCTTTCACATAAAATGCTGCAAGGCCAACACCATTGTTACCCCCGTTTTACAGATGAGAAAACTGAGACTCAGAAACATGAAGAGCCTTGTTTAGATCTGTCTAACTCCCCACATTGTCTGTGAGCCTCTGCTTTTCTAGCGGTACCATGAAGTTCCATCTCTGCTCTAACATTTTGTGATTCTTCAGTTTTCCAACACATACACGTGGGTGGACTCCAGGAGACACATACACACACCCACACACACACATGTGTCCCCAGAGGGGACTTGGCATCTGTCCTTCATCTGCCCCTTGGCTTCCCCACCCCCAGCCCCAGCATCTCATGCTTTCCCTCCACAGTATCTCAGATCACCTCCCTCTAGCTCAGCAGCTAAGCACGAGGATGATGTCATTCTTTTTATTTAGAGAAAAGGGCTGAGCTGGAGCTTCAGGATGGCAGTCCACGTGGGAGCAGGAGCCAAGTGACGGGCCATGCCGGCTCCTGGCCCAACCTCTTCTGTCCCCCCAACTGCCATCTGCTGAGCTGCTTCATGACCCTGGCCCCTTTCCCTGAGAAGCCCCTTAGGAGACCCTGCTCAGCATGGGAGCAGTATGGGTGAGACCAATGGGAGAAGGAAAGTGGGTGCCAGAGGTCTGCAAGGATAGCATGCTTGTTAAGGGCTCCCTGGGCTCAAGGAATGTGGTGTTGTTAAAGCCGTGCTGCAGGGGAAACTGAGGCTCCAAGACACAGAGTAAATCACTCAAGGTTGTTATCTATGTACAGCATCCCAGTTAGAGGGTACCTGGGAGGAGGACTGAAAGGGGAACTTACTCCCAGAGTCACTAAGTCTGAGTTCTTCCACCTTCATCCTTTCGTGGTCAGAGCCTAGTCGCCTGTTTCTCTCTGGATCACCCGAGAGGGGGCATCAGTGAGGAAGAGCCCCTGTTCCAGGAGCGGGATCTGCTCAGCTTGCCCTAGGTTCCCAATTGCCTTCCAGGGCCTGTCCTCCCATCCATGCAAGACCTCCTAGTTGTATCTCTACCCCTTTCCAGCCTCAGCCTCACTCCCTTCTGGGAAGCCTCTTTTTTGAGGAGCATGGAGAATTTACGACCTCATGTAAATCTAGCAACATTGCTAAGAGGTTGGTATGACAATTGCCATCCTCATTTTACAGCCAAGGCAACTGAGGCTTGGAAAGCAGGAGCAGCCTGCCCAGGTCACACAGCTGGTCAGTGGCAGAGCCAGGGTACAAATCCAGGTTTGTCGCGTTCCGAAGCCACTGTCCTCTGCTTCTCCCTATTCTGCAGGACTCTCCCTCAGCTCCCAAGAGACGCCCATGGCTTCCCTGTGCTCCCCAGCCCTCTGCCAAGGCTGAGGAGTTATTAGGAGTCCACGAGCCCCAATTCTCTTCAACTGTGTCCTGGCGAGAGGCTCCATACCAGGTGAACACCAGCTTCTGTTCCCCCAATCTGTTCCCAGGGTCCCTAGCCCAGGCAGCGTTCAGTGAGTCCCTGCCAGAAGCAGGCAGAGATGCTTGTTCTATGTTTTATTTAGCCACTAATTGCCTGCATTTAAAAGGCATCACAGTGCCACAGTCGTCCTCTGTTTTATGCCCTGATGCGTGTTTCTGCATGAAGGGACACGGGGGCAGGGGAACCAGTGAGCGAGGGGCCACGGTCTCCCCAGTGACAGCTTTAAAAGCCTGACCCCAGCGCTGAGTGCCAGAGGATGTCAGGTCATCACCCTGAGAAGCACGACGGGGGCGTGCAGGGCTGGGGCCTCTGCAGAAAGGAGGAGAGAGGTCAGGGCTCTGCCAAGGGCCAGGAAGGAGTGGGAGGGGGCACTCCATGTCCCCACTCACCCCCAGGATGAGGGCCCCGCTGATGGAGCCCTACCCAGAACGCTTGGAGACCTCCGCAATAAGCAGCTGCCTGGAAGAGAACATGGCACAGGCCTCAGTCACATCTGCTGTGATCAGGAAGGAGATGACACGTGAGCCTTGCCTGTGCAAGAGCAAGAGGTGGAAGTCAAAGGAGATGAGGGCAAGGGTGGGAAGGTGGAGGTAAGTGGGTGAGACAGGTGGTTGGCGGCGGGTACCTTTTGAGACAACCCCAGTAGCCCACTTTGGGTTTTCACCTGTTCAACCAGGTAGGTGAAGAGTCAACTTGTTTCCCACTACTTCCCAGTCACTTCCAGGTCTAGTTCGGAGCCAAATATCATGTCACTCTGACCCCAGCTCTGACTCACACCAAACCTATACTTCAGCCACAACCCTCACCTCATCTCCAACCCAAACTCCAACTTCACCCCCAATCCCTCCCCTGATACCAAAATCAAGCCAAAGTCCACCCCCCAATTCTTACCCTAACAGCAATAATAATCCCCATCCCATTTCCAACTCCAACCCCCAACCTGTCTCTCATATCAACCTGCCTTAACTCCATCCCTGCCCCCAGCCCCATCCATCCTCTAATACCCATTTCAGATGGGAGTCCACTCCCAACTTCCTTCCCAGTCCTTATTTCTCACCTGACCTGACCTTTTCTCCAGCCCAAGATGACCTCCTAACTGCAACTGATGCCATTCCCTCTCCCTGGCACCACGCCCTGCCCCGGTCCCATGGTACCTGGCGAGGCTGAATGTGGGTTAGAGGGCTGCCGTCTTGAGCCGAGCCACCAGGCTATGGGAGCTTTGGGGTGGTGCCTCCCCGCTCAGAATGCTCGAGGTCCCAGCTCTGAGTGCAGGAATCTGGGCCACTCCTGCCCTTTTCAGTTCTCAGCAACCGGCTGATGACACCGGGACATAGGCAGGGATGTGACAGACCCCCCAGCTGAGCAGCCGTGCTTCTCTGGAGGAATGGCAAGGTTAGCACTCTGCAGAGCAGCCCACCGCTGCCACTCCTCACACCTCACTGGGTAATTTCTACACGGCCAAGGACTGAGGCTAATGGGCCGCCTGCTTCCAGCCAGCTGCACAATCAGGGAGGGCAGCCCCCAGGGTCTCCCACAGACCGAGGGGCTCTGCGGTCTGCTAAAAGGATGGCATTTCCATCCTACATCCGTCACAAGAGAAGGGCACTCTGAAAGCCTGGAATCCTGCAGCCACTGGGAGAGAATGAGCAAGTTAGAATGCTCCGCTGAGCCCTAAGAAGCAGGAAAACTTCCTCTCTGGGGATGGGCAGAGAAGGCATCCCTCTTAGTGGCTTGAGTGCCAAGGAGCCACCGTCTGAGCTCAGCAAATGCCGAGTGATTAAGCCTCCAATGTGCAAAGCCTTGCAAACAGCCCCTCCGAGAACAACGTGGTGTACCGTGCCCTGTTCCCGAGGCCCGCCACTGTCCGCCCTCGAGCCACCCGGTGACAAGCACCAGCCAGCACCACCGCATGGGCTGGCACCCCCCCAGCCCGCTGTCATCACCCACCCCTCTTCCTGGGGTCTGTCTGTCTGCTCAGATGGGGAGCTGGTGGCCGGGCTGGCTGCCAACTCTGCACTTCCTGCCGGGCCCAGTGCACCATGGTTGCTCACCAAACACAAACTAAATGTCTGGTCTGAACTTTCTCCAGTTTCGTTTCCCGGCAACTTCCACTTCCTGGGAGGTGAGATGGTGACTTTTGCTCCATCCTGCAGGGAGGCAAGATGGTCCAGTGATTGAGAGTTCCAGTTCTAGGATCAAACAGATGTACCTGGTCGCCACCCACACTTCCAGCCCCACCATTTGCTAGCTGTGTGACCTTGGGCAGGGTGTCTTCACTTCTCTGAACCTTGGTTTTCTGTTTTGTAAAATGCAGGTACTTATGGGATCTGTCTCACAGAGCTGCTTTAAAAATTCAATGAGGTAGTGAACAATAAGTGTGTGTGTGTGCGTGTGTGTGGTGTCAAGCATAGTAGCTGACACATAGTAGGTCCTCAGTAAACACTAGCTCTGCTGATGATATGGCTACAGACGCTGGTGCCTAACTTCAAGACAAGGTCCCGAGAGAGGAGGACAGCTCGGGTCCTTCTCCTGGGGAGAGAATGTTCAATACCGTTTACAGTCCTGTCTGAAGCACCCACTCCCCTTTCTCTTCATCCCACCAGACATTCTCCTTTCCCCTTCCCCAAGCCTGGACCAGGGAATCCAGTTATGTTCATTCGTTTGCTCATTCACACCTTCATCTAACAAATATTTATAGATTGACTATTCTGGGCAGGTCCTGTGCTATGGGCTGGGAGATAAGCAAACAGGTCGAGGTCGTTAACCTCATAGAGCTCGTGGTCTAGAGGGGTGGGGACAGGGGCTTGTCAGCACAAGCATGGAGGGCGCACAGGAGGACCCCCGGACTAAGGGGAGGGAGGTGGGATGGTCTGAGCTACCATCTGGAGGACCAGATAGGAGGTAGCTGAGGAAAGGGGAGAAAGAGAGTTCCAAGCAGAGGAAACAGCCCCAGCAAAGGCCTGGGTAGGAGAGAAAAGGCAGATTTAGGGCTTCGAGAGTGTCCAGGGTGGAAGCAGAGCCATAGGTGATGCGGTATCATCACACAGGCTGGAGTTTGCACTCTGTCTTCAGAGCTCTTCATTTGGAGACTGACAAGGCCTAATGCTTTCCCCTCTGTCTGCACATGGCCTCTTGTCTCCACAAGGAGCCCTTCTGCCTAGTTGGTGGGCAGGGGGAGGAGGTAGGGTGGGACCCAGGAGAGGCGTTCACACCTGGGAGGGCCTGGGATGGACGGAAACCAGGAGGAGGAACTTGTCAGCTGGAGAGAAGATCTGCAAGAGCCAGTGTGACCAAAGCATTCACTCTATTTTCTCGCTCAATCTTCCCGACATTACAAGAAGATACCCTTATTAGTTCCATTTTACAAATGAGGAAACTGAGGCACTGAGATTTTCAATAACACAAATGTGGCCCTGGTATCAGTCCCCAAAGCCGGTGTTCTGAACCACCAGGCCACCCTGGAGGTGGGACGGCGCTGGGGGAGAGGACCAGGCACAGGAGGGGACAGGAGAGGCAATGGAGCTTTCTGGGGGATGACTCTCCTTGGCCCCTCCCCCGGCCCCTCCCCCAGACACAGACCCCGGGAGCCAGAGCCTGCCAGTCCCTTGAGGGGACAAAGCCCCCATTCAGGGCTCTGACCGTCTCCCCTCCCAGCTGCTCAGCTCCTTGCAAAGCATTTTCCCTTAATAGCCTCCCATTCAGCAGGACGCCTGCAGCCCACATCTGCGGAAACCAGGGCACAGCAACTCCTCCTACCAGGCCAGCAAGGCTGCCACGCCATGGTCACCATGTCCCAAGTGTCTCCTTTTCCTCCAAGTCAGGAACCTTCCAACCCCCTTCCACTCCACCTGCTAGTTCTGGGACTCTGCCTGTAGGGGGGGACAGAGCTGAGATCCTGTCCTTCAGGCCAGCCTGTCCTTAACTTTTCTCTGCAAAATGTGTCTGAAGGGTGGGGATGGAGAGCAGGAGGAAGAGAAGATCTCTGGGTTCTAATCTCTCCTCTGCCTCCAATTTACTGGGTGACCTTGGGAAAGTTACTTCACCTCTCCGGGCTTCCTGTTTTTTTCAACTGTAGAATGAGAAGGTAGCCCAGGCGTGGATTCAGACCACCCAGGACTGAATCCTGGACCCACCACTAACAAACTGTGTGACCTTTGACCTACCTCTCTGACCCTCAGTTTCCTCACCTGTGTGAATGGGATGACCTACCTCAATGGCCGTTGAGAAGAGTAAAAGAGATAATCCATGGAAGCAGTTAGCATAGTGCCTGGCTCACAGTAAACGATCAATAAATGTTTGCTGTAATTATTATTATTACCATAATAGATGTTTTTCAAAACAGCTGTAGAATTTTTTCTTTCTGAACACAATTTTTAATCAAAACCCTGATAGTGGGGCGTGGGGGGCAGGGCTTGTCCACCCTTTCTTCCAGCTCTTCCCAGCTCTTACCCACAGTGGCCTCTGGTTGTGACCAGTAAGTCTCAGACCTGGCTGATTCTCAGCTCCTCCTGGGAGTGTTTTAAAATCAGCTTCCCAGGCTCCACCTCTGAGATTCTCATCCAAGTAATCTCGGGGGAGCCCAGAAGACAGATCTTGTAGAATCATCCCAGGTAGTTCTAATGATCTCCCAGGTTCAGGCTGCACTAAGGTTCTTTCTGGCCCTTAGGTGACATCAAGACTTTGAGGACAAGGGCCTCCTTCCCCGTCGCCCCCTCTGAGGCTGAAAAACATCCCACACAGGCCCAGAGGGTTCCAGTGGTCCCCACACCCTTGCCCAGCTTCCAGTCTGTCCCCTGCCTTCATCAGGGTCCCTTCTGCAAATTCTTGACTGAAAGGGGACAGAGGTGAAGGGCTCCTTCACCCGCCTCAAGGCCCAGCCCTCAGGCACCATGTTCCTGCTCCTCCTTTCCAGGCCTGTCTCTTTTGCTAATAATGTTTAAAAAGCCTGTGAGGGTTTACCATGTGCCAGGCACTGTGCTAAGCTCCTTATAGATATCATCTTGTTAAATCCTTACAAAGCCCTATGATGTATGAATTACCACCCCCAGCGACAGATGAGAAAACAAAAGCATAGAGAGGTTAAGTGACTTGATCCTAGTCACACAGCTGTAAGTAGCCCAGCTGAAACTCTAGCCGGGGTCTGCCCGACCCCGTAACTCATGCTCTCAACCGCTTTGCTGACGTCCTCCCCTCAGTGCCCCCGCTCCTAACCCTTCTCCATTAATCCCCACTCCCTGCCTCTACATCCCCATGGGCCTGCTGAAGCTTCTCCCAAGAACGTGGCTCTGGCCATAGCTCCAATGGCAGGCAAGAAGCACCACAGCAGAGCTTGCTCTAACTGGCGCCTGAGAGCACGCCTAACCTTGGGGTAGAGAGGCCAGACACTCCCTTGGAAGATCACAGATGCACTGGTGAATCCAGTCACCCAGCCAGTTCCTCCTAAGCAGACTCCCATCGGCCCTTCTGTCTGCCATGTGACAGTCATCCATCCATCCGGACATCAGGTCAGCCTGCACTTACCAGCCCTGGTCATCTGTCAATCTTCCTTCTGACATCAGAGGCCACCAGATGGTCCTTACATGCTTCTTGGTTCATCAATCCGTCAGTCCCTCTCTTCAGACCAAGGGACTTGATTTGTGAATCTCCAGGGTGGAGATCCCTGACTCAGGGTCAGTGGGAACAGACCTAGCAACTCTCCCTGGAGACCTTATAATCGGACATCCACAGAGCCAGCATTCACCCAGCAGCCGCCTAGGTCATGATGCCAAACAGATCTCCCATCCTGACCCACCACCACCTCATCTCCCCTGGGCCCATCTGCCCCCCCCCCCCGACTGCTGGGGACCTTTCCCTTTGCAACCCGTCTAGGTAATTTGGAAGGTGATTAACAGCAATCACGCTTGAGTTTGACATCCAGGCATGGCCGCTAAATTGAGGCTCACAAAGCCTCCTTGACATCCAATATGTTATATGCTTTTCCCCTTAATTAGGAGCTAAAGTGGATAAATATGAAGTTGCCATGGCAACACCCTCCCGGGTTGGTGGAGGGATGCAGCTCAGTTTCTGTCGGCTGGCTGGCTGACATGTTGGCTGATGGACCAAGCTGGCTCCTGGGAAAGGGTAGGATAGGGCCCCCTTCCACTTTCCTGGTCACCTGTCCCCCAGGCCCAGTTCTGGTTATTCTGTCACTGTTCACCAGACTTCACAGAGCCCTGGAATGCCCCACCTGGACCATAGACCTCAGCTGGTCTAACCCCCTCATGGAGCAGGTGGGGAAACTGAGGAGGAAAGTCTCTGCTCCAGGAATGAAAGGCAGACAAGATCTAATGCCCAGATCTCCTGACTTCTGGATGAGAGTCCATAGTCGTTCCTCACCAACCTGGGATCCTAGATCCTTTGCAGGATCTGCTGAAGCCTATGGATTGTCTATTTGAATACACTTTCAGGAGGTTCAGAGCCCCGAAGCTTGTCTGTGTACTGCACCCAGCTGTTCCTCCAAAGTTTATACCACCTGCAGAAATGCTTAAAAAAATGTATTTGTGTGGTAAGTCTTCACTCTTTCATTTCTGCCTTCCCCCTCTTGATAGTTTTGTCTGAGACACCCCACAATCTTCTCTCCCTCATCCCACCTCTCTTAGGCACCCTTGACAAGGTGCCTAAGCCATTCCTCCACCAGGATTCTGTGTGTGTAGCTGGAGTGGGCAGGGGGCAAGGGTGGAATGATAGGGGTGGGGAGCCCTTGGGGCTGCAGCGTGGCTGCAGGGAACAGCTTTTGCAGCTCCGCAGCTGGAGGGTGAGCTACACTTCTGCTTTTTGCCTGGGAACGGGAGGCTTGGGGCTGTGGGGGCAGTGATGGGGTGAGCAGAGTCAGATCTGAGGGGAAGTCTCTGCAACGTGGGCCTGAGATCAGCCACATAGTGGGGTTCAGGCCCAGAACTGGACTTTGCTTTTAAATTTTCATAACTAATAGCTGAGCACTTACAGTGTGCATTTTCTCATATTATCTCATTTAATCCTCAGCAATTCTACCGAGCCGGTACTATGATTATCCCTACTTTACAGAGGAGAAAACAGATTCAGAGAGGTTTAGCCACTTCATCAATATCACACAGCTAGTAGGTGGAGGAGTCAGAATTTGCACCCACGTCTGTCTGACTGCAGAATCCAAACTCTAACCATTACACTCCACGGCCATTTGAACTGCCTTTCCCTGACCCACAAGTAATGACCTTAGCAGCTATGGGGTTTCAGCCAGGGAGTCTTTCTGCTGGGGAGGTGGGGACACTGAAAAACTCCTCCCTCTCTGCCCCCAGCTCTGCTCTTGGGGCCCGTGGAGGAGAGTCTATGGGCTCATACCTCACACAAGTTCCCCAACTGAGGAAGAGCCAACCCCAAACAGCTTCTAATAGAGTTAAGATGTTTAAACCTTGAAGGAGGGAGCGAGGGGCCCGGTCAAAGAGCCCACAAAAGGAAGCACCTCAGAGTGACCTAGTCCTATTTCAGGAGACCAAACTGGGTCTTTCTTCTTCTCCACCCTCTTCCTCTGTGCCAGAGCCCTAGTGCAGAGCCGCGTGTTCAGGCAGGGAGAGGAAGAAGCACTCCCTCCCCAGCCCCACTGCGGAGGGAGCGTGTCCCCTCATCTCATCCATCAGTCCCCGCGCCTGTGCTGGCAGGTGGGAGGGAGCACCGTCCTGCCTCCTGAGGAGCTGGGACTCGGGGCTCCCACGCGCCCCCGCACCACGTGCCGTGGGTGCTGGCAGCGGGAGCTGGGGCTGGTGGCTTGGCCCCCGAACTTCCTTTCCTTCCAGTTCTGACTAAAGATAGAGACGGCAAGGACGCAGCTCGTTCTGTCAGACAGCGTTGGGGGGGATGCCTGTGCAGACACAGCTCCCCGCTTCTTGGCACGTGACACCCAGCCCCCAATTTTCCCCACGTACACCCCCTGCCTCTCACCGTCTCCCTCTGCTGTGGCAGCCACGGCCCAGGATCCAGGGTTTCTTGGGGGGGATCTGCTGCTTTCCCCCAAATCTCAGCAAATGTCCTCATTGGTCTCTGACTCTAGGGAGAGGTCCAGGTCGGGGCTGCAGTCTAGAGGAGCAGAAGACCTGACTTCAGGGGTTTCCTCCCCCTCTTCCCTCAAGCCACGTAAGGTGGGGGGACAGGGCTGTCAGGACTGGGGCCCCTTCATATCTTTCAATATTGGAATAAGGCCCAGAAGCCCAGGCAGCTAAGTGGAATAGTCTTGGTGATAGGGGCAGGGGAGGGGAGCATGTGCTCTAAGAACGTCTTGCATTTTTCAGGGAGGATGACTTTCAAGCCTCAAGCCTCAGGGTCCCTCCTGCCTCTTGGCCTTCCTGCAGGTTCCCCCGCTTCAGGTGACTGAGAGAAACCAGGGCCAACTTAGTCTCCTGTTTAGCTGCTCGGTTCCTGTAGGCAGCCCCACCCAGCAGAGAGGCCTGGAGGGGTCTTCAGTAAGGGGTAAGGGAGGAGCCTGGCATCCTTTGCTGCTACTCTCTGCCATCCCCACCCCACCCTGGCTGCCCAGTCTGGAGCTCTGCTCAGGGAGAAACACACACACACACACACACACACACACACACACACACACACACATATTGTCCTGGACACCGCATGAATTTATAAGCTCACACCAGGTCCTGAGGGCATGAAAATCTAGTGCTGGGCTGGGGACAGGCACAAAAAAGATACCTCTACCACAGTTCCTTGTCACCCAAAGAGATGCTTTTCTCTTGGGGACAGAGACCAAGGCTGAGACCTCTTCTGATCCCCAACCCCAAGCCCAATCCGATCCGGGCACCCGAAATGTTCTAGATCTCTGCTGGTTCAATGGCACATGGGGTGGAGAGCAGTGGGCAAGAGGAAACAGTTTGCTGCTGTATCCCCAGTGCCTGGAACAGTGCCAGGCATGCAGTAGGTGCTTAGAAATATCTGTTGAATAAGTGAATGAAAGAATAAACGAACAAACAGGATGCAGTCAAGACCCAAGAGAGGAAGGGAATCATCATTATGGCACTTTTGCACCAGGGCTGGACTGGAAAACGAGAGAGCCAAGGGTAGGCTAATAAATTCAGTGCCTCTTCAAACCAACACTCTCTCAATATTTGTTCAGTATTTGTTTGGAAGAGAAGCTGCGCAGGGACTGGGCAAGAAGCCCCGCCCCTGCCCACGCCGCAGCCCTCAGCCTCTCCTCCACCAGCTCCAACGATTCAGCTTTGGCCCTAACCTCACCAGCCCCGCCAAGCTACACAGAAACCCTTTGGTTCCGCAGGACCCCCTCCTCTGAAAGGAGTTTAATGAATAATTGTTGTAACTTGAGCGCCCTGTGGGGATCTCACCTCTGTGCCCAGCGGCTTATGGAAGCGTTCCTGCCACCCCTCACTCCCACCCCAGGCTTGTGCCTGGTAAATACTCTTTTCTCCAATTCGTTAAGTGACCAGTGAAGCTTTAGTGCACGTTAGAGATGGGTGCCCGTGGCAGCTGCCTGGTGGGCCGCCCTCCGCTGGATCTCTTCTCTGGGTGACTATGGAGGGGAGAGGCATGGGGGTGTCTACTCAGTGCCCTCTTCAGCTCCGACAATCTCCTTCCCCCATACCTAGGAGGGAAGGTCAGGATGGGGAGGTGGAGTGTCCGGAGGAGGTAAACCCCCTTGCTTCTAGCTCTGAGCAGGTGAGAGGCGAGTGACCAGCAACCGAATGGTCTCCTACTCCCTTCCCAGGGAGCTCCAGGGGCAGACCCGCTGCTCTCTGGCCCCCATTCTGCAGGGTAATGACCTGAGCCCTGAGATCCAGCAAGTGCAAGCGAGCCCAGGATAAATGGCGTTAGAGTTGCTGAACTGATGCCACCTGACTTCCATTCCGCAGGGATGACTGTGAAAACCAGATGTCTGGCCAATGAGACCATCACCGGAGCAAAATCTTTAAGTAAATACATAGTCACTCGTAGTCACTCACTTCCGTTTCCTCTACTCCGCCTGACCCGCCCTCCCCTGCTTTCTGATTCCAGCCCCAACTTCCCACCTCAGCCTGCCTGCCCCCTGCCCCCATCCTCTCCCTGCAGCTGCTTTCCCGGCCCCACCCCCGCAGAGGGCTTCTCCATCCTCTCCCAAGCCCCCTGCCACCTGAGCAGCATAAAATGAAACCTCTGAGCACCTGTGCAGGTGAAGGAACACTAACAACATTAACACTATTTCTTGAGCACTCACTCTGTGCCAGACACTGAGCTACAATACTTTTTTTTTTTTTTTTTGGCTGCGTGGGGTCTTCGTTGCTGCGCCTGAGCAGGGGCTACTCTTCGTTGCAGTGTCCGGGCTTCTCATTGCGGTGGCTTCTCTTATTGTGGAGCACGGGCTCTAGGTGCGTGGGCTTCAGTAGTTGCAGCACGCAGGCTCAGTAGTTGCGGCGCACGGGCTTAGTTGCTCTGCGACAACGGGAACTTCCCGGACCAGGGATCGAACCCGTGTCCCTTGCATTGGCAGGCGGACTCTTAACCACTGCGCCACCAGGGAAGTCCCTGGGCTACAATACTTCTTTATGTGCATTATCTCATTTTCTCCTCACAGCGACCCTGAGATATGGATACCATACATCATTTAGGGTAAGGCTCTAAGGTCAGACAGAGTCCCAGGTTTGTCGCTTACCAGCTGTGTGACTACAGGAAAATCACTTAGCCTCTCTGAGCCCCTGTTTCCTCATCTGTAAAATAGGGAGAGTCACAGTACCTACCTTATAGGGCTGTGTGAGGATATGAAGAACTAAAGTGCTCAGCACAGTGCCTGGAACATAGGCAGGCTGGCTCATGGCGCCATTATCATTATTATCTTCTCTTCAGATGGGGAAACCAGGGAGGCTAAGTCAGGTGCCAAGGTCACGAGTGACTAGAACGTGGCAGGGTCAGGACTCTAACCAAGGCCTACCCATCCTGTCTGAGGGGCTCAGCTTGGGGCCAGGTCAGATATCTCCCCCATCCCTTGACTCTGCCGGCCCCCAGGGTCACAGCCCCTCTTTCTCCTGTGGAAAGGAACCTGGAACTGAAGGAGCTGGAGTGAGCCTGTGGGTCTCTAGTGACAGCCAGCATCCCACAGTGCTCTCCAGAATGTGTGCACACGCCCACCTGCCAGGCCTGGAGGAATCCAGTCTCTAGACTTGAAAGGTAATTCCATCCCCCATGCTTCCTACCCTCCCCCGCAGCGCTGGGTGCTCATGACCGCAACGCAGACCCAGTTTCAGAGGAACAAGCCCTCAAGTGCAGAGCCCGGTGTGCGCTCGCCTTGCTCACAGGCAGCCTCCCTGGTGGAAGCACCAGCTCTGCAACTAGCTGCCCTTACTGGAGACATAGCCACCCCTGGCCTCTCACACCTCCTCTGGACTTGACAACTCTCCACCCTTCCCTCAGCCTGCGTGTCCAGGCTCCTTGTCCCTGCCCCTCTCCCCAGCCTGGGGAAGCTCCCTCTCCCTGCCCATCCTTTCCCCTGCCTCCCAGGCCCCAGACCCAGGGTCACTCCTCATCGCAGTGGACACTCTACGACTGCCCCTGTGCACCCCCCTTCACCTACCACCTCCATCCCCACCCTCTACCTGTTTCTCTCCACCCAGTGGCCCAACTCAGCCCAGGCCCTGAGGCCGGTGCCCAGCGCTTGGGACTGGGGCAGGAGGAAGCCTGGAGCAGCTCAGAGCTCTGTTTAACTACTAATGAGAATGAAGCAATCTGTAATTAAGGGATGAGGGCATGTGGCTGTGCTCCGTGGACCCTGCGCTGGGGGAAGGGGCTGGAGCCCCTGCACACGTCCCCACATGCCTCCGGCCCCCCATCTCTGGCCAGATTCCTCTCTCACTCACCCTCCCACTTCATACTGGGTCCCGTGGCCAGCTCTCTGACCGTGATCCCCATTCATTCAGCCCTCAGGACCTTCCCCACTCAATCCTGCCCCGGCTTCTGGTCCCAGCCTTCTCCACTGAGCAGAACGTGCCCATTCCCTGCAGTCACAGAAATCCCAGACTCTCCTGGCACCACAACGCCCTCAGGGGCCAGGCCAGACCCCCATCCCCAGCCAGGCCTTGAGTACTTGGAACAAGAAGCCCCCACAAAGGAATCCACAAGGAGTCAAGCCGCACGCCTCTCCTGCTCCCCCATTTGGCTTCTACTTTCTGTCCCCCTCCATTGGCATCTGCCCTATTCTCCCCACCCACCCAGCAGGGGGCCAGTGATGCCCCTTCAGCAGCCTTCCCTATCCCAGCCAGTCCCCTGTCCTCTTCCCCTCTAACTCCTATGAGAGCTTCTTGGGTGGTGGGAAGGCAGCACCCCTCCCCCTTCCCACCCCCACACCCCTCCGTCCAGGGGCAGGAGGAGCATGTCGCCCTCCAGTGGCTGTGGCTAGTAGTGGCCCAGGGAGGAAAGGATGTCCAGGCTCCTTGGACTGTCTCAGGCCCCCATCTGTCTAGGGGCGGAAGCTGGGGAGGCAGAGTCCTGCCCCACTGCCAGGCATCTTTAGAGCTGGGTGCTGTCTAGTAGCCTAGTTAGCGCTGATCCCCTTACTCTGGCCCCGTGGGCCTGCTTGATCAGGTTCATGCCTGACCCCTCCCCCACCCCGGAATATTTTCTGGTACTTTCACCAGCTCTTGAGATCTATTCTAGCACATACTCTACCCACACCCTCCCACCCAGCACCGTCCAGCAACGGGCCTGGCACAAGGTATCAATTAGTTACAAAAATGACTAGCAAGATCCACACTCCTATGGAGCGCTCCCTGTTTCCTTTGCGCTAGGGAAGGGCTTTGCAAACACTGGCCGCTCAGTCCACACAGCAGCCCCAAGAGGTGAGGGAAATTGTCAACCCCATTTCACAGATGAGGAAACAGAATCTCAGGGAAATGAGGTAATATCCTGGCTCACCCAGCCAGCAGGGGCTGAGTTAGGAGTCTGACTCGAGAGCCCAGCTCGTCGCCAGGAGATATTTGGCCGTAATGGCCATTGATGGAGGGCTGTATGTAGGTGAGAAGGGGGTTAGGGACAGGCAGGGGATGTGGCCAGCATAGGGGCATGAGGAGTGAAGTGGGAGGTGAGGGAGTGTCCGGAGCAGGAGAGGGTTCCAGAAAGTGATGTGAGGAGGGGAAGTGCAGGGTGGATAGAGGGTGAGAAGCGGTAGGGAAAGAGTGTGAGGGGTGCAGGGGTGAGCCAGGGAGGGGTGAGGCGTGAGGAGGGAAAAAGGAGGGGAGGGGGTGTCCGGCATGTGAGAGACGGTGTACGCAGGGAGTGGTACAGGGCTGGGGTTGAAGAGGGATGAGGTTTGGGGTGAGAGGGCAGCGCGAGGACAAAGTAGGAGGTGGAGAGAATGTCGGTGGTGGGGGGTGTGAGGCGGAGGGCAGGAGGCGTGAGGGGCACGAGGGGTGAAAAGGCAGGGCAAGGATGAGTGGGAGGTGGGGGGAGTGTCAGGTGTGGAGGTGTGAGAGGCACGAAGTGTGTGAGGGAGAAAGTGAGAAGGGTATAAAAAGGTGTGGGGCTTGTGAAGGTCCCTGAGGATCTGGAGGACAGGAGCAGGGGAGAGGAGTGGAGGAGGGGCGGGCATGGGTGGTGTGGGGAGGGCTGCATGGATCTGAGGGGCTTCGACAGTTTGGCTTTTGTCCCTGTCTGCGTCCCCAGCTGCCGCAGCCCCGCCAGAGCTGGCCCCACTGCCAGGCTCATTTCAGGGATGGGTGGAAATTTCCATTTCAGCAAAATCCATTTGTGAAGCCCTGGAGCTGTGAGCCTTGTTCTGCTCTGCCCACCTGGCTCTGGCCTGCCCAGCCAGCCCTCCTCTCTACCCCAGACCTCCCTCTGCTCTCCCTCCCCTGCAGGCAGCGGGGGGGGACTCAGGGACCTGCCACCCCCAGCCCGGCCAGACTCCACTCCAACTCCGCCAGTATAGCCTGCAGAGGAGCCCGCACTGCAGAGCATCTCGATATCCTGGATGCCCCAAGGGTCTGGCGGGTGTGAGGGACTGTGCTTGTGCTCAGCTAGAGTACCATCAGTACACCGTCTGTCCCCACTGCCCGCTTTCCCAGTGCTGCGGATGGGTGTGACATCACAGGATAGCAGAATGGGACAGGCTCTTCTTTTTTTTCTTTTTAATTTATTTATTTTTGGCTGCACTGGGTCTCTGGGCAAGCAGGGACTACTCTTCGTTGGCGGTGCCCACGGGCTTCTCATTGCTGTGGCTTCTCTCGTTGTGGAGCACGGGCTCTAGAGCGCAAGCTCAGTAGTTGTGGCACGCAGGCTCAGTAGTTGTGGCACACAGGCTCAGTAGTTGTGGTGCACGGGCTTAGTTGCTCCGCGGCATGTGGGATCTTCCCGGACCAGGGCTCGAACCTGTGTCTCCTGCATTGGCAGGCAGATTCTTAACCACTGCGTCACCAGGGAAACCCGGGACAGCCTCTTCAAGATAATCCTATTTAGAACTTTTCACTTTATAAATGAAGAAATAGAGGTCCAGCGAGGGAAAGGCACTTATTTGTCCAGAGCTACACAACTGGCTGGTGTGCAGGGCCTGCACGACCCCCTTACTTAGAGGAGGAATTGTAGAAAAACAGTCGTGCAAACTTAGATTCAAATCCTGGTTCTGTTGGAGTGCTATGCCTTCAACGAGTGATCTTACTTCTCTGCATCTCAATGTGCTCACCTACCAAGCGGGGCTCGTGACCATTCTCCCAGGCTGCTGTAAGGATGGTGAGTTGACCATAGCTAGATGCAGCAAAGAGGGGATAGGTAATAAAAGCTGCTGGGCACTTGAGTCCATGGGGCAGGCCGGCACAGACATCAGTTCTAGATTCTGGCCTTTTGCCTTGCTCCACACCTTCCCAAGGACCACAGAAACCGCAGGGACCATCAGGGATGACATGGTCAGGGACTGGGGCTCTGGGTGGAAAGATGAGCTGTGGGCTCCTGGGGTAGAAAGTGAGGGGACACCTTGGGCCATCTCACTCAAGCCTCTGAGCAAGACTTTCCTCCTCTAGCCCATAAGGAGTGGCCACTCTGGACTCAGGGAGGAGGGATGGATCCCCTGGGTCTGAGCCAAAGCCCTGCATTGGGGGAAAGACTGAGCTCCTCAAGAGCAGGGTCTCTCTTGCTCACTTCTGTATCCTGGCATAGCACACGGCAGACAGGGTACACCCCTCAGGCCCTGCCACAGCTAGAGAGAGCTTAGGGCAGATCTTAGTAGCCAGTACATGGAAAGCACCAAGGGCCACTTGACCTAGCCTGCAATCCGCCCAAGACCCACATCCTAGGTGCACCCTGTGGCACATGTCCCAGCACACACTGGAGCCCAGCTCAGCTCTAGCACGTGCCCCTGCACATCCCCCAGCTGCTGCCCTCCTCCCCCAGCCTCCACAGGAATCCCATCTGCTCCACTTTCCTGAATCTCCCCTGAACATCTGGACTGCTCCCGAAATCTGCCTTCTGGCTCCATTCAGAGGGAGTTGCTGGAGGGAAGAGGAGACTCCTAGGTCCCATTTGTCCTGAGCCGGAGCCAGGGAAGTCTCTGCCTGACCCCCTACTAATAGCCTGCAGCTACCAGAATGAACAGGCCTAACGGGACCCTGGTCCCTAGCTCCTACTTCCCCTACCCTTGGGTACCCCCTCGCCTGTAGGGTTGTAACCATCCTCTTCTCTCCGTGCACACGTTACACACCCTGCACAGCCTCCCCAGCATCTGCCCAAGGGTCACTCCGTTCTCTTGAAGAAAATACATAATCTGAACGTATTTAGTTTCACTGAACTGTACACTTAAAAATGGTTTTTATGTTATGTGTACTTTATCAAGAAAAATTTAAAAAACAAACAGACCCCAAACCCCAAACCATAATCTGCTTATGTGTTTAGTTTTGCACTCAACACACAAAGGTTCCGAGAGCTTCCTAGCAAGGGCTGTGCTCCATCCAGAACTGTACAGCCCAGAGCGCAGGCTTTGTCCAGGGCAGCAACCAGTCTACGTCCCAGTTAGGAGTCACCCAGCCTAGGAGGACCAGGCTGGGAATGACCCTCCCCTATGTCCAAACCTTTCCCCACCACCTCTCCCTTACCTCCACCTCACCAGCTCTCTTACAGGCAATCCTAGTTCTTTTTTGTTTGTTTGTTTCAGGAGAGGGCCTCTCCCTGGTGGGATGCTCTCCATGGTCCTGAATCACCAGGTCAGGGCCATGTGACTGCCCCTTAACCTTGAGGAGTGGGTCACACTGACCCACACATCTCCAAGGCACATTGACCAAGGTAAGGAAGGAGATGATAGTGAAAGAGAGGACAGTGGAGAGACAACAGAGGCAGAGGGTGGGGACACAGGGACAGAGAGAAAGGGATCAACATGAGACTGCCAGAAGGAAGAAAAAGTGATTTTTGTTGTTCCTTCTAAGAAAGGCAACCTTCCCTCTGGGTACTTGGATGTGGGTTAAGACCTCCTCCCTTATCCTTTGCAAATGCCAGCTCCTGTTTGCCCCTGCAACCTTCCAGCTGTCCCACCTTCCAGTTCCTTCTCTTACCTTCTGTTTCCTGCCCCTCGCTGACTTGGGATCTCTGTGTGTTGGGTGCCATCCCCAGCCCTGGCCCTAAAGGCTCAGCTGCTGCTGCCTTCTCCCTGAAAGCTGAGAGGGGCGACCACTCGCCAGACTTCTTCCATCCACTACCCCTCCAAGAGCAGGCTAGAGGTGCAGAAGGCCTGTTCAGTCTCCCTAAGAGTGGCGCCCCCCTCCCCCAGTGCCCTCCTGAGCAGAGGGATGCCTGTAGCCAGAGGGAAGGACGGACCCAGCCTGGGGGAGCCCTCAGGACCGAGCCTGGAAGGAAGGAGCTGGGGAAACAGAAAAGAGTGGAAAGCGGTTTCCCGTTCAGTTATGGCTGTTATTACTTATTTATTCATGTATTTTTTATTAAGGAGGAGATGTCAGCCTAATGAGTGGGAAGCCCTGCTGGCTCTCAGGGGCGGAGCTGGGGGTAATGGGGCGCTATCCACTCATGCAGGGCTCCCTCCCCAGCCGCCAGAAAGCCCCTCGGCGACTCGAAGTCCTCAGAAGAATCTCCTCCTTGCTGGCTCCCTCTCCCTCCACACTGCGCCTCTGCCTGTGCCAGAGGGGCCCTAACCCTCACCCCTGGGCAAGCGCTTCTCTGTTCCCCATCCCTACCAGGTTCTGTGGACACAAGAGCCAGGGCTGGAGCCTCAGAGGATGTCACTCTTCCTTCTCCGAGAGCCCCCTTCCCACACCCCACCTGGTGAGACCATCCCCCTCCCAGGCTCCTTCTCTGACTACAGAGCCAAGTCCCAGCCCTTGCCAGGTAGGGGAACAGCCCAGCTCTTATCCCCTAGTCAAAGGTCATGCCAGCCTTCATCAAGGACAAGATTTAGCTTCAGCTTTAGCTTTCAGTCAACAGCAAGCTTCAGACCTAGGTACACTTCAAGTCTTAAACGCAGCTCCTAACAGGCAGCTAGCCTCAGATCTGGACTGAATCCTCACTCCCTGGACGTGGAGACAGCGGCAGCCTAGTCCCAGCCCTGAGGCTTTCTCTGGGAAACTAGGCTTAGACCCAGATCAAGAACCAGCACCTATGGTAGGTCTAACCTCAATCCCTGTCTGTACTGTAGAAGAGCCTCAGACCCAACCTCCAGCCCCAAGCCCAACCCCAGGGTTTAGGGCAGTGAAGACGGTGAAAGCTTTTGGAGGTGATGCCAGTAATAGCTTGGCTGGTTTGGGGAATATGGCTGGGGGGACGAGCAGGGGCGACTGGTTTTTCCTTTTGGATCAGACCTCTGCAGGTTTACTCCACTGGCAAAGGGGCCCCTCGTACTTGTCGTAAGGACCTAGCGGAGGGCACTCCCTGGGAATTTATGGAGAGGAGTTGGGGGTGTGAGCCCTGAGAGACCTCTACCTATGTGAGCACAACGCCACAATTTCCATCAGGCTCCCCTCAACGTCCAACAGAAGCTGGACCAAGGGAAGTGATTTGTACAGCAAACATCAGCAGTGCCCTGCTATGTGCCAGGATCTGGGGACGGGGAGAGCATCCCCAGTAAGCCAGCTCTGTCTAATGGTGATTGGGGGACCAGCATAAAGGTCTTAGCAGCACCTAACTACTGAGCATGTACTTATGCCAAGCCCGGTGCTTCACAGCATTAACTCACTGCATCATTACAACCCTACAAGGTACACACTGTTATTGTTCCCATTTTATTCATTAAATAACATTTTATTATTACAGAAGCAATACATGTGCGCTGTGGAAAATTTAAAAACACAAAAAGCAAAAACATAAAAATAAAAACATCACATTCCTACCACTATTCACACCTTAATGTACATCCCTCCAGATCTTTTTCTTACTTATAAGTATCTTTTTACCAAAATATGACACATTATACATACATACTGCTTCATGATCACCTTTTTTTCAATCAACAGTCTCCAGCTTTCCATTTTAGTAAACTTTCATCCCTTTTAATATCCAGACCCTATACAAATCTCCCCAATTTCTGCCCCCCAAAGTCCTTTATGGCTGGTTTGTCAGAATCCAATACCAGGCCACACATGGCATCTGATCATTATGTGTATTAAATTGTTTAAGATGGTGCATTCCCCCATTATTTATTTATTTATTTATTTATTATTTTTGGCTGTGTTGGGTCTTCGTTTCTACGCGAGGGCTTTCTCTAGTTGCGGCAAGTGGGGGCCACTCTTCATCGCCATGTGCGGGCCTCTCACTATCGTGGTCTCTCTTGTTGCGGAGCACAGGCTCCAGACGCGCAGGCTCAGTAGTTGTGGCTCACGGGCCTAGTTGCTCCACGGCATGTGGGATCTTCCCAGACCAGGGCTCGAACCCGTGTCCCCTGCATTGGCAGGCAGATTCTCAACCACTGCGCCACCAGGGAAGCCCTCCCCCATTTTTTTTGGCCACCGCACCATGAAACAGCCAAGTCAGTTTTCCTACAGAATATCCCTCCTTCCAGATGTCTGGTTACTTTCTTGTGCTGGATACTTCCAGTGTTTTCTGTAAACTAGAAGTTAGATCTAAAGGCTAGAATGATTCAAGTTAAATGTTTTGGGCTAGAACACATGCGAGGCTATGTCATACACTTCACTCCCTACCACATAGGAAGACACAAAATATCTCATTCATCCACTGATAGAAATGCTCAGCTGAACACCAGCTGATGATAGTTATGGTTCTCTCTTCACCTTGCTTCTAGAAAATAGTGTTTGTGGGTTACTCTGGCACCAAACAAATGCCAATGTCCCCATCAACCGTTCCCCTAATAGTTTTTAATACCAATCCACAACCCTTGTCTGATTACTCCCACTTTTAAAGATGAGAAAACTGAGACTCAGGTCGGGGAAGAAAGCC
The DNA here is from genome assembly GCF_028023285.1 of Balaenoptera ricei. Classification (NCBI taxonomy): domain Eukaryota; kingdom Metazoa; phylum Chordata; class Mammalia; order Artiodactyla; family Balaenopteridae; genus Balaenoptera; species Balaenoptera ricei. The sequence continues at coordinate 119,253,032 of NC_082641.1, read as the reverse complement.
AGTCAAGCTCACATAGCCAGCAAATTTTCATCAGGTTTTCGTCCTCTTTCCCACCATACTGAGCTGGGTGCACAGCAGGTATCTGGTACACATTTAAATGAATGAAAATCTGGGACTTCCCTGATGACGCAGTGGTTAAGACTCCAAGCTCCCAATGCAGGGGGCGTGGGTTCGATCTCTGGTCAGGGAACTAGATCCCACGCGCCTGCTGCAACTAAGAGTTTGCATACCACAACTAAGGAGCCCACGAGCCACAACTAAGGAGCCTGCCTGCCACAACTAATACCCGGCACAACCAAATAAATATTTTTTTAAAATTAGAAAAAAATAAATGCATAAAAATATGCGGGGAAGGGGTTTCCCCTCTTTCTAGACTAGGCTGACCAGAGGTGGAAAAGGTTCTTGGTGAGGCCCAACCTGGGTCTGAGAGCTGATGCCACTAATGATGGCGCTAGCAAAGAAACTTTGCACCTGTTATGAGGTGGCCCATGCTAAGTGCTTTACAAATGTGAGCTTCTTTGATCCAGTCAACAACCTGCCAGCTATGCACTATTAAAACCCCAAGCCCCACTTTACAGATGAGGAATATGAGGCTCAGAGAGGTAAGGTACTTGCCCAAGGCCACACAGCTAGTGATCAACAGAGCCATGATTAGTTCTTCTGACTCCAAAATGCAGGCACTTTGCCACCACCCTGACCTGCCCTCTCAAGCTGGTCTCCCTCCCAGGCCTGAGACTGAAGAGTAAAACTAACGAGAGGGGCTTTAGGCCTCCTCCTTGCATGGGCTGGTTCTGACCCCGCCTCCAGCCCCCTATGGCCATGAGTCAGCATCAACTGGGGCAAAGAGGGTTCCCTGCATCTCCTTTGCTGGCCTCTCCTCACCAAGTAGCTCTCTCTGTCTGTGAAATTGCCAGAATCTGACCTGGTTCCTCCAGCCTCTGCACCCAGTTAATCCCTCCTAAACTCCATTCACCCTGCCCTCCCCCAAGCCCACTCTAGGCCTTAATGCCCCCATCAGAGCCCTTCACACTTGCACAGCAACCTACAGTTTATGAAACACTTCCTTTCTCTCACATTTATGTAGTTGGACCCCACAATCATCTTTTGAGGGAGGCAGGGATCATGCGCTCCGTTTCACAAATGCAGACATTGAGGTTTGCTGAGGAAAGTTCTGAGCTCAGAGCTGCCTCGCTCTTCCCCAGTTCAGTACAGTATTTTCAAGGTGGGACCTAGGCCCATGTGCCAGTTCAGGACCAACCCAGATGATGGACCTTTGCTGTCTTTTGGAAGGTGAGGCTCGTTCGTCCCTGGTAGAGGCCTGTGACCTGAGCCCGTCTGAGCCTAGAGCAGGGGCTAAGTGGTCAGCCTCACATCCTCCATCCCTGTCAGGGAGCAAGTCTCTGAATTGTCACAGCACTGAGGGTGTCCTGGAAATGTCAACAAATGCTGATTTGGGTCCCTTGGCGGAGGGTGGAGCCAGCCTTTCTCTGCGGAGCCTCCCTCCACCATCTCCCTGTTCCCAACAGCCAAAGGAACAGATGCCAATGAACTCTCAGGGCTAGTCCAACCTGATTTTATAGATGGGGGAACTGAGACCCAGGCTCACAGAGCAAGCTGGTGATTTTTTCTTTGAAAACATCAAGGATTAGTGATGAATCTCCACCCACCTCCCCATTCCCTCTTATTTCCTATCTTCCTCCGAGCCCTGGAAACGCACCCACACACACCCCCACCTCCTCATCCCCCCCACTCCCTATCTCCCTCACCCCCGGGTCAAGACACCAATTCCGGCAGCTAAGGGAGCAGGGGGAGGGCCTGAGGAGCAGCTCTGGGCTGTGGGCCTGGCATCAGGGGCCGTGCTAAGGAGAACAGCTTGAGCTAGCCGCCACGCCGGCCTCTGCCCTCCCCACCCCCTCACTGGACTGACACCTGGACCAGGTTCTTCCCGCCACCTCCAGAATAGAGAAAATAAAGGTTCTACTGAATGGCGGCACGTGGGCTGAGGCGGCGACACAGTGGCCTCCGTGTACTCTGGGAAGCCACCACCCTCTCCAGTCCCTATGATGTGCCTGGTGCTCCTGCTGTCTCTCACCTTCTCTCTGTGGGAGCCTCTTTCTCCATCACCCACCCTGCCTAACCAAGGAAGGCTGCCTCTTGCCCCAACCCAGGCAGTCCTACTGAGGCTCCATCCATTCGTCTTCACCTCTACTGGATGCAAAGGATCCTGCATCACCATCTCAAGGAATCATCCCCGGGGCCCTGGGGAGTCTGAACCCTCTGTTTTCAGCGGCAGAGTCCACGTCTTGTTCTCTCCCGGCCCTCTCACAATTGTAGTGTATAGTGAGTGCTGAGTCCTCTCTGGGCTGCGTCTGTCTATCTGTAATGAGAACAGGACCCAATGCAGGGAGGGCCTGTCTGTGTTTGTGCTTACCCTCCAGGCCTGCCATGTCACAAGTACACAGCAAATTATCATTGAGGAAATAAACACTGAGATCCCAGATCAGGCCCAGACTGTACCTAATAGTCTGCACTTCTGCCTTGAAACACTTTGAGGTTGGTCTTCCCCACAGACTGTTAGCTCCCTGAAGGGAGGGACCATGTCTTTCTGATTCATTTCTGCATCCTTAGGGATTAACACAGTACCTGGCCCATAGCAGGCACCCAGTAAATCTTCATGGAAGGGAATATGTGAGTGGGTGGATGGATAGATACATAAATGGGTGAATAATCTAGGCAGGAGATTTTTACCCTCTTATTAATGGGGAACTGAGACTCAGAAAGGATGAACACCAGGAAAAGTCTTCCCAGATGTTAAGTGGTAGAGTCAGGATTTTAATGCAGGAAAAGCTGGCCCAGGAGGCTTGGAGCTACTGGCTGGGGGTAGGTGAAAGGAGCGGGGTGGGGTGAGGAGTTGAATGGGGAAGTCTTAGGGCTGTGGCCCAGGCAGTGGAGCCTCTGCCTGGGAGGAAGGACTTTCCTGGAATTATCCTGCCTCCAGGTGGAGAAGCAGGGAAGCCTAAGTGGTTTTTCAGATCCTGGAGCTGGGTCCATAAATCATGGCTCCATTTAAGACATGGGTACCTTCTCTCTAGAGACCGGGTATGACTTGATACACATTCCCAGTGACAAGGGGAGGCTTGCAGCCTCCACATGCAGGTGCCTGTGCCACCCTCGCCCAGAATAGAAGGTGCCACACAATAGGGTCTGCCAGTCCTCTGCGGTGTGTGAGGTGTGCGGGGGCCCAGGGGAGGTGCAAGCGGGGGAGGGGACCCCAGAAAGGCAGTGAGCCCAGAGCGGGAGGGCAGGAGAGTGGCGACAGCCCAAATAGCCTTCCTTTGGTGGATTCAATCCCGTTCACCATTTATCGAGCACCTACCTTGTGCCAGATGCTGTGCTGGGCACCAGGGCCCCTGACATAGCTCAGACGCAGGAGGGAGAGAGGGAGAGACAGCTACAGAGACAATAATCACAACACGGGTGATAAGTGCTTGAGAGGGATGTACAAAGTGCTCTGGGAGCTCAGAGCACCAGGCCATTAATTCTTCCCGTGTGGAGAAGGATTTGGAAGACTTCATCGAGGAGGGGGTGGTTCAGCTGAGTTAGGTCGGTTCAGAGGCTGCGAGAGGGAGGGAAGGGCCTTTCAGGCAGAGGTGAGCATGTGCAAAGGCGGGGGTGTCAAAGAAGAACCAGAAAACTTCTGTATGGCTGGAGCAGAGGGGAGGCAGGAGAAGAAACTAGACAGGGAGCCTCGGGCCAGAATTTGCAAGGCCATGAATGGTCCTACTAGAGAGTTTGGACTTGATCCAGTCGTGGGCAAAGGGGAGCCATTGAAGAATTTCAAGCAGGGGTGTGACAGGACCAGATTTGTGTTTTAGAAAGCCTTCTCCGGGGGGAGATAGAATGAACCAGGACTGTGGCCAAAGGGCAGAGAAAAAGAAGTGGATTCTGGGGACGTTTTGCAAGGAAAATGGACAGGACTTTTTCCTTCCTAAGTAATTATTTTGGACCTTCTTGCCTTTCTACCCAGGCTCCGAGTTCTGCTGGGGAGGGAGCTGCTCCCTCCTTTCTCTGTCTGATGCAGGCTTCTGCATTCACAGAGCTGAATTACAAGGTCTGATTGACTGATGAGAACAGAGTAGCAGAACTGGCTCCCAGTGGTCAGGGAGTCCTGCTCTGAGGAGGAGCTGGTGACTTCTTTCCAATTCAGTCCACAAACCCCAGAGCACGGCAAAGCTTAGCCCAGGCCTGTGGGGAAGGCCCACTTGGCCCTCTCCTCGCTCCTTCCTTCTTTCCTTCTCCTCCCTCCTTCTCCTCCCCAGAGCCCAAGCTTGCTTGCTGGGATGCTCTCAGAGCCAGCAGAGCTGTGGATGAAATGGTTCGGTGGCTCCAGCCCAGCTGCTACCATGGCAACCAGGCTGCCTGCCAGACCCACAGTCAGGAGCAGACCCAGCTTTCCTGCTCTAGAACTACAATTCCCAGAATGCAAAGCATCTGGGGTCTCTGAGAGAAACCCAGCTCCAAATGGGTAGATAGCCAGAGCCCTCCAGCTTGGAAGAGGACACAAATGGACACCGCCAGGGGAACACGGTACAGAATGTGGGAACCTGGAAGGGGGGGGACAAGGCAGGGGATACTTCTGGGGGAGGTCTGGGAACCCCTTCTGATGGTGGCCCAGTGGACATCACAGAAGGAGGTCAATGGTTACAAGAAGGTGCAAAGGATCAGGATGGGTACTAGTCCTGGTTTTGCCACCAGCCTGTGGTGTGACTTGAAAATTGTCTCTCAAGAACTGTCCACTACTCTCAATCCCCACCAGCACCTTCCTGGTCTGAGCCCAGTTGGCTGCGACACTTATTGGTCTCTGCCTCTGCTCAAGCCCCTCCCTTTCTTCTTCGACTGAAGCCTGAATGACCTTTTCAAAATGTAATTCTGATTATGTCACTGCTGCCTAAGCCCGCCCCCCTGCTCTTTCAACTCTTCAGTGTTTAAACCTTTTGCTCTTAGATGAAGAAATAAATTCCTTACCTCACCTGACAAGGCCCTGCATGGTCTGGCTTCTGCCTGCTTTCCAGCCTCCCCATTCACCCCACACACTTCAGACCTTCTGGACTTTTAGTTCCATGTAGAAGCCATGCTCCTTCCTGCCACAGGCCTTTGCACATGCTGTTCTATCTCTTCAGAACACTTTTTCCTCCACGGTTGCTCTACACAACCCTCTCTATCTCAGAGAAATATTTTCTACTCAGGAAACTTCCCTGACCTACTGAACTTGACCAAATCCCCCTTTTATGTACTCTTATTGGCACTACGAGCCTCTAAAGTACCTGTCATGGTTGCAATATTACAGTAATTTGTATGATTATTTGACAACTATCTGTCTCATCACCAGATTGCAGCCTCTGTGAAGAGGGAGAGTGCCTTCTTGCCTGCCTCTGCATCCTCAGGGTCCAGCAACATGCCTGATGCTCAAGAACCATTCACTGAAATAAATGACTCTGTCTAAGCCATAGTCTTCCTGGCTGAGTGCCCACCACGTGCCATGCACCATGGATGGTGGTGCCATAGATACAGCAGTGGACAAGACACACAGGTGTGGGCCCTCCTGCTGTGGAGCTCACAGTCTAATGAGGAAGACGGACACTGAATATATAATGACCAGAGGGCTGAGTGTTGCAAACAGTGAAGAATGTAGGGCCCTGGTAGCACAGAGACAGAAGATCTGGAAAGACCCACCAAGGAAGAGAAGTAGGAGTTACGAGATAAACAGGGTGAAAGAGTGTAAAAGAACATTGCAGGCAGAAGGGGCAGCTTGAGCGAGGGTGCTACTGAGGCAGAAGAGAGCATGCGGTGTTTGAGGCGTGAAGGAAGGCCAGAGTTGCTGGAGCGTAGAGGGAATGGGAGGTGGTGTTAGCTTCATCTATGTGCTTTCATTTTACTGGGCAGAAAGTGGCATTACATGAGCTATCTTTTTAAACCAGCTGGCCCTTGTTTTCATCCTCCTCCCCCCTGTTCCAGGCCCAGACGGAGATCCAGCATGAACACACCCAGGCTGTCCCACTGCCCAGGCACACTGTCCTTCACCTCTGAGCACCCACTGCTGTATTTCAGGTGTCCTGTGCGGGCCCTGTCTGTGTCTTGTATGATGGGGCTAGGGGTGTGTGTGTGTGTGTTTGTGTGTGTGTGGAGGGGGGCATGTGCTGGGGGAGCAGTCAATCAATTGTGGAGCATACATTGTTGACAAGTCGGGGGGGTGGGGTGCCTGGAGAGGCAGAGAGGCTGGCCTGGGGCTTGGGGGTGGGCACACAGCTTGCCTGGGAAATGAGGCATGACTTACCAGCTGCAGACTTCCATGGGTAGGGAGCCGAGGCCTCTGGGCACAGAGCGGGGAGGGCTCTTTCTCCTCCTCACATCTGGTGCTGTCCTCCTCTTCCTTTAGGGTCCTGGGTCAGGCGGGGGAACTATCCCTAGCTGGCTGAGCCCTTCCTTTCCTTCCTTTGAATTTTGGGGCTCCCTCACAAGTAGCTCCCAGTGACACATGGCTGGAAATAATGGGTGTTAGCTTCTCCATTCCACTGTAGGTACTCCAACCACTACCCTTCCAACACACACACAGACATGCACTGAGTAGCCAAGATCTCCGGTTCTGTTGAGATTTCCCTGGAGCAGAAGCCCCCAGCTCACCCATTCCCCAGAATAGTGTTTCTCACAATGTGAACTTCAGACCCACTGCATCAGAATCATGTGGAATGCCCGTGAAAATGCAGGTTTCCGGGGAACTCTGATGTAGAGGTTCATGGACCACATTTTAAAAAGCTTCATCTGGAGGATACCAAATTCTGTCCACAGAACTGCCAAGGCATTCCTTCCGCCAGAAATGTCTCCTCAAATCCAGCCAGTGATGGTATACTTGGTGATTCAACCCTGGACCCATCCCTTCACAGCCAGACCTCTGCCAGAAGGGCAAGCCATTCTGCCCCTTCAGACCTGCCACATCATGCAGTCAATAAACATGCACCAAGGACCTACTAGGTGGTAGGTGCTGGAGTCCTGACAACAACATGGTGGCCATGATCCCTGCCCTCATGGGTCTTCTAATTTAGGAGTGAGGACAATTATTATAGAAGCAAATAAATAAATAAGCAAGATAATAGTGGCAAGTGCTGTGAAGAAAATAAAATATAGTTATCTGAAAATATTTCCCAGAGGACCTGCTTAATTCCAGGTTCAGGGAAGGTGGCTACCTTGGTGCTTATGGAGAGTAAGGTTCTGGAAATGAAAGAAAGAACCCTTCCTCTCCCTTTGCTCCTGTCTTTGTCTCTCTTCTTTCTTTCTTTTCTTTACCTTGGCTTGGCTCTCTGTTTTTCTGGTTAAATTCCCTCTTTGTCTCGTTTCTTCTCTCCTCCTCTGCTTCCCTCCCTCCCACTCCCTTTGCCTCCCTCTCCTTCCCACCCGCCTCCCTCTCTTCTGCTCCCTCCGGAGAAACAGAAGAAACCAGATCCCTCTGCCTCTCAGGCTAGCCAGCAATAATTGAGCTGTGGGCTTGCTCAGCAGCTGGACCTGAGAGCAGGGCTAGAGGAGGAGAGCAGGGAGGTCAGAGGGGAGCTGGAGGTGGAGGAGAGCTGGAGGGATGGGAGCAGGGAGGGGCCTCGGGAGGGTGAGGACACTCAGAGGGACTGGAGGTGGCTCCTGAGCCAGGTAAGCTAATCAGGGGGTGAGTCATAAAGATCACTCACTCCTGTGCACCGGACTGGCCTAGGAAATCACATTAATTTGAAGAGGGTGTAAAATCTACTGAGATTCCCCCTCTTCACCACACACATGAAGATAAACTGTCTTCAGCTTCCAATATGATCTTACAACAGCTTGTCAGTGACAAAACAGCCTCAAATCCGCCCATTTATCAAACGGCCAATCCTGTTAACAGCTTAAAAGAGACATAATTACCTGTGGCCTATTGTGTGATTCTTTATACTAACGCTGCTTCCTTCTTCCTGGCAGAGTTCCAGAACGTGAGCTCAGAATTTATTCCTGGTGACTGGGGAGATCATCAGAGATGTTAAAGTTGGGGACAAGAGGGAATGGTTGAGGTGAGAAATTCTGCACCGTGGGCGGGTATGTGGGTCAGCACCATGGACAGAGACAGGGCTGGGCGCCTGGGGTGAGGAGCCAAGGCCAACTCATGTGGGCAGAGCGAGGGCCCGCAAGGGGCCTGGCAGGCGTCTCAAGGGCTAGGCTCCAGCTGCCTGTATAGAGAATGCAGTGGAGCTTCAGCCCTTGGTGCATCAGCACTGACAGTAGGGACAGTATAGAGCACAGCTTGACCTGTAGATCAGCAATTTGGGTAGACTTGTCCACCCTCAGGCAGAGCCAGGAGTCCTTTCTCTTGACTTCAGGATGGCTGACACACTTTGGGTTTTCATGGCTTCAGAATCTGCCATGCTGCTACCTGGGTGAGTAATAATGCTGGTTACTAAAAGCTAACATTTACTGAATGCTTGCTATAGGCCAGGCTGTTCTAAGCTCTATAAAGATATAATCTTAATCAATATAAACCTTATGCAAATCTATTATATGATCCAATTTTATAGATGAAAACATGGGTGAGGCTAAGTTACATGTCCAAGGTCACCCAGAGCTGATTTAGACTTGTGGTCTGTGAGCTGGGCTGCCTCCAAAGCAGCCTCTGGCCATGATGGGAAATCAGTTTTGCAGCTCTGGTTTGGTCTCTCTCCCTCTCTGCACTTCTTGCTATTCCTCAGGGAGCCCAATCAAGGCAGGTCTCTGCTCTCACAGCTTTGGGGAGAAGGATGGGAGAACAACATGACGTGACTTTTTCCTCCATGAGAAAGAAGACACCCTGGAAACTGGTGTCTCTCTAGCCAGGGCTGCTCTATTAATGTATCTTCATTCCCTATCCCCTCCCTCTCTCTGCTGGCCCTAGGTACCTCTCCTCCACCCATTCCAAGAGGCCACCACACCCCTCTTCTCCTACTTCCCAGTGCCAAACCCCTACTTGCTACTAGCTTTCCCCACACTCCTTTCCATTTTCCAGCAGGTCCACGGGAATCCTCTCCTGGGAGGAAACCATCAGAATCCATTTGGAAGCCAGGTAAAGAGGCAGACAATGAGACAGACAGCAAGAGACAGACAACAGACAGACTGAAAATGAATTTTGAAGCACTGTTGAGTTAATGATTGTGGTCAAATCCTGTTGAGAGACAAGGCCAGGATTAGCTATCTGGGACTGTCTCACAGAATTTCTAGAACTCAGCTTTAACTCTGCTGGCTCCCTCTGCCCACCAGCCCTCCAGCCTCACCACTCTCCTTCCCTGGGCTGCCCCCCAAACTACCATCCTTTCTCCCACCCCACCCAGCCTCAGGGCATTCATCACTTGGGTTAGTGATTTATCAAAGTCTCCGACAGTCGCTGCTTGGCAAAAATCAATCTGTGAAGAATGGGACCAACCCAGGGCCCCCTATTCTCCCAAGCCCCCACCATCAACCTGCCCCAAAGGAACTCAGCAGCTCCAACCTCAGTACTGCCCCCCTGACCTCACCCTCACCCCAGCCTTGGCGGGGTGTCTCTGGATCCCTTCCTGTTCTTAGAGAGAGGGGAGCAAGTGAAGGAGAACAGAGAGAGAGAGAGAGGTGTGAATTAGTGCCTTTCTTAAATGTTTATTTTGTTGTTTTTAAGTGAGAAAGTCCGAGCTCTATTAAATGCAATCAATACTTGGCCCAAGAGAAGCTTCCCTTCTCTGAGACATTTGAAATCTGGTCAAATCATTTTGCCCCAGTACAAAGTAATTTATCAATTTCAAAACGCTTCTAATCAGTAGAGGCTATGGAGTCCCCATTCCTGCCATCTTCTGCGGCAGGACACACACACACACACACACACACACACACACACACACACACACAGCTGTGCACAGACTCCTCTCTCCCCGCCTCCCACCTCCCAAGGACTGCAGAATATCTTCCTCTCAGCTCAGCCTCCAGGCTGGGTGCCATCCTCAATGTCCCCAGCCCAGCCTATGTGCTTCTGGCCCAGAGAGGCTGCGGGGCCCCTGCAGGTCTGTGGCGCTCAGCCCTGGGGAAGTGGAGGTGGGCATGGGCCCAGCCACAGTGCACTGCTGACTGCACTCCTCTTCACCCAGTGAAACAGCCAAGTGGGGACGATTCCTGTTCATAGACAGAGCCCAGAACTGGAGCCAGGGGGCTGCAAGGGGCTCAGAGCCACCAATTTCATCCCCTAGGACCTTGGCCCTAGTCTCCAAGGGGCAAGCAGGATCAGCTGGTTGGAGGGGGGTTTGCTGGCTGAGCCTGGGGATGATGTCACAATACTCTCCTGCCTCTGAAGCTGCTATTTTTGCCCTCGAGGACAGCCTGTGTCTAAAGGGAGACTGCGACAGCAGCGAAATTACCTTGCAACTCACCTGCCTGCTCCCAGGAAGGGTAGCTGGAGCCTTTCCCACGCCATTAGATTGGATTCTCGGCAAGCCTTTTGTGGCCACAAGCTGTGGTGGCCAGATAGACCACTGACCTGTGGGGAGGGGCCACCCCCTCAGTGGCTGATTCAAATGCTCTCCCCACAATGGACTCTGCACATTCCTCCCTCAGAGAGTGACTGAGGAAAGTGACTCAGCAAGCCAGAGGCCACCCCACAAGGGAACTCAGGAGCATAGATGGCATAGGAGCTTTCTGAGACCTCCACCCACAGAACAGTCAATCCAAGGGTCTTACCTTGACCTCCAAGGCCCTGCCATGAGGCCTAACCTAAAACCTCCAATAGACCTATGAAAGCATGCCTAGTCCTCTGTAAATATGTGTGCAGTCAATGAATGTGTGGAACTCTCTGTGTAGCTCTGCCCCCTGCTTTGTGCATTCTCCCCCCAAATCCATCACAGCTCCTCTAGGGCTAGGTCTAAGGATTTTGCATATCTTGGGAGCCCTCATAGTTTTTCCCCGAGGGCTCTGCACAAAGTAATATTAAACTAGAGTGAGCACTGTGCCCTACAGTTTATTAGGCATTTTAATATTAACTATCTATTCTGCAATAATGCTGGGGAGTAGGTATTATCCTATTTTTTACTGAGAGAAACCAAGGTTCAGAGAGGTGAAGTCACATGTCCCAAATCATGTGGAAAGTGCTAAACCTGGGTTGCCAATCCAAGTTCTCTGAATCCAAATCCTAAAATCTTTCTACATCGTTCACTCCTTCTTTTATCATATAAATATTGAGCCTCCTTCTTATGTCGAAAGCTTTTTTCATGGCAGTCTAAAGTTAGGTGACATTATCCCTTTTCTGTAGACTGGGAAATAGAAACTCCATGGTGAAGTGATTTGCCCAGGTAGCACAGTGTAAGTATGAGATGGAAGTAGATTAAACCCAGGTCTTCTGATCTCAGATCTGGAGTCCTTCCCATTGCACCACACAAAATTTTCATGGCCATGCAGCATATCAAAGAGATATCAGTGTAAAGGGGCCATGTTTCTCCTCGATCCTGTAGACCATCTGAGGGCAGCTGCTCCAGTCCAGCCCCCCACTATGACTGCTTGTGGGAATTATGAACGTCATTCCCCCAGGAATTTGAGAAAAAAGTAGGAGTATGGCACCAAGAACCACACTAGCTGGAGGCGGTCCCCAGTGCTAAGCAGAGAGGAGAGGCATATAGATCCAGGGCTGAACTCTTCTGGGAGACAGGTGGAAGCAGAGAATCATTGAGGCGGTGACTGGGAAAGCACATGACTTCTGTGAACTACAGTGCCCATTACTGTCTTGGATCTCCCAACGCCACGCCCCCCCCCCAGACCTGAGGACTGCGCAAGCCTCCTCCAGGAGGGGACGCCCCCCACAAAGAATGGCTGCAGTACCAACCAGCTCCTCACTTACCCCGATTGCTTCCCACATTGATGGATGAAAGCGCCTCTGCAAATTGGAAAAATAACTAATATGCTACTCCCAGACCCTGCCGCCTATGAGTGGAGGGGGCTTTTCTGGGTTAACCCAAGAAGTGGGAGGAATCAATCCCCTGAATAACAACCTGAAGCAGCAGCAGGCAGAGGCTCCTAGCCTGGTGGGGGTGGAATTACGTTTCCTACGGGGTATTCTCGATGTCGCCTCTCATCATCATAATATTTACATCAAATGCAAAAGACCTCCTTGGAATAGAACCCTGAGGTTGTAAATGCCAAATCCAAGAATGTCAGCAAAGGCAAAAGATCCAGTTCTTTGAGCAGCAGTCTCTCTCTCCCTGCCAGGCAATGCGTGCCACAATCCCCCCGGGGGAGGCGGGTGGGCCCCTGAGCAGCCCTGAACCTCACCCAAGGTCGGGAATGGCTGGGAGCTTTCAGGGAGCTCAAGCTCCCAGAAGGGCACTCTTCTCTGGTCCTGGCATGCCAGGAGGTCTTGTCCCTTCCTCCAGGCTTTACTCAAAGTCTGAGGAAATGTGTCCACATTTCCTCCCTGTGAAGAAAGGACACCTCATGGACAGAAAGACAGGCGAACTCTCTTCTATGAACCCCAGAGCCTCCGTGGTCAGGCCTCAGTATGGTCAGCAACCCAGTTCTCAGCCTAGTGGGCCCCTCCCTTTTCTAGCTCCACCCTTTGGGAAACTTTTCCGAGGTCGTTTGTCCATCGAACATTTATTGAGCACTTACTAAGTACCAGGCCCTGGGAATACAATGGTGAACACCCTGCACAGCTTATGTTCTCAAGGGCAAAACACAACGCCCTTGTGTTTTATTAATCGGTCAATATTGCTCAGTAAATAACTTCAGATGGTATTAAGTGCTGTGAAGGAAAGAAATTGGGATGAAGGGATAGAGAGGGAAGGATGGAGGCCACTGTTGCCTGGGTAGTCATGGAAGGCCTCTCCAGAGAGGTGGCACTTGACCTGAAGAATGAGAAGGAGCCGCTCCATGAAGATTAGGTGGAAAAGCGTTCCAAACAGGGAGGCACAGCAAGTGCAGGAGCCTTGAGAAGGGAATGAGCGCATGTGCAAGAGCAACAGAAAGCAGGCCGGGCAGCTGGGGCGGAGTGAGTGATGAGGAGTGGGAGGAGATGAGGTTAGATGTGCAGGGTCTTACCAACCACAGAACGGAAATGGATATCTTTTTTTTTTTTTTGGAAACGGATTTCATACTGGAGACACTGGGAAGTCGTGGGAGTGACATAGGCAGGGAATGACACTCTCTGATGTACATTTTTAAGTTCTGCTCAGATTATAAAAGTCTCAGTCTAGTTCCGGCTTCCCAACTTACTCACTGATGTTGGGCCAAGCGCCTGCATTAGTAAACCTCAGTTTTCTTAAGAACTTCTTGGGGAGTCAGAAAGATGACATGAGTTAACATGCTTAGTGTGTCTAGTTCAGGGCCTGGTGTCAGTAGGTGCACAATTAATGCCCCACATTGTGTCTCTCCCACTCTGTGTGTCCTCTGAGTCACAGCCTAGGCCCCATCTCTCCACAGGTGTCACACACTAAGTGCACCCAGGGCCTAGCTGGGGTCACAGAGCAGGGGGAGGGGCCTTGTCCACTGGCGTCAAGACCAGCTGAGGTGGAACCGGTGCTCCCTTCACCCAGCGTCCCAGCATTTGTGGGCCCCACCCCTTGGGCCACAAGAGATCAGACTGCATGGGACTCCCCAGGGGCCATCAGTGGAGTGGTGCCCAGGATGCTTGGGCACATTTGCATGCAGACACTCTGCATTTCCATGTCATTTGCTGCACCAGTAGGGCAGACACAGCATCCAGGGGAAAGGTTATTGCTGCCATCAAAGGTTGTGCTCCTCTATACTCATCTGCATTCCTCCCCAAGTCCTTTGCACCAGAAGTTGCCTGGAGAAGATGGGGGGAAAGGGTGGAAGCAACTGGAAGGAGCAGATATAAAGGCTTTTGTCGGGCTGTGTGGAAACTGAACCAGGGCTGAGAGCAGATGGGTGACCTCACTTCTCCCTGGAGCTGGCCTCGCTCTGCAGCCAGCTCCCAGGTGGGGAGGCGGTGGCAGCTCTGCGAGAGAACCCTCCCAGCGGCTGCCTGGGTCCACATGTCCACTTGACTGTCCTCAAGAATAAGGTACTTCTCCTCCCTCCCTCCCTGTACTGGGCTCCACGGAAAGGATATGATGAGGTTAATTAATTGCTCATAGAAAGTTCTTTGGAAAGAAGAGAAGAGGCAAGAGAGCCGTCACATCTGGAAGCCAGAGGGTCCTCAACACAGTGCTAGCAGTGAAGTCCTGCCAGACACAACAGGGAGTACGGCGGGGGGTAAGGGGGCTGTGACGGCTGCAGGCAGGCACAGGAAGGGAGAGGGGCAGCAGAGGAAAGGGGTGTGAGAGAGGCCTCAGATAACAGCCTCACGGAAGCCCCCAACCCTGGAATGTTTGGGAAGCCCACAGGAGGAAGAAAGTTTGGTTGGGCAGGGATGGCAAGGCCCAGATTGGCTCAGCCCAGTTCCTCAGGCAAGGAGGACGAGGAACACAACGCAAGCCACAGGCACTTCCTCTCCCTCCTCCCCCCAACTCTAGTTACCCATGAGGAGCCCTCCTTCTCCCCATCCCACTTCTTAGAAACTTCTGTAGCCCCAGTGAGGCCCCCAACTCTACCTTGAACTTGACACGTAGGGCCACTGTACTTAGCACCTCCACCAAACCCAGAGGTATTAACATGGAGCAGGCTGGAAACAAGCAGAGAAAGCGGGCGCTGCAGGAACCCCAGGGTACTGACCAAGGTCCTGAACAGCCCAGTTCCTTCTACAGAACCTTCACAGTTCTTCCTATTCACCCTCTCCTCCCATCCCCACCCACACATCTACCCTGCTGCACTTCCAAGGCTTCATCCTGAATGTGAACCCTCGAAGGGCTGGTTAGTCAGGGAGCTGATCTCAAGAAGCTCCTCTAGGTTTCAAACCTCCTCCCGAAAGCAGCCGCCTCCACCCCTCCCTTCCTCTCCCTGACACTGGCTCCGTCTGTTCTATCAGCCCCGTCAAGGACAGCCCCCTGTGTTCTGACCATGGCAGCAGCTGGCAGGGCCTCAGGCGGCACTTGACATCCTGATCTAACCATATTCTTGGAGAGGAAGCAGGCTGGGAGTTCCGCATGCTTGCACACACCTGCACGTACCATGCTCACACCCTCAATGTCAGCCTGGACTAGAGAAATGGTTCTTAGATTTCCTGGGTCAGAGACCATTTGGCTGTGATGAAAGCCAGGCACTCTCTCTCTGGAAAAATGCACACATACACAACCTTTCGTGTGTCCTATCAGGAGGGCCTGGAATAGGGGTAGCCCTTCCCCTGATTCCTGCTCTCAGCAGCAATCCTTATCCAGGGGTTGGGGTTCCCCTAAGAAGATGTTTTCCAGGCAGATGGGGATTTGGCCAAATCATAGGGTGCCCTTTCATGGGTTAAGTCTTGAGGAATCTCCAGAAATAGAATCTCCAGTGGGGCTGGGCTAAGGGGGGCAAGAGGAGTCTGAACAATCTCCAATGCCACCTCCACTTCTCAAACTCAAGGACTCAGTAGTTCTGTCCCATGCATGCCTTTTGCTAGCCAGTGAAGTCCAGGCATTATCCTCTCTGCCTTTGGAGGTTCTTTCTGAACCAGGACAAGTAATCTCTGAGCTCCTGGTGTCTACTTGAGGCATTGCACAGTCTGACCAGGTTTTTGCCATCCACAGTGAGCATCAACCGTGTAGACAAGAAACCTGAGCTCTGTGTGGCTTCAAAACTTCCTCTGACCAGGCACGAACCCACTGCCCTGGGTTCGGTGCACACCTGTAGACCATCCACACACAGGCACTGACACACAAAGCACGCACACACAAACTGTGCAAGAGCATAGAAAAACACACAAACCACAAAAGCAGGAGGAAGCATGTAAAACTCCAAAAGGCACATACATGAACACACTAACTATTCATATACACATAATCACAGTCACGTAAACCATATGTGTGCACATACACGCTCTCATGTGTAACTTCCCATTCCCACCTCCTGGGGAACATTCCAGCCCTACTAAACTTTCTATTTCTCTCTGCCATACTTTTGTGTAGTCTGTTCCTTGTGATGGAATCACTCTTCCCTCCTTTTCCTCACATGGTAGATTCCTAGTTAGCCTAGTAAACCTTCGTATTAGGGTTTTCCTAGGGATGGCATAGCAAAGTACCACATGATGGATGGCTCATAACAACAGAAATTTATTCTTTCACAGTTCTGGAGGCCAGAGGTCTGAAATCAAGGTGTCGGCAGGATTGGTTCCTTCTTGGGAGCTCAGAGTGAGAATCTGTTCATGCCTCTCTCCTCATTTCTGGTGGTTGCAACACTTGGCACCCCTTGACTTGTAGACACATCACCCCAATTTCTGCCTCTGTAGTCACACAGTGTTCTTCCCATGTCTGCGTCCACATTTCCCTCTTCTTATAAGGATGACAGTCATGGTATTAGGGCTACCCCAACCCAGTATGACTTCATCTTAGCTTGATAACATCAACAGAGACTCTGTTTCCAAGTTAGGTCACATCCACAGGAACTGGGAGTTAGGACTTGAGCATATCTTTTCGAGGGATGTAATTCAACCCTCAACAGACTCTAAGTCTTAGCCAAACTTTTCCTTTCTCCATGAGTCCTTCCCTGATCTGTCTCCCTAGACTGGCTAAAGTGAGCACCCCTGCCACTTGCTCCCCCTTTATGACACTTAACTCACATTATTGGTATTGCTTCTTTAAAGGTCTCTCTTCCCAGCTCCAAGGGCTGGGGCAGTCTATTTCTGTATTCACGTTTGTAACTCTAGTACCTGGTACAGTGCCCAGTTGTGACAGGGTCTCCGTAATGGTTACTGAATGAATTAAACCATGTATATGTGTGGTACATATATGTGAATCCTATTTATATGCATGAACACACACACCCTACATATGTGTACAAACATGTAAATCAAGCATACACATAGACACATGAAAACTATACACACATGCAAATCCAGCAGGTTCCAATTAGCGAACCACTAATGGCTGAGTTCCAAAAAAGTCTAACCCTTCTCTAGTGCAGTGGGAGAGGCAAACAGGGGTCAACTATGGTCTCCCATCCTCAAAGGACTGACAGGATAATTGGAAAAACAAGACTAATACGTGATGAGAGATACCATAAAATTTAGTTCTATTTTGTGAGCTACGAGGACTCAGAGGAAGGAGCTCTTGTTGTGGGCTGGCGTAGTCAAGGGAGGCTCCCTGGGGGAGGTGGAGGTTGAGCTTGGCCCTCTGGCGTGGACAGGATTTAGACAGAGAAGAGAGAGGGGAGGGGAAATGAGAGGAGGGGAGAGCATAGAAGGGGACACAGCATGTGTAAAGGCCCAGGGGCCTGTTCATGGGACCAGTCTGAGGGGAGGAACCCATGTTGGTAGATTGGAATATGGAGGGGAGACCAAGATGCCAGCAGCCCTCAGTGCCAGGCTAAGATCTCCAGTTTGCCATGGCACCAGTCTCTTCCTGCCAAGTAATCTCTCTAGAGTCTTGTGACCCAGGCCTCAGGGGGCTGGGGATAGGCAGGGGTGTGCTGATTCTGTACCCCAAGCTGTGGGAACACGGGGGCAGCCCTTAGTAGGGCTCCTCTCCTTTCTCGGAAGCTGTGGGTAGCAGCAGTACCTGCTGGAAGGGCAGGGTCAAGCTCAACCACTGGTCCCTCCACCCATTCCTTCCCTGGGAGAGGTAAGTGACAAGCTGGCAGAAAGCTTCGGTGACACCTTTGTTGGCAAAGCAGCCCCTGTCGGCCACCGATGACAGGGTGGGGGGCAGTGGCCAATGGGTAAAATGAAATGGTGCCTCTGGCTCTCAAAGCTCATTCCCATCCCCCAAGGCCTGGCACCCAAGGGTCCCTGAGGAAATGGCCAAGCAGTGGTGAGGGGAGGCTCAGCCAGGAAGAGGGGGGAGCAGTGCCTGCCCTCACCAGGGAGGGTGCAGAGATGGGGAGCGTTTTTCTGGGTACTGAGAGAAATGATCATTTGTTCCCTCATCCTGCAGCGACAAGGAAGGTCTGAGTCTGGGGCTAGAGGAGCAGATATAAGGCCTCTGTCACCCTACAGGCCTCCTCCGTCACTTGCCATCTCCTGGGGATGTGGGGCTAGGAAGTAGCTGCTATCACGGGAGTACGGAGAATCCACTAAGAAGAAAGTGGAGACCGCCAGGAAGAGGAGAGGGGCTGGGGGTTCAAGGATGGGAAATTTGGCCTGAGCACCTTCCAACAGTAGACACCTTGTCCCTGTCCCTACATGTCCTGCTTGGAAAGGCCCCCAGAGGGAAGGAAGAAACAGTAGGACAAGCTCTGTGTTTGGAAGGTGACGTGATTTTCTTGAATCTGCAAGATAGGGTTCTGGAAAACCATTCCCCTGGGGCACCTGGGTGAGTCACTGGCAAGCAGCTGGGCAAGCAGGTGGAGCTGGAGCCGGGAGCCAAGGAGGGATGAACGCCCACGGGTTCCCGAGTATCATCTGCAGCTGCTTGCTCTGCAGTGACCCTGGATACAGCTCTCCTGCAGGAAGCAGGAGTGTGGTGCGGGTCGTCCAGCCCAAGCGAGGGCTACAGTGTGAGACAGGATGAGCACCCCTGATGGAGGGCTGGCCGGCCAAGCAGGCTGCATGGAGAGAGATGGGCCAGAGGAAGCCCACAACTGGACAAAGAGGACAGAAGTAGGTGGCAGCACGAAGGGGGCCAGAGGGCAAGGGAGGGGAGTTTGAGGGGCCAGGCAGTCAGGAGAACGCGCTGGCAAGCTGTCATGGGGCCATCTCCCCGCCACCAGGTCTCAGGGGTCCCCCAGTCATGCCCATCTGGGAGCCCAACGACAGCCTCCTAATGGGGCAACCAGGTCTTTCTCGGCAGCCCGCTGTCCAGCTCTTCACGAGGACTTGGTTTGCTAAATTGACACCATTCGCTCAAGTTTACGCCACCGCCAGCCACAGATCCTGGCCAACTGGGGAGTGTGAGGCCAGTTTTGTGGGCTTGCCTTAAGGTGGTACAGGGTTCTCAGACCCCTGGATAGCCGAGCTCCTAGAAGAACTCTTCTCAGAGTCACCCACAAGCCCAGGGTTGTCAGCGCCCACGTTCCACCTTCCCCCCAACCCCAAGATCAGTCTCCCAAGTCACAGCCGAGACTGGTGGGAGTCAGGCAGAGGCTGACCCAGATGCCGCCTTCTCTCTTCTTGCTCTTTGGCCCCTGCCCTGCCACGGCCGCAGGGCCCTACACGCCTCTGTGAAACCCCATTTCCTCTCCATTCAATGACACAGCCTCTCCCTCAGACTCTGACTTCCTTCCCGCATCCTGAGCATTTCTAGGCCAGAACCCCTAGCTGGCAGGATCACAGAAGCCTGCTGGCCCCGCAGCACCAAGCAGGGAGGGACGCTGATTGCTATTAACAGAGACCAGGCCACCAGCTCACAAAAGATTCTCTCTTCCAGACCAGAGCCATGCCTGGGGCACAGCCTGCTTCTGGTGTCTGCTCCGGGGAGGAGGGGGCCCCTTTGGGGGGAGGGGAACAAAGGCAGGGGCGGGGGCGGGGTGCCCGCTGGGACCCTCCTCCTGGTGCTCATATACACTCAGCAAGGGGCTGGCCCTTCTCACTGACCCTCAACACAAGTCCTTGGGTAGCACAGAGCACACCAGGGACCTTGTCCCCTCAAAGCCCACCCTGTAGGCTCATTTAAATCTAATCTCACCTGGAACAAAAAGCTTCGAGTTCAGAATGCCTGCACTAATATTCCAGACCACACTAACGTGTGTGACCTTGGACCAAAAAACGGTGCCTCTGGTTTCTCACTGGGTTGTTGTGCAGATTAAATGCTATTCATAAAAAGCTCCTAGCATGGTCCCCAGCATGTAGTATGCACTTCCTCAATAAATGGTAATTGCAGTTATAGGATTATGATTATTATTTCCTGGATTCAGTTCCCTTTATTGTAAGAAGTTCCCATTTCAGGACTTCAACACTGAGCATAGAGAATGGAATAGAGAGGCATCCCAGAGAAGTTTGTTGAATAGATGGAAGGAAGGCAAGGAGAGAGGGAAGGAGAAAGGAAATCAGATGTATTTATCACAGGTCAAATCAGTTTTATGGGTAGACAAGAAAGACCCCTATTTAATAATCCACCTGATAGACTGACTGTCACTTCCTAAAATTTCACCAATTTTGATTCATTCCTTTGAGTGAAGCACTGCCCTCTTCCCATTGGTCCCCTTTAAGACGCAGACAATCACACTTTAGTTTGAATGAGTTATAAGACTGACTGATGAGAGGAGGTGGTTGGAGAGCACTAGAGCCTCAGTGGGGAGAAAGGGAATTTTGACATGAAAAGTGAAGGGATCATACAGTTGTGCAGGAGGCTGGCTGTAAGAAAATTGAGTGCAGGACACTGCAATTTGTCTTAGTAACAGTTCAGATGTGACTGAACCTTATATTCAAGAATGTCTTCCTTGTCTTTGTCCCAGATCCTTCATGCTATGGATTATAGAACAAAATGGTCATCTATTTCTCCACGTTATGGGCCCAGCACAGAATGTATGACTGTATTTGTTCCTGAAGATTTTCTTTTTGTCGTGGTAGGAACTATCCATATGCAATCTCAATCCTAAAGTGATTTTCACTTGCTGGGGAAATTTGAAGACTATCTTTTGCCAGTCTGAGGTTAAACACAGAGGGAAATCTAAATGCAATTTTCCTGTTTGAGAAGCAATTACAATATTTTTAAACAATTGAAGCTTCAAAATTTCAAATTCAACATACAGTTAGGCCTCCACCACAGGAACTACAGATTTTGCAAAGTTTACAAAACAGTGAAATAGCTCCATGGCTTTTCCCCGAGTGCTGAGTCTTTGAGTATTTCACAAATGAAGATGTTCTGGGAGACTAGGTGCAGTTTTCTTGGTGTTTGGCTTTTGGCTGGGGCCTTTTTTTTTTTTTTAAAGTATTTGTTTATTTATTTATTTATGGCTGTGTTGGGTCTTCGTTTCTGTGCGAGGGCTTTCTCTAGTTGTG
Source organism: Balaenoptera ricei (assembly GCF_028023285.1). Lineage (NCBI taxonomy): Eukaryota > Metazoa > Chordata > Mammalia > Artiodactyla > Balaenopteridae > Balaenoptera > Balaenoptera ricei. The sequence continues at coordinate 119,232,013 of NC_082641.1, read as the reverse complement.
GCAAGCGGGGGCCACTCTTCATCGCGGTGCGCGGGCCTCTCACTGTCGCGGCCTCTCTTGTTGCGGAGCACAGGCTCCAGACGCGCAGGCTCAGTAATTGTGGCTCACGGGCCCAGTTGCTCCACGGCATGTGGGATCTTCCCAGACCAGGGCTCGAACCCGGGTCCCCTGCATTGGTAGGCAGATTCTCAACCACTGCGCCACCAGGGAAGCCCTGGCTGGGGCCTTTTAAAGTAAATGTTACATGGGGAAAAATTAAGAGGAAAGATGGTATAACAAAGTATCAGAGCAACAAGACATTTTTAATAGCATTATTTATCAACATTTATTGGCGTTTGGACTTAACAGACACTCTGGTCCATCCCCATTGAGCATCTGAGTAAATGTGAAGAACTTGCCTTGCCTTTGACGCAGTGAAGATGACCCAAGTAGGGTCCTTGTGCCATTTTTCAGAGACAGACTGTTGGATACTGGGCCAGAGAGGATAGATACAGAGACCATAGCTAGTCCCTACCTTTTCCCTGGTCCATTTCCCAGGCCTGGAGAACTCAGTCTGCTTTGTGAGTTTCCCCCAGGCTTTCTCATAAACCCCACCCACTACAGCAGGTGGACAGAGGGTTCTGAGGACACGTGAATCATGCTGTCGTTCTGCCCACCAAGACTACCAAAGGGGCAGCCATGAAAGACCTATCTCTGTTGCCACAGCTGATTTATCATTATCAGGAATCTGGCAGATGATCCACAGGCGAGGGACCCCATCTGGGGCCTGGTGGGCGGAAAAAAGTGAGATGGGTTAGTCAGAGTTTCTCTTCAAGGAGTCTAAATAGGCAAGCATAAGGACCATGATGGACAGGTGCTGTTTTTGTCTGCCCAGCACTCATTTCACATTTCTCTAATAATAACACCTCCATATTCTTTGGGGGAGCAACTGCTCTATCTCTTTCAGTCCCTAGAGTTTAGGTAAGCTGGTCCCACCGCTAGATTCAGGGATAAAGCCCCAATCCCAAGTCCGACCAGTCAGCAGATTTTATCCCCTGACCACAATGGTGGGTTCAAGAGGGGAAAATGAATAAATTAAGGTATTGGTCTGGCTACTGTAACAAAGAGACCCATATAGCCATGGCTTAAACAAGACGAAAGTTTGTTTCTTTTTCATGTAAAAGTCCAAGTGAATGCAGTAGCTCTGCTCCATGGAAGTCCTCAGGAACCCAGGACTCCTGCTGGACTTCTTCTGTCTTCTGCTCTGCCTCTCTGGGGTTTACTCTCATCACTTCCATGACCACATGGCAGCCAGAAGGCAGGAAAAAAGGAAGGGGAAGCGTGACCTTTCCTTTTAAGGGCACAGCCCGAAAGTTGCACATGTCACTGTTGCTTACAACCCATTAGCCAGAAGTTAGCCCCAAACCACACCTAGTTGCAAACGAAGCCTTACGGCCAGCTAAAAACTTCTACCAAGTTGGAAGAAGAAGAGAATGACAACTGTGAGACAACCAGAGGCCCTGCCATAGCAGCCATCCTGTCACCATGATGGGAGAGTCTGTTCAAAGATGGAGTTAACACAGAGGAAAGAAGAGATGACTGATGGCAAGAACGTCACTGAGGCCCACAGATCCAGCCATGCTGAAAGCCAGCTCTACCTCTGATTTTTCAGTTATGTGACCCAATAAACTCCTTTCCTTTTTTTCTGTTTTCTTTCCTCTTGTTTTTGTTTTTGATTAAACTAGTTTGATTTGGGTTTCTGGCACCAGAACCCAAAGAGCTCCGGCTAATCCATGGCAACATCAGAAGATAAATGGTCGTAAGGAAGAAAGAGGTCAAAGAGACCATGACGAGAAAGCCAAAGGCATGAGGAAACAGGACCCTCACAAGACAAAGAAAAGGGGCAGAGAGTCAAGGATGGTGAGAGGGGAAGAGGTGGACACACAGAGGGGAGATAAGCTTTCATCTCCTTCTGTAAACGTCCCTCCTGCCAAGACACTCTGAGGTTCAAATTACCTTCTAGTTCAGTTACAATGTAGGGAAAGTTGTTTTATTATTCAAAATATTTGCTGCCCCTCCCTTGGGTGCCCTTTCTGAAGGAGGAATAGACTTTCCATTGATGTCAGCCTTGGCCATGTGATTTACTTTGGCCAATAAAATGTGAAGGGAAGCTTTAAGCCCCAGTGTGCTCCTCTGTCCGCCTGGGCTCCAGAGTGAAGAAAACATGTAGCAGAGCTGCAGCTGACCCACAGCAGACATGTAATATAAAGGAGAAAAAAAATTTGTCATAAGCCTCTGAGATTTGGGGGTTGTTTGTCACTGCAGCATAACCTAATGTAAGCTGACTGATGCACATGTCTTTAAGGCCTATATTTCCTGCAGTTCTTGCTGATCTTGAAGCTTGATTGTTCATCTTTCCATGGGTTCCCAAGCACATATTTCCTTACAGTATTCCCTCTCCTCTACTTGTAACCGATAGAGAGTATGCCTTGGAGAATCATCCTGATGTCTAGTAAATTTGGAGAGTTCTATCCATTAAGTCAGGAATGACAGGCCTATGCTTCATGAGCAAGTACCCCTTATTACCAAGTTCTTTTCCAATTCCTTCTCCCCAGTTCCTCCTGTAGCCCCAAGAAGACATGGAACAGATCTGGTTATTATAAAACTGAGTAACTACATGATTAAGTAGTTTCATATTTGCAAATCTTACAGAATTTCTGTAAGACAAAATCAGAAATGGATCATTTTACCGACGCTGACTACTCGAACTTGAGGATGTTTCACGTTAGAGTATGTGCTGCACTAGCAACGATAATGATGATGGACAAATTCATGCAGTGCCTTCTATTTTCAAAGCATGTCACATACTTGCTTGCTTTAAATTCACAGTAGCCTGCAAATATTATCCCCATTTTACATACAGGGAGACCGGGGAAGAGAAAGTTGAAGAGACCTTACAAATTTTGGAACTCTGGCTCTTTGTCCTGCTTCTTCTCCCTTCCTTCTACTTGAATCACATCAGGAAGAGAAGACCTCCTCCATGACAGGAGCTTGGGAAGGGCAATGAGAGACACCCTGACTTAAATAAATAAGTGAATGCATGAATGTATGACTAAATGGATGGCTAGGTAGGTAGGTGGATGGATGGATGATGGATAACTGGACGAGTGGATTGATGGACAGATGAATGGTTGGGTGCCTGGCTGGATGGATCCCTTTTGTCTGGGTGGATAATCGGTAGGTGGATTGGGGTGGCTGCTGTGGTCTGAGAGAAAAGGCAGTGGTGTTCTCTCAGAGTCTGGAAAGTGTGCACAATACCTCTAATACTCTGCCACCCAGAATGCCCTATACTTGGCCAATATCTTAACCCTACCTGCCCAAGTATTCTAATTCCCCCTCACCCCCAAGAAAATAAAATGTGTTTTACCCAAAAGGTTGCCTACTGTTACTCTACAACTTAAAAGCCATGTTCACTACACCTCTCCATGTCTCAGTTTCTTCATTTGTGAAATGGAAATAGCACCTCCCTCTTAGGGTTGTTGTGGGAATACATAATATATATAGATCATTTAGTAAAGTGCTCAATGTATCATAAGTTCTACATAAATAATAACTATTAAAATTATTATTTCCTAAAGTTCAGGACGGTTGCCTGTGGAAATCAAGTTAAGTCCCCGCTAAGCATACCCAATTGTGATTACCGTCTTTAGCCCTTTTTCATTAGTGGTGGAAGCTGTAATAATACAATAACCTTTATTTTATTACACAGCCCTTGGAAATTGAGGGTTTCATCCGTGTCAATTAATTCCTTCGCAGCCCACGTTGGCAGTGACAGTCAGAATGTCAAAATGTCTCAGAGGATTCCTAGGAAATCTGAGGCACTTCACGAGGAGCCTGCCTGGGTGAGAGCCCAGCCGGAGTGAATCGTTAATGTACTTCACAGAAAGGGGACTCTTCCAAAATGCTAATACAATCAACCTGAAAGGCAAACTAAGCGCCCTGCTCAGTGATCACAGAGGTGCTCCCGGAGCTGGGGCGCTGTCCGCTGAGGAGGCCAGAGGCCCTGCTTCCCGCCCAGCCTTCCGGGGGAGGAGCAGCCCGTCAACGAGGTTGCAGTTGCCTCGTGCAAGGTCAGCAGGCACTTCCTGCCACAGACAGCCGGGCAGCGCCCTCACCGACTCTGGCCACATGGACCTGGGTCTGCCCCAAGGAAACAGCACATTCTGGAGGAGGCTTGGCCAGGAAACCCACATGGAGTCAGAAAGGAGATATCTGGATGAAGGAGGAACTGCCTAATTCCCAGTGTTTGCTCCTGGGACCCTGTTTGCCGCATCCTCTGGAGCCAGACTGCTTCAGTTCAAATCCTGGCTCCCCCACTCCGCTTCCTAGGTGCGTAGCCTCGGGTACATTACTTAACCTCGTGCGCCTTACTTTTCTCATTTGTAAAGTGCAGATAATAACAATATCCGCCTCCTAGGGTTGTGTGAGGATTTAATGATTTAATAAATATCAAGCACTTAGAGCAATGCCTGGTGCCTGGAAAGCACTGTATACACGTCTGCTATTATTATTCATTCTTTCTTAAATCCCTTCCTTTGTGCCTGCATTAATTCTTCCACCCATCCATTTATTCCTGCACTCGTGCATTCGTCTATCCAACCTGCCTATCTGAACCTCTGATGAGGTCATGTTAAAAATGAATAAATAACAAGGTTAGGTTTGAGAGACAAAGAGCTGCCCTGGGTAGCTGGGGAAGGTATCCTAAACCCCCAATTCCTGAGGCAACGTTCCACACAATCAACAACTGGATGCCTTCGCTCATGTGGCTGTCTCTCTCTGGATGCCTGCCTCCCTCCCTCTTCTCCCCTCAGAAAACTCACTCATCTGTCAAGGCTCAGTTCTAGGGTCACCTTTTCTAACTCCCAGGCATAACTATTCTCCATCTCCTCAATGAATGCTTATTTTAATGAGTGAATGAGTGACCGAATGAATAAAGGCTCCCAATGCTTTGTTCATATTAGTATTATAGCCAGTATCACCTTATGTTACAATTAGTCATTAGTACTCTCCCTTGTGCCTGGAACACTCTTTCCACTTCTAGTAGGCCATTCCTATTTGTCACTCAGGTCTTGGTTCGGAAGTCACTTCCTCCAGGAAGCCTTCTTTGACTTACCAGATGGAGTCTTGGAGCCTCTCCTGTAAACTCTTGCAGCCCCTGCTACTCCCCATCACCTCACTGGCCACACTGTGAGATAATTCCTAGTTCATCTGACTGTCACCCCTATGGGACGGCATCTTCTGTGAGGTTAGGGGCCAGGTCAGGCATTCCCAGCACCCAGTAAGGTGTCAGGTACACGGTCCACAGAATGGACAGCAACCCAAAGGGCTGGCCACTGCACAGCTGTGGATGGCAGCCCTGCCCTGGAACGGTAAATCCATAGATGGTGGCAAAGCCTAGCACTCCAGTCCCTGTGCCTGGTGTCTCTCCTCTGCTGCTCCGGGCCCCTTCTGGGTGCCGCAGAGGTGTTGCGGCTTCTCTCCTTCTCCTCTGTCAGGAGGTTTTCTGTGTCTGTGAACCTCTCAGTGCACCTGGAGAGAAGTGGATGGTGGAATGGAATAGGATGGAGAGAGGCGGGTTCCCTGAGCCTGAAAGAAAGGAGGCTGTGGCTCTCACCTTGATAACAGTAAATACTGAGCGTTTTCTGGGGATAATGTAGGCCCTGCCCAAACACCTCCCTCCAGCTCTGACAAAGGGTGCCTGGAGCCCCTCCTTCTCAAAACATTTAGGCACGGCAGGACTCTCCCCACAGAGGGCAGGACAGGGGAGTGGTTAAGAGCAGATCACATTGCAAATTCCAACTCACTTCCTACTGGCTGTGTGGCTTTTGGCAGGTTGCTCAGCCTTTCTGAGCTTCCTTCTCTCACCTGTTTAAGGATCATACCTCACAGGAGAAATGTGAGAATTAAATGAAATGGCACATGTAATATGCCCCGCCCAGAGTAAATGTTCCACGAGTGTTTGCTAAGATTATTATTGTTGTTGTAATTAATCATCTTGTCAGAATCAGATGGGAGCTCAGAACAGATGCGTAATGTGGTGTTGATCTATCCCCACCTCAATGCAGTCCCTCATTGAGTCCTGGAGGCAAATGACGATTTGTCAGAATCACAATCTGGCAGCAGAACCAGAACCTTCCCATCAATGTTCTCCCCACCACATTGTCAGTGAAATGTCACTTACTTCATTCCTTTCCTCAGCGTCTGGAGGCTACATATACAGTGGAGGGTGAGACGGGACACTGGATTGAAATTCTGTGTTTAGCACCTGCCAGCCATGTGAACTTGGGTGAGTCACCCTCTCTGACCTTCGGTTTCCTCATCTATAAGATGGGAATAATCATAATAGTTCCTGTCTTAGTGCAAAGCATCAGTAGATTATCAGAAGCTAATCAGGAAATTCAAGGAGAGTACTCAGTACACTGTCTGGCACAGAGTAATAGAGTAATAACTGTTCATTATTATTATTATCTTATTTTATTAGTAAGTCTTAGGGTAGATGGCTGTTGGGGGAGGGAGGATTTAAACTGTGTCCTTGAAGGAGGCTTTTATTCTCCCTGGAAGTCCAGGCTACGGTGCTCCTGACCTGGGCACACCATTCCCATCTCAGGCCTGGGGACCACCCCCCATGCCTCACTGTGCGATTCCTCCCCACTCCCTTCCATATTGCACTTCCCGCTCCACCCAGGCAAGCAGTGGCCTGCTTCTACTTTCCTGGTGACCTCACCAGGGGACACTAATCTCAGATGCTTCTTTCTGTGAAATGCAATCCATGTCTGATGACGGAGGGACCCAGGCTCCCCCAGGCTGGGTTGGCTGCTGGGATCGCTCTGTCTCGTAAGGCAGACGGAAACCTCTACTAACCACGGGGGAGCCCGCTGCTGGCTGGCTTCTGTGTGCTCTGCTCTACCTGTCTGCAGCCGGAGCCGCTGGCTGGTCCTTGAGGACGGGCAACTGACCTGGGGTTTGTTCCTAAGCTGGCATCACCGCCCTCACTCCAGTGTCATCCAAAGAGCTATTTGTCCTCCTAGGTCCCAGAGCAACCTAGATGTCTGGGGGCCCCTCTACTCTGTTGTACCCGGGAGCTGTGGGATTCTGGGGAGAGGAGAACCCCTGGCCCCATCCCGCCCTCACATCTCCCACCAGCTTCTTTTCTGGGAGCAGACGCCCAGAGGCCTGAGGAGTTGTCAAAACCACTGAACCTGACATGTATAATCATAGGAGATGCCAGCCGTCTCCTCCAGATGCGGACTAAAAATACAGAGGAGCAAGGGCCCTTGGTAATGGAGACTTTAAGAGCCTGTGACATGCGGCAATGGCTGCACGGTCGCTAATGAGCTCTGAGCCGGTCGATGCCTGAGCCCGGAGTGAGCGCGTGGGCTGGGAGCAGGCATGGGGGTGTCACTCAGCATTTGTCCATCCTGGCTCAGAAATCTGGAACGCTGGTGTGCACCAGGGACTTGGGGACCAGCTTGAGCGACCCCTTGACGACCAGATGGGGAGACTGAGGCCAAGTGACAAGAGGTAGGAAGACATCCAGGGCCCCCAGCCACACACCCCAGAGCTCAGCACACAACCTGCACCGGGACAAATGGGTGAGAACTGACCGACTGAGTAAACGATTGAATGAGTGAATGAATAAATGTCTTCCTCACTGCAATGTGAGCTCCCCGATGACGGGGACTGTAACGTAGTCCCCTGTCACTCTAGGAGCGCCTGGCACAGAGTAGGCACTCAGACACTGCTTGCTGGCTGAATGAACACGTGATCTGCTTCTTCACCTACCCTTTCCCTGAGTGCAGAGAGAAGGAAGCCTGTGCAAACTGTTCCTGGGGTCTCCTTCCATGGGTCCTACCACTCAAAGAGCCAAGGTGTAGTCCCACCTACCAGACAGAAAAACCACCATGACACAGCAGACGTCTCTTAAACACCTTCCTAAGAACGTGGCACATATTATCTCATTTAGTCTTCACGTCAACCTTATGAGTTAAATGCCATGTTTACACGCATTTTGCACAGGAGGAAGCTGAAGGGCTCAGAGGGGTTGTGTGACTTACCCTGGGTCACGCCTCGAGGAAGAACTGGGGCCAGGATTCAAACCGGACCAGCCTGCTCCCCTCCCTCCTGAACCACTGTGCTACCCTGCCTCCCCTAAAGTACAGCAGGAGAGGAGAGGAGAATTGTGGGCCAGAGAGAGCCAGCAGCATGGAGGCAAAAAATACCTCCAGGGCCCATAAAGTGTTTGATAAATTCCAGGAGAAGAATAGGAAGAAATAATGAGCATTTGTCAGAGTCTTTTATAGCATATAATACGCTTTCCCCTGCATTCTCTCATGTGATCTTCACCACAGGCCTGGGAGGAAGGTATTATCATTATCTACATTTTACTGGGGAGGGAAGAAAGGCTCCCACACGTCCCTGCTCAGGCTGGGCAGGCTGCATACCTTTGGGGGTGGGGTCTGGGGAGACGGTGATGTGATGATGGGGACTTGCTTCCCATCTCCTGGAGGTTGTCATAAACTCCTCCCAAACTGTCACTGGCTCAAAGGCTAAATCCAGGCTGAGGCCCATGACATTTCTGAGCTCCCTATCACCAGAGGAGAAAGGCCAGAAGAGGGCAGAGGGCGGACCAAATGCCATGTCCGCCAAGGAGCCTGCCTGGACCTGCCCAGGCCTGCAGGCCCCCAGGAATCTCACTCTTCTCTGAGCTGTTCATCTCCTCCATTTCTTTGGCAGCCCCTCCCAAAGTAGGGCCGAGCTTGCTATTTCTGCATCATCACAATAGGTATTAGCCAACAAATAGTTACTCTCAGGCAGTGGGAAAGTAAACACCTGTGCAAGTTTGCTGGTGCACTGGTTTGTGATGGTTTCAGGGCTGAAAGTATGTGTGGAATGAAGCCAGAGGCCCTCACCCTCTCTTTGCCCCTCTGGCTCCCCAGCTCCTCTGTCAGCTTCTCAACCATCAGAGCTTGTGGCCGAGGTTGGGCACAAAATGGGTGTGGTGACACCTTTTCTGAGGCTCCGCATGAGAAATGAAATTCAGATATAACACGATGGGGGGCTGGTGTAGGGCTCCTGTCCTACGCACAGTCACTGCGCTCCAAAGTGAATGAGGGTGTCAGGAAGTGACTTGCCCTGTGATTATTTGGAACTCCCTCAGCTCAGTATAGGGTCAGTTGTGTTCAGCATAAGTCATCATCATTACTTTTTGTGCCAGTTCAGATGGATGGAAAAAAAATATTGTTTCTCACCAACCCTACAAAAATGAGAACCCAGGGGCTTCCCTGGTGGCACAGTGGTTAAGAATCCACCTGCCATTGCAGGGAACACAGGTTCAAGCCCTGGTCTGGGAAGATCCCACATGCCGCGGAGCAACTAAACCCGTGCGCCACAACTACTGAAGCCTGCCTGCCTAGAGCCCGTGCTCCGCAACAAGAGAAGCCACTGCAATGAGAAGGCCGCGCACCGCAACCAAGAGTAGCCCCCGCTCGCCGCAACTAGAGAAAGCCCGCACGTAGCAACGAAGACCCAACACAGCCAAAAATAAATAAATAAAATTTAAAAAAATAAATGAGAACCAAGGTTTTATGCAATTTAATTTCTTGGACCCCGGTTAATGCATATGGTGGAGTTTTACAGTCCTTGTGGTTGAAACGGGGAGGCAGAGCAGGAATGTGCCTGAGCAGGATTCAGGCAGACGGTCCACAAATGTTTATGGAGCCCCTGCTGCGTGCCAGGCACTGTGCTAGGCTCGGAGGACACAGTGGTGAAGCAGGTAGACACTCCCTGTTGTCAGGAGTTTCCAGTCCAGCGGGGGACGGGCAAGCAAACTTCACAGGGCAGTAGGTGCTCCTAGGGGTGGGGAGGGGGAGGGTGTTTCATGTACAGAGAGCATGAAAGCCCACAGAAAGCTCCTGACACAATTAAGGAAAGAGAAGACCTCTGGGAAGAGGTTGAACCTGGGCTGAGTCCTAAAGGATGTGTCGTGATAATGAACGCCTGACCTGGAACCTGGGCTCTGCTACTTCTAGGGGGTGACCTTGGGCAAGTCACTTGAACACTCTGTGCCTCGGTTTCCTCATGTATAAAATAGGGGTAATAACAGTAACTTATCCCATGCGGTTGTGAGGATCAAGTGAGTTAACACATATAAAGCACTTAGAATAGTGCCCAGCAAATGGTTAGCATCTACCACATGTCAACTATGATTATTTTTACCTCTTAGGTTGTTGTGAGGATGAAATAAGATAACACTGAAGCACTCAGCACAGAGAGTAAATGTCAGCTGCTATTATTTTTGTTATTAAGTAGGCACTTGCCAATGCTGGCCAGGTGGACGAGAGGGCCGGGGAGAAGAGGAATCCAAGGCGGACACAACAGCATATGCAAAGAAAGGCCTGGAGGCCACAGAAAGCCCGGTGCATTTGGCAAAGTTTAGACATTCAATTAGACTGGCACATACCTAGCTTCCAAGAGTGATGCAGGACCGGGCTGGAGAGGTAGAGGTAGGGGCTGGATGGGGAGGTGTTGGGAATACTGAGCCTCCCGTCCCTTACTGACAGCCCAGCTGAGAGCGCCTAGGCGTTAAAGGCTTGCCTGGGGTGGGGGGCTGCTCGGCCCCATCCCCCACCCTGCCCAGTGCCACTCTGCGTGGAGCTGCCGGCTGTCAATTAGGCAGCCCCAGTGCAAGAGGCTCTCTTTCCTCATGCAATACATGTCACATCCGGGAACGATCAAAACAGCTTTGCTTTGGCAAAACATCTTGTGCTGCGTGTTTGTTCTTTGGTGTCTGAGTGTAACTCCTGTTGTTCCTGAGACACCTGTGATTTGCTGGTCCCTGACAGCCATTACCTGCTCAAAGTCTCTGCCTGCCACACACCCCACCTCGTGGCACCCCCATTCCTTTCTCTGCCATCCCCAGAGCACTAAATGCCTCTCCAGGCCGCAGGGGTTGAGGCTTGCAGGGAATCAGACATAGCTGGCAAGAATGGCCAATTTTAGGGCTTCCCTGGTGGCTCAGTGGTTAAGAATCCACCTGCCAATGCAGGGGACATGGGTTCGAGCCCTGGTCCGGGAAGATCCCACATGCCACAGAGCAACTAAGCCCGTGTGCCACAACTACTGAGCCTGCACTCTAGAGCCCACGAGCCACAACTACTGAGACTGCATGCCACAACTACTGAAGCCTGCGTGCCTAGAGCCCCTGCTCCACAATAAGAGAAGCCACCACAATGAGAAGGCTGCACACCACGACGAACAGTAGCCCCCACTTGCTGCAACTAGAGAAAGCCTGTGTGCAACAACGAAGACCCAACAAAGCCAAAAAAAAAAAAAAAATGTAAAAAAAAAAAAAAAAAGAATGGCCAATTTTAGTAATCACCTCTGCTATTGGGGAATACCTACTGTGTGCCAGGTGCTTTAAATGCCTTATTACTCTGCCCAACAACTCCACAGTTCAGGTTTATTATCTTTATTTAACTGAGGCACAGTAAAGCTAAGAAACTGGCCCAAGTCCAGCCAGTTGATAAGAGTCCGAGGTAGCATTTGAACCCAGATCTCTTGGCCACCACAGCCTGCACACCTGCAATGACACCAGGCTGCCTCTCTCCAGCTCACTTCCTCCACAGCCCGCTGCTTCTGAAAGGAGGGTCTTGGGGATGGCTGGGATTCAACATAGGCAGGAGGTCAACAGATGAGAAGTCAGCTCCTCTGGCCCCAGGGCCCCCCAGCCCCTGAGGACAGGCCCCCTCGCAGGTAGGAGGCCCCCCAGTGCTTGTCTCCAGAGCTCAGGCCCTGACCAGCTCTTCCTGTAGGCAGCCCCTTCCGTCTCTTTCGGCTCCTGGACCCATCCTTTGGCCTCCACCATCTACCCACCAAATCTCCCTTTGAGTTCATAGATGTCAAATATTCAATTCAAGCTAACTGTTGTTAGTATTATAATAGGTGCAATTATAGCCTTATGTAAGGCTTGAGGGCCCTGCCTTTTCCCCGACTTTTCCCTCTTTCCGGGACCAAAGGAGGTACAGGTGCTCCATTTTGTGATAAGCTCCTTGAGGGCAGAGCCCTGTCTGATTCACCCTTATTTTCCCAGTGCCTTGAACCACAGTAGGTACTCAGAAAGTATTTTTTGAATAGTCATCTCCACAGTTGCTATAATTGAGCTGCCCTGAGCATTTCACTTACATGACCCCATTAAGTTGTGATAGTAACCATATAAAGTGGGTATTATCTTCCCCTCAGATGAGGAAACGGAGGCTCTGAAAGATGGAGCGATGTGTCATCAACCACAGTTAGGAGGTGGTGGAGCCAGGATTCAAAGCTCAGGGCTGCCGGGCCCCAAGCCCGCATTTCTTACCCTCCCTCCTCTACTCCCTGTTAATGTAATCAATCAATGAATAGTCAGTCAGTGAGTGAATGGAGGAGTCTCACGTGCCCTCTGCAGTCAGCTGCACCTGGCCTGAGCCCTCCCACTGTCTCCTAGGACACTGGAGTCCCCTGCCCATCCTGCCCCTCCCCTGGCCATGGGCTCAGAGCAAAGCCTCTTCCAACAAGGCTTATTATTTCTAATCTTAGGAGAGAAGCCTCAGTTCAAAGGCATTTCAATTCCATTGGAGACATGGAACACTTGGCCTCTCTGATCCCCTTCCACTCCTACCTCCTCCTCCACCTGGCGCCAATAACACAAGATAAATCTTTCCTCAGAAATATAATAGTTGTTCTTCCTCTTCCCGTTGAAGTCTCTGCCAGGTAATTAGCATACGCTGACACCTTGATAGACGAAAAGAAAGGCATGAGATAATTCCCTTTTTCTTTAACCATTATAGTATGAAGCAGCCTTTCAGTTTGCCAGTTACCCAATCCAGCATTTCTGAACGCAGCCCACTGTGTGACATGTTATTCTAGCTGATCCTACCATCTCCGGTAATCGTCACCAACCCCAGGTCACACTTGATAGAGCAAATTCTCCCTCTTCACACTGACACCTCTCTAGCAGGAGGGGCAGCCAGGGTTCAGATGGTCTGGAAATTGTAGGGATGATGCCATCACACTTGGTTGGGCACCCCCAGCTGGCAGCCTGAAGCCTTGCAAGGGCCACATACCTCCAGGGGCACTTTCAGAATCCCTCCCCTCTTCCTCTTTCCTGCTCCCCAAAGAAGCTGGCCTTTGACCAGGGCTCTGGAATCCTGCATTTGATGCAGCAGGAGCTTCAGCTTGCAACTGGTGTTTTTTCTTTCTCCTCACCGACACACACAACGTACGTATACACACACGCGACACACACACACACACACACATACTCACTCTCTGGGCTCATGGGCCTGGCATCTTGGGGTGGTGCCCAGCCTCTTTAGAGGGACTGTTCCTCCATGGTCATATGCATGTTTACATGTAAATGATTTTCTCCTTGTCCTTTTTGGGGGTGAGGGATAGGAGAATGAATTCACTTAATTCATTTTACTAAATGAAATAAATAATTTATTACGTGTTTATTAAGTGTTTACTATGTGCCAGGCAGACAGGGGTGAACAAGACAGGTTAGAGTGCCCGCCTCATGGAGTTTATAATTCAGTCCAAGGAAGCATACAAGGAATTATTAATAAACCAGTAAAAGATATAACTTCAGATGGTGATATATGCTGTTTAGGGAAACAAAACAAAACAAAACAAGTGAGGGTATAGGGAGGGCGTGGGAGGACTCTCTGAGACAGGATGGCCAGAGAGGGCCTGAGATGTGAACTGATAAATGATGAAGGTGAACAAGCCAGCTGTGTATGAGCTCGGGGGAAACATTCCTGGAAGTGGGAACAAATACTCACCACTCACAAACCGGTTTGAGAATGGGTCATCCTGCAGCTGGGACCATCACTTTGGAGGGGTCTGGCCCACCCTGACGCAGTTTGACTTTCCCTGGGACCGCAGAGGGTGGGGCAGGGTGGGGCGAGCAGCTTGCTCCTTCGCTGGGAGATGGTGAGAAATAGCTACCTGGGTCTACCAGTCACCCAGGCCGTCCGCAAGGCTGGGGACCACGCACCCCACACCCGAGCAGAAACCGAAAGCCAGATCAAACCTATCATCCTCCCAAAGGCTGCCCAAAGAAATCCAGCCCCCCTGCCTCAACCCTCTTCCACTCCAGGCAGGACGCTCAGCTGCCCCTACCTTTCCCTCCCCTGTTTGCCCATTGGCTCCTCCTCTTGGATGGGACAGGCTCCTGACACCCTGGGGACTGGGGAATGAGAGCCTGCCAGCTGCCTGCGTTAGCACAGACACTACTCTTGTCAGTCAGCTGAGAGAAAGTAAGAATTTTCTTTAAAGGAAACTCATCTAGCAAAAAGAGGAAAAAATAAAAGAGAAAAAAGTCGGGGGGGCGGGGGATGCAGAAGCTGGGAAACAGGTATCCACAGAGCTGGGGTTCTGGACTCAAGAAATTCAAACCTAGCCACAGCTCACTTGGCCTCCTGCAGACTTCACCCCACCACCAGCTTGTGGCTCAAGGTGCAGGATGGCCTTGGGATAGCACTCAGGTTGCCAGGTGACTTGTTAGCCATTCTGTTGTGGGGTGAGGAGCACAGGCCCAGAGCCCAACTGGGCCACGTGGAGCCTCTCCTTCCCCTGCTTCACAGGGGACCTGTTGGCGCTCCCAGCCGCCTCAGCCTCCAAACCTGTCTCCCCACCTCACCCTGTGCCCTCCTCCCATCTATTCTCCATACATGAAAACCAGTGATTCTTTTTTAAAAAAGTATATATGAATCAGATAACATCATTGATGGATAAAACCCTCTACTGAATAAACACTAGGATGGGCAAAAGAGAAAGGCCTGGATACATGGGATGAACAACATGAACCTCCAGCCAGACTGCCCTTCAGGGAAGGGCCGGTTGCCCCAGGTGCTGGAGTGCTGTGGGCAGACAGCTGCCAGCTCTCAGCCCCTCCAGGGACTGTCTCAGCTGCAGAGAACACGGTTCAAGGCCACGCCCCTTCCTGGGGTCTCCGAATCCTAGAACTGACTGATGTAGGACATGAAGGACAAGCCATCAGCTCAACTCCAAAGGGCCATGCCAGCTGTAGAGCTCCCCATCAGGTTGGCCAACGCTGTCCTTGGCCTGGATCCCAGCTCCACCTCTCCCTCTGCCCTGGCCGGCCTCCTTCCACAGGTGCTGATCCCAAAGGAACACCTTAATAAAATCTTGCACACTAAAGCAAAATCAAAAACAAAAATAGAAAAATTCCACTGACCTCCCATAGTATTTTCAATAAAAAAATCATTTTTTTTACGAGGGCCAATAGACCTTGCATGCATGCCCTGACCCCAGCCTGCCTTTCTCACCTCGTGTCACTGAGGTCCTCCCTGGCCACCTTGTCTAAAATTTCAACCTCACATAGCCATTAATTTTTTTTCTCTTTACCATTTATCACTATCTATCATACTACACATATTTTTGAAACTTATTTATCTAGTTTATTTTCTGTCTCCCTACTAAAATATAAGCTCTAGGGGGGCAGGGGTTTTTGTCTTTTTGTTCCTATTGTGCCTCCACAGCTTAGCACAGTGTCTGGCACGTAGTAGGTTGTTCAGTGAAATAATCAATGAATCTCCTACCTACTGCTATCTCACACAGCACCTGGAACATAGTAGGCATGAAATAAATATTTGTAGACCAAATGAATGAAAGAAAGAATGAAGCTGTGTCCACCAACTGGGCCTCTCTCCAAAATCCTCCATTTGTTCTCAAGGGCTCCTGCCTCCCCAGTTCCTTAAGTTCTCTCTGGTAACCCCTCCAGGAGCTCAAGGTCACAGGGATCTGGTGACAGAGTTGTATGCCTGTCCCCCACCACCTGTAAGCCTCTGATCATAGACTCTCTGACCATGGGCTGTGTGGTCAATTGTAACAAACCAGGGCTCTGGAACCAAACTGCCCGGATTCAAGTTCTGGTCCAACCGCTTATCAATTGGGTGGCCTTAACATCTGTGAGCCTTTCATCTGCAAAATAAGGAGGATGACTGTGCCCACCTCATGGGGTTCCGGCATGTACCTACTGAGCGCTCGTCCCCTACTACATCCTGAATGCTCAGAGGGCAGGGACCAAATATACAAGGTCACAGCTGACCCCTCAGCACTTAATAGGTACACGATAAATTGGAGAAGGAAATTCCGTGTTTCCCACTGTCCATGGCTCCCCAGATGTGCATGAGTGAGCAAAACTGGTCGGACGGCACGGCAGAGGCGGATCCCTAATGGCCGCACTCGGGGGTCTCTGCCCGATCACCCAGGGTTTGCTTTCTCCATCCTTCGCCTGAGGACTGCCTCTATTCTCTTATTTGGAGGTGGAGGTGGGGAGGAGGAAGTCCAGTGGTGGTCATCCTATGCCCAGGGGTCCCTGCGTACCCCCAGATGACCACGCTACCCTGCAGCTTCTCTGCTCATGGGCCTCTGACCGAACCCCAATCTCTGCTCTGGCACCCCCTCTCCTTACTCCAGGATCCAGCCGAGTCCTCCTCCAAACAGCCTCCGACAGCTCAGGTCACAATATTCTCTCCCCTTCCTGACCACCCACTGCATCTATTGACTGAATCGTGTTTGCTGGTATTTGCTTCCACCTAGGTTGGCATTTGATTAGGTTCTGCCGCAGGTTCCCATCTCACTTGCCTGTTAGATCTCTCCAAATCGACTTTAATAATGCTCCCACACATCTGGGAACCCACTGGGCACTCATACAAAAGGCTTCAATTGCTTTTATCTCTGTCTCCACAACCACCCCAGAAAGGAGAAAGTGGGGATGTAGAATCTTCCCCACTCTGCAAGTAAGGCAACCGAGGCTCAGATAGGCTCACATCAAAAACTCCTCACCCCAACCCATTCCCCTTTCACCAGCTCAGTCACTGGCACCACTGTCCACCAAGATGCCCAAGCCAGAAATGGGGGTGACATCACCATGCTTCACCTCATCCTTTCTCTCACAGCCAGACAGTCCCCAAGCCCTGCCCAGGTCACCTAAGTCTCTCCCCCGACCACTCTCCAGCTCTGCCGTCTTGGCCATGTGAGCTGGCCATCCCCTTCCCTAGAGGATTGCAAAGGTCTCCCTCCTCACCTCCATTATTGTCCCACCCCACCCCATCCTTCTGTACACTGCATCAGAGTGGTCTTTCTCTGCTGCATACTCATTTATGTATTCATTCATTCACTCATTCAATAGTTTTGAGAGCTTACTCTGGGCCATGCCACTGTTCTAGATGCTGGAGGTTCAGCGATGAACTAAACAAAGCCCTTGTTCTCACGGAGCTTATATTCCAGTGGAGAGGTGGGGGACCAATAAGAAATAATCAAGTAAATATATAGCATCTAGAGAGTGTTAACCTTCATGGAAAGAAAAAAAGCAGAGGGAAACAAGGAAGTGCTTGGGCAGGAGAGAGGCTCGGGATTATACAAGATAGGGAGGGAAGCAGACTTCTGGAACAGACTTCTGGAAGAAGTGAGGGAGTGAGCCTCATTGACACCTGGGGCTGTTCCAAGCAGATGGAACAGCAAGTGCAAAATCCTCAGGTGGGATTGTGCTCGGCAAATTCATGTTTGAGGAAGTGCACAGCGACCAGCAAGGCTAGGGGAGTAAGAGAAGAGGGAGGGATATGGCAGGAGGCCACACCTTGCAGGGTTTGTAGGCCATCTTCAAGATTTTGGCTTTGACTCTGAGTGAGATGTGGAGCCATTGGAGGGTTTGAGCAGAGGATCGACACGATTCGTTGTACATTTTAACAGGATCCCGCTAGCCGCTCGATGGAGAACAGACTACAGGGGGACAAGAGTAGAAGCAGGGAGACCAGTTAGGAGGCCACTGCGGCAACGAGGGGAGAGATAATG
Source organism: Balaenoptera ricei (assembly GCF_028023285.1). NCBI lineage: Eukaryota > Metazoa > Chordata > Mammalia > Artiodactyla > Balaenopteridae > Balaenoptera > Balaenoptera ricei. Next base: position 119,214,121 of record NC_082641.1, on the reverse strand, counting down.
ATGGCCTGGACCAGGGAGGTGGCTGTGGAAGTGGTAAGAAGTGGTCAGGAGTCACACGATTTACAAAGGTAGAGCTGACAATATTCTCTAATGAATTGGATATGGAGTGTGAAAGAGAGGACGCAGGAATGACACCAAGGATGACTGCAGATTTGATCTTGTCACTCCACTACTTCCCCATTGCTCCTTGGTTTGTCCAAACCCCTTAACAAGGATTATAAGGTCCTCATGATCTGAAGCCCCCTTTTACAGAAGAGGAAACTGAGGCCCAGAGAGGTTAAATAGCATGACCAAGGTCACACAGCTAGTAAACAGCAGACTCAGTATTTGAATCCAGGCATCCGATTCCAGCGCTCCTTCTTTAACGAGAGACTGAAATTTCAGTTCCACAACCAGCCATGAGCTCATTCCCCTAAACTCTGTGACTCCCAACAGGCAGCTCCACGTGTGGAGAACATTCTCCCTCCCACCATTCACACACCCCTAACCGCCCCCCCCCCACACTTTTGTCTGGCTAAATTGCCTTCCTCTGGGAAGCCAGTTAGGATGAAGCACCCCTGCTCTGAGCAACCACGGCTGCCTGTGCTTGCTGTGTGACAGTCTGCCACGCTGCCTACCTAAGAGCCTGTTTATCTACCTACTAGATGATCTCTGTGTGCACAGAGGCCAGTATCCACAGAGCAGGAACGAGGGCCTGGCATCTGTAATTATCTGTGACGGATGAAGGAGACAGAGCTCAGACTCAGACATTCTACCTCTAAGAAGGATGCACTTTGTATCCCCCCTCTAATAAACTCTAGGTCTGTGCCCCTCCACTTTGCCTTCTCAGAGCCCCTACACTGCTACCTACGTAGTAGATAATAATAATAGCTGACATTTACTGAGTGCTTACTTTGGACCAGGCACAGTACTAAGCAGTTACATGCACTATCTCACTTAATCCTCCCAACACATCTATGAGATAAACATGCTTATTATCTCCATTTTACAAGTGAGGTAACTGTGGCTCTCGGAGGTTAAGTAAACTCCCCCAGGGTCAAAAGTACTTGGATGCTAAACTAATAGCTGATGAACTTAACTGATGACACTGGCAGTAACCTGTGCCTGCTTTCTGCGGGTCCACGGCTCTCAGCCCAAGACCTGGCACAGAGTGGACAATCGGCTCAACCAGTGACCAGATCCGCAGCCCAGCTTTCAGGCCACAGAGGAAGGTCTCCCTCCTCTCCTCCAGAGCTCCCCTCTCCTCATTCATCTCCCCCTTCACACCCTTAATAAAAGCCCTGAGAGTGACCGACCGAAGGCTGTGATTTCCTCCGGAGAGCAGCACCATTTACGTGGGAACATTCAAACAGCAACAGAATTCTTCCGCGAGGGCATGGGCTTCAGCAGACAGCTGTGGATGGACAGTTGTTGTTGCGTTGGAGGGGGGTGCCCGAGGGATGGGGAACGATCCTTTATTTCCCTCTCAGAGCCTTCACCTTTCATTAAAACAGCCTCCGGATGTGGGTGCAATCAAACATTCATTAGACAAGCAAGGTACATTTTTAAAAAAAACTAACAACGCCCAAACGCGCACGCGCACGCGCACAGAGCAATAATCTGCGTAATGAAACCAGTCCTTCAGGCGAGAAAAGCAGGCCCTGGGTCTACCCCTGGCGACGGTGGCTCCCTCCCTGGCTGCGTGCACGTCGCGGTCCCTTAGCTTCTGCCCCGAAGCTGTGACCCTGGGATATGGCACCTGTGGGAAACTGCACCTGCGGAGCGGTCCATTCCCCTGCCAGTGTGTCTGACACAAGGGGGTCCTTCCTGGCGCTCCCACTCCCCACCTCGACAGGTTTGCCCACCGGGCTCAGACGCACACAGAGTTCTCACTTGCATCTGTTCGCACATCCTGACCCGAGGCTCAGACCTTGGCCCCAGGGGTCGTCTGCACAGAGCAGTGGCATTTCCCCAAAGCCCGGTGGCTGGGGGAGTGGGGGATGAAAGGCAGTTGTCCGGAGACCTCGGCTCTCCTCCCCTCAATCACGACCGGCTTCCCGCAGGAGACAGCGGCGGAGCCGGGAACGGGGCAAGGAAGTGGCTCGACAGATGGGGAGTGGGAGGCTCTTCCCAGCATATGGGGCTGCGTGGGCGTAAGGAGTCTGGGCCGGGCATGCGGGAGGGGGCACAGGGCTGCGGAGACGGTCCCCGGAGTCGGGACCCGCGCTGGAGTGGGGGTGGGCGTGTGAACTGGACGGAGAGGGGAGGAGGTAACTCCCCAAAGGTGGGGGCGGGGGAGTGGGGGAGGCCTTGGATGCGCTCATCCCGGAGCCTTTGGAGTGCGCAGCACGCCGAGCGCCTTGCACAAGAGCGCCCCCTGATGGCGCTTCTCGCGTCAGACACGGTTTCCATTTTCTTCTCATCTGTTTAACAAAATCCTTCATGGAGAGCTCCGTAGGAGCCAGGCGCTGGGCTGAGATCTTTGGAGGATCCTACCGTGTCCATTTTTCAGCTAAGAGAATGGAGACCCAGCGAGGTTATACCGCTAGACCTGGGTGGCAGGAGGCAGGTTTCCAACCCGTGCACTCATTCATTTCACAGTCATTAAGAAGTCCCTCCTGGGGCTTCCTTGGTGGCGCAGTGGTTGAGAATCTGCCTGCCAATGCAGGGGACACGGGTTCGTGCCCCGGTCTGGGAAGATCCCACATGCCACGGAGCAACTGGGCCCGTGAGCCACAACTACTGAGCCTGCGCGTCTGGAGCCTGTGCTCCGCAACAAGAGAGGCCGCGACAGTGAGAGGCCCGTGCACCGCGATGAAGAGTGGTCCCCACTTGCCGCAACTAGAGAAAGCCCTCGCACAGAAACGAAGACCCAACACAGCCAAATAAATAAATAAATAAAATTAAAAAAAAAAAAAAAAAAAGAAGTCCCTCCTGTGTGCTGGGGGCTAGGGATACTGCAGTACACAAGACCGACGGGTCCCTGGCCTCATGGGGCTTATAGTCTAGGTGAGGAGACAGACAGTACACAAGTAAACAAATAAATGAGCAAGATAATTTCAGTGCTGCAGAGGAAATAAACCAGGGTGTGGAGCTAGGCAGCAACTGTTCTTGGCTTCCCCCAGCCAGCTTCCGCCTCACTGCTCCATGGGGGACAGGGATTTGTCAGCCTTGGCTTCTAGGCAGGCAGCAAAGGAAGGTGGCTCTGGGGGTGAAACTAAGGTGCGGGGGTGTGCAGATTCCCAAGGCCAGGAGCTGCTCCCCTCCCTGGCACCCCCTCCCACGTGCCACCACCAGCACCCGCAGCCCAGGCTTTCCCACTGTGGCCAGCAGGCTGAATTATCTTCTCATCTCAACCTGATGAGTTTTTAATCTGTCTTTATACAGGAGCCTGGCTGCCTGCGCCGCGATTCTTACTGAGTTCTCTGCACATCGCTCCTGTCTCCCCTGGCTTTTCTGACCAAGTGAGGCTCTGAGATGGAGGCTGGAGGAGTCTCCGCTCCAGAAAGATCTAGCGGAGCACCAGTGCTTGCTGTGGGCAGGGCCCTGAAGCATTCAGGAAGCAGATTCTCAGGAGTTCAGGGGCACTGTCCCGCAAGATGGGGTGCAGCCAGGGTGTAGAGTTGTGGGGTTGAAAGGGCAAAGTTCACCATTTGAGCTCAGGAGATGGGGCTGTTCCTATAGTACCAGGTGACTTGGCAGCTCCAAGGGGAGAGATGAAAGGAGGCAGGAGAGGCTGGGACGGCCTAGGAAGGGACAGGAGATCAGGAGAACAGGGTTCCGGTCCCACCTCTGCTATTCACAAGCCGTGTGCCCTTGGGCAATTATTTTTTCTGTAAAATGGAGGTGAGGAAAATACTCTGATGATATTTAATGAGGTGGTGTACGCACACGGTATTCACACAGTAAACACACGGTCGTGTCAGCTGTGGTTATTAATATCATTATCTGTAAAATGGGAGTAGGAGTGCTGGCTCTGCTTCCTGGACAGATCTCTTGTGAAACTCAAGTGGACAGAGGCACCGGGCACACGTGAAGACTATTGTTGATCTGCGGCCAGCTCACCGAGGCTAATAAAGGTGTGAGGGGGTGTGAGGCAGACACACGTATTCAGTCGCTTCCGCATTGGGTCAGTGACAGACACACGCTGACAGCTGTTTATTAGACATGCAGCCTGGATAACCCCATCGCCACGCCGCACCCCACCTTCGCACTAGGCCTAATAGCAGGCACTGTGGAACGGAAGCTCCCACACGGGACTTTGTGTCTGCCCTGGTGCCAGTGGGTACTTGAGAGTGGACTTTCAAGCACGCAAATCTGAGCATCTCATTCATTGACCTGGGATAAGCCCCCGATGCCCTCCGTGGTCTGGGTATGTCTTCTGTTCCCGCCTTGCTGCTCACCTCTCCTTCCCCTAGCACTCCGAGCTCCTTGGGGCTCCTATGGTATACTTGGCCTCTCTTATCTCTTCCCCCACACATGCAGTTCCTTCTTCCTGGGACACTTTTCCCTTCAAACTCTAACCCCTGATAACAGAGACTTGGTCTATTGGTTTATCCAAAGTGGATGATCAGTAGCTATTTGTTGAATTGAATTGAATCCACCCCCATCCCAGCTGACTCCTTCCGGCCTCAGCTCAAACCTCAATTCTCAGGAAGAGCCTTCCTGCTGCGGAGGCTGGATAGAGCCTCTTGTTTCCCCTCAGAAAACCACCTGTACCTCCCCTGGGAAGTGGACTAAAGTCCACAAGGGCAGGGACAGCTCTTTCTCGTTTACTTTTCTGTCTTCAGTTACCCAGCATGTCGTAGGTGCTCAGGAAATATTTTGAATGAGCAAATAAATGGATGGATGTTACCAGGACTCCCTGCTTCCTGTTTTAGTCCCTCCTACTCACCCTCCTTCCCCATCTTCAGAGGAATGACTTCTGGTATCTCAGGACCAGGTCTTTATTCTCCAGCCCCTCTTCCTTCTGTCTCCTTCTTCCATACCCATTCACTTCTAGGCCACGCCCTGGCCCCTGGGCACACCCCTCTGGCTGGGCCCTCTCAGCTTTGGTGGCCCCTCCCTGATGAAGAGTAGGGTCTGCTCTGAGCTCCTGGGGTAGGCCTGGCTCTGGGCGCCCTGGGCCCACCTCCCTTCCCCGCTCCAGAGATTACGGCTCTGAGCCTGCAGACACAGTGAGTCTGGGCGCCTCTCTCCCCTCACCAGCCAGCCCCACCTAGCAAATGCCGAGTCATCGGCTGCTGCTTGTTTCCAGCTCCTCCAGCCTGAGGAGCTGCCAGGAGCAAACCCAGAAGAGCCGCCCCTGGCAGCATCTGAAGCACTTCACACCTGGAGCCAAGGAACCTCTGCTCCCTTTGTGCAGACTCCCACTTCTGCAAGGTAGGTGGAGGCCCAAAGCTGGGTGGGACCACTGACCCATCTCAGTGCCGCCTCCCCACCCCAACCTCCACTGCCAAGGGCCTCTGGACACATGCTGACAACCGGCCTCAGTTTCTCCACGGGGCCCTTTCCATTAAGGAGCTACCAAGGGAACTGTGCCAAAGCTTTGGTGCCTATGAATTCAGACTAATAATTAAGCCCCTACAAGCTGCCTGTAGATAAACATAATCCCTGCATTTATACAGCCCTGCACGAATTTCAAAGCCTTTTCACACATATTATCTCATATGATCTCCCATAATAATCCTATTGGGTAGTTACTGGGAAGAAAATTAATATCCTTATTTTGTAGAGGAGAAAACCAAGACTCAGAGAGGGAAGAGTCTTGTCCGAGGTCACACAGCTTGTGGGGGGCCAGGGTCGGGCCCAGGACACAGGTTCCTAACAGTCCGTGGCTCATAATTATCCCCTTGCCCGGGATCCTGGAGTAGCCTCTACAGCACAAACCCTCTCAGCTCTTCTGCCCATGTTATAGATGAGGTGGCCAAAACTCAGAGAAGTTAAGTAATAGCCTAAAGTCACACAGGCTCTTCAGATCCAGGACATAATGCTCGTCAGTTTGACCAATCTGACCTTAATCCCTATCCTTAGGCTCTTTCTGGCTTAACTGAGGCTCCTTCTCAGAACCCAAACCTTCAGAACCTCTTCCTTGAAGTCTGGGACTGTTAGAGAGCTCCCTTTTCCATGGCTCTCTGCACTCCCACGTCCTTATTCACTCACACATTCATTTGACAAACATTCACTGAGGCCCTCCTCTGTGCCTGGCATTATGAATACCACAGTGTACAGTGGGCCAATCTCCTGCTCTGGAGGAGCTAGCCCAGGCCGGGGAAACCTGGTAAGGCTTCCTGGAGGAAGGGGCACCCAAGATGAATCTTGAAATATGATTAGGGGGCAGGCAGCAGAGAAAGAAGGAAGACTGTTTCAAGCAGAAAGAGCCAGAGGTAAGAGAGAGCAGCACCTGTTCAGAGATGCCATAAGTGAGGCAGTTTGGCTGGAGGAGAGAAGAGAGGTAAAGCTCATGCAGTGCTGGAGAGGGACATGTGGCAGGGTCGTCATCCCGTCAGGCCTGTGTTAAGGATGCTGTGGAGGCTGTGTAGAGGGTGGGGCTCGCACTGGGGACACTGTGTTCCCAGTCCTTTCTTGTCCAGGACCCTTGGAGCCAGCCTTGCAGGCTGTGGGGATGTGGGAGGGGCCTTCCAGGGCACTCTTGGCTGAGCTTGGGGGAAACTTTGGAGGCCAGGGGTGGGGGGTGGTTTGTGGATGGGGTAAGATGTGAGAGCCAAAGCTTCCCACCAGTGGTCCCCAGTGAGGTACCCATTTGAGAGCAAGCAGAAGGAAGGGCATTCTAGACAATGGGAACACCATGTGCAAAGGCCCAGAGGCAAAAGAGAGCAAAGCCAGCTGTGGAGCTAGAGCCGTTCAATATGGCTGAAGAGGGGATCTGAGCTAGGTGGAGCCCCTACTGTGCATTAGGAGTGAACTCAGACTTTAATGGGTGAGAGTCCAGGGGTTCTGCAGATGGTACACTGCAGGGTCCAACCCCAGCTCCTACTACCCAGGTGTCCTGGGGCAAATTATGTCATTTCTCTGGTTCTCAGTTTTCTCCTCTATAAAATGGGATTGTTGTGAGGATTATACAAAACAATACACGAAACATTTAGCATATAATAAACACTTAATAAATGCAACCTATGTTATTATCGCTCTCATTAGTATTACCATCATTAGCAGTTTTGCAGTGAGAAATCCAAAGTGGAGTACCACGTTGTAGGGGAGGAATCTCATTTTAAAAAGTAAAAACAAGTTGCAACGTGTGCTTATCTGTAATCTCCACATTCACAGATATGTGTGAAATTTCATCTGCAACTGTTTTCTCACGGTATCATCCCATCCCAAATCAAACGATGATGTTGGATGTTGGATGTTGTCACAGGAATAGTAAGGGCATCACAGCAACTGGTAACAGGCTTGAGGCTGGGAGTGGGTGCAGGGGAGGGGAGGGGAGCGGGCCTCTCTCAGTGCCCAGAGGGGTGACAAGCCGCATGTTTCTGAGCTGGGATGGTGGGGGACACTCTGAGGACTGGGAGTGAATCTACCTGCCCCAGTTAGGATGAGAGTTAGAATCAGCCACGTTTTTCTGGAGTGAATGCTGTGAGCAGAGTCTGGGACACGGCCCCTGCCTCCAGAAGTTTATCATTTTGTAGAGTTTTGAATTAATCTCATAGAATCTGCATTGTTTAAGCACGGGGATTAAGATTTTCAGGTGTTAACCGTGAGACCCCATAGCTCCAACATGGTCAGACAGGCCAATGGGGACCAAGAAGCCTGTGCTCCAGAGTCCTGCCTGGTTGGAATCCTGCCTCCATCTGTGCACCTATGAGCCTTAGACAAGCTACTTGTCTAGGTTTTGGTTTCCTTCCCTATACAACTGAACCAGTAATTAGACCTACCTCAAGGTTTGTGTTAAGATTCAAAGAAATAACGCCTGTACAGTGCTTGACATGGGGCCTCCCACGTGATCAGGGCTCAAAAACTAGCAGTGGTAATTGCTGATGTGATGTGGTCATTGCCAATATGATGTGCTTCTCCTGGGAAGCTTGATGACCAATCTCGGAGCTCCAGGTAGACTGCCCATGGAGAGGGGAAACAGGAACCTCTAACAGCAGCTGGGGAACAAACTGGGACTTGGCCTCAGCAGTGAGAACAGGGAAGGAGGTCAAATCAGCCACAGGGCTGGCTGGACAAGGACCTCTAACCAGCACACGGGGTGCAGAGCCTGCGGCAGGGCGAGGTCTGCATCGGGAGTGCTGGTCTACGTCTTGGTGGAGGTAGGGAGCAAGGCCAATCATCTTCCAGGCCTTCTGAAATTCAGAAACATGAAGCTTTAAAAAACAGCACACGCACAAAGAAATGGTTTTTTGCAGCTGTTTTGGCATTTGGGGAGTAATTTACCAACTTGGAGTTCAACTTAATGAAGTCGGAGGTAGGCAGCTTCCATGGGAGTTCTGCTTCCTAGCAATCTGTGTTCGCCCAGCCGGCAAAGAGGGCCGAGCGGGTGGTCGGTGGGGAGCATTAACAGTAACATGTTGTGTATTTGTCATCAGAATGGAGCCCCCAGGCACAGGGGTAGTGCCCATGGCTACTCAATGACGCATTTGTCATGTGGCCACTGACACAATCAATTGACCCCCTTACACACCGGTGTTTACTAGCCATTGTATAAATATTTCACCCCTCCCTGGCTGACACATAATCTCTTCTTTGCTGCCTCTGACAAATGAACATTTCTCTGTAGACTCTTAAATGAGTATGTGTCACAGCTATGTCACTGACTAATTTTTTTTACCACCACGAACAACGATGCATAGAAATGTAACTTATATTCATTTCCCGGCTTGAGCCTAGCTGTCTAAAGAATTCCACCAGCAGATACGACTGACAGACAGCTATCCTAGCGCTTGGGCGTGCTGACGTGTGGTTGTGTGAGTGCCAGCTTGTTAATTATGGGCTTTCTGTTCCGGCCTGGCTGCTGAGTAACCAGCCACAAGGACCTTAATCACTGTTGGGGCCGAGAAGGGCCAGCTTCAGAAGGCTCCGGGGGCTGGCTCCTCAGCCCAGCCTCACCGCACACATTTTTTTCCTCCAAGCGTTGGCCACATTTGCCTCTGGGCCTTGGTTTGGGAATGCCCCTGAAGTCACCCTGGTAACACTCATTGCCACCTTGAACTCCTCACCCATTGATCTGTGCGATCATGAGGGTAGGGACCAGGTCTTATTTGCTAAGCACAGGGCGGATGCTCCCAAAATATTTGCAGACATTAAATGAGCCATGGTGTAATTACTGAACAATGTACCAGCCACTTGACACGTATTGTTCATTTCATCTTTTCAATGAATGTTCTTGGAGCCCCTACTATGCAGACCTAAAGACCTGGGGCCAGAGGAAAAGGTGACCATTGCTTGGAGAAAAAAATGGAGTGCCTGGTTAGACTGAGGTGGGAAGCCACTCCCGGGAGTCTTCAGAAGCTGCCATTCCTGGGCCCAGTAGTGATTAAGGTCCCTGTGATGGTTACTTGGCCGCTGGGCCAAAATGAAGTTCAGGTTCTAGTGATGCAGGACTAGAGGTTCTCAGAGTAGGCACTATTTGTACCCTGGTTTGCAGCTGAGAAAACTAAAGGGCAGTTCTTGCCATTGGAGTCTGGCTAAGAGCCTGTGTCATCGACACCAGAGCCTGCACACCTAACCGTCCTCTGTCAATCTCCCCACACCCACCATCCTTTCCTGGGGCCGCCTTAGTGTCCCCCCACTGCAGCTCAGCTCCCCGCCTGTCCTTTCCTCTCCTTCACATTTTCCTCTTCCTGGCAGATTCCAGAGTCACCTTGGGCTTCAGAGCCGACTCAGCATCCCTGCCCCCACCCCGACCCTGTCCATCTGCTGCTTCCCCCTCCCTACCCACCCACCCACTGGCACAGGACTGAGCCTTCAGCAGGTGTCTAGGCTGCTCTCACCCCACCCCCTACCTCCATGCACCTGTGTCCCATGCACCTGTGTGCCTTCTCTGATGTCATGTAACCACTGGCTGGGAGCCAAGTGCACGACACCTGGGGGAACTTCCGATAGATTAACTCACTCACACCAGCTCCACTGTCGCCCGCAAGGCTCTCAAGAGACTGACCTGAGGGAATTCCCTGGTGGTCCAGTGGTTCGGACTCAACATTTTCACTGCCGAGGGCCCGGGTTCGATCCTGGTTGGGGAACTAAGATCCCATAAGCCTTGCAGCGTGGCCAAACAAATTAAAAAGGGAGATTGACCTGAGATATAGGGACCCTTCCCCTGCCTAATGTCGTGTCCCTGGAGTCCACACAAATCAGTCAAAACCACTGATGTATGTAGTAAGGTAGAGAGCCTGGAATGGGAGACAGTCTGAATCCCAGTTTCTCTATTTACCCACTGTGTATCCTCGGGCAAGTCACCCATTTTCTTCTTGTCTTTGACACTGGGGATGCTGATACCCCTTTCACAGGGCTGTTATAAGTATGAAAAGAGCTCACATGGAGCAGCACCAGGCATGGTGCCTAGCACACAGTAGGTACACAGTAAATGGCAGACATTTCAAGGAAAGGACTTTCAAGACTCCTTCCCATCTTGACCAATCATCTCCCAGTCAGAGAAGAAAAGCTGATCGAACCCATCTCCTGAGACACACGCAGGTGCATGTTGATACCCAGCCCACACGGACCTAGGAGGTAGCCCTCTGAGACCCCACGTATCAGGTGGCACTGCCCACCTTCTCCCCTCCTGGCCTGAGTGGTGTGGGAAGAGGGGCAGCTCTAGGGAATGAGATGAAACTGCTGGGGGTGGAGCTGCCCAGAGGATCTGCTCTCACTTTCAATAAGCATTATCCAAAATGATGGCCACATATGAACATTCAGTCCAGGTAGCACTGAATGAAGGACACGTTTATGTGCATTATCCCACCGAAAAGTCCCCCAAACCCTCTGAGTTAGGTATGACCGACCTCCTTCTACTGGTAAAGAAATTGAGACCCAAAGAGATTAGGGAAACTATAAAAGGTCACACACAGAGCCAGGACTCACTTGAACTTGGGTCTACCTCCTTCCCAATTAAATGCTCTTAACTACCATCATATGTCACCTCCTTCAGATCTCCTTCCCCACTATGCTTACCAAGTGTGCTCCAGGGGGCAGGTACCACCTGCTCGATGATGTCATCCAGGGCCTGTGCTGTGACATCACAGCCCCAGTGGGCCTGCCTTGCCCCACCTGTGGGGACTTAGTGGTGCTGAGGGCAAGGTCAGGGGAAGGAAAAGCCCAGATGATGCAGTACTGGGTCAGAACCAGGATGACAGCAGGTCCGGGGAGGGAGCTGATGCAAGAGAGGGGCCCACACAACTGGCCCTTCAGTTGCAGGCTTGGCTGTGCCATCCCCCATACATTTCCTTGTTCGAAATGGAGCGTGGAGCCCCGGAAATCAGGACAAAAGCACCACCCACAGCTCTGGTCTCGATGACTCAGATTCCACCTCCCACAGCCTCTTCCTGTGTGTGTTTCTGAATGTGTGCGTACCCGAGCATGCACCCCGCCAGTGCATGAGACTGTCAGCTGTACGTGCGCGTGTGCGCACATGCACACACAGGGATGAGTCCACATGTTTACCTGTGTCCATCTGCAGACCTATTTCCAAGCCCGAGCCTGCAGGATATGACGACCAGCAGGGTCAGTGATAATCATAATGTTAGTAGCAGACGCACTTCCTCTGTTCAAAGGCACTGTGCTAAGCACTTTACATGTAGCATCATGTGGAATCCTTACAACAGCCTTATGAGGTAGGTACTATCATTATTCCCATTCTACTTATGATGCAACCAAGGCTCAGAGAAGTTACACTACTTTTCCAAGGCCACACAGCCAGGAAACGGTGTAATCTTCAGATGCCAAAGCCTGTGCCCAATAAGATGTGCTTTCCTCCTTGCCCCCTCTAGGGGGTTTGGAGAGAAGACCCCAGGGGTCCTTTGTATGCAGAAAGCAGCCAGGGTCCCTGAAGGAAAGGGGGCCAGAAGCCAGAGTCTTGGAGGAGAAGGGGGCAAATAGCACATAGATGCCTGAGCAGGAGGGGGCAGGGCAGCTGTCTCTCAGAACAGGTGTTAGAGAAGCTGTGACAGCCACTTAGAACCATAGTGGCAAGCCTCGTTTACATGCCGATTTGCATATATTTGCATGTATTTGCATCACGAAATCCGTGGAATCGGCCTTAATGGTCCCTGCCTCCGAAGACTGGCAGAAGCTAAGAGGGTAGGAGTGACAGGGAGGGCCTCGGGAATTCGGGAAGGGAAGGAGGGAAGAGGCAGTACTGTGGAGGCACTGGGAGGTGCTGGGCATTGCTAAGGGACACTTTCTAGGGGAAAGCAGGAAGATTCTTCCCCCTGTGTCCTGAGTCCATCTCCTGAGGGCAGCGGGGAAGAGCGGGGTGGAGGTGGGCGGAAGGGAGGCGGGGGTGGATTCAGAAATCGGGGAGAGCGGAATGGGGTGTGGGACCTGAGTCAGGGGGTAAGACTCGACAGGAAGGCCGAGGCTGAGTCGGGAGCCCCCAGCCCCGGGTCCTGGGAAGACTGGCAGGAGGACAGGGGAGGGCCTTGCACGGCGTGCCCCCGCTGGGCGGCCGCCCACTCAGCTGCTGGAGCTCAGTGGCTCGGTGTTGGGCGCCATCTAGTGGACATATGAGGGAACGCTCCTTCTTCCTGCCTACTTTGGCGCAGCCCCTTCCTCTGCCTGCCTGAAGAAAATGGGTATCTGCTTTGCCCCTGAGGAGGAAGCACATCGTGGACCCCGGTCCTGCAGCCCGCCTTCGGAATGGGCCTGGGAATTGCGACTTTCCGGAGGATCACCAGCAGGGAGCTTCCTACGGGGCTCAGGTCAGGCTAAGATAGGCTAGTATAGCTAAGTGATGAAGAGCTTAGGCCTTAAAGTCAGAAAAACATGGCTGTGCCAGTTACTAACATTGTGACTTGGGCAAATTAACCTCTGAATCCGTTTCCTCATCCGTCAAAGGGGGGTGATAATAGTTATTTGTGGGACTGAAAGGAGCAAATATATGTTAAGAGCTTATTAGTAGGATCAGGATTAGGGAAAGGCAAGTGAGGTGCCTGGGATGCAAAATTTAAGGACTTGGGACTTGCAAGATACTGAGAGACCTCTTTAAAATTTGTGCCCTAGGCCCCTCATTCTTTTCCCTCTGGTCCTGGCCTTGCTTATTAGCACATGGCCTGGCACCGAAGGAGCTATTGTTGGTCTTATTATCACAGCATTCCTGCTGCAAGGATGCTAAGCCTTGGAAGGCAGCCCTACCCCCAAGGCCCAGAAGGAAGTAGCACCCCAGGTCCCATCTGGCCTGGTCTGGCAAGGGTGTGAAGCGAAACGGGAACCCAGAGAGGTGAAGGGTCACTTCCCAATGAGTCAGGAATAGAGAGGAAGTCACAGGCAGATAGGATGGAGGGGGATATTGGGTCACAAATTTTGTGTGGCTTCTTAGATTCCCTGTGCCCAACGGATAGACAAGGATGGGACTCGGGCCTGTTCCACAGAGGGTCAGTGTGATATGTTGGTGAGAGTTGGAAGTGGACTGTGGCCACATTACGGCCCTCTCAGGATGACCCTAAAGGGCATCAGTGAGGGGAAGTCCCACCCAGTGTGCAAAGCTTTGAGCGGTACTCTTGGTCCAGAAGAAGAGATGGACTGAGGTGTGGACATTCCCTGACTTCTGGGAAGTAGTGAATGTCTTGGCTGGTTGGTCAGGAGCCTGGAATGAACAAGACCAGCGTCAGTGGCAAAGAGGACTGAGGAAAAGTAGATGGACAGACTTCTGGGAGTGGGCACCAAGTGTGCAAACTTCCGGTCTCAGGTAAACACTCCGCAGGGCGTCCACTGCCAGGAGGCTCTGAACCAGGCAAATAGAGTGATTCATCAGGTGGGTGAATCTCTGCCTGTCCACCCCAAATGCCTGCACCATAGCCCTTGAACAGAGCAGTCATGGTGCCAGGGATGGGGATGATGCGTGGGCCCGACAGCCTGGGCTCCCCTCACCAAGGCTGAGCTGGTTCTACCACTCTGCGGGCTCAACCCACCTACCGCGAGACCTACCCTGAGTGCGTGATGACTCTTCCTCAGAAGACCAGCCAAGCCCCTGGTGGCAGGTGGATTGCACTGAACCCCTTCCTTTCACCCTGGAGGGAACAGTGACTCATCCTTCCTGGAACCAGTGAAGGCTCAGGATTCGGGCTTGTCTTCCTTGTCCACAGAGCCTCTGCAAAGAAGGTACAAAAAAGGGGTCATCTAAGACTTTTACACTTTCAGCTCTTACATTTAGGTCTTTGATTGTTTTGAGTTAATTTTTATATATGGTATGAGGTAATCGTGGGACAGTCATCAGCAGATTCATCGCTCTTACTCCCTTGACCTCATCACCCACAAGCGGTCAGCCTGGCAGAACGGTGGAGCGGCCTGTTGAATGCTCAGAAGATGCCGGCAGGGGTACGACACCTGTGAGTTTGGGCCCTGACCTCTTTGACAGGGTATTTGTTTTGAACAGCACTGTGTTCCCTATACCTAGAAATTACACATCCCAGAATCAATGTGGCAGTGGAAGTGGCCCATCTCACTCTCAGATTTGCACAACTTTTGCTTCCTGTCCCCCAAACTTTAGGCTGTGCCAGTTAGAGGTCCTAGCTCCCAGGGAGGGAGAACTTATACCAGGGAACTCAGTAATGTTGCCACTAAACTGAAAGCTGTGACTGCCACCTGGCCACCTTAAGCACCTCATACCAGGGGACCAATAGCCAAAAAGGGCATCACTGTACTGTTCAAAGTCATTGGGACTTCCCTGGTGGTCCAGTGGTTAAGACTCCACTCTTCCAATGCAGGGGGCGTGGGTTCGATCCCTGGTCAGGGAACTAAGATCCCACATGCCGTGTGGCGTGGCCAAAAAATTTTAAAAATATTAAAAAACAACAACAACAACAAGGTCATTGATCCTGGTTGCCAGGAGGAACCAGGGCTGTAGCATGTAGATACGATGAAGGCAGGGCAGGGTATATCTAGACCCAGTCAGGAGATTCATGGGGCATCTCCTAGAACCTCCTACCCAGTGCTAATTGACAATGGACAACCTCAACAATGCCAATCCCAAAAGGGCAGACAATCCAAGAATCAGACCTTTCCAGGATGAAAGTCTGTATGATCTCATCAGGTTAGTTGCTCAGATCTGCAAAGGGCTACTTGAGGGGAGGCGGGGAGGGAGGTAACATCATCAGTTATGGACTCAGGACCAGCTACAGCAGTGGGTCCTGGCCTTGCTTCATTAACCCTCTTGCCTATATCTTCCTTGAGATCCCATCAGGCACGATCTTAAAGGGGACTTGTTGACAGTGGACTGTGCCTCCCTTTGAGGAAAAAGTGATAACAACTTTGTTCTCACGGAAGAAAATGGAGGCCCCGTGGTGTGGTATGGAAGTCAGGTACAACGGGAGGGCTCTAGGGGATCTCAGTGGCTCGAGGGGTGGGCCGTACGGAGACACAAACCTTCCTCCTCAAATGCCTTAGCTACCTCCTCGCTCCTTCTGACACTGCCCCTCCGTTTTCAGGCCTAGACGAAAGACTGCACTGTGCAGTGTGGGATCTGGTTTCCCAGTGCCACCAGGGGCTGGATGACAGAACCCAGAAGTTTGGGGTGCACTTGACGCCCTGGGCTAGGTTGTGGGTGGGAGCTGTGGGCCCCTCCAAGGTGTGATCCTCCTCACAGCCTTCGGCAGAAGCCCCCTACCACACGCTGTGAGCACACCGGCTGAGCCCTGCAGCGCCTCTCTGTGGCCAGTTTGAAGCACAGCCAGGACAGCAGGGCATCATTGCCCCAACTAGCCTTGCAGCTTCCCCGCCCTCGTTTCCCTTTGCCTCACCCTTGGCCCCCTGGTTTTCACCTGAATCCTAGCCACAAGCTCTGCTTCTAGAGGACCTAAGACAAAGGGTGTCTGAGAGCCATCTCCCCCGTGTGTCCCACTTCGTGGCCACTGCCGGAGCCCATCTGACCAACCCAGCCCTGCTGCCGAAGCCAAAGAAATGGAGACCTCAGGGGGGGCAGGAACCAACCAAGGACTTTCCAGATGGGGGACAGAGAGCGTGGGCATCTGAGAGGAGGAAGCGCAGAGCAGAGGGTAGAAAGTCAAGTCCCAGTGAAAGTTGTCTCCTGTAAGTGGGTCTCTCTGCAGGGAGATTTGGGGAGGGAGTGGCTGGAGCCTGAAGGTGAGAAGGGAGGACAGTATTTCCTCCCCACATCGGGTGGACATGCCCATCCTCGCAGGGCCAAAGGCAAGTTCCTCTGAGCCCCCTCAGACTTCCACATTCCTGGGTTGGGGAGTGTCTGATTTGCAGATGATCTGGACCGTGAAAACGGCAGGCGTGAGTGAGTGGTGCTGGGGGCAGGAGGAGGTGGTATCAGGCAGAAGGTCTGGAGCAGCAAACAGGGACCGCTCCCTTTTCTACTGCAAGGAGGCCAAGAGGGGCTGGACAGGGGCTGAACGACCCCCCTCCTGGCCGAGGTCTCCCTGCCTCTTCTGGCTACTCCAAATCCCCCAGTTCATAAACACTGCAGGCTTCTGGCACGATCCCATCTCTAGAGCACAGCTTCACACTACAGTGGAGTTGTGTGCCCCAAGAGGGACCGTCCCAGTGGCAGTCTGGTGGTTTTCAGGGAGGCTGGGCAGGAGGAAGTTCAAGCAGACACTAAGAGACCAAATGTCCCTAATGTCACCCCTGCCCCCATCCTGCCTTTCTTTAGATGTATGGGAAGTACTCCAGGCTGGGGGCAGAAGTCCTGGCTTAAAACTGTTCTGCCTGGAATATAGCCAATGTTTTATAATAACTATAACTAGGGTATAACCTTTACAAATTATGAATCACTACGTTGTACACCTGTAACTTATATAATATTCTTCATCAACTATGCTTCTATTTTAAAAAAAAGGGACTGTATTCTGCTAGTTCCTAGGGTCTTCCCAGTCATTCTTCTACCTCCAGGCCAGACCCCACTTTTCTGCATTTTTAAGGCAGAAAGAGGGGCAGGTAGACCAGGGACCTGAGCCCCAGGCAGGGGACCCTGCCTGCTTAGACCACATAAGTGGGACTGAAGGGGGCCATCTATGATAGAGTGCGTGAGAAGGGGTCCATAACTGTCATTGGAATTCTCATAAAAGTTTTGCCCCGCCATGCAGCTTGCAGGATCTTAGTTCCCCAACCAGGGATTGAACCTGGGCCACGACAGTGAAAATGCTTTCCTGGTTAGGAAAGCCAGTGGTTAGTGGCTTTCCTAATCACTAGGCCACCAGGGAACTCCCTAAAAGTTTAAGATCTGCATGTGCTGTCCAGTATGGTGGCCACTAGCTACATGTGGCTATTTAAGTTTAAATTAATTACAATAAAATAAAACAAAATAAACTCATTCAGCCTCTCCAGCTCACCAGCCACACAATGTCTCAATGGCCACATGTGGCTAGTGGCCACCATGCTGGAATCACAGATATAGAACATGTCCATCATTGCAGAAAATTCTACTGGACAGCACTGCCCACTAACTTTAAAAAATTTTTTCCCACCTTTATTGAGGTACAATTGACAAATAAAACTGTATGAATTTCAAGCATATGTGCAATGCAATGTACATATATATATTGTGAAATGATTATCACAATGAAGTTAGTTAACACATTCACCACCTCACATAGTTACCATTTTTTTGTGTGGTGAGAGCATTCAAGGTCTACTCCCTTAGCAAATTTCATATATATTTTTTAAAATTTATTTAGGCTGCGCCAGGTCTTAGTTGCAGCACACAGGATCTTAACTGCGGCCTGCGGACTCTTAGTGATGGCACGCGGACTCTTAGTTGCAGCATGCATGCGTACAGGGTCTAGTTCCCCGACCAGGGATCGAACCTGGGCCCCCTGCATTGGGAGCGCAGAGTCTTACCCACTGGGCCACCAGGGAAGTCCCTCCCTTAGCAAATTTCAAGTATGCAGTACAGTATGGTTTACTGTAGTCACCATGCTGAACATTAGATCCCTGCCCACTAACTTTACACACCGGGAAACTGAGACCTGCAGAGGGGGTGACCTGCCCAAGGTCCCAAAGGGAGTCTAGTGGTAGCTGCAGGACTAGATGCTCTTCATAAAATTTCTTTCAGTGAAATTGCATTAAAATATCTCCTTATAGATACAGCTCACATCAACAGCCTGGGGTGGAAGGGACAGGGCTCTAGCTTCAGGGGTGGGGACGGGGGGAAGGGAGGGGTTCTGTGTTTGTTCCTCCCCTCCCCGCTCCCAGGGCTGCCCCAGCCCTCCAAGATAAAGGAGGCTTAGAGGCCTGGCACTCCCTCCCCTCCCCCACGATGACCTCATCCTCACAAAAATGTGCAAAGGGCACTGGGGAGGGGCTGCGTGGAGGGGAGTGTATGGGTGGGGAGATGGCACAGTCTTCAGGCCAGAGAAACTGGGGGCGGTGAGAGCTGTGCGGACCCTAACCGGTCTTCCGTGCAGGCATCTTCCTAAAAATGCAAGGATGAACCTATCACCTGTTTGAACTCTTGGAATGGAGACCAAATCCCAACCGAGAACAACAAGGGTCTTCATGGCCTGGTCCCTGAGGTCCCTTAATCTTGGGTGGCCTCAGACTCCCAGCCTCTTTGATCTGTCTCTATTCCTCACCAGGCTTGCGTCCGCCTCGGGACCTTTGCCTGGAAGACCCTCCTTCCCACCCCCAATTAACTTCTAACCATCTTTCTGATCTCAGCTTAAGCACGGCTTCCAGGAAAAGCTTTCCCAGACCCCCAGGCCAGGTTGGCTTCCTCTGTTTCACGTTCTTATAGTGCTTCCCTTCAGAACACTCATTTTGGTGTGTAATTATACATTTATTTGGGGTACTTTGATAAATGTCTCACTCCCCTGGTAGACCATGCTCTCCACAGTCTGTTTCTGCTCATTGTTGTACCTTGTTGGAAAGGGGGAAATATCCCCCTGTACCCCTCTTAAGCTCTTGTGGCTAGACTAATAATAAAATTGACACAGAGAGATTAACAGATTAACAGAGAAAAAGAAACAAATCTTTTTTTAACTTATTTATTATTTATTTATTATTTATTTTTGGCTGTGTTGGGTCTTCGTTTCTGTGCGAGGGCTTTCTCTAGTTGTGGCAAGCGGGGGCCACTCTTCATCGCGGTGCGCGGGCCTCTCACTATCGCGGCCTCTCCTGTTGTGGAGCACAGGCTCCAGACGCGCAGGCTCAGTAGTTGTGGCTCACGGGCCTAGTTGCTCCGCGGCATGTGGGATCTTCCCAGACCAGGGCTCGAACCCATGTCCCCTGCATTGGCAGGCAGATTCTCAACCACTGCGCCACCAGGGAAGCCCAAGAAACAACTTTTAATTCATGTGCATGGAGGTGTCATAGAAGTGGGACCTAAGAAGTGGCCAAAGCAGGCAGCTTTTAGAGTTTTTAGACAAAGAAGCAATAAATAAATGTGTGAGAAATTGACAGGACAAAGAAACATGGGTTTTGGGTGCCCAATTAGTGAAGAATTTAAGCAGAGTTTGGGCTTGGGGCAGTACATTAAAGAAGTAACAAGGTTTGTTTATATAGGCTTCTTGGCCTGACTTCCTATCTTTGGTGATAAGGGCATCATTCTACCTCCAGATGCAGGGAGTGCATCTGTCACGTGAGAGATTGAGTTCCTGCTTTCAGGGAGACAGAAAGGAAAGTCAGGGTGTCCCTCTTGCTTTGGCTGTTTCTTAAGTCACTTTAATTCAAAACAATCAATATGCAATTGAGGCACATTTTGGGGTGGCCAACCACAGACCCCAACAATCTCTAAACCCTTGAGCAGCAGTTGGTCCATAAGAGACACTCAGTAAAAATATGAGAGATGTCTAAACATGGGGAGAAATATGAGAAATAAATGAAATGATCGAATGGGAGCATTCCTTCCTGCAAGAAACGTGCCCCTCAGAGCCCACCCCCACCCCAGCTGGCCCAAATGTGGGTGACGGTTGTGCCCTCTACCACACAGAAGGGGAGTGAGACCTGGAGGCCACTGGAGACAATGGAGGTGATCAGGAGTCACAGGGGTGACAGGAAATTCGATGAGGAATAACAAAATTGGTGGAACGGACAAGATGACAACCAGGAACCTTGGGGGATGGTAGAAATAGGACAAGTGCAACGTGGTCTAATTTAACAATAGAATGCCATGGGATGATTGATTAAAACAAGATCAGGGGATGTACCAGGGCGATGGGGTAACAGGCAAGCTGGTTGTAGTCTAAAGTCACCATGGAAGTGACTGGTGAAAATAGTAACAAAGAATGGGAAATGTTTATGAGCACTTGCTGTGTTTCAGGCCCTTTGCCCATATTATCCATATATCCCCATGGATTAATCTTTACAACAACCCTGTGAGGTAGGCACTATTATTATCTCCACTTTGCAGAAAAGGAAACTGAGGCACCAAGATTTAAGTAACTTGCTCAGGTCCCAGCGCTGGTAGAGGTGGGGGTCAGGGTTTGACTTTAGAGATTTGCTCTTAATTACTACATCATACTATCCCCTTTCAGTGAGCAAAATGATATTCTAAGTGACAGGGGCTGTAGCCGTCTGTCTATGGTGCAGGTGGGGAAGGGGAGGAGCACAGAGACATGCAAAGGGGTATTGGAAAATTCCCTTCCATACCCACCCCTTGTTTGGTTCTGTCCCTTCCTCTGCTCACTAGTGCCCCTTTGTCCCATGTGTTAGGGTTAAGATTTACTACTGTCACATTTCATTCTTATTCCTCTCTCCCTGCAAAATGCCAGAGAGGCTGAATCAAACCGCACAATAAAGACCATGGGAGACAGAAAGGCAGGGCTGGCTATGGGAAGGTCTTTGGGGAGATGGTGTATCAAGGAGTGAGAAGACCCAGACAACTGAGGTTTGTGAAGCACACAGAAGTGTTGCTGTAGGTTATAAGGTCTTTTGAGAGATGAAACATTGGAGAACCTGTCCATTGTTTTTGGTTTCTGGACTGTACCTTATTGTTAGACCGTGGCTCCATGCATACTCTGGGTCATGTGAGCCCTGCAGCTTATGTTTGGATTAGACCAGAGCAGGCAGATCAGACGATGATGGTCAGTAATGCAGTCTCTCTTGCCAGGGTGAACTGGTAGGGGTCCAGGGTTAAGGTTTGAAGAGGGACCCTTCTAAGGGGTACCTTTTGCACACGCGGTACCACTGAAGGAGCCACAGATGATAACCCCAAAAGAAAAAGGCAGCTCAGCTCAGATTACCAGCTGTGGCTGTCCATGGAGTAAAGTGAGTTCCCTAGCTCAGCCTGGCATTGCTGATCTTGCTGTAGGTGGACTCCTTGGGCAGCGAGAATGAAGGAGGTCTGGTTAAGGAACAGGGATCCAAGACAGCCCCCCAGGGAAAGAGCCCCTTCAAGGGACATGAGCCACCGACCCAGTCTCCTTCTCATTCCTTTGAGCTGGTTTACCCTGCACACTACCATTCCCCCTGCTCTCTTCTCCTAGGATGCCTTCAGCTCTTTCAGAACATGCTGTGACCGCTCTCTACCCCCAATTTCTGAGACCAACAGCCTTTCCCTGGTCCAAATCATCTTGGGAGGCATACACCCCAACAAGGGAAGAGCTGACTTGGTACTCCACCCCATTCTTAAGTATTCAGAGAAAAGATCAACCCCAGAACTCCATGCTCCCCTTCCTTGAGGCCACTGACCTCCCTTCAGCCCATCCGTTAGGGGCCAGGGCTGACATCTGCTGTAGGCTTACTCCAGAGCCCCCTGTGCCCTCAACCCAGACCTGGTCAGTTGCTCAGTGCTCTCTTGGAGGCCTGGAGGAGGGCAGAGGACAGCCTCGACCTCTGGACTCCTGGACTGCAGCTCCACGGAGCAGAGTTCAGGGAAAGATCCCTTGGACCCAAGTCCAGGATCACAGGGGCTTCAGGCCTTGTCTTCTGGAGTCTGGGATGCCTCCATTCCCTGCCTTCGTTCTCACTCATCTCTGTCTTGGCCTGTTTCTGCCCCTAAGAAGGCTGAGAATGGAAGAGGGGGTGGGGAAGGAAAGACCTGCATCTCCCCCCAGAGCCCGAGGCTCAGGGACACTCCCTCTTCCAGCTCCCAGTGACCCTAGAATTAAAGAGTTCTCCTTCCCCCACCGTGCCCAGGCTACAGGAATCCCCTGAGTCTGCCCTGTTCCCTCAGTGACAGATTATGGGGACACAGAGAGAGACACAGACAGAGGCACATAGAGACAGAGACAGAGATTAGAGAAACTGGGAAAGAGCCAGGGAGAAAGAGGGAAGGAAGATACCAGCCAAGGGCCAGATGCTCCACCAGCCCCAAAGGGTTGAGTCAGAGAGGGGAAGTAGGGTCAGAGGGAAGGAGGTGGGTCTTCTCTGTGGCTCTGCCCTGACCCTCTGACTCAGGTGTCCTTATCTTGGAGTCACTGAACTTGGATGGGAAAAAAATTACATTATTTTCATTAATCTCTAGCTGAAATGTAGCATGTCCTTCAATTATGACAGCAGCAACAAACCAGTCATATTAGCCACAACTGTGGCTTTGTCAACAATCAAAATCATATATATATTTGTATCATATTACAGTATTGCAGAGAGTTTGAAATATCATTCATGCTCATCACTGCTTCAAAATTATGTGAGGCGTCAACCTACTGCTAGATCTTATTTAAAGCATTAATAAAGAAGTACATATATTACTATATCACTTAGAATAGTTTTGTTTTTTTTTAATTTTTTTTAAATTAATTAATTAATTTATTTATTTTTGGCTGTGTTGGGTCTTCGTTTCTGTGCGAGGGCTTTCTCTAGTTGTGGCAAGTGGGGTCACTCTTCATCGCGGTGCGCGGGCCTCTCACTGTCGCGGCCTCTCTTTTTGCGGACCACAGGCTCCAGACGCGCAGGCTCAGTAGTTGTGGCTCACGGGCCTAGATGCTTTGCAGCATGTGGGATCTTCCCAGACCAGGGCTCGAACCCGTGTCCCCTGCATTGGCAGGCAGATTCGCAACCACTGCGCCACCAGGGAAGCCCTAGAATAGTTTTATAACAGTATTGCAATATATTTGGTTTCCTTTGTAATCCTACATATTTCATCTTATGCATTTTTAGAACATTATTCTGAGATCGGGCCCATATACTTTACCTGATTGCCAAAGAGGAACCTGACACAAAAAAGGGTTCAGAACTCCTGCATCTGGGCCCTGACCAGGACCCCCAGGCGCCCATCCCTGCAAGCTCCTCGTGCCCTGTACTAATTTACCGAACTCTCCTCTCTTGCTGGGTTACTCTGAGTCCTCCAAGAAGAAGCCGCCAAGGCAGGATGAAACGTGCAAGGATTTGATTAAAGCAAAGCAAGGGAGCCAGGAGCTGGGAGAGCTATGAAAGAGAGAGGGAAGGGAGGAAGGGTGAGAGGAAATATCCTAGACCACTTATGCAGAAGAAGGAAAGTTCCGCAAGCCCATGGGGGAATTCTCGAGTCAATGTCAGCTGTGGGAGGAGCCCCCTGTCTCCCAGGGCTAGGCCTGCCTTAGGGTCTCTGCTGAGCTTGGTCATTGGCTGGGAGCGGCCCAGTGGGAAGCTGGCCTTAGAGTAGGAGCTGATGGATTTCGGAGAGAAGCAGCTGAGGCCCTTGGTCAATTTGCACTCCTTATAGTTGGAGGTCTATGAGGAGCATTCTCCTGCCCCGCACTGCCCACCGCCCCCCCCCCCACCACAGTTAACCCTCCAGAACAAAGACATCCAGAAAACTGTCTCCTTATCTGTAAAATGGAGGTGATAAAATTCCCTATCTTAAGGGTTGCCGTGAGAATGAATCAAACTTTGCAAAGCAATGTTTGTATAGGGCCTGGGACATAGCCGGCTTTCAATAACTGGTAGCCATTATTATGGCCATTTTAAGTATTAATTATTCTCATTCTCTTTCTCAGCTAGAAGGGCTCCAGGAGGCTGAAAATGGCAGTCCCCTTCCAAGCTGGGGCAGCTGGGAGAGGCGGGGACCACTTCCCCACATTCCCTTCACCTTCCCCTCAGGCAGGGGTCTTCCCCTAGCTACTGACGGTTCTTGTGTCTGCTGACTCACAGCCAACTTCCTCTCATACAAACAGGAAAGCACAGCCCGGCCAGCGGGCGCCCCTACCCCGCCCCCCAACGCCACACACAGCTAAAGGCCAGCCCCATTCGGAGGGGGAAGCGCCTCAGGCTCTGGGGGACAGGCTCTAAGGTTAAGGCTCCAGGCAAGATCCTGAGAGGGGAGAGGAGCCGTTTCTCCTCAGGGACCCCTCTCCCGCCCCCCCTCACCACACACACACAAAAACTGCAGTGGGAGGGTGGGGAGAAGGGGCTTCGCCCCAGGATGCAAAGGCTGCTCGCCGGGTCACCGTGCTTACAGGGCACCAGCCTTATCTTCAAAAAGGCAGCCCCGAAACCTGACCTTCATCTCTGGGAAGAAACCTAGACCAGGCCCTTGGAGAGGGAGAAGCAGTCGGGGACTCCTCCGCTGGGCCTCTGCCTCTTTCCCCCAGGTCATAAGGCTGGGCTCCTGAAGGTTCGCCAGCTTGGAAGGCTGTGGATATCCGTGACTTGTGGATATCAGCTTCTGTTCCCCCATTAACTGGGTACCAGAGTCCAGCCACCCTGCGGGGCGTGGGAGAGATGCCCTGGGGACTTAAGGCCCTATTCTTTTCCCTCCCCTTTCGGCCGGACGGGGAGGGAACAGCAGAGGGCATGCAAAGCTGTCCCCCGCAGCACTCTCCTTCTCTCTCTGGTTCTACCCCTGTCCCCATCTCCGTGTGGTCTCTGCCTTTTTGTCCTGCTCTCTAAGGCTGTCTCGGCCTCCAACCCTGTTCCGGTCCCCCCCTTTCTTGGCCCCTAAAGGGGCTGAGCTAGCCAGGCTGCGAGATAAGCGCAGCGGTTGGGTAAGGAGCCCGAACCTTTTGGAGGCCGCCGCTTGCACAAGGAGTGGCCGGCGCCCCGCCGAGGGAACCGACGAGCGGGGCGGGGCTGGGCCCCGTCGGGGGAGGGCTGAGGGGAGGCGGGGCCGGCGCGGCAGGACCCGGAGCCTCCGGCAGCGCGTCGGGCACCTGGGAGCCGACTGCAGCCGCTTAGTGAGGTGAGGACCCCCGCGCTCCCGGGCCCCTGCCTCCCAGACTCCTCCCCATCACCTCCTCGAGAGCGTTCGTGGGATCCCCGGCCCGCTCCGCGCCGGGGGCCCTCCCCTCTCCCCCTCCCCGCCGCGACCGCCCCTCCCTCCGGTTGCCGGCCTCTGCCCCCTCCCTCCTTGCCCCCTCCCTCGTCGTAGCCGGAGCTGCTCCGCTCGGCCTGGCCCGCCCCCCCGCACTCCTGCTCCGCGCACCTCCTAGTTCCCAGTCCCATGCCCTCGAGTCGGGCCTGAGTCACCGGGAAACTGGACTCTGAGTCAGGGCGGGAGGCGCAGCACCCCGGCCCTAGCTTGGGGAGGGGGCTCGGCCACAGAGAGGCAGAGAGAGGCCAGAGCTGATGCTGGGGCGAGAGGGAGTCCTGGCCGGGACCCCGCAGGAGAGAAACTGGGAGAGAGCCGTCAGGTCAGAGGCAGAGACAGAAACCTAAATCCAGTTTCATGTGGCCAGAGACACAGATGAAACTGAAGATCTAGTTAAAATTGGAGACGGAGGCAGGGAGAAGCTTAATGACAGAGAGCAAAACAAGGAGAGAGACCAAGATGGATTTAGAGGTAGAGATGGAGATGGAGACGGAGTGGGGTAGGGACAGGGACAGGGTAGAGATAAAACTCAGGGAGACAGAATCCAAGGTAGGTCTAGGTAATAGAGCAGGGTCAGGGTCAGGCTGGTGGAATGGGACAGAGCCTCAGAGACCTGAGTCCAAAGGCATGGGCAGGGCAAAGGAAGGCTCAGAGAAGGAAGACTTGGAGAAAGCAGAGGTAGGGGGATGTCATTTCACATTGTGAGTTCCTGCAGGGTGGGTGCCCCTGTTTGCACACACGTATGTGAGGAGATGCTTCAGAGTGAAGACCCTGGTGTACCCCTGGTCCCTCATCTCTCTGACTCAGTTCTCTGCCCCATCCTCACTCCCCAAGTGGCCTCTGCTCAGATGTTGGTACTGCTTAGAGCTCTCTGGGCAGCCTGACCAAGGGAGGCAGGATGTGGGGGCAGCCAGAGCCAGAGGGACAGGAAGGAAGTCTGAGCAGAGACAATAGGTGGAAGGGGAGGGGGAACTGGGAATGTCCAGGATTAGGATGGCCCGAGCCTGTACCTCAGCTCTGGAAACCAGTGGGAGTGGGATCTGCATCTCCCCTCTCCTCTTGTGCCACAGCTGCCCTATCCCCACTCTATGCCACAGCAGGATTAGGGCACATCATGGGCCCTTCCTCCCCACCATCCCCCTTCACCCTGCAGGGGCCGGGTTCCGGCCTCTTGTCCCAGACTTAACTTAGTTGAACGTGCAGTAATGCAGAGGCAGAGCTTTGACCCAGACACAGGGTGGGCAGGAGCTAAGGGACCAACACTGCCATCGATAAGCCAACTTGCTGTGAGCCCTGGGCAAGCCTCTTCCCCTCCCTGGGCCTCAGTTTCCTCATCTGCAAATGAAGGGGTTCACCTGCAATGAGAAAGCATGTTCTCGGATGGCTCTGCCCCCGGATTACAGGCCTCTGGTCATTCTTCTTTGGAGGAAGACTGGAGTCTGGTACCCCTGTGCAGGCCTCAGACTTTGGGACAGGGAGGGGGAATCTCAGCCTGAGCCCTCCCTTCACCCTGCCCCTCCCCCCAGCAATGGCCTGAGCCCCCATGGCTGCCCCTCAGGACCTGGACATCGCTGTGTGGCTGGCCACGGTGCACCTGGAGCAGTATGCAGACGTGTTCCGGCGGCATGGCCTGGCTACAGCGGGTGCAGCCCGGGGCCTGGGCCACGAGGAACTGAGAAAATTGGGCATCAACGCCACAGGGCATCGGAAACGCATTCTGCGCCTGCTGCAGGCAGGCACGGCAGAGGGCTCCCCGGATCCCCAACTGGAAAGCGCCATGGAGCCATCGCCCAGCCCAGCCCCCCAAGCACAGCCCCCAAAGCCTGTGCCTAAGCCCAGGACGGTATTTGGTGGGCTCAGTGGCTCCACCACCACCCAGAGGCCTGGGTTGAGTCCAGCTCTCTGGAGACCAGAAGCATCCAAGAGCCCAGAGCCCAGCCCGAGGTCCCCTCCTGTCCCTCAGAGGTCCTCCTCTGAGCAGCCTTCAGCCTTGAATACTGTGGAGATGATGCCCAATGCCATCTACTTCGGCTTGGACTTAAGAGGCGGGGCACAGACAGCTCAGGACATGTGAGTGGAGTTGGCTCCCTGGGGATCCCATGCTGGGGGCAGGGAGGAACAGGGCATGAGGGCTTGTCCTTCCTTCTCTTTCCTTTAATGACACTAGACCTTTCCCCTAAGGGCCCCAGACAGCTCCCAGACAACTGCCCCCACTCCCGCCCTCAGGCCTGCAACGGGCACAGGTAGGTGGGTTATCATGGGTTGGGGGAAGAGGGGCAGTGCCCTTCAGGACCTCAGACACTCTCACCTGACCTCTTCCCTGTCTCCCCCATTTTCCTCCCGCCAGTGCACATCATGGACCCTGGTTGCCTGTACTATGGTGTCCAGCCTGTGGGGGTTCCAGGGGTCCCCGACAGAAGAGAAGGCAGAGTTATCTGTCAGGAAAGGGCTGAACACAGGTGAGTGGTCCATAGCATGATGATGGCAGGAAGAGGGGCAGCTTGAGGAGCGGTTGAGCTGGTGGTGGCCGTGTTTCCCGTTATTTGTCAAATGTGCATTGAGTGTCCACTGTGTGCCAGCCGGGTTCTTGAGCTACAGGATGAATATGACGGACCCAGTCCCCCATTAGGGAGCTTGTGACTCAGTGGGGACAGACAGGAAATAAAACAGGTAGACAAAGAAATGGATATATGATTTAAAATAGGGAGAAGTGCCTTTCATTCCTTCATTTAACTATCTTTATTGAGCACCTACTGAATGCCGGATATCGTTGTAGATACTTGGGATAGATCAGAAATCCCTGCCCTTGTGGGGAGATAGTTAATTAACAACAGATATAATAAATGAGCTACACCATACGTTAAAAGGTGATAAGTGCCATGGAAAAAATCGAACCGGGTTAAGAGGGCTGGGATGGAGTGAGGTGGGGAGTGGACTGCAGTTTTTCATTAAGAGTTGCCATTATTAAGAGGATGACATTCGAGCCAAACCTTGAAGGAGGTGACGGAGTTAGCCCTCTTCTAGGAGAAGAGTGTTGCAGGCGGGAAGAGTGGCCAGAATAGAGGCTTTAAGGAGGCCAGTTGCCCAGGGGGATCCAGGAGCGATGACAGGGTCGGCCGGGCTGGGGCAGAGTGGGGCAGGGTGGGAAGAGTTGGGGGAGACGCTGCCGTCAGAGAGGTAAAAGGAGCCAGGTGGGTAGGACCTTGTAGGGACTTGCTTTTACTCTAAATGAAATGGGAAGGCAGCCATCGGAAGGGCTTTGACTTACATTTTAAGAATCCCTCTGGTTGCTGTGTTGGGAATGGTCTGTAGGGGGCAAAAGCAGAAGCAGAGAGACTAGTTAGGAGGGTCTTGCAGTGATCTAGGTGAGACATCTCAGGCTAGCGTGATGGGAGTGGAGATGGTGAGAAGTGGTTGGTTTGGGTTGTATTTTGAAGGCGAACCGTCCTGGTAAATTGAGGTGTGAGAGAAAAGAGCAGTCGGGAATGACTTCAGGGGTTTCGGTCTGAGCCTGCACTGTCCGTTGTGGTGGCCAGTAACCCAGCGTGGCTGCTGAACGCATGAAACGTGGCTAGTCTGGTGTGAGCTGTGCTGTAACTATGAAGCAACCACATTTCAAAGATTTAGTTCCACAGCACTGTTCTGAGCAACTGAAAGTCCCTGGAGTTGCCATGGTCTGAGATGGGGAAGACTGGGCATAAAGCAGAGGTAGGTGGGGGGCAGATTAGGAGTTCAGTTTTAGATGTGTTGAATTTGAGGTGTGTACTATACACCCAAGAAGAGGTGGCAAATAGGCCATTGGATATACAAGTCTGGAGTTCGGGGAAGAGGTCCGAGCTGCAGATCCAGATTTGTGAGTTGTCAGCATTTAGATGGGTATATGTAGCTGTGAGTGAGTGTTGATAGAGCAGAGAACCAAGCACACTCCAGTATCAAGAGGTTTGGGAGAAAAAGAACAATCAGCAAAACAGGCTGAAAAAAATGGTTAGTGAAGCAGAGGGAAAATCAGGAGAAGTTGATGCCACAGGAGCTAAGTGAAGAAAATGTACAAGGAGGAGGGAGAGGTCAGCTATGTTAAATGCTGCTGAGAGGTTGGGTAAGTTGAGGACTGAGAATTGACCTCTGGAACTGGCAACATGGAGGTCACTCGGGACCTTGACAAGTGCTGAGGGTGAAAGCTTGATCAGAGTGGGCTCAAGAGAGAACAGAAGGAGAGGAGTTGGAAATGTGAAGACAACATTTTTGAGGAATTTTTCTGCAAAGAAGAGCAGAGAGTTGGAGTGGTTACTGAGAGTAGAAGTGGAGTCAAGAAGGGGGTTTTTATAGCATAGAATGCTACGTATGTTCATAGGTGAATAGGGATGACCTGGTAGAGAGGGAAAACTAGCTGATGTAGGGGAGAGAAAAGGGAGAAAGTCTGGAGCGATGTCCTTGTGTAGGTGAGGGGACTAGGATCAAGTGCCCAGAGGACGGACCGGCTTTAGACAGGGCTATTTATTACAGTACCAGGAGGAAGGCAGTGTGTGTGTGTGGAATGGGGCAGATGAGGCGCTGGGAGTCTGCGGGGGTTCTCGTCTGATTGTGTCAGTTTCTCAGTGAAGTAGGAGACAAATGGGGTAGAGTAGAGGTTCTCAACCTCAGCTGCACTACATCCTGGGGAACTTTTTAAACAACAGATGCCTGGGCCTCATTCCCAGAGACTCAAATTTAAGTGTCTGGTGTGGGGCTCACATACAGGTATTTTTAAGTTTCCCAAGTGATTCTGTGCAGCTGAGGTAAGGAACCACTGGAAAGTGATAGAGAATAATAGAGGACTTTCTGAGAAGGAACACTTGAAGTATGAGAAGAAGCAGCCCAGGGAAGCGTGCTCTAGGCAGAGGGGACACCATGTGCAAAGGCTCCGAACTGGGGAAGAGAATGTGGCTGGACTGTAGTAAGCAAGGTGAGGGCGATACAGGGTGAGGTCAGGGGAGTTGCCACGGGTCTCACTGTACAAAGTGTTGCAGCCCCTGGTAAGGAATTTCAATTTATCCTAAGTGCAAATGGGAAGTCATTGTAGAGGTTCATGCTGGTGAGTGAAATGCTCTCATTTGCATCCTTAAAAGAGCACTCTGGCGTCAGTGGGAGAACGGATGTTTGGTGGGAGGGTGCGAGTGGAAGCAAGTGACCAGTTAGGCGGTTCCCTTCACCTCGGTGAGAACTGATGGGAGCTTGGTGCCGGGAGAGAAAGGCAAGAACTTTCTGGAGAAAGAACCAGTCAGGCTAATTGATGAGATATGGGCAACTGTGGCAGAAAGCCATCTACTCAGCCCTTCCCCAAATTTTCCGCCAAGTAATCCTAATGGCAGAGGCGAAGGACTGAAATTTTTCAAATGCAAAGTCCAGGTGTGCTCAGGGAAGAAGCTCCATGCTAGTGTTTTTGGTTCTCAACCTCCCTGTTCCCCTGTTTGAAAAGCAGATCCAGTACCTGCCAGGCATTCCACTAGGCGCTGAGGGTGGGGCTGTCCAGGGAACTGGGTCTAATGTGTGTCCCTCTCTGTCTTGGGCCCCACAAGGCTCAGCAGGCAGGATCTGGAGGCACGAGAGGATGCTGGCTATGCCAGCCTTGAGCTGCCGGGGGATTCCACCCTCTCACTGCCCGCCCTGGACACGGAGACCAACGATGACCTCATTTCACCCTATGCCAGCTTCTCCTCCACGGCAGACCGCCCCACGCCCCTGCTCAGTGGCTGGCTAGACAAGCTCTCCCCTCAGGGGTGGGGCTGCTGGGAAGGGAAGGGGAGGGGGGCGCGGGAGGCTGCGTGGTGGTGGTGGAGGTCAGGTCCCAAGTGCTCCCAGCTCCTCGGACGCCCTGGGATGCAGCTTCCACCACTTACTGATCTCGGCCCCTGCCTTCCCCAGAAACTACGTCTTCCAGAGGCGCTTTGTGCAGTTCAATGGGAGGAGTCTGATGTACTTTGGCAGTGATAAGGTAGGTCCGGGAGATGCTACATGGGGCCTGGGGAAAGGGAGAGGGAGAGGGAGGGCTGAGGGAGGCCCAGGATTGGAAGGCCAATCCCCCCCTGGTGGGGAGGCAGGCACCGCATGACTGATGTCAGCATCTAAAGGAGCTAGGTTAGCAGCTGTACCCCACTGCTTGCGGAATGAGTGCTGATCTCATTAAAAGTTGGCACTGGCCCCCCCAGGGTCAGCGCACATGGCTGAGTTCCTGTCCCCATGGGCCAATGGTCTGTCCCTCCAGGACCCCTTCCCCAAGGGTGTGATCCCTCTGACAGCCATCGAGATGACCCGCAGCAGCAAGGACAACAAGTTCCAGGTCATCACCTGCCAGAGGGTGTTCGTGTTCCGCACAGAGAGCGAGGGTGAGGGCCAGGGCCTCCCGGGCCAGGGCAGGGCTGGGGAGGCCAGGTGAGCACACAGCCGGCTGACCCGCTTCCCCGTCCCCCGCCAGCTCAGCGGGACACGTGGTGCTCCACGGTGCAATCCTGCTTGAAGGAGCAGCGCCTCCTGGGCCACCCCCGGCCCCCGCAGCCACCCCGACCCCTTCGCACGGGCATGCTGGAGCTGCGTGGGCACAAGGCCAAGGTGTTTGCTGCGCTGAGCCCCGGAGAGCTGGCCCTGTACAAGAGTGAGCAGGTGAGGAGGGCCGGGCTGGGGCCGAGGGGCCTCACCTAGCCCATTCTGGCCTCACTGTGCCTGCCCCCGACCCTGCCAGGCCTTCTCTCTGGGCATCGGGATCTGCTTCATTGAACTGCAAGGCTGCAGTGTCCGGGAGACCAAGAGTCGCAGCTTCGACCTGCTCACACCGCATCGCTGCTTCAGGTGGGGCCCAGACTGGCAGGAGGCAAGGCTCGGGGAGAGACACTGATGGAGGCACAGGGATGCAGAGGACCTGGGGCCTCCTCAGTAGGATTCAGTGGGCGTGCACTGACAGGAGGCCAGTGAACAGGGTCAAGGATGTCAGGAGGGTCTGGGCTGGCCCACTTGTGGCCGGTGGTGGCACACATGTGGCCAGGGGGGTGGAACAGGTCGGGGGGGGGGGTGTCCATGCCCACGGACTGGCTGTCCACCCCTCAGCTTCACAGCCGAGTCTGGGGGGGCTCGGCAGAGCTGGGCGGCCGCTCTGCAGGAAGCAGTAACCGAGACCCTGTCTGACTACGAGGTGGCTGAGAAGATCTGGTCCAATCGGGCAAACCGGCACTGTGCGGACTGTGAGGCCTCCCGCCCGGACTGGGCCGCGGTCAACCTGGGGGTGGTCATCTGCAAGCAGTGCGCAGGTGAGGGCTGGAGCCTGTAGCTGAAATGGGGAGAAGGAGGGAGTTGGGGGCAGGAGGGCTCAGGGTGCCCCTGCCACATGCCCTTCACACCCTAACAGGTCAGCACCGGGCCCTGGGTTCTGGGATCTCCAAGGTGCAGAGCCTGAAGCTGGACACAAGTGTCTGGAGTAATGAGATAGTGCAGGTGAGGAGTCTGAAGAGGAAGAAAGTGTGTGTGGGGGGCCGGGGGTGGGGATGGAAGGAGAGCATGCAGAAAAGGCCTTGGGTCCTGCTTGCGGCAGGATTGGAATGTCTGGGGACTCTTGAGTTCCTGTCACTTGCCTCTGCCCCTTGTCATCCTACAGTTGTTCATTGTCCTGGGAAATGATCGTGCCAACCGCTTCTGGGCAGGGGCACTACCCCCAGGTGAAGGGCTGCATCCAGATACCACCCCTGGCCCTCGGGGAGAGTTCATCTCCCGGAAGTACCGGCTAGGTCTCTTCCGGAAACCCCACCCTCAGTATCCAGATCATAACCAGCTTCTCCAGGTAGGAGGGAGGGCCGGGGCTGATGGGGAGGGGGGAAAGCAGTCTCTGAGTTGAATGCCTAAACTTGCAGTGTGGGCTGTTTTAGGTGACAGGAGGACTGAGCCCAGGGCTCTCAGGTTGCGTCTTGGGGTTTCTCCCTGTAGGCACTATGTGCAGCTGTGGCAGGACCCAACCTGCTAAAGAACATGACCCAGCTGCTCTGTGTCGAGGCTTTTGAAGGAGAGGAGCCCTGGTCCCCCCCAGCCCTCGATGGCAGCTTCCCTGGTCTCCTGCCCGCAGGTAATCCCCACAAATGCCTCCTCTCTCTCCCTGCAAGAACTCTCAGCCCCGACCTGAGCCGTGGTTCTTCCGGGGGGGGGGGCGGGGGGAGGGGGAGGGGCAATTACCTCTCACCCAGCCCATCACAGTGGTCCAGCCTGGGCAGTTACCCAACCTTCCAGGTCCTCCAGGTCCTATTTCTTGATGTTATGAAATGACCACCGTCTGGAGTGGATCTGGAGGTTTGAGGTGTTAGTGCTGGCCTACCCCTGATGGGATCAACCAGGAGGCCGGGTCCCACCTCCCCAGGGGTAGTCTGATCATAGATATGGTCATGTTATAGAGGCTGGTCTCCAGTAGTCATGCCAAAGGGGCCAAGACACTTACAGGATGGCCCATGCTCTGAGGCCTCCACCCAGAGCTGACTTGTTGTTGACTGGCTGGTGGGGACAGATAGTGGGCAAGGGCTGGCTTAGAAGCCTCGTCACTCCCTGCCACCCTCTTTTCTAATCTAGGTGGTGAGACGTCCCCACTGGGCTCTACTTGGCCATGCTGCCAGTGGAGTTGGGTCCCACTGTCTTGCTTGATTCAATCCCTTCCCAAGGAGGTCAGGCCCTCCCATTACACTGGCTTGACCTGACCACTTCTCCTTCCCCTTGCAGACCCCTCCCCTGGCGTGTATAATGAGGTGGTGGTGCCTGCCACTTACAGCAGCTTCCTGTACTGTGGTCCCATTAGCAACAAAGCTGGACCGCCACCCCCTCGCAGGGGCCGAGATGGTGAGAAGGGAGCCAAGGGATGCGAGGAGGTGGGCAGAAACCAGGATGGGCACGGGTGTTCCATAGAGGGACAGGGAGGAGAGGACGGGGATGGGACATGCCTTGGAGTGGGCTGGGTGCCGGGAGTCAGAGAGGGACCATGGCAGGTGGCAGCATTGGGTGATGGTTGAGAGGCTGTGCTTTGAAGTCAGACTGTGGGAGTCAAATCCCAACTCTGCTACTTTCTACCCATGTGACTTGGGCAAGCTACTCAAATTCTGAGCCCCAGTTCCTCCTTCTGCAAAACAGGAGTGAATATAAAACCCACCTCATAGAGCCATGAAGATTACGTGAGATCATACACAGGCAGAGGGCTTGGCATAGAATAAATATCTGGTAAATGGGAATTCTGACAGTGGGGACAGAGGTCAGCCACCTGCTGACCATCAGTTTCCTTCTTAGCTCCCCCACGACTGTGGTGCGTGCTGGGTGCGGCTCTGGAAATGTTTGTGTCAGAAAGCAGCCCTGAACCCCTCAACCTCATCCAGCCCCAGGATGTCGTATGTCTGGGTGTGAACCCCCCACCCACTGACCCAAGTGACCTCGACAGGTAACACCTGCCATGTTCCCTGAACTCCCCTTTTCCCTTCCTGAGCCTGAGCCTGCCAGCCCCCTCACTCACCCCCATTCTCCTCCCAGACCTCATCTTCTCTCCAGGTTCCCCTTTTCCTTTGAGCTCATCCTCACTGGGGGGAGGATCCAGCATTTTGGCACAGATGGAGCTGACAGTCTGGAGGCCTGGACCAGCGCCGTGGGCAAGGTGAGATAGCCGATACCCGCTCCCTGACAGCTCATGGTTTCCCTGTCCCCACCTGCCCGCATCCTGTCCTCTCTTATTCCTAAAGCCACTCCTACCCCTTCCACTAACAGCTAAGGTTGACTGAGCGCTTATTCTGTACCAGGCCCTGTGTTAAACGCTGCCCACTCAATGTCTCAGTTAAATTTCACAACAACCCTCAGAGGTAAGGATTATTAATACTTCACACCTAAAGAACTCAGAGGTTATGAAGTCACGTGGTCAAGGTCACAGAGCTAGGAGGCAGCAGAGCACAGGACGAAAATCAGGCCTCTGTCTCCTAAGCTCATGGGCCAAACCTCACTGTGCTGGGCCTCTTCCCACAGAGAGGCTGCCTCTGACTCCCACTCCCTTCCCCCAACACTCAGATCTCCAAGTCCACAGGCAAAGCTGCCTTCATCTGTTCCACCTTCTCCATTCCCAGGCAAGCCACTCTCTCTCCACCCTGCACCCCCTCTGTGGCATTAAAAGTTCAGGTGCGATAGTCAGATATCCTGGGATTTGAGTGCTCCAACTCTCACGTGTGAGCTCTTCCATATGAGTAGAGTGGTGTAAAAGACCCCACCCCCTAGTGTTGAGGATTAAGTGACACACGAGGCCTACACCGCCCGGCACGCAGCAAGCCCTCCACCTGTGGGTGTTGAAGTAGTAATGGCAATGGTGATGACAATCGCTCCCATCCTTTAACAGCTTTTCCCCCAGCCCTGCTCCACCTTCAACTCATCATCCTGGCGCCCTCCTGACAACTCCTTAGAAAGTTGTGTGCTCTGGCAGCCTGCAGTTCCTCCTTAACCCCTTGTGGCTGCCCCACTCTGCCATACTCTTCTGAGCTGCTACCCTGCAGGTGGCTGGTGACTTGCCCTTGGTAAAGTCCAAGGGCCTCCTTCTGGCCTCACCAGGTAGTCTCTGCATCTCACACTCCTCTGTGGGAAATGCTCCCCTGCTTTGGCTTCTGACCCCACTCTCCTGGTTTGCCTGTAACTCCTCACACCAAGAAGTTATCTCCATATCCTCTAAGGGCTCTGTCATGGCCCTCCCAGCCAGGTCCAAGTCTCTTCTTATTATCTACTTTCCAAAAACCTAGCCCATCCTTTAAGGCAGTGCTACCCTAAGTGTGGTCTGTTTACCCATCCTGGCCCAGGGACTCTGTTATGGCCCATGACAGCTTAAGTACAGGTCTTGAGTCAGCATTTAGAGTCTTTCATAGCAATTTGACAGAGTGATCTTATGTGTGCAATCTAATTTTAAAAATTGGGGGCTTATTTTGTATGTCTTTCTCTTCTCATTTCATTTTTCTAGTAATTCGTTTTGTTGCTTTTTAATGAAAGTGTTAGTTAGTGACAGATTGGAAAATTTTTTTAAAACTCCCTGTTCCTTCACCGCAAATAGCTTGAGAAGCACTGCTTTGAGGTTCACCTCGAATAGTCCTTTCTCCATGAAGCCTCTGCCCGGCCCCAAGGGGGTGGGACTTCCCGGGGCCTCGTGACTCTTCAGTTACAGCATGTAGCTACCCATTCTGTCTTCCCTACATCCCAATTAAGGGCATAAGGCTGCCTGCCACACAGGGGTCTTCTCTGGGTTGGCTGGAGCAAATCAAATTGAATTGCATTTCTTTCTTGTTTTTCTCCATCCATCTCCTGTCTCCTTCACCGGTCTTTCCTTCACTCTCTCACCATCCCTTTCATTCCTCTGTTTCCTTGGCTTTCTCTCCATGTCTTTCTCTGCCTTTCCCTATCCCTCTCACTCTTACTTCTCTCCCCCACCCCTTGTCTCTTTCCCCATTTTCCTCTCTCCCCTTGTCCTCCTCCCGCCTCACAGTGGTTCTCCCCACTGAGCTGTCACCAGCTGCTGGGCCCTGGGCTGCTGCGGCTGGGCCGCCTGTGGCTGCGGTCCCCTTCCCATACTGCCCTGGCCCCTGGCCTCTGGCTGTCTGGGTTCGGACTTCTTCGTGGAGATCACCTCTTCCTGTGCCCAGCATCGGGCCCTGGCCCCCCAGCCCCCGAGGACATGGTTCATCTGCGCCGGCTACAGGAGATCAGTGAGCAGGGCTGGGGGCAGGGATGAAGGGCGGCTATGGGGGGTTAGGGTGGGTAGTGGACCTTCATCTATTTGGGGGTCCCTATGGGAGACAGCAGGAATAGTGGATTCAGGCACAAGTTCTGGTGTCAAATTGCCCAGATTTAGACCCCCACCTCCATCACTTCCTGGCTGTGTGACCTTGGACAAGTTACTTAACCTCTCTGTGCTTTAGTTGCCTCATCTTCACAACAGGCACAATATTAGGGTTGTAATGAGTTTCAAATAAGGCAATGCATGTAAAACACTTATCACAGAGCCTGGCAGGAGGCATCTTGTAGGTGTTCAATAAATGTTATTTGTTATAAATGTTATTGCTATTATCATTATTTGGAGTTGCTTGCTTGTTGGGAACTGGGAGAAGGGGCTGGGAATTCTTATTTCCTCCTAAAAGAGGAACAGTGTAGGATAGTGTTTTGAGGTTTTGGAGACAAACTTGAATTCTATTTTATAGCAGGTAATCTGAGGCAAGTTACTTAACCTCTCTGAGCTTATGTGTCACCTGTAAAACGGGGATAACAATATGTAACTCACAGGATTTATTGCAGTATTGTTTGTAAGGCTCCTAGCATGGAACCTACATACCTTAAATACTTAATAAATATTAGTCACTATGATGAAGACGATGATGATGATAATGTCCAATAATTCTCCTCCCAGGTGTGGTCTCAGCCACTGACACCCCAGACAAGAAAGAGCATTTGGTTCTGGTGGAGACAGGAAGGTAAGTCTTGCCGCTACCCTTGACTCTGGGCCCTCCTTTCTAGAGCACAGCTCACACCCTCCACCCTGGCCTGCTGGACCACTGCCCACTTCCTCAAAGTCACTTCCCTAGTTCAGGGGCCCTGTCTGGGTTGGGTGTTGTTGCCCCCTGCTGGTGTCTCTGGGAGGTCTGGTCCTTGTGCTCCTCGGCCTCTTAGTCTGAGGACTCCTCTGGAGCTGGCTCTGACTCAGGTCTCTTGGGTCTCAGGACACTGTATCTGCAGGCAGAGGGCCGGCTAGACTTCTCAGCATGGAATGCGGCCATTGCCGGGGCAGCCGGCGGGGGAGGCACAGGGCTGCAGGAGCAGCAGATGAGCCGGGGTGACATCCCCATCATTGTGGATGCCTGCATCAGTTTTGTCACTCAGCATGGTGAGTGGGTACTGGCTGACACTGAGTGGGGGATGGGGAACATGGGCACAGCGGGGGGGCAGGTGTTTGCCCTGTGTGTGTGTGATTTGCCTTCAAAAGCTTTGCCTCCAGAGACTGCAGCCTGACAGCAACGACTGTATGACCCTTGGCAAGCTGCTTTGCTTTTGTGAGCCTCAGTTCCCTCATCTTTAAAATGGGGCTACTAACAGTCTCATCTTCCAAGGTAGTTGTGATAGTGAGATAACACATGTAAAGCATTTAGCGCAGGACCTGGCAGGTAGTGGAGTGTTCCAAGGCAGCTGTTACTGGGGCGTGGGCATGGAACGAGGGTGGCACTGAGTTGTGACTGGAGATGCAGAGCCATGGAGAACAAAGAGGGGGCAGCTACAAGGCAGGAGCCACACTGTGCAGCAAAATCCTTGGGGCTCTGAGCAGAGTTATTCTGTGTGGGAGGTTTTCCAGCCATAAAGGATCATCTATGCAAGGGGTTCCCAGAATTCTTTGTGAGTTTTTGGCCTCCGTTTTATTTTCTTTCCCAAATAAGGACTAAGTTGTGTCTTTTTTCCTCGCAAACCCTCTTTAGAAGGCTGGGCTCTTGAGAAGGAAAATTCACAGAAAACTAAGGAGGACAGTCAAGGGGAAAAAGGCATATCCATGCACCGACAAGTAGTTGTGCTTACTACATGGACAATGGATAGTCCGTGGCTAAAGACATTCTCCACGCCTTGGCAGTAGCCTCGTGCACTGACTTCCCCCACTCACTAGACCCCTATCCCCTTCCCAGCCTCCCTCATGTTCATAAGAGGATTGACGTCAGAGGCCCAGTGAAAAAGCCCTGGGGAAAGTGTGGGTGTTCTTCCCTGCTCCTCCACAGTTCCTGCAGTGCCACTCTTCGTCCAACAAATGTTTATTGAGCTGCTCCCCTGTGCCAGACACGGGGGATATGGCAGTGAACGAACGAGGAAGGTTCTATGAAGCTTAGAGACTGGTGGGAGAGATGGGTAATAATTAAGAAAACAAATAGTCAGTTCTCGTGATTCACGGTAGTTATATTCTATAAAGTCACTGAAAATACTGGATCAGTGAATGCTGAACTGTTGCCCCAGTGGAAATACAGGGTTCCTGGGAAGTTCTGTTCATATTTTCATTAATTGATCAATATGTAACTTTGTTTTATGTGTGTTTCTGTTTAAAGACACTTTTTTTTAAGCTTCCATCTTTTTTTTTCCTCTTTTTTTTTAAATTGAAGTATAGTTAATTCATAATGTTGAATGTGTTAGTTTCAAGTATATGGCAAAGTGATTCAGTTATATATATACATATGTATATTTATATATATATGTATATATATATTCTTTTCCATTGTAGTTATTATAAGATATTGAGTATTGTTCCAAGCTTTCATCTTTAAAAAAAATTTTTTTATTGAAGTATAATATTAGATAAATTACAAGGGTACAGTATAGTGATTCACAATTTTTGAAGTTTATAGTCCATTTATAGTTATTCTAAAATATTTGCTGTCTTCCCTGTGTTGTACAATATATTCTTATAGCTTATTTTATACCAAATAGTTTGTACCTCTTAGTCCCCTACCCCTATACTGCCCCTCCCCCATTCCTTCTCTTCACCGGTAACCACTAGTTTGTTCTCTGTATCTGTGAGTCTGCTTTAAAGATACTTTATTTAATATAAATTGTTGATTCATTAATTTTGACCTTACAGCCAGCAATACTCAGCAACTCATGCCTGAACAAAGTTTATCTGACACATGTATTTTCTCAACAAGGCACATCACAGCCTTCTTGTGCTTACGAACACTAGACAGCACTTCAGCACTACACTTGGGGGCTAGTTTAAACAGTGAAATCCCCCGCAAAAAAGAAGCATAAGATGCAAAAAATGTGACTTTAACTATACCACGAAATGACACTTGTTTACCATATGAGGCCTTAGCTAGAAACATGTCCATCAGGCAACTCAAAATTTTCTCCACTTGGGCATGTTCACAAGTGACTGCAAAGTGCCACACGTACTGATTTGGGGGTTCCAAATAAACTTTAGCAAGTAGATGAATTCATAAGTATAGAACCTGTGAATAACGAGGCCTGAGTGTAATGTGATTTCAGAGAGTGCTATTTAAAGATCAAAGTGGTGAGGGGAGAGAGAAAGAGAGAGAGTGAAGGGGGCTGCTGTGTGATGGTGTAGTTAGGCAAGGACCTTCTGACGATGAGGGCTGGAGCAGGGACCTGAGAAGCAAGACCACAGAGGCCGATTTCTTCCTCTCTGACCCTCCTACCTCCAGTGTCCACATACCATGAGGCGTGACGGACAGGGTGCTGGGTGGGTGGTGGCGGGTCTTCAGGCAGCGGTGAGCTGAGATGGCAGCTGTTCTCAGGGCTCCGGCTGGAGGGCGTATACCGGAAAGGGGGTGCCCGCGCCCGCAGCCTGCGGCTCCTGGCTGAGTTTCGGCGGGATGCCCGGTCAGTGAAGCTCCGACCAGGGGAGCACTTTGTGGAGGATGTCACCGACACGCTCAAACGCTTCTTTCGAGAGCTTGATGACCCTGTGACCTCTGCTCGGTTGCTGCCTCGCTGGAGGGAGGCTGCCGGTTGGTGCTCCCAAGATCCCTAAGAACTCCTCACTGACAACCAAGACCCAACCAGGAACTCCACCCACCCCACCAGAATCCCTGAGCCTCCCTTGTGGGATTGGGCGGCCCCCTTCCCCCATACTCCCCCACTGGAAGATCACCCAGGGACTCAGCTCAAGGCAAGGTGGGAAGGGGGCAGAAACACATCCATCCTGGGTTTGTTTCTCTAAAAGTCCCTCTACTCTTCCTTCCCTGACCCTCTCCAACCCTTCCCCATCCCATCCCCAGAGCTGCCCCAGAAGAACCAGCGCCTGGAGAAATACAAAGAAGTGATTGGCTGCCTGCCACGGGTCAACCGCCGCACGCTGGCCACCCTCATTGGGCATCTCTATCGGTCAGTACAGCCAGACCCCCTGCAGGCTTCCTCCCTGACCCTTCATCACCTCTGTCCAACCCCCTGGCTTACATTCACATATTCATCCCCCAGATAATTGTTAAGTGAAGGTGTCACAACATAAAGGTTCACAACGTGGACTTTGGAGTCAGACAGACCTAGGCCTTAATCCGGCTCCACTATTCTAGCGCATGACTTTATTTTTTTATTTATTTTGGCCACACTGTGCGGCCTGCGGGATTTTAGTTCCCCAACCAGGGACTGAACCCGGGCCCTTGGCGGTGAAAGCTCAGAGTCCTAACCACTGGACCGCCAGGGAATTCCCTAGCGTGTGGCTTTAGAGAAGTTATTTGCTGTCTGTGAGCCTAGGTTTCCTCATTTGTAACAGGAAGATGGTATAAGGAATAGTATCCACCTCATAGGTTATACGAGATTTAAATGAGATGATTCTTGTAAACTTCTTAACTACAGCACCTGGCATGTATGTAGTAAGCATTCAGAAATGGTGAGCAATAAGTATTATTTTGTTTTATTTATTATTCTATGCCAGGCAAAGATTAGATGTTGAAGACACAAAGAAGAATAAGATGCACATCTACCTTTACCAGTCTATTGGAGAGACAGAATTTTAAATGATTCCAGGGTGAGCCTCAGCTCTGTTGTACTGATTACACTGTATCACAGGGACTGGACAACTATGGCCTATGGGCCAGATCCAGCCCATTACTTGTTTTTGTAAATAAAGTTTTGTACATAAAATATAAAGTCATGCCCATTCATTTATATATTTTCAATGGTTCCTTTCACCCTACACAGCAGACTGTATAGCCTGAAAGCCTAAAATATTTACTCTCTGTCCCCTTACATAAAAAGTTTGCTGAGCCCTATTTATAAGTCTGTCTCTCCCATAGACCGGGAGCTCTTAGAGCCAGGATTTTGTCTAACTCACTGCTGTATCCCAAGTGCTTAGCTCAGGGCCTGGCATACAGTAGAGACTCAACCGTTTGCTGAATGAAGGGAGGGGTCGATGAACGAGTGAGCGGAAGCTCACTGCATTCCTCATGACCCTCACACCCCTCTGCAGGGTGCAAAAGTGTGCGGCTCTAAACCAGATGTGCACGCGGAACCTGGCCCTGCTATTTGCACCCAGCGTGTTCCAGACGGATGGGCGGGGGGAGCACGAGGTGCGGGTGCTGCAGGAACTCATCGACGGCTACATCTCTGTGTTTGATGTAAGCTTTCCCAACCCCTGAACTACAGTCCCTCTTCCTGGACTCTGGATCCTGCTTACCCTAACAAAGGCCCAGCCTAGCCCTCTGAAGGCCTTCCCCATCAGGAACCACCTCCCAGAGCCCTGGGCCCCAATCTCCTGTACCCATGCTCCTAACATCCTTGCCCCATTGGTTCTTAGCTCGTCTGGCCTCTAACCCTCTCCTACAGGTGCTCCAGTCTTGCACATCTCTCCCTGCTTCCCTCCTTTCCCGGCAGCCCACTCCCCCCCCCCCCGCCAATGCACACACACACACACACACACACACACACTCACACACCCTTTTGGCTCTCCCACAGATCGACCCTGACCAGGTAGCTCAGATTGACTTGGAGGTCAGTCTTATCACCACTTGGAAGGATGTGCAGGTAACTTGTCCTGACCCTAGATTCCCGAGTGGGCCAGGAGGGGACATCAGGATAGGAAGGTGACCTTCTGCTTCTGGACACTGGCCCTCAGCTCTTTGGGACACAGGAAACCCAAGGAGAGGAGTGCTTTGGGGAGGGGGTTTGGTTTAGGATTTGCTCCATTTATTCCACCATGAGGATTCTTTACAAAAGGGTGGCAGGAGCACTTCAGTTTAATGTGTAAGAGATCCAAGGAAGGGTTAGCTAAGTTAGACAAAGAGGTGAGAATAATAACAAATACAGTAGCAAACAGCTGAGGACTAATTAGATTCCAAGCACCTGTAATCTCACTTTAGCATCACCCAACTCCAGGAGGTAGGTAGTCCCATTTTTTCAAAGAAACTGAGGTTTGGAGGGTCACTTATTCAAGGTTGTACTGTAGCAAGTGGCAGAGTTGGAACCCAGACAGTCTGACTCCAAACCTGTCCTCCCAAGCACAACTGCACTGCCTTGGGAAGCTCTGTACACAGTTCCGCCATGCCTGGAGTTTTTTCTCTTTGAAGGACCTGAGCGATGTTTGGAATGAGGGTTGGGAGGAGGCGTCTGTGGGGTGGGGAAACACTCATGAGGCAACCTGAGGAGTCCTCTGACCTTGATTCTTTGCACCGTCTGGGTCCTCCTGATTTCTTTACCCCTCCCCTCAGCTGTCCCAGGCCGGAGACCTCATCATGGAGGTTTTTATAGAGCAGCAGCTCCCAGACAACTGTGTCACCCTGAAGGTCAGTCCTGAGGGGACAGGAGGGGAGATGAGAGGATGGTGGGGGGCAGGGGCAATGGCCTGACCGGCACGGGTCCTCTGCTCTTGCCCTGACCCCAGGTGTCCCCGACACTGACTGCCGAGGAGCTGACTAACCAGGTACTGGAGATTCGGGGGACGGCAGCCGGGATGGACTTGTGGGTGACGTTTGAGATTCGAGAGCGTGGGGAGCTTGGTGAGTATGACCGTGTGTGTGCGCGTGCACATGTGGTGCGGGGTGAAAGTCACCAAGACTTCTGTGTTACCAGATATGCAGTTGTCCACTTGCTCTTTCTCAGTCCTCTCTGCTCTTTTGGCTTTCGTGGACCCCACAAAACCTTGGTTTCCCTTCCACCTCAGAGGAGGCTTCTCTTTCTCCTTTGCCCAGACTCCAAATGCTGGAGGCACCCAGGGCTCAGTCCTCAACCCTCTTCCTTTCTCTATCTACATTTTTACCTTGGATGAGCTCATCCATTCCCTTGGCTCTAAATGCCATTAATAAGCTGGCCCACAAATGTTTATGTGTGACCCAGACCTCTCCTCTGAGCTCCGGACTCACATATCCAGCTGGCTACTTGACACATCCACTTGTACATCTTATGGCATCTCACATTTAAAACGTCTAAGACCAGGACTTCCCTGGCAGTCCAGTGGTTAAGACTCCACGCCTCCACTGGAGGGGCTGCGGGTTCGATCCCTGGTTGGGGAACTGAGATCCCACAAGCCGCATGGCACAGCCAAAATAAAAAAAGTCTAAGACCAAACTCAATTCCCAGTCCCCTCCCCTAACAAAACACCCAAGCCATTTCCTAGTTTCCCTAACTCAGTCAGTGCACCAGCATTCACCCAGTTATCAAGGCCAGACACTTGGGAGTCCTCTGGGACTCCTTCCTTTCCTTCATCTTCATACACACTGGCCAACTAGACCTCTTGAGTCTTTTCGAATCTATCACCTCTCCATCTCCATCATTACCACTAACCTAGTTGAAGTCACCATGATCTTTCTGCTCCCCAGCATTAACCACTAAAATGTACAGCCCGGGAAAGGGCATAGCTGGCCAGTGTTCCCTTCTCGCCCCCCAACAATCCATTTTCCACGCAGCAGTCAATGAGCATTTCAAGCATAAATCATCATGCTATTCGCATGGTTAAACCCTTCCAATGGCTTCCCATTGAACTTAAAATTCAAACCCCTTATTATAGCCCACAAGACCCTGAATGTTTGGCCCTCGCTTATTTCTCAGACCTCGTCTCACATAACGTGTTCTCTTTGATTGAGCCACACTGACTGTTTACTTCCTCAAGCACATCTTTCCTAACTCAGGCCC
This sequence comes from Balaenoptera ricei, assembly GCF_028023285.1. Classification (NCBI taxonomy): domain Eukaryota; kingdom Metazoa; phylum Chordata; class Mammalia; order Artiodactyla; family Balaenopteridae; genus Balaenoptera; species Balaenoptera ricei. Next base: position 119,169,222 of record NC_082641.1, on the reverse strand, counting down.
TTTGGTGTTGCATTTTGTCACACCTGAAGTCTTCTTCCCCAGATCTCGGCATGGCTTGTTCTTCCCAATCCTTAGGGCCTCTGAGTCTCATCTTCAAATGCCTCCTCTGAAAGGCTTTGCCTGGTCACCCTATCTCAGTAGCTGCCCTGTTACTCTCTCTCAGCTTCTTATTGCTTCTTTCAGAATAATGGTTTGTCTTTAGTTACCTCATTTGCTTATCTGTTATTCTCTGCTCCCTCGCCAGGCTGTGGGCTTTGTGGAGGCAGGCCGTGTGTTTCATGCTCCCCACTGTATCCCCAGGGCAGCCCAGCACCTGGCACAGTCAGTGCTAAATAATGTCTGTGGCTGGATGGTGGAATGGACGAATGAATGAATGAGTGACTGGTGGGTGAGGAGGTGGGGGCTCCAGGCTGTGGATCGATATCTGGTTGATACCTACCCTCATCTTGCCCCTTAGAGCGGCCACTGCACCCCAAGGAAAGGGTCCTAGAGCAGGCCCTACAATGGTGCCAGCTCCCAGAGCCCTGCTCGGCCTCCCTGCTCTTGAGAAAAGTCTCCCTGGCCCATGCCGGCTGCCTCTTCACAGGTGAGCCTCCTGCTTCAGCCCAGCACCTCCCAGGCCTCTTCCAGGGACCCTCCACCTAGCCCTGCCCATCTGTGCCCAGGTATCCGGCGTGAGAGCCCACGGGTCGGCCTGTTGCGGTGTCGGGAAGAACCGCCCCGCTTGCTGGGAAACCGCTTCCAGGAGAGATTCTTTCTGCTGCGTGGCCGCTGCCTGCTGCTGCTCAAGGAGAAGAAGGTGGGCCCTGGGTGAGCAGGGAGGGATGCTGGGTGGCCGTGTGGGAGGAGCCCTGACTGCACTGACCCTGTCACTCCACAGCCCATGTTCTCATCAATCTCATTGCTTCCCTGGCCCTTTGACTTCTGTGACCCTTTGACCTCACACAACCCCAGTGCTTCCATGACTTCTTGACCTCCTTAACCACGATCCTTCTCTCTCACCTCTCAACCTCACTGACTGCCTTCATGTTGTCAGAGCTCTAAACCAGAACGGGAGTGGCCTTTGGAAGGTGCCAAGGTCTACCTGGGAATCCGCAAGAAGTTCAAGCCTCCCACCCTGTGAGTTTTTTTCCCCAGTCCACACTTCTAGAGCCTTCCTGCTGCCACCCTTCTGGCCTTTCTGATCACCCATCACTGTTCTCCTTTGCCTCTCAGGTGGGGCTTCACGCTGATCCTGGAGAAGATGCACCTGTGAGTACCTCCCAGCCTGGCTTCTCCTGTGGCCCCGTCAGGCTCCCTGTCCTCTACCTCCTCGCTTTTTCTATCTTCCATCCCTCTAGTTGTGACCCCTTCCCCTCCTGCTGATTCCCCTCTGATCACCCCCAGCTACCTGTCCTGCACAGACGAGGATGAGATGTGGGACTGGGCCACCAGCATCCTCAAAGCCCAGGTGAGGGGAAGGAGAGAGCTGAGGGGTAGGTCTGTGGGCTCAGCACTAACCCTCAGCACCTCCCATGCCCACCAGTGCCACCCCCTCACCCTCTCTCCAGCACGATGACCAGCAGCCAGTGGTCTTACGACGCCGTTCCTCCTCTGACCTCGCCCGTCAGAAGTTTGGCACCATGCCTTTGCTGCCCATCCGTGGGGATGACAGTGGGGCCACCCTCCTCTCTGCCAATCAGACCCTGGTGAGGTCCCCCTAGCCTGTCCCAACCACTCCGGGTCCCTGCTCATGCCCTTGCCACATTGCAGGAAGGAGTGGCGTGCCTGCCAACCTGGTGCCCCCTCTGCCTTCTCTGTGCCCCAGTCTCTACCCCTGCCTCCTGTTGCCAGGCCTCACTGTGTCTCTGTGTCTCTCTCTCCCTGCCTCCCCACCCCACCTGTGCCCAGCGGCGACTTCACAACCGGAGGACCCTGTCCATGTTCTTTGTGAGTACTGTGCCTGCTCCCGCTGTGTGCCTGTCAACCCTGTGTTCCTCTGTGCTGCCTGAGCCAGTGTGCTCTCTGTATTTGTCCTGATGCAGACCATCATTGAGTGTGTGTGTGTGTGTGTGAGAGAGAGAGTGTATTGGGACCAAAAGGAATGAGGAAAACAAGGGATGGTAGGATGTGGTGAGGAAAGGGGGAAGTGGTCACAGGATCTGAGAAATAGAAGGGAAGTGCTTAAGTGAATGCATTTTGGAGTCAGACAGACCTGGGTTCAAGCCCCAGCACCGCCTTTTACTTAACTGTGTGATCTTGGGCAACTTATTTAACCCCTCTGTGTCTCAAGTGTCTGGCCCCTATTTTACCTCAGCTCACTCACCTGCAGTGTAACCATCATACAGGGTCGTTTTTGACATCATACATGCAGAGTATTTTGCAGCATCTGGTAAAGAGGAAGAGCTCAATAAATGTTAGCGATTAATAATCTGGTAACTCTGTGCCTGCCTCTGGTTACCCCATTCCCATCCAGCCGATGAAGTCATCCCAGGGGTCTGTGGAGGAGCAAGAGGAACTGGAGGAGCCTGTGTACGAGGAGCCGGTGTATGAGGAAGTGGGGGCCTTCCCCGAGCTGACTGAAGACACCTCCACCTCATTCTCCATCACGCCAGAGCGGACAGCCAAGCCAGAGACCCCACTGGCCAGCCAGAGGTCCTTTGATCAATCTCCTCTGTCCAAAGCAGGCCCCCTGGGCTGGGAGGAGAAACCACCTGAGCCCCCTCCAGGGCCCCCTTCAAAGAGCAGCCCCCAGTCACATGGGTCCCTGGAGGAGCAGCTGCTCCAGGAGCTCAGCAGCCTCATCCTGAGGAAAGGAGAGACCACCGTAGGCCTGGGCAGCCCCTCTCAGCCCTCCAGCCCCCAGCCCCCGAGCCCCAGTGGCCTTCCGACACAGACGCCTGGCTTCCCCACCCAAGCTCCCTGCACTTCCAGTTCACCCCCCAGCCAGCCCCTCACATGACCCTGGGACCAGCAGTCTGAGGGGTAGGTAACCAAAGACCCAAGCTCTCCCCATGGCAGACACTGCTGGAAGCATCCTTTGCCCTGGTTGATAAGACTCTAGAATCCAGTATGGTGCTGTGGAAGGAGCACGGGGCCGAGAGCTCCCAAGGCTGCGTCTTGCTCAGAGAGAGGCAGGTCATGGTGCCTCTCTGGGCCTCCGCTGACTTACCTGTACCATGAAGTAACTGAAATAAGGAGAATGGTGAATCTCAAACTGTTTCTCAGAGCTGTAAGCCCCACATAGTTTCCCTCGAGAAGGGCAACTTCCGCTTTGTGTATTTGATATGTAGGAGTTCTGTGAGAGATTTTGGGTTTGAAAAGAATGGTTTTATGCAGTAACAAAAAAAAGATTTGGAAGGCACAGATTTGAATGATCTCCAAGTTTATCCTACCCCACCTTCAACATTCAGAGACTACAGTGAAGCCCCAGAGTGGGGAGGTTGATTAGGGCTGGGAACTGGGGCAAAGAGGAGCCAAAAAGGATGGGTCACTGTTAATAAACCTTGGAACAAAAAGACTGCCATTTTTTACTTCATTCATTCATTCAATTATTCAACAGATATATATTGAACACCTAATTGGTGCCAGCTATTGAGGATACAGTGTGAACGAAAGAGATGGGGGTCCTTGCTTTAAGGGGAACAGAAAATGCACACACAAAGTCAGGGCTGTGAAGAAACTAAACCAAAGTGATGTGCCTGTGGAGGTGACATTTGGGCTGGGTGGAAGGGGAAAGCCTCTGTGAAGAGCTGAAATGTAAAGGTAAGAAGCCAGGCATGTGGAGTGCTGGGAGAAGGAGCACTCCAGAAGGAAAGGGAAGGCAGTAGGCATGAAGGCTCTGCAGTGGGAAGGGAGTTGGCATGTTGGGGGAAGAGCAAGGAGGCTGGAATGGCTGGAGCACAGTGAGTGGGGACCTGGAGAAGAGTATGGGCTGAAGGGGGAAAGACTGGCAGGGACCCAATGATGAATAGCCTTGTAGGCCATGATTTTATTCTGAAGCAATTGAGGAGTCTTAGGGAAGAGAGGGATGAGATTTTGCTTCCTTTTAAAAAAAAGATCGATCACTCTGGCAGTTTTCTGAACAATGGGTTGTAGGGGGAAGACTGGAAGCAAGGAGGCCAGATATCAGACCAGGAGACTGATAATGGGGGCTTGGACCAGGTTGGTGGTTCTGGAATTTGAGGGAAGTTGATCAATGGGAGATAGAACCTATAGGACTTGCTGATGGATGGAAGGTGGGGGTAGGAGGAAGGGTACATAGACTCTGGCTTTCTGACTCTCCTAACTGGATGGAGAATGGTTCCATTTAGTATGTTACGTGGGGGAGGTGACTGGGGAAGGATCAGGTAGAAGGAGCCGTTTGAAAGTTTGAGGTACCTATTTAGATAAAGTGGTGGTGTCAGGTGAGCTGTTGGAAATGTGAATCTGGAGTTTGGGCCACAGATATCTGCCTTTTCCAAGTTGGGGGTGTGGTGAGGAGGTGTGGGCCATGGATAGGTGAGGAGGATGAGGAAAGTGTGTGTGCAGATCCTCAGAAAGCAGTGCCAGGGCAGGGATAGGGGGTATGTCCTGGGGTGCAGAACCTTAAGGGCAGGCCCTAAAGGCGATAGGGGCTTTCTGGGTTGCAAGTCCCCACTTTCATCTCCCAGCTCACGCCCACTCGCTGGTTTCGTTTCCACTGGCCCTGTCTTTTCCTCTGGTAATGGTTCCTTCCTGGCTCCAGGCGTCTTTCTCACCCTCACTCACGCCGGCTTTTCCAGTTCAGTGGGAATTGGGAAAAGGTCTGAGATCAGCCCTGTTTCTCTCATCACACGCATCTGCGCTCAGGCATCCAGTGATTCAGTTTCCCTGGTTACAGATTGAGTTCCTCACCATCCTTCACCCGTTGCGTCGGGACTGCAGATCTGCATATGTAAACGAATGATTAGAAATAATTACTAAGTCAGCCGCTCTCCACCAGAAATAGAACCCAGGCGTCTTGACACAGAAACCTGGGGTTCCCCCTACAGCCCAGCGGACGCGGAGTCCACAGGGCGGCGCGGAACCTTTCCGGGGTATTCTCAGCAGCAACAGAGGTTTAGTTCCTGCTGCTCTTGGCGCTTCGCGGCCCAGCGAAGAGACTGATCAGGCGTGGGCGGGGCGAGGGCGGGGCTGGGCCAGGTCCTGGGCGGGGCTTATCTGTGGGCGGGGCTTCCTCGAGTTCCGGAGTCGAGTTGCTGCCTGGGCCGGAGCGGAGATGCAGCCGCCGCCCCGAAAAGTGAGCTTGGCCTGGGGACGGGGACTCCTGCCGGGCTGGGGGAGTGATGCGGCGCAAAGGGGCACCAGACCTGCGGTGGGGGACGAAGAGTAGGAAGGGGTTCAAGGGTCAACCCAGAAGTAACCGAGGAAACAGCCCAGCTCCTCCCTGGCCCCGCCCCCTCACCGCTGCCTGCGCGGAGTGTTTTTCAGGTCCCTGCGCCAGGGGTCTTCATCCTCTTCTTACCCACACAGGTGAAGCCATCCCAGGAGGTGAAGCTTCGCTTCCTGGAGCAGCTGAGCATCCTTCAGACCCGGCAGCAGAGAGAGGCGGACCTACTGGAGGATATCAGGTAGCTCTGACCCCCTCCACGTACCCCGACTTTCTCTGTCACACGCTCCGCCTCTTCTCCAACATACTACAGCTGTCGGGGTGGGCGGGGGTGAAGAGCTCTCCAACCTGCCCATTCAAGGCCGTCATCCTAGGCCTCCCTCTCCAGATGCCGGATACGAATTATCCTTCCGCGCACGCCAACACACATAAACACACAGGGACCCTCCCTCAAACCCCTTCACTCCACACCGCCCCCTCCACACCCACAATCAAGCTTAGGACAGAATCCCCCCTCCCTCTTCCAGACCTGTTGGAAGGCTGGCACACACTGTACTCAGCTGACCCCCATCAGTCCTCACCTCCAAGCTCACAGACGGTTCTCCAGGGGTGGGGAGGATCCTGCTGAGGCTCTGAGCACTGAAGTGAGGTTGTCCTTTGCGGCGGCTGCCCGAGGTGATCTCAAGGACTCTCTCTTCAGTCTCAGGCCCTCCTGGTATAGTCACACTCCAGGCCTGGCTCCCCTCTCCCTCCTGCCCAGGCTAAGGAGAGGGTCGAGGGTGGGAGAAACGGACCAAACAGTAACACCACACCACCCCCCTAATCTCCACAGATCCTACAGCAAGCAGAGGGCAGCCATTGAACGGGAGTATGGGCAGGTATGGGACTCCTTTCTCTGGACCTTCCCTTTTGTTCTCGCCTCCTTTACACTACCAGCAATGTGCCTCCACACATACTCCTGTCCTGGTCAAGAGCAAATGCCTAGAACCAGGCAAATTTGTGTCAAATCCCTGCTGTAGTACTTTTTAGCTGTGTGACCTTGGACAAGTTACTTAACCTTTCTTGGCCTCAATTTCTTTCTCTGTAAAATGGGAATAATAATAACTGTACTTTCACGCAAGGTTGTTGTAAGGACGGAATAAGTTAATGTATGTAAAGCACTTAGCAAAGTGGGTGGCATTATTATACTCTGATCATACACTCTCCCAAGTGGGGAGAGTCTTTGAAAGGGAACTGGGTGTGTGATGACTTTCCCACCAGGCACTCCAGAAACTGGCTGGGCCATTTCTGAAGAGGGAAGGACACCGGAGTGGGGAGATGGACAGCAGGTGGGTCCCATGGTGGGGTGGTGGGGAGGCCAGGGAGCCATGAAGGGATGAGGAGCTCAACCCCAGGAACCTATGAGGAGGGCACGTGAGCGGCAGGTAGAGCTGACACAGCAGCGGGAGAGCAGCTGACCCAGCAAGGACACTGGATGGGGGCGGAGGGCATAAGTGATCCTTGTGGCCGAGCTAATGGCTGATCGATTGATGGGCTCCCAGACGAGGGGGATGGGAAAGCAGTCTGTCTCCTGTGGTGTGGGGGGGGGGGGGCGCATCTCGTGAAGCTTTGGAGTGCTCCCCTCCTCAATGCAGACTTTCTCTGGGGAGAGGCAGGATGGTGTTTGGTGCCTGGCGCTGCCTGCTGGATGCCACCATGGCTGGGGGCCAAGCCCGGCTCCAGGCATCTGACCGATACCGTGACCTGGCAGGAGGCACAGGACGGAGCGCTAAGGAGCAGGTGCTTAGGAAGGTATGGCTCAGTGGATGGGGTGAAGGAAGGGCTGACTCGGGGATGGAGGTGATCTGGATCAGAACTTGTGTGTCCATGCCCCTAGGGAGCAGAGAACCTCCAGAGGGCGCAGGCCGAGGTGCTGCAGTCTGTCCGGGAGCTGAGCCGAAGTCGAAAGCTGTATGGGCAGCGTGAACGGGTGTGGGCCTTGGCACAGGAGAAAGCGGCTGATGTCCAGGCCAGGTGGGGTCATGGGGAATTAGGAAGCCTGTGGCGTCGGGGGATGGAGCCAAGGTGCCATGGCTAGGCCTGACCTCCGCTCCTCTCCCTTGCCTGCACAGGCTTAACCGAAGTGACCATGGCCTCTTCCACACTCGGACCAGTCTCCAGAAACTCAGCACCAAGGTTCAGAGGATGTGGGCATGAGTGGGGGCAGGGAGAGGTGGGCAGATTAGTCTAGTGGTTTGGAACCCGGGGGCATAAGTCAGAGAGACTGGATGAATCCAGGCTACCCTACTTCCTTGGTGCATGACCTTGGTAAACTTGATCTCTCTGAGCCTCATTTTCTTCATCTATAAAATGGAAATAGTACCTTTGTTCTTCATTCCTTTAATATGCAGTTATTGAGGACTTCTATGTACTTGGCACTGTTTGAAACACTGGGGATATGGTGGGGAACACTACCAGCAGAGCTCCTGCCTCCACAGCCTGGTTAGGGGAGACAGATAGTAAATAAACAAAGACTTAGAATAAATGAAAAGAAGGTGATACAATAAAGCATAACAGGGGAGTGTAATTTAGAGGGAAAGCCCCTCTGAACAGGTGGCCTGAGTGTCAAGAAGGAGCCAGCCATGCAGAGATGTAGGGGAAGAACATTCCAGGGAGAGGCAATGGTGAGTGCAAAGGCTCTGAGGTGGGAATAACTTTGTAGGCTCGAGGAACTGAGAGAAGGCCAGTGTGGCTGGAGCACTGTGAGCAAGGGGACGAGCACTGTGGAAAGACTCAGAGAGGGTGCTGGGGCCAGCTCATGTTGGACCTGGTAGATCACGGTAAGGAGCAGTTGGGATTTTATCCTAAATGTATGCAGTTGCCACTAGAGGATTTTGAGCAGGAATTGTGAGTATGTAAAAATTTTAGTATGGTTTGCCAGTTATCTCAGTAATGTGAGAATCCATTCTGGATCTGCGTTGGCCGTGGAAGGACCCCAAGGGTCCAGGGCTCCCAGTTGACACCTATGTTCCTCTCCTAGCTGTCTGCCCAGTCGGCCCAGTACTCCCAGCAGCTGAGAGCGGCCCGCAATGAGTACCTGCTCAACTTGGTGGCCACCAATGCCCACCTTGACCACTACTACCAGGAAGAACTGCCGGCCGTGCTCAAGGCCAGTCTCAGCCTAGATACCCCTGCCTCTCAGCAGGGAGGGCGTCTCCCTGCTTCCCACCACCATCAGGCTGGGTGGGGCTGGGGACCTAGCCTGCTCAGAGTAGGCAGAAGATACATACCTGGGTTCCGCTTCTGCTTCTAGCTGGCTTCATGACATTGTGCAGAATACTTACCCCTCTGAACCCCAGTTTCTTCATCAGGACTAACCTCTGCTCTGCCTACTTTGTAAGACTAATGGGGCTTAAGGGAGAGAATGAATGTGAAAGTGCTTTTTAAACTGTTAAGTGCTGTGCACACATGATGGTCTATTATTAGAAGCAATAATAATGTCTTATTCCTTCTCAATTTCCCATACCTCATACCCATCACCCATTCAAACCTGGACAGAGAGCCTGCTTGGGGGAAGGGTGGTGTCAGCATCTTGGGGTTCTCTCCAGGCCCTGGTCAGCGAGCTGTTGGAACACCTGAGGGACCCGCTGACTTCACTGAGCCGCACTGAGCTGGAAGCTGCAGAGATGGCTCTGGAGCATGCCCACCGTGGGGGGCAGGCGACCTCCCAGGTAAGATCGCCAGAGATCCTCTTTACCCTTCTCTCCCAGTACAGCGCCCCCTCCACCACTGCATGTCTGCCCCTTTCCTTCTCACCTTGTCCTCTCTCTACCAAGAAGGGCTGGGGACAGGCTTGGAGAGGGAGCCAGTGAGTGGCCGACTTTGATTTTTTCCAACTCCCAGGTAAGCTGGGAGCAGGATCTGGAGCTTTTTCTTCAGGAGCCCGGAGTATTTTCCCCCACCCCACCTCAGCAGTTCCAGCCAGCAGGGAATGATCAGGTGAGACCTCTCTGCTAGGTGGAACCAGGCCACTTGGAAAGGGGACTGTGGTGTAGGCCTCTCCCCCATTATCCTTGTCCTGGTTTTAACTTAGAGACTATTAAACCATGGAGAGAGGGTTTCAGAACCCCAGTTCACCTCCCTCCCACCAGGACACAAATTAACACACTTCCTCCCACCCTTCTGTCCCTTCACTGCACTATCTTCTTCATTCTACCTCTGTCCCTCAACCCGGATCCCACTTCTGGGACTCTCTGTGTGTCCACATGAATGCACACCTGTGTCCACAGTCATAGGTGTGTGCTCCCAGCTATTTGTCCCTGACCCTGGAGGTCAGGAGACAGGGAAGAAGAAAAGGAGGGAAGTGGAGGGAGGGGGAATAGAGAAGGAGCAGCATCAGGTCATCCTCACAGCTCCCCATTCATTCAGGTGTGTGTCCTGGAGCTGGAGCAGGGCGCAGGAGGTGTGGCCGGGCAGAGTAGCCTGGAGAAAGAAGTTCAACGCTGGACCAGCCGAGCTGCCCGAGACTACAAGATCCAGAACCATGGGCAGCGGGTGAGGTGGGGGTGCAGGTGTTGGGGGTGGGCAAGAAGAGCTGAGAGATGGGGAGCCCGGCGTCACTGGGGATGTCATGGGGCTGCAGGCAGGAGGGGAGGGAAGGCTAATTTAAGCTGACAGCGTGGCACAGTAATTTAAGAGCATAACCTTTGGGAGTAGACTCACCTGGACTCAAATCTTGCTCTGTTGCTTCCTAGTTATGTAACCCTGAGCAAGGGAGTGACTTAAGCTCTCTGGACCTGAGTTTCCTCATCATTAAAGTGGAGCTAATGATAGCACCCACATCACAGGGAAGATGAGATGACATAATGCATGTGAAACAACTAGGAAACTACCAGGTTATTAGTAAGTTGTGCCCCATAGTATCTCCACCCACTCCTGTCCTCTGCGTCCCCAACCAGGTGCTGCAGCGGCTGGAGCAGAGGCGGCAGCAGGCTTCAGAGCGGGAGGCTCCAGGCATAGAACAGCGGCTGCAGGAAGTGAGGGAGAGCATCCGGCGGGCACAGGTGAGGCACAGCCCTGGGGTCAGAGCCACTGAGATCGCACCTCCTCCGGCAACACCCTCCTCCACTCCTTTATCTGACGGTGGGGAGACTGGAGGCAGGAGGTAGAGGGTGGACATATCTGGGGAGGAGGCTCCACTCACCTCCCAAGGGCAGGCCCAGCCACAGCCTTGACTGACCCCCTCTTCCCTGTGTCAGGTGAGCCAGGTGAAGGGGGCTGCCCGGCTGGCCCTGCTGCAGGGGGCTGGCCTGGATGTGCAGCACTGGCTGAAGCCAGCCATGACCCAGGCCCAGGATGAGGTGGAGCAGGAGCGACGGCTCAGCGAGGCCCGGCTGTCCCAGAGGGACCTCTCTCCCACGGTGAGCTCCCTCCACTCCCTACCCATACACGCCCAGGAGGGTAAAGAGCCCCAGTGGAAAGCAGAGCTTATAAAGTGGGAATCACACTAGTAACTGACTCAAAGCGTTGTTGTGAGGCTTAAATGAAATCACTTAAGTATGACTCTTGGCACAGTTTGTAACACAGAGAGCTCTCAATGAACTTGTATTATGGAGTATAGGATGGTGGTTATGAAAGGTCCTGAGAGCAGAGCAGACTATAAGCAGTTTGAGTACCAGCCAGTCCACTTACTAGCTGTGTGATCTTGGAAAGTGACTTAGCCTTTCTGAGCCTTAGTTTCCCATTAAGAAAATTAGGTTAATAGTTTCGCAAAATAACACTGGGTTATTAAGAAGTTTAAACAAGACAATGTACATAAGATACTTAGCATTGTGCTGGGCACATATAAGCGCTCAATACTGTAACTATGTGATTATTGTTAGTATTATCTTGTGGTGGTTCTGCCTGTGACCCAGGGTGAACGGATGGGTGGTACTACCTTGGAGGAGGATCCACAGTGTTAAGGGTAGGATGGGGTGGGAGGGCGGCGCAAGAGCGAGGGGATATGGGGATATATGTATACATGTAGCTGATTCACTTTGTCATACAGCAGAAACTAACACAACATTGTAAAGCAATTATACTCCAATAAAGATGTTAAAAAAAAAAAAAGGTAGAATGGAGGAGTGAGAGATATAGTGGGTACTTGAGACTGGGCCTCACAAGGATGTCTGTTCTCTGTCCCCCCAGGCTGAGGATGCTGAGCTCTCTGACTTTGAGGAATGTGAGGAGACTGGGGAGCTCTTTGAGGAGCCCGCCCCCCCAGCCCTGGCCACCAGGCCCCTCCCCTGCCCTGTCCATGTGGTGTTTGGCTATCAGGTGTGAATGGAGGTGGGGACCTCAGTCAGGCAGGGATGGGGAACAGCCAGTCCTGAATCCTTCTTTGTGGGGCCCAGGCAGGACATGAGGACGAGCTGACCATCACAGAGGGCGAGTGGCTGGAGGTCATAGAGGAGGGAGATGCCGATGAATGGGTCAAGGTGGGTATGGACCCGGGGCTCTGACCTTGGCAAGGGGGCAGTGGGAGTGACTTCTCTGTGGCCCGTAAAGACCCAGCCAGGCACAGCTGGAAGCCTGAGTGGAGGAGGGCCAGGGCCGTGGACTGCTGAGGCAAGCCTGCTTTCTGTTCGTGTTGCTGGGTGAGCAGGCTCGGAACCAGCACGGTGAGGTAGGCTTTGTCCCTGAGCGGTATCTCAACTTCCCGGACCTCTCCTTCCCTGAGAGCAGCCATGACAGCGACAATCCTTCGGGGGCAGAGCCCACAGGTAAGAAAGGGAGAAGAGTTACTGAGTGGTTGTGGCCCTGGTCTGGGGGCACTGCTGCCCGCCTCTTCCCCTCACCATCTCTCCTGGGCTTCGGCAGCGTTCCTGGCCCGCGCCCTGTACAGCTACACAGGACAGAGCGCAGAGGAACTGAGCTTCCCCGAGGGGGCGCTTATCCGCCTGCTGCCCCGGGCCCAGGATGGAGTGGATGACGGCTTCTGGAGGGGAGAATTTGGGGGCCATGTTGGGGTCTTCCCCTCCCTGCTGGTGGAGGAGCTACTTGGCCCCCCAGGGCCATCTGAACTCTCAGACCCTGAACAGGTGAGGCTTCCTTTTCCCTGGGTCCCCAGGCACGTCTGGGTTGACGCTCCCATGCCAGGGAGGTCCCATATTCGTCTTAATGCCCCCTCCCCCCCATAGTGGCTTGGGACTCCCCATCTCCTTTGGCACAGAGAAAAGGGAAACCAAGGCAGTCTTCATTAGCGTTTGGTTGTCCTGCTTTAGAGCTGGATCTTAGTTCAGATTCCTATTTTGTTACTTTAGGCAGTGATTAGACCTCTCTGAGCTTGTTTCTTCACATGCATGTAAAAGGGGGACAATAATACCTCTTTCAGGAGGCTAACTATCCTGATTAGAGATAATGGAAGTAAAGCGCTTAGCACAGTGGCCCATAGGTGCTTTGATATATGGTACCTGTTGTTCTAGCAAGAAGAGCATAGGAGTAGGAGTCAGGAGTTCTAGCCAGGACTTTGTCACTAACTAGCTCTGTGATTTTGGATAGATGGATTAACCTGAGTCTCACCTCTGACACAGGAATCATCAAATCCTTACCTCATGGGGTGTTGGTGAGGATTGAATGAATTAGTGCATGCGAAGTGCTAGCAAAATGCCCGGGACATATTAAGTGTCAATATATATTGGCTGTTGAAATGTGTATCACCTACAAGCCCCACCCAGATACAAGCATTTGGTCCCTCTCTGGACTGGGGAGTGACGGGACAGGAACTGAAGATGGGCTAGGAGGAAGAGCTGGTGAAACCTTCCCACATGCCAGGAATAACTCTTTGCCCCCTCATCCCCAGATGCTGCCATCCCCTTCCCCTCCCAGCTTCTCCCCTCCTGCACCCACCTCTGCCTTGGATGGGTCACCTGCACCTGTCCTGCCCGGTGGTGAGTAGAAGGAGCTGGGGGCCCTGGGAGGGTAAGAGACCGGAAGAAGGAGGAAGTCTGGAACTCCTGGGTTACACTCAGCCCCTCTGCCTGTCCTCAGGAACCTCCTCCATCAGGCTCTCTGAAGCATGATGGTAGAAGAGCTTGGGCTTTGGAGCTGGGCCCACTGTTCAGACTCTGCTCTGTGACTTCCTAGTGTGTGATTTAACGTGTCTGGGCCTTTACAGAGTGAGGAGGAAGGTCCCTCCCTCACTGAGTTGTGAGAGTTAAAGGGACGTCTGTAGAGTGCCCAGCATTGTGCTGGGCACACAGCAAGCATGCAATTAGTAGCTGTTTTCTCATTATTATTATTTTTAAAATTAGCCATTTTCTCCCACAGTGTTTTCCCAATACACATCCTCTGCCCTTAGTGTTCTTGAATCCTGCAAACACCTGGTTTGCATCATTTTCCTCATCCATCTTTTCTTTTTTTTTTTCCTTGTTCTTGTTGTTTCCTCATCCATCTTTCCTAAAACCATCTTTTCTAAAAGGTACTTTCACTTTCTTCACTGCACCCCCCCCGCCACTGCGACCCTGGAATCCCTGTGAGCGTTTTCTGCACCCCGCTTCTCCAGCACCTGTCGTTCACTATGAATGATTTAGTACTCAGTCATTCATTGTGTCTGTTGGTGTTTCATTATGCAGTTCCTGGCAGCCATTAGGGGTGGGGGCGGTGTGGATCCCTCCTGCCCCCGGGTACCTTTAGCAGGGAGGATTATACAGCAGGTGCTCAATAAGTGTTGAGGTTGGATGGATTGATGGATTGTATGACCTAGGTTAGTGACTATTTGTTAATTCAACAAATATTTACAGAGTGCCACTGTCCTAAGTGCTGGAGATACAGAAACGAACAAAACAAAGTCATAAGACTGACTTGTGGTTCTTATTTCCAGACCAAGACCTGGACTGCCATGGACCCCTGGACGTAATGGCGCCTCGACTCAGGCCGGTAAGGGCCCCGCCCTTGGAGGAGAGTGTTTGGAGAGGGGTCACTCCAACTTGTCCTGTTTTATCTGCAGGACAGAGGGAATGGACAGGGATATCCCCAAGGGAGGCCTCTGGTGCACTGACTGTGTGTTCCCTACAGATGCGTCCACCGCCTCCCCCGCCAGCTAAAGCCCCGGATCCTGGCCACCCAGATCCTCTCACCTGAAGCCAGGGGGAATCACTTTCCCCCAGTGATGCTGCTGCCCCTATCTCCGTGCTGTCAGAGACCACCCCTCCCCACGGTGATCCAGAGCGACACAGCCGAAAGCTGGAATCTCCCTGATTTCCGTTCTCACCTTCATGGGTAGAAACTTCTTCTCTCCCCATTTCTGGGGCTGGAACCCACTCCTTTTTTGCCATCATCCTCCAGCCATCTCTAAGGGCTGAAACTACTCCTTTGTCTTCTGCTACCACCCCATCTCTAGGGTGGTGAAATACCCTGAAATGTCTGGGATTGGAATTCATCCCCCAAAGTCTTGAGTGGCTCTGGCTTATTTGTGTCTCCACCCTGGTTCTGTGAATCACACCACTCCAGATGCCAGAGCCACTGGGGTTGGGGGCTGGGATGGGGGCAGGCCTGTCAGAAGGAGCTGGAGCCAGTATGCGAAGCAGCTGTAATGGTCTGAGCGGATTTATTGACAGTGAATAAAGGGCACAAAGCCCAAGCCAGGGCCTGGGCCTCTTGTGCCAAGAGGGCAGGGGGTCTAAGGTGCTATTGCTTTAAGGGCCCACCAAGGGCAGGGGCCTGCTCCCAGCCACACGCTCTAGCATATGGAGTGAGGTGATGGGGAAGGCAGGTCAGGCGGCCTGTTGGCAGGCAGGGGAAGGGGAAGAGACTGAGGACCGGAGGTGGGACTTCTCCCAAGGTCCCCCAGCCTGAGACCGTGCAGCTCCAGGTGGAAGTAGGGCTGGTCCCTCAGCTGGGGGGCAGTGCTGTCCAGTGGAGAGGAGGGGCTTCATGCCTACCCACCCCCTGGCCCTGCCAGCTGGTAGTCCATCAGCACAAAGAAGGAGGAGGCTTGGAGGAGAGGAAGGGTAACAGTGTTTCCTCCTATTCAAGCTGTGTCCCCGCTTTTCCCCAGGGGCTGCAGGACCTTCCCTATCCCCTGGAGCACAAGCCCACTCCCCACCACCAAACCAAGGAATATGTACCAAAGGCTAAGCCTGCAGTTTAGCTTGGGGGTTCAGGGAACCAATGGGCTTAGGTAGTTTAAAGTAGGGGGTGGGAGGATGAGATTATCTGACTTGGGGCCCAGGCAGACTCACCTCACACACCCCCTGCCCCCTGTGGTGGGGACACCTGAGAGAGAGAGGAGGGGTCAACAGTGGGAGAACAGGAGGTGGGTCATATCAGTGCCCCCTAGAGTAGGGGCAATAAGAGCTGAGCCCACCGCAGCCCACCACGTCTTCATACCTGGTGATCTGAGGTGTCCGGTTTGCTTGGCTGTCCATTTGCCTGTTGACTGGCCAGCCCTGGGCTTGGGCCCCTCCCTCCAGCCCCCAGCATCGACTCTGCAGAGGCTCCAGGGCTCCTCTCAAGTGCACGAGGGACTAGGCTGCTGTCCCTGAGTCCTCCATTCCGCACTGGGGGGCTGGCAAGGGCCTGGGGCTGCGGCCTCTCAGGGGGAAGGCTCTCAATGGCAGGCATCCCTGTCCTGGGCTGCCCTCCCCCAGACCCCTGGCCACCCCCTGGGTCCTGCCCCCCACCAGATCCCCAACTCCTGTCCGTGGGGGAGCCATCACGATGCTCATGCAGCCCATAGCGCTTCTCAATGTGTGTCACCCGGAACCTGGGAGGGGAGGGAACACTGGGGCTTAGGACCACCACTCAGAGGCTGCTTGGCCCTTTCCTCCGATCAGGGACATCCTGGGTTTGATAGGCACTTCCCTCTGGCCTAGGGCAGGGGAGACCAGATTGTGGGGCACATTGTGCAGCCTGGCTTCTGCTGTGGCTCACAGTCCACAAAGAAAGAGCCAGGGCCTACCTTTGGAGGCAGGTGCCTGACCGTTGGGGTCCCCACCTCAACCTCCCTTTCCCTGGGGCACGCTATACCCACCTGCCAACAGAGAACACAGTGGTCTCCCCAGGCCGGGGGCGACCCTTTCCTTCCTTGGAGCGTCCCTGACGGACAAGTGGGGATCTCTTGTTCCGGCTGCAGTGGATGCAAGGGGCTGCGGAGCCCAGGTGCACTGTGTGATGATGGGAGGGGACTCCGTCCTGCAAGCTGGAGGTGGCATCCACACTGGACAGTAGGGAGGAAGGGACCAGGGGTGACATTCCCAGTTTTCTTCCTGTTCCACTTGCTCCTGTTCTTTCAGCGTGCTCCTTAAACCCCAGATGCCCCACTTCCCCCAGGCCCCACCATTCGTTTCTTGTCTTCATCTAATAAACACAATATGAAGATATTAGTGACCATGTGTTCTCCCTCCCGGGGCTAAAAAGCGGGCAATGCTTAATGCAGAGGAGTGGCATAAGGGGTGAAGGTTAGGCTTGATGATATCCAGAGGAGAGATGTGGTTTGAAGGACTCAGGATTTCTACAAAACGTCCTTCTTCCTGTATGTTAACCAGCCTTACTCTCCCCTGTCAACCCAAACATGCAAGGAGACTGGGAGAGGAATGTGCTGGAGGAGAGGGTACTCTCCAAGGCAAGCTAAATCGTGCTGGCCCTTGTTCCCAGATCACCTGGACAGTTGCATTGTCCCTTCTCCTTCACTGTCCCCCAGCATCTCC
The DNA here is from genome assembly GCF_028023285.1 of Balaenoptera ricei. Classification (NCBI taxonomy): domain Eukaryota; kingdom Metazoa; phylum Chordata; class Mammalia; order Artiodactyla; family Balaenopteridae; genus Balaenoptera; species Balaenoptera ricei. The sequence continues at coordinate 119,152,224 of NC_082641.1, read as the reverse complement.
TTCAAGGCCTCAGCATTGGCTGAGGGGAGAAGGAAAAGAGGGGGTCAGTGGAGGCAAAGGCCGGGGCAAGAGAAAGTTGAGGAGGTGGGGAACAAGGGGCCAGCATACACCCACCTTCATTTTGGATGATGCATCGAACAATCCTCTCTACTGTGTCCTCATTCATGTCATCATCCTCAGCTAAAGGATGAAAGAGGTTGGTAAGGAAGCAGTAAATGAGTCAGCTTTGGGGGTACATTACCTGGTGGCTTCTGTGGCTTCTTGCTCAAGACTTACCCCTTTAGCAAATTGCCATCATGCTGTACATAGCATTTCAAGGGCCAGGGCAGAAAAGATGGGGAAATCAATGGGAGTCCAAGACTTATCAGTGGGCCCTTCCCACCCATGTTGCCTACTCTAGCCCTGCTTTCGGGGTGGTGGCAACCCACTTGCTCTTGCAGATTCAAGAAAGCATTACTAGACCTCCTGAAAGCTTGGTTGGGATTTGGCCTGGGTCTGTTGACCAGGAAGAGGTGTGGGGAGAAGGGTCAGGGAGAAAGGTGACTGAGCCAGGTTCTAGGCTGTTCACTCACGGGGCTGGAGCTGGGTGTCGTCAGGCTCCGAGCCCCTCGAGGTGCGGCAGCGGTAGCCTTTCTTCTTGAGCACGTGGCAGATCATGAAGCCTACCAGGCCCATGAGGAAGAAGACCAGCACAAGCAGGAAGAGCATGTACAGCCCATGTTGGGGCGGCTCCAGGTCAGGCTGTGGTTCCGACATGAGGCCCTGGGGGGCAAGCGCGGGCCAGGGCGCCTCCTGGGGTTAGGGGGCTGCAGCTAGAGATGGGGGGAGGGATAGGAATGCCTTCTTCAGGATCCGAGACAGGCAAGCCTCTGAGGTCTGGCCCCACCCCCTACCCAACCAGGGAGCTGTCCGTGCCAGAGGTGCTGGTCCGGGCCAGGGGTGCCAGACGGCAGCTGCGCAAGCTGTCTTCCACGACCCTGGTCCGCTTCCCCGACGCCCAGAACGTTCCCCTTTCCAGCTTGTCCTGAGCTTCCGTCCCTCCCAAGGACACTGCAGAGCGAGATGGGACGGAATTCTCAGGCGGCCTGCACAAGGATCGTGCCTGAGTCAGCGTCCACACCTCCTCTGCGCCGGCCTGAGCCAGGCCTCCACAGCCCCCTCCCCTTCCTGTACTCTCGCGTACACACGCCCTCCCGCCCTTCTGTTCCTCCCATCCTGACCACCTGGCCCACCGGTACCGGTGGTTTGGCTCTGGCTCCGGCTCCGGCTCGGGTTCCGGCTCCAGGGGCGTCCTAGTCCGGCTCAGGGCCCCCGACGCCCTCCCGGCGCTCATCCCTTGCTTTCTTCCCCTCCCCCCTTCGCCGCCTCAAGGGCTCCGGGCTGCGGCCGCAGATACCCGTGCCGCGGCAGGCGGGGGGAGGGAAGGATGGAGAGGGATGCGGGCTGGTTGGGACCGGTGAGAGGCTCCGGACAACTCCAGCCCTGGGAAGGGAAGGAGAAGGGGGACGCCGCCGCCGCTGCCCTGGGTTCCTAAAAGCCTTCGACCGTCGCCGGCCCGGGACCAGGGGGCGGAGCGCAGGTGTGCCGGGCGGAGAGCGAGAGCCTTGCGCGCTTGTGAGCGCAAGTGTGATGCGCGCGTGACTGCGCCGCTCCCCCCCTTCCCCGACCCCGCGTCGGGGGAGTGTGCGGTGCCGAGTCTGGGTCCGGTGAGGAGGACAGGCAGTCAGGCGAGAGTGCTCTCCACTGGTCTATCGGGCACGGCTGGCTTGGCTCCTGCCCTCAGATGCCCCGGCCGGATGTGTAGCAGGGAATCTTCCCAGCGGGCCGGGGGGAGCCGGCTTTCTGCACCCGAAAGGGACAGCGCGGCCGGTTCTCCGGAGCCTCCTAGAGAGGTGACATGGCCTGCGCCCCGTTTGGGACAGGTAGCTGGACGGGATGGCTCGGCTTCCCGAGGATTTGACCCCCGCCCGGAAGGAAATGGCCCTCTCATCCTAGGACCGACGCTACAGTCCTCCGGCCAAGGCCAGACGCTCACGCCGCAGAACCTAGAAGGGCGTAGCAAGGCGAGGGCGGAACTCCGCAGGGGGCGTGGCCTGGGCGTGGTCTAGGGGAGGCCGGCTTGGTTCTCCCGGTTCCGCAGAGGCTGGCTGCGTGCTTACGCAGCACGCAAGACCGGGGGTGGGGCAGGCGGCCAGGCTGGCGGCGGAGGCGCGGGGCCTGGTCCCGCCGGCACCATGGCCAAGACTGTGGCCTATTTCTACGACCCCGACGTGGGCAACTTCCACTACGGTGAGGGAGCAAGGTTGTAGGCGAGGGATTTCGGGACGCGGAGGTTTCGAGGTCGGGGCTACAACTCCAGGGATGCGTACTGACGACCTCTCTTCTCTCACCCCCAGGGGCTGGTCACCCTATGAAGCCCCATCGCTTGGCATTGACCCATAGTCTGGTCCTGCACTACGGTCTCTATAAGAAGATGATCGTGAGTCTCGCGGCTTCTGCTGGGGATTGAGGGTGGGGAGGAGCTGCGGCCCTAGAGATGGGTAGGCTGCACTGAATGCACCAAGAGCGACCCACCCCTAGAGTGGGGGGGGGGGTGGTAGAAGGAACCAGGAGCACCCCCATATGCAGAGTGTTGGTGGGTGCATTCACTGAGTTAATGAGAGATACTTTTTCACCTTAGGTCGGCCACCTTTTGACCTCAAGTGGACCAACCCTTGGCCTAGGGTTAGGGTGGAGTGGGGCTGGTTTGAAGACACAAAGTTTTTCCCTCCCCAGCATCTTAGGGCAGTTCTGTGGCCTCAAAGAAGGAAAGGCGGCTGGGTCACTGTATCTGGATGTGAGGTTTACCCTCATTCCCATTCCTTCTCTGCCACCTCTCTCCACCTCCAAGCTAGAGCTCCAGGGAGGACTTTGCAGCCCTCTGTGTAAATGTGTATGTGTATGTAGGACAGAAGGAGATATCCTGGGTATTCCCTTTTCAACCTAGAATACCACCCGCCCCCCTCCCCCCCGCCACACACACAGTTATACTTAATTACTACCTATCCCTCCATCTCCCGGATATACACATGCTGTCTGTCCCTGGCTTGGAATTTATAGCAGTGATATGCGATGATAACATATTGCTCGGCCCTGATGCATTGCAGGGGGAATTAGTCAACAGTATGAATGAGTGTCCACTGCTTGTGCTGAGGCACAGACAAGTGAATTGGTCATAGAAAAGACTGAGGTGATGTTAGTGTGTGAATCCCTGACTCTCTTGAAATTGTTTGCCAGTATGTGCCTTTGAGCATTTTCTGGGGAGAGAAAAACTTTTTGCTCTTGTCCAATTTCTAAAGAAGTGTGTGAACCCCTCAAAAGATAATAAATCTCTGGCTTAGCACCTGGGCATCTTGGGTTTTAATTAGAAGGTTGTCGTGTGTCCCATATTATTTGATTCCAAAATTAAGAAGAACTCATAGGAGAGAGAGGACAGAGTCAGAGCCCAGGGGAGATGAGTATGAAGAGAATCAGGAATAGGAGATCCAAGGAACAGGGCAGGTGGAAGGGGGTTAAGGTTTGAGAAGGTAGGAAAGGCTGGGCTGGAGGTGGGATGGAAAAGGCAAGCCCAGTGGTCTTTAGGGGGCTTGATCATAATAAACCACCAAGCTAATCAGAGTCTCTCTTCACTGACATTTGTCTCATAGAATAACAAGGATTGGGGTGGGGGGGGGGCGAAGGGACTGCTGTGTGTGGTTTTGGACAGTCCCCAAGTGTGGGCAGTCTCAGCCCAGTGAGTGGGACTGACCCTGCCTGGGTTCACCTTGTGTTTCCATCCGAGGTCTTCAAGCCATACCAGGCCTCCCAGCATGACATGTGCCGCTTCCACTCTGAGGACTACATCGACTTCCTGCAGAGAGTCAGCCCCACCAATATGCAAGGCTTCACCAAGAGCCTTAATGCCTTCAACGTGGGCGATGACTGGTGAGGGGAGGACTGGGACCTTTGATGCCAGACACCTTTTTGCCAGGCATTTCAATGAGAGTACTTGAGTGAGGTCTTGTGGCAGCAGTGGGAAGATACGATGGAGGGGGGATACTTGTCAATGAATCATCATTTACTCACTTGTTTATTCAACAAATATTTATTGGTCATTGGCTGTAGGCCAGGCCCTGTGCTAAATGCTAGGGACGCAATGATCAACAACAACAAAACAATTTTAATATTGCACTTGTGCTAAGGCCTCTGAAGGAGAGGTACATGACAGACTATGAGAGTGTATACATGGGAGAATTCTCTAGCCTGGGCAGGGGCTGGTCAGTGGAGGCTTCCTAGAGGAAATAATAAAGATTGAGCTGAGATCTAAAGAAAGTAGGAGGTAATTAGAGGAAAGGTAGTTGGGAGGATGGAGGGTGAGGGGAAGAATGTCTTGGGCAGTAGGGACAACATGTGCTAAGGGTCTGTGGTAGGACAGAGTGTGACTTATTTGAGGAACAGAAAAAAGGCCACCCACAGAATCTGAGAGTGATCTGAATCGAGGCTAAAGAGATAGGTAGGGCCTTTGAAAAGTAAACAGCCCTATTATGAATTGGGGTTTTTAACCTCTTGAGTAGGGGGAGGTCATCAAAGGGTTTTAAAAAGCAAGAGAGTGATTAGACATTACCACATTTACGTTGAACTCATATCATACGAAGTAGCCTCAGAGTTAGGCCCTGTGGGAAGAAGGTGGACGACAAAGATAAGCCATGATCCTTGCTTCCATTCTAGTCTACATCCACAAAAATATAGTGACCACACAGCTGCCATCTACTCGATTCATTTTTTTTTTTTTAAATTGTGTTTTTTTGTTTGTTTGTTTTTTGTTTTATTTTTATTTATTTATTTATTTATGGCTGCATTGGGTCTTTGTTTCTGTGCGAGGGCTTTCTCTCGTTGCGGCAAGCGGGGGCCACTCCTCATCGCGGTGCGCGGGCCTCTCACCATCGTGGCCTCTCTTGTTGTGGAGCACAGGCTCCAGACGCACAGGCTCAGTAATTGTGGCTCACGGGCCTAGTTGCTCCGCGGCATGTGGGATCTTCCCAGACCAGGGCTCGAACCCGTGTACCCTGCATTGGCAGGCAGATTCTCAACCACTGCGCCACCAGGGAAGCCCTCGATTCATTTTTAAACTTTTTGTTAGGGAAAATTTCAAACATTTCTGAAAGTATGGTGAACCCGCATATATCTACCACTGAGCTATAACACTTAGAGCAAATGGCTAATCTTACTTCATCTGTATCCTCCCATGTTAGATTATTTTAAAGCAAATTCCAGATGTCACACCGTTTTATCCATAAATACTTTACTATATATCTCCAAATGATACTCTTTAAAAAAAGTGAACAATATCATCACACCTGAAAAATTAATTCCTTCATATCATCAAATATGCAATCAGTACTTAAATTTCTCCAATTGTCTCAAACTTTTTCCTTTTTGCGGTTGAATTACTTTAATTAGGATTTAAACAAGGTCCACATATTATATTTGGTTGCTACGTTTCTTAAGACTTAACCTATAATGTTTCCTTCTCTCCTTTGAATTTATTTTTTGAAGAAATGCGGCTGTTGATCCTATAGTTTCCTACAACAGCTACAGTTTATTGAGTACTTACTCTGCTATGCCAAGGATTACTGGTATATCCACCTAATTCTCACACCACCCTGAGATGTAATAGTCCTTTTCCTGATGGTAGGCATAAGTTCATAAACTGAAATTTGAGGAGATTTTGGTAACTTAGCCTGAGTCACATAACTGGTCAGTGGAGGTGGCAGGATTCAGATCCAGAGCCTAGGTTTTTAAACACTACACTAATCCGTTTCCCTGAAAGATCCTACTAATAGAAGCAGCCTGGGCTGGAGGATAGAGGCCAGCTCCTCAGGCTGGCACTGAGCACCTTCCCAACCTTATCCCCACACCCCTGCTGCACAGGGTGTCTTCCTGGAATACCCCTTGTTCCCCATTCAGCCTCTCCAAGGCCTTCTCAGCCTTCACACCACCATGAAGCTTCATGCCATGAAGCCTTTCTTGACCACACCAGTCGCAGTGGTCTGTCCTGCACACACTGCCCTGCCCATTGGGTTTTTCAGTTACATGCTGTCTTGGGAGGTTTCTTGTTTTTTGTGTTATTGCTGCTGCTATTTCTGAGTTCACTTTGTAGATCTGGGAATGCAGAGTCAGCCCTCAGGCCACAGCTGGGGCCTGTAAATGCTCTTTGTGCAGCTAGGGAATACTACCACTGGGCTTCTCTACTTCCCATCCAGTGCCTCACACAAGGCTCGGTACATAGTTTGGTCTAAAATATTTGTCAAATAAATTTGCAGATAACTCAGGTATGTAGGAGGGGCAGGGGGATTATTGAAGCATGGAGATCAGAGGGCTTTGGGGTAGGGAGAGAGGTGTAGGAAGGGAGTGGACAGAGGTAAAAGGGCTCCAACTTGCTCTTCTTCCTGCAGCCCAGTGTTTCCCGGGCTCTTTGAGTTCTGCTCCCGTTACACAGGCGCATCTCTGCAAGGAGCAACCCAGCTGAACAACAAGGTGACCATAGCCCCGAGTCCTATTTCCCCCTTCCTGTGGGTCCCTGAATCCAAGGCCTTAACCCTGACCCTGAGCTCCCAGCTTTGGCGGTGGGCAGGAGAAGGACTGTGAGTTGGGTGTTTGTCTTTCAGATCTGTGATATTGCCATTAACTGGGCTGGTGGTCTGCACCATGCCAAGAAGTTTGAGGTGAGTGAGGAGGAGATGGGGGAGACAACAGCTACTCTAGGGTAGGAGGTCAGGATGACACTAGGGGGCAGCTGGGTGGAGGAGTTGATCCTCTCTTTGTAAGACCACTCTCTTACCGTAGGCTTCTGGTTTCTGCTATGTCAATGACATTGTGATTGGCATCCTGGAGCTGCTCAAGTAAGTAGCCTGGGAGGAGGTGGGGGTACTTAAGAGGCTCTTGGCTGAGGAGGTCTGAGACTGCCCTGGCCCTGACCCTGACCTCCACCCCACACTAGCTTTTCCCAAGTTCTTGATGCTTTTCTCAGGCTGCCTCTTCCTGTGCTCTGCTGCAGATTCCCCGCTGCCTGCTCACATATCAGCTTTCTCTGCACATCCCTCTCCTGTCCCTGCCTCCAGGCTGGAGCCCCAGGGTTGCCCTTAGGGAACTGGTGGTATTAGGTTTCAGGTGACTTGGGCCAAAGTAGACTCTTCATAATTCCAGGCCTTGTGTTTGGGAGGAGTGGGTTGGGGGGTTTTCCTCCTGGGGTTCACCTCTGCCTCAGACCCTGGCTTTGCCCTCCCGCCAGGTACCACCCTCGGGTGCTCTACATTGATATTGACATCCACCACGGTGACGGGGTTCAGGAAGCCTTCTACCTCACTGACCGGGTCATGACAGTGTCCTTCCACAAGTATGGAAACTACTTCTTCCCTGGCACAGGTATGGGAATAGGAATGTCTGTCCCCTTCATACTCTTCAGCTCTTACTATGACTTTCTCCTCCTCAGCCTCAGGTCTCAGCTCAGATGGCCCCCTCCTTGGAGAAACCTTTCCTGATCACCCCGTTACTCTGTCACATCACTCTGCTTGTTTTTTTCAGAGCACTCACTGCTGTTTGAATTTATTGTGGTGTTTTGTTTTGTTTACTGCCTCCCACCTTATCATGCCTACCTCCCAAGAATATAAGTTTGGTGGGATTTCAGTCATTTCGTTAGTTCTCTTTACTGCTGTATCCCCAGTGCCTAGCTCCCAGCTTGGCTCATGGTAGGCCCTCCAAAAGTATCTGTTGAATGAATGCAAGCTGCAAGGGACTTAGTGGTTCGAGGGAGTGAGTGGTGGGCGCACATAGATGGAGTGAGAGGCCCTCGGAGTACAGTTGGGGTTGAAGCGGCTGGGTTGTGGATACCTCCCGGGTACTGCTGCCACTCCCACCCCCCACTTCCCTACAGGTGACATGTATGAAGTTGGAGCAGAGAGTGGCCGCTACTACTGCCTCAATGTGCCCCTGCGGGATGGCATTGATGACCAGAGTATGTACTGAAGTCTTCTCCCCGCTCACTAGGCTCCTTCTCTCTCTCCTTGAGTTAACCTCTTCTGCCTGGTGTTGTCTACTGTTGGGCCAGGTGTCCTTAAGGATGAATGGCCTTCAGAGGGACCATGAACTCCCCGGAAATTGTATGCAACATATTGTGTGTGCATTTTTCTGGGAAAAGGGTCATTAGCTTCCATCAGTTACTCCAGAAGTTCATCAGACCCCACCCAGAAGTTCAGAACCAGTGGTTGCCCCTTTGGGTTGCCCCATTCCTGGGCTCCACGCTCTCTGAACCCCCTTTTTCCTTTTGTTCCCTGTCTCCCCATCCCCTTGGGGTGCCAGGTGCCCATCTTTGGCCCTCTCCCAGGTTACAAGCACCTTTTCCAGCCGGTTATCAACCAGGTGGTGGACTTCTACCAACCCACGTGCATTGTGCTCCAGGTAATACTGTCAGTGCCTCCTCAGGCACTGGGCTTGAGGGAAGAGAGCAGGAAAGAGGAGAGTCCCTAGGCTGGTGGGGGAAGGGAAGTGAAGGACATCTGTGACATTCTGAGTAGTTATCTCACTGCAGCCACCTTGGGTTTTGCTTTTTGCAGTGTGGAGCTGACTCTCTGGGCTGTGATCGATTGGGCTGCTTCAACCTCAGCATTCGAGGACATGGGTGAGACCTGCCCTCCTTCCACTCCCCCAGGTTTTCACGTGGCCTTGGGCCTCAATACATGGAATGGGAGTAGTTGGGGAATGGGCCTCACCTCCTTCTGGGACTCAAAAATAGCTACATGTTGTACTTTGAACCAGAAATGTCACCTTAAACAGTGTTCCCCAGTTGGTCATTCATTCACAGTAGGTTTTTATTAAGCACCTGTTATGTTCCAGGCATTGTACTAGGAGATGGGGATGCAGTGGGGAAACTCCCATGGAGTTTACAGTTTAGCCTAGGAAACAGACAAAAAATAAGTAAGCAAACAAGACAGGTAGATAGTTATAAATTCTATGAAGGAAAAAGAAAGCTAAGACACAGGATAACAATGGAGAACCTACTTTAGATAGCATGATTTGGAAAGAATTTCCGAAAATACTGAGCTGAGACCTGGAGGCTAAAAGGAGCGAGCCATAAAAGGAGCAGAGGGAGGTCTATCCCAAGCAGTGAGAAGGACCCATGCAGAGGCTCTGAGACAGGGCAGAGCTGGTACAGTGGAGGAGATGAAGTAAAACCAGCAAGGTAGGGACAGGGAGAGCAGGCTGCAGGTGGTTTGAGGTGAGGTCTGTGAGAAGTCGGCAGTGGTGGGGTTGTGCAGAGCCTTTAGACCCTGGTAAGGGTCTGGATTATATTTCAGATGTGATGAGAAACTTTAGACAGGTTTTAAACAGGGAACTGATATGATCCAGCTCATATTTTAAAGTGACTGCTCTGAGTGCTAGAATGGAGAAAGGTTTGGGGTGGCGGGGGGGTACACAGGAGTGGAAGTGGGAAGACCAGTTAGGAAGCTATTGGTGTTGTGTAGGCAGGATGCTAAGTTGGAGGAGGTGGTTGATGGAGAGAAGCAGATGATTTGAGTTATATTTTGGTGGCTAAACTGACAGCACTTGCTGGTGCCTTGGTGAGAACAGTTGATTAACAGGTCGGGTGCCAGGGTGGGTGCTGAGCAGGACAGAGGTAGGAGTGCACCCTATTTTAAAGTTTTTATTGAGACACAACATGTGGATAATAAAGTGCGCAAATCTCAGGGATATAACTCAGTGATTTTCACTGCCTAGATCAAGATAGAGAACATTTCTAGTTTCCTTGTGCACCTTTCCAGGCAATGTCTAGAAGCGTATACTTTGGCTTTTGGTAACTTCTGCCACCCGCTCCTCTGGTTCCTTTTAACAGGGAGTGCGTTGAATATGTCAAGAGCTTCAATATCCCTCTGCTGGTGCTAGGTGGTGGTGGCTATACTGTCCGGAATGTTGCCCGCTGCTGGTGAGTACGCCCCCAGTTTTCCTCCTCCCCCTTGTCCAGTGTGAGCTAGGGGCTCCCTGAGAGATGGCCAGGTGGGCCCTTTAGCCCACTTGCTCAGCCCGCCCCCCTCTGCTGGTTTGTTTCAGGACATATGAGACATCGCTGCTAGTAGAAGAGGCCATTAGTGAGGAGCTTCCCTACAGTGGTAAGGACCACCCCATGATGGGGGTTCTGCCCCCAGAACAGGAAGGCCATTTTCACAAGACCCCAAAATGGCCTGGTTTGAAAGCAGGTGGAAAGTTTGACTTTCTCAGAGCTCTGCAGACTAAACCCCTGGACCCAGGTCAGGGAAAAGGTTGGGCAGCTATTATGTAGGGGTTTTGGATGGAAAGGAAAGAGAGTGGCAAGTCTTGGGACCTGCCTGCCTCTATCTGAGCCATAACGTCTCCTCCTAATCTCCTTTTCCCCCAAGAATACTTCGAGTACTTTGCCCCGGACTTCACGCTCCATCCAGATGTCAGCACCCGCATCGAGAATCAGAACTCACGCCAGGTCAGCAGCTCGGAGAAGCTGAGCACCAGGGCGGGGGAGCCCAGGAGAGGTCCAGGATGTGGGAAGTCAGAGAAACCAGGGAAGAAAAGAAAGTTCTCAGCCATCACTGTCACTGTTATCAGCTAGGAGGCAGCCCAGGTTAAAGTAGAAGCAGTCAGGGTTGGGAGGAGGGACAGTTATCAGCTGGGAGACTCAAACTAAGATGCAAGGTGGGATTGAAACTAGGACAGTAGGGGCAAAAGGCAGTTAGAAGCATAGATGCCCTGGGAATCACTGGGAGCTGCTCACTGTCTGTTCCTCATCCCCAACCAGTATTTGGACCAGATCCGCCAGACAATCTTTGAAAACCTGAAGATGCTGAACCATGCACCTAGTGTCCAGATTCACGATGTGCCGGCAGACCTCCTAACCTATGACAGGACTGATGAGGCTGACGCAGAGGAGAGGGGTCCCGAGGAGAACTACAGCAGGTCTGGGGCAGGGACCTGAGAGCAAGGGATTCCTGCAAGCTTTTTGGGGAGGTTAAGAGGGAAAAAGTACATTAGAGGGCATTAGCCTAATTGTCCTTGGCTTACCTCCTTTGGTATGTGGCAATCCCACACTTTCCTCCCCTGCTTCTAATGACATAAGTAACATATGTTTGTTGTAAAAATTTTAAACAGCACCAAAATATGTTCAGTTTGCTTTTACACGATCCCAGACCCGTTTCACAAAGTAACCAATGTTAATAGTTTGATTTCTATCTTTTCAGATTTTTTCTATAGATTACAACTGTACTATTCAACATTCACATATAAACACAAGGGCACACATACACTCATTTTCAGAGTTGTGCAGTCTTTTTTTTTTAATACAAGTTGGATCACTCTATACGTGTTCTACAATTTCCAACTTTTTTTTTTAACGTAACAGTGTATCTTTCCATGCCAATATATATAAAAATCTGCTTCATTATTTTATTAGCTGTATAATATTCCATTGTGTGGATGTAGCATAATTTAACCAAGTGCCATTGATGGGCATTTACATTATTTCCCATTTTATCCATATTACAAAGAGTATGGAAGTGAATCCCCATACATATACATCTTTGCATGCTTGTTTGAGTGGGTGAGATTCCTGGAATTGTTGCTGCTAGGTCAAACGCTGTGTGCACTAAATTTTTTTTATTTGTTGCCAAATTGCCTTCCATAAAGTCTGTAACAGTTTATATTCTTGCCAGCATTTTACTCACTCTTTCCAGATTCTAAGCTGGACAGGTCACTGCCCATATACTGCTCTTGAAAGGCCCTTAGATTTCTTTCCTCAGTTAATTTTCTCAGTTGTATTGTGTATGTGTGTGTGTTTTTATGTCTTTACCTCTCTGAGATACATATTAAAATATTTACATATGCACTGAATTAGGGGAAAAAAAAAGACTAGAATAGACTTTTTAAAAAACCCCAAACCAGGCTTTTCTGAAAAATGAAGGGAAAAGACAGCAGAACCCAGAAGTACAGAAACAGATGCACTTAATAGAGAACAGATTTCCTTACGTGACTGGGGGATAACCACAGCTGGACGCTTGTAGGACACCTGGTCCTGCTCCCACACACTGTTAGATGTTTGAGCTGGCTCTGCTGCAGAGTGTGATGGGCTTCTCAGTCCCTTCCAGAATCTTCTCTCTTTCTTAGAGTTCAGGCTTCCAGATCTCTCCTCTGGACCTGGGCTCTACTGCTTAGACCCTTGGGACCACTCCAACCCTTCTCCTCCGTGAGTAACCCCTTATTTTCTCTCTTGGTTGAGGAAGTATCTGAACATCTGGCCTCAGGGATCCTTTTTGACCCCTCATCTCCTTCTCAACTTCTCCAGGTCTCTGGGGCTCGACTTTTGGAAATTGATTTTCTTAAAAATCTGTTTTTAAGTTCTTCCTTTTGGCAAAGTTTGTTTTATTTTCATCTGTAGTTCCAGGCTGGTACCTGGGCCTAGTCTCTGCATTACACAGCCTGCTCTCAACAGCCGACAGAAGCCTCAGGCCTCTTCCTGTCCTAAGCCCTACCGTCAGACCATCCACTGAGGTCCTTTTCTTTGATGCCTATAGCTCCAGCTTGCATATCATTTGCAGAGTAGTAATAAGTTTTACCACTTTTTGTGGGTTTGCTAAGCAGCAGACTGTTACTGAGTGCTTTATATTAAAACATACATGATACAATGTCATCCTGTCATCAGTCTCTTGCCATCAGACAACCCTAAGAGGCGCTATTCTTAAATTACCAGAAGAGGAATCTAAGGCTCAGAGAGGTTAAATAACTTTCTGAAAGTCCCACAGCTAGTTAAATATCAGGGCTGAGATTCAAACTCGACTCTCTGACTCCTCACCTTTAACCCTTGTGCACTTAGAGGTAACTGAGACATTGCTTTCCAGGCAGAGGGGGCCTTTCCTGACTTTGTTCCCCGGCTTCTCTTTGATGACTTTCTTCCTTCTATCTCAGTTATCAGCCGTGGGCAGGATAATTCAGTTATACATATTCTCCCAGAGAATAATTTTCCAAAAAGAAAGAGAGCAGTATTGTGTTGCTTTCACATCCCTTTGCTCACTACAGGTTTATAGTATGTCACTCCTCTGCTAAAAATGCTCCTTTCCATTGCACTTAGAAGAAAATCCAAATTTCTGACGGTGGCTTTAAAAGGCCCTGCATGCTTTAAAAGGCCCTTACCTATGTCCCTGGCCTCATCTCTAATGACCCTCCTCTGTGCACACTTCTGCTAGCCATCTTGACCTCCTTTTCTCACTGGAATACATCAGTCTCCGTCCACCTTATGACTTCTGTATTTGGTTTTCTTGCAGCTTGGAATGGTCTTCCTGATATCTTTGCCTGTCCAGCTTCTTCTCAGACTTCAGGTCTTACCTTGTTAGAACAGCCTTTCCTGATAATCCTATCTGAAATTTTACCCGTTTCCTCCCATCACGCTCAGTCACATCCCTTTATTTCATTTTATTCATCGTGCTTTCCACCATCTGAAATTACCATATTTATGTTTTTACTTTGTTAGTTACTGTCAGTCTCATTTATTCGGTGAGTTTTTTGAGGATAGGCAGAAATTTTGTCTGATTTATTCTCTATTGCTAAGGCTTATGACAGTGTCTGGCACAGAGTAGTCTGTCAGTAATGTTTATTGACTATATGAATGCATGAATGAATAGCAATCAGTCTCTACCAGCAGAAGGAGAGGAGTGGCTCCCTGACAATGGGGGCCTGAGAAATGGCTCCAGAGAGGGTGCCTATGTGGGAGAAGATTGGAACTTGGAGAGTGGGAGCCTGACCTCTCTTTCTCTCTTTCCTTGCTTTGTAGGCCAGAGGCATCCAATGAATTCTATGATGGAGACCATGACAATGACAAGGAAAGCGATGTGGAGATTTAAGAGTGGCTGGGCTTGCTATGTCCCCAGATATTCCTTTTTACCTCTTGGTTGGGTGGGAGGGAAAAGGTGTGGCTCTTCCACCCCTGGTCAGGTTACTCTCAGGGCTTTTACCAACGCTGGGGGAGGGTTTGGAGACCACATCTTGTTCTGGAACCAACTATTCCCTCTCTTCTCCCTCCCAAGGTCTGAGAATGGTACCTATTAGGGATTGGATGGGGACAAGGATAGCCATCTCTAGGACATCTTGGGCGGTGAGCCCTAGAGGCCAGTCCCAGCCCTTCTGGCTCACTTATTCCTTCCCTACTTCCCTCTAACCCAGAGACTTTAGGGGTGAGAGGGTAGATAGGAGTAAGGTTGCCTTTGACTTCCTCCTGGGTTCTCCTAATGCAGGTCTTGTTTCCAGTGCAGGTGAAGAGTAAGGGATTTTAGGGGGCTCTGACTCCCTAACACCTTAACCCAGATGATGGGAAGTGCAGTTTTGAGATGGGGGAGGATGTGAAAATGTCCTATTCTAACTTTTGGCTTTATGTCCATTTTACCACCCTTTTTATTCAATAAACCAAGTTGGTATTTTTTGTACCTTTTGCCTTTCTGGGGATATTCTTAATTCTTGCTAGCTGCCTGTGTATGAAGAGAGAGGAAATGGGGTGATGATGTATATAATAAAAATCATAGTTAACATTCATTCAGCACTCACCTTACATTAGGACCTGTATATATGTATTCTACATGGATTCTCTTACTCATATATAGGGAGTTAAGAGAGCATTTTAGTTAAGAGTTAGACAAACCTGAGCAGATTACTAGCTTAAGAGAGGGAGTAGAAGATGACTTCAGGTTTTTGAACCTGGGTGTTGGGATTGGTGATGCTAGTTGGTGAGGATACACTGAGATAAAACGGTGACTGACATAAGCAGTTGCTCCTTATCTTCATTATCTATGTGAAGAATGATGCTAGATATTGTAGTAGCCACAAACATGGACTCTTCACTGGAGGGGTTTATAGTCCAGTAGGGAGTAAGATAAATGCTATAGTAGACGTAGACAGCGGTACAAGAAAGAAGAGTAATACCTGGATCACTCCTTCCATGCTCTGATCCTGTCTGTTTCTAAACACTAACATAGAAAGTAGCTTTTGAACTGTTTTGGACAAATTGATTTCGAAGTGTGGGCTGGACAACGCTGTGCAACTGTCCATCAGGCAATTAGAAAGTGGAAGGTAAGAGATGAAGGTCAGATTTAGGAGCCAGCCAGCTTGGCAGAGTCTTTGTAATATAACAGACCCTAGACTGAGCACTGGGCTCCCTAGTGAGTGAGTCACTGACTGCCCTCCAGGAACATGCAGTTGAAATCTTTTGCCAGTTGTGGGAAAGATAATTAAGTCCAGACTTTGAGGGCTTACTGGGTATCACAGGCTTTTCACACAAGGGACAGATGTAGCTATTCTTGAGAATAGATGAAATTACTGAGGGAGGAATCAAGCTCGTAGAGCAAAGAACACACTTTTGGAGAATGCCTGCTCTTTTCACTCAGGTTTGGTTTATGTCAGTAGGGAATCCTGGTTAAACATAGGGCTTGGCAGTCAGACCAACCTGGTTTTAAGTTTTTTGTCACTTCATTATGTGTCCTTGGGCAAGTCACTTCAATTGTCGATGTCCAAATTTCCTATCTTTAAAATGGTGAGACTAGTGGAATCTATCACATGGCACTGTGAGGATTCAGTGAGAAAATAGGTGTAGAGTGTTTTTGCATAGTGTCTGGCATAGAACAAGTGTATGGTAAATGGTTAACTATTATTAAGCTTCAGGCACACTGTAGCAATAACTAGTTTTTCCAGATTAGAAACATGGAAAGTAGTAGACCTGGGATTTAGAACTAGGTAATCTAACTCCAGAGCTAGTCGACTTCAGTCTAGCGCTGGCCCTGGACCAAGCTCTGTTCTTGACACATAGCTTTCAATAAATGGTAGCTATCACTTTGTTTTTTTCATGTGCTCCATGGGTATTGCACACATAAAAACTATATTATCCTGGAAAGCCCGGCACTAAATTTTCTGCCAAGATAACAGTCTCTCTTATGCGATTTTTGGTTCAGATAATAATATCCTGGTCTGGAGTGTGAGAGGGTCCAGGCTTTACAGCCACGTGGGCACTGCGTGGGAGCAGGGAGGCCTGTGCCGCTCCAACCGCCAGGGGGCGCTGTCCGGAAGAGTTGCCCCGCCCACTCACCATCACCCCCCCCCCCCCCCAACGTGAGTCCGAATGGTTAGGCCCGCCAGGCAGGTAGTGCGCTTCCGCGGCTTTCCTCCACCCCCCTCCCTTCGCCCGTTGGTAGGGGCTGCGTGTCCGGGCGGAAGTGGGGCAGGCGGGCGGGAGCGAGGCGTCGCGGTTGTATATTCATGAGGCGCGCGCAGCCCGGCATGCTAATGAGGCGGGGCGCGGCGGCTGGCTGAGGAGCTGCTGGGCGGCGGCGGCGGCGGGCTTGGAGCTGCCGGGCGGGAGCGGCGTAGGCGCGGGGTCACTCACAGCACGAACCTGGACATGGAGCCGCCCGGCGGGGGCCCGGGGCCCGGCCGCGGGACCCGGGACAAGAAGAAGGGCCGGAGCCCGGACGAGCTGCCTTCGGCGGGCGGCGACGGCGGCAAATCCAAGAAATTTGTGAGTGCCCCTCCCACCCGGTTCCCTCAGCCTGGCCCCGTAACCGCCCTCCGGACCCCGGAGACCCCCGCAGGCGGCCCCAGGGGTGCACGCCCGTCTCTAGGGAGCCCACCCCGCGCCTCCCTTCCTCGTTTTGCTCGGTCCTGGGCTCCGAAGCCCGACCTCCGACTGCTCCGGGACCTCCCGGAGCCCCGGAGTCCCACCCGGCTCTTGCCCCGGCAACCTCGGGGCTTCCTCATCCCCCAGCCCGCACGCTCTGCTCTTAGCCCCCGTAGCCCTGGCCGGTCTCGGCCCCATCTCTTCCCTCTCAGCCCCACTTCCTTTCTTCTTTCTCCGTTACCCGAACACGCCTTCTCTATCTCGATCCTGTGTGCTTTTCGGGGTCCATTTTCTCTTATTACCCTTCCCCCTGTTTTTGGTATCCTCCTATTTGCTTCTCCAAAGGTCACTTCCTTCCCCAAGATTGATCTCTTTCACCTGCTAACTTTCCTCCCGCCCAGTCTCCTCTCTGGGCCCTCAGCCCAGTGTCACCTG
The DNA here is from genome assembly GCF_028023285.1 of Balaenoptera ricei. Taxonomy (NCBI): domain Eukaryota; kingdom Metazoa; phylum Chordata; class Mammalia; order Artiodactyla; family Balaenopteridae; genus Balaenoptera; species Balaenoptera ricei. The sequence continues at coordinate 119,135,102 of NC_082641.1, read as the reverse complement.
ATAATCCTTCCCCTCAGGAATGTTACCTGACTTGGGCGCTGCCTTCCCTCCTCCCTTGGACGTTTGTCCTTGCGATTACAGGAATGGGTACCTGCCCAGTTCCTCTGGTCATTGGGCATGACGGTAGTTGGCCTCTCAGTATTTCCTTATCCAGAGAACCTGTCTCTTTGCCCTGTTGCTTATCACTTTTCAAGGGGTTCGAACTTCTCTCATGAATATGCCCTTCTTAGGACGGTGATCACCCTCCCCCATGGGGAGGAAGTTAGACTAAAAGGCCAAGAAGTTTGTGAGTACCTAAGGGAATTGCCTTTTGTAAGTTTCCCATGATAATTATCTCTTCAGCTCTTCTGCCACATCCTGTGCCCCAAGGCTACTGACAACCCTTTTCCAACCTGTAGAAGAGTCTGACTTTCATCAGGTGCCAATTCCAATCTGAAAGAATATTGATATTCGTGTAACACTGTGGTATCTCATTACCTTTGCACACACTGCATCTTCTTTTTTACTCCTCTCTCCAGGGAGTTGTTTGCTTTTTACTGTAGAAGCTTTGAAAGATAGGGGGTGCTGTCCAAGAGAGGGAGTTTTGGATCTTAATAACCATTTGCTAGTTGTAACTGTAATGTAGTCTTCTCTCCCAGGTAATTACTCTGCCACCCCAGTATCTCTTTCTACTAACCAAAAGGTTTCTAACTTTTTCCTCTTTCTTTCTCTTTTCTCTTATCCCCACCCCTTAGCATTCTGACCCAACTCCACAAGTCTGGGAAGAAAACTGAGAAAGTGATGGAAAAGGAGGATAATGTTGCTTTAGGACCTAGAGGGTTGCGATGTGGAGAGTACTAAACAGAATTAAAATAGTGACTCATCTCTTCCTACCTATTTCTAGCAAGACAGGTGCTTCTGGATGTCCTTTCCTGTGACTGTAGGCTGTCAGTCACTGCCTGTGTTTTTATCTGGTGAACGTCTTTTTTCCCCCAGAAATGTAGGTTTAATAGTAGTGACAGCTTTCCCCCTATGGTGACCAAAGCAACATTCCCCTATGTTTCTTTAGGATAAGCATGAACTTCTAGTTAGGGAGCTTTCCTTCTAAGCCTTAAGTTTTAAGGCCCATATTTCTTCTATTTCTGTATCATTTTGTTTTGCTTTTGTTTCCATGGTTACCCTTTGACCTTCCTCACCCAAATTCCAGCTGTTTTTGCTGATTTATAGTGACCTCTGTGACTTGTAAATGTTTTCCAGGTTCTAAATGGAATTTTACATGTGCTTTTGTTTTATCTAACACTTATGCGTTTCACAGATTTGTAAATTCTACTAAGTGTGTGGGGCTGAAAGGTGAGATACCTGAGGAAATTCAGCTTCTTTTCACCTGTTTTTTGGAATGTCCATGGAGTTCCGTGTATGCTGAGTGGATTTGGCTCAGAGTTGTTGGTATTTGCTTTAGAGAGGGTGCAGCTGAACCAAGTTCTCTTTTTCTTTCTGAGGTGTTGGTCTTAACTCTTAATCTGCTGAATTTTTTAAAAATATGTAGCACACACAGGTAGAGAGGAGAATTGCATTCCTAGCTAGGGAATTGGAAAGTTTCCAGGAAAGTAGTGCTGCTTAACCCCTTTATTGCCAACTATACCATACCTCAAGGCTTCAGGATATTCTGTCTTTCTCATTGCTCTTTATAAAAGAACTCTGTGGAAATGAGAGCCTAGGAGGAGCATTGCAATCCACTTCTCTTTGTGTCTGTGTATGTATATGGGGGTGGGTAGAGTGGGCGAGATTGCTGGCTTGCTTTTGTTACCCATGGCGTAGTTTTCTTGAACTACAGGCTAAAAGTGAACTCAAAACTGTTTCGCCTACTCCACCTTTTCTACAGTGTGTGTCCTCGGGAGCTCCATTAAGCATGCATTTTATAAAACTGCACTGGTTTGGACCTAGTGTGCCTGAAGGTATTTGTTTGCATCTGAGGGGTTACTAATCCCTTTAGCTGCTACATACCTTTCCAAGCTGATGGCAGGTTCTAATTACAGATCAACTGATGAGAACACAGAGCTCACAAATTGCCTAAGATCTGCTCTTTACCCTTAGAGGCATCTTGTGTGGAAGGGACACAGGGAGTCTAAGTTTAAACAGTGGTAGGGCTCGTCTTTTTAAAACATGTGGTTGTTCGAGATGCTAATGTGTGTGACGGCCAGGCTGTCTGGTGTTCCATTCCCCTTGGTTCTTCTTGAGTCTGTCTTCTCCTGGACCATGAGCTTATCCCTCGTCCAGCATTATACCAGTTCCTTTTGGAAGCCCTTAAGATGAAGGGAAATAAAAATGCTAAATGAACAGAGTGTCTTCTGCCTTTTCAGCAGTGATGAATGTGGGTGTCAGAGAGAATGATTTCTGAAATATGTGTAAGGGGAGTAAGTATAACCAGGATGTTAGGAAGCTGCAGAGTATTCCTGCATTTTACAGACTCCATGTCTTCTCATACAATCAAGAACTGATCCATTTTAAGAAAGACTATCGCATCTTGATTCAACTAGGAGCCTAACTTTGTAAAACATGAATTTTAGTGTGGGATTAGAAATAATAGAAGATATGTAATTTTTAAAATCTTGTTTCATTTTGGATGCCTATGTAAAATTATTGCTGTGTTGCAGTTTCATGCCCTTCTAAAAGCAAAGTGAGGGACTTCCCTGGTGGCGCAGTGGTTAAGAATCCGCCTGCCAATGCAGGGGACACAGGTTTGAGCCCTGGTCCGGTAAGATCCCACATGCCATGGAGCAACTAAGCCCATGTGCCACAGCTACTGAGCCTGCACTCTAGAGCCTGTTAGCCACAACTACTGAGCCCGCGCGCCTAGAACCTGTGAAGCCACCACAATGAGAAGCCCTCACACCGCAACGAAGAGTAGCCCCTGCTTGCTGCAACTAGAGAAAGCCCGTGCGCAGCAACGAACACCCAACACAGCCAAAAATAAAAAAATAAATAAATTTATTTTTAAAATAAATAAATAAAAGCAAAGTGAGAGTGAAAGTATATTTAGTTGTAGACCCCTGTTCATCCAAAATGAGAGCAAAGATGAAGGATGCCAGGCAGAATTTTAAACAAATATTAGGAAAGGTAGAGATTATGAAAGAAGTGGAGTTGTTCATGCAGATACCTGCTTCTTTAACTTTGATCCAAAAGGTCGCTGAAAACCAAGGAGTATGCAGAGAACTTTATACAAGTCATCTGTGTTTTTTGAAGTTGATAAACACAGGGATTACTTAGTTTGGAAGGAGGGAGGGGAGCCTACAGGAATGTTATTGAGACTTTGAGATGACAGAATGATACCTTAAAAATTTGCTCTCTGCCTGCCTGGTCTTTAAAGAGACAGCACAAGGATCCACTGGATAATGTTACATTTACTTGTCTCAAAGGAAATCCTCCCTCACAGGAGGTGAAACTGAGGGAATGCCTCAGAATTAAAATCTCTGCCTTGAGAGAGTCGTTAAATGTTGGGATATTTTTATAAAAAGAGTTGAAATTTTTATGACCTGTAAATTGTTTATTTAAAAAGCTAAGAGGGCGTCCCTGGTGGCGCAGTGGTTGAGAGTCTGCCTGCCAGTTCAGGGGACGCGGGTTCGGGCCCTGGTCTGGGAGGATCCCACGTGCCGCGGAGCGGCTGGGCCCGTGAGCCACAGTTGCTGAGCCTGCGCGTCTGGAGCCTGTGCTCCGCAACAAGAGAGGCCGCGACAGTGAGAGGCCCGCGCACCGCGTTGAGGAGTGGCCCCCGCTTGCCACAGCTGGAGAGAACCCTCGCACAGAAACGAAGACCCAACACAGCCATAAATAAATAAATAAATAAATTTAAAAATGGTCCACATCAAAAAAAACTTTAAAAAGCTAAGAAAATAGTAATAAGTGAGAAGTGATTTAACTTTGTTGATGGGCATATGGGTCAGAATAGACTAATTTTATTTCCTGTGTGATAAAATCACCTTTTGTTATCCCCTGGGGTGTTCAGTGTATTTTATAAATGGATTGCCACGTTATTCTTGGAGAGTGTTATATTTTCAGTGAAATGTAATAGAGGCTTAAAAGATAAGGTTATACCACATATGATTTAGAAGAACAGCTTAAAATCATGTTTATTAACAAGAAATATTAGGTATTATAGAGAAACAAAGAGTTTGTATATGCAGGTGGTGTTTTCTCTCATTTTATGTCTTAGCTGAAATCATTCATGACTACAAAAAGCATCCCCATATTGAAACAAACCTTGTGTTTTTCTTTATTATGTTGAGCCTTCTATTCTCAATCACTTTTGTCTGAAAGCAGTAGGAAAAAATTCACCTCTTGCTAACCAGCAAAGCAGCATTGGGTGTTTGCCCCTAGTTAGGGTTAGATGAGACAATGCCAACCTTCTTCCTGTGCCTAGCTGTCTTATCATTCCCTCCCTCTTTGTTTTTACTAGTGCCCTGCTGCTATAAGGACTGGTTCTAGTCCCTTGGATAGCCAGGCCTTTGGGGAATCAGGAGCAGTAAAAGATGCTTATACTAAAATCTCTTAAAACCTTGAAGCTAAAATTGAAAAGTAAAGAATATTTTAATCACTGTGAACATATCTTACCTTTTCTACCTGTCTTTTTTTTTTCTTTTTTTAACAAACACAGTTTTTCTAATCAAAGAACCTTTCTTAAGAAAGTAAGAGAATTACTGAAGGAAAAGGGGAATTGAGACCAGTATTTTAAGGAATTTTACCACTAATTACAGAATAACTCTGGGTGAATCATTGTTCTTTCAATTTTGAGATTCTTACTTCCATTCATTAGTAAAGCTTGCTATGAATGTAGTCTTAAAATTTTAGAGTTGGAAGGGACTTTAAATGTCATCAAGCCCAAACACCCACTCAGTGCAGCAATCCCTTCTTACAGTTGTAGGTTGGAAATTGGATAAATAAATGGAGGAGGCAAAAGCATAAAATTTTGGATTCTACATTTCCTTTAGTAAATTTCAGGATCTTGGAGGAAAGGGATTATATAAAAGGAACAGATACGCTAGAAGCTATGAGACTGAAAGGGAAAAGATTGAAGAAACTGACTCTGTTGCTTGGCTCTGTGACAATTAGGGAGTGTCAATTTGTCCTTTAAATATTTGCTTAAATTTCTTCCCTCCAAGAAGGGGGATGAAACAGATAAGGGGACACAAAAGAGAAAAATCATAAAGAATTAAGAGAAACACAGCATTCCTATGTGGAAGCATTGTTATATGGAAGATGGGAGATTCCATCCTTGATTGTGGTTGTAAGTGGTCTTTAGGCAGTAGCTACTTTGTCATTTTGTTAGGTAACAGATACAGGTAGAGTTTATAGTGTCCTAGATTAGTTTTTTGGATTTCTGATTCTGTGACTTATTCCCTGTTTTAGGAATAGTACTGTTTGAAAGCAATAGGATTTGCATTTTCTTTGAAGATTTAGCATACTTCAAGGATCCAACAGAGGTTGCTTATAAACCATCTTTGATCCTAAAGGTCACAGAAAACCAAGGTAGTAGGCTTATATCTCAGATATAGCTGCCTTTTTTTTTTTTTTTTAATGTTAGAACTTGAGGATCAAGTAAAAAGATAACCCACACTTGCTTTTTTTCCCCCCCCCCCCTGCCTAGAGTAGCTCATACTTTATTCAGGGGTCTTCACCTGTTTGTTTTGCCAGAGATCCTTTGGACATCTTTTTTCTTTAAACAGCTTTATTGGTGTATAATTAACATACAATAAACTGCATATATTTAGTGCACAGTTTGTGAACCCATTGCCACAGGCAAGATAACGAATATATCCATCACCCTCAACAGTTTTTTCCTGACCCATTGTATTCTCTCCTTCTCATTCCTCCTTGTGCCCCAATCCCCAGGTAACTAACCACTGATTTGCTTTCTATAACTATAGATTAGTTTGTATTTTCTAGAAGTTTATATAAATGGACTTATACACAATATGAACGCTTTCTTTTGGCTTCTTTCAGCATAATGTATGTTAGCTATATTAATAGATCATTCTTTTTTATTGCTGAGTAATATTACATTGTATGGGCTTACCATAATTTATTTATTTACTTGTTGATGGGCATTTGGATTGTTTCCAGTTTTGGTTCTTTTTTGTTTTGCTGTGAACATTCATGTACAAGTTTTTGTCCGGACATATGCCTTCATCTCTCTTTTGTAAATACCTAGGAGTGGAATGACTAGGCTATATAGTAGGGCTATGTTTAACTTTTAAAGAAGTTGCCAGACTGCTTCCAAAGTGGTTGTACCATTTTACATTCTCACAAACAATATATGGGTTCTGGTTCCTTGTCAGCTCTTGGTATGATCAGTCTTAAATTTTAGCCATTCTAGTGGGTGTGTAGTAAGTGGACAAAGAATGTCACTTGCCATTTCAGTAAACAAAGGATGTTGTGGCCATAAAGTCATCAGCCACTGTAGGAGTCCCTGATGGTGCACCCTGAGGGGAATTCAGGAAGGAGAAAAACAGGTTGCCAGCCACCAAGCCATCAGTCACTGTAGCTGTCCAGACTATGCACCCTGAGGGGAATTCAGGATGGAGAAAAACAGGATACTGGCCTTAGGTAGTTAAGATGCATATCAAAGGAATGATTTCAGTAAGCCCAGACTCATATCTTCCCATATACAGAAAAGCACTAAAAATCGTTAACTTGAGATGTCTGTTTTTTTGTGATTAGCAGTAATCTTTTGATGTTCAACTTCATGGTTTTTTTTTTCCAGCAAGAATTCCTGTATATCCCGGCTCCTCTCTTAAATCTTTGGAATAGTCCCTCAGAGCTATCTGAGAGGCTGCCATCCCATGCTATAGTCCTCAGTAAGGCCTCTGAATAAAACATAATTTTCAGCTTTTAGGTTGTGCATTTTTTTTTCAGTCTACAAACGGTATCTCAGTGTGGCTTTAATTTGCATTTCCTTAATGATGTTGAGCATTTTTTCATGTGTTTATTTGCTGTATATCTTCCTTGACGTGTCTGTTCAAAAATTTTGCCCACTTAAAATTTTTTAATTACAGTCTAAATACAAGTCCTTTGTTGGATATATGTTTTACAGATGTTTTCTTCCTCCTGTGACTTGCCTTTTCATTTTCTTAACAGTATATTTTGAAGAACAAAAATGTTTAATTTTGATGAAGTCCATCCAATTAATTGTTTTTGCTTTTTGTATAATATTTCAAAAATCTTTGCTAAAATCACAGTCACTAAGATTTTTCTCCTAAAAGTTTTATAGATTTAGCTCTTAAATTCTCCTCTTATCACTGTGGAAATGTCAGTTATATTCCACATGTTCTCTTTGGGGTGTAAATTTTCACCTGTAGACAAGACAGACCATTTCTGATACCCTTGGAATTGGGGACCTTTGAGATCTATTTATAGTGAAAGCATTTTCATCTCTTATGTGGTGTTAGAAACCTTTTGTTTTCCTGTACTCAGTGTTCTACAGGTTGTATAATGCCAGTCTTCCTATCTATAAATATTAATGAATGCTCATCATCTTTATAGATAGGAAGATTACTTCATTGCAGACTGGAAGGACAGGGAGTAATAATAACAATAACAGTAACAGTAATAATATTAGCACTTGTTTGTTGCATACTTACTATAGCCCTAGTGCTGCACTGAACGGCTCTAGATATAAGATAGGTACTATTGTTATTCCTGCTTTCTAGGTAATTAAACTGAAACTCAGTGAGATCAGCAACATGCTTTAGGTCATAGAACTGGAATTCAAACCTAGGTCTGGCTGATTTAAACACACGCACACACAGCCATCTTCTTATTCACTGCATTGTATTGACAGTTTACAAATGTCCAGTTTTTGCACTTGTTGTATCAAAGGGTATTCACTGTTAGGAATTTCATAGAAAATTTTGATGGTATATCTTTAGAGCCCTTTGACTACTGCAGTCTATTAAAACTGGACTCTTTTTGAGTTCAGTTAGTGGGAAAAGAAGTGCTGGGTCTAGATGAACAAAGTGCAGTGGCTAAATGCCTAACTGCGTTTTGCATTTAATAATTTAGACTTTGAGACCATTGCAGGAATCTTAATTAAACCTTTCTTAGGCATGTAAAAGTAGCTGTTAGAGTGCATGCAAAATCTACTTTTCCCCTGGCTCATGCGTTATTAAGAAGTTGTCTAAATTATTATTTTTTTTTAATGTAACCTTATCTCCTTTGTAAATAGAACAGCTCTAACAGCATCACCTGGCAGGAATTTTAGTTGTTTAAATTGCTGCGAGCAGCAACTAGTGGTGACACATAGGAAGGAGGAAGCTGTTGCTAGACCAGCTCCATAGTTATCTTTTGTATATTTTAGAATTGGCCCTGAAACAAATAAGGATTGCAAATGGTTACTAACTCTAGGGTCTCTCCTGAGTCTGGGGACTGCTGAAGTTTATTCTTTAGACCTGGCAGTTATTTGCCTGTGGTTAATAATTAAGACATTGCCACAGAGGTCCAGGTACCTGGAACTAGGATTTTCTGTATGATTGGTGGCAAAGAGTAGAGAATAGAGTTTCTCTTGTTTGTGTGAATCTACCCTAGATCCAAAAGGCTGAAGATCAAGAACCATGTGGTTGACCTATCAGTTTCAGTCCATGCTTTTTAAGAGATTGTAATCTCAGCCGTGTCTGTAGAAGAATAGGTAGGAAAAGCTTAAAGGCCATGAGCATAGACTTCAAAAGCTGTAGAAATTCAGAGAATTTAAGGAATTAAGTGGAAAGATTACTGAGCTGAGAGGCAGAAGACCTGTTTCAGAATCATAGAATACTGGAGGTGAAAAGGATGCTAGAAGTTATTTAATTCAAATCCTTTATTTTATAGACAAAGGAATGTGGGCCTAGAGAAGTGATCTGTCCAAGTTTACAACTAGACCTAGGACTAGAACCCCCATCTCTCACTCCTACTGAAATACTCTTTCCATATATTGCTACTTAGTTGGACTTTGCTACTAATTAACTGTGTGAACTCTGGGCAAGTCACTCTCCTTTTCTTGGTCTTTCCTTGTAAAATGAGAGAGTTAGCATTAATGATTTCAAAGGTCTATACTAATGTCCCAAATTCTACATAAATGATCTAGAATACAATTGTGGGCAATGCTAGTTAGCTTCATAGAAGATGAAGGCCCTGGAACATGAAGGAACATGATAGGCCCTGGAAGTAAATCCAGGGATTGGTAGAGGAGAGGGGTAAGGGGTTTCGTGGGGTGGGGAACAATGCGAACAGAGGCTCAGAGGTTTGAATGTATGGCTGTAGTAAAAAGAAATGGCCCGGTTATAGCAGTCAGGAGGATCAGTGGGAGATGAATCATTTAAGAAAGCCACTTCATAGAGATTATTTTATACCTGGGGAGGGCTTTTAGGTTCTCTTTCTGTAGAAACCCACAGAAAGCAGAATGGAAAAATTTGCATTTTGTAACATGTCACGATGCATGTTGATGCAGTTTTTGGCCTTGTGAATATGTGGTGGTGAAGAACATGAATAGATTAGTGTTAAGCTTCCAGCAAATCACTTCTGCTATCTAGATGGAGTTTAGGTAGTTAAGTTTGTTTGATTTCCATTCCTTATCCATTGTAAATAATCCAGTCTTCTCAGACTTTCAGTGATCATTCTAGATTTTAAAAGATGTGACTGTCTTCATCTGGATCTCAGCACTGTATAGTCAAATTGTGGGCTCAGAGACTTCCCTGGCAGTCCAGTGGTTAAGACTTCACACTTCCAATGCAAGGGGCGCAGGTTCAATCCCTGGTCGGGGAACTAGTATCCCACATGCCATGCGGTGCGGCAAAAGAAAAAAAAAATTCTGGGCTCAGGTGGGAAATTGTGGGAATAATCTGAGCCTATCTCTGGGACCTGTCATTTAATTCTAAACATACTTTAGCACAGTGCAATACTGGTTTTGATTGCATGCGTATTTGAAGTGTTCTTTAGTCTTCCATGAATGCACTATATATATATATATATATATATATATATATATATATATATATATATATAATGTGTGTGTGTGTGTATATATATATATATATGTATGTATGTATATATAAAGAGACAGAGAGAGAGAGACAGAATGATATCGAGGTCTCTTGAGGAGGGTGGGTCTTATCTCCCATCTAGCTTGTAAGGTATCTAAGAGTGGTGGTGTTTAACTCACATTAGCAATAACCTGTTATGTATTTTAGTTTTACTGTGAGTCTTGTGACTCTTGGGATTACTTTCAAGGCTCTCCATTTCTGTGGTCTAATGTAGGAGATTGACAGTTTTGAAAACATTAGTCCTCTCACCAAGGTAACTGTGAGGCAAAGAGAACCACTGATATGACTATACCAGACCATAAGAACTCTGTTGAGAAAAGATTTTTATTTTTCTCTAGAGATAGTGTCTTAGGTTTTGTCTTGTATCAAGATTTAATGAAGGAACATGTCTATCAGATTTAAAATCTGCATTATTTTACATAGCACAGGGCTGCCAACTTTTATCATTATAAATGAGAGCAGTATTTGACCCACTGCTCTAGGGATTGATAACATACATTTAAAATGAATAATTGCTAAGTCCCTATATTATTTGAATCAGTACCACAGTCTTTCATGGCTACAGAAAGGTTTACACAGAATATTAAATAAAGGAGACCAAGATGAGTCTTCAGGTCCTCAGGATATGTCTGGGTCTCCACAAAAAATGCTGCTGGCAGTAGGATTGCCTTAGTTTTTTCTCAAAGTCACATATTTCTGTCCATAGCTATGGAGTTCCTTTGATTCCTTCATTTGGCCGTAGAAGCAAAGTAGTTTTGGACTCTTCTAAAATTATTTCATCATGCTTTCATGGGGCCTAAAGAGACATTTTTAGTTTTGTTAGTTTTTGTGAAAGATGTGTGTCAGGCTCCCCAGGCATAGAGGTTTCTTGTGATTTCTTGATTCTGGTATTTTAAAAAGATGGGAGTTGGCCTTAGTTGGCAGCTCTTTGCATCCGCCAGGGCTTGTTCGTTACTTACTTCTAGGCCCATGGGTGACGTCTGTTTCCTGTGATTGAAACCACAAGAAGAAGTGGTGAGAAGTCTCTGTAGGATATGTCCTATCAAGCAAGCAGCAGGCATTGGGCTGCCCTCAAAAAGAGCAGTAGTAACTAAGCACTGTCTTTAAGGGTCCCTGAAGAGACCCTAGAAATGGTCTGACTCAGCCTCCTCATCTTAACATGAGAAGGCCACTGAGGCCTAGAGGTATTAAGTTGCTCAAGGTCATGTAATTAGGTAAGCTAGCTTTTAGACTCCACTAACTGTTCATTATTCTTTCTCACATTGCATTGTCATCCCTAAATTTTGTAACTGTGCCCTGCCAGAGTGTTGCCTTAAGCAAAGTACTACTGGAAAAGAGTAAATGCTGGTGGGCATTTTGAATATGAAAATTGGATGATACTTTGCTTTTCGATGCTGTGCTAATTTTGATACTCTTTTAAAATAATTTTTTATACTCTTTTTGAAAAGACATATACATACATTTTCAAAATAGCAAAATCTAAGAACCCCCAATTTTTATTTTTATTTCACTTAGTATTTGAATATTCTAGTCATTATCTCTATGCACAGATATTTTTACAACATTGCAATTACACTTTCTACACATTTTCTGCTTTTAAAACAGTGTGTCATAAACATTTTTCAGCTTTCTAATCTTTGAAAATTGGTACTTTTGTTTGAAATGGAAATTTTGTTTTATTTTGCTTTGACCGCACTGCACGGCTTGTGGGATCTTAGTTCCCCGACCAGGGATCGAACCCCAGCCCTCAGTGAAAGCATGGAATCCTAACCACTGGACCACCAGGTAATTCCCTGGAAATGTATTTGTATTATAAAAGTGATACACATTTTTCTAAGAAAATGTAGATGTGTATAAAAATAGAGTAAAACAATATCCTAACTCGTTTTCCAGAAATTTTAGTTATTTTTCAGTAGTTAGAACCAAAGAGAAAAATACATGGTACATGGAAGTGTCTTTGGAGCCTAAGTACTTTGGCATGAAATCTGTGATGTGTTTGCATTAGAACGTAGTTCCACACAAGTACGGTTGCTAGAAGTATCGGAAGTTTCTTGTTTTAACTCTTGCTTATATTTCTGGTTATAGAGGAGTAATGAGATTTCACCTCATGCTGTCTCCCCCCTCCCTTCCCCAGATTTTCTCAAAATAAAATCTTAATTCTAGATTTGTAAAAGGCCAGTAAATGTTTACTGTGGTTTCATAAGATCAAGTCTGGCTTTTTGAGTAGTAGTATAATTTTTGGATCAGTTAAGCTATTATCAGTAGGTCGTGATTACTTCTTGTATTCAGGAATGATGTGAGGATAGAAGAAGTGTAACCATCATTTAGAAATGAAGGGTTTGAGAATGGGATTTAAAACAAGGTGGCCTCATGCTTGGTGCCTGTTATGTAGAAGCAATATCAGCTGCAGGAACTTCCTGTCTGTCAGGCCTTTGGGTGTGTCATTCATATGCTCACCCTTGAGAAAGAGTAGATGTCCTGCTACTCACATCACAACATGGGAGGAGAAGACAGTTGCTACGGAGATTGGGAAACAGCATTCCTGAGTCATTGACTGTTTCCAAATGAATGAACAACACCCCTTATTTCTTAGCTTCTCTAAGCTAAGGCAGTGAAGAGAGAGGCCTGATAAGAAAGTAAAGAACAAGTATCAGTATTTAGAGCTTGAGAAGTATGTCAAAACTTTGGAAGAGTAGGTTAACGTTACTTATCGTTTTCTATATATGTATTTGAAAGTTTTATTAGAACCTTTGGATGTTTGAAAGGGAGGAAGCTTTGCTTACTCTGCCCTCTCACCAGATGACAGAATGTGTGTGCACCTCCTTCCTGACAGCAAAGGAGAGGGGCGTGTCTGCCACACCATGTGGTACTTGATAGGAAACTAGGACTTCTAGAATCTGAGCACTTTCTCTAGTGGCAACTTGTTTTCCCAGCCCTTGAGTGCTTTGTAGTGCAGGGGGCTGGCAGTTTGTTTGCATGGACATAGAGGAAGAATGCAATGTTCCCAGCCTGGTTTCCACCTGTTCTGCTGAGCTGGAATAGTGAAACCTGAGTGGACTGTCTTTCTTCCTCTAGGCTATCAGCTATCTAGGATGCGGGCTCTGCCAGTCCCAGGCTTCAGGATGAGCTAAGCTGGAGGCAAAAAGTTGCTTTCTCCTTTTCCCCAAGAGACTTGCCTTCTTGGACTATTAGAGAACTGTTCGAACGTAGTGGACCTGTCTCTCAGAGGATTGAATTCTAATATTAAGATAGTTTTTTCCCCTCATTTTAATTATAGTCGGGAAATGTGGTTTTTTGGAAAGCAGACTCTAAACAGTTTTAGACAGTCGTGAGGGAAATTGAGTTTGTTGCTTTGAATTTATAAGCAAATTGCTTCAAGTTTATAATTATTGAAACAGGGAATGGAGTACAGTTACCTAATAATGTTCTTTACATGGCCTTTAAAGAAAAAATATTTATTTTTGGCTGCATCGGGTCTTAGTTGCAGCACACGGATCTTTCGTTGCAGCAGGCGGGCTTCTCTCTAGTTGTGGCGCACGGGCTCCAGAGCATGTGGGCTCTGTAGCTGCAGCACACGGGCTCTGTAGTTGTGGCGTACGGGCTTAGTTGCCCCACGGCATGTGGGATCTTAGTTCCCCAACCAGGGATCGAACCCACGTCCCCTGCTTTGGAAGGCAGATTCTTAACCACTGGACCAGCAGGGAAGTCCCCTATATGGCATTTCTAACTTGTGCTTCACATGGGCCACTGCCTGGAATCTTTCTGGACTCCCTGGGTTGTATCAGGAAAAAGATACTGATTCTGGAAGGCAGGGGTAGATTGAAAGACGTCTTTTAATTAGGAATAAAAGATCTTGGACTCTCCTCTACTGTGTTTCCTTTGTTGTCTCTTGTATGAGTTGTCACAAATTTAACTCTGCAATACTGACTGTGGCTGTGGGGCTGCTGCAGCAGTGTGGAGCTAAGTGGATGGATGAGCTGCTAGAGTCTTACTTGCTCCTTAGCACTTTTTCCTTAGCAGTCATGGAGAACATGAGTGTGCCATCTCCATTTCTGGGGGTTTCTAGATAATTTTCAGTTTTCTTTCCCTTAAGCGCATTTAACTTTATAATGGTAAATTAGCTTTAGAGTTCATATTTTTCAATTTCTAGTCATTTTGTGCTCTTCTTTTAGACTTCCTTTCCTCTGATACACCTTTTTTCTATGATTTTCTTTTTTGAAGTGGGTACTCCAGTTCTACACAACTCCTGTTGAGGCTGTTGGCACTAGTAAGTAGTGATGTCAGAATCTAGTTTGTTTCTCTGTAAATGGTATATGAGGTATTGACTCATTCCATGCCATCCTTGGGCCATTATTTTAAAATGGAAGGGAAAGTTTCCTACATTTGAAGGTATCCATTATTTCCTTCTCTCTAGTTCTAATTGACTTCTCTATAAGGAGTGGGAATTGAAGGGCGTTTCATTGGTTCCATCATCATATATTATTTACCTTTTACAAAACACTTTGCAAAGCAAAGTGCTTTACGTCTATTTTATTATTCTTCACACAAGCCCTGTGAGACAACATAGTCCTAAAGATAGGAAGGCTGAAACTGTGGTGGATAAAAAGAAGAGCTTGGGACTTCCCTAGTGGTCCAGTGGTTAAGAATCTGCCTGCCAATGCAGGAGACACGGGTTCGATCCCTGGTCCGGGAAGATCCCACATGCCACAGGGCAACTTAGTCAGTGCGCCACAACTACTGAGCCCGCGCTCTAGAGCCCACGAGCCGCAACTACTGAGCCCACACGCCTAGAGCCCGTGCTCCGCAACAAGAGAAGCCACTGCAGTAAGAAGCCTGTGCACCGCAACAAGGAGTAGCCCCGGCGCGCAGCAACGAAGACCCAGCACAACCCCCCCAAAAAAAGCTTACCCTACCTTTACTGTCCTTTAGTGGAAATGTAGCAAATCTTGTGGCAAAGCTGGAATAGGGCTTGTTGGTAACTGAATTCACATCCATGTTATGACCCTCTGTTGCTGCACTGTCCTAAGGAACTGAATGTCAGTCCTGTGCTAGAATAAAAAAATGAATCAGAGCCAGACCCTGCTCTTTGTTCTCTTTGATTCTGAATGACAGGTACCTTACCTGTTCTTTCCTGGGTAGGTATATTAGGACTTGAAAGGAAACTGTTGTTGGCTGCAGTGAGACTTATTTCCCATTTTACCCATAGGTAGCCTATGTCTTTACTGAAGGCTTATTGCTTTTCAAAGGTGGTGGAAGACTCCCTAGGTGACATGTGTCCCATAATTGGATATTTTCCCCAAGGACAACTAACAAATATGTCATGTGGGCTGAAGCACCACTCAGGGTCCCCTGGCCTCATTCATAGGGAAAGACACTATTCTTGAAGGTTTGGTCTGAGCTGTCTATAACAATCGTACTGTACTGTCATAAACCTTAACTTGAAACTTTTCTTTAGCTTGTTCAATTTGCATAAAGTAATGAATAAGTGAATATACTGTGTTTAGGATGATGTTTTTAAACCTAGAGTGATGATAATTTTTAAAATATTTATTAAATATTGGACATGTCAAATGAACAAAGCATGGGTTCCTGCCCCCAAGCAACTTACAATCTGGTCCACAGAAACAGCTACAATAACGGTCTGAAGAAGAATCTGATATAAAATATTTAGAGCCTGACTTGGCTGAGTCCTTTAGATCTTTTTGTGAAATGATTGGCTATGGCTAAGTATACAATTTACAGATGAGGAACAACTTTTTCCTTATGCCATGTTGTAGGAGTACCGTCTCAACTAGTACACGTGTATATTTTACAAGAAGTTTTTCTGTAGTAATAAGAGCACAATTGCTTTTATAGAATGCTCTCTCACTCCATTTTATGATCTTAGTGGTCCCAAGAAGTGTGTGTCTGGTTTTGTTTTGTTTTTTAATAAATAGGGGAACTGAAGCATGAAGAATTAATGTGATTTGCTCAGAATCATGCTTGCAGTTGTTTAGCATGCCATAAGTAAAAATTAGGACTCATGATCTTTTTCCTTTAGCTAAAGTTCTAGATAAATTTTGTCAGTTTGCTTAATGTATTAGTTGCCTACTTTTACATGATAAACTCAACAGCTTAAAATAAAACCCACTTATTAGCTCACAGTTCTGTTGGTCAGAAGTCCAGCAAGGATAGTTTGGCTGGATTCTCAGAGTATCACAGGGCTGAAATCAAGGTGTCAGCTGGGCCTTTTCTCATCTGTAGGTGCTGGAGGAAAACCTTCCAAGCGCATTCAAGTTGGAAGAATTCAGCCTCTTGCAGGTGTAGCACTGAGGTCCCTGTTTCTTAGCTGGCTCTCAGCTCCTAGATGCTGCCTGTAATCCCTGCCATTTGGCTTCTTTTATGCTTAAGACAGAAATGGCATGTTGGATCCTTGTGTTTCTGACTTCTTACTCTAGATTTAAAGGGCTTGTGTGATTGGGTCAGAGCCCCATGGATAATTTCCCCTTCTTAAAGTCAGTTGTGCTAAATAATATAACCTAATCACAAGAGTGATATCCTATAATATTTACAGTCCTGATGATTATACAGCGTATGTACGTCAGGCTGGGAATCTTGGGGGACGTCCTAGAATTCTACCTACCACACTAAATATTTCCCTCACTCTGAATTAACCCATGAGCAAGTGTGGATGTCAGAAGAGGGAGAGGTGTGGATGTCAGAAGAGGGAGAGGTGGGAATTGAGTATATTGAGGCAGTGAATTGCATTGTGATTATAGGTGTTATGAGAAAAACCTGGGCCTCCTAGAATCATCAGAGCAGGGGCCAAGTGGCATTCACCTGTGGTGTTCTCCCTTAGCCAAGAGCTCAGATGTAGTTGTCCCCTATAAGTTAGCCTGAACAAAATCTTTAGAAAGTACTGAAATATGGGCTTGCTCTTATAGGTTTATATTACCCGTATGCTAGCCACATGGTTCATGAGATAAAAGTCCATGATTAACTGTTCCTGTGAAGCACATTGGTAGGAATTAGAAACACTTTTTGCTATGTAAAGTACTCTGTGATCAGAGTAATGTTTAATCATATTCTTTTATTAGATCTCTCCTAACCTCTCTTCTGCTAAGGACACTACCTAATTACCTTTTGTTAGGCTACATGAGTATCCTGTTCCAAGAGACTGTCCTTAATTGTCTGAGAATTCTATGCCCTTTTTGTGACTAGATGGAAAAGTTAAAGATTCGGGGAATTGGGTAGAAGTGAATCAGTGCCTTGGACGAATTTTCTTATATCCTTGAATTTATAATAAGACCAATTCTGTGACTAGGCAAACAGAGGGAACCTCTGTCCAAAAAGACTGCCAAGTTTAGTCCCATCGGCCCACTTTTAAAAAGCTGAAGTGCTAATAGATGCAGCCACCACCACCACCACCACAAATCCAGCTATGGAAAAGGAGTTTTAGATTTCATTTGCATTTATTATGATACTAATTGATCAGAGTATGTTTCAGACTCATTAGGTCATAAATTTATTTTAATTAGCTTGGCCTCATAGGGCATACCTTGGGATCTTGACTTTAATTTTTGGTTTCTTAGAGAAACCAAACTGTAAAGTGTCTAGGAAGTTTCTTATTTCCTGTAGATGGTAACCAAAAGATTTATCTTACCACATATTACATTAGGATGTGGTGACTGAATCAGAGCTTTGAATTACACTCTGGAAGGAGAGCGAAGGGACAGCTTTTCATTTTTATGTTGATTGATGGTCTTAATGCAGAGCAGTGCCCAGCCAAGTATATTTATTCCGATGCTATTACTTTTGATGCAGTGTACCTTTGAGCAATTTGTGTTAATTTAAGTAAGATTTGATAATACGGAGAATCTTTTAGAGGAAATGAATGTTATTTTAATAAATGCAGTTTTGTTAAGCTCTTTTCCTGTACCAGCTAATGACCTTCAGAAATTCATTTCCCCATCTAATTCTATTGAATAAAAAATTCCTATGGAATAAATGTTTTTCTGCCCCTTTAAAAAATATTTTATGCTTCTATCTATAATTGTTTGCATATAACTGAAAGATTATTATAAAAATTGAGTAACAAGCAAAAATCTAGACTATGTTTAAATGACGATATTGCCGCCGTGAGGAGGAGGCTCCCAAGAGAAAATAAACAGTACTATGTTGGAGTCATAGTCTGACTTTAGATTCTCTTGTGTGTTTACAAGGGCTCCTTCTGAGGGTATCTGTGGGTTAAGCCATGAGGAATGTAGGGGACCACCACAAAGATCCTGGAATCTTTGTCCTAGGGATTTCCTTTACCTCTTAAATGTGTTAGATCTCCTGTTTCCTGTATTTCAGGTCTTTCACTTTCTTGGTTTGCTCCCTCATTTTGGTGGAGCATATCCTACAATTGCTTCCTAAGGTGCACGGGGATAAATTTTTTGAAAGCTTCAATGTCTGAAAATATCTATTTTGAACTCACATTTGATGAGTAATTTGGTTGGGTATAGAATTCTAAGTTAGAAGTTTGTTTTTTTTTTCAGATTTTAAAAAGGCCTTTTTTCATTGTTTAGCTTTTTGTATGTAGTTTAAAAAATTCAAAGCTTCTCTGATTCCTTTGTATATGACCAGTTTTCCTCCCTTCTTCCCCGCCCCCAATTCCCCCAGCCGAACTGCATGGCATGCAGGATCTTAGTTCCCTGACCAGGGATTGAACCTGCTCCCCCAGCAGTGAAATTGCGGAGTCTTAACCACTGGACTGCCAGGGAAGTACCCCTTCTTTCAAACTGTAGAATTTTCTTTGTTTTCCGGTGTTTTGGAATTTCACCATGATATGCCTTTGTGTGGTGATCTGTTTCTGTCTTTTGTGATGGGAACTTATCTTTCAGTACTGGGAAATTTTTTTAAAAATTGACCTATAGTTGATTTACAATGTTGTTAGTTTCTGCTATACCCCAAAGTGATTCAGATATACATATGTATACATTCTTTTTTATATTCTTTTCCTTTGTGGTTTATCACAGGATTTTTTTTTTTTTTTTTTTGGCTGTGTCGGGTCTTTGTTGCTGCACGCAGGCTTTCTCTAATTGTGGTGAGCGGGGGCTACTCTTCCTTGCAGTGCACAGGCTTCTCTTGGCGGTGGCTTCTCTTGTTGCGGAGCATGGGCTCTAGGTGCATGGGCTTCAGTAGTTGTGGCACATGGGCTCAGTAGTTGTGGCTCGCGGGCTCTAGAGTGCAGGCTCAGTCGTTGTGGTGCATAGGCTTAGTTGCTCCACGGCATGTGGGATCTTCCCAGACCAGGGCTTGAACCCGTGTCCCCTGAATTGGCAGGCGGATTCTTAACCACTGTGCCACCAGGGAAGTCCCTATCACAGGATATTGAATATAGTTCCCTGTGCTATGTGGTAAGACCTTCTTGTTTATCCATTTTATATGTAATAGTTTGCATCTGCTAACCCCAGCCTCCCAATCCATCGCTCCCCCACCCCCCTCCTTGGCAACCACAAGTCTGTTCCCTATGTCTATGAGTTTGTTTCTATTTCATAGATAGGTTCATTTGTGCCATATTTTATTTATTTATTTTTATTTTTTTAATTAAAAAATTATTATTTTATTTATTTATTTTTGGCTGCGTCGGGTCTTCGTTGCTGCGCGCGGGCTTTCTCTAGTTGCGGCAAGTGGGGGCTACTCTTCGTTGCAGTGCACGGGCTTCTCATTGTGGTGGCTTCTCTTGTTGCGGAGCACGGTCTCTAGGCGCTTGGGCTCAGTAGTTGTGGCTCGTGGGCTCTAGAGTGCAAGCTCAGTAGTTGTGGCGCACGGGCTTAGTTGCTCCGCGGCATGCAGGATCTTCCCGGACCAGGGATCGAACCTGTGTCCCCTGCATTGGCAGGAGGATTCCTAACCACTGCACCACCAGGGAAGCCCTGTGCCATATTTTAGATGCCACGTATAAGTGATATCATATGGTATTTGTCTTTCTCTTTCTGACTTACTTCACTTAGTATGATAATCTCTAAGAACATCCATGTTGCTGCAAATGGCATTATTTCATTCTTTCTTATGGCTGCGTAGTATTCCATTGTATATATGAACCACATCTTCTTTATCCACTCATCTGTTGATGGACATTTAGGTTGTTTCCATGGCTATTGTGAATAGTGCTGCTATGAACATAGGGTTGCATGTATCTTTTTAAATTATAGTTTTTTTCTGGATATATGCCCAGGAGTGGGATTGCTGGATCATATGGCAACTCTATTTTTAGTCTTTTGAGGAACCTCCATACTGTTTTCCAGAGTGGCTGCACCAGCTTACATTCAGTACTGGGAAATATTCTTGAATTATTTCTTTGATAGCTTCCTCCTCTGTTCTCCTGTTATTTGGATATTGGACCTCCCAAACTGATCTAATTTCCTTACCTTTACTCTCTTATTTTTCCATCTCTGTCTTTTTGCTCTAATTTTGGGAGATATCCTCAAATTCTTATCTTCCAGCCCTTCTATTGAGTTTTCTCTTGAGTTTCTGTTCTTATGTGTTCAGTTTCTCAGGGTTCTTTTTCCTCTGAATGTTTCTTTTTAAAATGGCATTATAGGGACTTCCCTGGTGGTCCAGTGGTTAAGACTCCGCACTTCCACTGCAGGGGGCGTGGGTTTGATCCCTGGTCGGAGAACTAAGATTCCGCATGCCGCACAGCGTGGCCAAAACTTTAAAAAAACAATTTAAAAAAATGGCATTATAGGGACTTTCCTGGTGGCGTGGTGGTTAAGAATCCGCCTGCCAATGCAGGGGACACGGGTTTGAGCCCTGGTCCAGGAAGATCCCACATGCCGCGGAGCAACTAAGGCCGTGCGTCACAACTACTGAGCCTGCGCTCCGGAGCCTGCGAGCCACAACTACTGAGGCCCGCGCGCCTAGAGCCCGTGCTCCGCAATGAGAGAGCAGTGAGACGCCTGTGCACCACAACGAAGAGTAGCCCCCGCTCGCCACAACTAGAGAAAGCCCACGTGCAGCAACGAAGTCCCAATGCAGCCAAAAATGAACAAATAAATAAATTTAAAAAAAAAAAAGGCATTATGTTCTCCCTTGTGGATATTAATTTTTTTTCCTAATCTTTCTTTTTCTTGCATAGTCTCTGTATAATGAGTTGCTTTTTCCCCCTCTCTTATTACGATTTTTCCTCATGTGTTTGATAATCCTTGGTTGTCTGTTAATGTTTAAAAATGAGGGGCTAAAAAACTCATTGGAAACTCTGGATGCATGGGTAAGGTTTGTTAGCTGTGCAGTTTATTGTAGGCTAGCCCTGTCCAATAGAAATATAATGTGAATCACATATGTAATTTTAGATTTTCTAGTAGCCACAGAAAAAGAAAGAAAAAAGTGAAAAGAAACATGTGAAATTAACTTTAATAATAAAATTTTTAATCCAGTATATCTAAAACATTATTTTAACATGTAATAGATATAACAATTATTAATGTGATGTTTTACCTTCTGTTTTTTATATGAAGTTATTGAACTCCAGTTTTTATTTTACATTTATAGCACATCTCAATTTGGATGCTAAATTTTCATGAAGATACTTGATGTGTATTTAGATTTGAAAAAATTTACAAGTGAAAGGTAGATTCACATACCTAGCGTGTTCCAAACATATTGATACTTAAGTTTAACAATAACAATAAAATATTAGCTTTTAATTTTAAATTTTGATAAAATTAAATAAAATGAAAAATTCCTTTTTCAGTTGCACTAGGCACATTAGAAGTGCTTAATAGTTACCTGTGTCTGGTAGCTACCATATTGGATGGCACGGTTCATCTGCTTGGACTATGTCAGTAGCTTAATGTTGTTTTTCAGTTCCCCAGAGAAGGCTCTTCCAACCTTCTGCCTCAAGGATAAGGGTTTTGGGGTGCTGGGGTCCTGAGAAACTAGAAGGGGGAAGGTGCTGGGTGTCTCAGCTTATAGTATGCATAGATTAACTTACTCTTCTTTTTGGTATAGGATCTCTGCCCACAACTGTGCCTGGCATCCCCTGATCCAGAGATCTGTGTTTTACTCTCTTCTAAGAATAAATTTCCAGACTTCTGCTGGAGTAAGGGAGGGTAGTCTCCCGATGGCATGGGGGGAGGGGTGTTGGGGGGTAACGGAGGATCTACTGGTCCAACTGCTTCTTAAACAGCTTTCAAACCAATCTTATTTTTGGGCCTCCCCCTCCCTCCAACTGCCCATTTCTATAGGTACCTGGTGCTGCTAATTCCTGAGCCTGTTGGGATCCTTAAGTACAATTTGGATTGGTCATTAGCTTTTCCTACGGCAGGTTTAGGACTCAGTTTTCGTAGGTCTGTTGGGTCTTAGTCCCAGCTTCAAAAGTTGATTGAATTATGCTTTTCTTGTTCTTCCCAACCTTGTAGGCTCCTTCCCTCTATCATTTTTTTCTTTCTAAAAATTCCTTTTCTGTAGATGTAGAAGGGTTTCAAAAAGCGGGGAAATTTGATTCAGTCTACCGTCTTTTATCTGGAAGTTCCTATTAATCTGTATTCATGAGCAGATTTTGATATGCTAAAAAATTTCATTCCGTATTTATGCTTCCTTCAGTATCTATATTTGTAGTTAAAGGTTTTAGTATAGTTTTAGTGGAAGACTCAGTAGGAGGGACAGAACGATGAATTATTTAGTGAAGATAAGTAAGGGTTTATAGTTTGGGAGCAGAAAATAATTGATAGCAAACAAGGAGAAAGGTGAGTGTAGAAGCATTTAGAAAGAAGTAGGTGGGATCATTACAGACTATGTTAAAAAGCTTGAACCTCTGGGGCATAAGGCATAAATATAGCTCCAGTAGCATTTATCTTCAAGGTCTCCACTATTTTTAGTCCTTCTTACTTTTCATGAGCTAGGAACCTCTTGTTGCATATCTCAGAGAATCCACAAAACAGTTAATGATATAGTTAAAAAAAAAAAAAAAAACTTAACAAAGCTGTTTGTAAACTGTATGTTCAAGATCTGTAAGGAAAGCACACATAGTATTAAATAAGTAAATTAATAAACCCTCAGTATACTGTAACAGCAGGTTCCATTTCAGTAATGGAATTGAGCTTGCTGTTTGGGTGTTCTTTTGGGTTCTGAAACAGAATTTTGCCTGTAGTACTGTGGTTCACTTTGCTGGTAGATGCTGCCCTCTGTTGGAGTAGTTGAGGAAATGCATGGATCATTTTTGCTGTCCTTACTCAAATTGAGCACTAAAGCATGGATAATTTTTTTAAGGAATAAATCTGTTTCTAATGATGCACCAAGGAAAGCAAGGGAGACTGGTTTCTTCCTTCTTAAGAAAAGAGATGTTTACTTTTGTTTGTAAAGGCAACAGTTAGTGGGCATTAAATGGGAACAAGACAAGAATCTGGGGAATGCGAAGATTTAGGGCTTTGGAATCTGGAGACCAGAGTTCCATATCCAGCTTGCCCCTATTCATGTGACCTCAGTGATTTACTCCACCTGTCTGGGCTTCAGTTTCTTCACTAATGCAGTGAAGAGGTGGAATAGATTTGAGGGCTTTTGCAGGGATTGGTATTTTAGGAGAGCAGCCCCAGATTATGGTATTTGTTCATAGGAGATATAATGACTAAGTCTTAGGCTCTACCCTGAAGGAACTTAGTCTGGAAATGGCTAGAGGAGGCAATCAAAAGACAGTTGTAATCCACTTCTAGCGCTGTGAGACAGGCAAGTACCTATTTCTGTATACACACAAGGAGAGGTACCCACCCAATTAGGAGGTATCATCCTGTAGGGCCTGTTGGAGCTAGCCTTAAAGCACAATCTAGTCTGAGGGAAGCAGCAGCCTAGAGAAAGTCTGGGGTTGTGAGACAGCAAGATCTATTTGTGGACCTGCAACTAGTTAGGATGCCCAGAAGATAGAGTTTGAAATGGAGGGTTTGTTGAGAGATGAGTCAAGGGAGAGAAGCCATAAGTGTCATATGCCATGCTAAGGAATTTGGATCTTAACCTGAGGGCAGTAGGGAACTATTGCAGGGTTTTAAATGGGAAATAACATGGACAGCTTGGCATTTTAGAACGATTACTCTTGGATATAGTATATAGAATGGATTTTGTGTTGGGCAGACGGGATTGAAGGCAAGGAGATCAGTTAGGAGGTTATTACAGTAAATCAAACAGGAGATCATAGTGGCGTGAACTTCAATAATGGGGATGGAGGGAAGAGAAATAAGAGTCTGCAGACAGAAAGAACAAGTTGCTGGTTTGTTGTTCTTTAACTTAAACTGCAGCTGAGATTGATTCATTAGACCCAGGTTCTGTTACCTACGTTATATCCATCCCAGAATTGTTTGGGTTGTTGCTTGGTTCTGAGGGAACATTTTGAGTTTGGAGGACAAGGTTCTGGAAGCACTTGCTCTAGGAGCAAATAAGTTTAACCTTGGCAATGGCAACCTAACTATAAACATTCATTCTTTTTGTGGCTTGTTTCACCTCTGTGTGTCAGGTGACTTAGGGTGGTGACAAAAGGAACTGTGAGTCTCCTTGGGTGTTGCTGTCTCTGCTTCATCATCCTTCTGCCTTTGCTGCCCTTCTGCCTTTACTTTGTGTAAACAGCACACACAAAGTAACTTTAGATTCCATTGACACTGAGCAAGGATCATATGGTTTCGGGTGAGTGATTAGCATTCCATCAGTAGAAGGTTGACCTCCTCTGGACCGTGGAGGGCAAAGTTAAGATTCACAGTTCACACTGGATTTAACCGAACTCTGACATGGCGCACATGAACATAAAGACATAGATTTTTCTCGTCTGTAAAAAGGTTGGTAAAGTAGTTTTGTGACAGTGTCAGAAATAGTTTTTCATTAGTTGAGGAAGGTTCATCAAGAGGCATTTACTATACTCTTCTAAGGACATTAGCAAAAATAGATATGGTTTAAAACTAAGTATTAGAATGAAGAGTTCCTGCTTTCCTATACCTGCTTGTTCAGATTTTTGGGGGTAAAGTGTAGCACATATACAGAAGAGAATATAAAACATACAGAATAATTATAAACTGAACATCCATGTAACCATCATCCATATCAAGAAATAGAATATTATTGTAAGCACCCCTGAAGCCCCCTGTCCCCTTCTGCAGTCATTACTCTTCCACCCACTTCAGGTAACCACTGTTTTGCCATATGTGGTAATCATTCCCTTTATAACTGTACATCCTAAATAATATAATTTAGTCTTGCATGTTTTTAATCTCAATGTAAAAAAAATAGTACATTCACTTTTATGTTTGTGAGTAGCTGTAAGTTCATTCACTTTCTTTGTGTAATTGTTTTCCACTCTACCATTATACGAGTTTATCCATTCTATTCTTGATAGCTATTTGGATTGTTCTCTGTTTTATTGATAGATATTACAGTGTTGCTGTGAACATTCTTGTTATACACAACCTGCTACATATGTGCAAGTTTCTGAAGGGTAGATTTATAGGAACTGATATGTTGAATTGTAATATATCTGCATATTTTAACTTTACTAGATCATGCCATACTGTTTTCCAAAGTGGCCATAGCAATTTACATTCACACCAACAGTGTGGGAGAGCTCCCGCTGCTCTGTGACTAGACAGACACACATGAAAATTTTTGCTAGTCTTGAGTGTGAAATGATATCTCGTTGTGGTTTTAGTTTGCATTTCCTTGTTTACTAATGCAGTTGAACACATTTCGTAGGTTTATTGGTCATCCCATTTAGAGTTTTTTCAGTTCTCCACCTTTTTTTCCCCAAAGGGTTATTATATTTTAGTGACCTTAAAACTCCTGCCCCTTACCTAAGGGAATGTGCTAAGGAATAGTCTGGCAGAAATCTAGCATGTGGGAAGGGAGCCTAGATCCTTTCAACTTATTTTCTCCTCTTTTTTTCCCCAACCCATCTGGTATTTGGGAGGTTTCCTGGCATTTCACTGATCCCTCTTCCCTTTCTTCTCCCTCGTTTTTCCTGTTCGTAGACTCTGAAGCGGCTCATGGCAGATGAGGTAAGGAAATTTTGTTCAGCATGTGCATGGCTCATTTCCTACACTATGATATTTACCAGTTGCAATAACTGACTTTCTATAACTTATAAACGTGATATGGGTTCTATTCTCATCATCCCAAAGCTTTTTCCTAACTCTTTGCTCTGTTTGACCCATTGCATGCATTTCCCTGGCACATTCATTGGCTTCCAAGGTTAGGCATGTTCTTTAAACTCCAAGCTGACTTGCTGTCTGGATGCCACTCGTATCATCTGAAGCCCCAGAATGCTTGCAGATATTTACTGTTATTTTCAATCCGGTAGTGCCGATAAGCTGCAGCTTATCGGTAGCTCTTTTTGAATCAAACACTTGTCCTTGCAGTTTAAGGAGTGGTTCATGAGCATTTGGTTGACAGAGAGATGACATATATACCCCTGAAATAGATTATATTCTTTGCAAAGGGGATTTTTTGGAGAATATGTA
Organism: Balaenoptera ricei; assembly: GCF_028023285.1. Classification (NCBI taxonomy): domain Eukaryota; kingdom Metazoa; phylum Chordata; class Mammalia; order Artiodactyla; family Balaenopteridae; genus Balaenoptera; species Balaenoptera ricei. The sequence continues at coordinate 119,108,602 of NC_082641.1, read as the reverse complement.
CTGAACTTTTGCTGCTTACATAACACAAGTGCTATGGAGTGTACAGAAGAAAGAAAAAGGAATGGTTCCTGGTTTTAAGGCATTTCCTTGTTTCTTGTATATGACATATCTAATATTAAAATCTATGGTCACACTTACCTCTTGAAGGGAGAGATCCTCTGAGGGCCTGGCCATATTTATTATTGGATAGCTAGAGGGAAACAAAAGGCATTTTACTGAGCACTCTGCACATGAGGTGCTTTCAGTTCTGTGCTGCTAGAGGGCTTAGAAATGGCAGGGGAGCTAAAGAACAAAGTTTTCTCTTTGTAGAGAGTTTCCAATTCTTAACACTTCATTCCTCTTATCTTTGGATGAAGGTGAGAGTACAGTCAGTGTAGTAAATTAGGTACAAGGAAGACTGGTTTCTCTTTTTCACGTCAGAAGAGCCTTGAACTGGCCACAAACCAGAGGAACCATGTACGTATAAGAGGTTAGAGGCTATTTGATGTGTGCTTTGTTGTGTAAATGAAAATGGATCACTGCTAATACTTTTTTTTCTTTCTCAGCTGGAGAGATTTACCAGCATGAGAATTAAGAAGGAGAAAGAAAAGCCTAATTCTGCTCAGAGAAATTCTTCTGCATCATATGGGGATGATCCCACAGCACAGTCATTGCAGGATGTTTCAGATGAGCAAGTTCTAGTACTCTTTGAACAGATGCTGGTAAGTTTCCCGCCCCAAAGCATTGCTTCTTCTTGAAAATGCTTTTACGAGCATGATGGGCCCTTTTTTGTGTACAGTCCCCCTTAACTATCCTTTAATTACAAAAAATTCCAGGCTTAACAGAGAACTTCTTAATAGCAGTCCCATTAATGAAGGGACTACATACACAAGCGGCAGTCCGTAAGATTGGAATCTATGAATTAGGCTCGGAAATATCTGATCACTGACCACCTTGTTAATGTCCTTCAGCCCAGCAACACTTTAGCCACAAAGACATAAAATGAGTGGGCCAGCTCTTGTGGTAGTGTGATGACCACCTTTGGGTTAGCCAGAGTAGATGAAGTTTTAAAACATTCACAACAAAATCTATACAGAGAAGAAGCTGAGTGACTTCCCTGGTGGCGCAGGGAATCCGCCTGCCAATGCAGGGAACACGATTCGATCCCTGGTCCGGAAAGATCCCACATGCTGCCAAGAAACTAAGCCCATGCGCCACAACTACTGAGCCTGCGCTCTAGAGCCCGTGAGCAACAACTACTGAGCTCGCATGCCACAACTACTGAAGCCCGTGTGCCTAGAGCCCGTGCTCCACGACAAGAGAAGCCACCGCAATGAGAAGCTGCGCACCGCATCGAAGAATAGCTGCCGCTTGCCACAACTAGAGAAAGCCCGCGCGCAGCAATGAAGACCCAACGCGGCCAAAAATAAATAAATAAAAGGAAAGGAGGGAGGGAGGGAGGGAAAGAAGAAGCTGAGGAATGGAAAGGCATTGTTTGCCCGAGATCTTCTACTTAGTGGTGAATCTGGAAAGAGAATTCTGATGTTACAATCACTAGAAGACCTTTAAAGGTTGGGGCTGAGGTCAGTTCAATAATGAGCTGTGCATGGATGTGACTGACTTTGCTGTCTTCAGTGAGGACCATTGAGTGGGGAGGACCCTGAGTGAATGTCCACTAGTGCTAAGTCTTGGAAAGTTTTGAGTGCATGCTTATAAGGTTTCATAAGACCTATATATTAACTTGGATTTATGATCTCAGATTCAATTAGAGATTAGTGGCAGGCCTAACTTAATTAAAAGCATGTGCTTAAAACCCTTAAAACTGAGGCCTGGTACCTGTGGTAGTCACCACTCAACCAGTACTACTATTATTACTTTTCATTGAAGCTTTCAGTTTGTCTCATAATAATCCAGGTGTGTTAAGAGTCTAAGAGTATGATCTATCAAGACAGTCTCTTGGCCTTGGATTGCAAATTTAGATGTCTTTAGGGCCAAGGGAGGAAGCATAAATAAGTTAAGCAGGCTACATAGAAGATGATAAAAAGGAGAAGGGACTGCAGTAAAATGAAGGACTTTTGGCATTTTTGATAAACTCCAGCCACAATTCAGTTCCAGTAGGTTTTGTAGCATTCCAGTTGGGAATGCTAGCCCAGTAGTGCCAGATATTTCTATTTTTCAGAAGAAACCAGAAATCTCTATTTTTTTAAAAAAACAAAAATTGTTTTTTAAAAAACAAAGATCATAGCCAGCATTCAGATTTCCCTAATTAGGTCATTTAAAAAAAAACAATTTGTTTGTTCAAATCACAATTCCAGGTAAGGTCCATTGTGATATTCTACTAAGTTTCATTTGAACTATAGGTTTTCCTCCCTCTCTTTAATCCTTGCTCTTGTTATAAAAAATTTGTTGAAGAAACTGTTTGACCTGTAGAGTTTTCCATAATCTTAAATTTGCTGATTGCATCCCTTGGTGCTATAAATTCATATTTTTATATGAAGTCTCTCAAATTTAAAATGTTGAGCTACCCAGACAAAACATACTTTATCTTTGGGTCTGATTCAACCTGAGGGCCAGTATTTTGCAACTTCTTTGTTCAATTTATCTGTAAAAGGAGGAAGAAAGCACCAGGAATTGAGTCAGAAAGAAGTCAAATTATTACTGTGACAATTTGGTGATGGTGATTCCTTCACACATCACACACATACACAAACACACACATGGGGAAGAAATTGAATATATCCTTTTTTTTCTCCTATGCTTTCCCCATTTCAAATAATATTCTGGACTTGTTAGGGTTAAACTTGTGCTCACAGAAATAGGAGGCTCAGACACATGGTTATATATGCAACAGGGTCAAGCAGAGCCTTTCCCCCAGTAACACACTCCAGGTTATGTCTGTTGAGGGAATTTGTCACAGTTTCCAGTTCTTTCTTCATGGGAAAGGAGTTTGTACAGGGACTTAGTTAACCAGGGGTAATGGGTGTCTAGGGCCTAGAGTGGTGCAGATTTTGCTGGTGTTTGCATGATGCCAGTCATCCAGTGCTTCAGTCTGAAGAGATTATTAAGGTCCATCCTAAGTGCAGAAAATACTATGTTTGCTTTTCTTTCAATAATGCAAAATATGTTTTCCCTCTATATTGAGAGTTCACTTTTGTTAGGAAAAAATTTAGTGTATGTGTATAAAAATGTCTGTTGGGATTTATAATAAAATGTTAACCGCATTTATCCCTAAGAAATTCCCATCATCTATAATAGCTTAAGTCTCTAAGGATCAGGAAAATTTATTTATTCAGTAAGTATTTAGTGTGTTCATCTTTTTACTAAGTATACTAAACATTAAACATTGAAAACTTGTAAGGAATTCAAGGCAATTTTTCCCCCTTTTTTCCTCCCGTTTCTAGTTGGATATGAACCTGAACGAGGAAAAACAGCAACCTTTGAGGGAGAAGGACATTATCATCAAGAGAGAGATGGTGTCCCAGTACTTGCACACCTCCAAGGCTGTGAGTCCTGGGGCAGGTACCCATGACATGGGAGACTGTGCCCTTATCTTGGACCTGTTTGTTTTGCTACTTTTATAGAACATTTCATGTCCACATCAGTTCTATTTCATTCTTTCATATAAACCTACTCATTTTTTACTCTCATTTGAGTTACTTTTCTTACATAATTTTGCTTGATTCGATCTTCATGAAGTATGTATGGGTAATGGGAAGGAAATTCTGAGTCTCACATAGTTTGGTGGTATGTGTAATGGGTGTTTGCCCTCATATTGTTTAAACTGTTAACTAATTCTGGTCCAATTTATGACTGAGTCCAGTGCTTACTAATCTCTATATGCTCCTTTCCAGGGCATGAGTCAAAAGGAGAGCTCTAGGTCAGCCATGATGTACATTCAGGAGCTGAGGTCGGGCTTGCGGGATATGCCTCTGCTTAGCTGCCTGGAGTCCCTTCGTGTCTCCCTCAACAACAACCCTGTCAGGTGAGGATTCTGAGGTAGTAACAGGAGTGAGAGCCCAATGTTGGAGCTCACTGGTGGGGATTAGAGATCAAAGGAGTCAGGGAAGTATGAGAATGTTTTGGATTGGGAGTAAAGAGTTGCCAGGATACACTTTATTTTGGTGGATATTTATTGATTTGATTTGATATTGCATCGTCTTTGTCTCTTCCTTACAGTTGGGTGCAAACATTTGGTGCTGAGGGCCTGGCTTCCTTGTTGGACATCCTTAAACGACTTCATGATGAGAAAGATGAGACTGCTGGGTGAGGACTTCCAAGTCTTGGCATCTTCTAGGTAGAGGGTAGTAGAGGACTTGGCTGTTTGCTCTAAAGGAGAAAATGGCAGTTAAATGGAAAGTTATGGACTAGGATATTATGCTGTTAGCTGAGAATGGGGTTTATCATAGGGGTGACTGGAGAATGAATGATGATTATAGGTACAGGAAAAGGAGGAACTTAAATTTCACGGTGAATAACACAAGATATATACCACATAAGATTGTGAGTCTCCCAGCACAGGTTCTTATCCAGTCTGGAAATAGGGTCTGATTGAGTCTAAAGCTCTCCTGTGATCTGGTCTGGGTCATATCTCATTTGGAAGTCTTATAATACACTTGATCAGTTTGGGACTAGCTTTATGATAGTCTTCAGGATTGGAATAATTCTGGGGATACCTTGCACTGTCTTAGGTTAGGCTACGTTGAAGCCAGCCTGACCCAAAATGATTTCTCTACTTCCTGGGATCTTTCCAAAACAAAACACAGGACCTCTACCTCCTGAACGTACAGACTTGAAACCTCTGACGCAGTGAGGCAAGCAGTAATAGGTGGGATGTTATCCTGATAGAATTTAGCCCTTAGGAGCCTACAGGGAGTTGAAGGGAAGATTTTAATGTAATACTGAATTCTTGGTTTATGAGAGGATTAACCAATGGTTCTTTCTTCAGCTACCTCTTTTTGCCAGTGTTTTAAGGTAGAGTGCTATGTGCTAGAATTTACTCAGCTACTAGTTGGGAGTGTTCCTAAGACCCTTGTTTACAAGATTGAAAAGTCAAATGGGGGAGGGGTATAGAATAAAGGGACTTCACTGATTATGTCTTCTACGTGCAGAAGCTACGATAGCCGTAACAAGCATGAGATCATCCGCTGCTTGAAAGCTTTTATGAACAACAAGGTGAGATATTTCCCATTCTCATTCAACCCCCATCGTGACCGCTGTTTTTTCTCTTCTGTTGGCAAACTCAAAAAAAGACCTAGGAATATGAGGTTCAAGGCTTCTAGCTTTCCCTTTTAGTATCGTAACTTTTTGATCGCCACATACACATACTTTTATGGATCTTTTCCCTCAGTTGTAATGTCTGTTTCAGAGGATAGGCTTAATTTTCTTCTTCTGTTTATACTTTCTTTTGCTAATTCTTAAATTTCCTGACCTGTAGTTATTATTTTTGGAAGGTTTACTTTATTTTCGTCTTATTTGTTGTTGTTTTTTCCCCAGTCTATTCCTACTGTACAATCTTTTCTTCCTTCCTTCCTTCCTTCTTTCTTTTTCTTTCTCTTTCTCTTTCTCTCTCTCTGTCTTTCTCTTTCTCTTTTTCTTTTTTTGTCTGTTTAGTATTTCAACTTAGGGAACCTACAGTTATTTGTTCCTGAGTGCAAATCTGTCTTCCTCACTGTTTAATTTTGTTATAATTATTCCACTGGCTTAGGGGGAGCATTGAAAAGAAACATAAGAATCAAAGTTTTTATTCTTGGAAGACATAGAATTCTGTTGTGTCTGCTAGAAAATTATTTTGCTATGCTCATTTCTGTTTAGCTATATTGGAAAAAGTGTTCTACCCTATATTAGTTTGCTAGGGTTGCTATAACAAAGTACTACAAACTGGGTGTCTTAAACAACAGAAGTTCATTTATCTCACAGTTCTAGAGGCGATAAGTCCAAGATAAGGTGTTGATAGGTTTGGTTCCTTCTGAAGGCTGTGAGAGAGGGTATGTCCCATGCCTCTCTCCTAGCTTCTGGTGTCTTGCTGGCAATCTTTGACATTCCTTGGCTTGTAGATGCATCACTCCAATCTCTGCTTTTGTGTTCACATGGCGTTCTCCCTGTGTGCACGTCTGTGTCCAAATTTCCCCTTTTTATGAAGATAACCATTATATGGGATTAAGAGCCCCCCCTACTCTAGTCTGACCTCATGGTAATCTAATTACACCTGCCAATGACACTATTTCCAAATAAGGTTACGTTCTGAGGTAATGGGGGTTAGGACTTAAACATACGAATTTTGGAAGGAACACCATTCAATCCATAAGAACCCGTAAACTTGTCCTTGGTTAGATGCTCTCATTTTTAAGCCTCCCTTTTCTCTTTTTGTCCTACCAGTTTGGAATCAAGACCATGTTGGAGACAGAAGAAGGAATTCTGCTGCTGGTCAGAGCCATGGATCCTGCTGTTCCCAACATGATGATTGATGCAGCTAAGCTGCTTTCTGCTCTTTGTATCCTACCACAGCCAGAAGACATGTATGTGACTGGAATTATTTCTCTTCTCTATTTTTTTTTATCGTCTTCCTTAGTCTAGAGGAATATTAAGTTGCTTGGGTGTCCACTTAGTCTTAAATACTAGGTGAGACTATATTTCTTACATGAACACTGTGTATCTTAATATTTAAGAAAGATTGTTAAGAGATGGAAGCTGTTCTGCATGTACCACTGGTTATCAAAGGTACAGCAGGATCTCCTAGATCTCCATTAATGTCTGTATTGTCTAGGACAAGGATTTCTTTTTACATTTTTTTAAAATTCAGAAGTAACACAACATTATTTTTAAAATTCAAACAACATAGAAGTATATGAAGTACAATTTAACAACGTCATCCCTTTGGCAAACCCTATTCTGCAGAGGTAACCACTGTTAATGGTGTGGTACAGTCTCACAGATCATTTTCTAGCACAGACAAATATTTACTAAATTCTAACACACCTGCCACTCCAAAAGATGGTTTCTTAGAATTAAGGAAAGATGGCTTATGCCTATAAAACCAATCTCATGTATAGGATAGATTTTTTTTTTTGTGGAGGGGTTTGGTTTAACAAAAGCTAAATCATACCACCATTCTTTTCAGCTTAACAGTAGCTCTTGGACATTCTTCTCTGGCAGTACTTCTAGATCTATCTTATTATCTTTAGTGGCTGTTTAGCATTTCATACGCTGTATGTCCCATAATTTAATGATTCCTTCATTGCTAGACTTTTAGGTAGAATTTTTTTTTAGCACATTCTGACCCCTGCTCCAGATGATAAAAAATTTTATTATTAATTCTTGTGCATACATTCTTTGTACATATATTATTTCATATTTATGTGTTTATGTTAGATAGATTTTCTAGAAGTAGGCCAATGTTATGTGCATTAAAAAATTGGTACTGTTAAATGCCCCTCCAAAAGTTGTACCAATTTATATGCCATAGAACATGGGGTCTTAATTTGGTAAATATAGGTAGGAGTCTGGGGCGGATTTTAGGGAGTGCATTTTTCTGAAGAGATGGTCCTTAGTTTCCTGTTGATCTGGCCTCTGCCTTAGGTGATGAGAAGAATAATGTGAGAAATCCAGAACATTGATAATGTCTGTTTCCTAACTGATCTGTGCCTCTGTATAATATACCTGTTGTGTACCTGTCTGTGTCAGAGCACCTGACCAGTTCTCTCCCTTTCCTTACTCTCTGGCAGGAATGAAAGAGTTTTGGAGGCGATGACAGAAAGAGCTGAAATGGATGAGGTGGAACGTTTTCAGCCACTGCTGGATGGATTAAAAAGTGGGACCTCCATTGCTCTCAAGGCATGTATACCTATGAAACTTGGCCCAAAAGTAGAATTCAAGATAGAAAGACTTAAGTTCATTTGACCTTTTAAGAGAACACGTGGAGTGGTTACCAATGATATGTATTTCAAAGTTCTTTCTGAAGGGAAAATGATTACCCTTCTCTCCAAGAAGGCAGAGAAAGAACTGTTTTCCTCATTATGAGATGGAAAAAAAGGCATGGTATTTATTTACAAGCTAGAAAAATCAAGGCCTAGAACAAATTATACCATAGAATCCCTGGAATACTTTAGACCTCTGAGCTCTCCAGACCTGTGTTTAAACCAAGTTGTATTGCTATATATAAGGAAGTCATTCTTGTAGTTTTTGTACTGAATCTTCTAGGTTATATTTGGGGGCCTCAGAATGCATGTAAAGAGAATGGAATCTTGATCTCTAGGAGTTAACATTGACACAGCTGCTGAATTTTCTTATTTTAGGTGGGATGCCTACAGCTGATCAATGCTCTCATCACACCAGCTGAAGAACTTGACTTCCGAGTTCACATCCGAAGCGAACTGATGCGCTTGGGGCTGCATCAAGTGTTGCAGGTGAGATGCAACACTTCATTAGAAAGGCTGGGCTGGTTCCTTCCTGCTCTTATAACCCCATCATCCCTGGGATGACTTTGGTTTTCAGTTTAAAAACCAGGTTGAGGGAGTGCCTTGGTGGTCTAGTGGTTAGGATTCAGCACTTTCACTGCCGTGGGCTGGGTTCAATTCCTGGTTGGGGAACTGAGATCCCGCAAGCCATGCGGCACGCCAAAATTTTAAAAATTTAAAAAAAAAAAAAAAAAACCAGGTTGAAATGTTTGGGGTTTTAACCAGCATAGGACACTTTTGGGTTCCCCGGCCTATACTTTTGCTGTTGACAGGACCTTCGAGAGATTGAAAATGATGATATGAGAGTGCAACTAAATGTGTTTGATGAACAAGGAGAAGAAGATTCCTATGACCTGAAGGGACGGCTGGATGACATTCGAATGGAGATGGAATATCCTTTTACTGACTGGGTTGAAGACACAAGACATTCAGTTGCATTCAGTTGTAGATCCCTGTAAGAAATGGTGTGGAGTTGATGACTTACACTAGGGCATTAGCCCTGTCTTCTTTGTAGATTAGGCAGGTGCCTTTTGATTGCCATTGGATATATTTACCTCAGTGTGGACCAGAGAAGTTGGGAAAGGTGATCTGAGGGTTGCTCAACATGGAAGCAGCCATCAAAATTAGTATAGACCTCCTAGAACATGATAGCTTAGCTTATTAAGATGTAGAGCTGGTTTCTGGAGAACACAGACAAGTCAGGGAGTGAGGTTGTAATTTGCTCTCTTGTATGTGTCCATGAGACGGACAGGGGGAGTAATTTGGTTACCTATTGATACTTGCCCCAAGTGCCTTTAAGGCAGTTACCTTTTTGTGTCTGTCTACTGCTCGATTTTCAAGCCAAGTACTAGGAGTTTTCTGTCTCTGTGTATAGTACCCCCTGACTCACTGGACCCCTGGCCAAAGAAAGTTTATAGAGCTTCAAGTTTAGGGCAGGGTTTACAGGAGGAACAGCTGTTAGAATAGAAGTGCCATCTTGCTACTTCTCCCGAGAGTTGGGCAAGCTACCTGTCAAACATAGTTTCTAAATATATGCTTTCCTTAGCCTCTTCTTCTTTTCCACTGATTTAAATGAAGTCTTCCAGATTCTCTTAAACACAGTGAAGGATTCAAAGGCAGAGCAACACTTCCTTTCCGTCCTGCAGCACCTACTCTTAGTCCGAAATGACTATGAGGCCAGGTAAGATGGTACACCTGTGGAAAGTTTTGAATTTGAGCCTAAGTGGAGAGTGCAAAATTCTTAAATTCAAAGATTGTCTGTAGAGAGGAAAGGAAAAGACAAAGACATGGATTAGAGTTCATTTTTAGTTTCAGACATAAAGGGAGTTGCCGGTTGTCCCTTTAATCCAACTGAAAGGCATCTCTATGGAAGAGATAAGAGTGTATAAGGTGAACTGCCTCCCTCTTTTGGAATGGGGTGGTGGGGTGGAGTAAAGATGATAGCAAAGGAAGGCAGCAATTTAAAGTTCATTCATGTTGGAACATGAGATTCAAGCAGTAGAGTAGAGATTCAGCAATAGTACTATCCATCACAGGCAGGATCAAGCTCAAATTTTAGATGGAAAAGGATTTGCACTCGGAGGCAGATGGCAAGAAGTTTTGACTATCTGAAGTAGATGGGGTAGCTGATGTGGAAGAGGGGGATTTCTTAGCATGGCAGCAATACTCTGTTAATTTTATGAAAAGGTCTTTTCCAGAACATTTATCCTCAGGTCCTTCTGCTGTCAAAGCAGTTACCTTTCTTGATCCTGAATACCAAAATTATATTTTGGTTTTCCTTTAATAACCTTATTTTGTTTCTTCTGTAGACCACAGTACTATAAGTTGATTGAAGAATGTATTTCTCAGATAGTTCTGCACAAGAATGGGGCTGATCCTGACTTCAAGTGCCGGCACCTCCAGATTGATATTGAGGGATTGATTGGTAAGCATATTTGCCTGTCTGGTTCCATAAAACATCTCTTCTATCTTTCATTTTGCATCTTTCTTTCAGTGAAAATTTCAGAGAAGATACTTTTCCAGCCCCCGGTATTTCCATTTTCACCCTTTCTTAGGTGATATAACCAATATATGTGCTAGGAATATACAGGCCTTTAGTTTATTTCTACATAATTCTAAAAATTTATCCTGTCTCATACACCACCCCACCTTTTGAAGGGACTTCAGCTATTGTCTGCTACTCCTGCTGGTCCCAGAGATTCATAAATATTACTTGTAGGCGTTCTCTGTGCCACCCAGCCTGGTGGCCTTACTGCATAATAGGCACTCAGAAATTATATGTTGAACTTAACTGAAAGTTCCATTTCTTTGTCTAGTACAGAACATTAAGAAGGATAAGAAAAATAAACAAAAAGAACAAAGACTGCCCTTTGGTTATATGGAAGGGCTTAGGCAGTGAGAGGGGAAGACGAGAATTGGGAACTTGACTTTCTGACTGTTGGCCTTCTTTTTAGATCAAATGATTGATAAAACAAAGGTGGAGAAATCTGAAGCCAAAGCTACAGAGCTGGAAAAAAAGGTATGTATGAGAGATAAAAAATAATTGGAGTATATCTTTCTTTGTCTAAGGATTTTGATTTTTCTGACATGTGAAACAATTACCTGTGATATATTCAGTGTTCAGCACACAATAGCAGTTCCTAGGGGAAACCTTTCTGGTGTAGGTTACTCAGTGGAGAAAGTGGTATGGATGTGATCATGAGGAGCTAGTCAGTCGTGAGTTTGCACAGTTCTTGGGCCCCTGAGCAGGAGGAAAGACAGGTGACACTCTCATATAACATTGACAGCACTCGAGTTTGCTTGGCGTCTCAGGCCTTTTATCCATAGAACAATAGGAACTGGAATATGTCTGAATTCTCTTTTTCTCTTTGATTAAGGACTCCTATTGTTGATGGGTTTTTGATGCATGAGACTACTGGGATTGTGCACCTTAGCTGTCCTGGTTAAATGTCTTTAAAATCTTAGTTGTTGCTGTTTTTTAAAATAACTCAAAGTATAGATAGACTATGGAAATAATCCCTGGCTTCCCACTCCTTTAACCTTGATTTTAAGGTCGAAATCATGGTGGCCTTTTTTCCAGGCATCCCTTGGGTCTGTGAGCTCAACAGATCAAGGATTAGCACAAAACAGTAAATTATGGGGAATAACACCTGGGCTTTGCTGAGATGGGGAGCTTACCGGGAGCCTGATTTCTTTCTCCTCTAGCTGGACTCAGAGTTAACAGCCCGACATGAGCTACAGGTGGAAATGAAAAAGATGGAAGGTGACTTTGAGCAGAAGCTCCGGGATCTTCAGGGAGAAAAGGATGCATTGGATTCTGAAAAGGAAAAAATTGCCACAGAGAAACAGAACCTGGAAGCAGAAGTGTCTCAGCTCACAGGAGAGGTAATATCTGAACAGGGAAGGCAGAGTGACCTGTAACTGCCATCAGCAGTCTCAGGGTGAGCTTGTGTTGGAGCAGGACTCTGTCATCTTACTCCCAGGGAGGGTTCAGATACTAATAGGTAATCTACTTAGATGGCGCATATTTTTAAAATCATAAGCTGTATTGTTTTGGGAGTAAGTAATACATAAGATAGAAAATTTGGAAAATACAGAACAACACAAAGAATAAATGAGTCACAGTACTACCCAGAAATAAAGATAATAGCCTTCTAATAAACTTAGGAGTAAATACTAAATAAACTGTTCTCATATTTGCTATTTTTCTCTTATTTTAGTCATCTCTGGACAGATTTATGCCCACACACTCTCTCTGCAGTTATAGATATTTATATGATCTGTGATACTTGATAACTTGATCACCTATGTGGTTATATAATTACTTGTATAGCACATATGTTAATTATGTACCTAGAATATTTGATTTACTTGATCATTGCATTTTCTTTCTTTTTTTAAAAATTAATTAATTAATTAATTAATTACTTTTATTTTTGGCTGCGTTGGGTCTTTGTTGCTGCGCTGGGCTTTCTCTAGTTGCGGTGAGCGGGGGCTACTCTTCGTTGCTGTGTGCAGGCTTCTCATTGCGGTGGCTTCTCTTGTTGCGGAGCATGGGCTCTAGGCACGTGGGCTTCAGTAGTTGCAGCATGCAGGCTCAGTAGTTGTGGCTCGCAGGCTCTAGAGCTCAGGCTCTGTAGTTGTGGTGCACAGGCTTAGTTGCTCCGCGGCATGTGGGATCTTCCCAGACCAGGGATTGAACCCGTGTCCCTGCGTTGGCAGGCAGATTCTTAACCACTGCGCTACCAGGGAAGTCCTGATCTTTGCATTTTCTAATCAAAGAGAGAGTTTAACATAAACTTTGAAGTTGCCTTTTTAATGCAGAGCATACTGAACTAGGAACATGAAGACCTGAATTCCAGTTTTGTCTCTGTCACTAAATAGCTATGTGACTTCAGGTGGAGCCTTTCAACTGTCTGACTCCTTTCACTCCCTTCATGTGTAAAATGAGAAGTTTGGATTAAGTAATTTCTTAGGTCCTTTCCAGCCCCAGTGGTCCCTGAAGTGGAGTGAGAAGTACTCCCATTGGTGTTATTTCTGTAGGTTGCCAAGCTGTCCAAGGAACTGGAAGATGCCAAGAAAGAAGTGGCTTCACTCTCCACTGCAGTTACTGCTTTAGCCCCTCCTAACAGTGCTACTTTTCCCCCTGCCCCTCCTTTACCTGGTGACTCTGAACCTGTCATTCCCCCCTCACCCCCTTTACCAGGAGAGGTTAGCATAGCCTCCACACCCCCTCTTCCTGGGGGTGGGGCCATTCCTCCTCCACCACCTCCTCCTCCTCCTCTGCCTGGGGGTGCCTACATCCCCCCACCCCCTCCTCTGCCTGGGGGTGCCTGCATCCCCCCACCTCCCCCTTTGCCTGGGGGTGCCTATATCCCCCCACCCCCTCCTCTGCCTGGGGGTGCCTACATCCCCCCACCCCCTCCTCTGCCTGGGGGTGCCTGCATCCCCCCACCTCCCCCTTTGCCTGGGGGTGCCTGCATCCCCCCACCGCCTCCTCTGCCTGGGGGTGCCTGCATCCCCCCACCTCCCCCTTTGCCTGGGGGTGTTGGCATCCCCCCACCTCCTCCTCCCTTGCCTGGAGGACCAGGAATGCTACCTCCCCCTCCCCCTCTTCCTGGTGGAATCCCTCCACCCCCTCCATTTCCTGGAGGCCCTGGTATTCCTCCACCTCTCCCTTTTGGAGTTCCTGCAGCCCCAGTTCTGCCATTTGGATTAACCCCAAAGAAACTTTACAAGCCAGAGGTACAGCTCCGGAGGCCAAACTGGTCCAAGGTGAGAATTTCTGTCCATCTCTTCATCTGTAGGTTTTAAGAAATCACTTCAGTTTCTTACTTTGTGTTTTGTGCATGGTTTGGCTTCCCTTTCTTATGGCTCACATCTGTCTGTCTTCAAGTTCCACTCATGTATATGTTTATTCAGCAGATAATAGGCATATCCTATATGCTGGATATCACTTGGGAGAGTTCTTCGAGCCCTATACTCTGCTGCAAAACCTAAACTTATCCTTAAGTTAATGTTTTTGCCCTTTTCTCTGAGGATATGAGTGCCATGGGATACCACACAGTTTGATAATAGTCATTTCACCAATCTGCAAGGTACTGATAATTTTGTTGATCCAAAAATCATGGATTTATGAATACAACTCCCTACCACTCCCACCGCCCCCCCGCCACACCCCAGTAAATAAGTTACACAGGATATGTTTGCATGGCACAGTATGTGTTTGAGAGCGCTGTGATTCTGCATCAGCCTTTTGCTGTACAATTTTGGTACAGTACGCCACCCTGATGGGAAGAGTGTAACGTAGAGCAAGGGAAGTTGTGAAATAAAGCCTTAATGCTTCTAAAAGTAGAGGATTTGGGGTTAGAAGGAGGATAAGCAGCATAAGTGATTCTAGTTGTTGAATAATCACCAATAGACACATAACCTGGAATCATCATCTCCTGGTCCCACCACAAAGAGCATAGCTGTTCTCTGTGTCTCAGGTTAGTCTTATTCTAGTATGATGTTGACAATAACCAGCCAGCTGCTTCTTTTGCATCTTAATCAGTTTTCTAGGATGGAAAGTACAGAGCTCAGTTTAGTAACTCTTAACACCTGCCTGTATCCACAGTTTGTCGCTGAGGACCTTTCCCAAGACTGCTTCTGGACAAAGGTGAAGGAGGACCGATTTGAGAACAATGAACTTTTCGCCAAACTTACCCTTACCTTTTCTGCCCAGACCAAGAGTGAGTCCTTTCCTCTTTCATGCAAAGGGCGAGTGTAGGACTTAGAACATTTGTTAAGGGGGTCTCCCATTTCTTTCCCTTCCCTGGGTGAGGGTTGAAGAGAGCTGGGAGTTCCTATTCAGAAGAAAATAAGCTGGTTTTGTATTCTGGGGATGCTGGAGTTGGCAAAGAGAACTGTTGCAGGTACGTATTTTTCCCCCCAGTTTTTTTGCATGTAGGTATTTTACATGCATGTAGGTATTTTACACAAGTGTAACTTGTGGGGATATGAGATTAATGTGACAGAGCTCAGGCTGGGCTGAGAGTATCATTTTGATGATACTCTTGAATGGATTCTGGCACTGCCTTTAAGGTGCCATCTTTAGACCTACATATGTAATTGATAAGAGCTGAGCAGAGTCTTTAGTAGGTGAGGTGGCTGAACAACTGTCTTTGTATGATAACAAAGAACCATATGTGATCCCTTTTCTTTTTTCCATTTCTTTCCAATATTTGATGCTTTCTCCTTCCTGGCACTTTGCTCCTGCAGCTTCAAAAGGTAAGAATACAGAAGAGCCTTGTAGTTGGGTCTCTTGAATATTAGAGAAAAAAATGAAACAGATGTAAAGGGATTTCTCTTTAGAAAACTAAGACTAGAAATTGGGGATTGATTTCTCTTTTGCTAGTTTTTTTTTAAGAGTCCAGAAGGACCAGTAGCTCTGATGTTAGCTGACAGGGAAGAAAATTATTTTAAGCTGAAGCTACAGTATACTTGCTCTTTCTTTGGAAGGTGAGGGACAACTTAAATAATAATACTGTTACTTTACATTTGTGTTGTATTTTACAAATTTCAAAGTGCTTTAACATATTTTACCCTATTAGGACTGCAAAGAAACCTTATGAGATAGGTTGGGTGTATATTATCTCCATTCCATAGCTTACATAGCCTGATTAGTTAGGTAGCTTGCCCAAGGGTATAAGACCAGATCCAGGGGTCTTGACTTCTGGTCTGTCTTTTCATATAAATTCTTGCTTTTCTTCTTCACCTTCATATCTTCCCCTTTATCTTAGAAGAGCTGATCTATTTTGCCCTTTTCTTTCTTCACTTCCTAATTCTTGTGGTTTCGTGCTGTTTTGTGATGGGACACTTACAGTTATTTCCCAAGAGGGATGCAGTATTTGAAAGATATTGTCATGTACCTAATGACAGTTATAACCTAATAATCTTGTATTTCCATCTTCCAGCTTTTTTGTTTATTTTAGAGGTTTATTATGACCCTAGTGATGATAATTAAGTGCAACTTCAGAGCACTCCTTCCCTCCCGCTGCCAGTAAATAAGCATTTTTAAAGACAATTACTACTTTTTTCCTTAAGTGATCTGATGGGACTAGGCTGTACTTCATTCTAATAAGATACCTAACAGAGGGAGTTTTCTGGTGGCCTAGTGGTTAGGATTCGGTGCTTTCACTGCAGAGGCCCGGGTTTGATCCCTAGTCAGGGAATCATCCCGCATGCTGCATGGCATGACACAGCCAAAATACAAAAAAAAAAAAAAAAGAAACCTGTGCCTCTGGCAGCCCCTAGTTACGTGTATGTATCTAGGAGTCAAAGATCACAGTGCTCAGGCCTGCCCTCTTGCCCTAGCATTCCAGGCAAAGTTGCCTTTTCCTCTAAGAGATATATCACCTTGTGAACTAAAGTTCAGCTCGGAGAGTTACTTCTACCTGCTGTTAAAAATGCTGTGATAATGACCACTTATACTACTCTAGAATATCAACAAAGACTAGTTGACAATGAAAATCAAAATCAAACTTGCTAAATTTGTAAGTTCACAGAATGTATCCCTGTGTTGGCCTTTGGTGTCATTTCTTTCTGGTGGCTGCATTCTGAGTGCCACTGCAAACGTACACTGACTGGGTCCCTTTTCCTCCCTGCTCTGTTACCATCCTTCTTTTATCCTGTACATTTGTATTGCTGTTGATTGCAGTGGAGTTTTCTGCAGTTTAGTGGTTTGCCTTGGCATTATATTCCCACTGTGAATTGGTATGTAGTGTGTGTGTGTGTGTGTGTGTGTATATATATATATATTTTTTGGCTGCGTTGGGTCTTCATTGCTGTGCAAGGGCTTTTCTCTCTAGTTGTGGCGAGCAGGAGCTACTCTTCATTGCGGTGCTTGGGCTTCTCATTGCGGTGGCTTCTCTTGTTGCGGAGCACGGGCTCTAGGCGTGCGGGCTTCAGTAGTTGTGGTTCGCGGGCTCTAGAGTGTAGGCTCAGTAGTTGTGGCACATGGGCTTAGTTGCTCCGCAGCATGTGAGATCTTCCCAGACCAGGGCTTGAACCCATGTCCCCTGCATTGGCAGGCAGATTCTTAACCACTGCGCCACCAGGGAAGTCCTGGTATGTAGTATTTTTTAAATACCTAAGCAAGACCTTATCTCATCGTTTGTTATTTTCAACAGGGTAACCAAACTTTTTAACGTTCCTTTAGCCTTCAATTTCTGCCCTGGAAACTACTTTCTGTTCATTGATGATTCTAACTTCCTGACAGCTTTGGCTCCCCCCCCACCCTCTTAAATTATTCTTAGAAATCTCTGTATCTTAATCTGAAAGGAATAAGTATGAATTAGTCAATTTAGTTTAGTTTAGTGTCAGTATTGATTTTCATGTAATAATAATCATCATTAGTAGCTTGCTGCTACTTTGACGAAGGACATTTCTAGCTAGTTTTTAAATATCTTTAGTTAGGACTTTCAGGTGTTAAATTGGCACCCTGTCTTAATTTCCCAGTCTTTTTTTTTTTTTTTTTTTAATTTTATTTATTTATTTATTTATTTATTTATGGCTGTGTTGGGTCTTTGTTTCTGTGCGAGGGCTTTCTCTAGTTGTGGCAAGTGGGGGCCACTCTTCATCGCGGTGCGCAGGCCTCTCGCTATTGCGGCCTCTCTTGTTGCAGAGCACAGGCTCCAGACGCGCAAGCTCAGTAATTGTGGCTCACGGGCCTAGTTGCTCCACAGCATGTGGGATCTTCCCAGACCAGGGCTCGAACCCGTGTCGCCTGCATTGGCAGGCAGATTCTCAACCACTGCGCCACCAGAGAAGCCAATTTCCCAGTCTTTTTATTAGGAAGCACTAGAGAAGGTGTTCTTGAAAATTATTAAATCATGAACAATTTTCCA
This sequence comes from Balaenoptera ricei, assembly GCF_028023285.1. Lineage (NCBI taxonomy): Eukaryota > Metazoa > Chordata > Mammalia > Artiodactyla > Balaenopteridae > Balaenoptera > Balaenoptera ricei. The sequence continues at coordinate 119,090,784 of NC_082641.1, read as the reverse complement.
AACATCCTAAATCTTAATCATTTTAAGAAATTCCTGGGAGAGATTTCTTTTTCCTATCAAACAAGTACTCATGGTTTACCCAACTCTAACAGTTATCACATGCAGCGAAACCTTCCTGCTTGTCATCAACCACACTACATCTGTATGTTTCCAGTCATCTTCTCCCAAGAAACAAATACTGCTCCCTTTAAAAATTATTTCTTCTTTGCATTTTCAGTGTTTTACTGACTTTAATTTTTGGTTTAATTTTTTCTTCTACATTTTCTTCCTTTCTTTTCCTTTGAGTTACTCTGCAAATCTATGGTGATGCAAGCAGTATTTGAATGTCAGGGCTTGTTCTAATGTGTATTTCTTGGTGACAGAATAGTTGCTTTGACATCGTGTACATGGGCATCAAGTAGCAGATGGAGGTGCTGCATGTGGACCCGGTGCCACAGTACCCACCGTGATCAGGGTAACTCCTGCTCTGCCTTTCCTGATGCAGTTTTGTTTTTGTTTTTGTTTTTGTTTTTGTTTTTTTTACCTGATGCAGTTTTGAGCCTCCCTCTCTTGGTTGGCAGACTTAATACAGACTCCTCCCAAGTAGCCCCTTTCTTTCAATATGGCCCCCCAAAAACACTTTAGTAAAAAAGACTTTTTAGGCTTCTTAGAGTTTAGGTTTTTATCAGGTAAGGAATTTCAAGCTAAGGAAACTTCAGAGGTGAGGACTCAGAGGATCTAGAGCTCCTCAGTATGAAGGCAAGGTTTACTTTGCTTTTGGTGCTTTGAACATCTCTAGTATAACATTTCAGAATACATTCATTCTTAATCCTTTTTTCAAGTAGATAACCAGTTTCAGTTACCAGGTCTCTCATTCATAGCCTTAATATTGATGGTATAATTAAATGATAGATAAATACTCATTGCCACTCTATAACAATTTCATCTTCCAGATGAAGTAGAGATAGGGGTTAAATAATTTTTTCAAGGCCCTATAGTAAGTGCCAGCGGCAGGATTCAGACTCCAGACTGTGACTCCAAAGTCCTGCTGTAACCCCCTGCTTCCCAGATGTGTATGTCCCTGCCCTAAGAGCTTCTGAAAGCTTAGATCCAGACTGAAGCTTGAGGAAGGAGGTATGCTGGCTTCTGCTACCACCTCATTCATTCTGTCACAAGTATTCTTGAATTGGAAGTGACTCTTATGAGTACAAAAAAGGAACAACATTAGATTAGGGAAAGTAAGATACCAGATATTTAGGGTTGAAGAAGAGGAGCCATGTTCTGATTACAGTATATTCAACTCTAGCAAAACTAATCCAGCTGGAGAAGCACGACATGCATATCTAGTACAGTAGACATCTTGCTTAGATGATTTCAGCCCAGTAGTTGCCAGTCTTGATGAGGAAGTTATCTGGACACAAGGTTTTCATAATATTGCATTGTTTCATCTCTCACTTGCTAAACACAACTCTCTGCTGTTTGTTAAGCATGGCTGTATCCCCCTTATATTTTAGTGGTACCTGAAACCTCCCATATAATGATGGCTCCTCCAGGAATGAACATCAAAGAAAACATCCGCCTTACTCTTGACATCTGCCTCCTGTAGTCAAAGGTCTCCAGCCACTGCTTCATTAAGGTTCAGGAAGATGTGTGCCTTTTACTAAGAAGAGCTAAGAGAGAGGAAATGGTCCTCAAGTTTATACTACAGATTCTTTTATGCATTTTTTTCTCTCTTAAGGATTATTCTCTTGTTTCTAATCTCTTGACTTTCTGTAAATCAGGAATTTACTTAGTTGATTTATTCCTTGACAGAGAATATTTTGAATTTTGATTTGATAGGCAATGCTGTAAAACTTCTAGTCCTTTTTCACTCTCATGCTTATGGTGATCAGCCAGGAGTCTTTTATCATGGTTTCTTTGTTGAATCTGCTTCTTGAATTCCTTGGGAACATGTTCAGTAGTTAAATTTTATTATTTTTCATCTTCTCCTAGGGAGCATTTTCATCACTGTGGTGGCCTCAGGTCATTATTTCTATGTACAAGATAACTAGTTTTTCATTCTGCTTTCCTTCTAACTCTTACTCTCTTTTGTTGATATCATGATCCCATTAAAAGTTTCACCTCTTAAAACATAGGGTGGTAAGTGATAACTGATGTCCTAATACAGTGATGTTTTTCTTTTTAGGTTTATTCCTTCCTTCCAAAATAACTTCTGGACTTGTAAGATCCATAAGCTAATCGTCCTTAGTAGGTGTGCGGCGGTGGACAATATATAGCGTTAGACCCTCTCCCTGTTAAAAGTATGAGATGCATTTCAGGAATTACGAGCATCAGAGCAGTTCTACAAGTGGTTAATAGCAGTAATATTGAAAGAACTCTGGCTAAAAAGTAAGATCCTGGCAAAAAGCTGAGAATTTCATAAACAATAACAGTATTCTAATTAGGATTTGACTGTCGGCTCAGATTCCAAGGTTTGTGCTGTAGTTGCACAAGTCAGAACTATTGGTGACAAGCAGTAGGTTTACCTGTCTACTGCTGTCCCAGAACCTTCTTGCTTAAGGCTTCAGTCTGCAACAGGAGCCTGTGTTGGGGAAGCAATCCCATCTTTCCCAAAAGGGATCTAAGGGTCTTTTTCCTTTTCCCTGTGATCCTTTTCTGTCCACTAGGTAGCACCCACCCAGTTGGGTCTTTATCAGGAAACACCTTAGTGAATCTTTATAGCCTCTGCAACTTTAACCTCTAGAAATAAGATTTTTCTAAGAGCTCATCATGCTCCACCTTAGTCAGTGATTCTTTTGGCAGAAGGGTGTCTGTTTCATCAGTTCCCTACCGTTTCAGGTGTATAGGATTAGGACCAGAAGTGCTGTTCAACTGAACATTTGTCTTTTAATTACTAACTTCTCTTGGATTTTGAGCAGGGTCAGACCGTTAGCTCAAAGCAGTTGGGAAGTTCTGTAATATCAGATAGTACACCCTTGTGATTTAAAAACATAAATCTACCTGTATCACCTGGGGTTATGAGGACTCCTGCATGTGGAATAAGTACCACACTTCCTCTGGGTTGTGATCTCCCATCATCAGTGGTATAAAAGAAGAACCGCAACTACCCCCTCACATATCCCTCTAAACTCCAAACCTTGCCATCACTATTTGCCTTGAACCCACTGGATCTAATATTGTGTCATTTATCTAGGTTTATGTCACTCACCACAGGAAGGCCCAGACTCCCAGGTTACCCTCATCTCCCATACTCGAATCCCCATAGGTTCTGTGTGTCTCCTATTCTGCCTCCTCCTCCCATCCCACCTGAGCTCTTGAAACCTGTCCACTGTGCCCTCTGGAATTCATGGTCCATTACTAACAAAATCTCCTGTATCATCGACTTCACTGTGTTGCTCTAACAGAAACCGGGCTTTCCCTTTTGCCCTCTCATGTGTTGTTTTTTTTCCTTTCATAAACCTCACCCCAATGGACCTGAAGATGGGGTAGATGTCCGCTTTGTTCTTCACTGCCACTTTCAGATCAGTCCACCTTTTTCTTTCCTAAAAACCCATAATTTTGAATCTCATGACATCAAGTCATAATCACCCAATTTCTCTCTTTGTGCTGTCGTCTACTAACACCCCAAGTTATTCCTCTGTAGTACTCCAGTACTCCTTGTTAATTCTTAGCAATTTCTATATAAAAGGGTCATGATCCTCCCAATATTCTGGCCTCACATTTCCTGGCACTCTTCTTTTCTAGTGATCTGTCCTTCACCCCATCTCACCCATCTGTCTTATGGTCATCACCAGAACTGCAGCCCCTCCACGATCTCAGTTTCATACCACCCATCTTCCTTTTTTTTTTTCTTGTGAAAGATACAATTTATGTCCAAAAAATATGTATCCATTGTTGCTGTAAAAACTAGATGTAATGCTAAGTGAAGAGAAATTGAACCATAGTAGCAGCACAAAATAAAATGCTGAAATAGTTTCATTCTAGAGAACCCAAGATATGGTCCCAAAATTCAAAACAGGGTGCTATGGATGTGAGTTTAGAAACAGAAAAAAGATGACAGGGTGTTTCTTAATAGTACCACCTTCTATCTTTTTACCTTGCTGTCTTTGGTACCCTGACCCCAACAATCCTCCAGCCCCACTGAGACGCCACTCCACTTATCCTTCAGTTTTCACTGTCCTTCACCCCCTTGAAGACTTCACTCTCCTCAGGTAAAATTATCATTAATAATTATAATAACCCTTCCCTAGGTTTTTTTTTTTTCTTTCCCCATTTCTCTCTCATTTCATCTTACTTGGTTCGCAAGATCACAGTCCTGGTTAATTCCATTTCTATCCACCCTGCACCTGTAGCTGTGCAAGTGGACACACTGGAGAAAAGGATACAACTTGCTCTCCTTGATACACTTTCTTCTCTTGGCTTTGACAGCAGGGTCTCTTTCCCCTGCCTCACTGGCTGTTTTTTCTCCTGTCTCTCCTCTGCTCAGTTGGCAATGTTGCTTGGCCTTGCCAGGCAACAGATATTAAATATTTCTAGTCTATTCAGTTTCCTACTCTCCTAAATGATTATTTTGCACCTTTTCTCTCCTCAAAAGCCCAACACCTCCCTCATCCTCATTCTCAGTTGAGGATGTTTTCTTTCTATTTCACTGAGAAAATTGAATCAGAAGAGGAGCTTCCACAGACTCCCACCATTACTTTTACCTACTTTCTGTGTCTTCCTCTGTGACTATGTTCCTGTCTAAAGCCAGTTTCTGGGCCAACGTGATATCCTCATTTCAACAAATGTATAGAATACACTGAAAGTATAAAATCTCCTTCTCCCCTCTCGACCATGGTTAACCATACCTTTCATATGCATATGTTATTCTAATAAAGGAATAGGTAAAATCCTTTTCTCCTTTAGTTCAGGGAAGAAAATGTGGGAAATTTTCAAATAGAACCTTACTGGAAAATTAAGGGGCAGGGGAATTAAAAGATAAAATTATAGAAATGTGAGGGTATAGACATATTTTTAATGTAATGTGTGTGATCCCATTTGGTATACACTGCTCTGCCTTTTGCTTGACATGTTTTAGCATCTCTTGAAATCATTAGATATAGATAATATCCTTAAATATCCTTGATATCATTAGATATAGATCTACCTCATTTCTTTTTTCTTCTTTTTTTAAAATTGAAGTATAGTTGATTTACAATGCTGTGTTAGTTTCTGGTGTACAGCAAAGTGATTCAATTATATATATATATATTCTTTTTCATATTCTGCCTCGTTATTTTTAATGGATAGTTGAACTCTGTCAGATAAATAAAATAGTACAAGACGATCCCTTATTGAGAATTTAAATTACTGATTTTTTATATAACAACAAACAATGCTGCCAGAAATATTTTATATTTATCCCTGCATACTTGTATTTCTGCACGGTAAATTCTTAAAAGTAAAATTTCTGGGCCCAAATTACTAGGTGTAGGATTGTACCACTTTACACTTCCACCAGGAATAAGAAACTATCATAATTTCTGATAGGGCAAAAGTGTTACCTTGTTTTAATCTGACCACTAATGAGACTGAACCAAAGGTTATCCTTCATACCTTGACTCTCTCCTCATCTGTAAAATGAGATAGATAAACCTAAAGATACCTTTCAGTTCTAAACTTATGGTTCTCTTACTGTATTTTTCTTTTTTCCTTGAATAAGCTGTCTTTGGTGTTATCTGTCTACATCTCACTCTTGTTTTGAGAGCTTTCTAAGTTCTTGTGTTGGTTTGCTTGTTTTGGTCTGAATTTCATGCTTCTTATCCCATGCTCTGGGGCCAGGCATTAGGACTTCCTCCTTGCTTACAACCAGTATTTGGGTATAGAGAGCTAAACTGGTGTGAAACTTTAAAGCTTTTGCATGAAGGCTGCTGGTATAGATTCCACGGAAGACTTACTGGTGGAGATTTAAGGGAGGGTGTCATCAGATAAAGATAATTAAACTTTAATTCCTTCTAAACTAGAGGAATTTGATATATTTTATCTGCAGTGTGCTCTTCTCCTTTTTCACCACCAGATGGCACATGGAGCTCTTCTATTTTAGATGTGTCATTGTTACGTCTGGTAGTGACGCAGTCACGTTAGAGAGAGGCAACCTCTGTTGTTTTCAAATACACACTGCCTGGTATGCTGCCCTCTACCGGTCAGGAAATTCACTTGGAGGACTGATAAGTAAAACGAAGACAGGAAGCTATAGCTTGCCCTTTAATGAAAGGATCTTGTCCTGTTGCAGCTTGTATTTTTATAGGAGCAATATTCGTGCTCTTTTGGGGGCCCAGAGGCTGGAGAATGCTTTTGAGTTTGTTTTTGTTTTAGTCTGATATTTTCATGAAAGCATAGCCTTCATTTCAGAGGGCTTAAAGAGGGGCTTAAATTTTACCAGTTTGGTAGTTCATTTTGTAATCCCATTATATACACATTCCTAACACCATCTTTGTCTCAATTTCTACTGAATAGCTACTTTAGGCACACAATAGAACTACCCACTGATTATATACTGATAATTTCCCAGGGATACTATACTGAATTAATTTCCTTCAGGGAATTCCCCTAGCCTATCTTGGGTAGAATCTGCTGCTGCAGAAAGGTTTTTACAGTCAACCCTTCTGTCATTTGTTAACTCCTGATTATCTTAAAATAATCCCAGTTTTAGAGCCTCTTTCTAGCTATTCAGACTTTAGTTTGTGCCTCTGTTACTATTCTAGACATACACAGACTGAAACTGTATCTTTTAAACCCAAGGTCCTATCTCCCATTACCTACAGATTCCAGATTTTATTTCTGACAAAATGTTCTTTTATATGGCATTGTCTGAGACTCAGGCCATCTAGTGTGGGATGAGTATTGCCTAAATTTCTGTCATCTTAGTGCAGTTAGTCCTTATCCTTAAATATCTATTTCTACCAGTAATTCCCAAACTTGAGTGTGCATAAGGATTACATGAGGAGTTTGTTAAAGGTATAAATTCCTGGGCTCCATCTCCAGAGATTACAAGTTACAAGGACTGTAGAAGGGTATGTTTTTAACAAGCTCCTCATGGAATACACTAATATGGCTTGATCCATTGCTTCAGTATTTATTTCTTTTTCCATTTTCTGCTCGCTGTCTTCCCACTCTCTGCTGTAGTCTAGAAGCTGCTTTCTACTTTTTCTTGTAATAACATTTTGATGTGTCTATCAGAGTGAGTGTTGTACAATTATCCTTGTTTTTATGGAGGTCATGCATGATCAATTAGGAAACAATGTGACATTTTCTGTTAACTGGTACCACACTTGCTTTTACAAAATTCTTTTCTTGCGTTCCTCCCAGCCAGGTCTCGATAGGCATCTTAGAAGGATGGTTCTGAAGAAGTTCTCTGGAGTCAGTGAAGTAGCTGGGAAGCACTTCAAGACTGACTAGCCTGGAGAGGGTGGATGGAGGGCAGATGATGAGAGGTCTCTCAGGCCCACACAACAAAGGTGGAGCTGTGAGGAACTGGAGGAAGTCCAGATTATGATGAAAGATGTTGCAGCTGTGCAGCTATAACTCTTATTCAAGTTTGGTTGTTCTTTCACCATGGAGACCTGGAGTTGGTAGGGATTAGAGATGTGTGTAGGAAGAGGAATGGGATCTCAGGGGAATGTCAGAGCAGAGCTGGGCTTCGGATGGGTTTTGCAGAAGAGTGATCCAGTGCTCTTGGGCTCCTACTGGAGCCCAGCAGTTCTGCCTCAAAGAAGCACTGTTCTGAGGATCCCTTAGACTCTTTGGGAATCATTCGGTCTGAACTTGCTTTTCTGTTGGTATAGGACAAATCTGCCTCCTAACATGAGGTTGGGCAGACTAGTTTTCAGGGAGTACAGAGGGTGTCTCCACTATAGAATGTTTCCTCTGGGGCTTTTCTTTCTGCATCTCTATTATGTATTTTTTATGTAGGTAATATAGGTAGTTCAGAAGTAAAGATGATATTTTTAAAAAGTCTTAATTCCCTTCCTAGTATTCATGCATCCCAACCTTGTCCCTCCCTCTCTGTGCCATGTAGCTTGTGGGATCTTAGTTCCCTGACCAGGGATTGAACCCGGGCCACAGCAGTGAAAGCACTGAGTCCTAACCACTGGACTTCCAGGGAACTCCCTAGAAGTAACCATTTTTATTAATTTCTTTTAGAGTTTTTGAAAAATGCAATTGTAGCAAATACTAATACAGATTCTTATCCTCCCTCCCCTTACCAAAAGTATTGTCTGTACTGTTCTATACCTTGCTTGTATATCCTGGAGATTTTTCTTATTAGTACATAGAGACCTTTCTCATTTAAAAAAAAATTCTAAATTAAAAATTTTTTTTAGTTATCACTTTTATAATGAACACTACGATAAAACAGAAATACATATAGTAATGAAGTAATCTGTCCTTTTTTTGGAAACAGTCCCTGCAGTAACCCATTTGATCTGATTGCGTCTTAGTGTGCACGTGTCCTTGTGTTCTCCCTGCTTTCCTTGCAAACTCTTTCATGTAACGACTGAACAGTTAGTTACCAACACCAACGCTAAACGTACAGCAATTCATACTAGAGCCTTACAGCCACTGCGGTATGGGGAAGAGAGACTTGAGAATTTCTGCTAAGGGGCCTTCCAGACCTCCAGCTACTTCCCTGGAGTAAGAGCAGAGCTTTGTGTCACTAGCACAGGGACACTATCCATAAAAGGGTATGGCCTTCCTACTTAGTTTTTGTTCTGGAGATAATTGCTGTAGAACTTAATACCCTGTAACTATCCCATTTTATGACTCTGGTCCATCGCCTTTGGAGCAACATGCAAGAATGCTCAAGGTACAGTGTTAGGTGGGAATATGCAGGAAATAATTATATTCAACCCTTACTGCAGTTGTATTTTACAGAAAAAAATGCAGAAGTAAATGTCTGAAAGGGAATATACCAGAATATTATAACAGATTTTGTTAGGGTGCTAGATTTTTTTTCCCTTCAACTTTTCTATACTGTGGTCTCTTATTTTTATAATGGGAAAGACAAAAGGGTTAAGAAGGAAATTTGCTAGTGTCCAGAATGCTTGAAAAGGGGGTTTCTAGAGTATTTGGACCTAATAAATTAATTTCTGCAAGGCAGAGTGCTAATACCCAGTTCTGCAGAGCAGGTAACAGCATCTTTTACTTCATTCTCCCTAATGATCCTAGCTTGCTTCTCTTTGAAAAGCCAGATTACAACTTAAAAAGCTATTTATCCTTTTGTCCGCTCCCCTGGGTAAGGGAGCCCCAGTTACACAACAAAAGGGCATTGGTAGCCCCATGTCTGCAAGATGGGATGGAATCATTCATCCCTCCTGATCCTTCAGCAATCGCAACTCTGTTTACTTAAAGGCAGTGATTTTTTCTCTTGGATCTATTAGATGAGAAGATAAGGCACTCTCCTGTCTGTCTGTGTGTCTTTAAATTTCCTCTTTGCAAGAAAAACTGCTAAAATCCTTCCAAGAAGAACGTCCCCCTTTTCCTATTCTCCTTGCATTCCTGTTCTGCTTGCATTTTTCTTTTCAGCCACGGGGCGTGCGCAGTTGAGCCATTTTGGCTCAGGTTCCAGATTGTGAGGTCAGAGACCAGGGATTGGAGGAGACTATCAGGTGACTTTCTGTAACAGTGATGATGGTCCTGCCCTCATCCCCACCCCTTCCCCCTCCCCTCCGCCCACCCTTTCCTGGCTTCCACCTTAGGAACAAAGAAAGGAAAAAACCAGCAGTGTGACGAAAACCAGCAGCTGCATCTGCAGACTCAGGCTGGGGGCTGGGTGTTTATTCCATCTGTTCTCTTTGTTATGCTTTTACCCTGTTACTTCCCCTCCCAAAACCCAGAATAAAATGGAGGGTATTTCTAGAATCCTTTGTTACAGAGAATGGCTTAGAATTCTGCAGTTTACTCCGTGTTTAGGTTGGGGGGTGAGGGAGGTAGGCTGAGCAGAGATTAAAACTGTTCCCAGCACCTAGGAAAAGATGAACGTATTTTGTCTTCTCATTCCGTTTTGTCCCAGAATTCCTATTTAATGTCAGATACAGTGACAGAGGCTTATCACCCATTCTTTCTAATTATTAAAACAATGCTGCCTAATAGGTATTATCTTCATTTTATAACCGACAGATATGAAGTATAGAATAGTTAACATGTCCTTTGCTTACTGAGAGCTTATAGCAAGTAAATACCAAGCCAGGATTTGACCCCAGGTCTGCTGGGCTCAGAATCCAGCATTATTGAAGGCAGTGGCAAGAAGGCAGGAATGTCAGAAAAACCTGAGATGCTAGCTGCTGGGGACTGTCCTGGCACTGTGACAGTGTTCTTTGCTTTTCACCAGTGACCAGTGTCCTGATTTCTTCAACAAGTAAATCTCAAGGGATAAAAGGAGATGGAAGGGAACATATAGGTTAAAAGAGAATCTAAAAATATGTCAACCCCTTATTCAGATCCTGATTCATTTTTTTAAGGAAGGAAAAGTCTTTATTCCCAGCACCTTATTTTGATGCCTTTTCTCCTGCCCTCTCCTGCGCCTGTTCCCTTACATAAACCTGTCCTACCCTTTTGCTGACTTGCTTGGGGCAGTGCCTGTCCTTCTAGCCCCTACCCACCCACATCTCTGAAGCTGATCTCGTTGTTAGCACTCCCTTATTGAGTCACCATCCTGGGTGTGCTGGGAAAGTATCTGTGAGAAGCTCAATGACTGTATTGTCTAAATGAGCAAATGCTTGTGAAGTGCCCAGATTCTGAACGCTGCTTTTCTGCCACCCTTTCACACTTCTGTTTGCCTCCTTCTTGCTAACTCAGCACTTGGTTCTTGTAGATTTGGAATTCTGTCTGGCTTTGTTCTTGACCTTCAGATTTATCCATCTCTGCCACTTTGCTCCATCCTTCCTTACAGCTTGCACATCCATGATGGCCCAGTTCTGTTGGATTTAGCAGATAGGTATTTATTTTGGCGAAGAGGTCAGTGATAGAAATCTGGTTACCTTTAGGCAGGAATAACAGCTGTTCAACTGTCATGCTGTTTATCTGTTCCCCCCCACCTCCCACCGAGGTGTATACCTACGAGTGGCTTTGAGGTACTGAATTATTCCCCCCCGTGCATATTGCAGCTATGGGGAGTATAAAGTTGAAATCCCCCACATGGGCAGCTTCTTACATTAGTACATGATAGGGCCCTCTTGCTCTGTCCCCTTCCCAGAATCAAAGAGTTAGTGTAGAGCTTAATAGACATGGTTTATTGTATGCTGGGTGGACTTGGTGATTCTATAACTATGTTATCCTCACAGAAAGTTTGTTGTTATTTCCTAGAGGTCTAACTAAGTATTCTAATCTTTCAGATATGCTAGGGAGACCTAGGCCTCTTCCACAAAGACCCTATTTTTTAGAGAGAACTGTAGTGGTACCAGAGTCCACTTTTTTCTTTACTTCCTGTTATGATTCTGTGCTCGTGTGTGTTGTACGTATTGCCATTGTCTCACTTTGTGGACATTGGATAAACTCACGTGTTTGTGCTGCCTCATTTAAGGAGTGGAAACCGTTGGTGCCTTAGATCCACAGATTTTTCAACATATTTCTGCTTTTTCCATCTTTCTCGTGTGTTCTCTTTTAGTCATAAAGTATTTGGTTTACTCAAGGGAGCTGTAACATAAGACTATGGAGGGTGTTCCCTGTAGAATAGGGACAAATGCCGCAGGCTTCATCCTGGGCAGAGCAAGTAGCGTGTGGTCCTGAGACAATAAGTGAGAATTAAGGATAGGTGGAGTTGTTTTATAGATCAGCCTGAATCTTTCATCCCTTCGGGTGTAACTGGCGTTAGAGCCAGTCTGTGTTCTCAGCAGTTATTTCACCAAAGTCCTTTTTCCTATCCCACTTAGTCACTCCCACCTGTGATTCTTAGGAACTTAGTTGCCAGGATGTCAGGCAACTCCCCACTCCTCCATTTCCTGTTTGTGGTCTTCATTGAGAGAAGCCTGCAACAGGAATTCCTGAGGAAGTGATGGCTATAGCTGTGGGACTCCGGGGGCCATTAGCTCTTTCTTAAGTTGGGGAATACGGTGCTGAGATGGACCTCCCTTCCGTTCTGCAGGCTCTTAGAAACTGTTAATAATCATAACCAAAGTGTAACTGGGACTCAGGCTGCTGTTGTGCCTTGACTCTGCTGTCTTTAGAAACTGAGAATTATCTTCCTTTCTTAGCCTCAATTTCTACTCTCTGAAATTTAGAATTAAAACATAATTTTCAAGATTCATGGCAAAATTGCTTGGACTCTGTAGGATTGATTCTTTTGACATATGCAAAAATAGCAAAAAAAGAAAAATAGGGTCCGTGTGTTGGACAGCAGGGGGTGCCCTTTCCCTTCGCTTTATTGCCTGGCACTCCCTGCTGCATTCAGCCATTTTAGATAGATTGTTCTTGCTCCCAGCTAACTCCATTTTGTGTTTGTGACGCAGGAAAAAAAAATTCTGCGAGGGAGGAGCCTGGCTGGGGGAGGGAGTGAGACAGGCTGAGGCAGGGCTCCAGCACTTTACTCAGCACTTGTTCATCAGGGACCTACCTTGCTGCAGGCTGCCTGCATCCTGAGCAATAGATGCGGCAGGTCCCTGCCGGCTGAGCAAAGAACAGAGTGACGCCTGGCTACTGGACGCCTACTAACCACGGCAGGGGGCTGGTTTTGCGGCAGCACGCAGGACATCCCCTTTGCCCTATAAAGAATCTAAGCCTGGCTTCGGTGGTTTTTACCACGGAGATATTTAGGCTGGTATCCTCAATTAAAGAATCGGCTAAGAAGAAAAGATACCTTTTCTCTGAGTTGTCTGAGAAGAATCAGATGCCCTAGTGACTTCAGGGAAACAATCCGAGTTAAAAAAACAACTTTTATTTTTGAAAATGTAACCTCTCCCCACACACATATATAATACGTACATACACACACACACATACACACACACACACACACACACACACACACACACACACACACATATGCAAAGAGAATAGTATGAATACCTGTCTCCATCACCCAGTTTCAAAACTTAACTCATGGCCAGTCTTCTTTCATGTACCTGCATCAGCCTCCTCTTCACCACCCCAGTTATTGTAAAGCATATATCATTTAATATCCTTAAGTAGTTGAGAATGTGTATGAAAAAATAAGGACTTTTTAAAAAAAGAGAGAATTGTATTATCACATCTGAAAAATTCTTTAATATCACATATCCACTCAGTGTTCCTGAAGTAGTATTTTTTTAAGTTTGTTCATCTGAATGAGAGCCACACACAGTCTATACATTACAACTGGTTGATGTCTCTATAGATTCCCTCTCTAGCTTGCCTTGTCTCTTATTTTTTTATCTTGCAGTTTGTGTATAGACTTAATTTCTTAAGGAGAGAGGGAGGATCTCTCAGGTTGGGATTGAGAAGATTCAGAGCCAAACTTCTCTTCTTCACACAGTGGAGCCTCCCATCTTCAGGATTTCCCCAGAGGTGATGGGAGAGGAGGTGAAGACGCAGTGCTCTGCAGCCTTCAGAGGGAGAAGGGACTGGAGTCTTTTACTAGGAGAGTGGCTTGTTTCTCCTGACATGATAGCCTGTTACCTACCCAAAGTCTTTAAAAAAGTTTGCAGACTGCTCTCAACAGAGAACATGGTCACAGTGGACCATGCTGTTTCCCGGGAATTAAAGGAGAGGTTTTAAGTTTTGGGACAGCAAATTTACCTGTTCTTTAAAAGCTGCATCTCTAGAGTGATTCCAGGTCCTCAGCTTTATCTCCCAAACCTTTCTTTTTACTTAATTGGCAGCCTTTCTCCCTGATCAGACTTAATTAGTTAGTAATACTTCATAGACTGTTCTACAGAAAGGAAAAATACCATGTTGTGTGGGGAACGGGCACATGTGAAAATTCTTTCATGGCTTCAGGATTATAACATCCCCATGACCTTGTTGGAGATAACCCCAGGGACGGACCTGGATGCAGATGATGAGATGAAAGCTCTTGATGTTCTTTCTCCCCTTTTGGAAATGGGTCAGTGACTCTGACTTTCAGCAGGCACAGCAGGCAGTCTATTCCCTTGCTTTGTGGGAGAGCACAGGTTACAGAAGGGAAGGTGCAGTAGCTGACTTCTTGGCAAGGCTGGCAGGGCAGTGGTGAAGTCTGGTCCTTGGAGACTAGGTTGGCCAAGTGCCTAGTTTGGAAGCTGTAGTTCCCATTAACCAAAGTGCTAATTTTTAGGTTGTCTCTTCATGTTTAAACTTTTTGTGGTTAAATATAATAAAAATATAGGAAGTAACATAAAACAGATGTGCAACTTAGTGAATTATTATAAGGTGAATACCCTTGAAATGTCACATGTCCGGAGATAGAAACTTTCCAGGAGACTCCTAGGAACATCCATGTGCCTCTTCTCCTCTAAAAGAAACCAAAATCCCGACTTAAGGTATGGTCTCCATTTTTTGAAAAAGCTTTATCACCCAAGTTTATATTCCTGAACACTATAGTTTAGTTCTACCCATGTTTTTTAATGTCTTCTTTATGTCTTAAATCTATTGGCTTTTTCCGCTTTCTCTTTTTTTTCCCCTTGCAGTTAATTTGTTGTAAAAACTGTATCATTTGTCTGTAGAGTTTCCCATAATATCAACTTTGCGATTGTATTCGCATAGTGTAGTGTGTAATTTCTGTCCTGTGTATTTGGTGTAAATTGGTAATTGGATCTAGAGGCTTAATCAGAACCAGGCTCCATTTGTTTGTCTTTCACCAAGACTTCTTCGTAATAGGTGTTAGGTTCCTCTTCAGAAGGCACATAATATGTGACTGTCCCCTCTGTGATGTTAGCAGCTGTTGATTCTCAGTACATAGATCTGTTCATTCATTACGATTGCAAAATGGTGCTACGCCAAACAAAAGGAATTCCTTATATATTCTAGATATAAGTCCTTTGTCACAAACATCTTCTCTGACTTTGTGGCTTTTCACTTTTTTTTTTTTAAATAAATTTATTTATTTATTTTTGGCTGCATTTGGTCTTCATTGCTGCGCACGGGCTTTCTCTAGTTGCAGCAGGCAGGGGCTACTCTTCATTGTGGTGTGCAGGCTTCTCATGGCGATGGCTTCTCTTGTTGCAGAGCATGGGCTCTAGGCGCTTGGGCTTAAGTAGTTGTGGCACGTGGGCTCAGTAGTTGTGGCTCACGGGCTTAGTTGCTCCACGGCATATGGGATCTTCCCGGACCAGGGCTTGAACCCGTGTCCCCTACATTGACAGGCGGATTCTTAACCACTGAGCCACAAGGGAAACCCACTTTTTTTTTTTTTTTTAACCATGTCTCAATGAACAGAAGTTCTTTATATAAAGTGCTTAGATTTACCAGTGTTTTCCTTTATGAGTAATGCGTCTTGTGGCTTATTTAAGAAATCCTTTAGTCATTAAGATAATTAATCCTATAGCTTTTCCATTCACATTAAGGTTTTTGGTTTTTTTAATTAATTAATTAATTAATTAATTTATGACTGTGTTGGGTCTTTGTTTCTGTGCAAGGGCTTTCTCTAGTTGCGGCAAGCGGGGGCCACTCTTCATTGCGGTGCGCAGGCCTCTCACTGTCGTGGCCTCTCTTGTTGCGGAGCACAGGCTCCAGACACGCAGGCTCAGCAATTGTGGCTCACAGGTCTAGTCGCTACGCGGCATGTGGGATCTTCCCAGACCAGGGCTCAAACCCGTGTCCCCTGCATTGGCAGGCAGACTCTCAACCACTGCACCACCAGGGAAGCCCCAACACGTTAAGGTTTTTAATTGACCTGTAGTTGATTTATTTGCATATGGGTACAATTTCTTTTTTCATACGGACACTTAGTTCCAGTCCCACTTATTGGGAAGTCTGACATGCTCAGTCTGTTATATCAAGTGCTCTTTTATGCCTGGGTCTGTTTTCTGGACTGTGCTCTCCTTCTTGTTGATCATTTTGTCTATCCCAATGCCGGTACCATACGATCTTGATTTATTACGGTTATAAAGTGTATTAATCTCCTATCTTTTGCTGCTTTTCCAAGAATGTCTTAGCTCTTCTTCTTTGTATTTCCATATAAATTTTAGAATCAGCTTGTCAACTTAAAAAAAGAACCCTGTTGGGATTTTTATTCTACTGACTCTATAAATCAATCTGGGAAGAATTGGTATCTTCTTATCAAGTCTTTTAATCTATGGATCTTAAAATCTACATTCACTTATTTATCATTTTTAATGTTTTTCAGAAAAGCTCTATTGTTTCTCTTAGAGGTCTTATACAACTTTTATGAAATTTATTCCTAGGTACTTCATATTTTTATATGATATTTAAAGTTTCTCTTTTTGTGTGTGTGTACACATTTAGTTTTATTGTAACAAAGCAACTTGTACACTTTTAACGTTTAAAACTGAGCATCATCTTTCCTTTCCAGTGAAACAAAAAGAAAAATTTAAAAATAAACAGGAACAAAATTACAATAGAGAATGTCAATTGCAAATAAGATCCTACAGGTTCTGCTGATTCTCCCATCGAGTGGCAGGGCTCAAGTCATCATTAGGAGAGAATTTTATTTTAAAAGTGTCATCTTAAACTGCAAGGATGTCCGTTAAACATCACAATTAAACATGCCAAAGGAGAAGCCATGTTGTCAAAATGCCCACTTAACCCACCCAAACATCTCAAACCCACCCTTTGCTGACCTTCTATAACCCCATTTTTTTAAGTTTTTTTTTTTTCTTTTTTTAAACAAGAGAAAGTAGACAGATACATGTTGGTAAATGCTAACTGTCCATATTCACATAGAGACACAGTGTAATCTCTGAGCCCAATATACAGAGAAAGGAGGAAAAAAGCTAGAATTCTATGCACTACTACACAGGGGCCTAGCACCCTCCAGCTTCCAGCAGAGCTAAGGGAGCAGAAGGTTTTTCTTTTTTCCCACAGAGCATGGTGGTGTTGATTCCATAAAGCTTTTGTTGAGACAGGAAGGGATAAAAATGAATTTGGAACAGAAAGGGGTAGAGATTCTTTTCCCACTGAATTCCGCTCAAGGTATTTTCCCCCCAAATTAGTTGTGAGACATGGTATAAAGGAGAAAAGAGACCTCAAAAACAGGGCAACTGAGCACAAGAGGAGAAGGAGAAAAAAAAAAAAAAAGACTGCAACTTGCTCCCAGGGACTGGAGAAAATTAAAAAAGGAAGGTTGGAATCCATCAGTGTTCCATTAGTCATCTTCTCCTTCATCTTCCTCTCCTTCCTCCCCCTCATCATCATCTTCATCTTCTTCACCTTCATCCTCATCCCCTTCTTCATCAGTATCTTCCAATCCTTCTTCCTCTTCATCATCATCATCATTGTCATCTTCTTCTCCTTCCCCTTCCTCATCATCCATGTCTGGAACCAAGTAGTACTGTAATGGATTTGGCCAAATATCATCTTTGATGACCTCTCCTAACTCATCTGCACCTGCATCAGAATGATCAGTAAACCAGGTGAAGAAGCTTTCTGGTTCCTCATGCTGTCTCTTCCTGCTGGCTCTATTCTACGTTTGACTTGAACGTTTTGTCAAATCCTTTCCGGATTTCCATTTGATTTCAGTGGACTTTGAAGATGGATCACCACTCTCATTCAGATGAAATTCTTTGGAGAGAACTTTATTTTCGAAGTAAGGGTTTTCATCAAGATAAAAATCTATTCTGTATTTAATATCTTCAAATTCTGTCACTTCGACTCTTGTCAAATAATGCAGCGCCTCCTCATCCTCCTTCCCAAGCAGTGCAGACGCTTGTAGATGGTTAACAAATGTTGTTACCCCAAAATTTGGGATTTTGGCGATCAATTCCGATCTCTTCTGAAAAAATGGTTGGCGGAGTTTGTTATATTTCTGTTCTACTTTCAAAATCTCCTCACTGGCTTGTTCGTTAAGTCTGTCTGTTTCATTTTGTACTTCATCAATATGTTCAATTGCTTCTTGCTGTTCTTTTTGGAGGGGAGGCGGCGGCGGGCGGGTAGGCAGCTCTGCTCCCTCACGCTCCGCGCTCCAGCTCGCTGCTCAGATCTGCCCTAGCCGCCTCCTCCTCCACCTCCTCCTCTTAAAATTTCTTTATCTATAGATTCTTTGGGATTTTCTTATATTGATAATCAGTATCTTCACATGAGAGTGTTATTTCTTCTTTTCTAATGCTTAAGATTTTTTTCTTGCCTTACTGCACTGGCTCAAACCTCCAGCCAGTGTTGCTGAATGAAGTGGTAATGATGAATATTCTTCTCTTGCTCCTAATCTCAAAGACAAAGTTTTCAACATTTTACCTTTAAGCATGGTTTTTGCCTTCAACTTTTGGTAAATACGCTGTCAAATTAAGGAAGTTCTCTTGTATTCCTAGTTTGCTGAGAGTATTTTTCATGAATGGGTACTGAATTTGATCAAATGCTTTTTTGTACTGTTAGGATTATCACATAATTTTTCTTCTTCAATCTGTAATTGTGGTGAAGCATAATAATTGGCTTCTGTTACACTAATCTTTTTTTTTTTTAACATCTTTATTGGAGTATAATTGCTTTACAATGGTGTGTTAGTTTCTGCTTTATAACAAAGTGAATCAGTTATACATATACATATGTTCCCATATCTCTTCCCTCTTGCATCTCCCTCCCTCCCACCCTCCCTATCCCACCCCTCTAGGTGGTCACAAAGCACCGAGCTGATCTCCCTGTGCTATGCGGTTGCTTCCCACTAGCTATCTATTTTACGTTTGGTAGTGTATATATGTCCATGCCACTCTCTCACTTTGTCACAACTTACCCTTCCCCCTCCCCATATCCTCAGTTCCATTCTCTAGTAGGTCTGTGTCTTTATTCCGGTCTTGCCACTAGGTTCTTCATGACCTTTTTTTTTTTCCTTAGATTCCATATATATGTGTTAGCATACTGTATTTGTTTTTCTCTTTCTGACTTACTTCACTCTGTATGACAGACTCTAACTCCATCCACCTCGCTACAAATAACTCAATTTCGTTTTGTTACACTAATCTTGCATTCCTAAAATAAATCCAATTTGGGCATTATTTATTATCCTTTTTATTTTATATTGTTTAATCCAGTTTGCTGGTATTTCAAGAATTTTATGCCTATGTTTATGAGTAAAAGTAACCTATGATTTTTTGTTCTTTTACATTTTGCTATTAAGATTATACTAGCCTCATAGTGTGACTTGAGGAATATTTCCATTTTCTATACTGTGGAAGAATTTTTACATAAGATTAGGGGAATTATTTATTCCTTGACTGTTTGAAATAATTGGCTGGCAAAGTCATCTGGGTCTCCTAGGAAACACTGACTACCAATTTAATAGCTTTCATAGTTATAGGGACTGATCAGGTTTTCTCTTATTGAGTCAGTTTTGGTTAAGATACATTTTTCTAGAAATTTGTCCATTTCATCTAAATTCTCACATATATTTTGTATGAAATTATTTATTTTAATGCCTGAAGCATATTTATTCATTTCCATTTTTGTTTTTCTTTTTTGTGGTGCTTGTTCCCGACGTTGGATGCCTAATTACTCTCTCATTTTTAAATACTGATCAGTCTCACCAGAGGTTTTCTGAATTTACGAGTCTTAAAAAAAAAAAAAAAAAAAGAACTATTGGCTTTGTTAATCTCTGTTATAGATCATTAATTTCTGCTTTTACCTGTATTTTCTTTTAAAATTTTTCTTTAGGGTTTATTTTACTGTTCTAATTCTAATTTCTTGAAATGAGTAGTTAACTCATTAGTTTTTGGTCTTTTTTATTTTTTTCCATATATGTGTTTGACACTAAGTTTCTGTTTTAGGTGTAGCCCTTAAGTTTTAATAGGAAGTGTATTAGCTTATTAAGGCTGCCATAGTGTACCACGGACATGGTGGCTTAAAAAACAGATATTTATTTCTCATAGGTCTGGAGGGTAGAAGTCCTAGATTTAGGTGTCAGCAGTTCTGGTTTCTTCTGAGGCGTTTTCCCTTGGGTTGCATATGCTGCCTTCTCACCATGTCTTCACATGGTCTTTTCCTATGTGCCTGCATTCCTGGTGTCTCCTTGTCTGTCCAGATTTTTCTTCTTACAGGGACGCCAGTCAGGTTGAGCAGGGTCCACCCTAAGAGCCTCCTTTTAACTTAATCACCTCTTTAAAAACCCTGTCTCCAAATACAGCCATATTCTGAAGCACCGGGTGGTGGCGGGTGCAGGCAGGGGGCCATGGGGCATGTTAGGGCTTCAACATATGAACTTGGGAGGAACACTACTCGGTCCATAACAGGAAGCATTTTTATTATTCAGTCCAATAAATTTTGATTTTCATTATGATTTCTTTTCATGGGTTATTTAGAAGTACTTTATTTCTAAATATATGGAATGTATTAATTTCCTATTGCTGCTATAACAAATTACCACAAATTTAGTGACTTAACAGGAATATAAATTTATTTGGAGTCCACAGTCCTAATATCAAGGTTTTGACAGAGCTGTGTTTCCTTTGGAGGCTTTAGGGGAGAATCCGTTTCCTTGCCTTTTCCAGCTTCTAGAGGCTGCCTGCATTCCTTGGCTTAGGGCCCCTTCTCCATCTTCAAAGTTAGCATCATAGCATCTTCATATCTCTATCTCTGTCTCTCTCTTTCTCTCCTCTGCTTCTGTCACCATGTCTCTTCTCTCGCTGTGACCCTCCTACCTCCTTCTTATAAGGATCCTTGTAATTACATGGGATCAACCAGGTAATCCAGAATAATCCTCTCATCTCAAGATCAACTTTACCACACCTGCAATGTACTTTTTGTATGTAACATTGAATTAGGATGTGGATATCTTTGGGGAACCATTATTCTGTCTACCCCTGTGAGTTCTCAGGATTTTTTTTTAAATGTCTTATTAATTTCTAGCTAGTTGCATTTTGGTCAGTGCTCTTGTTTTTTGTTTTTGGGGGGTTTTTTTTGCTTTTTGCTTTGCTTTTCTTTTTTATATGAAATCAGCAAGCCACAAAGAAAAAAAGATTTTAAAAAAAGAGAAGAGGTGGGGGGAATAAAAAGGAAAGTAATTGCTGAGGTGATTTCATACCTTGAGGTAGTTTACTTCGCACAGCATTACCTGATGGACTCCACCCACATGTCATGGTTGTCTGGTTGTTACTGTTATTGTTGCAACGTCAGAAGAAGGGGAGTCCAAACATGGGCTCTTCCACGTGCAGAGAGGGCTTCCTCCCTTCCCAGCATACTTGATAGCATTGTCCAAGGTAGCTAAAGTGCACCACCTGGCTAATATGCACTGACAATCAGTACTTTAGGAGGGGAGGCCTAACTGGTCACTGCTCTTGTGATTTCAGTCTTAAGAAATGTGTGGAGTTTTCCTTTATGACTCTGAATATTGTTAAATATTATAAATGTTCTATGTGCACTTGAAATTCATGTATTTGTTCTTCAGTTGCATGAAGTGTTGTATATATCTCCATTAGGTCCTGTTTGTTAATTGTGTTGCTTAAATTTTCTGTATCTTTACTTTTTGTTTGCTTGTTTTATCAGTTACTTAGAGAAATGGTTGAAACATCCCACTTTGTGGATTTAGCATTGTAATTCTGTCAGTTTTTGCTTTATATTTTTTCTTTTAATTTTTTATATCAACTTTTTATATCAATTTCAGACTTACAGAAAACTTGCTAGAATATAGCAAAAAATTTCCTGCACATGCTTTACCACATTCCTGAGATGTTAACATTTTACCACATTTGCCTTACCCTTCTGTGTGTGTGTGATTATTTTTTTTCTGAAGCATACAGATCAGTTGCCTCTTTATCCTTTGGTGTGCATTTGCTAATAGTAGATCCATAACCACATATCAAAATTAGGAAATTAACATTAATGTAATAATGTTATTTAATCTGACCTTTAGATTTTGCCAATTGTCACAGTGACATCCTTTACAGAAAAAATACTGGATCATGCATTGCATTCAGTTGTCCCTTATATTCTTTAATTGAGAATAATTTCTGTTATGGTCTCCTGCAAAGGTATATGGACCCCTACTCAAAATTTAGTTTGGATGTCAAGAATGATGATGCCCCACACACACCAAGAGGGTATGAAAAGGTTTATTAACTTAAATGATTGAGGTCTCTGGGAAGAGGAGAATAGTCCTCTCAAGCAGGCTTGAAAGGGCAAGGAAAGGAGACTGGCCTAAGTTTTTATTGTGCTTAGGGTAGGGCCAGGCTTAGAGTTCCTGCACAAGGACCTTGCATAGTCTGAATCTCCACTGGCACCAAGGAGGGAGCAGTGAGGCCTCTGTGTTCCTTTGCCCAGATGTGAGGCACAAGGTGAAGTGAGAGAGGTGAGGCTTAACAGCTGTCAACCATTAAACCAGAAATGGAGTCAGACTCCTCATTGTAGTTCCTTGGTCTTTATCTTTTAATATCTTGACATTTTTTAAAGAGTATAGACCAGTTAGTTTGTAGAATGTCCCTCAGTATGGATTTGCCTAATGTATCCTCATGATTAGATTAAGCTTGTCCTTTTTTGGTGCTTTATATATCTTAATACATGAATGTGTGTTGTTATTAGGTGCATACAAATTCAAAATTCTTATATTTTCCTGACAAACTAAAACTTTTATTGTTATAGTATGTCCCTGTTTATCTTTTTAATGCTTTTTGTTGCCTGGAAAACTGTCTAATATTAATGTACCTTCATCATTTACAGTGTTGGTCTTAAGTGGAGCATATAGTCTGTCTGCATTTAACATAATTACTGAAATATTTGGATTTAAATCTACCATCTTATTTTGTATTTTCTATTAGTTCTGTCTGTTCTATGTAATATGTTGATTTCATTCTGTTCAAAATATTTTCTAATTTCTTTTGTGATTTCTTCACTGACTCCAGAGTTATTTGGATATTTATTCAGTATCCAAATAATTGGGAACTTTGTAGTTATCCTTTTACTGATTTCCAACTTAATGCAATGCTAGTGTGATCAGAGAAAATACTTTGAATGATTTCTATCCTTTGAAATTTGTTGGTTTGCCCAGCATATGGTAAATTTTGGTAAATGTGCTGTGTGTGTATGAAAAGAAAGGTGTAATTTGTCATTGTTGGATGCATTGTTCTAATGTATCAATTAGGTCAAGTTTGTTAGATGTGTTCATATTTTCTGTATCCCTTCCAAGTTTTTGTCTGCTTGTTTTATTAGTTACTGTACAAAGGGTGTTAATTCTTCCGCTGTAGTTATGGATTTACCCTTTTCTTTTAGTTCAGTCAATTTTTACTTTATATATTTTGAAACTAAATTATTGGATGTATTTAGATTTAGAATGATCATATTTTCCTTGTGGATTGACCCTTTATCACTATGAAATGTGTCTATTCAAGGCAGTAGCATTATTACAGATAAAATCTGTATCTGATATTAGTACAGCTACATCAGCTTTCTTTTGGGTAGTATATTTTCTTCCACTATTTTGTCCTAAGACTTCTGTGTCTTTATTTAAGGTGTGTCCCTTGTAAGCAGTACATATTTAGTGTGTGTGTTTTGTAAATTCAGTCTGATGATCTTAGTCTTTTCATTGCAAAGTATTTAATCCACTTGAATTGATATATACCAAATTGCTCTTTGTTTTCTGTTTGATTTTTCCAATTTACAGCCTTTTTTTCTGTTCTTCTTACTGATTCATTTAAAACTTTATTACTTCACATTTCCCCTGTTCTTAGTTACGCATTTTTTTTTTTACTATCCTTTTAGTGTATATACCTTAGAAATTACAACATGCATGCTTGACCTATTACAACCTAATAAATATTAGAACTTTTACCACCTTCCAGGTAATGTTAGAACTTTACAGTATTTTAACTCTATGTACTACACATCTTTTGAATCATGGATTTCATGCATTTTAATTCTACATATTTTTTTTCTTTTTTTTAAAATGTTGATGGATGTTTACAGATCGGGATGACATATTCTTTTTTTTTAAATTAATTATTTATTTTTGGCTGTGCTGGGTCTTCGTTTCTGTGAGAGGGCTTTCTCTAGTTGTGGCGAGTGGGGGCCACTCTTCATCGTGCTGCACGGGCCTCTCACTATCGTGGCCTCTCTTGTTGCGGAGCGCAGGCTCCAGACGCGCAGGCTCAGTAGCTGTGGCTCACGGGCCCAGTTGCTCCGCGGCATGTGAGATCTTCCCAGACCACGGCTCGAACCCGTGTCCCCTGCATTAGCAGGCAGATTCTCAACCACTGCGCCACCAGGGAAGCCCCTATTCTACATATTTTTTAAACCCTACAAACATTTTTACTATTATTTTATAATATCAGTATTCACTTAAAAACTCCTTTCTAGTGTTTTTCCTTCCTACCTGCATTTCTGTATTTCCTTTTGGGATACTTTATTTTCTGCTTGAATAAATAAATATCCCCTTTACTATTTATTTTAGTTCAGGTCTACTTGTAATGAATTCTCTGTTTTTGTCTGGATATATCTTTATTTCACTTACATTTTTGAAAGATATTTTTTGTTTTCCCTTAAGAAACAAACAAACAAAACCCTCCACTGTCAGTGTTATTGTTATTCATTTGAAGATATGTTCCACCTCCTGCTACTTTGAGAATTTTCTTTTTACTCTGGCTTTTAGCAGTTTTACTGTGATAATGTGCTATGGTGTGGTTTTCTTTGTATTCATACTTGGGGTTCTCTGAGCTTTTGATTCTGTGTGTTGAAGTCTTCATCACTTTTAGAACAAATATTTTCTCTTCAAATATTGCTCCTGTCTAATTTTTCTTGTTTTTTGTTTTAATTATTGACATTTTATTTTGCTTTCAAATTCAGTGCCAGTGAATATCACATTTAGCATTCCGTTTTACGTGTGTGTGTCATGGGGCTTTTTTGTTTTAGTTTTGTTATTTTTAATATTTTACTTTCTCTGAGTACCTAAGGCTTCTGTTTGAGACTGAAATCCTGGGACTTTTCCCATGCTCCAAGTCACATTTCTCCCCCTTCTCCAGCCTTCAGCTTTATTCAGGTATATTTAATATACAAAAAATTGCACATACTTAATGTATACACTTTGATGAGTTTGGACATATGCATATACCTGTGATACCATCACTGCAATCAAGGTAGTAAACATATCCATCACCTCCAAAAGATTTCTTAAGTCCCCTTGTTTTCATTTTCATTTTTGTTGGAAGAACACTTAACATGAGATCTATCCTCTTAACGAGTTTTTACATGTACAGCACCATATTGTTAATTGCTCTGTCCAATTTTTTCTTCTCTTTCTGGGCCTCCAATTACACACATGTCCCTTGCACTCTTTTTGTTACTTTCCATCTTTTATCCCTCTGCTGTAGTTTGTATCTTTTTTATTGATCTGTCTTGCAATTCACTAACTTCTATTGTGTCTCTAGTTAAACCCATCTATAGAGCTCTTAATTTCATTTGGTTCTAGAATGTCCATTTATTTATTTATTTTTAATAAATTCTAGTTCTCCAGTAAACTTCTCCGTCTTCATCTATTTTTATTTTTCCCTCAATATCCTTGAACATGTTAGCTATCATTACTTTAAAGCTCCAATGTCTGGATCATGCCTAAGTCCGTTCCTATTGTGTTTTCCTCTCTAGGTAGATACGTGTGTGGGCTGATCACCTCCATGCAGTCAGGGAGTGAGCTATGCCAAGGTTTGGTTGTGGTTTTGGAAAGGCTTGATCTACCTCTGGTTCACCCTCTTCCTAGAGTGTAGGCTCTCTAGGGCTCCCAAGTGCAAGCCTGTTGTGATCACTTTTATCTCTGAGGATGTAGCCTTTTGGGTTCCCAGCTAAAGAGGAGAGAGTCTCGTATGAGATTCCCCACATTAGGCAGAAACTGGATCTTGATCCCTGTGTACCCTTGCTGCACAAAGCCCTCAAACTGATACAGGAACAATGCTCCAGTGTTTTGCTCACTGTTTCTCTGGAGCAATTCATCATCTTCTCAGCTCTTCTGTGCTTCAAGGTGATTTTTTAAAATACCATACCAGCATTTTTAGATGTTTTTCCATGGGAGACTTGACCCCCAATACTGGAAATGGAAATTTTCATTTCATATATTTTATGATGATTTTCACATTGAAAAACAAAAATTTTATGTACTCAAATCAGTCTGTCTTTTCCTTTATACCATCTTGATTTTGTGTTATTCTTAGGAAAGTTTTCATTTATTCAAAATAATACTGTATTTTGGTTTTTAACATTTAGCTGTTTAATGTATCTGGAATTTATTTTTGTGAATAGTGTAAAGTTAGGATCTAACTATTTTCCTTTAAAATGGAGAGCCAGTTGTTCCAACACTATTGATTAGATCAGGAGTCTGAAAACTATGACCAACCCATTTTTGTTAATAAAGTTTTATTGGAATGTGGCCATGCCCATTTGATTACATATTGGCTATGACTTCTTTAATATTACACCAGCAGAGTTGAGTAGTTCCAACAGAAACTGTGTGGCCCACAGAGCCGTATATTTACTTTCTGGTCATTTAAGAAAGTTTACCAACTCCTGTGTTAGACTATACTTTTTTTAATTAATCTGAGTTTTTACTTTAGCATATAAATGTGTTTCATGTCTATTTCTAGAATCTCTTCTATTTATTATTATTTATTATTAAGAACTTCATTTGTTCTTCTTTCATTATCACTCTTAGAGTTACTATAGCTTTATACTAATATATTTTATTGGCCTTGAAGATACAGTGTGTTTAGTCAGGTTTACTGAGGCGTAATTCGCATACAGTAAGATTTACCCTTTTTATGTGTACATTTTTGTGAATTTTGACAAATGTATACAGCCATGTAAAGATAGAGAACATTTTCATCGCTCTTAAAGTTTCCTCCTCCCCATTTGTCCATCCCCTCTCCTCACCACTAGGCCCTGGCAGGAGCTGATGTGTTTTCTTGTCCCTACAGTTTTTGTCTTTTCCGGAATGTCATATAAATGGAATCATACACTGAGGAGTCTTTGAAGTCTGGATTCTTTCACCAAGCATCATGTGTTTGAGATCTGTCCATGTTGTTTGCATGCGTGGTCATTCCTTTTTATTGCTGAGTAGTATTTCCTTATGTCCATTCACTGGTTGATGGACATTTGGGTTGAATCCAGTTTTTGGCATTTATGAATAAAGCCAATAGAAACATTTGCGTACAAGATATTGTCTGCACATACATGTTTTTCTTTTTCTTGGACAGATACCTAGGAATGGGATTGTTGGGTCATATGTTTCAATAAATGTATGTTTAACTGTATAAGAAACTGCCAAACTGTTTTCACTTTACTTTCCAAAGTGGCTGTACCATTTTTTTCATTTCCACTATCAATGTATGAGAGTTGCAGGTGCTTTGCATCCTCACCAGCACTTAGTATCGTCAGTTTTGTTTTTCCATTTTAGTGATTCTAGCGGGTTGGGCGTTATAGTTTTAATTCCTAATTAATTTAGTTCTTAGTTCATATTCCTAATGACTTAATGATGTTGAGCATCCTTCTCTGTGCTTATGTACCATCTGTGTATCTTCTCTGGTGAAGTGTCCAAATGTCTTTTGCCTGTTTTAAAAAACTGGGTTGTTTGTTTTCTTTCTTTCTTTCTTTCTTTCTTTTTTAAATAAAGGTAGAGGAATGGGGACATTTTGAATTTATTTATTTATTTATTTATTTATTTTTGGCTGTGTTGGGTCTTCGTTTCTGTGCGAGGGCTTTCTCCAGTTGCGGCAAGCGGGGGCCACTCTTCATCGCGGTGCACGGGCCTCTCACTAGCGCGGCCTCTCTTGTTGCGGAGCACAGGCTCAGTAGTTGTGGCTCACAGGCCTAGTTGCTCCACGGCATGTGGGATCTTCCCAGACCAGGGCTCGAACCCGTGTCCCCTGCATTAGCAGGCAGATTCTCAACCACTGCGCCACCAGGGAAGCCCAGCCCCTGTTTGTTTTCTTATGGTTGACTCATGAGACTTTTTTTATATGTTCTGAACGCTAGTCCTTTATCAAAAATGTGTTTTGCAGGCATTTTCTCCCAGTGTGTTGCTTGTCTTTTTATTTTTTAACAGTGTCTCTGAAGAATAAAACTTTTAAATTTTTATAGAGTCCACTTTATCAATTTTTTCTTTTATGTTTTGTGTTATCTTCTATTGCTGTGAACAAATTACCACAAACTTAGCAGCTTAAGACAACATAGATTTATTATCTCACAGTTTGCATGGGTCTGGAATCCAAGTTAGCTAGATCCTCTGCTCACGGTCACGCCAAACTGAAGTCAAGGTTCTGGCTGGGCTGCATTGCCTTCTGGAGCTCAGTGTCCTTTGCCACGCTCATGTGGTATTTGGCTGAATCCAGTTCCTTATAATTGTAGGACACAGGTTACTCTTTTCTGGCTGGTCATCAGCCAGTGGCTGTTCTCAGCTCCTGGAGGCTGCCCACCATTTCCTGCCACATGGCCTTCTCCACAACATGGCGGTTGCTTTTTCAAGAAAAACAAGAGAGCGTCTGCTTCAGTTTCAAATCTCTCTGACTTCTCTTGTCTCTGAGCTCTAAACCCTTGTTTAAAAGGGCTCACCAGAATAAGTCAAGCCCACTCACATTCAAGGGAAAGGATTATACAGGGTATGTGCACCAGGAGGGAAACTCCTAGTTTCCTAGAACTCCAAGAAAATCCCAGGATGCCAACTTAGGATTCTTCCTACCACATGGTTTGTACTTTTTTATTTCTGAGAGATCTTTGCCCACTCCAAACTGGTGAAAATTTTTCTGATGTCTTCTTTTTTCTTTTTGGCTGTGCTGCACAGCTTGTGAGAGCTTAGTTCCCCGACTAGGGCTTGAACCTGGGCCATGGCAGTGAAACCACCAAGTCCTAACCACTGGACCACCAGGGAATTCCATATGATTTCTTTTAGAAGGTTAATAGTTTTAGGGTTTCTATCTAGACCTGTGGTTCATTGTATGCATGTATGTATTTATTTATGTATTAAGATGTAATTCACCCTTAATGTGTACAATTCCATGGTCTTTTGTATATCACAAAGTGGTGCAGCCATTGAATTAATTCTAGAACATTCTCATTACACACAAAAGAAACCCTCAGTTCATTAGCAGTCACTCTCTACTTCTTTTTCCCCCAACTTGGCAACCACTGATCTACTTTCTGTCTCTGAATTTGCCTATCCTAGATGTTTTGTATCAGTGTAATCATACAATATGTACACTTTTGTGTCTGACATTTTCACTAATCATGATGTTTGCAAGGTTCACCCGTGTTTTAGCATGTATTAGCACTTCATTCCTTTTTATGGCCGAATACTACTCTACTGTATAGATATACCACATTTTGTCTTTCCATTTGTCAGTTGATGGACATTGGGTTGTTTCTGTGTTTTGGCTATTATGAATAATGCTGCTGTGAATATTCTCTTTTTTTTTTTTTTAACTGAACTGTTTGAGATAAAGTACCAACATCATGGCCCGTTACCCCTAAGTTCTTCTGCATGCCTTTCCCAAGTATAAGGACTTTCTTTTTCATAACTACAGTGTAATTATCACATTTAGGAAATTTGTCATTGATATAATACTGTTATCTAATATACAATCCATATTCAAATTTCACTGATTTAATTAGTGATTTTAAATATCTTAAACAGGTGTTTAAAAATTACAGATTTTTTTATTAAGGTGAAATTCACTTAACATAAAATTAACCATTTAAAGTGGATAATTTGGTGGCATTCATAAAATGAAGTAGGAAGTATTTCTTCCTTTTTTATTTTTTGGAGGAGATTGGCATTAATTTTTCTTGAAATGTTTGGTAGAATTCTCTAGTGAAACCGTTTGGCCAGGAGATTTTCTGTTCAGGAGACTTTTAGTTATGAATTCAGTTTTTTAAATGATTTCAGTAGTACTCAAGTTATCTGTTTTATCTTGGTTGAGTTTCTGTAGTTTGTGGGTTTTGAGGAATTGGTCCATTTTTTGGTAAATTGTTCAGTTTATGAGTACTAAGTTGTTTGTATTATTCCCTTGTTATCCTTTTGATGGCTGCAGGACCTAAAGTGACATTGTTTCATTCCTGATGTTGGAGAGATAGGTCTTCTCTCTTTTTATCTTTGTCAGTCTTTCTAGAGGTGTATCTATTTTATTAATTTATTTTTTAAATCAGCTTTTTGCGTCGTTGATTTTTTTTTTCTGTTGTTTTCACTGTTACTGATTTCTGTTCTTTTATATTTCCTTCCTTCTGCTTGCTTTGGGTTTATTTTTTTTCTTTTTCTACTTTGTTGAATTAGGAAATTAGATTACTGATTTGAGTTCTTCTTTTCTAATATAAACTTAGCACTGTCAATTTCCCTCTCAGCATTGCTTCAGCTATGCCCCATATATTTTGATATGTTGTACTTTCATTTTCATTCATTTCTAATGTATTTTTAAAATTTATTGTGAGATTTCCTCTTTGACCCACAAATTATTTAGAAGTGGTTCTTTAGTTTCCAAGTGTTTGGATGTTTTCCTGTTATCTTTCTGTTATTGATTTATCGTTTGATTCCATTATGGTCAGAGAACACGCTCTATGATTTTAATCCTTTAAATTTGTTGAGGTTTATTTTATGGCCCAGGTGGATATTTTTCTTGGTGGATATTCTGTGAGCACTTTAAAAAAATGTATTCTGCTGTTGTTGGGTGAAGTGTTCTATGTATGTATATATCAATTAGACCCTGTTGATTGATTTTACTCTTCACTGCTATATCCTTGTTGATTTTTTGTATAGAGTTCCACCCATTACTGAGATAGGGTATTAATGCCTTGAAGTATTATTGTGGCTTGGCTATGCTGGGTTCCTCATTTCATCTCTATCAGTTTTTGTTTCTTATATTTAAGGCTCTGTTGTTTGGTGCATACACATTTAGGATTGTTATGTCTTCCTGGTGGATTGATCCTTTAATCATCATGTAATGTCCCTCTTTGTCTCCAGCTATTTTCTTTGCTCTGAAATCTACTCACTGGATAGAATATAGCCACTCTACTTTTTTTTTTAATTAAGGTTTGCACGGTATATCTGTTTTCAGCCTTTTACATTCAGCCTTTGTATTTGAAGAAAGTTTCTTACAGACAGCATATTGTTGGGTCTTTTGTTAATCCACTCTGCCGTGTTTTGTGTAGGTCTTAGCCTACTAATGCTGTTGCCTGGGAATGCCTGGGGGTACTCACCTGGGCCAGTGTTGTGGCTGGACCAGCCCTTGTGGTTCTTATTAGGATTGCAAGATGCACCTCAGCAACAAGCATCAGAGAACAAGCAAGGTTTTATTGCTCACAGGTCCTGACATGACATGTCTCAGGCCACACATTGAGGTCACAGGAAGAGAGATGGGTAGGGGGCTGCAGGTCATCCCTGGGCTTCTGCCTTTATTGGGGTTGAGGGTGAGGTGCCTAGGGTTTCATGGGTTCACTCTTTATTGGTGAATTTAAAACATGAGAGCGGGAATTGAAGTGCACAAAAGGAAAAACAGGGTCCCTCTAATGATCAGTTATGTAGGTCACCCATGGCTTTCTAAAAGGGGAACTTCATGGATGGTGGCCTGGTTCTTTATCTAGTTGTGTAGCTGGCAATATGTTTATTCAAGATGGATGTCTTTGAAGTGGATGCCTCAGCAATCAAAAGCTTATTATCAGGTACTTATATTACAATTAAAAAAAAAACAAATGGTCAGGTACTTACACTACAGCCAATCTCAGTTAATTGGTGTATTTAGACCGTTTATATTAAATGTAACTACTGATATTTTAGGGCTTAAGTCTGCCACTGTGTTATTTGTTTTCTGTATGCTTCCTCCTTTTCTCTTTTCTTACTTTTCTGTGTTTTTTTTGAATATTTTTTATTCCATTTTAATTTATTTATAATGCCTGAGTATATCACTTTATACAGTTTGCTTAGGTGTTGCTCTAGGTATTACATTATACACAAATAACTTTTCCCAGTCTAATGATATCAGTGTTTTACCAGTCCGCGTGAAGTGTAGAAACTGTATTTCCATTTAGGTCCCTTTACCTTCCCCAATTTTTAAATATAATAGTATTTCCTCCACATGGGGCTACTCCATTTTGGTGAAACTGGAAACCCATATGCTTGTCTTTTATCTGTCATCTTTACTGAATTATTCATTAGTAGCTCTTCATTACTTCTAGTAGTTGTCTTGAATTCTACATATAGTTATATCTTCCACAGAAAGGACTTTTTCATCCCTTTCTTTCTTGTATTTATACTTTTCATTTATTTTTATCTTATTGCCAGGCAAAAAGTTGAATCTGTTTTTTCTATTTTTCAACATCACCAGTGACTCTGTATCTTTTCACTTTATCTGTATAAAATGAGAGATTTACTTGTACTTTGCCTCTCTGCTTCTAAGGTTTTGTGATACAGTCTGGATGTTTTAAGTCTCAATTTTTATCTGACTACCCATGGTTTTCATTTTTTTATATGATCTGTCTTTAGGGCCTCTCTGACTTCAGCTCCAGCTCTCCCTCTCATTCCATCTACTCCACCAATAATGACCTTTTTGCTTTTCCTTTAGCACATCAGGGCCTGCTTCTGTCTCAGGCCTTTGCATTTGTTGTTCTCTCTGCCTGAATTGCTTTGCTTTCTCACCTTCTAAAAGGTCTTTACAGTCATGTCACATTCTCACTAAGACCCTCCCTGGTCATCCCGGTAAAGTTATAATCCGTCCCCTCATCAAATCCCCCAGTTCTCTTCCCTACTTGGTTTTCTTTTCATAGCACTTATGACCACCTAATGTACTATTTTGTCTATTAGCTGGTTTATTGTCTATTTCTCTTTATTAGAATATAAGTTCCATGAAGGCAGGAGTTTTTCTCTATTTTTCTGTTTTGTTTTATTCCTGGTACCCAGAACAGAGCCTGGCACATGCAGGTACTCAATAAGTCTTTATTTAAATAACTAATCTTCATCTATTTAGCATTTTCCTTCTGCAAGTTAGAACTCTCAAGCCAAAGGATGTGTTTTTTTATTAATAGTTCCTTGTACCTTTTGCCATATAACTTCCTTTTTTGTTCGCTTTCTTATTTATTTATACCAGGTAATACTTTTCATATGGTTTAAAACTCAACCAGTATAACAGGGTTTGTGTTGAATAGTATTCCTCCCTCTTCCATAGTCAAGCACGCCATTCCTCTCCTCAAAAGCAACTAGCTTTGTCACTTTCTTGATACTCCTTAAAGAGATAGTCCCATAAGGCTTTCTGAAAAGTTGACAAAATATTTTACAATTGTCTGTCCAGAACAGTTCCTGTTTCTCTTTCTATCTGCTGCTGAATCCTTCTCAACAGGCAGTGTAAATCATTTTTGAGAGAATGTTGCTGTCATGCTAGGTGCTGAGGGAGTGATATAGTGAAGAATTACTTTGCCCATGCTCTTGAAGTTCAAAATCCAAATGGGGTGGGAAGGTATCCACACTTAAAAAGTAACACAGGATTTAGAAAGATCAAGATGATATATATGAAATGTCATGAACATTGAATTATTAATTGTTGAATGAAATCTAAGTAACAAATACCATGAAAATTAGTTAATCAAAGCAGAGAGTGACTACATTTATCAGAGAAGAATACATTGGTTTTGGGTAATCTGAGAAGAGCGTAGAAGGAAAGCAGTATATTATACCTTCTTGTGTGTGTAGCAACATGATATTTATATACTAGGAATATATTTTTATGCCATGAGGTTTTCAAAGAGGAATAACAAAGTCCTTATCTTGTAGAGGAGAGATTATATGTGCTTATGACAAAGTCAGTGAGAGGACTTGCTATAAAAAAGTATCACATTCAGTGGGGATTCAGAGAGAGAGGTCATAACCATTTGGGGAAATCAAGAAAATGTTTATAGGGAATTCATGATCAAGACAGAACTTGAAAGATAAGTAATAATAAGCACAAAAGGATAACACAGTGGAAGACTCTAGTACAGGGGTTGGCAAACTATAGCCCTTAGGCTGACCACCTGTTTTTGTAAGTAAAGTTTCATTGGAACATAGTCATGCCCATTGGTTTATGTATTGTCTGTGACAGGTTTCACGCTGTAGTGGTAGAGTTGAGCAGTTGAGACAGACCACATAGTCTGCAAAGTCTAAAATATTTACTATTTGGTCCTTTACAGAAAGAAAGTTTGCTGTTCCCTACAAGTAGATAGGCTATGGGTGGGGAAGTATTATTGCTAACTATTAAAGAAATGAAAATGATATACTTACTATAGCTGGAGGGGGAAGTCAGTAATAGAAGGGTGGGTGGCTAAAGAGGAGGTTATCCTTGAAGGAATTTAATAGGAAGACCATTACTTATAGAGAGGAAGTGAAGAGTATCTCTAGGCTGGGACAGTAGTTCATTTAGACATAGATGTGGTTTGTCCTTAATCATACTTTTCTAATCTTTCCCTTGCTAGCCAAGAAGGATCAGGAAGGTGGAGAAGAAAAGAAATCTGTGCAAAAGAAAAAAGTGAAAGAGTTAAAGGTGTTGGATTCAAAGTCAGCCCAGAATCTCTGTGAGTAACTCTGTGATCTCAGCAATTTGAAATATGAAGGAGTTTTTCTAAGAGCTTAATCTGGTGGATCCAGGGTCCCTTGATATGAAACTTCCATTTGTTAGTTCCTGCTGTATGCCTGGTATTGCATAGTAAATACCTGATATCTAATCCCTTCAATAGCACTGCAAGATTGTTAGCATCTAGTTTTACGGCAAGAAAATAAAGGCTAATAGGACTTTTAGGAATTTGCCTAGTCACATAGCGGGTAAGAGGCAGGTCTGGGAGTTGAACCTCATATTTTCTTATTTCAAAGACCTTACTATTTCCATTGCATCCACAGAAAATCTAACACAAATGTTCTAGCCACTGCACATTTCCTTCTTTCTCATTTTCTTTTAAGTATTTCCTTTAAAGGTGACTGGCTTGACTTCCATTAAATCTAAAGTAACTTTGTAG
Organism: Balaenoptera ricei; assembly: GCF_028023285.1. Taxonomy (NCBI): domain Eukaryota; kingdom Metazoa; phylum Chordata; class Mammalia; order Artiodactyla; family Balaenopteridae; genus Balaenoptera; species Balaenoptera ricei. Next base: position 119,055,789 of record NC_082641.1, on the reverse strand, counting down.
TTTAGAATAAATAATGTAAATCCTGTACTTCTCAGAGTAGGATCAGTAACGTCAAAGAGTTCTGTTCTGAACTTGCTACCTATACTCATAACTCTGATTGGTGGCAAATTTCAGATCAGAAACTCCTCTGCAGAGTTGATATAGGTAGTATTTAATGATCAGGATGAATGTTCATTTTTTTGTTCATTTCAACTGTTGATATCCTTACTTTATGTTGCATAATGAAGATTTAAATATTTGTTCAACAAATATTTGAGGGTCTGCCAGGTTTCAGGCTCTATTAGGCACATACTAGGTGTGTGTTCCAGAGATGAAAGGGTATGTGTATTCCATAAAACCCACTCATGATCCAGTGACATGGCTGTTGTCCCCATTTTACCCAGTGAGAAAACTAAAGTTCAGATGTTATGACTTGGCCAAGATCACACAGGTAATGAGGACACATACCTACAAGTAAAGTCAGTGATATAATGAGAACAGTAAGCCTTTAGATTATTCTTGACTATATAATCTTAGATCATTGGCAACAGATATTACTAAATAGTGTCTGTAGGTAAGTCCTTTTATGGAAATTAAAGTGATGTGAGATAGTTCCTCTTCTCAAGATTATCTCTAGCAACATTAAAATGAGCAGTTGTTATTTTAGAAAATGATAAAAGACCGTGGGCTAGTACATTGTTATTTCCAGTTGAATGATATCAATATGGGAAACAGAATTTAGGAAGAGAATTGAGATTAGGAGGGTCTAGGTGTTATTTAGTGATTCAATGATTATTAAGTGCCTCTTATATGGTGAGGATGCAAAACTAAGTAAGGTAGTCCCTATCCTCATGAGCCATATGTCTGGTAGAGACGGAGAAGTAAATAATGGTTATAGCACAAGTTGGTAAGTGCTATGATGGAGGTGTGCTAGGAAGCTTATGAGAGCACTGGGCAAGGGGGCATCTAAATCAAGTGGGAGGAGTATTGGAGGGAGCTCAGTCATTCTAAATGAAGTACTGCTTAAAACTATTTACAACAAACTAAATGAAGGGTGAGGGCTGGCTTGTTTCAGGCAGAGGGATCAGCATGTATGAAGGCGCAGAGGCATGTGTACAGTTCAAGAACTGCAAGTAGTTGAGTACAGCTGAGTAAAGGCCATATGTGGGGGAGTGGTGGTTGAAGAAGCTTTCAAGAAATAGACATAGAGGCTAGATCATAAAGAAGTCTGATAGGCTTAGGTTAAGAAGTATGTATTTTATCCTGAAAACTGTGAAAGTTATTGGAGGGATTTTAGTCAGGAGAGTGAGTGATACAACCCTGTGTAATTTGGGGGAGGGCTACTTCAGCAGTGATTATGAGGCTGGATTGCTAGGGTAGGGGAAGACTCTAGGCAGAGAGATGTGTTATGTTATGGCTTTAAATTAGGCGAGAGGTGATCAAGGCCTGCAACTAAGTTGTGAGAATGAATAGGAAGGCAGAAGATATTAAGAAGATAGAATTAATGGAACTTAGTGATTGATAGAGGGGATAAAGGAGATGTTTTCTTGGGTTAAGATCACTCTATAGAGAGTGGTACCACTTACTGAAATAGGAAAATCCAGCAGGAGCAGATTCTATCTTTTGTGGGAGAAATGGTGGACATGAGTGAGAGATGGCAGAGTGGTAGGTAGGAATGATTGATTTAATTTTAGGATAGAATTTAAGGTTCCTGTGGGAATCCTCCAACAGGATGGGTGTATTAGGCATTTGGGTATAGAAATCAGGAGGAATGTCTGGCTGGAGATAAGAATTTAAGAGATAGTATATGAGTCATAGTTGAAGCCAATAATTTGCCTTGAAGGTCATTAATATTTGGGGGGGGCAAGTAACAAAAAGGGGAGACCTCAAAGGAGGCTGGAAAGGAACAGCAAGAAAAATAGTCTGACATAGTCTAAGAAGTGGGCGTAGTAGTCAAGTAAAATCAGGACAGGACAGGTGTCTTTTGGATCTGGCATTAGGAAAGTCAGTGACCTAGGCAAGAATAATTTTAGTATAGCATAAGTGTTAAGAACAGAAGCTCTGGAATCCGTTTGTATTTAAATCCTGGCTCCAACCCTTACTAGCAGTGTGACCTTGGACGGGTAGCTTAACTTCTTTAAGTATGTTTCCTTTTCTGTCAAATGTGGTTAATAATACAAACTTATACATTATTATAAATAGGGTTAAATGAGATCATATATGTAGATTGTGTTTAAGATACTAGGTCTTACATGGAGTATACACTCAACAAATGATTGTCATCTTTTCACTGACTTTGTGGGGACAGAAGAATTAATGAGAATGTGGAAGCAAGAATAGACTGTTATATTTTTAGAATGTTATAAGGTGAAGGAAGGAAGGAAGCTGGTAATTAAGAATGTTGGATCAGGGAGGATTTTTTTCTTTAAGATAGGAAAAACTTGAACGTGTGTATCGTTGTCCCTCGGTATCTGTGGGGGATAGGTTCCAGGACCCCCCTCGTATACCGAAATCCATGGGTGCTCAAGTCCTTTATATAAAATGGTGTAGTATAGTTGGCCCTCTGTATCCACAGATGCGGAAGGCCCACTCTATATGCTGAAGGAAAAGGTCCTTAGGGCTACCTGTTCTATTGAAACACGAGAAAAGGATGAGTATATGGATATAGTTCTGCTAAGCTTACAGAAGTGTTGGCACAAGTCGTCTTCTAGATGATTCCAAAATAGCCCTTACTCGAGCCTTTTCTAGTCTGGTTCCAACTGAGGGCCCCCAGTGCTCAGTTTATAAGTGGCATGAGAGAAAGCTTAGCAAGTAATTTGACCGATGGCTTCAATTTTTCTCAGTAAAAAGCAGCAAGGCTTTTTTAGAACAAATGGGGAAGTGGCAGGACATTTGGGAGAATGGGGATATTTTATATGGAGGAGCTGCCAAGAGAGCCAGGAGAGCGTGGACTAGGGACACACAGAAGGATTCCCCACCATCACTGGTGCCACTTCAGATTCATAGAATCTGATCTGCAGTGTTCATCAGCCCAGGTGTAAGAGGAGAGGTATGAGATGGCTGGGTTAACTAAGGACAGGAAGGAGAAGGAAACAAGAGAATAAGAATAGTAGTAATAATAGAGTGGGAGTGAAAGGGTAGACTGCAGGGTCTAGGTTAAACAGAGAAAGCAAAGTAGAACTGAGACATTCAGAGAAAATGGAATGGGCATCTCTCTCGTGGGAGAGAGAGAGCACGCAAGAGAGCACTCTGATGAGGTTGAAGAGTCAATTTAGGGATTAGTGAGTGAGAGAGCTGAAAGGATGGGAAGTGTTTGTTGGGGAATGGGATGTGGCAATTTAAGAATCAGAGCATTTCAAGGCAGTGGCAGCTTTGAGGATGGAATCAAGGGAGTGAGGAACTAAAATAGGAACAGGGTGAACATTTTTGATGTATATAGATAGAGAGATCAAAGACTTCCTGTGTGAGCAAAGACAAGGTGTTTGTAGAATGTGGTGCTTGGAACAGTGTGGCTGGCGTGTGACATAAATGTGGGGATTCGTGGGAGGGAAAGCTGGGAGGTGGGAACCTTAAACACTGGGCTCAGGAACTTGGATCTTAACTCTACAGGCAGTGGGGAGCTGGTGGAGGTTTGTGATCATGACTTTAAGAGAGCACTCCTAGGAAAGTTGTCCAGCGTAGGTTTGTAGGGTGGGCTGGAAGGGGGAAGAGACTGAGAAGAACATGTCTTTATATCTCATTTCCTGGCAGCAATCTTTTTGGGTTCCTTCCGCATGCCCTATCAAGAGATTAAGAATGTCATCCTGGAGGTGAATGAGGCTGTTCTGACTGAATCTATGATCCAGGTAAGGAGCAAGGTCATTCTGGAGCTGGCTCTTTGCATTGCTGTACACTAGCTCTGTCTCCTCTCTGCCTAGACGATGCGGACTCTGTAAGCATTGTTGACTTAAAGAATGCTGGCTTTATATAAGCTTCCATCTCTCTGGTGATCAGGTTATTTCTGGTATATTTTTCAAAAGTCCTGCCATCTCACTAGCTGCCTCCCCCACCTCCCCCTACCCCAGCCCATGTCTCCTTCTTAGTGGTCCTTGGGCAGAGTGAGGGACTGACAGCAGGCTCAAGCTGTCAGCTCATCCCCTTTAAACTTAGACAGTCCCTTCTGTCTTGCAGAACCTCATTAAGCAGATGCCAGAGCCAGAGCAGTTAAAAATGCTTTCCGAACTGAAGGACGAATATGATGATCTGGCTGAGTCAGAGCAGTTCGGCGTGGTGGTGAGTGAGGCCTGTGGCACAGACTCTTCTCTGACCCCCTCCTCCCCGAGAGCATCCGGGGCACTTGCTCCTGGCCTCTCGTCTATTTTGAACCCATCTTTCTCTCTTTCTCCTCGCTACTCGGGAACTCAGATTCTGCCATAGGAGGCTGAAGCCTGTATCTTCTGCCTTTCCTCTCTCTCTGTTGGCTGTGATGGAACTGCTTGTCTCTCCCCAGATGGGCGCTGTGCCCCGCCTGCGGCCTCGCCTCAATGCCATCCTCTTCAAGCTGCAGTTCAGTGAGCAAGTGGAGAATATCAAGCCAGAGATCGTTTCTGTCACTGCCGCATGTGAGGAGTTGCGAAAGAGCGAGAACTTCTCTAGCCTCCTGGAGATTACCTTGCTTGTTGGAAACTATATGAATGCTGGTTCCAGGAATGCTGGTGCTTTTGGCTTCAGTATCAGCTTCCTCTGTAAGGTGAGCCAGGGGGTTAGAGCGGGACGATGGAAGGGAAGGCCGTGGCCTCTAGGAGCCCAGTGTGGCAGACTGATGTCGGCCTGAGGTGATCGTGGGCGTGTCAGGACTCACCACTTCTCCTCTTCCCCCAAGCTTCGAGACACCAAGTCCACAGATCAGAAGATGACGTTGTTGCACTTCTTGGCTGAGTTGTGTGAGAATAACTATCCCGAGGTCCTCAAGTTTCCAGATGAGCTTGCCCACGTGGAGAAAGCCAGCCGAGGTGAGGCAGATTGGGGTGAAGCTAGAAGGTGGTTCCAAGCCCCACAGATCTCTGCATGGGGTAGGGAAAGAAGACTCAGTCTAGATTTTAGATCATTTTCAGTTTAGAGAATTTTAAGGAACGGGAGAGAGCATAGGCATATGATGTCCAAGCCACAGGGAGGAGTATCGGGCAGAAGAGAGGTCTTCATGTACAGAAATGGGAAGCACTCTTTCCCTTCCTAGGGAAACACCAGACACCAAAAAACAACTAGAAGAAAGGCAGGTATTTTTAGTTTAAGTCAACAGTTTTTCTCATTCAGAAAGCGTGGACTGGATTAGCAAAAACCAGGCCTCACCGTCCTGGGACTAAGCAAAGAAAAAGCAGCATTCAGTAGAAATGGGAACAGATTTCTGCCCACCCTCTATATTTCTGTGTAATGTCTCCTTCCTCCCAAACCCTGTTCTCTAAAATAAATGAGACCAAGATCCCGGGGGATTTCATAGATTCTTGTTAAATTAAATGAGGCCTCTCTTCTCTTCTTAGTATTGTACAGCTTATGGAGGCTGGAGGTTTAATCATCAAATAATTTATAGTTTCACTGAAAAGCTGTGTGAAACAATTAGAGAGTACGTAAGAGGACTAAAATAATTAAGTACCAGCTGGATGTACAGACTGGAGCAGTGCCCTGAAAAACAGTATAGGGTATTGAGACTGGAGGTAGTAAGCTCTTGCTGTCTGTTTTTGTGTCTACTTTAGTCTCTGCTGAAAACTTGCAAAAGAACCTAGATCAGATGAAGAAACAAATTTCTGATGTGGAACGTGATGTTCAGAATTTTCCAGCTGCCACAGATGAGAAAGACAAGTTCGTTGAAAAAATGACCATATCCTTTCTTGAAAGGAGGGAGTTGCCCCCTAGGAAAAAAAAGAACTTCCCGTGGGGGGACAACAGGATAGATATGATGATATACAATTTTTCCTTAAAAAATTGTTTTTCATTAAATAATGTTTTTTCATTAAATGCATAGTTCTTGAAAGCATTCTCATTGTTGTGGTTTGCATCAAACCATGCAGATAAAGTAAAAGTCTCCCTTGAGACCTTGCCCTCTGCCCCGTCTCCCCACCTGCCAGACACACACACCCCATACTACACACACATACATATTCCCTTCTCCCTCCCCTTCCCAAAGATAACCACTGCCACTGGACTTCTCCCTGATCTGCACCCTAATGAATTTATTTTAGTAAAAATTGCACTGTATTGCTTTAGCACTTAACATGTTTGGCCCTGTTTCCTTAGCAGTGTATGCAGAACAGTCTCTTTTTAAACTGCCACTTCCTATTCTTCAGGAATACCATAGTTTACGGTTTACCATTCCCCTGTTTTGGATGTTTAGATTGCTTCTGGGTTTTGCTAATATGAACAGCGCTGTGTTTCGCATCCTTGTGCATGCCAGTACACATCTGTGAGTCGTCCTCAGGGCTAGAGAAGTGGGTCTGCTTTCTGGTGTTGGTTCTTTACTCTTTGGCTGCACAGCTTTGTGAAGGATGCACAGGAACAGTATAACAAGCTGCGGATGATGCACTCGAACATGGAGACGCTCTATAAGGAGCTGGGCGAGTACTTCCTCTTTGACCCCAAGAAGGTGTCTGTGGAAGAATTCTTCATGGATCTGCACAACTTTAAGAATATGTTTGTGGTAAGCAGGGTATACCTGCCGACTGAAGCTTTCGTGGACCTTTCTCACTTTCCACTGGGTTCATGTTGGTTGGTGGTGGGTGTGTACATGTGTGAGTGCATACATGCCCACGTGTTCATTTTTTCCCCCACAGCAAGCAGTCAAGGAGAACCAGAAGCGGCGGGAGACAGAGGAGAAGATGCGGCGAGCAAAACTGGCCAAGGAGAAGGCAGAGAAGGAGCGGCTGGAGAAGCAGCAGAAGAGAGAGCAACTCATAGACATGAATGCTGGTAAGAAGCGAAGGCCAAGGGCCGATGGGTTGAGACAGGAACATTCGGAAGGCTTCTCTGTCTAGAGTCTAGAGGCCCGAGGACAGCTCATGTCTGAGCTCAACTCCTGGCAAATGATTTTTGGCAGCCTTCTTCCTCCACGATCCTGATGCTGGACTTTAACCCCGACTCCATTACATGCACGTTCCAGTGCTCCGCTCTCAGTTTTTTCCCTCCTTTGCTGGTTCCTGCATTATGTCTCATCTCTCCAGTGACTTAGTATTGCTGTAACATGTACTCTTGCCTTCTGCCTGTCCAAAAATTCCCCCGTCCGGTTTTCATACCCTCTAGTACATCTTTTGTTCTTTTTCCCAAACTGTTTTCCTGGCCCTGCTCCTGTCTTTTAATGGCTTGCCTTCTCTTTCTGCTTATTTCACTAAGTACTGTGTCCCCAGTACCTCAGCACAGTTGTACACACCTATCAGATTGTAAATGGACTGAACTTCTGGAAAGGGGGCGGGGGAGCTGGCCACCCTCTTCTTTCTTCAGCAGAATCTCTATTTCACTCTCAGAAGCATGTCTTTGTTGAAACATATGGCCTCAATTACTGGCCCTCTGTTTCCTGTTTCTGCTTCTTTCCTGCTGCCGACTCCCTGCCCCTCTCTGGCTGCTCTCTCTGTGGGCAGCGGAAATCCAGCATCCATTGCACACAGCCCTGAGCTGGTGCCACCCTTCTTGAACCTGAGGGGCTACGAGCCATCTAAGTAAAGAGGTTCTCTGGGCTGCTGGGTCTGGCAAGAATCCATGCTTTGCTGAGCACGAGAGGCGAGGGCTGCTCTGACACTCCTGCTCCCGGGGACTTCTCTTTGTGGCACGATCAGGGACCTGAAGCAGCAGAACTGCCTGCATTTCTGTCTTTTCTTTATACTTTTTTGGGAAGCAGTTCCCCTGCCCTTAGTCCAGTTGTATGTAAGCCACAAACTTTGCTCTAGTAATGCCATTAAAAAAGCCCACACCAAGTATTCTTCACCTTCCCCCATTCTCCCCAGGCCTCTAGGCTTTGTCCCCAGTTACTGTTTAGGACGTCATAGGGAAAGGTGGAGTCCAGCTGATTTGTGGGACGAAGGCTGCACACAGTTGTCAGGCAGCGCAGGGGACCCTGCCCTGGTCCATGTCCCCAAGGGCAAGCAAATGAGGTTGGAATGTAGGTCAGCTGCACTGGTGGTGTTCGGCCAGCAGGCGGCACTGGGAGCAGTGAGCCCAGCCTTGTGGCTGGCAGCCTACCGGCTCCTAGGGATTTCACAGTTTCAGATTTCACCACCCTTAGCTGTTGCCATGGAAACGGAGTGGGCTGGAATAAGGATTCTACATTAACTCTTTGTATTCCAACCAGAAGCTCCTCTTCGATGCAGAGCTGACTTCTGGAAGATGCAGCCACTGGGGGCAGTACTTAAGTGAAATACACTCTTTATCAGTGGTCTCTCATCTTTCCTCAGCCCTGCTCTGAAACTGGAACCAGGCTTTCCATGAGAGGTTTATGTAAATTGGAGTGAAACACTTCAGGGTAAATAGAGAGTGATATAGTTCCTTATTACTGTCATAATCCCAGTCTCTGTACATATCCCAGTCTTGCAGGCAGGCAGGTCTCCACTTCTCTGTGCTAGTTCTGATGGGGGTGGGAAGGGAGGAGGGCACTGCAGGAAAATTATCCAAGGTTTGCAGTGGTTGGTAACCAGTGAAACCTTTTGTTTTAACCATTTTCAAACAGACACAAGTAAACATGGGCTGTGAGACTTGAGGTTGAGCCCTGTGTGCTGTGAGCCCCGAGAACCTGGGCGAGGGCAAGCCATGCAGTAGCAGCGCATCTTTTGTGGGGCTCAACACATGAGTGCTACTCGGGCTGAAGAGCTTACATCTCCGTTTTTGTTCATGACAGAGGGCGATGAGACAGGTGTGATGGACAGTCTTCTGGAAGCCCTGCAGTCAGGCGCAGCATTCCGGCGGAAGAGAGGACCCCGTCAGGGTAAGTCAGCAAATGGAGCCCAGCCTGGGTGTTGAAGGAAGGCAGTGAGGCCTCTCTGCTCCTGCTTGTCTTGGGCTAACGAGCAGGTAGTGATGTTCTCAGGGTTTAGAAACTTCCCCACAATAGTCCCTGCATCTAGAGTGGATGACCTAGTCCTCTTCCAGCCACGTTAGAAAGTACTGACTTGGAGAACTAGGACTTGAGGGACTGACAACAGATATTACATTTGATTATCCTTGTATCTCTCCTCATTCTTGAAGCAGAAACGTAGAATGAGCAAACCACTGTGCAGGACACAGAGATCTGAGTAGGCGTTTGTGTATATGAACAAAAAAACTGATGTAAATTCAAAACTGTACATTAGATGTAGGAATACAAAGAAAATAAGTCAAGAGTCCTTACTATTAGCTTCACAAGCGGAAGAGATAGAATAATAGAAAGTATAGAATCCTATAGAGAAGGCTAGGCATCATTCTCCCCAGATGTAAGAATGTAGAGGAGCATCTCAACCGAAGGATCGTGCTATGTCTGAAAGCCGCCTTTTTCTTGGGTGTAATTGGCCTCCACTGCACTTGCCTTCCCCATTTACTCCCCTGCAGCCTCCTCCCCCGAACTTCAGAAGATTTAAGTGGATTATGTTGAGCCAGAGCCTCTAAGAAAATTATGGGGATAGGAGGACAAATGATCCAGGCATTAGTATGGGGAAGGATCAACGGTTAAATTGCCTTTGAGGGAAGTATATAGTGGCCAAGAGACTGGTCCAGAAGAAGGTATGGCCAAAGCTACTCCTCATGACCGGCACCACTGAGTCTGGTGAAGGCCCTTTGGGGCTAGGCATGATGGCTTCTTTCCTAGGTTGAAGGGTGGGCATTACAGAAAAGGCAGCATTAAGAGTTTGTACTTCTGAGGTGGTTTAAGCTATGTTCCCTGTTCCCTCGCTGGTGCATTCTGTAGGCCTGTGTGATAGGAGCCTCACTTCAAGGTTATTGTACAGATGAGTTGTGTGGTTTGCTTTGGACGCTGCTTAGCTATTAACAGTGGTATCTGTAGGACCTATAGTACCCATCACAGCCTGTAAAGGTGACCTTACGATCAAGGGTACGGAGCATGTTAGCCCACACAGAGTCAGTGTCCTGGCCCAAACGTTGTAGATCACTATGAGTTTCTTCGTGAATGGCTGACTGCCTGTTTCTGCCAATACTCTGAATACCCAGAGGGAAATTCCCTCTGAGGGCTCTGTAGGACTTAAGAACCTGCCCTAAACAGAAGAATCCCTCATTACAACTCTTACCTATTTTCCGGCATCCTCTGAGTACAGGCTTTCTGGTGGGTGTGATGGACTTAGGTCTTTCTGAGATAGCGTGTTTAGTCATATAGATCTAGATTCGGGTAGAGTACGAAGCTAGTGGTATTTTTGGTGTGTTTAGTCTTTAGAGATTCTTGCGACATTGTTTCCTCCCCACCATATAAGGTGATGTGGCCTGACATTAAGCGTTTCTAGATAAACAAAAATACATTGCCTCTCCCTATTTTCCTCTATCCTCTCAGCGAAGTGCCAACCTTCACCGGACTTTTGGTGGGGAATTCCCTTTTAAGCTTCTTCCTGTGGAACTAAACCAGAATCCCAGATGCTTCCTGGACACAGGCAGCCAGACATCAGTGGCTTCCCTCTACTGGAGAGGCCCCATTCTCCACTTCTTCCCAAGTGAGAAAGCAGGAATAATAGGCCGAGGAAGCAGGGATTTTGTTAGAACCTAACCTTTCAGCAGAGGACCTGAATCAGTCAAAGTACTGTTTCCCAGTGCAAGAAGGACTAGGAGGAGACTTAGACTAGGAGATTTTGAAGCAAAAAGAAGGTGAAAATGAGAACTACGTACTTTTAAAGTTGGCTCCATCTTGTATCCTCATCTTTCTGGGCTCTAGGGGTCACTAAACACACCGAACATATCTGGGAGAATCAGGGGAGACATTTCTAGTTACCCTAGTAACCCCTTTAGACATTGGTACATTCATTTCTGAGAAAGTGACATGGCCTTCCATTAAACATAAACAGAAGGCCAGGCATCACAGTAGCGTGCAAAGAGCATAGGACTAGGTAGGCATCAGAAGACCCAATGTCAAATCCCACTGATGCTGTCTAGAGTACCTGAGACACGTTTCTGGGACTCAGTTTCTTCACGCCTAAAATGAGAGTTGGGCTAGAATGGTCTCCAGGGCCCTTTACAGCTTTAGTATTTTTTTTTTTGTACAGTGACAGTAGGATTAAGAGGAGAAGAAAAGAAAGAGGCTGGACCCAGAAGGCCACATTGTAAAACGATAGAGATTTCCCTCACTGGCTGCTGGACTTAGCTGGTCCACCCAGTGCTTGGCTGTCTCTGCCTGTTCCTGCTGACTGACTGATTTGAGCTAAAAAACTGAAGCACTATCACGCAGGTCTGCCTCACAGCCCTCCTCGTCCCAGAAAGGCAGCCGTCCATATTGAAAGACACAGCCTTTGCCCTGGGATTTAAAGGAATGTTTAAAAAACATCTTCTGATCTCTGGAGACCTGAGGGAGTGACCAGTATACAAAGACCCATTGAGGGGTTGGAAGAGGAGCGTTACTATCAGGGCTGGTTCATTAAAAGTGACATGTAAACTGCTGTGATCTGCAGGGTGTGGGAGAACAATGCTTTGAGTGTCAAGGGGAAGAATCCATGTGATTGTATTACAGCTACTATTTTCAGGCTCATGATTGAGTCAGCTTGTGGTTTTAATGACTCAACTCTATCTCCATGTCTGAATTGTGGCTTCTTATATACAGGCCATCTGCTCACTGGGATAAAAGTTAAGGAAAGAAAGAAATTCATCTCCCTCTCCCTTTCCGTCCCTCTGCCACTTCCCAGCTTCCCTCTAAGCTTTCCCTGCACTGATAGAACCTTAGAGTTGGGACCAGCGCTAAAGACCTCCAGTGATTAGCATCTCACCTTCTCGTAGGTAACAGGACTTGAGACCCAGATAAGGTCTTGCCAAGATCTACAGAACTGGCTAATGATAGAGCCAGAACTGTAACCCACCGTTGTGAATCCAAGTCCAGGAATATTTCCACTAAGCCTATGTGAGGAGCAGGAGACGACAGCGAGCCCTCTGTGTAGGCCAGAAATACTCTTTCATGCCTTCCGGCAAGGAGAGCCCTGGACATGGTGAAATTGCTTCAGGGAGTTTTCCAGTGACCACCTGTCTAGAGAGGTTAAGAGTATATCCTCTACCACCACTATTTCTCCCTCCACTTTTGTAAAAATAGGACAGGAATTATAATTAGGAGTGTTGTAGACAATAATGAGTTCTCTAGGATGGTAATGATTGCCCCATCTGTCCTAGTTTCCTCTTCCCTAAGGAAGCTTATTAACAAGAGTACTTCCTCCTTAGTAGTAGTTCCTAGCCTGTGTGTTATAAATATCTTTTTCCCAAATCATTAACCTTTTTCTAATTCATCTATACTAGTGTTATATGTCTGATTTTGCTGGTGTTTTTATCTAGCTCACCCCTAACTTCTAGAAATCTGGCCTCAGAGAGCTTTGGCCAATGTCACGAGATTGTTCCCTTTTCCCCACAGTCTGTGGGACTACTAGGAGTTAATAATCCTCCCTGGTCCCATAGAGTCAAAATATGTATCTGCTTCTGTGGCTTCTTTTCAATCGTCTTAACAAGTACCCAAGTTAGGGAAAGGCTGGGAGAGGTTGTCTTCTGGATAGTCAAGCTGTTCAGCATAACCGTGGCCCTGAAGCCAGAGTGGCAGCCAGGATTCCTCGATTCTGTTGCTAGTTCCAACAAGAGTTTTCTCTTTTCTGATTCTGACCTTAGGCCACATCAGGTCCATGCCTAGTATACCTACCTTCTAGGCTTAAAAGGGAAATTTTGGTTTTTCCTGACTTACCATCCACTCAGTTTTTATGAAATTTGCAGTGCATCAGAAGCTTTTTGAATCTAGGAAAATATAGAGACGTGCTTGATTAGGTACAACTGGTATCTTCTTAGTTTTAGAGGAAGAAACCAAAGAGAGAAACAGCTGAAGATACTTCACACTTGTACTTTGACTTTTCCCATGGTGTCCAAGATAGGTGTTCCTGAAGACCCAGTGTTCCTTTTCCCTGGGTCCAGAGTCAGAAATTATTTTAACATATACTTACCCCTTGAGTCACACACACACAAATATAGTTGGAATATTTTCTCAACTGCTCGTGACTGAATTCAAAGGAGCAGCAAAGTGATAATCAAGCTACTGCCTTTTCTGGACATGACAAGTAGGGTCCTAGAGAAGGGAGTATTCCAAAAAAAAGAGCAGAAACTCAGCAGGTCTGAGGAAGATTTTGCTGGAGATAGGAGACCATCCTAGTCGCACTCCTACGGGCCCCTTTCCTCCCCCGTCCGTCGCTGAGGCATCATTACATGTTCATAATCCGAGGAGTAGTTTGTGTGAAACCCTGGAGTCTTGGTCACACACCTTCCCCCGTAACCAGATGAGCCCTGTGCCTGCCAGCCAGGGCCTTCACTATTCTTTCTCCTCTTGGTAGACAATCCTGTGCGTCCCTGGGAGGAGGAGGAGGAGACCTGTAAATTGGTAACCTGTGGGCGTGCTGTGTGCTCCCAGCTGACCCGCGGGTAGCCTCTGCCGTGTGAACACAGTGGCTCTGGGTCATGTTTCTGCAGAGGCTGACAGCCCTGGTGAAGACCTGGGCCCTCTGACCCTGTTTGGCTTCCTTCCCACCTAAAGCTTTTTGCTGGTCTCAAGAAGGCAAAGTGGACACTTTGTTCACTGACTCTTCTGGACCTCTTCCTTCCTGCTCGTGCCCTGCCTCTGCCCTGTCCTGCATTTAGGAGTGCTGGCCTTCTCTCCTCTGTCTCTGCTTCTTTAAGGTTTAGGCACTGCTTTCTCCACCCAGCTTTCCCATGACCCAGCAAGCTGTTTTGTTTTTTGTTTTTCAATTGGATATAAATCACATACCTAAAATTCACCCTTCTAAAGTATACAATTTAGTGGTTTTTAGCATATTCACAAGGTTGTACAACCAGCACCACTAATTCCAGAACATTTCATGAGCCCAAAAAGAAACCCCATACCCATTAGCAGTCACTCCCCATTCTCCCCTCGCCTAGGCCCGGGCAACCACAAACCTACTTTCTGTCTCTGGATTTGCCCATTCTAGAGGTTTTACAGAAATGGAATTATAGCATCTGTGGTCTTTGTGTCCGGCTTCTTTCACCCTTGGCAGGCAGCTCTTTGGGACCTGCAGTCTCTCTGAGCTGCTTGTAGGGCATGGGAAGAGGCAGACAGCACGAGCTGGGCATGGTCCCAAGGAACGGCTTTCTTGTTGAGGATACTGGGACCATAAATGTGGATTCCATGAATGAATATGAGAGTCTTGGGGATGACGCCCACCAGTTAGGACAGAAACTCATGGATTGATTGGTTCTTCTCTTCCTATTTAGGGTGGCGACTGAAGCTTCACTATCCCTTAGCCCATTGGGCTAAGATTTCTTTGTAGGGTTCGTCCTGGCCATCCTTGACCCCAGCTCTGCTTTCCCTGACATACCTTTTTCTACCCCTCCCCCTACACACACCCACACACACATATTGCACACCTTGTAGAGCCCTTGGCATTTGGATCATCGCTGCTGCCCTTGAAGAGGTGGAAAAGAGCTCAGCGTGTGGGCACGGCGAGAGAGAGGGAGGGTTGGTGGAACCCAGGCGAGTGTGGCATCACGTGGCGTCAGTGCATGGCTGCTGCCCCCTTTGCGGGAGTCCCTCTGGCCGCCTGCTGAAGGCCTTCCTCTGCTTGGGACGGCCCTGCCCAGGGCTGACTGAAAGTGATTTTGGCCTAGGAGCTTCCTGAGAACTGCCAAGAAAACAAAAATAATACTGTTTACTAAGCTTGAGTCTGTTTACTTCCAACAACCCTCTAATGAGAAAACAGATTTTGAGTACTTCTCTTTACATTACACTGCTGATACTTGAACTCCGTTGTGTCTGTCTAGCTGTATTCAAACTTTTTACTACTTTTCACACAGGAACTCAACTCTCCTACCTGTACTGTACTCTCATATTCCCTGCTTGCCCCTCTCCCCGCCACAAAGGTATCTTCCATGTGTTCCTGGCTTTCTTCCCCTCCTTCTTCAAAAGAAGGGCCTCTGAACTGGACAGGGCCGCCATGTGTGCATGGCTTCTGGCCGAATATCTGCCGTAGAGATCGATAGGGATTCGAAACTGGCCTTCCATGGACGAGATCTCTCACGTCTTCTCTTGCAGGCAACAGGAAGGTCGGGTGTGCAGCCATATCTCAGCTAGAATCAGTGCTGACCAGGGACGATGCCATGACCTGTGTTCCTGCCAAGATGTCCAAGAAGAGCGAGGAAGTCCCCACCATCCTTGAGGAGGCCAAGGAGTTGCTCGGCCGTGCAAGCTAAGCCAGGTCCTGGGGCCATGGCAGCTCCTCAGTGGAGCTCCAGACTGTCCCTGCCCTGCGGCTTGTGCCTGAAGGGTCACAGAGATATTCCTCTGCGGTGGCCACTCCCATCACCTTGACCCCATCTTTGTCTCCAGCCTGCTGCTCTCTGTACATCACACACAGCTTCAGCTGCCTGGAGGCCAGAAGGAAAGGGCAGTGTGGGGAGGCCTGAGGCCAACCCGGCCAGCCCTGGCTCTCGTATTACCAAAGCAGGCTCTGTGTTTGCTGCCTTAACCCCAAGTGTCTCCTCCGTTCTCCGTGGCCTCATCTCAGACGAGGCCCCACCTGCTTTCTCAGCCCCTACCTTTCCCGTGGGCTTTTGCCTAGGTCAGTCTTGCTGGGTTTGTGCTTTTCTTTTGTGTTTTCTCTGGCCCTGAGAACAGCATGGGCTGATGAACCTTTGGACTCTGTCCCTCCTTTCATTGCTGTCACCACCACCCCGCTCTTCCTGCCCCTGGCTCTTGTTGTTTATTACTAGGGGTGTGGCATTGGGAGCTGCTTCCAAGGAAGTAGGGAGCAAATCCCCCTTATCCCACTTTTTGGGAAAGGCCTCCCAAAACAAAAAGAACCTGGACCACTTTTATCTGTTCTACTGTGGCCTAGGCCAGAGCCTAGGGCGGGCAGGCATGGCACAGGTGGGACCTGCCCCCAGCCTGCTGCCGTGCTCTGTGCCCTTGCCTCTCTGGACCCTCTGCACCAGCCCTAGGCTACTGAGCCACAGGCCCTCCTCACGCCCTCCCTAGAGCTTTGGTGCATCTCATCCAACACCTTATCCTCTGTCTCCAAGGAAATGGGAGGTGGAGCCTCCTGGCTGAGAAATTGTTTTGCAAAAGGATCTATTTTTATATGAATTTTTTTTTTTTTTTTTTTTTTAAGAAAAATAACTCTTCCTTCCTCCTTTCCCCTCCATAATGTAAGAGGCTTTGATGGCAGGTTCCAGAGTCCCTGGGATTTCTCCCCACAAGCCTCAATTCTGAACAAGCCCCTGGACCTCCACCTCAGCCCTCAAGCCTCTGGGCCCTTGAGGCCAGTGAAGACTCTCTCCCCCAGCATCTGACTCCGGGGCAAGGGGAAGCTCTTCTCTTGTTGAGCTGGACCAGGCCTAAGAGTAGTGGGAGCTCTGAAACGACAGAGTTTTTATAAATTTAATATATTTATCAAGCCAAATGTGCAAATGCTAACTGGCCATTCTGGAGCAGTGTGCACAGGCTGTGCCCCACCCTGCTCTCTTCTCTGCAGTGGGCAGGCCAGACTCTTTGGCGCTCCCAGCCACAGGAAGCTCAGATTCTCCGGTCAAGGTGACACTTTGCCCTCCTGTGCTCCTTTCAGCTTCCCACCCGTGGGAGAGAGAATGGCACTGGTAGGGCCTGGCGCAAAAGTATAGTTATTAGAGCAAGGGGGAGCTTAGGAGACCTAAGGGCGCCTGCAGGGAGGCCTTGAGGCCCGGAAGGAGGGTTCTGGTTGGTAGAGCCTGTGTGTGAAGGGGCAACAGCAGCTCCTTTGAGCTAATTCTGGGAGGACCGTGGTGCAGGGGCCTGCTGCTCCCCTAGGTCCCCTCCTCCCTGCTGACATCTGGGGCTTTGACCCTTTCTTTTTTAATCTACTTTTGCTAAGATGCATTTAATAATAATAATAATAAAAAAGGGACAAAATGCAAACCTGTTCCCCTCACCTCTTGGGCTTCTGGGATGTCATCACCTCCAGTTTGTTGGGTTTGTTTCCAACTGTTAATAAAGCATTGAAACAGTACTGCCTTACAGCTTCCTTTGTGAGTTTCTGAACTGTTTGTCTTCACTCTCATCCAGGCTTCTCCACTCTTGTCCTGCCTCAAGCCCGACTGACCTGACAAAATCATCAAAAGGGTGCCGGCACCTTCATGTGCCAGACACTACGGTTGGGCGCAGGGCTAGAACTGATTCATACATAGTGGCTTCTGTCCCGCCATTTGCCCTCTGTAAAGGAGTAGGGCCCCAGTTCAGCCCCCTACCCTTCCACATTGCTGCCTCTTGGCTTGGAACCCTTTTCTTGGATTCAGTTCTGGGACCCCACCTCCCCATGACCCCAGACTTCACATGCAGTTTCCTGGCAGTACCTGTGCCTCTTTTGCCAAGGGAAACCTATGACTGCCATTCTGCCATTCTCCCGTATTCCCCTCCCACACTCACTTTTGGTGTCCACAGACCACATTACAGGCTAGGGCTTACCCTGGGGTGGAAACGTGAGCCTGCCCAGCAGAGGTCAAAAGACAGAGGTCATGCTCCAGATGACTTGATGCTCAGAGCCAGACTTGTTTGAGCACATTGTGACCTGCACAAAGAAATCTTACAAACCAGGTCCAGAACAGACAGGGAAGGGCTCGGAGAGGAACCGCAAACCTATTTGGGCAGGCTCTGGAACAGGAAATAAAAGCCTCTTAAGTAGCCCTGGAGCCTGAGCAGCTGCCTCCCTAGTATGGCTGGGGATGTGGAGATGCGTTCCCTGCCTCCTTCTTCCCTACCCCCAGAGGCCACGCGTTTCTGGCTTAGAGCTGTATAGGCACACATACCAATTAGGGGACCAACCACAGCTGCTCACACGCTCTGCCAGTCTCCTGCCGTGCCTGGAATAGAACCCAGGCGCCCGGCACCCCGCCCTCTGCAGCCTGGATCTTGGAAACAAAACCCTGCTTCCATCTCAGCAACCACGCACACCACCCTTCCTCCCACGCAAGAAAGCCGCCCCCAGATGCCTACCTAGTTGGAAGGCTTGGTTTCCATGACAACAGACTTTAGAAGCTGGCAGACCGCTTGACCGGCTCTGGGAGAGGACGCCCAGAGACAGCCACCCCCAACCCTGCGGTTGGGCATGCCCTTGCCCTCACCGACCCCCCTGAAAACCCCAATGGGTCTGTCTTTATGTCCTTCCGCCCCTTCCTCCCACTCTGTTGCCTGCAGCTTCTTTGGCGGCAGCAACCTCGAATCCCTCCTTGCTTCCAGGAGGCTGGAGGAGGCGGGAGGTGGGCTAGGTGAAAAGTGAATGGAAAGCACAGAGAGAGGGAGAGAGGAAGGAGGGAGGGCATCTGCGCCTGCGGGCAATCTTATGTCCGCCATGCCCTTTCTGTCCCCTTGACACCGCCCTCCCCCCGCCCCCGCCCCCGCCCCCCCCCACACGCATTCCAAGCCCCCTGGGAGGGAGGGTGGGGGAGGTGAGGGGTGTGGAGGAGGACTGGCAGAGGAGAGTCCACCCTCCTCCCGCGAAGCCTGGCAGGGCGCTCGGGGTGGTCATTCTAGCAGGGAAGGGGCGGAACTCAGGAAACGTCCACGGCCCCCTCTCCAGCTCTATTTGCCAGCCCGCGCCGCCCCCTCGCCCGGGTCTCCTCTTCTGCCTGGAGACAGCAGCAAACAGACAACGGAACCCTCGGCCGCACGCTGCCACGTCGCGCTCAGAAATCCCCTCCCCCACAGCGGACCCGCAAGCCGATTACACACACGGGGTACAGATCCACAAGCACCATTACGGTCAACGCACACCATTATATATGCACGACGGTGTTGCCGCATTTAACAATTATACACAGACTCTCGGGCAATGACACAAAACCGACACGCAGCACAATAATCGCCTCCCGATCCCGCTCGTCTTCCAGCATACAACTCTGAGCTCATCACTTCATCCACACATGCCAGGAGCCCCCATCTCTTACATAGAAACGGTGAACCTTTCAGAAGAAATCTTTTAATTTTTTTCAAAGAAAAAAAGCCATATAAATATTAGAGTATAAAACTTGCGTGAGACACAGGAAGGGGGTGGGGTGGGGAGCTACGTGACTATGCAAAGAGAAGCGCTTAGAGGAGTCAGGACGCGGGAGGGGGTCGCCGCAGCGCGTGGACACAGCACAAAACACAGCACGGGCCGCCGCAGGCAGATTCGGGGACAGACGGCTGCGCGGAGCCCGCCGCCCGCGGCCCACTCGCCATTACGGAAAAGCACGCCGCACTACACTATTGGCTATTCTACACCAGCCGAAAGAGGTGGGGGGGGCTCTACACCACTGCAAGGGCCGGGGTGGGGTTCTCGCGAAGCCCCTCTGCGTGAACTGGACGCCGGGGGCAGAAGGGGTGGGCAGAGGAAGGTCTATGCACAAGGAGGCACTGGGGGACTTTAACCAGGCTCTGGCCACGAGGGGGCGGACTGGGGGCCTGGGCAGTGGCCTTCACAGAGAAGCAATGGCACCTGTCGAGGTGAAGGACTGGGGCTGCTGGATGCAGGGGCCCTGTGGAGAAGCCCTGATCCTGGGCTGACACTTTCCACTTGGTCCCTGCTCTAGCTCCTTTCCTTCCCAACCCAGGGACCAAAAATGGTCTAGCTGGCCCTCCCTTCCTGCTGGGGCCACACTGATCCTTCCACCAGCAGCACCTCTGGAGTACCCAGCACCCACAGAGGCCCCTCTGACCTCTCCAGGGGACCTGGTCCCAAACCTGCTCGGAGCTTCCTTGGACCATAATGCCAGTTTAAATCCATTGGTGCCCGTAGCTCAGCCCACCGCTGGCTGCCTGGGCTGCCCTGTATATGATAGATGAGGGTCCAGCCTGGTGCTTGGCTTATGGCTGGAATCTGGGGATCTGGTCAGTACCCTGGGGGCATACAGAGCCTCCTGCAAGACCCTGTTAACTGATGGATCAAGCTTTGTCCATCCCCCCATTCACACACACACACACACACACACACACACACATACACGCCCTTCCCTTCTTTATCTTACCACCCCATACTGTCTTAGAACATGCAGTGAAGTCTCTTGTTTGGGGAGGGGGAAGTCACAGCATGCAGTGGGAACATCAAACAATGAAAAACAAAAGACTGGTCCCCAGGGTGTTGGGAAGAGGCATGGTAGCAAAATGCCCTCCCTAAATCCAGCAAGCATCAGTACCATGGGAATGGTGACCATATCTCCCAAAACTTGAGCTTGGTCTCAGGTCCTGGAAGGAGGTGAAGGGATTGGCACCAAACCATGCTTTGGGGGAAGTCTGAGAACTGAAGGAGAGGCCAAGAGGTCATGATGCCCTTCCAACTCTTCAGAACTATGAGCCTTTTTAGGTCACCAGGTACCTCAACACCCCCAAACAACTTAAGAAAGAGGAGCTGCTGAGGAGGAGGGTGGGGTGGGTCAGGGAGGAGGGAGGCAGGGGATGGATGGGCCTGATTGAATTTGGAAGATGGAGGAGTTCAGCTGTAGCTGAAGGGGGTGTGATAAATGGTGTCTGCACTAACCCACTACCCCCATGGGCACAGCAATTGATTGGATGGGGGTTCCCAGCAGAACTCCCTTTGCATATTCAATCCCCTGGGGGCAGAGGAGGGGTGTTGACTGGGCACTTGTTTCTGTTTCCCAAGGGGAGCATGGCCTGGGCCCCTACCAGTATCCTGGGGGTGAGCCCTGAAAATCCGAGGCCTGGGCACAGCTAGGGAGAGGCTGGGCTGGTTGGGGAGGGAGGCTGCCCTGTGGCTCCAAGGCCTGGCCTCCGCATTACTTCTTCTCCTTCTTGCCCGACTTCTTCTTGTTGCCGTTGCCACCTGCCGGGGCCTTGCCATCTCGCTTGCCAGCTGCGTTGGTCAGAGTGGCATTGCTGCCGGGGATGTAGACGTTCTGGCGGTAGTCGGGCACGTGCTGCAGGGTGAACTGGGGTCCGTAGCGGGCACTCAAGCCCATGGTGCCGGCACCCCCTCCCAGGGTGGAGCTCCCATCAGCGGCTTCTGCAGAGACAAGGGAAGGTCAGGGGCTAAACTTCAGGGTCCCCAACAGTTACTCTCTTATAGCACAAGCAGTTATAGCACTGGATACACCATCCCACCCACAAGGGGTAGGGCTAAGAGGCTCTAGAGTGACCGCCTAGGTTTCATTCCTAGTTCTTTTACCTACTAACTGTGATCCTAGTCAAGTGTACCTAACCTCCCTATGTCTCCTCAGTTTCCTGAACTGCAAAATGGGGATAATAATAGTACCTATCTCTTCCGGTTTTCGTGAAGGCTAACCAAGATTACATACGTAAAGCACATAGACTAGTGACTTCAAACACGCTAGCTGTCATTTCTCTCAGGGCTGAGACACTGCTCTCAAGTCCCTGCCCTAGCCCTTCTCCAGGCAGCCTCTCTGGTCTCCACACTAGACCACAGACTCCTGGGGGGCCAAGACCATGGTCCGTGCAGGTTCCTATCCTGTTCCACCCAGTGCCAAGCACAGAGCGGGCACTGAGCCGTTCTGTTCTGAGTTAGGAGTAGGTGCTTTTCCCGGGATTCATTCCATAACAGCAACCAGTGCCTACTGTGTGCCAAGCACCTTGCTAGATGTTGCACATGCACGACGGCTTTTAACTTCAACTCAACACTCCAGGGACGTGTGTGCTCTTATCCCCACTTTACAGATGAGAGAAGCAAGGGTCAGAGAAGGTAAAAGACTAGCCCAAGGCCTACCAGCCAGGACAGATGAGAGCAGGGGTGAGGCCTAAGTGTATCTTAAGTGTATGCTGTAGGGTATGGTCACCACCACCACCAGAGGCCTGCACCTCATCACTGCTCTGAGGATACAGGAGGGGGAGAGAGGCTGAGAAGATGATGATCCCAGGACCAGATGTCTTAGGTACAATGTAGGCACAGGCTCACAATGTCAGAATAGGTGACATCAGAGAGAGCCCGTAGCCCAACTTCCCATCCTGCACAAGAAGAAACTGGGGTCCAGAGAAGTGCAAATTTTGACCCTGGCTCAGTGTCACCTGGGAGCTTGTGAGAATCACAGACTCAGAATCTGCATTTTAACAAGATCTCCAGGTGATATGCATGCATGTTAAAGGGAGAGAAGCACAGAAGTACCTACCTCATTGGGTTTTTGTGAGGATTCAAGGAGACGGTGCTTCATCCAGTGAAGCACTTGGTAAGAGCTCACTAAACGTCAGCTGCTGCCACCATCACCACCACCATCACCATACAGCGTGTCACTGCTTCTACCCTACATGTTCCCGCACTGCCTCCCCAGGGGGTAATAAACCAGGAGTTTTGATGACTCTGGCAGAGCTCATGAAGCCTCTTGCTGGAGTCCTCCCGCAGTTGGAGAGTTAAAGCCCCAGGAGTGCCCACCCCAGCCCAGCCCCCGTCCAGCAGAAGAGGTTCCCCCCACCCTGGCCTCCCTCCACCCTCACCCCAGACCCTGGGAGTGGGTAGAGAGGGTGACTAAAGCCGGAGAGGCTGAGTAATCCTGGGACACCAACCAGGGATTGAGAAACAGACAGGAAATATTTTCAAAGAACAGCACCAGAGGGGGAGGGGCATGAGAGAAAGCCGAGGAGAGATGAGCCCCGGCCTCTCCGCCTCCTCACTCCAGCGCTCAGGTTTCCACAGCCTCCATTTCAAGCCCCAAATCTCCGTCGTCCGAGGGCCTTCAGGGGGCGGGGAAGTACGTTGGGTGGGAGGGAGCAGCGCCCACTTCCTCCTCTCCTTCCTCAGGCTGCGCCCCTCCCCCAGCCCTTTCATTGCACGGACATTTCCTCCGTTTTCCCTAATTAACTCCAGGAGGGAGCGGGTCCTCGACCGCGCTGCTCCCTCCCCTCCCCGCACCCACCCCCCGGCCCGGGAATGGAAGCAATGGGGGAGGGGTCCCAGATCCGGCTTCAAGAGCCAGGGTTCCAGAGTGATTTAAGGGTCGAGGGGAGACTGTCAGAGGCGCCAGAGAGAGACAGACAAGAGGGAGAGAGAAAGAGGAAGAAATGGGAAGAAACAGGGAGAAGGGAGGCAGAAGGAGAAAGCTAGGAAATAGGCTTGACTGGGTAACTGGAAGCCAGGCCCACCCACATCCTACATGCACCCACGATCTCTAAGGAGCACGCGAGCAGATGAAAATGACAAAGCCAGCCCTGCCACCTCCTCCCCAGAAGGCCAGACCTGATGTTAACCTGGGCCCTGTGGGATGCAGTGAAGCTGGGCTGGACCAGGAGGGAGGAAGATGGGGAAACCCAGAGTGTAACAGAAACGCGCTGCACTTGAGTTCCGTCCGGTCAGCTCTGCCACGAAGGAGCCAGCCCTGTGACCCTGACCGAGGCCCTGCCTGACCCCGACCTCAGTTGGAGTGAAGGCTCTGACCTTCTGTGGAATCAAGTCTCCAATGGCCCCGCCCCCCCTTCTAACCCTGCAAGACCTACACTGGGCAGGAACCAGGATCTTCCCTGAGTCGGAGGAGAAACAGATTTTGAAGAGCAGCAAGAAAGAACCTGGGCATCCTCCGGCCTGCAGGAGGTGAGAGCGCTGCCAGCCTCTCTCCTCAGGGTAGCACCTCCCAGCCCCATCCTGCCCGCTCCTCCCGCCCTGCCCTCGCCACCCCGGGGCTGAGGGCGGCAACGCCAAGCAGTCCAGGAGGCCTGGTGAGACTCAGCCAGGGCCAGCTGAGCCACAGGCTGCAGCCTCCTTGAGAGCACACCTTCCCCTCGAAGGTTTATTTAAAAAGCCTCCCAAGTATACTTACTCTCACTCCTCCTCAGCAGCCCACAGGCCTGGCTGGGCTGGACTCCAGGAACCTCTCTGGCTCCAGGGCCAGGAAGCGGGTGTGAAAGTGAGAGTAGGGCCTGACCCTGCCACCTCCACCCCCAAGGTCCATCCCCCCAGCTGACACTCGGGTCGGGCCCTGTGTGGGCCAGGGGGGTGGAGCCCGGACAGGGGAGCCAGACTGCGGAGACCCGCGGGGCCTTCTGGGAGGCTCTGGGGCTATAAATACCGACTCCATTTCTGTTTTTAAAATCTGGATTTAGGCTAAAAAGTCTGCTTCCTGGCCTTAGGGCTCAAAGCCACAACAGCTAAATATACCTTGCTGTCGTCTGTTTACTTCCCTCAAGAACCCAACTTGGCATCTCCTCAGACCCAGCCACCTGCCTCTTTGATCCTCAGTATCTGGCCTCTCTAGAGCTACAGCAGCACTCCCACTCCCACCCCGAACTGGGGTCAGCTCTGTCCCAGAAGGCTGGCCCCCCGCCCCTTCTCCCTTCCTCTTCACCACCCACGGCCTCACCCCACTGGGCCTCACAGACATCCGGGGAAGGCTTGCCAGATTTAACAAATAAAACTAAAGGGTGCCCAGTTAAATCTGAATTTCATGTAATTTTTTTCTAGTATAGTATGTCCCAGTCCTAACATTTGGGACCTCTTATGCTAAAATATGACTTGTTGTTTATCTGAAGTTACAATTAATGGGTCATCCTGTATTTTATCTGGAACCCTAATCTGGGAGAATAACGCAGCATTAAGAGAAGTTCAGCCTCTAAACTTATTCAGCTAGAAGGGAAACTGAGGCTGGATGGAAAGGCAGACACAGTCACTGGTGTACAAAGGGCATGAACGTAGGAGTCGGGCTGGGTTAGAATTGCCAGTCTGCAACTCAAAATGGGGGCCTTGGAGCAAGCGACTTCTTGGTTCCCTCATCTATCAAATGGAAGGAATTAGACCTGCCTTGCAGAGCTGGTGAGAGGATCCACTGACATGTGGCCCATCACGTTTGCCTAGCATGTGCTGGGGCAGCACACAGGCACAACTATAGTGATTACAGTTCTGACTTTACCTGGTTCTCTACCCACCAGGCCTCCAGACATGCTGGACAGCTGGGCTCTCGGTTCACTATGTAAGGCCACTGCCGGCTTCCATATAAGCGCAGGACTGGCTGCTCCAGAAGCTAGTCCTTATTAGCAGGCGTTATTCTAATTCTACCTTCTATCCCACCAGGGGTCAAAAAAGATAAATGTTAATCAATTTTCGCCATTGCATATCATGCCCTTCCTCTCTGCCAATCCTATGCTGAGGCCTTACATTCTGCCCTAACGACACCACAGTGAGATCTGTTATTATCGTACGGATTTTGTAGTCAGTGAAACTTCGGCCCAGAGGGGCTTCGTCACTTGCCTGATGACTCACAGCTTAGTGGTCACTTGCCTGATGACTCACAGCTTAGTGGTGGCACCAGGATTTGAATCCAGGCTGGCCTGCCTCCAAAGCCTGTGCTCTTAAGTACTAATGATATTATTCCGCCCCCCTCCATCCCCACCGGCTCAGGACTCTTCTTACTCTTCAGGGATGAAAACCATCACCTGAATCTCTATTGTTGAAGTTCTTTGTTAGCCTTGTGGGAAAACCAAAATCCTGCTCTGCAAGTGGGGACAACCAAACAAGAGAGTGTGTGCTCCCTGCTGGGAGTATCCACACCCACTTCCATGGATTGAGGGCATGTATGTGCCAGGCCCAGTACTATGTGCTTTACGGTATCATCTCACTGAATCCTTACAACAATCCTTTGAGGTCGCTGTCCCCATTTTCTTGGCTGAGGAAACTGAGGTTTAGAGAGATTAAGCCAACTGATCAAAGTCACAAAGGTAGTTAGCGGCAGAGCTAGGACCTGACCCATAGTTGTTCCAAGGCTAGACTTTTAACCACTACTCCCTACTTCTCCTGCAAGGATCTTTCCCTGTTCATTTCCCTCTGGGCATCCCAGGACCCCCCCATCCCTCAGCTATTCCCTAACCCGGCTTTATATCCTGGAATTATGGGCTGCCTCAGATCGACTGAAAGGTCCAGAGGAACCACATAGGTGGAAAGCCAGTCTCAGGGCACGGTGCTGTGGGATGCACCCCAGAACCCCAGGTCTCCCATCCCACACATGCTGGCACAACTTACCACTGGCGGAGGCCAAGATCATGGCTTGCAGCATCTCTGTGTCAAACTGGTTGTTGGGCCAGGTGCCGGTTTCATCGCCATTTTGGGATCTGCAGAGCAAGTGGGATGATGAGCACGGTCTCCCAAGCCACCAGCTCATGCCCCTCCTGTCCTCTCCCAGGGCTCCCACATCCAGCGCCTATCCCCAACCCATGCCCAAGACCTGCTCCCTTGCAGCAAGGTAGGAGGCGGCTTATACAATCCTTCAGAAGCCAGACCCCCCTCCCCACTTGCCAGTCCCCCAAACCAGCTTTCTACTGTTTCAGACACCATGGCCCTTCGAGGGAGAGGGCAGGATGCACTGAAACGTGCCCCGCCTTGAGGGAGCAGCACCGTGAGGGAGAGCAGACCCTGTCCCGAGGACACGGAGCGTGGGAAACGGGAGAGAATGTTCCAGAGCTTGAGAAAGGTGTGAGAACCTAGGGGGAGAGGTTGGGGGCCCCACGAGACAGGGAGAGAGGTTTCTAAAACTCAAGTCCGATCACTTCAGTGGCTCGCTGAGCCCTCAGGATAAAATCCACAGGCACACAAGGACCAGCCCCTCCTATTTCACAAGAACACCCCCAACCTCGCTCTCAAACATTCTATCAGAAACCTTTTCTGAGGCGCTTTCCCTAATTCCTCAAACTCTCTCTTGCAGCACATCTTGGGCAGATACCACTCCCTAGAATGCAAGTTCCCTACCTCTGCCTTGGTAACATGAACAGGTTGCCAGAGGGGACCCCTAAGGCCACCCAGGCTGGCTCAGGTGCCTCCACTGTGCTCCCACCCCCACTGTCTGCCCTGCGGCGGCGGCTCGAGTCCCACTGTGACTGCCGCTGTCCCCATCTGTCTGCTCCACCCCCAGACCCAGCTCCTTGAGCTCTGGGACCAGGACTGTGCCCGTTTTCTACTGAAGCACCTAGTTAAGAGCTTTAGATGCTCTAAGCATTAAGAAAAGCACGAGGTGATTCCTAATTGTTAAAAATGTTAACCTGTACAAGAACGCTAAGGAATGCTAGCCCAACTTGGATTTTTCCCATAGTAACTATTTCCATGCTTTGGGGGGGAATTTTCAGGGATCAAATGATTTCCATTTTTGAGGGGAAGGGGAAGCAGCCTGACACACACGGTCTATTAGTCGACCTTTGCACTACCTGGAACACTAAAGTTCCTCAATAAATGTTTGTTGCCTGAATGAATGGGGAAAGCCCTGCCCAGAAAGTTAGGCTCACTATGAGGTAAGAAGGGTTTGGCACCAGGGGAGGGGCTGCAGGGAAGGCCTTGAAGGCATGAAAGAGCGTGTCTGTGTGTGTGTGCGCGCGCGTGTGTGTCTGTGTGTGTGTGTGTGTGCGCGCGTGTGTGTGTCTGTGTGTGTGTGCGTGTGCGTGTGTGTGCGCGCGCGCGTGTGTGTGTGCGTGTGTGTGCGCGCGTGTGTGTCTCTGTGTGTGTGTGCGTGCGCGCGTGTGTGTGTGTCTGTGTGTGTGTGCGTGTGTGTGCGTGCGCGTGTGTGTCTGTGTGTGTGTGTGCGCGCGCGCGTGTGTGTGTCTGTGTGTGTGTCTGTGTGTGCGTGTGTGTCTGTGTGTGTGTCTGTGTGTGTGCGTGCGCGTGTGTGTCTGTGTGTGTGTCTGTGTGTGCGTGTGTGTGTGTGTGTGTGCGTGTGTGCGCGCGCGTGTGTGTCTGTGTGTGTGTGTGTGCGCGCGCGTGTGTGTCTGTGTGTGTGTGTCTGTGTGTGCGTGTGTGTGTGTGTGCGCGCGCGTGTGTGTCTGTGTGTGTGCGCGCGCGTGTGTGTGTCTGTGTGTGCGTGTGTGTCTGTGTGTGTGTCTGTGTGTGTGCGTGCGCGTGTGTGTGTCTGTGTGTGTGTGTCTGTGTGTGCGTGTGTGTGTCTGTGTGTGTGTGTCTGTGTGTGCGCGTGTGTGTGTCTGTGTGTGTCTGTGTGTGCGCGTGTGTGTGTCTGTGTGTGCGTGTGTGTGTGTCTGTGTGTGTGTGTGCGCACGTGTGTCTGTGTGTGTGTGTGTGTCTGTGTGTGTGTGCGTTGTGTGTGTGTGTGTGTGTCTGTGTGTGTGTGTCTGTGTGTGTGTGTCTGTGTGTCTGTGTGTGTCTGTGTGTGTGTCTGTGTGTGTATTTTGTCACCGTGGCTGAGCACAGTCAAGAGCTGCTTTACAAGTTTTCCAAGGTCTGTCCCTGCTTATGGTTTCCCCTGATCTGGAATTCCCATCCCCAGGCAGGTGGACTCAGTCTAAGGCTCAGACCAGCTGCTGTGTGGTGCCCTCTACACTGTCACAGCAAATGTAGACTTAGGGTTGGAGGAGAAAGCAGGAATGCCATTTCTCCCTCCACAGAATGGGAAGAGCTGGGATTCTGGGTTCATTTATTCAATCAATATTTATTGAGCAAGTACTGTGTGCCAGACACAGGACTAGGTGCTGGGTTTGTAGCTGTGAACATGACTGAAATAGTCTGACTTCACGATGCTCGATCTCCATTGAGAGGCAGACATTAAATAATTACACAATAATTGAATTGTAAGTGTGACAAGCAAGTGCCATGGAGGCAAAGAGCAGGGGTAAAGGAGAGTTCTGACCTAGTTGGGGTTAGGGGGCCAGTCAGTCCAGGCTTCCTCAAGGAAAAGACAGGGAATTTAAATCTGAAGAGGCTATTCAGGTGACCTGCAGGAGAATGCCAGCCAAACAAACGTAGGAGGAGTGATAGAAAATCAACACTGTATAACTGCTGATGTAAAAACCGATTCAGGCAAGGATCATCAGTGAATACTAAAATACTAAAAGCAGCGAAAGGTTGCTGCAGAGTCTCAAATATCACCCACAGATTACTTATTAATCACCAATATTTAAAAATATCTTTGTAACAGAGAGATCTGGGGATACCACTTTAACCCAGGGAACAAACTGAGCATCACTGACAATGGGACAAACTGACAGGAAATGATTCCCAGCAGAAAGTGTACAATGTCACCCACGCAGTATTCTTATCAGACTCTGTAACCTGATCTCACCATGAGAAAATGATCAGCAAATCCAGACTGTGGGACATTTTGAAAGACAACTGGCCTGGACTCTTTAAGACATGTCTATATCTTAAAAAAAACAACCCTCCAAAAGGTAAGGAGGCTGTTTTAGATTAAAGGAGATGAAAGAGAGGTAGCAAGCAAATGCAATTCGTGTTCCTTGATTGAATTCTGGAGTTAAAAGAAAAAAAATACAGGTTGAAAGGACATTTGGGGAACATTTATGAAAATCTGCTAGTAGACTGTATATTATTGCATTAATGTTAAATTCTTCAAATGTGATCATTCTTTTGTGGTTATGTATGAGAGTGTTATTGTTATCAGGAGAGAGATACTGAAGTATTTCAAATGTTATGATGTCTGCAACTCTCAAATGGTTCAGAAAAAAAGTGTGTGGGGTGGGGTGTGTGTGTGTGTGTGCATGTTGAGAGACAGAGAGAGAGGAGAAAGTAAATGTGCAAAATATTAACGATTGATGAATCTAGGTTTAAAAGAGTATTTGGATGTTCATCATATGATTCTTTCAACTTTGAGAGGTTTGAAACATTTCAAACTAAAAAACTGAGGGGTAAAATTAAAGTTAACTAGGAGAAGGGTAGTGTTGTGAAAGCTTTCCAAGCAGAGGGAGCAATACGCCCCAGGCTCTGAGGCTGGGAGGAGCTTGGTGAGTTCAAACCACTAGGAGAAAACCAGTGTGGCTGCCATAAGGCGCGGTGGTGTCAGGGCCTGGGGCTGCAGAGTGTACACTAAAGATTTTGGTCTCATCCTAAGAGCTCTGGGAAGCAACTGAAGTATATAAAAGGGGGGTTGTCATGATCGGATTTAAGTATTTAAAGGTCATGGTTGCTCCTATGAGAAGACGGAGGGTTGGGGGCACCTCTGGGAGGACGGGAGCCCAGTGATGGAGCCTCAGCCACCTCTGTCTCCATGAAAATCCAGGAGTCCTTACTTGCAGGCACACTGAGCTCTCTCTGGGCCTGCCTGGGGGCGCAGGGCTGAGGCAGGTGGCCTCAGGCCGAGGTGAAGGGCCTAATGGGGAAAGAGTGGGGAGAGCAGGTAGGGGGGTGAGCAGCAGGGAGAAGAGCTTTGGGGCTGTGGGGTAGACAACAGCGTCAGACACCAGGTTAGGATACCCTGTGGTGGTGGGTGATGGTGTTGAGGGAATAAAGGTGAGTGGAAGGATGGACCGGGAACCATGATGGGCTGGGTGGAAAGGATGGCGGAAAGGATTCTTGGGAAATGATTGAAGGCTGGAGGCCAAGCACGTGGGCAGGAGATGAGTAGAGAGGCAGACTTCTTTTTGAACCATTTACTCAGAGCTTCTTATTTCTGGGTAGTGGGCTGACTAAATTATATACATGTTGTCTATTTCAGCCTCAGAACCACCTACAGATAAGTGTTATTATCCCTAGTTCCCAGCAGATGAAACTGGGGCTCAGAGAGGTTGAGAGACTTTCCCAAAATCACACAGCTGGCAACAGGCAGAACTACAACCTGTACCCACTATGTGCCAGTGCCTGTGACAGGCCCTAGGATTTAAGAGGTGATATGATTCTTGCCCTAAGAAGTTTGTATTCTAGTGTGCTGTGTGTGTGTGTGTGTGTGTGAAGGGCAGTCCCAGAGGCTGGGTTGTAAAATTATGAGTGCTTTTTCTTTTAAACTGTTTTCTCTATTTCTCATGTTTCTATAATGAGCATGGATTATTTTATAAGCAGAAAAAAAAAGATGCTATTTGATTGTTGAATGACTGCCCAAACTGAGGGAAAGCAGGGATAGTGTCTCTCAGGGGAGGTGGAATGGAAGGGGAAATGGCAGTGTGGAGCCATCCGAGGAGAACAGTGTGGGGACCAGGGGAAGCGAAATGGAGACCCTCCTCTGGGCAGAGGCTGGGAACAGCTGCTGGGCGGGGCCTGGGGTACAGCCTGAGAAAGGAGAACTGGCTTGCTGGGCTCAGGGCTTGAGACAACAGCTGTTGGGATGAGAAGCCACAAGGACGACCTGAGCAGGGGTAGCGGTGGGGAGGAGGAGCACCTGGCAGGCAGGGACTTCAGAAGACTTCCTTTTGTCTAGGCAATGTGACAGAGCGCTGGCTTGAACTTGAACCAGGTTTACTAAAGAGCTCGACACTAGCCCTGCTCTGAACCTGGTGTCCCAGTAGCCAAGATGGGCCGGAGAAGCAGTGGGGAGCCAGAACCAGGGTTAGACTGAATAAGAGAAATCTCCCCTCTTCATCTTCTCACTCCCATTGACTCATCAGAATGGCAGCAAAGAAAACCTGCATCATTCTGCTGACCCTGAGAGGCCTCACCACAGGGCCTTTGCAAATGCTCTTCCCTCCACCTGGAATGCTCTTCCCTCTTTCCTTCAGCCGGTTAATCCACAACCTCATTTCCTCCTGGATGTCCTCCTGCTCCCTGACCAGGTCAAATCCCTATTTTATACTCTCACCACCAGGAACTGCTCTTCATAGCACTTAGGGTAGCTGTAATCTTACAATTTTTTTGAGTAATTATTTGGTTAATATCTGTCTCCCTCAACACACTGTAAACTCCCTAAGGCAGAGGTTATGTCTATCTTATATCTCCTATACCTAGAATACTACCTGGTCTACGGTAGGTGCTTATTAACTATTTATTGAATGAATGAAAGGGGGAAGTTATAGTTGCTGGACTGGGCCCCTAATTTCATCTGATTTCATCTGGGCCCCTGTGCAGCTGAATCATAAATATTTGTTCCATCCCCCCTCAAGTTAACTAAGGAAGGGAGAGCTCCTGCACCTTCTCCTCCATCTCCCCAAGAGCTCCCTCACGTACTTTAGGCCACCAAGTCTCTCATTTGATGAAAAGGGACTTGAGGCAGGGGTAAGGCGGCCAATCCACAAGGCACGTAAGAGTCAAACAGCTAATAAGGACCTACTGTATAGCACAGGGAACTCTACTCAATACTCTGTAATGACCTATATGGGAAAAGAATCTAAAAAAGAATGGATATGTGAATATGTGTAACTGATTCACTTTGCTGTGCACCTGAAACTAACACAATATTGTAAATCAACTATACTCCAATAAAAATTATTTTAAAAAAAAGAGTCAATTGGTGGGGCTCTCAAGTTCAGCAGTGAATTCTGCTTCAGGGCCAGTATATGGCCTGGGGTGGCGGTGGGTAAAGGGAACACGAATTGCCCTGTACTTCTCATCACCTCAGCTCAAATGGCACTTCCTCCTGGAGGTCTTCTCTATCCCCCTCCCCCATTACACTCACATGACCCTCCTCCCAGAACTTGCTATGATTTGTAACTAGAAATTTTTTTAGTGTGATTTGTTGCCAATTTTCTGTCTTCCCTGCTGGCATGGCAGCCTATGAGTACAAGGATCGTGTCTGCTTGTTCACTCTTACAGGCCAATGTTTAGCACAGGGCCTGGCTCATAGTATATGCTCAATGAATATTTGTTGAATGAATAAATACATGAACGAATACATGAATGACCTAACAGATAAACTTGTGGGAAGGCTGGCAAGACCAGCAGGGAGAAAGGAGAAAGCTGGGGTCAAGGGAGGGGCAAGGGCAGTCCAAGCCATCTGGTTTGCTGCCTTCTAGGGGCCTGCTAGGAACTAACTGCCTTGCGACCTCGATACCAGAGGCAGGACTCACATGCCCGGGAGCTGGAGTCTCCACCGTACACCAAGCTGTCCTGGGTTCTTGTGGCAGTGAGGGCTCAGCATCTGGGGAAATGTGGGCAGCAAGTGTCCAACCAGCGAGGAGGTGGGGAAGGCAGCCCAAGCTCTGCCCTCCCTCTGTCTCCTGGGCTTCTTGGACTCCACCAGGCTCCCCGACTTCTAACAGGGAGGCCTGGCCCAGAGCCGAGCCCACTCCCCTCAGACCAACTGCAGGTCTTTTGCTGAAGTCCTCCTCCCCTCCACCCCACCCCCGCCTGCCCGCCCGCCCCAGGGAGTTCCTGTCTTAGCAGGAATTCATACCAGATTGATCTGAGCAGCTGGGGCAGCCTGGATGGGAGGGTGTATGGTGGAGAGCAGAGATCAAAGGCTCTGTGTGTGAGGGGCTGGGGAGGGAGAGAGCCTGGGGGGCGGGCATGTGTGTGCTGGCTTGCCCACAAGTTTTAAGAAATGAGAGACAGAGAGAGGGACACAGAGTAAAAGACAGTATAAAAGAGAGAGAGAGAGAGAGATAAAGAAAGAGCAACAGAGAAAGAGACCCATTAAGGCAAAAAGAGACAGACAAGAGACTTAGAGAGATATACAAAGAGAGAGAGAGACAGAGACAAAGACAAAGGAGACACAGAGAGGCTGAGAGCAGAGAAGAAAGGAGAAACAGTGAGAAGGAGAGAAAGAGACTGGAGACAGAAGAACACCAGGACACTAGGAAATGATGAAAGAAGGAGAGACAGAAGAGAGGTCAAGGACAGAGACAGGGAAGCAGAGACAGAGGGAAAAGGAGAAACAGAGACTGAGACTAAGGCGGAGTCACGTTTATTCATTGATTCCACATTTATTGAGCACCTAGCCATAGCAGGCGCAGCAAGAGGCACAGATCAGTGCAAGTAGACACAAATGGTAGGGACCAAGATACAGCAATAAAGACAGAAACTGAGATCGAGACGAGAAAGAGAGGGAGAGGCAGAGATTGCAAACTAACAGAGAGACTGAGCCGAGGACGGTGAGAGAGTGTCAGGGACAAAGGGCCTGCAGGCAGGGAAGGCAGGACCCTCCGGGGTGGGGCGGGGCGGCTCTCCGTCCCCAGCCCCACCTCCAGCGGCCTGACCTCCCTCCCCTCAGCCTCGGCTCTCTCCTGCCGGCTCTGGAGGAGGCTCTGGCTGCTGACAGCTGCTCCTCTCCTCCTCCTGTCCCAGATTCCTCGGCCTGAACCCCAGTCGGGACGGAGGCCAGCCAAATCTGGAGCAGGGGGATGGAGCCGGTGGATAGGTATAAAAAGCTTCCTCTCCACCCAGAGACCACCTTGAGACCATCCTTTGCTCCCACGGAGCCCCCAAGATACAGGAAACGGTTTGTGTGGTGGGGCAAAGGGAAGGCATGAGTGTGTGAATTGCGCTGCCAAAATAGCCCGAGTAGGAGCCTCTTCCTTCTGGGGTTTGTGCACCAGCCCCCAACACACCAAAACCTCCCTGAAATCTGCAACTGAGGGAGGAAGCCATTTGTAGCAAATGCTGAGCCCTCCCCCCATCTCGTCCCACGTCATCCCTGAGAAAAATGTCGCAGAGAAGAGGGTGGGCTGGAGAGGCAGTCACCTACCCGCTGGTGCCGGGTCTCTGGGCCTGAGAGAAACGCCAGTCCGTGTTGGGCGGGGCTTGCTGCGGAGAAAACAGAGGGAAAGGGGCTGAGTACCCAAATGGGGTAAGATGAGGGCGAGGTAGGCTCATTTTCCAAGACAAAATACACCTCAGGTCTCAGAGGTCTGAGGTAACAGAGACAAAGAGATAAAACCACAGTGATCTGACCGCAGTGAGCAAACCCAGATTCCTTTCCTAAGGAACCGGCCCCTTCCTCCCTGCCCCCAGACTCAGAACTTCTGAGCAGAGATTCAAGGGCTGAAAGCATCTTCTGTGGAACCGGGGGGAGGGGTGCAGAGAAGGCCCCCAAAAGTGGCAGAGGAGGTTTTGAGATGAGAATTCCACCAGCCCTAGAAAGAATTTCATTCAGCTCCTCAGCTGGAAACAAAGCATCCTCTGCGGCAAGATGGCTGCTGCTCTGGGTAACCCTTTTCATGCCAGGTTGTGCCTTTACACATTCAGAAGGACACCTCCTTCAGACCCTTGGCTCTCAAGGATCCCTTCCCACAGCTAAATACATTATTAACGTAGGAGTCATGCCAGACTGGGCCTTTGGATGCCAGGGCATCCAAGCCCCAGGACACCTCCCACCTCCAGAACTCTGTGCCAGACAATGGCTTTGACTAAGGAGGAGAGAACAAGGCAGCTCTGTCTGGGACAGAGAGAACTGCTGGGATGGAGCCCGGCAGAGATCAAGCTCCCACAGGCTCCAAGGAGAGCCAACTCAATCTCCAGGGCTCCCAAGGGGCAGATCTGTAGCCGTCTCCCACCTGGATGAAGCTGTGGGACTCTAGCCAGCCACTTCACTTCCAAGACCCTCCCAGCCTTTCCAGAGGGTGTATTGTCCCATCACACACTCTTCACGGAGCACTCCTAGAGCCATTTCCTCTCCATTCTGGGGTGCTCTGGTAATTAATTCTCACACTCACTCCCAGGAGCAGAGAGGGAGGTGTGAGCACCTCCGATTACACTGGGGAGAAGGAAGACCCAGGGCTGCCAAATGACTCACTCTAAGTCTCACAGGTGGCAGTGATGTAAGCAGAACCCAGAAACTTAGCATCCCAGGTACAATAGGAGTTGCAATCACCATTCTGGAGCTGCCATGGGGAAGGGCACAGGGATGTCCAGCTCTCAGTTACTACATTCTTAGACAGCAGAATCTACACGGAGATGCAGGAACCATGACAGATTGGAGGACAGGAACTAGGCCAACTCACAACCTACATAAGGACAGCGGGTCCAAGTTTGTTCAATTAGGGCTGCTCAGGAATAAGGAGCCCCAGTAGACTTTTCTTCACGTGTTAGGCTCTAAAAGGGAAAGAATGCCCCCCTTTGCCTCATCCCGGCAGACACACACCGTCCCTCCTGTTCTCCAGTTTTACAAGTACCAAGTGATTGAAAGCACAAATTCTGGAGTTAGACAGACCTGGATTAGATCTTTTTCGACCACTTACCCTGTGAACTTGAGCAAGTCACTTGAGCTCTGTGAAACTCAGTTATAAGAGGGAGGATTCTAGTACCTACCCAACAAGTGTGGGGAAGAGCAAAGGAGACGCTGTGGTTCTAAGAGGAAGTATGCAGTAAGGCTCTCTCAATTAGCTATCAGAATCATATGGGGGTGTTGTTCCAAACTATAATTCTGATTCCAGGGGCAGGATGGGGTACAGACATATTTTGAATAAAAGCTCCTGGAGTTACAGAAACGTGTGCTTTTTACCATTATAGTTTCCCCATGTATGCGAGCACCCTGCTGGCTTCTGGCAGAGGCCATGGCTTTCCAACAACCAGGGAAAGAAAGACTTGCCAGTGTCAGATAATTTGGTCACTCCCAAAGCCCTGATCCTAGATCGCTGGGCACACTGTGGTGACGACGGAGCCAAAAGCCTATGTCTTAGCGTCCAGAGCCCAGGTGTTCCGGGGTCCCACTTCCCACCAGAAGACAGGTCGGTGGTGCCACAGAGGGCCCAGGCGGCCTGTCCTATAGAGGCCTGTTCGCTCGTCCCAGGCCGGACCCCGCCGTCCCTTGGGCCACAGGGCAGCCTGGCCGGCCCGAGCTAGGCTTCTGGGCTGGAGGCACCGCCGGCCTCCGCTCTGAGCCCCGGGCCCGGCGGGATCTGCCAGCCCGCGGGTCATAGAGTCCCTCCCGCCCCGCGCCTAGAGCGCCCAGAGTGGCTACGGTGCGGGCGACTCTGGCTCGCCAGTAGGCGACCGGTCCAGGTCCGGGCGGGGGCGGGAGGAGGCTCCAGAGTCGTCACGGGCCGGGACGGCCACAACCTGGGCGCGCTCAGTCAGTACCTCTGAGGCGAGCAGCAGGGTGGGAGGGAAGCTGTGAGCGGGCCGGAACAGCCAGTGCACCTGGCAGCGAGCGGCTGGCAGTGAAAGGCGGTGTACGTGGGAGGCCAAGTGCGAGGGGGCGTGTGCGTGCGCGGGTGAGGCGCGGCGAGCCCGTGCGCGGTGCGTGGCTCGTGCGGGCCCTGCGGGCGCGCTTCTGCTCTATCCACAGACGCGTTGGTTTGAAGTGGGAATAAATAGGGTTGGGAATAACAGTGAAGTCACAGGTCAAGGGAGTGGGGAGAAACCTAAGAAGAAACCTCAAGACCAGTGGAGCGTGCCCGCACCGGAGCCTCGGAGGCTGGCTGCAGGCGTGGATCTGTGATCGTCTCCACCCGGACCCCGGACCCCGGACCCCGGACCCGGCGGAAATCGCCAGACCCCAGGCTTTTCTGAATGTGGGGTCGGTCCTTTCCTCTCTCCCCCTCAGCCACAATCACCATCACCTCCCCGGGCTCAGAGCCCCATCCCTGCCTCGGCCACACCTCTGGTTCCACACAATCCGTCCAAACAGTCCCGACATTCGGGCCGAGCCCGCACCAGAGGAGCGGATGCCAAGTTCAAAGTCCCTGATGTGGCTGGGCGGCTTCTCCACTGCCGCCCCCAGGGGTCGCACCGAGCCCCTCACCTGGCTCCGCTCCCGCAGCGTGTTAGAGCGGAACCGGAAGGCGTCAGGCTCCTGCGCCAGAGCTGAGGGCTGCTGGACGCTGAGGGGCCTTAGAAAAGTGAAGTCACTGCCGTCCGAGGCTGGTGAAAAGCACGTCCTGTAGCAATGGCTGTGCGAGTCTGTGGGCCGCAGCGTCACCTCCATGTACTTGAGTGTGCCGTCTGA
Source organism: Balaenoptera ricei (assembly GCF_028023285.1). Taxonomy (NCBI): domain Eukaryota; kingdom Metazoa; phylum Chordata; class Mammalia; order Artiodactyla; family Balaenopteridae; genus Balaenoptera; species Balaenoptera ricei. The sequence continues at coordinate 119,018,190 of NC_082641.1, read as the reverse complement.
GCTCACCTGTAGGTTGGGGCCGGACTGCTTATAGAACTCGCGGGAGGGCGAGTCCTGGCGCCCACAGCACTCACCCCCACCCCCATCCCCGTCTGCGTGCCCCCGAAGGCACTTGGCTGACAGAAAGGTGAAGGTGACTAAGGATAAGAGACTGATGGCCACAAGAGCCACAATGAGATAAAGGGTAAGGTCTGAACGCTCAGGAGGGTGTGTGAGGAAGTCGCTGGATTTGGGCATTTCCTCAGGGTCCTTATCCTCCAGAATCAGCAGCACTGTGGCTGTAGAGGAGAGTGAAGGGTCACCATTGTCCCTCACCAGGACCACCACCTGCTGGGTGTCAGGGTCATCCTCCAGTAAGGCCCGGGCTGTTCGCACCTCACCAGTGTGTGCAGACACCAGGAACAGTCCTGGGGCTGTGGACTGTGGCAACAGTGAATAGGAGAGCCAGGCATTGTGGCCTGCGTCAGCATCTACGGCTGTCACCTTGGTGACGAAGGAGCCAGGAGGGGCAGAGCGAGGGAGACGCTGGGGGACTGAGAGATCCCGGCCTGGTCTGGGGTGCAGCACGGCTGGGGCATTATCATTCTGATCCAGGACAAACACATGGAGAGATGTGTTGGCATGCAATGGGGGAGAGCCAGAGTCTCGAACGCCCACCACGATCTGCAGCATCTGCAGCAATTCGTAGTCGAAAGTACGCTGGGCAAAGACCCGCCCATCCTCAGGGTTGACATACACAAAGGAGGAGGCTGGGGCTCCCTGAATCTGATTCCCTACAATGGAGTAGGTGAGGCGAGCATTATCCCCAGTGTCTGGATCAGAGGCAGCCACGGTGCAGAGAAGGGAGCCTGGAGGCCGGTTTTCTGGGATGTAGGCAGTGTAGAGCTGCTGGGTGAAGTAGGGTGCATTGTCGTTTACATCTGAAATGTTGAGCCTGACGGTGAGATGGGCATGCAAGGGAGGTGAGCCCGCGTCGCGGGCCAGCAGCTCAATGATATAGTGGGATGTGGCCTCACGGTCCAAAGGCTGGCTGGTTAGCAGTGAGTAGTGGTTCTCAGAAGGCTTAATCTGAAATGGCAGGCCCGAAGAGATATCAAGGCTCACTTCACCATTTTTCCCTGAGTCTCGGTCCCGCACATTAAATAATCCCACTACTATGCCCACTGGTGTGCTCTCCAGGACAGGGTTGACCAAAGAGGCCAATAGTACCTCTGGGGCGTTGTCATTTGCATCCCCCACATCCACTTGAATCACACAGTGGCCTTCCATGGCTGGCTGTCCCTGGTCACGGGCTCTTGCATGAATTTCATAGAAACTTGATTCCTCAAAGTCTATGGGACCCAACACATAGATTGCTCCACTGCTAGGGTCTAGGCCGAAGAGATTCCGCACTGCCTCAGATGTATGGTCTCCAAAAGAATAGTCTAGTTGGCCATTGGTGCCTTCATCTGGATCAGTGGCATTGAGGCGGAGCAGCAGGGTACCCACGGGTGCATTCTCTGGGAGTCCCACACGTAGAACTGAGGACTGGAAGGTTGGAGCATTATCATTGATGTCCAGCACAGTGATGGAGATAAGGGTGGTCCCTGAGCGGGGTGGGATACCCCCATCCACAGCAGTGAGCACCAGCTGATGTCTTGCCTGGGCTTCACGGTCCAGCTGCTGCTCTAGCACCAGCTCTGGGAACAGCTTCCCATCTTTTAGGGTCTTCACATTCAGAGAGAAGTGGCTACTGGGGCTCAGAGTATAGAAGCTCACGGTATTGGTACCCACGTCTGGATCCTGGGCACTATCCAGTGGGAACAGTGCCCCAAGTGCAGCTGATTCTGAGATGCGTATCTCTCGCTCAGGGGTGGCAAAGCTAGGAGAGTTGTCATTGAGATCCAGGATTTCTACCTCTACACGGATTAGTTCCAGCGGGTGTTCGGTCACCACCTGTAGTGGCAGCAGGCAGCTGGTGCTGGCTCCACACAGGCTCTCTCGGTCAATTTTCTGATTCACTGCCAGAGCACCACTCATCAAGCTCAGGGAAAAATAGTGCCCACTCTCCTCAGAGCCCAACCGCAGCCGGCGGCTCAACAGATCTGTCAACTTTAAGCCTAGATCCTGAGCAACGTTCCCCACCAGCGTTCCCGGCTCAGACTCCTCCACCACTGAGTAACGAAGCTGCCCAGACACCCAGCCCCAGGAGCACAAGGACAACATGCACAGCACTTGCCATTTCCCAGCGAGCTGCGGGGGTGTCTTGGGCCCCATGACCCAGAAGTCCCTTCCTGGGCACTGACTCTGTGCTGTGCTGTCTCGAAGGCAGACCCAGGGCTTGGAATGTAGCAGCTGAAATCTCTTATGTCTCCTTCCAGCCTCTTAAAAAACTGCTCCGAGGTTTGTCTGCCTGCAGCAGTTCTTCTTAGTCACCAAATGGCGGGGGTGGGTTGGGGGGGGAGGGGAATCGAATCTGAGTGGAGCTGGGGAGCTGGGGGAGGAGAGGCGGGCAGGAAGAGCAGATCCCCCACCTTGGCTCTGAGTCTGATTGGCCCAAAAGTCTGTGCTCCCAACCAATTATCAAGTCTCCTCAGTCCTGGAAACCTTAGGAACAGGCGCTGCAAATCTGTGTCACAGAAGCCTCCTACCTCCCCACTCATTTCATGCTGCAGGTTGATTCAGCCCCCTTGGCAGCTCAGATGGTGCTCAACAGGGAAGACAAAGTGGTACAAAACTTCTCAGTGTTCTGTCCCAGCAACTTCCTGCATGACTTCAGAAGCTCCCACCACTTTGCTTGAACCAACAAAATTTTGTCCTCCTCAGGGAGGCAAAGCCCATGTGTTATCCCCTCCTAGGATCCCCATCCTACCAAACACTGCCAAGTTCAGAGAAAACATTTGTTAGGACCCGTTAGAGTCTTGCTTGGACTCTCCAGCAGTACTTTGAGGAATCTCAGTGTCAGCTGATGGCCTTAAGGATTCAATTTTTCTGAGATCCCAGACTTGAGCTATGGAATGGGCATCACAGCTTGTGGTAGGGGGAACATTTCTAGGACTGATCCAGGTCACCAAAGCAAGGTGACTAGAGTCTAGGCATGGCCTCTAGGCTTTATGGTTTCATCAATTCAGAAGAAACTACTTAAAGACTCCCATAGTGGCTGTCTCTATGAATTCCTCAGCAGTAAAACAGGTTTTGATATTTAGTGATTTCACTTACTGCCTTTTCCTCCCAAAGGGGTAATGTTCCCCTGCCCCAATCTACTGAGTCTAGCTCAAATCCCAGTGGGGACTTGATTGGGAGTCCTGAAGACCTGGACAAAAAGATCCCTGCTTCCACCTTGATGCCTCTCTACTCCCTTGGCTCTTTCTTCTTTTTGCTCTCTGCTATGTTTCAAGCAGAGAGTCCCTTTCACCGTGGATTAGGGAGTAGATGATACTGTGGGGCAAAGATATTAGCTCCCCTTAACCTAGAGTTAAGGTGTTCCAGACCCTGGCCCCCTCATTTAGGAAGAGTAGAGAAAGCAGCCACCTGGGTTTAGGTGCACCTTGTGCACAAGAGTCTTCCATATGATCCACATTCCAGTAGTGTGTTTCCACAATACCCTGGGGCTCTTGATCACTTACTTTCAATTCTTACTCTCAGATAAGGGCATAACCCACCTCAAGTACTAATCCATGAAAACTCCCTGGTTAATTCACAAAACACTTCTAAAGCATAGCATCTACCACATAGTTACCACTCACAGAAGTGGTGACATCACTACAGGCTCTTGCAGAGAGACCAGTACTCTCTGGGACATGGCCCAGCCACATGCCTGCCTCAGAATAACCCTCAAGCATTGGCTGAGCCTGCAAAGGTCTCACCTCTAGCCCATAGAGAAGATCAGAGGGTGGGCAACTTGGGCGAACAGGTTCCCCTGCCATAGGTGCAGTGGGTGACTTCACCATCATGAAGCTATCGCTCCGAGTGGGTGCAGAAGCCAAGGGTGTACAGCCATGAGAGTGGCCGCCCACATCAACAAACTTGATAGGATCATCTGACCCTAGCTGGATTCGGAGGATCCCATTGGAAGGAGGAAGCCCCTCTCTCCTTCGAGATCGGGTGAGACAGGCACAGGTGCCAGCAGGAAAGCAGGTCACTCCACAGGCAGCCCCACGCAGGCACTTCGAGATTAGTGCCACGAATGAGCCAAAGGAGACAAAGCAAATTGCCACTAGAGATACAGCCAAGTACAGGGTCAAGCGGGATTCTCCTTCCCTTGGAGCTGAAGATTCTCGAAGATCAGGGACAACTGGATGAGTGTCTTCTTCCAAGGACACCAGGAGAGTAACGGAGGTAGAGAGTGGTGGGCTACCACTATCCTTTACCACAATGACCAGCTTCTGCGGCGGGAGATCAGCTGGGATGGGAACAGCCGTCCGCACCTCCCCAGCATAGCGGGAGACTGCAAACAGGCTGGGATCTGGGGCCTCCAGGAGCTGATATGAAACCCAAGCATTGTAACCCGAATCCAAGTCCACAGCGGTCACCTTTGTAACTAGGTGCCCAGCACCAACTGATGGAGGCAGTGCTTGTGGACATAAGGAACCAGGTCGGGCTCTAGGGCGGAGCACAGCTGGCGCATTGTCATTGAGGTCCAGTACAAATAGACGAACTGTCACGGTGCTACTAAGGGGTGGGTTGCCCCGATCCCGGGCCTGCACCTCAAACTGCAGTGTCTGTGTTTGCTCATAGTCAAAGGATCGAGTAGCATGAACAGCTCCCGTCTGGGGGTTCAGAGAGATGAAGGAGGAAGCTGACACATCTCGATTTCTGGGCTCTAGGAGAGAGTAGGAGATAAGTGCATTCAAGCCAGAGTCTGGATCAGAGGCTGCAAGGGAGCAAAGCAGGTCCCCTGGGCGATTGTTCTCTGGAACAAATACTTCATGTGACCTCTGAAAGAAAGAGGGTGGGTTATCATTCACATCTGAAATATTGAGGAAAATGGTCCTGTGGGTACTCAGAGGAGGGCTCCCAGCATCAGAAGCAGTGACCATGATATCATAGCTGGATTTGGCCTCTCGGTCCAAGGGCCCAGCAGTCACCAGGGAGAACTGGTTCCTGAAGGCGGACTTGAGGGCAAAGGGCAAATGGTCAGGAATACGGAGGCTCACATCTCCATTTGAACCTGAGTCGGGGTCCTGCACACTGATGAGCGCCACCACAGTGCCAGGTTCTGCGCTCTCAGGGAGAGTCCCAAGCTCTGAGGTCACTGTGATGTGGGGGGCATTGTCATTTACATCCAGGAGATCCACCCGAAGGCTGCAATGTTGCTCCATGGCTGGAGAACCCCCATCTCGAGCCCGAACATCAAATTCATAGTAATTCTCGCTCTCAAAGTCTAGGGGCCCCTGAAGGGTAAGCTTTCCATTAGCGGGGTGCAGGCTAAAGAGATTTCTCACACGATCAGGGGTGTGACCACTGAAAGAAAAGGTGACGTTACCGCTGGGACCCAGGTCTGGGTCAGAGGCATTGAGCTGGATGAGCAGCACGCCGGCTGGCGCGCTCTCCAAAACGCTAATCCTGTAGCTGGATTGCTGGAAGGCGGGGGCGTTGTCATTCACGTCCAGCACCGACACCCGGAGCTCCGCTGTGCCAGATCTCGGGGGGTTCCCTCCATCCACAGCAGTCAGCACTAGGCGGTAGTCTGATTGCTTTTCCCGATCCAAAGGCTTCTCCAGGAGCAGCTCTGGGACCAGGCTGCCGTCGCTGCGCTTCTTGACATCCAGTGCAAAGTGTTCATTGGAGCTTAGTCTATAGCTGCTGATGGAGTTGCTCCCCACATCTGCATCCTGAGCCTTTTCCAAGGGGAAACGCTGTCCTGGAGGAGCTGCCTCCCCAATTTCCAAGTCCAGCTGCTGCCGAGGAAATCGGGGGGCGTGATCATTCACATCCACGATTTCTACCTCTGCTCGGTACATTTCCAAAGGCCCTTCTGTTACAAACTCCAGGGGCACGATGCAGCTGGCACTGAGCCCACACAGTGCCTCTCGATCGATTGGATTCTTGATGAGCAGGGCACCGCTGTCCAAATCCACACGGAAGTGTCTTTGGTTCACCTCTCCAGCGACCTGCAGCCTGCGAGCTGCCAAGCTCTCTGCATCCAGCAGGAAATCTTGGGCGACATTCCCTACAAAAGTCCCTTCCTGTGACTCCTCTGGGACCGGGTATCGGATCTGCCCACAAACGTAACCCAGGTGGCAAAAAAGGAACAAAAGGGTAGTCCCCCGGCAGATTTCTACCCAGCTTCTCACCTTGCGGAGCATTGCTGCCGCCCACTAGTTCTCTATCTGGTCCTGAGAAGCCGAAGAAGCCGACCCGCCCCGAACGGCCACAGCAGCTGGAGACACCTATCTCCCTTTCCCCGCGCCAGCTCTGGCGCGGCTGGGCCGGCGCCGCAAGGGTTACGCGCCGTTTTTTTTGCTGGTGGCGGGGTAGATTTGTCTGCCTTCCTCCACCGGATTGGCAGACAGCGGCTCCTGGGCTCAGCCAATAGGCTAAGCAGAGAACGTCCCAATAGCAGCCGGGTAAATGCGTCGCAGCATTGGAAAAAGGAAAGAAAAAACAAAAAACAAAAAACAACCCACCTATCTTTTTGCCTTCCTCCTGTTCAACAGCATTTTTTTTCCCACGGGTTATTACCTCTATGGAGAGGCAGACAACATACACGTTTTTTTTTTTTTTTTCTAACACACCAATCCCCAGCCCACACCACCCCGCCCCTTTTCGGTGGGGAAAACAGCGACAGCCTGAGCCCTAGCAACCTGCAGCCCAGAGAGTGAGTAGCCATTTGAGACTGGTCACTTTGTTCAAGCCAATGTTGTCATCCACCAATATTCTAAATGAGTAGCTTCTGCCTCAGTCTGATTGTATTAGAGCAACAGCTAATTAGAAGCACTGCCTTATACTAAAAACTCTGCCCCTCTGCAGATTATTCAGAAATATATCCATCTCTTTGCAGAAAAGGCTTACACATTAAGGCAGCCTATTAAATTTATGCAGTACACATTTTTTTTTGTAACAGAAGGCGCAGCAGAAACCAAAACTCTCTTATTCAGATACCCACTGGTGGTACACTAAATTGCCATTCATCGATTTCAAGGACAGTATGGAAGGAGGTAAAGGAGGGGGGAGGAAGCCAGGAGACAGAGATGTTCCAAATCAGTAAAGAATCAGTTTGTCTGGGAGACGCTAAGGACTACATCTCACTACCTGGCAGAATGCTAATGTTCACAGATTTAATAGCTTCCCTGAATGATTGAGATCTGCTACCAACAGCACAGTGCCTACAAATCTCCTTTATTTGACACCACTGTATGCTTGATATGTTGTTAATTACCAACAGTGACTGTTTCAAAAGAGCAAGTTTTTCACTTAGCCCTAGGGGGCCTTTTGGCAAGGGAGACTTGATCTCATCCCACCCCTACCCTGATCCAGACCCTCCCTGGAGCCTGGCTACCACCTTGCACAAATGCAGAAACACCGTTCAATTCACACTGTAGTTACCTGCAAACTGTAATCCAAGTCGCAAACACACCAGAGCACAAAGAGAAAAATCCAGCCTGATTTGGACATGAGATTTTTTAAATTCATCTGAATCCTCACCTAGGCTGCCAAAACCAGTGGCAAAACCTGAGGTTATCCTCCCCAGGCATTTTCCCAAGCCCTTGATCCTCAAGAATATCCTTTTGATGGTGAGGCCAGCAACCAACACTCTGGTCTCAAAGGGAGGTATCTGCTTTCTGTGTTCTTTTACTCCCAAACACCTAAAGCTCCTCCCATGGGAATGACGGAGATGTCAATCAATCTGACCTATCAGGTGGTTATGCCAGGATTCACCATCTCAGTGGAATGACACCATTAGCCACCCAAGCTGGGTCAGTCACAATGGAGAGGAGTAAGGACGGTCATCCTTGACTCATTCCTCTCCCTCATTCCCTTTATCATGTCAATGAATGAGTGCTGATAATTTCACTATAGTTACCTCCATCTATACTGTCACTGTGCTGGTTCAAGCATGTATCAATCCTCTCAAATACTATAATAGCCTTCTAATTTTTTTTTTTTTTTTTGTCTACAGTCCCAATATCCCCAATCCATTTCATTTGTGGCTGCCAGAATAATCTCTCCAAAACAAACAAAAAACCCTGATGACATCACATTTATGTCAGTTCAAAATTCTGCAATGACTATCATGGATATAGAATAAAATAAAAACTCCTTGGCATGGCGTAAAGGTAACTCAAGACTTAACTCCTGCCTACTTGCTTCACTTTATCTCCTGCAAAGATTGTTTTACAAACACACTTTAAGGTTCAGCAATAATGAAAAATCATAATCCTTCTGCATGGAATCTCCTACAAGGGTCCCTCTCTACCCCCTTTTCCCCTTTATTATTTGACAAACTACTACTCAACCTTTTGTTCTCATATGAAGTATCGTCACCTCTATGAAGTCTCCCTGATTTCCCCAGGCTTAGGTGTTTCTTTTCCTTTGCTCCCATTGCTTCTTGTATTATACAGATCTCCATTATCGTTTTTGTGGGTGTGTGTGCGTGTCTGTCTCCTACAGTACCCTGCGTACCATAGCGGCAGGAACTGTGTCTTTTTATCTTTTAAAGTGTCTGGTACATAGGGATGTTCAATAAATGGTAAAATGATAATATCACTATTATTAGTTCAACAAATATCTACTGAATACTTGTACTTTATATGAGTACTTTATACTGAGTATACATTTTATATGCATTACTTTTCACTCTTACACAATTTTGGAAGATTTTATAGATGAGAACACTGAAGATCAGAAAGGTTAGGAGACTTGTGTAAAGCTCAACTAGTAACTGCAGTACTAGGATCTCCCCACTGCCACCTCTGGTCTTTCTAGAAAGAAATAAAGCCTCTTTCTATAACATCATTTTTTTAAATGTATTTATTTTTTATTTATTTTATTTTTGGCTGCATTGGGTCTTCGTTGCTGCGCAAGGGCTTTCTCTAGTTGCGGCGAGCGGGGGGCTACTCTTCATTGCGGTGTTCGGGCTTCTCATCGCGGTGGCTTCTCTTGTTGCAGAGCACGGGCTCTAGGCACACTGGCTTCGGCAGTTGTGGCACGTGGGCTCTAGAGTGTAGGCTCAGTAGTTGTGGCTCACGGGCTTAGTTGCTCCACGGCACGTGGGATCTTCCTGGACCAGGGCTTGAACTCGTGTCCCCTGCATTGGCAGGCGGATTCTTAACCACTGCGCCACAAGAGGGAAGCCCCACTTTCTATAACATCTTAAATCATTTTTCTACCAGTTTGTCATCCCTGTAACCATAAACTGGTCCTTTACTAATGCCTTTAATATCAAAGAACTAGACCTCTTATAGGTCTCAATTCCTTTTATTTGCAAGTTCACAGCAAAACAAACAGGCATACAATCTATATTACTAGAACTGGAAGATCATAAAGCCTGAATCCTACACATCTTAGACTTGACCTTTTTATGCCAGGTATGTGATTCTCCCCTCTCTAGATTTTTAAAACACCTTTATTGAGCTATATAAATAATATATAATTATTTATATATAAATAATTATATATTATTATATATAATTCATCCATTACACATGATTCATCCCTTTAAAATGTACAATTCAATGGTTTTTAGTATATTCACATATACTAAAATGATGCAACCATCACCATAGTATAGTTATAGAAAAAAATTTTCATTCCCAAAAGAAACCCCATACCCATTGTCTAGCTCTAGATTTTTAAAGAAATAGTTGCCCAGGTGCCAGTCGTTGAGGAAGATTTTTTCTTCAGATGACTGAAATATCTTATGTCTTCCTTACAATGCTCTCCTAGAGCTATTCTATATGATATTTTAAGGTTGGGAAATAACATCACAGAATTTTTTAAAGTTCAGTTTGGCCCAATAAGGCTGGCTGCTGGTTCTGTGAACACCAGAATAACATTTTGCTTCAAAAACATGCTAATTGATAGACTGGCAGGTCCCAGGGCAATGCTTTGCAAATTCGTCTTCACATTGAAATCACTTGGGGGCCTTCAAAAAATACTGATGCCTGGGACTTCCCTGGTGGTGCAGTGGTTAAGAATCCGCCTGCCAATGCAGGGGATATGGGTTCGAGCCCTGGTCCGGGAAGATCCCACATGCCGCGGAGCAACTAAGCCCGTGCGCCACAACTACTGAGCCTGCCTGCCACAACTACTGAAGCCCACGCGCCTAGAGCCCGTGCTCTGCAACATGAGAAGCCACCGCTATGAGAAGCCTGCGCACCGCAACGAAGAGTAGCCCCCGCTCGCCGCAACTAGAGAAAGCCCGTGAGCAGCAACGAAGACCTAACGCAGCCAAAAATAAATAAATTAAAAAAAAAAATACTGATGCCTGTGTCCCATCTCAAGAGATTATGCTTTAATCCATCTAGGATGTGGCCTGGGCTTCAGAATTTTTAAAAGTTCCCTAGGTAATTCTGGTGTGCAACCAAGTTTGAGAACATTGTCCGTGGGAAAATGCCAGTTGTTTTCCAATCTGACCAGAAAAGCAGCAGCTGCTTCTCTCTGGCTTTCATCCTTCCTTAGCCTTTCCATCTATGCCTCTACTTTGTCATCTTTGACTGTCTCCAGGTTTGTCCATTTCTAAAGTGTGTTTAATTAAGATTTGGAGTGGGTTAAGAACTAATAAAAAAATATTAGGGCTTCCCTGGTGGCGCAGTGGTTGAGAGTCTGCCTGCCAATGCAGGGGACACGGGTTCAAGCCCTGGTCTGGGAAGATCCCCCATGCCGTGGAGCGACTGGGCCCATGAGCCACAATTACTGAGCCTGCATGTCTGGAGCCTGTGCTCCGCAACAGGAGAGGCCCATGCACCGCGATGAAGAGTGGCCCCCGCTTGCCACAACTAGAGAAAGCCCTTGCACAGAAACGAAGACCCAACACAGCCATAAATAAATAAATAAATAAATTAAATTTAAAAAAAATATTAGTCATAGCTAAGAATTTTTTAACACCTTTGATACACTAGGCACTGTGCATATATTATATCATGCACTAATGTTATAAAACCCTTGTTACTCCCTTTTTGCATATGAAAAAGGGTCTAGAAAAGAGAACTTGGCCATGGACTCATAGATGGTAAGTGTCTAACTGCCAAACCCAAGGCTTGATAGCAATAATACACTTATTAGTAACAAAGTAACAGTTGTTCTCCCACAAATGGAAGTGTGTTTAATTTCACTCCAAAACAAAGACCTGCACACCATACTGAATAAATGAAAGCTTTATCTTTTTCTCAGGATATGAATTTACCTACCTTTCACACTATGTGTATACCCAAGAAAAATGACGAAAGGATAGGAAAGAACACTTTGGGCAAGAAGAATTTTCATTTTGTACTTTATGTTCTTCTGGATTGTCTGGATCTGTCTTCAAAATAAATGATTACTTTTACTTTTATAATGAATGGTGGTTACCTTTGGATTTGGGGAATATAATTAGTTTCAATTTTTTTCTTATACTTTTACATATTTTCCAAATTTTCTATAATGCACATGTATTACTATCATAACATAAAAATTTTTTGAGTGTAATGTCCACATAATTTCCAGCACTGTGCTTGAAATAAAATTTAAAGGACCCTAGAATTTTATTTCTTTCATAGAAAGTCATCTGAGAATGAGGTACAGGATCTGTGTAGTCAAAGGAAAATTATCAGCAAACCATTAGCTTTAATGCAGATGTGGCAATCATTTGAAAGATGGACAAATGAGGTAGTTTTTATATTCCTAGCAGCTGCCACTGGTTACAGGTATTCATCAGCTTGTACTCAATGCAAATGACACCAAGCTAAGCTCTGAGTGCTGAGATGGTGAGTTATAGCTTAATGGCCCTTTAGCAGGATTGGTTAGTTGCTATGGCAAGTGAGTGCTGAGCGTGTGATTTGTGTCCACAGATAAGTCAATTAACTCCATACTGTGTGGGATCACAAACCACACTCTAGCTGGGCCATCCCCCTCCCCCAAAGGCACGACGTTTGATCTGGGAAAGGCCAAGTGAAAATGTGGATGCATCATTAGGAAAACATCTTGATCACTGAAAATAAAGGCGGCTACATACTTTCCTGAAACTGATGCAGGAATCGAAAAGCATTAATATCATTCCAGGATGACTTGCTAACCCTTACCTGTCCGGGAGGGGAGCTCTCTGCACCCAAGACTTGCCTATAGAACACTGGATCGAGGCTCCGCAGAGTGTTCTGGCGGCTGGCCAGTGGGCTGGCAGCACCTGGTTTCTTCAGCAGCGGGTCGCTGCGTCTCGAGTCAGTGGTGAGGTACACCTGATGGTAAAGGTGTGGAGGCATCAGGCCTCCCCGCACGGCGTCCGCGTGCAGAGAAGGCCCTGGTGTTCGGTACAGGGAGCTCACAGGGGCTCGGTATAGGTCCCTGGACTGCTTCCATTTGTAAACTTTGAATACGATCACTCCCAATACTGTGACTGCGAACCCCACGGAGACCAGGATTAAAGAGAGAAGTAGATAAAAGGTGAGATTTTTATTCTGCTCCCTGGGGGCAGAGCCGGAGGGGAACTCAGCTCGGGCTTCAGGAGATTCCTCGATTACTGACACTGTCAGGGTCGCGGTGGTGGACAGCGATGGCTCCCCATTGTCTTTGATCAAGACCGTGAGAGTCTGCCTGGGCGAATCTGTATCCTGGACTGGGCGGGCAGTGCTGACTTGACCCGTGTGAAGTCCCACAGCAAAAAGGCTCTGGTTGGGGGCTCCCAAGAGGCTGTAGGAGAGCCAGGCGTTGTGCCCTGCATCCGGGTCCCAGCCTACCACACGCGTGACCACGTGGCCTGCCGAGGTACCTCGAGGCAGCATCTCCACCGAGCTCTGGCCAGGCCGGGGGTATAGGACCTGGGGGGCATTGTCATTGCGATCAGTGACAAATATGTTCACGCTGATGTTGGTGTACAGGACAGGAGTGCCCCCATCGCTGATATGAGCTGTTAATTCGAACTCCCGCCGATCCTCATGGTCCAGGGGCACTAAGGATGATATGACGCCACTGTCATGATTTATCGTGAAATAGCGACCCACTAGCCCTATTTCAGCTCCTTGCTCCAAGAGAAAGAAGGAAAGGCGAGCATTCTGCGGGGCGTCAGGGTCCCAGACACTTAGGTTTAGTATTGGAACACCGGGGAGGTTATTTTCCTCAACGTAAACATCGTAGGAAGACTGGGAAGATTGTGGAGGGTTGTCGTTGATGTCGGACACTTGCACCTGCACTGTCGTGAGGGCTGACAGGGAGGGGGTTCCCGCGTCTCGAGCCGTGATGCTGAGGTTGTATTCTGGCACAGTCTCCCGATCCAGGGCTGCGCTAGTTTTCAAAGTAAAGTAATTCTTGAGGGAAGATGTAAGGCTAAAAGGGAGACCTGGTGGAACCTCGCAAGTCACCAGCCCGTTCTCCCCAGCATCCAGATCGGTCACACTGAGCAAAGCAATGACAGTTCCTAGGGGTGCATCCTCGGGGACTGGGCTGTACACGGAGGTGACTGTGATCTCCGGGGCATTGTCATTTACATCCACAACCTCTACCAAAACTTTACAATGTGCTCCCTCAGGATTGGCGCCCTTGTCTTTGGCCTGTATGTAAATCTCATGGAGTTTGGCGTCTTCGAAGTCCAGTCGACCCTTGACTGTCAGCACCCCAGTTACAAGGTCTAAGGAGAATAGTTCCCGCACGCCGGCGCGGTTGTGGCTGCCGAAGGAGTAAATGATTTCGCCGTTGGGGCCTTCATCCAGATCCGTTGCACGGACTTGCACGACGCGAGTGCCGGGGGGTGCATCCTCCAGGACGCGCGCCCGGTACAAGGACTGGTTGAAGGTGGGCGCATTGTCATTTGCGTCCAGCACGACGATTCGAATAGGAAGGCTGGCCGAGCGAGCCGGAGTTCCTCCGTCCAACGCTGTCAGCACCAGCTGGAGATCTGGTTCTCGCTCCCGGTCCAGGGCGCGCTCCAGCACCAGCTCCGCGTACTTGGTGCTGTCTTCCCGCGTCTGCACGCGAAGCGCAAAGTACTCATTTCGGCTCAGCTCATAGGTTTGTAAAGAGTTGCTTCCCACATCTGGATCGTGCGCGCTCTCGAGAGGAAAGCGCGTCCCCGGCGCCACAGCCTCGCTAATCTCCAATTTCATTTCGCGGGTAGGAAAAGAGGGATTGTTGTCGTTGATATCCTGGATCACCACTTCCGCGCTGAACAGCTCTAGCGGCCTCTCCACTACCAACTCCAGAGTTATGGTGCAGGAGGGCAGCGTCCCACATAGCTCCTCTCGATCCAGGCGGTCGTTCACGAACATCTCTCCCGTCTCCCAGTTCACCTCAAAGAATCTTCGGCTAGCTCCGGACACCACCCGGAGCCTGCGGGCTGACAGGCTGCCGAGATCCAAGCCAAGGTCCCTAACCACGTTTCCCACCGCGAAACCCTTCTCTCTTTCCTCCAGGATCTCATAGCGAATGACGGCGGCGGAAGCCTTATGCAAGGCACCAAGAAGAAGCAAAACTCCCACCACTCTCCCAGTGCTTACCAGTCCACCTCTCCAGGCCTCTGGGACCATCTCACTCAAAGGCAGTTCCTCTTAGCGGGGTCCAGACCGGCCCGGCTTCTTTCCTGAGAAACTTTCAGCGGGTTAACGCTCGGGCGCTGGGCTCCGAGTCGGACATGGCTTTCTAGATGCCGTTGATTTGCTCGCCGGCTATTCAGTCTCTGCCTCATCCCGCGGCGCCGAGAGGGGACGGGCCGGGGCCAGATCTCCAGCTTCTTCATTGGCCGACAGCGGCACGCAGAGTCCCAGCCAATAACTGCACGAAAAATGCGCCAGCGCCCGGCTCTCTGAGCGGGACCAGCGCTAGCGCCAGGAACTTCTTTCCTTTGGCTTCCTTCCAGAGTTTACAGCCAGAGCTCCTTGGCAGTATCCGCGCATCGGAAACCCACCTTAGCTGCAAAGCTAACTGCAGGGTGATGGAGCTGGCCTTTCTGCAAGTCTTCAAGCCGAACTAAGGCCTATTAAACACTTCAACTGCTGTCTTTAATCCCAAGAAGGGGGTTCAAACCAAACCGAAAACCACACAACGTTATCTGGTTTGTTGGAGGACTAGGTTAAACTTACCTAGCTGGACCATATTGTGGCGAGGCATTTAGCATTTCTGTGGAGGTGTTGATAATTTCAGTTATATCTTTACCAAATGAGACTGTAGAACTGCGGGTCACTTCCTCAGTAGAGAAAATCTACAGGAGCTACCATCTGTTTGGTTTAACTTTGTTTTATGAAATTTAAAAGTACAATTCAGATTTCTTTTTAAATTGGATGTTGCTGCTTAGCTCTTATTTCTTAACAACCAGGGAGCAATGTGAAATTTTTCTATTCTGTTTGTCCCAACAAACATAACCTCAATCAGAGAGCATCTCTAAAGTTTCCCTTTACTTGATGAATTTGTTTCTCAAGATCATATGGCATACCACAAAAAGAAGTTGCATTGCTAAGAAAGAATAATACCCCTTCTTCACACCCCTCCCCCCCCCAAAAAAAACAGAAAAGAAAAAGAAAAAAGACCAGGTTTTATTTACTACCTGGGACCTTTATTAAATGATTGGGATATCAGAAATACAAAACCTTTAGCCACAGAATAAAGAGCCTGAAGTTTTCTGCATTTAGGATTGTAGTCAAACAAAATAGTAATGATTAGGATAATGAATAAGAGGGTCAGCTATGATATAAGTTAGAACTGAGTTGTACATCCTTAGACAAGAAACTACCCTCTAAGGGTTCCTGAGTTCCTATCTTATTAAATGAATAAGGCAGATAAAATCCTGGCACATAGTAAGTCTTAATTAATGATGCACATCACCCCATTAGATACTAGATGTAAAGAACCTCATACTATTTCTGTGCACTTATCTTGGACACCACTTTGGTTGCATATAGTCCTTTCTGAATTTTAACTGAACCTTGAGGAAGGGTGGTAGGCAGAGAGGTTAGATAGGTATATAGGAAGTAAGTATATATAGGATATTTATTGAAGAGATGAAAAGCCATATTTGACCTGTCTCTCTATGTCCTCAATACTTTCTCTGTTAAAACCTCCAGTTTTAGATACTCAAATTTGACAATTGTCCATACCACCAAGAAGGCTGATAGGTCTTAGAAGATTAGAATATAGAATTTAGAACATATATAGTAGCCCAGCCACTTGCTACTCAAAGTGTGAGCCAAGGACCAATGGCATGGGCATCACCTGGGAGCTGTTAGAAATGCAGAAATGCCCCACTCCAGACCTACTGAATCGGAATTTGCATTTTAACAAAAAGCCAGGGTGATTTGAATGTACATTAAAGTTGGAGAAGCACTGATCTAGTAGGTTTTTCAGACATACCCATTTATCAATCATTTTTTCCCTATTCACCATCACTTAATTGACATTCTGGTTTTCAAAAACTAGCTTTTAAAAGCTGAAGTAGTTTTCCCTTTAACAATAAGGTCCATAGTTTTCCTAAGACCTCTTCATAAGCCAGCAGAACCCTCCTTGGATCCATTGTTTAAAGTAGCAAGAGTGATCTTAAAATTTTAATTGAATCAGAAGATTCTCCAGCTCAAAACTTCTCAGTAGCGTCTCACTCACTACTCTTGAAATAAAATACCAAATCCTTTGCATAGTATCCAAGTTCTCAAGCCTTCCCCTTCTCTCAATATTTTATTACACTGCTTTCAGTGTGGTCATCAACCAAGCTCCTCATGCTTTTTTCTCCTAGGAAAACTTCTTTCCCTTCCTTCCCTTTGCTTTTGCTTATTTCTACAAATCTTTCAGGTCTCAGTTTAAATGTTGTTTCCTAATAGAGGTCTTCCTTAGGCCCCACTTATAACCAGGATCCTTTGTTATGCTCCCAGAGAGAACCCTATATTTTCCTTTATTGAACCTAGCACAATTTAAAATTTTATAATTATATTTTGTTTAAGCATAGTGCCTGCCTCTCCCACTAAAAAAATAAAGCTTCAAGAAGGCAGAGACCATGCCTGTTTTGATTACGACTTGCCTCCTCAGTGACTAGCACAGTAGGCACTTGATGCTTAATTTTTCCCAGCTTTATGGAAGTATGATTGACAAACAAAATTATATAAATTAAGGTGTACAACATGATGATTTAATATATGTATATATTGTGAGATGATCAACACAATATAGTTAACACATCCATCACCTCACCTAGTTACCATTTTTTAAGGTGTGTGGTAAGAACATTTAAGACCTACTCTCTTAAATTTCAAGTTACACTACAATATTGTTAACTATAGTCACCATGTTGTACATCGGATTCCAGAACTCATTCATTTTATAACTGAAAATCTGTACCCTTTGACCAACATCTCCCCATACTTAAGGCTTATTAATATAGCAATCTTTATGCTAATGGCATAGTAATCATTAAATGCAGTAAGGACTATATATATTCGTGTGTATCCATTTTCCCTAGGAGAAAGCATTTTCGGAAGATACAGTCAGTCTTTTAAGCTACCAGTGGCGCTAATGAAACTATTTCTTAACCTAATGATTTGAAAGAGAAAACACAGTTTGCCAAAGAGCCAAGCAAGGTGTGGTAATATAACTCACACTGGACATAAAACTTGCTGTCACCTATATCCAGGGGAAATGGAAGTACCAGTGTACAGGATCAATGGAATTTTCCAGTCTCTAATCTTCTTTCCCTCTCTGTTTTATAATTCCAAGAGAGTCTTAGATCAACAAGATGCAGCAAACAATTTTAAAATAGAAAGTGAATATATTATAGTGTTCAACAGTAAGGCCTTAGTGTCAAAAAGACTTGAGTTCCAATACTGGACATTATACTTAGTAGCTATGTAAACATGAAGCTTTTATTTTTAACTTTTATTTTCTTTATCTATAAAATGGGAATAATAATAATAGTACTCCTTGACATAATCACTGGTATCTCAATCTTTTATTTTAATCTTTTAACAGCTTTGTACTTACCATACAGCTCACTTGGACAATCAATGATTTTTAGCAATTTTATACAGTTACACAACCAATATCACAATCCAATTTTAGAATACTCCCATCAACTCCCAAAATCCTTCATGCCTGTCTGCAGTCAATCCTTGCTCTCACCCCCAGCTTCAGGTAGCCACTGATTGATTTTCTATATAGTTTTCCTTTTTCTAGAAATTTCACAAAAAAGGGAATTATAAAATGCATAGCCTTTTGGATGCTCAACATCACTAATTATTAGAGAAATGCAAATCAAAGCTGCAAATGAGGTACCACCTCACACCGGTCAGAACGGCCATCATTTAAAAGTCTACAAATAACGCATGCTGGAGAGGGTGTGGAGAAAAGGGAACCCTCCTACACTGTCGGTGGGAATGTAAGTTAGTGCAGCCACTATGGAAAACAGTTCAGAGGTTCCTCAGAAAACTAAAAATAGAATTACCATATGATCCAGTAATCCCACTCCTGGGTGTATATCTGGACAAAACTATAATTCAAAAAGATACATGCCCCCCTATATTCATAGCAGCACTATTCACAATAGCCAAGACATGGAAACAACCTAAATGTCCATTGACAGATGAATGGGTAAAGAAGATGTGGTACATATATACAATGGAATATTACACAGTATAAAAAAGAACAAAATAATGCCATTTGCAGCAACATGGATGCAACTAGAGATTATCAAACTAAGTTAGAAAAAGAAAGACAAATACCATATGATATTCCTTATATGTGGAATCTAAAAAAATGGCACAAATGAACTTATCTACAAAACAGAAGCAGACTCATAGACATAGAGAACAGACTTGTGGTTGCCAAGGGGTAGGGGGAGAGAGAGGGATGGACTGAGTTTGGGGTTGGTTGATGCAAACTACTACATATAGAAGGGATAAACAACAAGGTCCTACTGTATAGCACAGGGAACTATACCCAATCTCCTGGGATAAACCATAGTGGAAAAGAATATAAAAAAGAGTGTGTATGTGTGTAACTGAGTCACTCTGCTGCCACACTGTAAATCAACTATACTTCAATTTAAAAAAATTTAAAAATGCATAGCCTTTTGTATCTAGCTTCTTTCACTTAGCATGTCACACCCAACTCTTAACCACACCCTCAAAAATGTTCTGTCTCCAATGTTCCTCATCTAATAATGGACACTTCTAGTCTAGTCAAAAATTCTCAGGTCATCCTTAACATCTTTTTCTACATTCCAACATTTAATTCATTACCAGTTCATGTCAATACTTACTACCTTCAAAATAAACTTTGAGGGGCTTCCCTGGTGGCGCAGTGGTTGAGAATCTGCCTGCCAATGCAGGGGACACGGGTTCGGGCCCTGGTCTGGGAAGATCCCACATGCCGCGGAGCAACTAGGCCCCTGAGCCACAACTACTGAGCCTGCGCGTCTGGAGCCTGTGCTCTGCAACAAGAGAGGCCGCGATAGTGAGAGGCCCGTGCACCGCGATGAAGAGTGGCCCCCGCTTGCTGCAACTAGAGAAAGCCCTTGCACAGAAACGAAGACCCAACACAGCCAAAAATAAATAAATAAATTAAAAAAAAAAAAAGATCAGAGCTGACCAATCTGGAAAGCTGTAATCACTATGAAAAAAAATATATATATATACTTTGAATCTAACAATTACTTTCCCCTCTACCGCTACCACCTGAGACAAAGCCACCTTAAATACTGTCAGCTTCCTCTCTGGTCTTCTTACTTCCTTTTTTGCTTTCCCTAAACTCCATTTCACATGTGGAAACCTGAAGAATCTTTCAAAAATATATATTAAATTATATACTCTCCTTGCTAAACACAGTGCTTGGTACCAGGACTGGCTACATAATTTGCAGGACAAGCACAAAATGAAAACAGGGGGCTCCCTGTTAAAAAATTACTACAGTTTCAAGATGATGACAGCAGAGCATTAAACCAAATGCAGGGCCCTTCTAAGGTTGGGAACCAGTATGACTGCACAGTTCACATGCCCATGAAAATGGCCTTGCCTGGCACAGAGAAGCTCTCCATAAGTATTGCCTAATATTATTTTTTAAATATTAGGTAATTACCTAATATTATTTATTCTAAGAGGATTAATAATATCAGAAAATCTTATTCATGATACTATTAAATTAATGAATTCAAGGAAAAACATATGTATTATCCCCTAAAATCCTAAATATCATCTAGTAATCTTTGAATTCAATCTAATTTGCTGATTTGAGGAACATCCTAAGGTCAAATTAAGGGATAATTTAAGGAGAAATTATATAAAAACAGATAATCAATAGATCAACATGTATCACAATTCAGACAGGTGGGATATTCAAGGATTTGGTGGAAGCTGAATGGTTTAGCCTTAATATTTCTGTGAAGTTCATCTGAAGTTATTTATGTGAAAAAATATTTTGCATACTTTGATTTGAAAAGATGATCTATGAACCTTAAGAATAAGAAATTATTTCATTAAAATATTTTGGAACTATGATCAGTGGTTTAGAGGTCAAAGTTTAAGCAAAAAAAAAAAAAAAAAAAAAAAAAAAAGAGGTTTACCTCTCCCTTTCGTTTGAGTGATAATCTCTTCTAGTCTTGATCACATCAGTACTATTACTGTTTATTATACCACAAAGCTTAAATATGCCAGGAAACTACCCGCAAAAAATTGCTAAATTTGTCCATATGAAAATATCCCAAGAGACCTTAAGTCTCCTTAGAGAGATGAAATTTGTTTAATTTTTCCCCAGCATGCTATTATTTTGTTACCTAAATTATTATCAATTTTTTGAAACAGGTAGCCTTGTACGGCTGAGTTATATTTCTAAACGAAGTAATTGACTTCAATATATAATGATAACTTTGAGTGAGAAAGAAGTGTGACTTTCTGATCTTTAAAACCTTCTGGCAATATAGAAGTCTAGTACAAGATACAGATGCAATCTCAAATCACCGAGACAAGGATGAGGTTTTCAATAAACAGTACTGGGACAATTGGATAGCCACTTAGAAAAAAAAGATAAAATTAGTTCCATACCTCAGCACACACAAGAATAAAGTCCATATAGATCAGGGATCTAAATGTACAAACCAAAATACCATACAAGTACTAGAAGAAAACGGATGGATTTTTCTACAACCTGAGTGTGGGACAAGGCTTTCTAACTATGACTCAAAACCTAAGTGCAATATAGGAAAAGACTGATTCATTTGGTTACATAAAAATAAAGGGGGAAAACATTGCAGTGAAAAAATACCATAAACAAAGTTGAAGGCAAATGACAAGCTAGGAGAAAATATTTGCAACTTATATCTTGGACAAAGGGCTAATATCTCTAAACATATAAATAACTTTCTAAAAGACAAAATACTAAGAAAACTCTAGAAGATAGAAAATAGAATAATGAATATAAAACGTGAACAATTTTTAAAAAGATAAACTGGCTCTTAAACATACGAAAAGGTACTTAACTTCAACAGTAATGAGAGAAATTCTAATTAAAATGATTTTGAGATTTTAAAAACTGATCAGATTTGCAAAAATTAAAAAGCTTGACAACATATTCTATAGATTAGGCTATGGGAAAATAAACATTCTCATCTA
The DNA here is from genome assembly GCF_028023285.1 of Balaenoptera ricei. Lineage (NCBI taxonomy): Eukaryota > Metazoa > Chordata > Mammalia > Artiodactyla > Balaenopteridae > Balaenoptera > Balaenoptera ricei. Next base: position 118,996,507 of record NC_082641.1, on the reverse strand, counting down.
TTGGAATGCAAAATGGTACAATCTGTATATAGGGAAATAGTTATATCTAACAGAACTACATATGCACTTGCCCTATGACTTAGCAATCACACTTTTAGAAATTTACCCTAAATATACACCTCAAAAATTATGAAAATACATATATGGACCAGGTTATTCATTACAGCATTATTTGTAATTGCAAAAAGACTGAAAGCTACCTAAATAGAAAACTATAGTTGGTTGAATAGACTATGATACGTACACATACAATGGAGTTTTATGAAGCTACAAAGAAAGATCTTTGTAAAATGATATAGAATGATTTCCAGAATATATTGTTAGTGCAAAAAGCAAAGTGAAAACCTTTTCTTCTGACAATGTGGAACTAGCCATACCACTATAACAAATAGAAAATTGATGAAAATATGTAGAAAAATGCTTTTAGCCATTGGCTCAAAAGGAGTGCAAGACTGAGAGAAGGGAAGCAATGAGAGGAGCCCCAGGATCTCTGTTATTTTACCTGGAGGCAATTTTCAGAGAAAAAAAGATTGAAAAAAAAATGAACAGCATTTCAGCAACCTGTGGGAAAATATCAAGTGGTCTAACATAAGTGAAATTGGAGTTCTCTAATTTTGTATGTATGTGTGTGTGTGTGTGCATGTGATAAATAGTATTCGAATAAATATAGCCCCAAACTTCCTAAATGTAAAGAAAATTATAGACCCACAGAATCAAGAAGTTCAAGTATGCTACCCCAAGTAGGATTAAACACACCACAAAGAAAATGCACCATAAAGAAAACACACAATAAAGAAAAACACACCAAGGTCCATCATAATCAAATTTTTGAAAACCATTGATAAAGAGAAAAATTTAGAAGCAGTCAGAGGAAATACAGGAGAACAAACATAAGAAAGACTGCAGACTTTGCATCAAAAATAATGCAAGGCAGAAGAAAGAGGAAGAATATCTTTAAAGTGCTGAAAGAAAAAAATTGGTAACCTAGAATTCTATATCCACCAAAAGTACCTTTCAAAAATGAAAGTAAAATAAAGATTTTTTTTTTCAGACAAAACCTAGAAACAAAAACCTAGAAAATGTATAACCAGAAGATCTATACTACAAGAAACATTAAAGAACGCTCTTTAGTCAAAAGGAAAAGTGACACTGATGGAAACTTGGGCCTGTGTAAGGAATCAGTGACAGAAATGATAAAAATGTAGGTTGCATATTAAAGACTTTTCACGTTTAAATTTCTTTAAAAGATAAATGATTACCTAAAGCAAAAATAATAACAACATATTGTGGGGCTTAAAATACTACAGTAGTAAAATGTGTGGCAACAATGGCACTAAAAAACAAAGGAGGGGAAACGGAAGTATACTGTTAAAGTGGTGTAATATTACTCAAATTCTATTACATTTATGGTCATAAGTTAAAGATGCATAGTGTAAACCCCAGAACAAATACTTAAAAATCAAAGAGGATACTTAATAAACTAATATCAGAGGCAAAACAAAATACTAAACAATAATCTAGAAGAAGGCAGGAAATGGTAAAAGAAGAAATTAACAATGGATGGAGAGCACACATGGGCAGTGAACAGACTCCAATTGCTGCCCCCACCAAACCAGAAGCGTGCACGGGGCTGCTGCACCTACACACACCATATCAAGGGGATAACAGCCAGCACACACTGAGGAAAGAGGCAGCAAGCACCCAAACTAAAAGCAGACCCTTGATTCCGGACAAATTGGTGGAGGAGAACTTGAGCCCAATTCCTCTCACGAAAACACCAAAATCACAACTGCTGAACAACCATTGACGAAAAAGACTGGAACCAACCGAAAAAGATATTTTACATCCAAAGACAAAGAAGAAGCCACAACAAGATGTTAGGAGTAGCACTTTCATGATATAAAGAAATCCCATAGGGCGTTCCTTGGTGGCCTAGTGGTTAGGATTTGGTGCTTTCACTGCCATGGCCTGGTTTCAATCCCTGGTCAGGGAGGGAACTGATATCCTGCAAGCTGCATGGCATGGCAAAAAAAAAAAAAAAAAAAGGAAGAAGAAATCCCATGCCCACTGGGTAGGCAACTCACAAACTGGAAAAAAAATTATATCGCAGAGGATCACCCAGAGGAGTGAGAGTTCTGAGCCCCATGTCAGGCTCCCCAGTCTGAGGGTCTTGCATTGGGAGGAGGAGCCCCCAGAGCATTTGGCTTTTAAGGACAGTGGGGCTTGAGTGCAGGAGCTCCACAAGACTAGGGGAAATGAAGACTCCACTCTTGGAAGATGCACAAAGATTTCATGTGCACTGGGACCCAGCACAAAGCAATGACTCCATAGAAGCCTGAGCTAGACCTACCTGCAGGTCTTGGAAGGTCTTCTGGGGAGGTGGAGTTGGCTGTGGCTCACTGTAGGAGTAAGGACACTGGTGGCGGAGGCCCCAGGGAATATTGATTGGCATGACCTCTCCTGGAGGTCATCATTTTGGCACTGAGACCTGGCCAACAGCCTGCAGGCTCCAGTGCTGGGACCCCTCAGGCCAAACAACTAGTGATGGGGAACACAGCCCCATCCATCAGCAGTCAGGCTGCCTAAAGTTGTACTGAGCTCACAGTCACCGCTAAACACACCCCTTGACATGGCCCTCCCCATCAGAGGGACAAGACCCAACTCCACCCACCAGTGGGCAGGCACCAGTCCCTCCCACACGGAAGCCTGCACAAGCACATGGACCACCCTCACCCACCAGGAGGCAGACACCAGAAGCAAGAAGAACTACAATCCTGCAGCCTGTGGAAAGGAGACCACAACCACAGAAAGTTAGACAAAATGAGACGGCAGAGAAATACGTTCCAGACGAAGGAACAAGATAAAAACCCAGAAGAACAACTAAGTGAAGTGGAGATAGGCAACCTACCTGAAAAAGAATTCAGAGATGACAGTAAAGATGATCCAAGATCTCAGAAAAAGAATGCAGGCACAGACCAAGAAGATACAAGAAATGTTTAACAGAGAGCTAGAAGATCTAAAGAACAAGCAAACAGAGATGAACAATACAATAACTGAAATGAAAAATACACTAGAAGGAATCAATAGCAGAATAAATGATGCAGATGAGCGAAAAAGTGACCTGCAAGACAGATGGGGGGAAATCACTGCTGTGGAACAGAATAAAGAAAACACAATGAAAAGAAAGGAGAACAGTCTCAGAGACCTCTGGGATAACGTTAAATGCACTAACATTCGCATTATAGGGGTCCCAGAAGGAGAAGAGACAGAGAAAGGGCCCAAGAAAATATTTGAAGAGATTATAGCTGAAAACTTCCCTGACATGGGAAAGGAAACATTCACTCAAGTCCAGGAAGTGCAGAGAGTCCTATACAGCATAAACCCAAGGAGGAACACGCAGAGACACATATTAATCAAACTCACAAAAATTAAAGACAAAGAGAAAATAATAAAAGCAACGAGCATAAAGCAACAAATAACATACAAGGGAACCCCCATAAATTTATCAGCTGATTTTTCAGCAGAAACTCTGCAGGCCAGAAGGGGGTGGCATGATACATTTAAAGTGAGGAAAGGGGAAAACCTACAACGAAGATTACTCTACCCAGCAAGGATCTTATTCAGATTTGACAGAAAAATCAAAATCTTTACAGACAAGCAAAAGCTAAGAGAATTCAGCACCAACAAACCAGCTTTACAACAAATGCTAAAGGGACTTCTCTAGGTGGAAAAGAAAAGGCCACAAATAGAAACAAGAAAATTACAAATGGGAAAGCTCACTGGTAAATGCAAGCATACAGTAAATGAAGGAAATCATCCACACACAAATATGCTATCAAAACCAGCAATTGTGAGAAAAGGAGAGTACAAATGCAGGATATTGGAAATGCATTTGAAATTAAAAGACAAGCAACTTAAAACAATCCTGTGTATATATATGTGTGTGTGTGTGTGTGTGTGTGTGTGTGTATATATATATATATATATATATATATATATATATATATATATATATATAGACTGCTATCTCAACCTCATGGATACATGTACACCAAAGTTCACTGCAGCACTATTTACAATAGCCAGGACATGGAACCAACCTAAATGTCCATTGATGGAGGAATGGATAAGGAAGATGTGCAATTACACACACACACACACACACACACACACACACAAACACACACAATGGAATATTACTCAGCCATAAAAAAGAATGAAATAATGCCATTTGCAGCAACATAGCATAATATTCTCTAGGTGCATCTAAGTGAAGTAAGTCAGACAGAGAAAGATAAACATAATATGATATCACTTATCTGTGGAATTTTTAAAAAAGTGATACAAAGAACTTATATACAAAACAGAAACAGACTCAGAGACTTCGAAAACAAACTTATGGTTACTAAAGTGGAAACGTGGCAGGGAAGGATAAATTAGGAGTTTAGGATTAACATATACACACTACTATATATAAAATAGGTAATCAACATGGTCCTATTGTATAGCACAGGGAAATGTACTCAATATTCTGTAAAAACCTATATGGGAAAAGAATCTGAAAAAGAATGCATATACGTATATGTATAACTGAATCACTTAGCTGTACACCTGAAACTAACACAACACTGTAAATCAACTATACTCCAATATAAAATAAAAATTAAATTAATAAAAAGTTCCATAAGGAAAAAAAACAATGCATGGACAAGGAGAAAACAAAGAGCACAATGGTGGACATAATCATATCAATATTACATTAAATGTAAGTGATCTGAACATGCCAATTAAAGATCAGTGGTGGAAGAACTAGAACAAAAAATTTCACAATTTGTATGGAAACACAAAAGACCCCAAATAGCCAAAGCAATCTTGAGAATGAAAAATGGAGCTGGGGGAATCAGGCTCCCTGACTTCAGACTATATTACAAAGCTTCAGTAATCAAGACAGTTGGGTACTGGCACAAAAACAGAAATATAGATCAATGGAACAGGATAGAAAGCACAGAGATAAACCCACACACATATGGTCACCTTATCTTTGATAAAGGAGGCAAGCATATACAGTGGAGAAAAGACAGCCTCTTCAATAAGTGGTGCTGGGAAAATTGGACAGGTACATGTAAAAGTAAGAAATTAGAACACTCCCTGACACCATGCACAAAAATAAACTCAAAATGGATTAAAGACCTAAGTGTAAGGGCAGACACTATCAAACTCTTAGAGGAAAACATAGGCAGAACACTCTATGACATACATCACAGCAAGATTCTTTTTGACCCAGCTCCCAGAGAAATGGAAATAAGAACACAAATAAACAAATGGGACCTAATGAAACTTAAAAGCTTTTGCACAGCAAAGGAAACCATAAACAAGACCAAAAGACAACCATCAGAATGGGAGAAAATATTTGCAAATGAAGCAACTGACAAAGGATTAATCTCCAAGATTTACAAGCAGCTCATGCAGCTCAATAACAAAAAAACGAACAACCCAATCCAAAAATGGGCAGAAGACCTAAATAGACAGTTCTCCAAAGAAGATATACAGATGGCCTACAGACACATGAAAGAATGCTCAACATCATTAATCATTAGAGAAATGCAAATCAAAGCTACAATGAGATATCATCTCACACCGGTCAGAATGGCCATCATCAAAAAATCTAGAAACAAAAAAAAAAAAAAAAAAAAAAAAAATCTAGAAACAATAAATGCTGGAGAGGATGTGGAGGAAAGGGAACACTCTTGCACTGTTGGTGGGAATGTAAATTGATACAGCCACTATGGAGAACAGTATGGAGGTTCCTTTAAAAACTACAAATAGAACTACCATACGAGCCAGCAATCCCAATACTGGGCATATACCCTGAGAAAACCATAGGTCAAAAAGAGTCATGTACCAAAATGTTCATTGCAGCTCTATTTACAATAGCCAGGACATGGAGGCAACCTAAATGTCCATCGACAGATGAATGGATAAAGAAGATGTGGCACATATATACAATGGAATATTACTCAGCCATAAAAAGAAATGAAATGGAGGTATTTGTAATGAGGTGGATGGAGTTAGAGTCTGTCATACAGAGAGAAGTAAGTCAGAAAGAGAAAAACAAATACAGTATGCTAACACATATATACGGAATCTAAGGGGAAAAAAAAAAAAAAAGGCCATGAAGAACCTAGTGGCAAGATGGAATAAAGACACAGACCTACTAGAGAATGGACTTGAGGATATGGGGAGGGGGTGGGGTGAGATGTGACAGGGTAAGAGAGTGTCATGGACATATATACACTACCAAATGTAAAATAGATAACTAGTGGGAAGCAGCCGCATAGCACAGGGAGATCAGCTCGGTGCTTTGTGACCACCTAGAGGGGTGGGATGGGGAGGGTGGGAGGGAGGGAGATGCAAGAGGGAAGAGAAATGGGAACATATTGTATATGTATAACTGATTCACTTTGTTATAAAGCAGAAGCTAACACACCATTGTAAGGCAATTATACTTCAATAAAGATGTTTAAAAAAAAAAAAAAAGATCAGTGGTGGATAAAAAAGCCTCAACTATGTCCCTCTACAGAAAAAATACTTTATATATAAAGAATTGAAAAAGATATACTATGCAGCACTAACTATAAGAAATCTGGAGTGGCCAGGTTAATATCAGAAAAAATTAGGCCTTAAGACGAGATATATGAGCAGAGATAAAGAGAGATATTTCAAAATGACAAAAAGGTCAATGTATCAAGTATCAAGAATATTTAACAATCTCATATATCTATTTACCCAAAGAAAATTAAAAGGGACAAAGAGGGACATTATATAATGATAAGAGTGTCAGTCCACCAGGAAGACATAGCCATCTTAAATGTGTATGTACTTAACAACAGAACTTCAAAATACATTAAGCAAAAACATATAACTGAAAGGTAAAATAGACGAATCCACCAAAATATAGGTGGAGACTTCAATTTGACAACAATTGACAGAACTACTAACAAAAATGTATAAGAAGTGAACATTTGATACAACTTTTTCAATAATTGATAGAATTACTAACTAGAATATCGAAAAAGTGAGGAACACCATTAACTTATAGGGCCTAATTGACACTTACAGAACATCCCACCCCCACAAAACAGAATACATATTCTATTCAAGCACCCATGGAACATTCTGATTGTATCCAGGGTCAGAAAACAAAGCTCAACAATTTTAAAAGAATGGAAATCACACAAAATATATGCTCTGAACATCCTGAAATTAAACTAAAATTCAGTAACAGAAAGTCAACAGGAAAATCACCAAACATTTGGAAATAAACACAATTCTAAATAATCCATGGGTTAAAGAGTAAGTCTTAAAGAAAATTTAAAAATACACTAAGTGAATGAAAATGAAGATATAATGTATCAAAATTTATGGGATGCAACTAAAGCATTCCTAGAGGGAAATATATAGCACTAAATAATGATAAAAATTCTCAAATCAATAAACTATGATCTCACCTCAAGAAACTAGAAAAAGAGCTAAATAAACACAAAGCAAGCAGAAGCAAAAAATAATAAATTCAATAGCAGAAATCAATCAGATTGGGACTTCCTGGTGGCGCAGTGGTTAAGAATCCACTTGCCAATGCAGGGGACACGGGTTCGAGCCCTGGTCCGGGAAGATCCCACATGCCGTGGAGCATCTAAGCCCGTGCGCCACAACTACTGAGCCTGCACTCTAGAACCCGCATGCCTAAAGCCCATGCTCTGCAACAAGAGAAGCCACCACAATGAGAAGCCTGCACACCGGACCAAAGAGTAGCCCACGCTCGCCGCAACTAGAGAAAGCCCGTGTGCAGCAACGAAGACCCAACACAGCCAAAAATAAATAAATAAATTTATCAAAAAAAAGAAATCAATCAAATTGAGCTCCTAGGTATATATCCAAGATAAATTAAAGCATATGTTCATAAAAAGACTTGTAGCAAATGTTCACAGCAACATTTTTCACAATAGCCCCAAACTGGAATCAACCAAATGTCCATCAATGGTTAAATGGATAAACAGAATGTGGTATATAACCTTACAATGAAATACTATTCAACAATAAAAGGAATGAAGTGCTGATACATACTACAATATGGAAGAACCTCAAAAACATTATGCTAAGTGAAAAAAGCCAACACAAAAAAACTACATATTTTATATGAAATTTCTACAAAAGGAAAAACTATAGAGACTGAAATCAAGTCAGTGGTTGCCTGGGGCTCAGCGTGGAGTGGGAATTAACTGCAAACAGACACAAAGGAAATCTCTGGTGTAAAGGAAATGTTCTAAAACTGGATAGTGAGGATGGTAGCATGGCAGTACAAAGTACTAAAACTAGTCTAACTTGTCACCCTTAAAATGGGTGAAGTTTATGATATGTGAATTATACCTCAATAAGACTATTTTAAAAGAAAAAATAGAAATCAATAAAACTGAAAACAGAAAAACAATAGAGAAAATCAATGGCACAAAAAGCTGGTTCTCTGAAAAGCAGTAAAACTGGTAAACTGACAAACTCTAGCAAGACTGACAAACCAATATCCACAATGAAACAGGGGATATCACTACAGACCCAACAAACATTAAAAGGACTATAAGGGAATATTATGAACAACTGTTTGCATCTAAACTTGACAGTTTAGATGAAATGGACCACTTGCTCAAAAATAAAAGCTGCCACAACTTACCCAATATAAAACAGATTATCTAAGTAGTCCTATAGCTAGTAAAGAAATTGAATATATAGTTTAAAAATTCCCCAAAAGAAATCTCTAAGCCCAGATGGTTGTACTGGAGAATTCTACCAAATTTTTAAAGAAGAATTAGAACCAATTCTACAATGTCTCTGAGAAAATAGAAGAGGAGAAAACACTTTCCATTTCATTTTATGAAGCAACTATTACCCTGATATCAGAAGGCAAACAAAGAAAGCACAAAAAAAAGAGAAACCTACAAACCAATATTCCTCATGAATGTAGGTACAAAAACCCTTTACAAATCATTAGCAAATAGAATTCGGCAATATGCAAAAAGAACTACACTTCATGATCAAGTGGAGTTTATTCCAGGGATGCAAGCCTGGTTCAATATTTGAAAGTTAGTTAATGTAATTTACTATATCAACAGGCTAAATAAGAAAAACCACATGATCATATACATTGATGCAGAAAAAGCATGTGACAAAATTTAACACCCATTTATGAAAAAGAAAAAGACACTCTCAGAAAACAAGGAATAGGGGAGGGCTTCCCTGGTGGTGCAGTGGTTGAGAATCTGCCTGCTAAGGCAGGGGACACGGGTTCGAGCCCTGGTCTGGGAAGATCCCACATGCCACGGAGCAACTAGGCCCGTGAGCCACAACTACTGAGCCTGCACGTCTGGAGCCTGTGCTCCGCAACAAGAGAGGCTGCGATAGTGAAGAGGCCCGCACACCGCGATGAAGAGTGGCCCCCGCTCGCCGGAACTAGAGAAAGCTCTCGCACAGAAACGAAGACCCAACACAGCCAAAAATAAATAAATAAAAATAAATAAATAAATAAATAAATAAAATAAATAAACAAGGAATAGGGGAGATCTTCCTGAACTTAATAAAGAGCATCCACACAAACCTAAAGCAAACATTATACTTAACAGTAAAAGACTGAATTCCCCCCACCTAAGGTTAGGAACAAGCCAAAGATGTCCACTGTCACTATTCTTTTTCAGCATAATGCTAGAAGTTCTAGACAGTGCAGTAGGCTAGGAAAAGAAAGGACATACAGATTGAAACAAAGAAGTAATACTGTGCTATCTGCAGATGACATGATGGTCTCCATAAAAAATCCCAAGGAATCTACAAGAAAACTCCTAGAACCAGAAAGTGACTTCAGCAAGGTCATAGGATACAAGATCAACATATTAAAATCTATTCTATTTCTATATACTGTCAATGAACACGTGGAATTGAAATGAAAAACCCAGCACCATTTACAATTGTTCAAAAAGTGAAATTCTTAGATATAACTCTAACAAAATATGCACAGAACTTGTAGGCTGAAACTTAAAAAATGCTGATGAAAGAAATTAAAGAGTAAATAAATGGAGAGAGTGACATACAATGTTCATGGATTGGAAGACTCAATATAGTAAAGATGTCAATTCCCCCCACTTTGATCTCTAGGTTGTGACTCCTATCAAAATACGAGCAAATGGGGGGCTTCCCTGGTGGCGCAGTGGTTGAGAATCTGCCTGCTAATGCAGGGGACACGGGTTCGAGCCCTGGTCTGGGAAGATCCCACATGCCATGGAGCAGCTGGGCCCGTGAGCCACAACTACTGAGCCTGCGCGTCTGGAGCCTGTGCCCCGCGACGGGAGGGGCCGCGATAGTGAAAAGGCCCGCGCACCGCGATGAAGAGCGGTTCCCGCACCGCGATGAAGAGTGGCCCCCACTTGCCTCAACTAGAGAAAGCCCTCGCATGAACCGAAGACCCAACACAGCCAAAAATAAAATAAATAAATAAATAAATAAAGTAGCTATAAAAAAGAAAAAGTGCTTTAAAATACGAGCAAATGTTTTGTAATATAGACAAGCTTATTCCAAAATTTATATGTAAAGGCACAGGCCCTACAGAATAGCTAAAACAATCTTCAAAAAGAAGAAAAAGTGGGAGGTATTACTCTAACCAATTTTAAGACTTACAAAATATTACAGTAATCAAGACAGTGTGGTGTTGGAAGAGAGACACACACACAGTGCAACAAAACAAAACAGAGAACAGGGAAATAGACCCACACAAGTAAGGCCAACTAGTTTTTTTTTTTTTTAAGCCATAAAAATTTACTGGTTCACACAACTCAAGTCCAGAAGCAAGTAGGTGTCATGATTAGTTTGCTCCAGTAGCATAAATATGTCACAAAGGACCTGATTTCTTCCCTTCCTCTATTTAACATACAATGGTATTCTTCCTGGTATAGCTCCACACTAAGGCTGCCTGCCTCCTCTGTGGTCTTAACATGGTTGCTACTAACTCCTGCATGCTTCCATTTCCTGAGGAATAAAAAACATCTTTCTTAAATCCCAGCATACCCTTCCCTTCAACTTAGTTTGGCCAAGTGGTTTTCTTGTTTGTTTTGGGGTTTTTTTTTTTTTTGGCCACGTGGCTTGCTGGATCTTAGTTCCCCAAACAGGGATGGAACCAAGGCCATGGCAGTGAAAGCACTGAGTCTTAACCACTGGACCACCAGGAACTCCCATGGCCAAGTGACTTTTGACAAAATTGCAAAAGTGATTCAATGTAGGAAGTGTAGTCTTTTCAACAAATGGTACTGAAACAATTGGTCATCCATAGATAAAAAATTGACTCTCAACCTAAAGATAGAATATGCTTTTTATTTCTTGGATAAATACCTAAATACCCCCTATGTTAGAAGATTACATGGAGAAAAATCTTCAGGGCTTAGGGTATGTGAACAGTTTTTAGACCTGACACCAAAAGCATGATCCAAAAAATAAATTGCACTTCACTGAAACTTAAAACTTTTGCTTTAGGAAGATCCTGTTAAGGGAATGAAAAGACAAGCTATAGACTGGAAGACAATATTTCCAAACCACGTATCTGACAAAAGACTCATAGGTAGAATATATAAATAACTCTCAAAATTCAACAGTAATAAAAAATCCAAATAGAAAATGGGCAAAACACAAAAACAGACGTCTCACTGAAGAAGCGATGACAAATAAGAATATGAAAAGATTCAACATCATTAGCCATTATAGAAATGTAAATTAAAACCACCAAGAGATATCATACACTTATTAGAACTGCTAAAGTAGAAAACAGTGACAGGACACTGGTTCAAGATGGCAGAGTAGAAGGACGTGCGCTTACTCCCTCTTGCGAGAGCACTGAAATCACGAGTAACTGCTGAACAATCATTGACAGGAAGACACTGGAACTCACCAGAAAAGATACCCCACATCCAAAGACAAAGGAGAAGCCAAAATGAGATGGTAGGAGGGGCGCAATCACAATAAAATCAAATCCCATAACCGCTGGGTGGGTGACTCACGAACTGGAGAACAATTATACCAGAGACGTCCACCCACTGGAGTAAAGGTTCTGAGCCCCACGTCAGGCTTTCCAACCTGGGGGTCTGGCAATGGGAGGGGGAATTCCCAGAGAATCAGACTTTGAAGGCTAGCAGGATTTGGTTGCAGGAGTTTGACAGGACTGGGGGAAACAGAGGCTCCACTCTTGGAGGACACACACAAAATAGTGTGCATATCAGGACCCAGGGGGAAGGAGCAGCGACCCCATAGGAGACTGAACCAGACCTATCTGCTAGTGTTGGAGGGTCTCCTGCAGAGGCAGGTGGCAGCTGTGGCTCACCACAGGGACAAGGACACTGGCAGCAAAAGTTCTGGGAAGTACTCCTTAGTGTGAGCCCTTCTGGAGTCTGCCATTAGCCCCACAAAAGAGACTGTAGGCTCCAATGCTGGGTCGCCTCAGGCCAAACAACCAACAGGGAGGGAACTCAGCCCCACCTATCATCAGACAAGTGGATTAAAGTATTACTGAGCTCTGCCCACCAGAGCAACACCCAGCTCTACCCACCACCAGTCCCTCCCATTAGGAAGCTTGCATAAGCTTCTTAGATAGCCTCATCCACCAGAGGGCAGACAGCAGAAGCAAGAAGAACTACAATCCTGCAGCCTGTGGAACGAAAACCACAGTCACAGAAAGATAAACAAAATGAAAAGGCAGAGTACTATGTACCAGAGGAAGGAACAAGACAAACCCCAGAAAAACAGCTAAATGAAGTGGAGATAGGCAACCTTTCAGAAAAAGAATTCAGAATAATGATAGTGAAGATGATCCAGGACCTCGGAAAAAGAATGGAGGCAAAGATCGAGAAGATGCAAGAAATGTTTAACAAAGACCTAGAAGAATTAAAGAACAAACACCTAGAAGAATTAAAGAATGAACAACGAGAGATGAACAATACAACTGAAATGAAAAATACACTAGAAGGAATCAATAGCAGAATGACTGAGGCAGAAGAACAGATAAGTGACCTGGAAGACAAAATGGAATTCACTGCCGTGGAACAGAATAAAGAAAAAAGAATGAAAAGAAATGAAGACAGCCTAAGAGACCTCTGGGACAACATTAAATGCACCAACATTCACATTATAGGGGTCCCAGAAGGAGAAGAGAGAGAGAAAGGACCCGAGAAAATATTTGAAGAGATTATAGTTGAAAACTTCCCTAACATGGGAAAGGAAATAGCCGTCCAAGTCCAGGAAGTGCAGAGAGTCCCAGGCAGGATAAACCCAAGGAGAAACACGCCGAGACACATAGTAATCAAATTGACAAAAATTAAAGACAAAGGGAAAAATGACAAATAACATACAAAGGAACTCCCATAAGGTTAACAGCTGATTTCTCAGCAGAAACTCTACAAGCCAGAGGGAGTGGCATGATATACTTAAAGTGATGAAAGGGAAGAACCTACAACCAAGATTACTCTACCCGGCAAGGATCTCATTCACATTCGACGGAGAAATCAAAAGCTTTACAGACAAGCAAAAGCTAAGAGAATTCAGCACCACCAAACCAGCTCTAGGGACTCCCCTGGTGGTGCATTTAAGAATCCGCCTGCCAATGCAGGGGACACGGGTTCAAGCCCTGGTCCAGGAAGATCCCACATGCTGCCTAGCAACTAAGCCCGTGTGCCACAACTACTGAGCCTGTGCTCTAGAGCCTGCGCACCACAACTACTGAGCCCGCATGCCACAACTACTGAAGCCCTTGGGCCTAGAGCCCATGCTCCACAAAAAGAGAACCCACCACAATGAGAAGCCCTAGCACTGCAATGAAGAGTAGCCCCTGCTCGCTGCAACTAGAGAAAGCCTGCACACAGCAACGAAGACGCAATGCAGCCAAAAATAAATAAATTAAAAACAAACAAACAAAAAAACAGCTCTACAACAAATGCTAAAGGAACTGCTCTAAGTGGGAAACACAAGAGAAGAAAAGGACCTACAAAAACAAACCCAAAACAATTAAGAAAATGGTAATAGGAACATACATATCGATAACTACCTTAAATGTGAATGGATTAAATGCTCCAACCAAAAGACACAGTCTCGCTGAATGGATACAAAAACAAGACCCATATATATGCTGTCTACAAGAGACCCACTTCAGACCTAGGGACACATACAGACTGAAAGTGAGGGGATGGAAAAGGATATTCCATGCAAATGGAAATCAAAAGAAAGCTGGAGTAGCAATACTCATATCAGATAAAATAGATTTTAAAATAAAGAATGTTACAAGAGGCAAGGAAGGACACTACATTATGATCAAGGGATCAATCCAAGAAGAAGATACAACAATTATAAATATATATGCACCCAACATGGGAGCACCTCAATACATAAGGCAAATGCTAACAGCTATAAAAGAGGAAATCGACAGTAACACAATAATAGTGGGGGACTTCAACACCTCACTTACACCAATGGACAGATCATCCAGGCAGAAAATTAATAAGGAAACACAAGCTTTCAATGACACAATAGACTAGACAGATTTAATTGATATTTATAGGACATTCCATCCAAAAACAACAGATTAGACTTTCTTCTCAAGTGCACACGGAACATTCTCCAGGATAGATCACATCTTGGGTCACAAATCAAGCTTTGGTAAATTTAAGAAAATTGAAATCATATCAAGCATCTTTTCTGACCACAAAGCTATGAGATTAGAAATAAATTACAGAGAAAAAAAACCGTAAAAGACATAAACACATGGAGTCTAAACAATACGTTACTAAATAACCAAGAGATCACTGAAGAAATCAAAGAGGAAATCAAAAAATACCTAGACACAAATGACAACGAAAACACGATGATCCAAAACCTATGGGATGCGGCAAAAGCAGTGCTAAGAGAGAAGTTTATAGCAATACAATCCTACCTCAAAAACAAGAAATCTCAAACAATCTAACCTTACACCTAAAGGAACCAGAGAAAGAAGAACAAAGAAAACCCAAAGTTAGTAGAAGGAGAGAAATCATAAAGATCAGAGCAGAAATAAATGAAATAGAAACAAAGAAAACAATAGCAAAGATCAATAAACAAAATCAATAAACCTTTAGCCAGACTCATCAAGAAAAAGAGGGAGAGGACTTAAATCAACAAAACTAGAAATGAAAAAGGAGAGGTTACAACAGATACCGCAGAAATACAAAGCATCATAAGAGACAACTACAAGCAACTCTATGCCAATAAAATGGACAACCTGGAAGAAATGGACAAATTCTTAGAAAGGTATAACCTTCCAGGACTGAACCAGGAAGAAATAGAAAATATGAACAGACCAATCACAAGTAATGAAATTGAAACTGTGATTAAAAATCTTTCAACAGACAAAAGTCCAGGACCAGACGGCTTCACAGGTGAATTCTACCAAACATTTAGAGAAGAGCTAACACCCATCCTTCTCAAACTCCTTCAAAAAACTGCAGAGGAAGGAACACTCCCATACTCATTCTATGAGGCCACCATCACCCTGATACCAAAACCAGAGAAAGATACTACAAAAAAAGAAAATTACAGGCCAATATCACTGATGAACATAGACACAAAAATCCTCAACAGAATACTAGAAAACAGAATCCATCAATACATTAAAAGGATCAAACACCATAATCAAATGGGATTTAACTCAGGGATGAATGATTCTTCAATATATGCAAATAAATCAACGCGATACACCATATTAACAAACTGAAGAATAAAAACCATATGATCACCTCAATAGATGCAAAAAAAGCTTCTGACAAAATTCAACACCCATGTATGATAAAAACTCTCCAGAAAGTGAGCAGACAAGGAACCTACCTCAACATAATAAAGGCCATATATGACAAACCCACAGCAAACATCATTCTCAAAATCATGAAAAACTGAAAGCATTTCCTCTAAGATCAGGAACAAGACAAGGATGTCCACTCTCACCACCATTATTCAACATAGTTTTGGAAGGACTAGCCATGGCAATCAGAGAAGAAAAAGAAATAAAAGGAATCCAAATTGGAAAAGAAGTAAAACTGTCACTGTTTGCAGATGACATGATACTATACATAGAGAATCCTAAAGATGCCACCAGAAAACTACTAGAGCTAATCAATGATTTTGGTAGAGTTGCAGGATACAAAATTAATGCACAGAAATCTCTTGCATTCCTATACACCAACAATGAAAGATCAGAAAGAGAAATTAAGGACACAATCCCATTCACCATTGCAACAAAAAGAATAAAATACCTAGGAATAAACCTACCTAAGGAGGTGAAAGATCTGTGCTCAGAAAACTATAAGACACTGATGAAAGAAATCAAAGACGACACACATGGAGAGATATACCATGTTTTTGGATTGGAAGAATCAATATTGTGAAAATGACTTTACTACCCAAAGCAATCTACAGATTCAATGCAATCCCTATCAAATTACCAATGGCATTTTTTTTTTTTTACAGAACTAGAACAAAAAATCTTAAAACTTGTATGGAGACACAATAGACCCCGAATAGCCAAAGCAGTCTTGAGGGAGCTACAAAGCTACAGTAATCTAGACAATATGATACTGGCACAAAAACAGAAATATAGATCAATGGAACAGGATAGAAAGCCCAGAGGTAAACCCACGCACATATGGTCAACTAATCTATGACAAAGGAGGCAAGGAAATACAATGGAGAAAAGACAGTCTCTTCAATAAGTGGTGCTGGGAAAAATGGGCAGCTTCATGTAAAAGAATGAAATTAGAACACTCCCTAACACCATACACAAAAATAAACTCAAAATGGATTAAAGACCTAAATGTAAGACCAGACACTATAAAACTCTTAAAGGAAAACATAGGAAGAACACTCTTTGACATAAATCACAGCAAGATCTTTTTTGACCCACCTCCTAGAGTAATGGAAATAAAAACAAAAACAAATGGGACCTAATGAAACTTTAAAGCTTTTGCACAGCAAAGGAAACTGTAAACGAGATGAGAAGACAACCCTCAGAATGGGAGAAAATGTTTGCAAACGAATCAATGGACAAAGGATTAATCTCCAAAATATATAGACAGCCCATGCCACTCAATGTTAAAAAAAACAATCAACCCAATTTAAAAAATGGGCAGAAAACATAAATAGACATTTCTCCAAAGAAGACATACAGATGACCAAGAGGCACATGAAAAGCTGCTCAACATCACTACTTATTAGAGAAATGCAAATCAAAACTACAATGAGGTATCACCTCACACCGGTTAGAATGGGCATCATCAGAAAATCTACAAACAACAAATGCTGGAGAGGGTGTGGAGAAAGGGGAACCCTCCTACACTGTTGGTGGGAATGTAAGTTGGTGCTGCCACTATGAAAACAGTATGGAGGTTCCTCAGAAAACTAAAAATAGAATTACCATATGATCCAGCAATCCCACTCCTGGGCATATATCAGGACAAAACTATAATTCAAAAAGGTACATGCACCCCTATATTCATAACAGCACTATTCACAACAGCCAAAACATGGAAGCAACCTAAATGTCCATTGAGAGATGAATGGATAAAGAATATGTGGTAAATATATACAATGGAATACTACTCAGTCATAAAAAGAACAAAATAATGCCATTTGCAGCAACATGGATGCAACTAGAGTTTAGCATACTAAGTGAAGTAAATCAGAAAGAGAAAGATACCATGTGATATCACTTATATGTGGAATCTAAAATATGGCACAAGTGAACCTATCTACAAAACAGAAACAGGCTCACAGACATAGAGATCAGACTTGTGGTTTCCAAGGGGCGGGGGGAGGGACAGGGATGGACTGGGACTTTGGGGTTGGTAGATGCAAACTATTATACTTAGAATGGATAAACAACAAGGTCCTACTGTATAGCACAGGGAACTATATCCAATCCCTTGGGATAAACAATATGGAAAAGAATATTTAAAAAATAATGTATATATGTGTATAACTGAGTCACTTTGTTGTACAGCAGAAATTAGCACAACATTGTAAATCAACTATACTTCAATTTAAAACAAAGTAAGATGATCTGCACAATGAAAAACACAAAACAGTGCTTCAAGTAATTAAAGAATTCTTCAGAGACATACCATATTCATGGATTGAAAAATTCAATACATTTTCCCAAAATGAAGCAATAGATTCTGATCAAACTCCAGAAGCTTTTTTTTTTTAAACAAAGTGACAGGATGATATGAAAATTTATATAAAAATTAAAAGATCTAGAATAGCAAAAAAAAATTTGGAAAGGAAAACAAAATTGGAGAACTAACACTACCTGGTTTCAAGACTTTATTACAATGCTACAAATATATATGTATTAGAACAGAGATTCCAGGAAAAGACTCACATATATATGGTCAAATGATTTTTAAGGAGGTGCCAAGATTATCTAGTGGGGAAAGGATAGTGTTCTCAGCAAAATTTTTCAAAGGGACACCTGGATATCCCTTTGGAAAAATATGAAACTTTACCCTTACCTCACACCATAAAACAAGCAAAAACTCAAAATGAATCATACACCAAACTGTAAATGATAAAACTATAAAATTTCTGGAGGAAAACATAGGAGAAACTCATCAGAACTTTCAGTAGGTAACGACTTCTTAAACAGAAAATAAAAAATACAAATTATAAAAGAAAGAAACTGACAAACTGCGCTTTATCAAAATTACAACTTCAGCTCTTCAAAAGACACTAAGAAAAGGAAAAGTTAAGTCAGTCTTTAAGACAAGTCACAATAACCACAAAACATGTATGTGACAAAGAACTCAGATCTAGAATTTATTTTTGAAAACTCTCATAACTCAATTTTAAGAAGAAAAATAATTCAGTTAAAGATGAACAAAAGATTTGAACAGACTTCAAGAAGAAAATATACAAATAGCCAATAAGCACATGAAAAGATGTTCAATATCTTCAGTCAACAGGAAAACAAATTAAAGTCACAATGATACAGTACTACACACACAGTAGAATGGCTAAAATTTAAAAGTTTGGCAATAGGAAGCATCAATGAGGATGCAGAGAATGTGGAAGTCTCATACACTCCTGATGTGAATGTAAAGTGATATCACAACTTTGAAAAATAGTTTTTCAGCTTCGTATAAAGCTAAATATAGACCTTCCATATTATATGACCCAGCAATTGTGCTTTTAGGTATTTATCCAAGAAATAAAAAACACATGCCTACAAAAAGACTTGTACATAAATGTTCATATCACATTAATCCAGAGTAAAACCAAACTGGGAACAACCCAAATGTCCATCAACAGGTGGGTGAATACACAAATTGTGCTATCTATATAATACAATACTGCTCAGCAATAAAAAGGAACAAGCTACTGGTACGTGCAACAATGTGAATGAGTTCCAAAAATAAGTTGAGCAAAAGAAGGCAGACACAAAAGAGTATATGTTGCAGGATTCCATTTAGATGAAATTCTGGAAGAAGCACAACTAATTTACAGTGACAGGAAGCAGATCAGTGATTGCCTGAAGCTGGGCATGTGAGGAATTGATTTTGAAGGGGCATGAAGGAACTTTTGAAGGTTATAGAAGTGTTCTGTATTTTGATTATAGTGGTGGTTACACAGGTGTGAATACTTGCCAAAATTCATTTAGATGTATAATTTTAAGTTACATTATACATAAATTATACTGCAATGAAATTGATTTTTAAAAATTTTAAAGCAAAGTGCAAAAGAGTATATACAGTCAGTTCTCACTTTGCATGGTAGTGCAGGATGTAAAAATGACCATGCAAACTGAAACTGTGTAAAGTGATCTTAATAAACAATGGGGGAAATTAAGACTCTTCCATGATCTTTAAAAATGTTTTAATGAAAACATTAAAGAATCTCTTGTAGGGAAGTAAAATAGTAAAACTAATATTTATTTAGTACATTGTAATCTAAAACAGTAGAACCAGGGCTTCCCTGGTGGCGCAGTGGTTAAGAATCCGCCTGCCAGTGCAGGGGTCATGGCTTCGAGCCCTGGTCCAGGAAGATCCTACATGCCACGTAGCAACTAAGCCCATGCACCACAACTACTGAGCCCACGTGCCACAACTACTGAAGCCCGTGCGCCTAGAGCCCGTGCTCCACAACGAAGAGTAGCCCCCTCTCGCTGCAACTAGAGAAAACCCGCGTGCAGCAAAGACCCAACGCAGCCAAAAAAAAAAATAGAATAAAAAAAACCAAAACATTAGAACCACTGAGAATTAAAGGGTTTTATTTCTTAATAAAAAACTTAACAAGAAGAGCTTGAAGAGGGTTTGGCTTCTTCTAGTCCTATAACTTACAATACAGAGCAAGCATCTTTTTTATGCCTTGGTGAATTGCCATACACCTTTTTATGTTTGGATCAACTTCCAACATTTTATGTATCCTTTGAGCTTTCAATGTCATGAAATATCTCTGAGAGTTCCTGTAATGCGAACGTTTTGCTGGTGTCATTTTTTTTCTGGGACATCTTCATTTTTCTCATCAAAACCCCTTACCTCACTCATGTCATTAAGTTTCACCTTAAAGCACCTTCACTAAGTTCCTTTGGCTGCATGTCTAGAGACTCTTGAAGGCAGCAGTGTCAACATTCCCATGGTCAGCTATTTATTCTGTGACTCCATTTATGTTCAGTTCAAATTTCACTTAGAGCCTTATCACTTTTGTTTCTTGGCTGCACTTTCATCTTTGTTGGTCAATTCCCTCCATACACTTTTGTACAATGTCATGTGGGTTTATTACTTGGAGGCAAGAAGCCAAAACAACTACACGCTCTGCTGTTTGTGCATGAACTAAATAACAGATGCACAGTAACCAATCACTAACAGACTGGAAGAAGCCATGTGATATGCACCACGATCAGTGACCAATCTATTATTTGCAAAGTAATTTGTGGACTGAAGGGCCAACAGCAAAACTTGTACTTTATGCAGTTACTCAGTTAATATAGCATGGTAACCGAAGTTTGAATTGCTTTTAGGAGACTCGTATTATTTCAAGTGTGGTAAGTGAAATGTATGTATACTGTAACTGTTTAAAGCCAGGAATGACTGCATAACTTGTTACTTTTTGTGTAAGAAAGAAGACAATATAAATATATGTGTTTATTTTTTGCAAAAAGACACACAGTGAGTGGGTATGAACAAGGCAGAAGAGAGAGGGGAGGAGCAACAATTTCCTGAGTACACCTTAAAACAAACACTTTTGACTTTAATTATTAAATGTTTTACATATTCAAAAAGATACCAATCAAAACTCTCAGCAATTTCAGAGTGTGGAAAAACTCTAAAATTGCATACAATAGAAATGAATAAACGTCATTTCAAATGAATAGCATAACCATACTGCAAGTAACTATGAACACTGTACTTTGACTGATAGAAGCCAGATACTATATTTTGAGTTGCCCTATGGGAGAGGTCCACATGGCAAGAAACTGAGGTAGGACTCTAGCTAACAGCCAGCAAGAAACTGAGGTCCTCATTCCAACAACCCATGAGGAACTGAACCATAGCCAGATTCCTGATCCACAAAACGTTTAAGATAACCAATGTTTGTTATTTTAAACGATTAAATTTTGGGCTAATTTGTTACACAGGAATGGATAACTAATATACTAACAAAAGATGCCTAGTTTAGATATAATCACGAGGAAGCATAAAACAAACCAAAATTAAGGGCATTCTATGATATAAATGGCTTATAGTCTTTTAAAACTGTCAGTGTAAGGCAAAACAAGGCTGAGGAACTGTTTCAGATTAAAGTAAACTAAAGAGACATGACAACTAAATGCATTGTGTGAGCCTGGACTTGAAAAAATTACTGTAAAGTATGGGTAAAGTTTGGGTACAGACTATAAATAATCACACTGTATCAATGTTAAACTTTCTTATTTTCATTATTGAAATTCAGTTATATAAAGAATGTCCTTGTTCTTAGAAAATACACAATGAAGAGCTCAGGAATAAGGAGACATGATATCTACAACTTACTCTCAAATAGTTCATAAAAACAGTAACCTGTGTACACTCATAAATACATATACACATGTGTACACACACATAGGAATGATAGAGAATGAAAGAGAAATGATAAAGGAAATGTAGCAAAAGACAAAATATTAACAATAAGTGGGTAAAGTGTACACAGTTCTTTGTACAATTCTTGCAACCCTTCTATAAATTTGAAATTATTTCAAAATAAAAAGTTAAAAAAAAACTTGCTGTGAAGGTACCTATCAAAATTACAAGCCCATTTTTTTCTTTGACCCAGCAATTTCACTTCTGAAAATTTATCCCACAAATATATTGCATATGTACAAAATCATGCAGGTACAAGGCTATTCAATGCAGTTGTTTGTAATACTCAAAGACTGGAACAACCCAAGTATCAATTTATTAACCTGGAGACTGATTAATAGCACAATAGAGTACTAAGCAGCTGTTTAAAAAAACAGCTTTCTTATGTATTAATATGAGAATATTTTTAAAGGATACATTGAGGAGTGAAGAAAGCAAGATACAGAACAATGTATAGCACGTTATCTCTTTTGTAAGAAAAGTGGGGAAATAAAAACATATATCCGGGGGCTTCCCTGGTGGCGCAGTGGTTGAGAGTCTGCCTGCCAATGCAGGGGACACGGGTTCGAGCCCTGGTCTGGAAAGATCCCACATGCCACGGAGCAACTAGGCCCGTGAGCCACAACTACTGAGCCTGCGCGTCTGGAGCCTGTGCCCCGCAACAAGAGAGGCTGCGACAGTGAAAGGCCCGCGCACCGTGACGAAGAGTGGCTCCCACTTGCCGCAACTAGAGAAAGCCCTCGCACAGAAACGAAGACCCAACACAGCCAAAAATAAATATATTAATTAATTAATTAAATTTTAAAAAACCAAACATACATCCATAATTCACCCACATTTGCATAAAGAAATACTGAAAGGGTACTTAAGAAACTAATTAAGTTTACCTCTACAGGTGTTAGGCTGCAGCCCGCAGGCCTACAAGCTCTGTACTTGCCCAACTGCAAGACTGAAGAAAAAGCCCGGAGACCGTGACAGAGACATCAGTGATTTGTTGGATAGGGAATCCTACAAGTCAGAAGCAAAAGGTCGTGGAGCAACACTCCGCCATGAACAGCAGACAGCAAGCAGGACTGAGCAACAACCTTCACTACTCACGGGAAATGGAGGTTACCATTTATAGGGGGAAATGACGTCAGGTTGGCTCATCAGTTACCAGGGAAACCAGCGGCTGGGGCAGGGGGCAAGCACGTAGTTACTGATTAAACCCCATGATTAAGAGGATTGGATAATCATGTGAGTAGGGTGTAAGTGATGCAGGGACTGGTCAGGCAGGGGATTTTCAGAGGGCAAGAGAACAGCCATCTTGAGTGGCCTGACCATACACTCCACCCCTACATACTCTGCGTGACCCTTACAATCTTGGTTCACCCCCTCTTCCACGATATCCCTGATGTCTGGTATGTAGAGGTGCACCACAACCACACACCACAAATGCCACACAGACACCAGCAGCTGAAGAGTATCAAGAGTAAGACAGCTGGTATGTGAAAAATACTCATTCGCCATGTGGGCAAATTGTGGAGCCAAGCGCTTACCGAGTTGATGGAGAGGGAATCTATGGCAGGGTTGTCCTGGTCTAAAGCTTTCGTAGCAGAGGAAATACTGTGGGAGTTATTGGGTATATATACACAACATTGAGTTTGAATGAGAGCACAGGTCCCCCCCTTGTGCTGCCATTAGCACGTCCAGAGCCATCCTGTTTCGAAGGACCACTTGTCTCATTTGGGTGGTCTCCTCAGACAGGAGGGTAATTGCATGTCTAGTATTATTTAAGGCAGCAGCTGTATGTTTAGCCAGGGCTTCTACTTGCCATTCTACATCAATAGAGGCATCTCGCTGCAGACCCAGCAACCAGACACATTTCACAGTGAGGCCGCTGCCATTGCCCAGTCCGTGAACAGACTCCCTCTGCACAGGCTAGGGATGAAATGTAAGATTTTTAACAGGTACAACACAGAAAATATCATGACCTTTGAGCAAAATACAAGCAGTAACAGCACTCTGAGATAATACCACCCCTGCCTGTGGTTTTTTTGTCTTGGCCTGCAGTACCATTACTGCCTATCCACCCTCAGTACCCTCAGCTGGTGCTGAATACTGAAGAGGCGGTATAACAAGACCAGGAGGTTAATATAATGCTGATGTTCTCTAGTAAGGGTCTCTGATTAATTACCTTAGTAGTTTAAGTAGGGCTGGGTAGAAGACAGGTGAAATCTATAAGTCCCTTTCTAATCCTATTCCCCACATACACTGTGGAGTATGCAAACCCAAACCACTGGGGACTTAACTGCCAGTCCCAGGGCCAATTTGTAATGTTTTCCTCTGGTGGGGAGATCTGGTGGCAAGTGCAAAAGTCAGTTATCGTCCTGACCGATAGTTGGCAATGGCCTTTCAGTGGTCGACAGTTGAACTAAGACGGTTTGACTAGTTGCCTCTGGGTTGACAAGCCATCAACACTGAGACAATTGCTCCTGGAATGTTCAGTTATAGGAAAAGGGGGAGAAGGAGGCTACCATTTATAGTGCAGTTGATGTCAGATTGGTTCATCAGTTACCAGGGAAACCAGCAGCTGGGGCAGGGGGCAAACACATAGGTGATTAAGCCCTGTGACTAAGAGGATTGGATAGTCATGTGAGTAGTGTGTAGGTGAAACAGGGACTGGTCGAGCAGGGGATTTTCAGAGGGCAAGAGAACAGCCATCTTGAGTGGTCTGACCATACAAGGGGGTAGGAGGAAACGAGTGGAATAGAAAAAGGACAGGAATGGGAATGAGAAAATACATGCCTATTATATAGTTTTGATTCTTGAACCATGTAAATGTGCTTCCTACCCCAAAGTAAAATAAATAAAAGAAAATTAGTAAGATTGAGATAGATAGCAGACCTATAAGGATTCAAAAAAGGTGTCCCTGAGATATTATTAACTGGGAAAAGCAGGTTGCAGAACAGTATATGTACTGTAAGACGATCCCTGTTGTGCAAACAAACAGCACACACATTTACATATACAGAAAAATGCTTGGAAGTATACATAATCAGGTATTAACAGTAGCGACCTCTTGGGGGTGAGTCTGGAGGCAAGGTGAGGGTGGTGAGGAGAATCTGATGTTTTATTTTCTTAAATCTCCTTTTAAATTGAAATATTGTTTATATACAGTGAAATGCAAGGATCTTAAGTTCAATGAGTTTTGGCAAGTGTATACACCCATATAATCTACCCCCATCAAAATATGGAAAATTTCTATACCCTCAAGGGCAAAAGAAGTTCTATGATCATTAATACTGTTGGTTTCAGCTTAAAATGCTTAGTCACTGTTAATTCACTTAAGGAATATTTATTTAGAGCTTAATAGTGTCAAGCACTGTTACAGGCCTTAAAAACATAGCATGAAAAAATAAATAAATCCTTGTCATCTAGGAGCTATATACTTGCTGGTGAGAGAGAGCTAACACATTGATGAGGAAGCAAGTATGTACCAGATGAAAGTCATAGAACAAGAAGCAGTATCTTTTTTACAATGTTACTGGGGACTCTATAGGATGTTTAAGGTAGGTGTGGGTATACAATCTTCCAAGTATATTCACAATATTAAAATCCAAAAATTGTATTATTATTGCTATGTACTTTTTATCCTAAACATTCCTTATCTGAAATTTTACTGTTTGTAAGCCAAAAATTGATGGTGAAGAAAAACTGAGCTTAAAAATGTCCATGGAAAACATACAATCAAGTGAAAGAAAATTAAACAACAACAAATTTTAAAAGCCTGATAAGTTATAATCCAAACAGAATTCCAGAGGCAGAAAAGAACTGGGTACCAAGACTAGTCACAAGAGTGGGGTGAGTATGAATTAGAGACAGTGAGGTTCTCTGGGTGCTGGATGTTTCTAATAGTGAAAAAAAGATCAATAAGAAAAATAAAACACAGGAGTAGCTCTGCCATGAGCCCCAAAAACATACCTGTGTAGAGCTATCAGGAAGTTTATCATGCTCAACCTGGTAAAGATCTACGCATCTGAAGGGATTATCACAATGGAAGAAATCAGAGTAAAAGAATGGTGACCATATGCCCAACCACACTCTTAATATCTGCACTTGGATGTTTCTCAGACTCTTAAACTTAACATGCTTACAACTAACTCAACTCTAGATTTCTTTGAAATCTACCCTTCTCTAGTCTTCCACATCTCACTAAATGGTACCTTTGTCCATCCAGTTCCTTAATTCAGAAACCTGGAAATAACTCTTATGCCCCCCTTTTCATCCTTTATTCAGTGAACAATTTTTTATTAAGAATCTATCACGTGGGGCTTCCCTGGTGGCGCAGTGGTTAAGAATCCGCCTGCCAAGGCAGGGGACACGGGTTCGAGCCCGGGGCCGGGAAGATCCCACATGCCACGGAGCAATGAAGCCCGTGCGCCACAACTACTGAGCTTGCACTCTAGAGCCCGCGAGCCACAACTATTGAGCCCCACGCGCCACAACTACTGAAGCCCGCGCGCCTAGAGCCCGTGCTCCACAATAAGAGAAGCCACCACATGAGAAGCCCACGCACCGCAATGAAGAGTAGCCCCCGCTCACCGCAACCAGAGGAAAGCCCACGTGCAGCAACAAAGACCCAACACAGCCAAAAAATAAAATAAAATAAATAAAAATTTTTAAAAAAGGGGACTTCCCTGGTGGCGCAGTGGTTGAGAGTCTGCCTGCCAATGCAGGGGACACGGGTTCGAGCCCTGGTCTGGGAAGATTCCACATGCCACAGAGCAGCTGGGCCCGTGAGGCACAGTTACTGAGCCTGCGCGTCTGGAGCCTGTGCTCCGCAACAAGAGAGGCCGCGAGAGTGAGAGGCCCACGCACCGCGATGAAGAGTGGCCCCCGCTTGCCACAACTAGAGAAAGACCTCGCATAGAAACGAAGACCCAACACAGCCATAAATAAATAAATAAAATAAATTAAAAAAAAAAAAAAAAGCTTGCCTTCAATTTTAGTGCAGCCTCCCAATCAGTTTCTTGCCTAGAGTCTTCCTCAGTTCCAATCCACAGGATGGATTCTAAACACTACTTATAAATTTACCAAATCTAATATCACAGGTCAAAAACCTGTCATGTCTACTGCCTCAGGAACTAGTTAACCCTTCCCCTAGGGAAAAAAAAATCTGCCTGCCAATGCAGGGGACACAGGTTCGAGCCCTGGTCCAGGAAGATCCCACATGCCGTGGAGCAACTAAGCCCGTGCGCCACAACTACTCAGCCTGTGCTCTAGAGCCTGCGAGCCACAACTACTGAGCCCACGTGCTGCAACTACTGAAGCCCAGGCTCCTAGAGCCTGTGCTCCCCAACAAGAGAAGTCAGTGCAATGAGAAGCCCGCACACCACAGTGGAGAGTAGCCCCTGCTCACCACAACTAGAGAAAGCCCGCACACAGCAAGGAAGACGCAACGCAGCCAATAAATAAATAAATATAAATAGATAAATAAATAAATTTTTAAAAAAAGAATCTATCACGTGCTAGGCAATGATATGAAGAATATAATAATAAAGAAAACAGTCCCTGCCCTTACAGAATTTACATTCCACCCACTCCATTATTGTCTTGTTGGATATATTTCCTAAATACATCTCCAATCTATCCATTTATTTCTTTTTTTGTATAAATTATTTTATTTTATTTTATTTTATTTATTTTTGGCTGCATTGGGTCTTCATTGCTGCGCACGGGCTTTCTCTAGTTTTGGTGAGCCGGGGCTACTCTTTGTTGCAGTGTGCCGGCTTCTCATTGTGGTGGCTTCTCTTGTTGTGTAGCACAGGCTCTAGGCACAAGGGCTCAGTAGTTGTGGCCCACAGGCTCTAGAGCACAGGCTCAGTAGTTGTGGTGCACGGGCTTAGCTGCTCTGTGGCATGTGGGATCTTCCCGGACCAGGGCTCAAACCCATGTCCCCTGCATTGGCAGGCGGATTCTTAACCGCTGTGTCACCAGAGAAGTCCCTATCCATTTATTTCTATATCCACCGCCTTCCCTTGAATCCAGTCCAGCACCATTTCTTACCAGGAACGTAGTCTCCCCTCTGTTCTCCCTACTTCCATTTATAACCTTCATAAATCAATTCACCACACAGCAGCCAGAGTAATCTTTTAAAAATTTAAACCATATCTTGTCTCTGCCTTGTTTAAAACCTTTCAATAGCTCCTAAGTACAAGGTTACTTAAAATGTACCTCACTTACTTATTTTTCATTTCTAACCTCCCTAGCCCTTTTTAATTTGCTCAACTTTTCTTTTCTTTTTTAAAGGTCCTTTATACATGCTATTTCCTCTGCCTGACACTTTCTTCTTTAATCTCCTATAAGTTACCTAGCTAACTTATATTCATCCTTCAGATAGCACACTAAGAATCACTTCCTGAAAGAAGACTTACCTGACCCTTCAGACTAGAGTAGGCCTCTCTATTACAAGCTCTCTTAGCACCTGGTTTTTCTCCTTGGTGGCATTTATCAGGCTTGTAAAAGATCATATCATAGAATGGGGGCCCATTAATGCAGAAATCATATCTGCCTGTTCATTGATGCACCCTCGGCACCTAGGACAATGTCTTGCATATAATAGGCAGTTAATAAATATTTGTTACAGAAATGAATGAATGATCCACTCTACTAGACTTGGGGCAGACACTAGTGTTTGCTCTGTTTTGGGATGGACTCTTCCAACCTACTCCTGCACAGAATGTAAGCCTGAACTTACGTAGAGGTGATTTAAGCTTATACTATATTCTCTTACATTATATTCTCATACAGTATGAGAATAGAGCACCCTACACCTCTTGTTTTTCAAAAGCATATGCAATATACAAAAATCAATAGTTTTTCTGTAAACTAGCAATCAGAAAATGAAATAAGAAATACATTTTACAATAACATCCAAAAGCATCAAATGTGTAGGAATAATTTAATAAAAGATATATAAGACCTAAAACATTGCTGAGAGAAGTTAAAGAAGACCTAAATAAATGGAAATATGAAATACATACTATTCTCCTGGATTGGAAGTCTCAATATTGTTAAGATGACCACTCCACCAGTAGATTTATGGTTTCAAGGCAATCAATCCCATTCAAAATCCCTTCAGGCTTTTGCCCTCTAGAAAGTGACAAGACAATTTTAATTTATTTGGACAGGCAAAGAATTAAGAATAGTCAAAACAGTGTTGAAAAAGAAGAAAAAACTTGGGGGACTTACTACCTGACCTCAAGACTTATAAAGCTACAATAATCAAGACAGAGTGGTATTGGCAAAGGGATGGACAGATCAATGGCACACGATGGAGAGTCTAGAAATAGACCCATATATATAGATCAAATGATTTTCAACAGGGGTACTAAAGCAATTCAATAGGAAAACGAAAATTTTTTTGACAAGTGATGCTGGAAAAACTGGGCATCCATATGGGAAAAAAGAACCTTAACCCCTACCTCACTGAATCACTGCCTCATACCACATATGCAAAAACTACTTTAAATAACGTAAATAGAAGAGTCAGTAGGTATAAAACAAGTGCCCCTTGTTCACCAGGAATATTCACTGCCTCCTCTAACATACTGCTAGAACAATGTTAAATAAGGTAAATCCAGTAAATGAAAGTTGAGATGCTTGCCTTTTCTTGGTTTCCAAGCTTTAGCAAACTTTTCAGGTGAGCATCAGAATCCAGGTTGAAGATGCCAAATTATCTGATTTGTTGAATTCCTTTTGGGGACCAACAGCCAGGTGGAATTTATAATAAAATTAACATATCTTGGACAACAAAACCCACATCAACAAGGAACCCTACCGTGACTAACCAATTAGACACACTCTAATGCATCTTCCTCCTAATATTCTCTTTCTTTTGACTTACCAGTAATTCTCCTTTCACTCTGTTCAGTGTTTCCATATTATCCATTTTACGTATTTTCACCTTCCAAAGGTAACTGTTTTTCCCTTTTTGTGTGTGGTCGTTGTTGCTATATTTAGACGGCAAGCTTCCAAAAAGACTGACAGTAACATATATAATGGGGAATTTTATATGCAAATGTTAGTACATAATTTTTTAAGTGTTTATAAACTGCAAGTTTGGTGAAATGCCACACTACCATTATTGGGATCCATTTGTACAATTACCTGATTACAAGGAATGTCTCGATTTGGCATTCTGGGCTAGCTCAAATTCACTCAAAGTATTCGAATTGGCCACGGTGGAGTAGGAGATACGGCCATTGGGTCCCAGATTGGGATGTGAGGTGCAGACTTGGGCAATGGAGGTGCCACGAGGGCTGTTCTCATCCACGTGGACCACTTAGGAGGCCTGACGGAAAACTGGAGCATTGTTGTTGACATCGCCACTGTGCTGTGTGATGCTTCTGCTGGAGGAGAGTGGTGCCTTACTTCTGTCAGCAGCTGTGATGGTAACATTGTACTCCAGGGTTTGCTCCCACTCTAGGGCCCCAACTGTTACAAGCTTGTAGTAATTATTGGTGAAAGATTCAATTCTAAAAAGTGTATTTTCTTGTACCAGACATTTGACCTCCCTGTTTTCTCCTGGATCTGGATCCTGTGTTTTAAACAGAGCAGTTACTATCTGAGGTGCAGAATCTGCAGGAATTATTATGAAAATAGAAGTAAAAATAATCTCTGGGAGGAATTCCCTGGCAGTCTAGTGGTTAGGACCTCGTGCTTTTACTGCCAAGGTTGAGGGTTCAATCCCTGGTCGGGGAACTAAGATCTTGCAAGCCGCCAGTTGCGGCCAAAAAAAAAAACTCCAGTACTTTGTCATCATCATCTAGAATTTTGATCTCAGCTACACTGGGAAACCAATCCCCCCACACACCCCCATTCCTTCCTTCCAAAACTATGGAATACTTCTTAATCTCTTCATATTCCGATGTACTTAAGGTTTTCATTTCTCCTCTACCATGATCAAGGCCAAACTAGATATGGGTACTCTGGGCTGCAAAGACATTCTTGATCTCCACTTTGATGCCCTTGTCCAGGTCAGTGGCCCTCAGCCTCACCATGGAGGTGCCTAGGGGCAGGTCTTCTTGAAGGCTGACCCTGTATACATTCTGGCTGAAATCGGAGGTTGAGGGGTTGCAGTTGGCGTCGACCACCAGGGTCGGGATCCGAGTGGTTCTGCTTCTGGCGCTCCCCTCCATCTAATGCTGTCAGGACTAAGTGATGCGACCTCTGCTCTTCCCAGTCTAGTGGCTTCTCTAACACAAGTTCAATCTATTTGTTTCCACTGTTGGTCTCTTTTACTTCAAAGACAAATATACAGTTGCTGTTAGGGTGATAACTTTGTAAAGGAACTGCTTCCATCATCAGGATCTTTTGCAGGTACTATTGCAAATCTTGCTCCAGGCTGGATCAACTCACATATTTAACTCAATAGCACTCCTGCTGAACTGGGGAGTACTATCGTTTACATCTTGAATATCTATATTAATGTGAAAAACATTTAAAGGATTCTCAACTACCACTTATAAACGTATGATACAAAGTATAGTATGTGGGCATATCTGCTCCAGGTCCATCCTGTTACTCACAAGTAAATCCCCACTTTCTTCACTTGGAGTGAGGTATTCTTTTTCCACATTAACTTGCAGCTTCTGAGCCCACTAAGTCCTGGACACCTAGCCCCAGATCTCTGGCAAGGTGCGATTAGGAAAGTCACCCAGTGGAAATATTATGGGATCTCCTTGTTTACCCCTGTTTCTACGTGGGCTGATAGCAGTGCTCTGAGTCCCTACTCTAGAACTGCAACCTGAAGAAATTAGAGGTCGAGGTTCTGAAGAGTTGAGAGCAAAGAGAAAGATGTTTCTCACTGGAATTTGCAAGTTGAAAAGCAGTAGTACAGTTTTATTCAGGCAATTCAATATTCTTGGAAATTTATATTCTCAATGACTCCAGCATATGAAATCAAAGCAATGACTTCTTTTTATTTCTTCTAGACATTTAAGAGTATTTTTAGATTGAGTCTCTCTTTTTATTTTTTGGTAGGGGAAAAGGCTTTACTTTTTTCATGTACACAGTCTCAGGATGAACTATTGGTTGGATCTTCAGCTATAAATATATAGAAAGCTTCTAGCAAGTTTCACAACATAGAAATCTTATGGATTGTGGCACCTATTTAAAAAATTTGATAAATCTTCAGTTCCTTATCTTTATATAGATAGATCAGAGAGTTGGCTCTTATTAGGAGTTTGATGTAGAGGGAAAGCACAAGTAAAATGGATTTGCACTATGATTTTTCCCCAAGAGATTACTTTCTAATCATTGAATTCAAGCCTTTTATTGAGTATTTAGAAGGTATACAAACCACTGTGTGAAATTCTTCAGAGACTTAAAGATGAACTAAGAAATTATGCTTGTCCTCAATGATTATTAAACATAGTAGATCTTTTTATGGCTTCTCTCAGAGAAATTGTGGAGGTACTGATTTCTTTTTACATATAGATAAATTATTTTATCTGCTCTATGGTCCATCTGATGGCAATTTCATCACATTTTCCTGAACTAGAGCTCTTCCAATTTGGTATCCAGAAAACTTATCCTCTATCAAAGATTTTTTTCAATTATCTTTGCCATTGGCTATCTTTTCCTATCAGTGTTTTAAAAATGTGTCCTAAAGAGTGTGCTCTGTTATTGATAACTTTTCATTAGGTATGGTTTCCTAAAAATGAACTCCAAATGTAACATTAGAGAATAAATCTGTCTCTTTCCTAATTTATACAGTCATTAGTTTGATCAACATCCCGTCACAACTATGTGTTTGCTTAAAATTTTTAAAAATAGCTTTATTGAGGTATAATAGATATACAAAGAGTGGCACATATTTAATGTGAAGGCGTTTACTTTTTTGAACTTGATACCTTGCATAAGGATAAAGCAGATTTTTCACCAGAACTAATCAATTCATGATCACAGCTATACTCTGTTACATATAACTGAGAAAACTGTAATACAATCCACTCGTTTATCATTAGTCTTCTAATGCAGCTTAAAATAATCTATGGGTTGAGTAGTCTCAACAAGTTGTACAGACTCAGCAAGGATCCTAGGCCATTGCTGCTTCACGGAGGGTATCTCTTATAGAATGGAAGTAGGGGAAGAATGCTGATAGATTACATTCCAATTTTAGGTGCTATAAAATAGAGGAACTACAACTTTTAAGTTATAGCTGAATACTTTGATTAACTAGATTAAGTGAGTGCATACCCACCTTCCATATAACACAAAGGAAGATAAGAAAAGTCCTTGACATAATTTCATTACTGAAACCAGAGGAAATACAAACATCCAAACCCATTGTCCAATTACTCTAAAAAAACCAATCAAAAAATAACCTAATTATCAATCCTAAATTATCAACAAATATCCTAAAGCTAAGATTGATATTTTGTGCAGCCATTAACTTAAATTCTCATGTGGGCAAAACCAAATAACTCCAGCTTTCAGGTTTTGGTGATCCATTTTCCATTTAAATCATCCTAGCAATTCTATTGGAGTAAATTGGTCCTTAAATAATAAGTTACACAGGACCCTTGTTTAAGTTAAACTATCATTCAGAGAGAGAAAAATTAACATTCATAAAATTGTCTCATCAAAAACAATCTTCCCCCTATCTTTCATGACCCCAAACAGGGCCTTCTCAATCAAGAACATGCCTAAGCACTTAAGATTTTTACAGTAGCTTTCATAAAACTGTTAGAACAGTTTTACCTCCACTCACAAGTCATCCCATTGTATCGTCTGGAGGAGCACACAAATCATTATTACTTTTCCCAACAGAATGTAAAGTGTACTGATATTGAAAGCAGGACTCATTTTTCTATCAACAATGTTAAAAAAAAAAAAGGGCTACTGTTAATTAAGTACATATTATGAACCAGATGGTTTATATGTTATCACTAGGCTTCACCACAGTCTTTCAAATGACATATTACAATCCCTATTTTGCTGAAGCTGAAAGCAATTAAATAACATCAAAAGTCACACAGTTAGGGCTTCCCTGGTGGCGCAGTGGTTGAGAATCTGCCTGCCAATGCAGGGGACACGGGTTCGAGCCCTGGTCTGGGAAGATCCCACATGCCGCGGAGCAACTGGGCCCGTGAGCCACAACTACTGAGCCTGCGCGTCTGGAGCCTGTGCTCCGCAACAAGAGAGGCCGCGATAGTGAGAGGCCCGCGCACCGCGATGAAGAGTGGCCCCCACTTGCTGCAACTAGAGAAAGCCCTCGCACAGAAACAAAGACCCAACACAGCTAAAAATAAATAAATAAATAAATCTAAAAAAAAAAAAAAAAAAGTCACACAGTTAGGAGTTACCTTGTTACATAGCTAATGTTTCTCTGTCACACTACATCTTGGAAGACTGATATTAGGTAATCCCCAGAGCACATACATTTGTTCATTCATTCACTCAGCAACTATTTAATGAAGCCAATTTAGCTCATACTGGAAGCATAATTGAGATCACTGATACCTGACATACAGCCTAAGGGTCATCACTCTTCATTGCCCTAGCTCTTAATGATTTGTCCCTAAATCAAGTTACATTAACAGAGTCAGCATAATTGGACTATACTAGTTCAGCTTCCCAAATAATTTCTATTGTGTGTTACGTCTTTCATTTTGAATCAACCACCACAAGAAAACTGGCCACGTGATAAACATTTTGATAGCTTTTACAAAACAAAAGAAGTTACATTTCGCTCTATTTTCCTTGGTATTATTTAGAAAGCTCTACTTATTAAATTCCATTTGGAACTTAATGTCAATATGAAGTTTGCCATTTTAGATATGCTCAAAAACTTCCTTCAAGGGGGAAAGGTAAGCTGGGATGAAGTGAGAGAGTGGCATGGACTTATATATACTACCAAATGTAAAATCGATAGCTAGTGGGAAGCAGCCGCATAGCACAGGGAGATAACCTCGGTGCTTTGTGACCACCTAGAGGGGTGAGATAGGGAGGGTGGGAGGGAGACGCAAGAGGGAGGAGATATGGGGATATATGTATATGTATAGCTGATTCATTTTGTTGTAAAGCAGAAACTAACAGACCATTGTAAAGCGATTATACTCCAATAAAGATGTTTTAAAAAAAAAACTTCCTTAAAAAAAAAATAAGACAAATAGATCCACTCTATATTTCCTCTTTCTATCTTGGCTGTCAAGAAGCATAAAGTGATATGTGAATTTCAGTAGCAGTAACTGCCTCATTTTAGGGCAACTTGATTATCTTTCATTCTCCAGATCGTTTTCAATCTCTTTTATAAATCTTGGTTTTAATTAACTATTGTATTTTTGAAAACAGATAGGCAACAAGTCAGGAGAAAATAATTAGGATGTTATGATTTCCTTCCCCTTTATAGAATTCACCAAAAGAAACCAGGCTTCTCACAGGTTCCAGCAATGCTTTCCTAAGAATAATATATTTTAGCATTTGATTTCTGTTCAACATTCTACAAAGAGCGTAAGGTTCTCAGGAAACAGAATCTGTGCATTGTTGAGAAAATTGTCCGTGTGTGAGAATTATGGGAAATTTTAAACAAGAAGAGAGAATTACTACAAATTTACCACGATATCAAAAATGTGCTCAAAACAGAATCTGTTAACTCTGAATATTCCACAGAGTCATCATAATGTCATCAGTGTGGATAATGGGCAAAAGAAATATCTAAACTGGAAACACATATAGACTTGTATTCCTGAACTCTATAATGGGGATGAAAAATGAACAATCTCTTCAGTTTTTCCTCATGACAACACTTACACCGTGCATATTTCAGTGAGAATGTTTTAAATGCATAAGAAATAAACTCACGATATTTGGAATTTCATGAATGATGTGAAACCATGAAATAACTTAGGACACTGAGAATGTATAATGTATGCTTACCTAATGACCAGAATTATTGCACTTGAAAAGAAACTAAATGCAATTTATGAATTTGCTAGGCAATTTTATGTGTAGTCAGAAGCCGCTCTATTTATAGAAGTTTATTTAAAATATCATTTATATACTTTTGATTGAATTAGATTTATCCCCTCTAGAAGAATCTGTGTTCTTAACAGATAAATTGGCATCAGACGTTCAACATAAACCTGCTGCACGGCCAATGGGAAATAAAAACAGCAATCAAAAGCAGGAAGAGCTGTACAGTTGGTAAATTAAATTAGAAAAATTATATAGAGTATTAAAAAGTACTGTATAAAATGGATATAAAATTTTATATATAACATATACAAATATATTTTTTAAATTATTATAAATAAGACGTGAGGGAAAGCCTGAAGGAAGTTGGCCCGGTTGTCAATGGTGTCTGCAATGTTTATATAAATTTCTCGCTGTTTTATAAATTCCGAATAAATACTAATTACCTGTAATAAGAGATATCTTGCTCAAATCTCAGAGGAGAATATTTGATATGCACTCACCTGAATTAATGCATGATTATCTTTAGAAAACACGGAATCCCCCGAGAGCAAGACAGGCTCGCTTTTCTCACGGCTCTCCTGGCTGACGAGCGTGTCCGCGTAGTTGGGCTGCGGGAAGATCACGTGACCCCCCCGCGAGTCCGCGGTGAGCCAGGCCTCGTGGGAATAGGTCTGCAGGAAAGCCCGCACCCCGTCCACGCCCTCAAAGTGAGACGTGGGCACACCCGCTAACCTGCCTCCTGAAGCCTGGAGCAGGCGCGACGTGTGCCAGCGCCTCAGCCTGAGCGCCAGCAGCACAATGACAAACGCGAGGAAGACGCAGGAGACCGCGGCCACCGCCACCACCAGGTACAGCGTGAGGCCTGAGTCGTCGGGGCTGGCGGGAGACTCAAGGCTGCCTAGTTCAGCCAGGACGTCAGGGATGCTGTCCGCTACTGCCACTGTGAGCGTGACAGTGGCTGAGAGAGGGGGCTGGCCGTGGTCCTGGACCGCCACCACCAGGCTCTGCTTGAGTGTGTCACTGTACAACAGGGCCCGCGCTGTGCGCACCTCGCCCGTGTGCAGCCCCACCGCGAAGAGTCCCGGCTCACTGGCCTTGAGCAGGCGGTAGGACAGCCAGGCGTTCTGGCCTGAGTCTCGGTCCACAGCCACCACCTTGGTCACCAGGTATCCGGGCTCTGCGGAGCGGGGTGCCAGCTCCACGCCCGTGGAGCCATCGGTGGGTATGGCGGGGAAGAGGATCTCTGGCGAGTTGTCGTTCTGGTCCAGCACGAACAGGCTCAGCGACACGTTGCTGCTGAGTGGAGGGTCCCCGCTGTCATGTGCCATCACTTGTAGCTGCAAGTTTCGGAATTGCTCATAGTCGAAGGACCGCAACGCATACAGGATGCCAGTGTCTGAGTTTATGGAGATGTAGGAGGACAGGGGAGCTCCCTGGAGGCTGTCCTCCGCCAGGGAGTAAGTGACCCGGGCATTCTCTCCATAGTCGGGGTCTTGGGCGGTCACAGAGGCGATGGACGCTCCTCTGGGGCTGTTTTCTAGGATATATGCGGAGTAGGAGGCATGAGAGAAGGCGGGCGGATTGTCGTTGGTGTCTGCCACATTCAGGGTGATGTGAGTTTCCGTGGACAGGGGCGGACTTCCTCGGTCAGTGGCAGTCACCGTGATGTTGTAGCTAGGAACCAGTTCTCGGTCTAGGAGTGTGTTTGTTACTAAACTATAATAATTTCCGTAAGCCTTTTCTAATTTAAAGGGCAGATTCCCTTGGATGAAACAAATCACTTGTCCATTTTCCCCAGAGTCTTGATCGTTTACATTTAAAAGGGCAATTAACGTCCCTCTGGGGGAGTTTTCCAGAATGGAGCTGGAGAGAGAGGTGACTACTACTTCAGGGGCATTATCATTCACGTCCAAAACTGTGATGAGGACTTTGGCTCGTGCAGAATATCCTGCGTTATCCATTGCTTGCACTTCCATCTCGTAGAATCCTGATTCCTCGTGGTTCAACTCCCCTATTGTTGAAATTGTTCCTAAATTACAATCTAGCTTGAAAACTTGGGCCGCTTTGTTGTCCACATACCGGAAGGAATACATCACTTCCGCATTGGCTCCTTCGTCAGGGTCGGTGGCGTTTACCAGAAGCAGCTCAGTGCCCACGGCCACATTCTCCGGAACGCTCACACGGTACTCGGACTGAGCAAACGCTGGTGCGTTGTCGTTCACATCAACGACCACCACACGGATGCGCGCGGTGCCAGTGCGGACTGGATAGCCCGCGTCGGAAGCCGTGAGAACCAGGTGGTGAACGGCCTTTTCCTCGCGGTCCAGGGCGCGCTCCAGCACCAATTCTGGGTATTTATTACCATCCGCTCCGCTTTGCACGTCCAGGGAGAAGTGAGTATTACTACTGAGCTCGTAGCTCTGGAGTGAATTCTTCCCTATATCCGGATCCCAAGCGTGGGGAAGGGGGAACCGCATCCCAGTGGCTGCATTTTCACTCATTTTAATTTCTAATTCACCTTCCTGGAAATACGGGGCATTATCATTAATGTCCCTCACTTCTACCACTACCCCGTATATTTTCACTTTATCCTCCATCAGAATCTCCAGATTTAGTTGACACTTGATGGACCCCATGCAGAGCTCCTCCCGGTCTATCCTGCCGGCGGTGACCAAACTGCCGCTTCGCGGATTCAGAGCGAAAAGTTGTGTCCTACCTCTGGAGACGATGCGGACTCCACGCTCCTCCAGTTCCCAGGGCTCCAACCCCAGATCCTTGGCGATGTTCCCCACCCTAGAGCCTTTCTCCAGCTCCTCGGGAACCGAATAGTGGATTTGGGTGCATCCAGTTTCCCACTGAACCCCCAGGAGAACTCCCAGCAGGACCAGCTTTTTGCAGTCCTGGTGCAGTCGCGCAGGAGTCATTGTCACTTTCCTTGAGGATTATTTCCAATTCTTCCCTTGATCACCGAAGTCCGGATCAGCTCATCCGTCCTTAAAATCCGACAGTTGTGGGACCCAAGCTCTTCCAATCAGTTTCCTCACAGTCCCGGAGATGGTTAGTTTTTATCTGTGCTTTGTGCTTCAACGCGAGTGCCCGGCTAGCAGGATCTCTCTCTGCTTTTCTCTCCCTGATTGGTGAACAGCGGCGCTCAGAGTCCTAACCAATTACTGCACAATCTTAAACTCCGTGAAAGGATTTTAGTTTTTAAACCTTAAATAGCTCCACCTACTGTTCTTCAAATAGGGATGGCAGCGGAGCCAACCAAAACTACAGTATTCATTTTACTTGGAATTTCAGTGAGCTTCTTTTTATTTCCCTAGATTTTTCATACAGAGCCACTTTCTTGAGATTATTTTCTGTACCTGTAGGCGTATTCTGATTTTTCCAATGAGCTTTTACATGAATTTGAAGTTTCTATACACAGTAGATTTAACTGTATATTTTAGTGCACCTGCTTTGGTATCACCCCCACCACACATACACACCTATTATGGGAATCTCCTTAGGAGTTTCATGTTTTGAGAAATTATATAACAGAATAATTAAAAAATTTTCACCCAGCTAAAATCTGTGGCAAAATTTTTTGGTAGATTCTTAAATTTGCCTAAATGGAAGAACTACTTTAACATGTTGTTGACATTTAACATTTAAGAATCAAATTTTCACAATAATATGGAAACCTAAAAATAAGAAACTTGATTGTACACATTACCAGAATCACACCTGGCAGGAAATCAAGTGAAGAAGACACAGTAACATTTTAAGAACAAAATGGAAGCATTCCAACTAGCATTTGCTTGAAATAAGGGTAGTACTCTACTAATATATTTCAAAAAAATATTTAGGATCAATACCCTGTAATAAGCCATGATGGAAAAGAATATGAAAAAGAATATATATATATGGTATATGAATCACTTTGCTATACACCAGAAACTAACACAACATTGTAACTCAGCTATACTTCAATTAAAAAAAAGAGAGAGAATGTTTAGGAAAATTAGAACCCAAAGAAAATTATAAACTTACCTTTTTCTGGGAAACAAACCTAATTCCAGTTACTGAGATTTACTGGTAATATATTGGAAGCCCATCCGAATACAGGAAAAAAATCCTCACTATTGTGCTTTCATGTGTGTAAATATTTAGATTCTGAGGATAAACATGTTTGGCAAGTATACCATAAAATAATATCTTTAACACTGGGATGAAATCTACAGGTAGCTCTGAGAAAAGGTAGGGCACAAAACTGATCTATTCAATGGCACTCAAATAATCCCTAGCAAATTGTACCTAGAGTAAAGAAAGGCCTTAAGAAAAGCCTTATATGCCAAGATATTGATGTTCTGAATAAAAGAAATGCCCAAAGGAAAAAAATATTATGCTTCCACTAAAATATTTGAATGGGGCTTCCCTGGTGGCGCAGCGGTTGAGAATCTGCCTGCCGGTGCAGGGGACACGGGTTCGAGCCCTGGTCTGGGAGGATCCCACATGCCGCGGAGCAACTGGGCCCGTGAGCCACAATTACTGAGCCTGCGCGTCTGGAGCCTGTGCTCCATAACAAGAGAGGCCGGGATAGTAAGAGGCCCACGCACCGCGTTGAAGAGTGGTCCCCACTTGCCACAACTGGAGAAAGCCCTCGCACAGAAACGAAGACCCAACACAGCCATAAATAAATTAATTAAAAAATAATAATAAATAAAATAAAGCTTGT
Source organism: Balaenoptera ricei (assembly GCF_028023285.1). Taxonomy (NCBI): domain Eukaryota; kingdom Metazoa; phylum Chordata; class Mammalia; order Artiodactyla; family Balaenopteridae; genus Balaenoptera; species Balaenoptera ricei. The sequence goes on along the minus strand of NC_082641.1, from coordinate 118,955,614 downwards.
AAAAAAAGAAAAATATTTGAATGGCAGCGGCATCATAATACCCACTTCTCACAGTAAGAGAGATTTTGTTTGTGGATAAAGAATAACTCAGATGAAATTGTCAAAATATTTAAAATACTTGAGGGTTAATAATGGAGTTGCTGACCCACCCAGAAAGGGACAGAGAAGACTGAGAGAGGGCAAACAAAACTGAAGTGATAGTAGATATAATCTGTTTAAGATTTTCTTTCCTAAATATTGGTTTAAAAAATAAACCAAGCCCATATGCAGATGAAAGGCATTCATTGAAACTCACGTGAATGGAAGCAACAGAGTTAGAGCTTAACTTGTTATTCTCTTCAGTGACACTTACTACCAAAAGAGCTTCATTAGAAAGATCTTGCGGGGGCACCATTTCTGGGGTCATGGTGAGAAAACTGAACCTTGTTTTCTGAGAATCGGCAACGTTCAGATTGTAGGAATAAGGCAAAGTGCCCTTGTTGTAGTTGGGAGAAACCCCTGCTGAAAGCAGCACCAGGTGGCCAGGCTAGAGGAGCGTCGCAGGCTCAAAGCAATGGCCAGAATCACCACGAGGAGGAAGAGCACAGAGACCAAGGCCAAGGCCACCACCAGGTAAAACCGCAGCTCAGCTTGGGGGTCAGTGGGCTCAGAGTGGTCACTGAGGTCCGGCAGCGCCTCCTGCAGGCTGTCCGCGATAACCAGGAGCAGCGTGGCGGTGGCCGAGAGGGGCGGCTGTCCCCCATCGCGCACAGCAACCAGCAGGCGCTGGCGGGCCGCGTCCCTGTCGCCCAGGACCCGCGCCGTGCGCACCTCGCCCGTGCGCAGCCCCACGCTGAAGAGTCCGGGCTCGCTGGCCTGCAGCACGTGGTAGGACAGCCAGGCGTTGTGTCCAGAGTCGGCGTCCACCGCCACCACCTTGGTGACCAGGTAGCCGGGCTGCGCGGCGCGCGGCACCGTGTCGAAGAGCGCCGAGCCGTCGGGTCCCAGCGCCGGGTACAGCACCCTGGGCGCGTTGTCGTTGCGGTCGCCCACCAGCACGCGCAGGCTCACGTTGGCGCTGAGCGCGGGCGAGCCGTGGTCGCGGGCCTGCAGCGTCAGCTCGAAGGCGCACAGCTGCTCGTGGTCGAAGGCGCGCTGCGCGAACACCACGCCGCTCTGCGCGCTCACGGACACGTAGGACGGCAGCGGGCGCGGCTCCAGGTCGCCGGCCAGGATGGAGTAGGAGACGTGGCCGTTGGGCTCCAGGTCGGGGTCGGAGGCGCTGACTTGCGCGATGGAGGCTCCAGGCGGGTTGTTCTCGGCCACGTGGATCACGTAGGAGGCCTGGTGGAAAACCGGAGTGTTGTCATTAACGTCGCTGATGTGTAGAGTGACACTTCTGCTGGAGGAGAGGAGCTGCTTGCCCCTGTCGGTGTCTGCGATGGTGACAGTGTACTCGGGTCTGCTCCCGGTCCAGGGCCCCATCTGCCACAAGCTTGTAGTAATTATTGGCGGAAGATCCAATTCTCAAAGGAGCTCTCTCTTTTATGAGACATGTGACCTCCCCGTTTTCTCCCGAATCTTTATCATGTTTCGAACAAAGCAATCACAGCTCCCGGTTCTGCAACCTCGGTTATGGAACTGGACACTGAAGTGAAAACCACCTCTGGGCCATTGTCGTTCTCAACTAAAATTTCCAGTATAATTTTACACTCGGTGCCTATGCTTCCAACGTCCTGGCCTCTATGCTTATAGTATAACTGCTACTGATTTCAAAGTCTATAGGGTCTTTGGATTTAATTTCTCCACTTTGATGATCTAGCACAAACATATGTCCAATATCTCATAGTGTTTTGAAGGAGTAGGTGATCTCTGCACTGATGCCTTCATCCTGGTCAGTGGCCTTCACCTTTAGCACAAAGGTGCCTGAGGGCGAGTTCTCACGCAGGCTAACTTTGTACACATCCTGATTGAACACTGGGGGGTTATCGCTGGCATCAGTGACCTTGATCCTGATTTGAGTTTGCCAGTTCGGACCGGATCAGCCCCGTCCACTGCTGTCAGGACCAGGAGGTGAGAGCTCTGTTGTTCCCGGTCCAGAGGCTTCTCCAACACTAATTCTGGGGAATTCTTGCCTTCAGTCTTACCTTCAACCATCAGAGAGAAATGCTCACTATAGCTGAGTTGGTGACTCTGCAGAGAGTTAAGCCCTATATCTGCATGTATAGTTGATTCCAGGCCAAACCGAGTTCCTGGAATTGCAAGTTCATTGATTTGTAAAACAATGCTATTTTGGGGAAAATGAGGTGGATTGTCATTTATATCTTCTATTATCACGTTTACGTGAGAAACATTTAGAGGATTCTCTGCTACAATTTCTAAAGGCACGACACACAGAGGGTTTTGGGGGCAGGGTGACTCCCGATCTATTCTGTCACTCACAAGTACTTTCCCATTCTCCATGTTTACAGTCAAGTATTGTTTCTCTGCACTAACTCTGAGGTTGCGGGTCAATAAATCCCGTACATGCAGCCCCAGGTCCTCAGCGAGATTCCACACCACAGAGCCTCTGTCCATTTCTTCTGGAATAGAATAGCGGATCTGTTTGGAGAATGCCCCGCATAACAAAGGCAGCAAGAAAGGGAAGATTACTTGCCGCCGCTGGGTACCGCTTCTCTGCTTCCCCTTATTTCCCATCCTTCTGTGCATTGCTGCAGGCTCCAACGTTAAGAAAAGATGATTTATAAATTTCGTTTAAAATACCTACATCGACTACATAGAAAACTCAATGCTCCCAGTTTGAACACATCCCAATCTGTATTCTGGAATCAGATTTGCCAAGTAGAGAGCCTGAGTCCAGGCTACTCTCCTTTCCGACTTGCTTCTGTGACTACACAAGAAATCACTGGGGTAGATACTGGACGCTAGCTCTTGCAGCGCATTGGCCAACAGCGGCCCTTGGAGTCTATTTAGAAAACTGCAGTCAGAAGCCTTGTAAATAATGGGATTTGGTATTCCAACAGATATGTTGAACTGATGTATAGGGAATGAGGCAGTTTAGGAGTTTTGGATAGGTCTGTTTTCCAGTGTTTACTACCAAAGTGGGTTCCTTAGAGACGGGATCCTATAGAAGAGCCATTAACCTAGTAATGAGAAAAGTTTGTCATTTTCTCATTAGAGGCAAGGCACATATTGGAAGAACAAGGCAAAGTCTCCTCTCCAGATTTAGAACAAAGACCACGTGGAAAAAGAGCCCCACCATGTGGTATGGGGAAATTTTGACAGCCATGAAATGACACCCAGTATTATCTTCAATCTGATATGTGTATGATTTTCCTCCTCCTTTCATCAGAGAAAACTGGAGGAGAGATCAAAGCTGTATAGGTTTTACTCAGGATAAGGATAGCCAATACCATAAAGTCTTCTTGTTACTTATAAAAGAGATTTATGTAAAGGATTATGAAGTGTTTTACACTTTCATCATAAAGAGAATATAAAAGCATACCCTAGTAGATGGCTATAGGAATTTAATGACATGAAATGTGAGGGTTTTATTTTTATCCTTTTATAACTGTACCATATGTTGCCTCTCAACAGAACTTTATCACTACCTCTAATCAAAATAACCTTCTTAATCTCAAGTGTCAAAACCAACCTTTCCTTTTTATTCTCTAAGATCTTGGCTGCCAACTCCTAACAGGTTCAGGCTATGTTAAAAAAAAAAAAATGAAACAACCTCCCTCTTCCAGCAAACACCTCATATTCTTTTTATTCATCTAATTTCAGTTCAAGTAAAAGGCCTTAAATCTTTTTTCTCAGTTTGGAATCCCATAAGCATAAATTCTATCCCTAGATGCTCAAAACACTAGCATTTTTCTTGACTTCAAGACAAATTTAGGCATCTGTTGCAGGACTTCCCTTTCCTACAGTTGAAATTCTTTTTGCCCAAACATTAGATACTCAATTTATAGTTAACTATAGTAAGGTCAATTCTGAAATGAGAAGGGATATCTTGAAAGGGAACATGAACATGCAAGTAATTTGCACGAAATATCTAGAAGTGGTGTGAGAGTGCTGAGCTGAATTGACTGTGGAGATGATTCCTGAGATCAGTACCCTAGATAAGTTTCCTTTTCCCCCTTGACTTTCCTAAACATTGCTTCAGATAACACATTATTAGGTAACTATCAGGGCTTCAATAACAAGTTGGTTCTGAATATAAGAATTGAGTATACTTATATTTAATTTAAAAAATGAGTTTACATGAAACTAACACAACATTGTAAATCAACTATACTTCAATTTTTAAAATGAGTTTACACACAGACTTAGAGAATAGACTTGTGGTTGCAAAGGGGAAGAAGGGGTGGAGGAGGGAAGGACTGGTACTTTGGGATTAGCAGATGCAAACTATTATATGGATGGATAGATAAACAACAAGGCCCTACTGTATAGCACAGGGAACTATATTCAATATTCTGTGATAAACCATAACAGGAAAAAATATATATATATATTGAAAATATATATATATGTATAACAGAATCACTTTTCTGTGCAGCAGAAAAAATATATATATATATTTAAAATATATTGAAAAAAATATATATGTATAACAGAATCACTCTTCTGTGCAGCAGAAATTAATACAACATTGTAAATCAACTGTACGTCAATAAAATTTTAAAAAATGAGTTTACAAAGGAAATGAAAAAAGGAATCCAAGACTCCTAAGCATAGTGAAAACAAACAAAAATATCCAGAGGAATACCAGCTAAATCAGTCTCATGAATTCTAAATATCCACTCCATCTCTTATATTCACAAACTGTTCCGTACAAATAAATCTGAAAAATGTAAGCATGTTTAGCAGATTTGAAAATAACTTTTTGAGAAGGACTGGATCAAAATTAAAAGCTATTTCTGTAGGAGAATTTACTACATTAAAAAAAATAAACCTTTCAACGATACACAGACACTAAAGTACAAGTAAAAGAATAAAAGGAAAGAACACCAGTTTTACAATTCAACTATTTCTTCAGAACAATCTAATGACTTCACTGTAGGAGTAGAAAAGATGTCTAGAACTTACGACGAAAAAGTGTGCGCTACATTTCCTCTCCCAAGAGACCCTCATATCTAAAAGGCAGTCAGTATGTCTTGTTTTGGTGGGGTAAATAAATGAGACAAAGTTGAAATAATCAACAGGATCTAAATGTATTACCAGCCACCAAAAATCAAAACAGAATTGTTTTGTGCTCAGAGAGAAGTGTACGTGTGTAAAAGTGTATATGTGTGAATGTGTGTGTATATGTATTATAGATAAAGAGCTAGAGTAAGTATGCTATTGAATCAACAGGCTCAAATATGAACATTAGAAGTAAAACAAATAATGGTAGAATATAATTATAAATCAGTGGAGGCAATATGAAGTCGAATTGATGTTTATGAATCATTAATTTGAATCATAACCAGTTTACATTGATAGCCAGACACTGGTGATAGAAAAATATTACTAAAATTCAACTTACAACAAAGCAAGCCATGATAACTGACCTGGACCTTTGAATTAAAACAAAGAAACAAAAGACGCTGACAGGACCAAAAAAAAAAAAAAAAGCCTTTCACAAAACCTTTCTGAAAATTGATGATAATTTGATGAAAGGTAAATTACAGAAACCCACGTTTTGCTTTAAATATATAAGAACATATGCCCCACCCCAAACAGTTTTTATAACAGGCTCAGAAAAAAGTAACTTAAAAGACCTGTGCAGAGATATCAACAATTGGGAGGCAGGAAATAAATCTCACCTGATTACTGGTAGGATCACATTTGCCTAAACCGGTAGCTGAATCTTCAGCTATCAAAAGAGGCTCGCTTTTCTCACAGCTCTCCTGGCTGATGAGCGTGTCCGCGTAGTTGGGCTGAGGGAAGATCACGTGACTCCCCCGCGAGTCAGCGGTGAGCCAGGCCTCGTGGGAATAGGTCTGCAGGAAAGCCCGCACCCCGTCCACGCCCACGAAGTGAGAGGCGGGCACACCCGCTAACCCGCCTCCTGAAGCCTGGAGCAGGCGCGACGTGTGCCAGCGCCTCAGCCTGAGCGCCAGCAGCACAATGACAAACGCGAGGAAGACGCAGGAGACCGCGGCCACCGCCACCACCAGGTACAGCGTGAGGCCTGAGTCGTCGGGGCTGGCGGGAGACTCAAGGCTGCCTAGTTCAGCCAGGACGTCGGGGATGCTGTCCGCTACTGCCACTGTGAGCGTGACAGTGGCTGAGAGAGGGGGCCGCCCGTGGTCCTGGACGGCCACCACCAAGCTCTGCTTGAGCGCGTCTCTGTCCAGCAGGGCCCTCGCTGTGCGCACCTCGCCCGTGTGCAGCCCCACCGCGAAGAGCCCTGGCTCGCTGGCCTTGAGCAGGCGGTAGGACAGCCAGGCGTTCTGGCCCGAGTCTTTGTCAACTGCCACCACTTTGGTCACCAGGTATCCGGGCTCTGCGGAGCGGGGTGCCAGCTCCACACCCATGGAGCCATCTGTGGGGACAGCAGGGTACAGGATCTCGGGTGCATTGTCATTCTGGTCCAGCACAAATATGCTCAGTGACACGTTGCTGCTGAGCGGTGGGTTCCCACTGTCATGCGCTGTCACCCACAACTGCAGTTCACGGAATTGCTCATAGTCGAAGGAGCGCAGCGCATACAGAATGCCGGTGTCTGAGTTTATGGAGATGTAGGAGGATAGAGGTGCTCCCTGGAGGGTATCCTCTGCCAGAGAATAAGTGACCTGGGCATTCTCTTTGCTGTCCCGGTCGAGTGCAGTCACCGAGAAGAAGGAGGCCCCTCTAGGATTGTTCTCAGGAATGTAGGCAGAGTAAGAGGAGTGAGCAAAAGTGGGCGGGTTATCGTTGTCATCTGCTACATTCAGTGAAATATGAGTTTCTGTAGACAAGGGTGGACTTCCCCGATCTGTGGCTGTCAACGTTATATTATAGCTCTGTACCTGCTCCCTGTCCAGTGCTCTGTTTGTTATCAACTTGTAATAATTTCCGTAAGTCTTTTCTAATTTAAAAGGCATATTGTTAGGAATGAAACAGGAGACTTGACCATTTTCTCCAGAGTCTTGATCTTGCACATTTAGAAGAGCAATCACAGTACCTGGAGGAGAGTTTTCCAGCACTGAATTAGTAGAAGATGTGATAGTTATTTCTGGAGCATTATCATTCACATCCACAACTGTGACCAACATCTTAGCAGTGGTGGAGAGACCTCCACCATCTTGGCCTTGAATTTCCATCTCATAGAATCTGTATTTCTCAAAATCCAGAGAACCTTGTATTAAGACTTCTCCAGATTGAGAATCCAACTGGAATATCTCAGAAGCTTTGCTTTCCATATTCAGGAATGAATATACCAGTTCCCCATTGATTCCCTCATCTGGATCAGTTGCGTTTACCATAAGCACCCGAGTTCCGGAGCTGAGGTTCTCAGGAACACTCACTCCATATACAGACTGTGTAAACTTTGGGATATGGTCATTTACATCGAGAACCACGACACGGATGGAAACAGTGCCCTGGCGGATGGGATCTCCTCCATCTAAGGCTGTGAGGAGGAGGTGGTGAGCAGCCTCTTTTTCCCGGTCCAGGCTCCCCTCCAGCACTAGCTCAGGATTCTTGGCCCCATCCGTTCTGCCTCGCACTTGCAAAGAAAAGTAATTATTAGGGTTGAGCTGGTAGCGCTGGAGGGAGTTCATTCCCACATCTAGATCCCTAGCATTAGGAAGAGGAAATCGCGATCCCGGAGTTGCATGCTCACTGACTTTTATCTCTACTTCCTCCTCCCGGAAGCTGGGGGCGTTATCATTAATATCCATTATTTCCACCTCCACTCCGTAAATCTTAAGGGTATCTTCCACAAGTATCTCCAAGTTTAAAAAACAGGAGGAAACCGCCTCACAGAGCTCCTCCCGGTCTATCCTATCAGCAGTGATCAAGCTGCCACTTCGCGGATTCAGAGCAAAAAGCTGAGTCTTTCCTCCGGAGACGATGCGGACTCCGCGCTCCGCCAGCTCCCTGGGCTCCAGCCCCAGGTCCTTGGAAATATTGCCCACGAAGAAGCCTTTGTCTGTCTCTTCCAGCACCGAGTATCGGATCTGCCCAGCCCCAGACTCCCGCAGCGTCCCCAGGAAAATATACAGTAGGACCAACCCGCTGCGGTCCAGGAGCATTTGCCGATTCGCCATGGCAGTGGCTGAGCCTGTATTCCGCGGTTTCTTGAGCTGTTTGGTTCTGAATCAGCTTATGCATCTACGAAGTCACTGGCTAAGTGCATCCAAAATATATTAGAGAGCGAAGAGAAGTACTTTTAAGTTTCCAGCATCACGATCTGTGAATATTCACTTCACTCTGCTTTGTGTTGTAGAGGTAGGGGAGGGAGGGACTCTAGCTCGCAGCTTCCCGTTTCCCTAATTGGTGAACAGCGGCGCCTAGAGCCCAATCTTATTATTGCAACGAGAAAGAAAAACTCAACTAATGTTCCTGAAGTTATCACACTTACCTCTTTGAGAATCACAAGTATTTGTAAAGCTTAAAATTGCAGACAATAAAGTATTATGTAATGTGATGTTAAAGGTTTACCAAGAGCACTTATGAAAAGAGTAATTATTTAAAAGGCTTGCTAATTATAAAAAATTTCAAATACTACTGGAACTGAAAACTTACAGGTTAGATTTGGTTCCTCCTGATTTTTACTGACTGAAGGGAACAGCATTTGTGGTTGTGTAACTAGCATGGTTTCAACAAAATCAACAGTTAGGATTATGACTATAATTCTTACCAATGTTTATTGAGTAAAATAAAGATAAAATGTTTGAGAAAATTTGGATGGCATTAGGGTTGTCATTTAAAATACCACAATATAAATATATAACTGTATTCCATATCCTTAATTAAAAGGTGTTCTATTTCATGAAAAACTGACCTGAGAGTGCTCTATATATTTTACCTTAAAATGCACTTGAATAGTAGAGGGAATGCAGCATCATAAACTTTAGTCTTAATAGTAATACCCATAGGTGTGAATTAGATTTTAGGAACTTTATCAAGAGAGGGAGTCTAGAATCTCGAAATAACAGTGCTATATTAGAATATATTGGCATATTGGAATATAAAAAGCATTATTTTAAATACTTACCTGCTTAAAAGTGTTCTTATCTGCTTCAACACTAAGAGTTAAAACGCTAGCCAATAGCACTGAAGAGCTATCTTTGTTGAGAATATCTTGTGTGGCAGGACAATGTTCAACAGATGTGAGAAAATTAAATTCCGGATTAGTCTGATTCCCAGGCACACATAAATTATCAGCATAGGGCAATGTTCCCTCACTGTAGTTGGGAGGAATCTCAGGACCAGACTTGGAGCAGAGAACAGACCCAAAGCAGCCCCCAGCGGCGCTGGGGCTGGAAGAGCATCGAAGGCGCAGGGCAATGGCCAGAATCACCACGAGGAGGAAGAGCACCGAGATCAAGGCCAAGGCCACCACCAGGTAAAACTGCAGCTCAGCCTGGGGGTCAGTGGGCTCAGAGTGGTCACTGAGGTCCGGCAGCGCCTCCTGCAGGCTGTCCGCGAAAACCAGGAGCAGCGTGGCGGTGGCCGAGAGGGGCGGCTGTCCCCCATCGCGCACAGCAACCAGCAGGCGCTGGCGGGCCGCGTCCCTGTCGCCCAGGACCCGCGCCGTGCGCACCTCGCCCGTGCGCAGCCCCACGCTGAAGAGTCCGGGCTCGCTGGCCTGCAGCACGTGGTAGGACAGCCAGGCGTTGTGTCCAGAGTCGGCGTCCACCGCCACCACCTTGGTGACCAGGTAGCCGGGCTGCGCGGCGCGCGGCACCGTGTCGAAGAGCGCCGAGCCGTCGGGCCCCAGCGCCGGGTACAGCACCCTGGGCGCGTTGTCGTTGCGGTCGCCCACCAGCACGCGCAGGCTCACGTTGGCGCTGAGCGCGGGCGAGCCGTGGTCGCGGGCCTGCAGCGTCAGCTCGAAGGCGCGCAGCTGCTCGTGGTCGAAGGCGCGCTGCGCGAACACCACGCCGCTCTGCGCGCTCACGGACACGTAGGACGACAGCGCGCGCGGCTCCAGGTCGCTGGCCACGATGGAGTAGGAGACGTGGCCGTTGGGCCCCAAGTCTGGATCTGAAGCGCTAACTTGGGCGATGGAGGCGCCCGGCGGGTTGTTTTCTGCCACGTGGGCCACGTAGGAGGCCTGGTGGAAAACTGGAGCGTTGTCGTTGACGTCGGTGATGCGTAGGGTAATGGTAGCGCTGGAGGAGAGGGGGGGCTTGCCCCTGTCAGTGGCTGTGATAGTGACGTTGTATTCCGGAGTCTGTTCCCTGTCCAGGGCCCCATCTGTTACTAACTTGTAGTAATTATTAGCAGAAGAATGAATTTTAAACGGAATGTCTCTACTTAAATTACATGTGACTTCTCCATTTTCCTTGGAATCCTGGTCCCGTGTTTTGAAGAGACCTACAACCATTCCTGGCTTGGAATCCTCCAAAATCTGATCAGAGAGAGAAGTGATGATTATTTCTGGGCTGTTGTCATTTTCATCTAAAACTTCTATAATAACTTTACACTGTGTAGAGAGAGATCCTCTGTCCTTTGCTTCTACATCCATGGCATATCTTTCCACATCTTCATAATCCAGGGGTTGATGAGTTACAATGTTTCCTGTAGCCGAATCCAGAGAGAACACGTGCCGGGCTGTATCAGCCACACCAAGGAATGAGTAGGTGATCTCTGCATTGACGCCTTCATCTTGATCAGTAGCGCTCACCCTCAGCACGAAGGTACCTGGGGGCACATCTTCCCGAAGGCTGACCTTGTACACATCTTGGCTGAACACAGGGGGATTATCGTTGGCATCCACCACCAGGATTCGGATCTGAATGGTGCCGCTTCGCGGCGGATCCCCGCTGTCTAAGGCTGTCAGCACCAAGTGGTGAGTGCTCTGCGTTTCTCGGTCCAGGGTCTTCTTCAATACCAATTCTGGATATTTGCCACCCTCAGGATTGTCTTTCACCACTAACGAGAAATACTCATTAGGACTTAGTTGGTATTTGCTCAGTGAATTCATACTAATATCGGGATCTTTTGCAGACTCAAGAATTGTTCCCGTCCCTAGACTGACAGATTCACTGATTTCTAAGTTTATTTCATCCTTGTGGAATTGAGGAGCATGGTCATTAATATCCTCAACAACCACAATGACATGAAAAATATTTAAAGGATTTTCCACCACGGCCTCCAACTGCAATTCACATCTTCTTCTCTCTTTACATATCTGCTCACGGTCTATTCGGTCCTTCACAAGTAAGTCCCCACTCTCCGCGTCTACGTTGAAAAGCAGCTTCTCAGCGCTAACTCGCAGCTTTCGAGCCGACACATCCAGGACACTGAGCCCTAGATCCTTGGCGAGATTCCCTACCACAGAGCCCTTGGCCAGCTCCTCGGGAATGGAGTAGCGGATCTGCTCGCAGAGCGCGGGGTAGAACAAAGGCAGCAGGAAGGGAAACAGTACCTGCCGCCGGCGGGCCGGACATCTCTGCGTGCAGCTCCCTCCCATTGCGCGCTCTAGTTCTCGCTGGGTCCCAGTCTTTATAGTTGGAGAAAATGTACACTGGCGCACTGGTAAAGCATTTGGTCCAGGACAGGCGGAGCCGCCAGGCTTGGGGCTGGGAATCCGTGTGTGCTGGGGAGAGTCTGCGCGGCCAGGAGCCCCAGCGTGTAAGCGGGTTTCCTTCTCTCTGTGTTGGTGGCTGTGCTGGAAATCCCTGGCTAGAAGCTGAGGAATCCCGGGCGTCTACGCTTGCCCTGCACTGGCCGACAGCGGCGCCCAGAGGCTCCGTGTGGAACCGCAGTTTAGTTTTTCTCTGCTGTATTTAAGGAAGTCTTTTTCTTTAAACGCAGGATGACCGCAACTAAAATATTTGAATCTTATTCCTCGGTGACCCCGTTTTCATCATGAAACATTTTTTTCACATGGTCAAAACTATTATATATTTTATATGGTAAAATTTTACATATATTTTGAATAGGTAGAAACATTTCTTTCAAAATCTAAAAGGCACAAAAGAATGTAGAGTGAAAAGTAGGTCTCCTATTCCATTGCCTACTGCTATCCAGTTCTTCCATCCAGAGGCAATCACTGTTGCTGCTTTTAAGAGTAATTATCCACAAAAGAAAGTACTAAAGATAAGCAAAAAACTTTTTTTTTTTTTTTTGGTCTTCAATCCAGGTTTATATTTGGCTAGAAAAGTATTAATCCATCCCCCCATATTTAGGAACCAGAATACAAACACTGTCATGTTCATTACAATCATCTAAGGTGTCCTATATTGCTTCTAAATAATTATATTTTAACATATTTGCTTACAATAGTTACCATGCCAAAAGAGTAGGGTTTTTTTAACCTGTATTTTTCAAAATAATAGAATTATTTGAAATAGATGCATACTAATTTTGACTCTCATGGGCAGAAATTTTAAATGACAGTTTCAATGATTTAAAAGTTAAAAAATAAAAGTTAATAACTATGACTCTAAAGATAATAACTATGCTCTCCTTCCACAGACATATCCTTGAACAAAAGTTGAATGACATGAAAAAAGTCATGGTCTCATAAATATTTTGAAACACATTAGGACATGATTTGACTTTATGCTACCATATTAGTTTAGAAGAATATTAATAATAAATTATAAGAGATCAAACCAAATACATCACTATCTTCACTTAACTAAATGGGCTCATCAGTAACTCCACTGACCATCCGCTTATAATTCTATGTACTTCTCTGCTTGTATTCCGATCTTATACAGAAATGACATCTCTTTCTTGACTTTAAGTTTATTTTGACTTTAAATTACAGAGTTTGCAGAGTTTCACGTGGACCTTTCTTTCTCTATATAAAGAGTCACTGAAATGCTTTTGGCACACACGTTTGCCCCTGTACTTGGGAACATGTACCACTCTATCTCCCCAAATTCCAAATTATATATATTTTTTCATCCTTAGAAATTGGAAAATTTAACAAAAAGTACAGAGAGAACAGAACCCCAAATTTGTTTCTACAGGCTCTCTGGAATCCCTATTGAGCAAGGAAAGTAAAATTAAAATGGTATGTCTTCTGGGACTTCCCTGGTGGTACAGTGGTTAAGAATCTGCCTGCCAATGCAGGGGACACGGTTCGATCCCTGGTCCAGGAAGATCCCACATGCCACGGAGCAACTAAGCCCAGTGCACCACAACTACTGAGCCTGCGCTCTAGAGCCGGTGAGCCACACTACTGAGCCCGAGCGCCACAACTACTGAAGCCTGGGCGCCTAGAGCCCATGCTCTGCAACAAGAGAAGCCACCGCAATGAGAAGCCCGCACACCACAACGAAGAGTAGCCCCCGCTCGCCACAACTAGAGAAAGCCCGCGCGCAGCAACAAAGACCCAACGCAGCCAAAAATAAATAAATAAATAAATAAATAAATAAATAAATAAATTTTAAAATGGTATGTCTCCCACATGACAGTATGAAATTGGAATCACAGGCAAAATGGATGCTGCAGTGTTACCAGGTATGATTACACTTGAAAAAATTTAAGCACACATTGTTATGAATTGTTAATAGAATATTATTGAAAATGGGTAGGATTTCCAGTGAGGCTAATGCACTTGTTTCTGACATTTACCTATTCTTACCAGACCTGCCTTCAAAGCAAGAGGCAGGGTTGTTTAAGGGGCTGGGATTTCAACATGTAGCCACCGGGAGAGCACACAAATTGACAAGACACTTCTGTATGAAAGTCCTCTCTTAGAAACTGTCAGTATTATGCTCAACAAAACTATAAAATACAAGACTCCGTGAAGCTGCTCATAACAGCCTATCACAATAAACCTTCATGGGATTAGGTGAATAGTTACCAGAAAGTAAAAACAAATCAGCCTTAATAACCATCAAGTTCTACTTTTCAATGTTTCAGCAGGAAGCAAATGTCACTGAAATGGAGGGAAAAGTGAAAAAATTAAGTTTCCACCAACATGCTGCAAACCGAAAAGTAAAACCAACCATAATTTTTAAAGGAGAGAAAAGGAACAAAAATAGAACTCACTGGCACCAAAGGGGTATCTTCTATAGGAAACTTCGAATCATCTAACAAAGACTGAGGATCCTTTTTCTCACAGCTCTCCTGGCTGATGAGCGTGTCCGCGTAGTTGGGCTGAGGGAAGATCACGTGACTCTTCCGCGAGTCCGCGGTGAGCGAGACCTCGTGGGAATAGGTCTGCAGGAAAGCCCGCACCCCGTCCACGCCCACAAAGTGAGAGGCTGGTACGCCTGCCAGTCCGCCTCCAGAAGCCCGGAGCACTCGCGACGTGTGCCAGCGCCTCAGCCTGAGCGCCAGCAGCACAATGACAAAGGCGAGGAAGACACAGGAAACCGCGGCCACCGCCACCACCAGATACAACGTGAGGCCTGAAGCATCAGAGGCGTGCGGGACCTCCAAGCTGCCCAGATCAGCCAGGACATCTGGGATGCTATCAGCCACAGCTACGGTGAGCGTGACGGTGGCAGAGAGAGGGGGCTGCCCGTGGTCCTGGACCGCCACCACCAGGCTCTGCTTGAGCGCGTCTCTATCCAGCAGGGCCCGTGCTGTGCGCACCTCGCCCGTGTGCAGCCCCACCGCGAAGAGTCCTGGCTCGCTGGCCTTGAGCAGGTGGTAGGACAGCCAGGCATTCTGGCCCGAGTCTCTGTCCACAGCCACCACCTTGGTCACCAGGTAGCCAGGCTCTGCAGAGCGGGGTGCCAGCTCCACGCCAGTGGAACCGTCGGTGGGGAGAGTGGGGTACAGGATTTCGGGCGCATTGTCATTCTGGTCCAGCACAAATATGTTCAGTGACACGTTGCTGCTGAGCGGTGGGTCCCCGCTGTCAGTGGCTGTCACCTGCATCTGCAGGTCATGAAACTGCTCAAAGTCGAAGGATCGCAGTGCATACAGTACTCCTGTGTCAGAATTGATGGAGACGTAGGAGGATAGAGGTGCCCCTTGGATAGTGTCTTCAGCCAGGGAATAAATAACCCGAGCATTTTCTTCACTGTCTGTGTCCAGTGCAGCCACTGAGAAGATGGAGGCACCTCTGGGGTTGTTCTCTGGGATATAGGTAAAGTAGGAGATGTGAGAGAAGGTGGGTGGGTTGTCATTGATATCTGCCACTTGCAGGGTGAAGTGAGTTTCCGTGGATAGGGGTGGACTTCCTCCATCTGTGGCCCTTACTGTGATATTGTAAGAAGATACCTGTTCCCTGTCAAGGACTTTGTGTGTCACCAATCTATAATAACTGTCAATGGATTTTTCTAACTTAAATGGTAGATTCCCCAATATAGAACAGGTGACCTGCCCATTCTGCCCGGAGTCCAGATCATGCACGTTTAAAAGAGCTATAACAGTCCCCAGAGGTGAATCTTCCATCAGGGGACTAAACAGAGATGTGATCGTCACCTCTGGACTGTTGTCATTTACATCTTCTACTGTAATCAACACTTTAGCAGTTGCAAGATATGCCCCTCCATCTTCAGCTTGTATTTCTATTTCATAGAAACCTGTTTCTTCATAATCTAGATTTTCTGATAGTTTTATTTCCCCCGTATTTTTGTTTAGTTGGAATTTCAACAGTTGTGTTTCAGGTAATTTTCGGAATGAATATGTCACTTCTCCATTGGCACCTTCATCCCTGTCAGTGGCGGTGACTGTCAACAGCTGTGCACCCACAGGCAAGTTCTCGGGAACATTCACTCGGTATTCGGACAAACTGAAGACCGGAGCATTGTCATTTGCATCGAAAACAGTCACACTGATGAGGACAGTGCCAGATCGGAGAGGGTCACCCCCGTCGACGGCAGTTAGTACCAGATGGTGCATTGCCTCTTCCTCGCGATCCAGGGCGTGCTCCAGCACCAGCTCTGGGTACTTAACGCCATTGACACGGCTTTGAACTGCTAGGGAGAAGTGCTTATTGGAGCTGAGCTGGTAGCTCTGTAGGGAGTTCACGCCCACATCCGGATCAAGAGCTTCCGGGAGAGGAAAACGCATTCCTGGAGCGACGTTTTCATTAATTTTTACATCTAGATTTTCTGCTTGGAATTTTGGTGCATTATCGTTGATATCAGTTACTTCTATTTCTACTCCGAAAAGTTTCACCCTATCTTCCATAAGAATGTTAAAACTCACCAGACACGGCTCGCTCTGAGCGCAGAGCTCCTCCCGGTCTATCCTGCCCGCGGTGACCAAGCTGCCGCTTCGCGGGTTCAGAGCAAAGAGCTGCGTCCTACCTCTGGAGACGATGCGGACTCGGCGCTCCGCCAGCTCCCGGGGCTCCAGCCCCAGGTCTTTGGAGATGCTGCCCACAAAAGAGCCTTTCTCTAACTCCTCGGGAACGGAGTAGCGGATCTGCCGAGCTTCGGCCTGCCACGGCATACAGAGGAAAAGGCAGAGCTGGACCAGCGCGCTGCGGTCGGAGCTATTCCTTTGAGCGGCCATTGTTGTCTGGTGACGGAATTCTCGCTGAGTCCTCACTGGGCACGCTGTGTGTTTTGACTGGGTCCTTTTTCTTTCTCTGGCTGCAGGGAGTCTCTGCAGCCTGCGCACCTTAAATTCCGGACTGAGTTTCGCTGCATCCCTGGAGCCTGTTTGCAGGAACTGTGGAGCTTTGTGTAGTTGGAGTCCTGAGAATCCGGATTGAGCACTTGCTGCGGTTCTCTCCTAGTGGGTGAACAGCGGCGCTCAGAGTCCTCAGAAGTTACTGCACCCACTGTGTATGCAATAGAAAACAAACGCTACTCTATTTTTTGTTGTATATTTTTATTTTACATTACTTCTTTGGTTTCTCAACTGACATCCTTAAATCAACTACTATTTGTAGTTTTCTTACTCGGTGGAATAAAGTGGAATGAAAGTACCTCAAAGTATTAAATGATAATAGTTGATTAAATATATATTTGCAACACTCATTTTCCCAATAGAAATATATCCACTTTAAAAAGTAAGTAATGCTTACTTTCTTTCCTATGAGCCTCTAGCTATATTCAGAAAATTCTTACAATTTAATTTGAAATTCTGATTTAAATGGTCCATCTGTGTTTAGTAGACATTTATACAGAGACTATGAGATATACCCCTTAAAATTTCACTTAGAATTTTTAAATTTTAGATTGATCAATCAACTAATTAATTATATTTGTTTAGCATTAAGATTGTGTAAAAAGTTTTCAATTTTTCTAAAATAGTTTTCCTGAGCCTCAATGAATTTTTTGAAAAATATATATTTTTATTACAGGCATATATTATTAGAAGTTAACTTGACCTATTTAAATGAGTTGAGCTGGTAATCACAAACTAAAAGGAACATTTCTGTATTGCAGTGGGAAGAGAAATACATACAAGTGCTACAATTGTAAAAAACGGAGTTAGAAATAGTGATGTAGGTTTTTGAAAAATACGTATTTATGTCAAATGACCTGTTTTCACCAGGGCGTTGATGCCTATATAAATAATCTCTTCTTTGCATGTTGTATGGAAGCCCAAAATAAAGTGGTGTACACATCTTCAGTTCTATATCCCCACCAACCCAGTAGTAGTTCTTTCCTCAAAGAGGAGGAGTTTGGAGGTTGACTTCTTTCATGCAGAGAGAACAGGTTGTTCAGAAACGTTTATGTCCCTATGCCCCCAAGTATAGAACTCTTCAAAGATTTTACCTTTTGTCTTCAAAGATTGTATATCAGACAATCAGAGACAGAGATTGAGCACAGAACACAATAGCATTTCATTTGCTTTCTTGAAAACTCCTTATCTTGCAATGTAGAGAAAACAGGATTGGGAAAGAGTACAATTTGAGCACCAAGAAAAGTAAAAGGAAAGCCAGAAAGACCAAAAATTGAAGAGAAAAATTCCTCTAGGGTAGTTAGCATTAAGATTTTGGGCCCATAGAAAACCTGGCAATGGAATCAAAGTGTTGACTCCTCTACCAAGAAAAATGCATACATCTGTAACTTTACATGCAATTTCAGGAATTCGTGGATCCGCTCACCATGCCCCCTCAAATGCTTACAGTTTTAAAAATTGTTAAAATAAATGAAGATACCCAAATGCACATACAAGATTATTTGTACTACATGTTTCTTTGAAATGAGCACCTGCTTGGATATTTAATGAGTAGCTAATATTATTAAACTTTAAAAAAATATATAAAAAGGGTATGGAAATTTCAACTTAAATCTCAGCAGATTTGAATAGGTTATTATTTATTCATTTAAATTTATTTATTTATTTATTTGGTAAGAAGCCAAGACCACAGCCTCTGTTTTGCTAATCTAAGCTTGACAAGATATCTCCAATTCTTTCTGAATTATAGAGCAATTTATGAACCATGTAAGTCTTGAAAATGTACTCAGCAAAAACTGAACGTTGAGAAGACAAGACAGTAATTAGTTGTGTATTTTCTAAATATGATTCTAGATGTAAGAGTGAAATAGTATGCCCAAAATATGAAAAAAATAGTAGAATGTTACAGAAGACAAAAAAATGAAACTCACCGGTGTTAAGGTCTCAGGATGTGAAGTCAAATCATTCCCACTCTGAAGTGGAATTAAGGCCCCAGGAGAATCACCACAAACTATGTCTTGAGTGGAATGCAAAGGATCACTACATCTTAGAAAATTAAACTCTGTCTTTCCAGTATTGGCAACGCACAGATTGTAGGAATAAGGTAAAGTTCCTTCACTGTAGTTGGGGGGAACCACGGGTCCAGACTTGACACAGACACCAGGCTGAAAGCAGCGCCATACAGAGGGGATGGAAGAGCAACGAAGGTGTAGGGCAACGGCCAGAATCACCGCGAGGAGGAAGAGCACTGAGATCAAGGCCAAGGCCACCACCAGGTAAAACCGCAGCTCAGCCTGGGGGTCAGTGGGCTCAGGGTGGTCACTGAGGTCCGGCAGCGCCTCCTGCAGGCTGTCCGCGAAAACCAGGAGCAGCGTGGCGGTGGCCGAGAGGGGCGGCTGTCCCCCATCGCGCACAGCAACCAGCAGGCGCTGGCGGGCCGCGTCCCTGTCGCCCAGGACCCGCGCCGTGCGCACCTCGCCCGTGCGCAGCCCCACGCTGAAGAGTCCGGGCTCGCTGGCCTGCAGCACGTGGTAGGACAGCCAGGCGTTGTGTCCAGAGTCGGCGTCCACCGCCACCACCTTGGTGACCAGGTAGCCGGGCTGCGCGGCGCGCGGCACCGTGTCGAAGAGCGCCGAGCCGTCGGGCCCCAGCGCCGGGTACAGCACCCTGGGCGCGTTGTCGTTGCGGTCGCCCACCAGCACGCGCAGGCTCACGTTGGCGCTGAGCGCGGGCGAGCCGTGGTCGCGGGCCTGCAGCGTCAGCTCGAAGGCGCGCAGCTGCTCGTGGTCGAAGGCGCGCTGCGCGAACACCACGCCGCTCTGCGCGCTCACGGACACGTAGGACGACAGCGCGCGCGGCTCCAGGTCGCTGGCCACGATGGAGTAGGAGACGTGGCCGTTGGGCCCCAAGTCTGGATCTGAAGCGCTAACTTGGGCGATTGAGGCGCCGGGCGGGTTGTTTTCTGCCACGTGGACCACGTAGAAGGCTTGGTGGAAAATCGGAGCGTTGTCGTTGATGTCCGTGATGTGCAGAGTGATGGTAGTGCTGCTGGAGAGGGGTGGCTTGCCCCTGTCAGTGGCTGTGATGGTGACGCTGTATTCCAGAGTCTGCTCTCGGTCTAGGGCCCCATCTGTCACCAGCTTGTAGTAATTATTAGAAGAAGAATAAATCTTGAACGGAACATCTCTTCCTATATGACAGGTGACTTCTCCATTTCCTCCGGAATCCCGGTCCCGTGTTTTGAAGAGGGCAACAACCATTCCTGGAAGAGAACCCTCCAAAATCTCATCAGAGAGAGAAGTGATGATTATTTCTGGACTGTTGTCGTTTTCATCTAGGATATCTATGATTACTTTACATTGGGTAGAGAGACCACCTCCGTCCTTTGCTTCCACTTCCATGGTGTATCTTTCTATATCCTCAAAATCCAATGACTGGTTATTCTTAATCAGGCCTGTTTTCTCATCCAGTGAGAACATGTGCCTTGTACTCTGAGCAGTGCTCCTGAAGTAGTAGTGTATTTCAGCATTGGCCCCCTCATCCTGGTCAGTGGCTGTCACCAGCAACACGGAGGACCCAGGGGGTAGATTTTCACTAACGCTGATTCTATATTCGTCTTTGCTGAACACTGGGTGGTTATCATTGGTGTCCTTGACAGATATTTCTATATGAGCGGTGGCACTTCGTGGCGGGCCCCCTCCATCCAAGGCAGTCAATATCAAACTATGGGACCGCTGCTCTTCCCGGTCTAGGGGTTTCTCCAAAGATAACTCTGGGTATTTGCCACCATCGGAATTAACTCTAACCATTAATGAGAAATAAGGGTTAGGACTTAACTGATAATCTTTAACTGAGTTTGTGTTTATATCAGGGTCAGTGGCAGGGTCAAGGGATATTCGTGCACCTGAAGATACAGATTCAAAAATTTCTAAATGTATTTCCTTTTTATCGAATTGAGGAGCATGGTCATTAATATCCTCAACAACCACGATGATATGAAAAATATTTAAAGGATTTTCCACCACGGCCTCCAACTGCAATTCACATCTTCTTCTCTCTTTACATATCTGCTCACGGTCTATTCGGTCCTTCACAAGTAAGTCCCCACTCTCCGCGTCTACGTTGAAAAGCAGCTTCTCAGCGCTAACTCGCAGCTTTCGAGCCGACACATCCAGGACACTGAGCCCTAGATCCTTGGCGAGATTCCCTACCACAGAGCCCTTGGCCAGCTCCTCGGGAATGGAGTAGCGGATCTGCTC
The DNA here is from genome assembly GCF_028023285.1 of Balaenoptera ricei. Taxonomy (NCBI): domain Eukaryota; kingdom Metazoa; phylum Chordata; class Mammalia; order Artiodactyla; family Balaenopteridae; genus Balaenoptera; species Balaenoptera ricei. Next base: position 118,934,681 of record NC_082641.1, on the reverse strand, counting down.
GCAGAGCGCGGGGTAAAACAAAGGCAGCAGGAAGGGAAACAGTACCTGCCGCCGGCCGGCCGGACGTCTCTGCGTGCAGCTCCCTCCCATTGCGCGCTGTAGTTCTCGCTGGGTCCCAGTCTTTCCGGAAAGCCAAAGAAAATGCAATCCACGGCGTCACTGGAAGAGCTTTCGGCCCAGGACAGGCGGAGCTGGGAATCCGTTTGTGCTGGGCAGAGCCTTCCCGGCCAGGAGCCTGAGTGCGTGAGCAGGTTTCCCTCTCTCTGTGGTGGTGGCTGCGCAGGAAATCCCAGACTGGAGGCTGAGGAATCCCGAGCGTCAGCGCTTGCCCTGCACTGGCCGACAGCGGCGCCCAGAGGCCTCGTGTGGAACCGCAGTCTGACATTTTCGTCTTGAATACAATTTCTCTCCAGAATGTGTGTGTGTATATATATAGTTATGTAATTGCCCCAAATTTCAGTTTTAACAGAGTATACGGCAGATGGCTGCATACTTAGTTTTTCAAGAAATTTATTGTGGAAAATTTCAAACTTATACAAAAGTAGGGAGCCTTATTATTGAACCTTCATATACCCATCACCCAACTACAACGATGATCAACACAAGGTCATCTTTGCTTACTCTTTATTTTAATTCCCTCATTATCTTGAAGCAAATCCAAGATATTTTAATTACCTCTTCTTTAAAGACAAGACACGAAGATGAGGAAGAATTTTATCCTTAATCCTATTATATTATATAATCTGTTACCGATGCAAAAGTCCTGCCTCATTTAAGAAAACTGGAACTCAGCATTTTCCAGTCTGCCCAGTCATCGATCCAAAGAACCTTGTGTTCTGTTTTTAAAGGCAAGTGACATTTTTATGGCAGAGACTAGTAGTTACCTACCATGACATACAAGCCTTTGTCAATATCTGTTATTACATTTTTTCCAAATTAACCATATTTTAATATTTATGTATACTAAGTACTAAAGGTTACTCCCCAAGACAGAAACTTTAAGTGACAGTTTTCCTACTGCATGGTTAAAAATATGACCCTGAAGGATGCTTTGCTTTTTTCCTACTAGCTTAGGAATAAAGAGTATTTGAAATAATTATAATGTCTGTATGTCATAATGGATTTCCAGACATGTTAGCCCTCATATTCAGCATGTTCAGAATAGAATTTTGAGTCAATTTCAAAGCTTATTTTCAAAGTCTCCTACAATGCCATTTATTACTTGAAATAACATTGTGTTTAAAATCACATTACATAATACATTATTCTTTTCCTTATGTCTAAAAGCCAGTAAAATATTCTTAGAATCTCCATAGCAGTTCCTGAGAATATTTTCCTAAATCATCTCTCATAACCAGACTTATTTCTAGCCTCAAAAGTTGGAGGATTGAGCCATAAAAAACAGTTGAAGAATAATTTTTATTTCCTATGTTTTGTCTTCTCACAGGGTCCAGTCTAAGAAACCCCTCTTCAGCAAGCATAAACTATAGGAGGTTTCAAATTATTAATAATCTGATACTATAGTGTTAGGAAATCAACAGCTCTGAGGATGAGAACAAATGATGTTAAAATTTTTCACTATTAAAAGAATAAAGCATCCCTTTCTAGGATTTGGAAATGGATGATATTTGAAGTTCGAGTTATCCTCTGAAATGATCTTTAAATGCAAACAACCTCTACAAACATGTGAACGGAAACACGTCACCTCTAAGGGGTGTTGTCCTGTCACAGAAACAGAAAAGAAGTACTGAGTCTGGGCTTTCAGTTGTTTTTCCAAGAAGAATGCATTTCTTATTAATTTACCCTTACAAAAATAGCATCGGCTGCAGAAATGTTTTTAGAGTAAGAATTTCACAATGTGGCCATTGGAGATAACAATAGTAACAAATTTCAGGAATGGAAACCAGTCCTAAGAATTAGTAGTGAACCGTGGTAACCACTGAAGCAACCTCACCCAAAGAGCCACGCCCAATGCCTGATAATGAGAGCAGTCCCAAGAGGAAGGTTTTCACTGACCTTAGGTTAATCATTATGAGAAAGCAAAAATTATATCAACGATGTAACCAAAAAATGCCTCCTATAGATGTTAGAGCAAAAATTAGGCCCAGTGAAAATTTAAACGAGAAATTGTTAATAGTGAGAAATATTTACAGTGAGAAATATGTTAATATCAACTTATCCTAAAGTGCCAACACTTAAATAGAAAACCAATTTTTTTTTTAAGTAAAGGAAAAATTGAACTCACTGGAACCAAAGGGGTGTCTTCTATAGGAAACCTGGAATCATCTGAAGCACACAAAGGCTCGCTTTTCTCACAGCTCTCCTGGCTGATGAGCGTGTCCGCGTAGTTGGGCTGCGGGAAGATCACGTGACTCCCCCGCGAGTCAGCGGTGAGCCAGGCCTCGTGGGAATAGGTCTGCAGGAAAGCCCGCACCCCGTCCACGCTCACAAAGTGAGAGGCGGGCACACCCGCTAACCCGCCTCCTGAAGCCTGGAGCAGATGCGACGTGTGCCAGCGCCTCAGCCTGAGCGCCAGCAGCACAATGACAAACGCGAGGAAGACGCAGGAGACCGCGGCCACCGCCACCACCAGGTACAGTGTGAGGCCTGAGTCGTCAGGGCTGGCGGGAGACTCAAGTCTGCCTAGTTCAGCGAGGATGTCGGGGATGCTGTCAGCCACGGCCACGGTGAGCGAAACAGTGGCAGAGAGAGGGGGCTGCCCGTGGTCCTGGACCGCCACCACCAGGCTCTGCTTGAGCGCGTCTCTGTCCAGCAGGGCCCTCGCTGTGCGCACCTCGCCCGTGTGCAGCCCCACCGTGAAGAGACTTGGCTCGCTGGCCTTGAGCAGGCGGTAGGACAGCCAGGCGTTCTGGCCCGAGTCTCTGTCCACTGCCACCACCTTGGTAACCAGGTATCCGGGCTCTGCGGAGCGGGGTGCCAGCTCCACGCCCGTGGAGCCATCGGTGGGAAGCATGGGGTACAGGATTTCTGGCATATTGTCATTCTGGTCCAGCACGAACAAGCTCAGTGACACGTTGCTGCTGAGAGGTGGGTCCCCGCTGTCGCTTGCCCTCACCTGCATTTGAAGATCACGAAATTGCTCATAGTCGAAGGAGTGCAGCGCGTATAGCACACCAGTGTTGGAGTTGATGGAGACATAGGAGGAGAGAGGCGCCCCTTGGATGGTGTCTTCGACTAAGGAGTAAACAACCCGAGCGTTCTCATTGCTGTCGGGGTCGTGGGCTGTCACCGAGAAGATGGAGGTGCCTCTAAGGTTGTTCTCAGGGAGATAGACTGAGTAGGAGGTTTGAGAGAAGGAGGGTGGATTGTCGTTGACGTCGACCACGTGCAGGGTGATGTGAATTTCCATGGACAGGGATGGTGTTCCTCTGTCTGTTGCGGTCACTGTGATGTTATATTCAGAGGTTTTTTCTCGGTCAAGATTTTGGACTGTCAACAATCTATAATAATCTTCTACTGACTTTTCTAATTGAAAAGGTAGAATCTCCTTGATGGAACAGACAACTTGGCCATTCTTCCCAGAGTCTCAGTCATGTGCATTGAAAAGAACAATTACTGTTCCTTGAGGAGCATCTTCCCTCACTGGACTAAACAAAGATGTAATGGTCACTTCGGGTCTATTGTCATTGACATCTTCCACTGAAATGAGCACTTTGGTCCGATCTTTCAATGCCCCACCATCTTCAGCCTGTATTTCCATGTCATAAAATGCACATTCTTCATAATCTAAACTCTTTGCTGTTGATATTTCGCCAGTATTTCCATTAAGCTGGAATAACGGAGATTGTTTTTCACTAATTTTCCAGAATTTATAAGCCACTTCTCCATTGGTTCCCTCATCCGGGTCGCTAGCGCTTACAGTAAGCAGCCGGGTGCCCGGGGGCACGTTCTCTGGGACTTTCACTCGGTAAACCGGTTGAACAAAAACCGGGGCATTGTCGTTTGTATCCAACACTGTCACTCGGATGTGCACTGTGCTGGAGCGACGCGGTTCGCCGCCATCGGAGGCGACGAGGACCAGATGGTGAGCAGCGTCCTCCTCGCGGTCCAGGGCGCGCTCCAGCACCAGCTCTGGGCTTATAGTTCCATCGTCCCCAGTTTGCACGTCCAGGGAGAAGTGGTGATTGGGGCTGAGCTGATAGCTCTGCAGGGAATTCAAGCCCACATCGGGGTCAACAGCGTCTGGGAGTGGATAACGTGTTCCGGGCAAAGCAATTTCGTTAATTTTTACTTCTAGATTTTCGACCTGGAACTTCGGATTATTATCGTTGATATCAGTTACTTCTATTTCTATTCCGTGAAGCTGCACCCTGTCTTCAACCAGGACTTTAAAGTTCACCAGACACCGCGCGCTCTGAGCGCAGAGCTCCTCCCGGTCTATCCTGCCCGCGGTGACCAAGCTGCCGCTTCGCGGGTTCAGAGCAAAGAGCTGCGTCCTACCTCTGGAGACGATGCGGACTCCCCGCTCCGCCAGCTCGCGGAGCTCCAGCCCCAGATCCTTGGAGATATTCCCCACGATATAGCCTTCTTCTGTCTCTTCAGGTACCGAGTAGCGGATCTGGCTAGCCCCGGTCTCCCACAGCCTCCCCAGGAAAAGGCACAACAGGACCAGTCTTCTGTGGTGCAGGCGATTCGTTGGAGCGGCCATTGTTGCTTCACTAAAGATTTTTTTCAGAATAATTTCTGTGATCGCGGATTCCTTAGGCTCTGTTTTCCTCCTGCAGATTATGGTGATCTTTTTTCTCAGGAGAAACCCGTAGTGCCCCAGGCTAAGAGGCTGAGTTATGTTGCAGCCCCGGAGTCGGTTTGTGGGATCCGAGCGGCTTTGTGCAGTTGCAGATCCTAATATCGAGACGGAGCGCTGATTGAGCTTTTCTTAGAGTTGGTGAACAGCGGCGCTCAGAGTCCTAAGCCGTTACTACACCCACCCACTCAAGTATTGAGATATGCAATACTTCTGTTATAGATGACTGAAAAAGAAAACACTACTCTCTAACGATTATGATTTTAGATTTCTCTAATTGTGTCGTGCATTCATATTTCAAATGCAATTACCATTTGTGGATATTTTAGTTGGAAATGAAGTGGAATGAAATTCTATTAAATGTCACTTTGGTATCAAACAAACTTAACTCTCATTTTTGCTAGAATTTTGTTCTCTCTCTCTAGATATGTAAATTATTCAAATTTCCTTTTTTATAATGTTTCAAATACTTTCTATAGGTCATTATTTATTTTCTGAAGTAATTAGAATGTGCAATCCTCTTTGGAAATACATTCATATTTTTCTTAATTTTATATGTATGCTTATATATGTATAGTACATAATCATATTGAATGAATATATGGATTATTCACCTTGAAGCTATTTTATAAGGCTAATTCATTTTCATAGTGAAATTCCTGGAGTAAGGTCTCCTTAAGATTTTCTTTACAAAAATTTAATTAGGCAATGGTACTAGATTTTATCACCTAATATTGCTAAACTTTAAATGGATTGGGTTTTTAAATTTTACATAGTTATGATTGTTAAACTTTTATGCTATTAAAATTTTTTAATATTTAGTTTTCTGTGTGAATTCATAGTGCATGCACAGCTTATGGCATCTGGAAGATTCAGATGAACATACATTGAAAAGTAAGTTTCCATTTCAATTCTTCCATCAAGAAATTATGCTATTTTAACCTAATTTTAAGCCTCCTATTAAAAGGGTCATCTAAATTTATGTAATAATTTGGGGAAAAGAACACAAGATGTAGAATGAATTATTACCACAAAAAGTAAAAAGTAAGTACCACAATAAGAAATTCTTTCAGCAGTTTGTAAAGAAACTATTTACTGAAGCAGTTCCTAGCAAAAAGACTGATACTTATGTAACGGGATCTTTGTATGTGCTTGAAATTAGTAGGTTTTGCCTTTAAAATGGAAAATTCAGAATTCTCCTTCCCTCCTACAGATAGAAGAAGGATGAGAAAACCTCCAGTCACTAATGTTTAGGGCTCCAAGGAATAAAACAAATCCAGTGACCTTCCCCCCTTTCTTCTTCAAAACATGTAGGTTGGGAATGAGAGCACGTTATGGAGGCAACAGCATTTCCTTTTCTTTTACCAAGTATCTCCTTATGTTAACTATAAAGAAGAAGAGAATTCCGTATTCAAGAAAACTTGAAGGAACTTAGATAATGACTTCGACTTTCTGATGAATTCACTGAGTCACTCTCTCTCACACACACATCACACAGTATTTTTTCTTAAAATTTTAAGGACTTCAAAGACTCACAAATACGTAGATTTAAGGAACTAGACTTGAGGAATAAATATAAGAAAGGGATGGAAACTGTACCAATGAAATCAGTGAAAGAAGATACCTAGTAGTACTTTTTTTGCTTTAAAGAATGAATTGATTGCCTACTTTAAATCTGATGTTTACTTATATATAATAAACATTTAAATATGTTAAATAAAGAATGAGAAAAATCAATGGGTAAATTTCATTAGCTTAGAAAAAAGATAAGAAATCGGCAAAAGACTTTTGCAGCAAAGCAAAGAGCATACTCTCTCTTCTTTGTAAATCCGAACTGAGTAACATAACTCTATTTTACATCACATGCTTACCCAAGTCACCATTCCCCATGAAGATTGGATATACAGCTTTCTGATGAGCTATAATATTCCTAAGACAACTCACTAGATTAAAAATATAATATATTTTCATATGAATAAACAAAATTGTGAAGATGATGAAAAGGAGTAGACACTTAAATGGAACTCACCGCCATTAGAGTTTCAGGATGGGAAGTTGACTCACTGGAATTACAAAGTGGAAATAAGGTCCCAGATGAATCACCACAAAGTATGTCTTGTCCTGAACTCAACTGCTCATTACATTTTAGAAAATTAAACTCTGTCTTTCCAGTATTGGCAACGCACAGATTGTAGGAATAAGGTAAAGTTCCTTCACTGTAGTTGGGGGGAACCACGGGTCCAGACTTGACACAGACACCAGGCTGAAAGCAGCCCCAGGCAGCAGGGCTGGAGGAGCGTCGAAGGTGTAGGGCGACCGCCAGAATCACTGCCAGGAGGAAGAGCACCGAGATCAAGGCCAAGGCTACCACCAGGTAAAACTGCAGCTCAGCCTGGGGGTCAGAGGGCGCGGGGCGGTCACTGAGGTCCGGTAGCGCCTCCTGCAGGCTGTCCGCGAAAACCAGGAGCAGCGTGGCGGTGGCCGAGAGGGACGGCTGTCCCCCATCGCGCACAGCAACCAGCAGGCGCTGGCGGGCCGCGTCCCGGTCGCCCAGGGCCCGCGCCGTGCGCACCTCGCCCGTGCGCAGCCCCACGCTGAAGAGTCCGGGCTCGCTGGCCTGCAGCACGTGGTAGGACAGCCAGGCGTTGTGTCCAGAGTCGGCGTCCACCGCCACCACCTTGGTGACCAGGTAGCCGGGCTGCGCGGCGCGCGGCACCGTGTCGAAGAGCGCCGAGCCGTCGGGCCCCAGCGCCGGGTACAGCACCCTGGGCGCGTTGTCGTTGCGGTCGCCCACCAGCACGCGCAGGCTCACGTTGGCGCTGAGCGCGGGCGAGCCGTGGTCGCGGGCCTGCAGCGTCAGCTCGAAGGCGCGCAGCTGCTCGTGGTCGAAGGCGCGCTGCGCGAACACCACGCCGCTCTGCGCGCTCACGGACACGTAGGACGACAGCGCGCGCGGCTCCAGGTCGCTGGCCACGATGGAGTAGGAGACGTGGCTGTTGGGCCCTAGGTCGGGGTCGGAGGCGCTGACTTGCGCGATGGAGGCTCCAGGCGGGTTGTTCTCCGCCACGTCAACCACGTAGGAGGCCTGGTGGAAAACAGGAGCGTTGTCGTTGACGTCAGTAATATGCAAGGTGACACTTGTGCTGGTGGAGAGGGGCGGCTTGCCCTTGTCGGTGGCTGTGATGGTGACATTGTACTCCGGTGTCTGTTCTCGGTCCAGGGTCCCGTCTGTTACCAACTTGTATGAATGTTTGGACGAAGGGATTATCTGAAAAGGTACTTCACCCTCTAATCGACAATTAACCTCCCCGTTCTCCCCGGAATCTCTGTCATGTATTTTGATCAAAGCAATGAGCGTTCCCGGCACTGCGTTTTCCAGAATCATTTCGACTAGGGAATGGAACGTAACATCTGGCCTGTTGTCATTTTCATCTTGAATGTTAATTTCAACTGTACATTGTGCAACCAGTCCTCCGCCATCCCTCCCTTCCACCACGATAGAATATTCCTTGATTTCTTCAAAATCCAGTGTGTTTAGAGTTGTAATTTCCCCATTCTTTGAATTCAGACCGAAGACTTGCCCGGTCCTGTAGAAGGAATAAGTGATTTCTGAGTTGACGCCCTCGTCCTGGTCGGTGGCTGACACCTGCAACACAGTGGTGCCTGGGGGCATGTTTTCTCCAAGGCTGACTCGATATACGTCCTGGCTAAATACCGGGGGGTTATCATTGGCATCAGTGACCTGGATCCGGAGCTCAGTAGTGCCGTTTAGGGGTGGCTCTCCACGGTCTGAGGCCGTCAAGACTAAACGATGATAACCCTGTTGTTCCCGATCTAAGGGTTTCTCCAATACCAGTTCCGGGTATTTACTACCATCTTGTTTCTCCTTATTGATCAACGAGAAACTAGGGCTAAGAGAGAGTTTATAAGTCTGCAGAGAGTTCAAGCCAATATCTGCATCTTCCGCGACTTCTAATATAAATCGCGTGCCTGGCAGCGTAGACTCACTTATTTGTAGCTCAAAGGAATTTTGCGTGAATTTTGGTGTGTGGTCATTAACATCCTCGATCTCCACATTCACATGATAAAAGTTCAATGGATTTTCAGCAACAGCCTCAAATTCTAGAGCACAAGCTGGCTTCTTCCCGCATATCTGCTCCCGGTCTAGCCTGCTGCTAACAAGTAACTCCCCGCTCTCTGCGCTCACAGTGAAGTAAGGCTTCTCCGAACTGACCCGCAGTTTTCGAGTCGGTAACTCGTGGACACTGAGTCTCAGGTCCTTGGCGAGGTTCCCCACCACCGAGCCCTCTGGCATCTCCTCGGGAATCCTGTAGCGGATCTGCTCAGAGAGCGCCAGGCAGAACAAAGACAGCAGGAACGGAAAGAGCACTGGCCGCCTCTCAGCCCAGCCCCTCTCCCCAGCTCCGCTCCCCATCCCTCTTGCTCCCCTCAGTTTGCTCACCGGCTTGGAGACGCCGGATTACAAACAATCTCTGTGCTGCAGTTGTCCGGAGCTCCGAACAGCTTTATTCCGGCGTGGGGGGGTCAGGCAGGGTTTCTTCTTCTCCAGAGGAGGAAGCGGTGGAAAGGCTAGCGAGTCTGAGATGGGAAAGTGCGCTGCGTCTGCGCGAGGAGGTCGCCAGCACCAAGCTCTCCACTTTGGCCAACAGCGGCGCCCAGAGTCCGCACTAGGAAACTGCAGCCCCCGCTGCTAACGTTTAAACAGCTAAAATAATTATAACCGTGTGCCTAATATAATAAGCCATATTTTTATGTTAATATATTTAATACCTTAAATTATCAAGACTTCCTTAAGGTATCTTTTCTCTTGTTTCCAAATTATTAGAAATATCATGTTGGGCCTGTATACAAACTTACATATATTGGTCCATTTATTTCACCATTCTACAAACATACATTGAACTTTTGCTTTGTGCTAAGTACTGTCCTTGTCAGTGGCCATATAACAAAGAATAAGACACAGGTCTTGCCCTCAGAGAGTTTATTGTCTGCTAATTTCACGAATCATTTCTGTTTATTAGCCATGATATATAAAAAAATTTTAAGCTTCTTTCACTGATTCCTATGTTTACTCCCAACATTTCTACATACTTAATGCTATTTCATATCACATATATTAGAGAAATCAATATTGTTGAAAATTATTTTGTAAAATTGTGTAATTTTGTACCAATCCTCAAACATCTCCTTCTGATAATCTCAACACTCTCTTTACAAAATAATTTCTTTTTACTCTTCTATCTCAAGAAGTATTCATTCAAAAAAACTGTCCCTATGATGTAGCCAGGATATTATTTACTGTACCTCCTACTTCATATCTCAAAATTAACTGGCTTGTGTCATACCCAATATCACATATAAATTCATCCTTAAAATGTATTGAAATGTTAGTCTATCCTTCAATACAAAGTCACAAAGGGATATTCTAATAGAATGCATTAGTTCCTTATCTATGTACTTATGTTATACTAAAGTAATGGCTTCAGAATTGGAGGAATTGAACTCATGGTAAATGTATCTACATAAATTCACTGAATGTAGTGACACCTGTTCTAATTAGTTTACTCCATTTGTTAAAAAATTTTTTTGCAATTAGTGAATGCTTTGAGCAAGAGTATTGGGGCAACTTTCCACACGCTTTTTAAATTTGCAAAGTGTCAACAAAATAGTTGTCTCCTCAAGTGACTGTACACCCAAACACTACAGAAAATATGAAGTTAACTCCTACCCACTGTATACGCAAAATTGGAGGGAACATAGCACAATCCCTGGGAAATGTCCTTTTAATTACTAACGAATAATTCATTGTGATTTCCACTCTCATCTGATGACAAATCAGAGGTTAGTTTTATTTAAATGCTATAACAAGGGATATGGAAGTCATATAGTCCAGACGGAATCATTTTTAATTGAATTTTAATCATTTTTAATTGAATCATTTTTGATTGGCTTGTTTAGAGTTTGTGTACATGTTAACTTCTGTTCTTAAAACCAACACTCTTGAACTCTAACCATGAGAACACAGCACATTTCACATGGCTGTACAATCAAAACAGCTCATTGGAATTCTAATGAAATGTGTTCTTCTGTATTTTACAAAAGTCATTTTCAACAACTTAAAATGACACGTTATTGCAAATTTGATGGCGGCAGGGGACAATGGCCATTTTAGGCTTTAAATTCTATGTCTCCACTGGTATGAGTCCTGGGTGACCAATGACACACAAAAGCAGTGGTGTGTGCGTTAGGGACCAGTCTCATCTACCACCACCCTTTAAAATATGTTTGTTTTGAAATATAAGAAGTATTAAAGCTTTGAACTGTAGTGATCCAGATGCAGGGCTCAGAAAAGAGGTTTAAAGTGAAGAAAATTTCAACATCCTAGTTTTAGTTTTAGCAAAAAATTCTTAGGATTCTTTGCAATGTTAAGAATCCTAAAAATTCTGAGATGTATTTTACTTTTACTAAGCTAATACAAGGGTTTAGAAGCCTCAATAATGTTTTGTAAGTTCTAATTTATATATATACATATATATGTGTGTATATATACACACACACACACACATATATTCCTATATATAAAACGAACTGACCATATGTGATTGGGTAACTATTTCTTAAGTCAATAAGTGATAATTGCAGTAAAATATGGAAGGCTTTAAGAGGTCAAGAGTTCATATTTAAACAATCTTGTCTAAGCCTTTGGAAAGCAGATAAAACAATTATGTTGATTAGAACTCAATTTTATGGTATCACTAACACAAACCCAAAACTTTATGGTACACCTTTAAAATTATTTTTAAGGGACTTCCCTGGTGGCGCAGTGGTTAAGAATCCGCCTGCCAATGCAGGGGGCACGGGTTCGAGCCCTGGTCCAGGAAGATCCCACATGCTGCAGAGCATCTAAGCCCGTGCGCCACAACTACTGAGTCCGGTGCCACAACTACTGCAGCCCTCGTGCCTAGAGTCTGTGCTCCGCAACGAGAAGCCACCGCAATGAGAAGCCCGCGCACCGCAAGGAAGAGTAGCCCCCGCTCGCCGCAACTAGAGAAAGCCCGCAAGCAGCAGCAAAGACCCAATACAGCCAAAAATAAATAAATAAATAAATAAAGTGCCTCTTGGTCAACAAATGGGAGGTATTAATAATATTATGAATAATAAAGACCGCTTTGGTCCTTCTGGGTCTTACATTCCTATCTCCACCATAAAGCACCAGTGGAATCTAATGGCCTTCCTGGTGTTATTATAAAAAAAAAATTATTTTTAAACTTTCTTCACAATGCATGTTTCAAAACACAACTTAAAAAAAAAAACACAACTTAAATTTATAAAAAATATAATTCCTCTAAGACATAAACGTAAACAAAGAACTGAACTCACCTGAACAGAAGCAGCTTCATCCCTACATTCATGAAAATCTCTGGATGTTAAAAAGGAATCCTTTTTCTCACAGCTCTCCTGGCTGATGAGCGTGTCCGCGTAGTTGGGCTGCGGGAAGATCACGTGACTCCCCCGCGAATCAGAGGTAAGGGAGACCTCGTGGGAATAGGTCTTCAAGAAAGCCTGTACTCCCTCCATGCCCACAAAGCCTGAGGCTGGCAGGCCTGCCAACCCGACGCCCGAAGCCTGGAGAAGACTCGACTTGTGCCACCGCCACAGTCTGAGAGCCAGCAGCGCAATGACAAAGGCGAGGAAGATGCAGGAAACAACGGCCACTGCCACCACCAAGTATAGTGTGAGGTCTGAATCATCAGAGTTGGTGGCGGTCCTGATGCTACCCAGGTCGGCAAGGACTTCTGGGATGCTGCTGGCCACTGCCACGGTGAGTGTGACGGTGGCAGAGAGAGGGGGCTGCCCGTGGTCCTGGACCACCACCACCAGGCTCTGCTTAAGCGCGTCTCTGTCCAGCAGGGCCCTCGCTGTGCGCACCTCGCCTGTGTGCAGCCCCACCGTGAAGAGTCCTGGCTCGCTAGCCTTGAGCAGGCGGTAGGACAGCCAGGCGTTCTGGCCCAAGTCTCTGTCCACTGCCACCACCTTGGTCACCAAGTATCCGGGCTCTGCAGAGCGGGGTGCCAGCTCCACGCCCATAGAGCCATCGGTGGGAAGCATGGGGTACAGGATCTCTGGCACATTGTCGTTCTGGTCCAGGATGAACAGGCTCAGTGACACATTGCTGCTGAGTGGAGGGTCCCCACTGTCACTGGCTGTCACCAGTAGCTGCAAGTCTTGGATCTGCTCATAGTCAAAGGAGCACAGCGCATATAGGACGCCAGTGTCAGAGTTGATGGAGACATAAGACGAGAGAGGTACCGCCATGATGGTGTCGTTGGTCAGAGAGTAAGTGACCTGGGCATTGTTGCCACTGTCAGGGTCATGGGCAGTCACAGAGAAGATGGAGGCACCTCTGGGGTTGTTCTCAGGGATATAGGCTGAGTAGGAGGCATGAGGGAAAATGGGTGGGTTGTCGTTGGTGTCTGCCACGTGCAGGGCAATATGAATTTCAGTAGATAGAGGTGGGGTTCCTAGATCTGAGGCCATCACTGTTATATTATACATAGAGATCTTTTCTCGGTCCAAATATTCCCATATCACCAATCTATAATAATTATCTATTGATTTTTCTAATTGAAAAGGTAAGTTGTCATGTGTGTAACAGACAACTTGACCATTCTTCCCAGAGTCTCGGTCATGCACATTCAAGAAGGCAATTACTGTCCCAGGAAGAGTATTTTCCAAGACTGGGCTAAACAAAGATGTAATGGTCACTTCGGGTCTATTATCATTGACATCTTCCACTGAAATGAGCACTTTGGTCCGTCCCAGAAGTGCCCCCACATCTTCAGCCTGTATTTCCATGTCATAAAATGCACATTCTTCATAATCTAAACTCTTTGCTGTTGATATTTCGCCAGTATTTCCATTAAGCTGGAATAACGGAGATTGTTTTTCACTAATTTTCCAGAATTTATAAGCCACTTCTCCATTGGTTCCCTCATCCGGGTCGCTAGCGCTTACAGTAAGCAGCCGGGTGCCCGGGGGCACGTTCTCTGGGACTTTCACTCGGTAAACCGGTTGAACAAAAACCGGGGCATTGTCGTTTGTATCCAACACTGTCACTCGGATGTGCACTGTGCTGGAGCGACGCGGTTCGCCGCCATCGGAGGCGACGAGGACCAGATGGTGAGCAGCGTCCTCCTCGCGGTCCAGGGCGCGCTCCAGCACCAGCTCTGGGCTTATAGTTCCATCGTCCCCAGTTTGCACGTCCAGGGAGAAGTGGTGATTGGGGCTGAGCTGATAGCTCTGCAGGGAATTCAAGCCCACATCGGGGTCAACAGCCTCTGGGAGTGGATAACGTGTTCCGGGCAAAGCAATTTCGTTAATTTTTACTTCCAGATTTTCGACCTGGAATTTCGGGTTATTATCGTTGATATCAGTGATTTCTATTTCTATTCCCCAAAGTTTCCCTTTATCCTCAACCAGGATGTTAATATTTACAAGACACCGCGCGCTCTGAGCGCAGAGCTCCTCCCGGTCTATCCTGCCCGCGGTGACTAAGCTGCCGCTTCGCGGGTTCAAAGCAAAGAGCTGCGTCCTACCTCTGGAGACGATGTGGACTCCGTGCTGCGCCAGCTCTTGTGACTCCAGCCCCAGGTCCTTGGAGATGTTCCCCACGAAGGATCCTTTGTCGCTCTCTTCAGGCACGGAGTAGCGGATCTGTCCTCTCCCGATCTCCCCCAGCGTGCCCAGGAGCGCGCACAGCAGTACCAGCTCGCCGCGTCCTCGGTAATTCTTTGGAGTGGCCATTATTCTTTCACTAAGGAATCCACTCAGAATCTTCACTGGGCATATATGTCTTCTTTACCTTGTTGCTGCAGCTTTGCAGATCATCTTATGGAAAGCTGGAGTTTCCCAAATTTAGGGGCGGAATTTTGCTGCAGTCCTGCAGTTGGTTTGTGAGATCTGCGGGTCTTTGTGAGGTGGGAGCCCAGAGTATCCGGATGGTTTTTGGTTACATTTATCTCCAAGTAGGTGAACAGCGGCGCTTAGAGTCCTAGGCAGTTACTGCACTCACTTAGATTTGTAATATTGCGTGCTACATTACTTAGGGAAAAATTACTACTTGCTTTTTATAGTTTGGAATAATTTATCTCTGAATTCATATTTTAAAAGTAATTGCCAAGAAGTGTGGGATGAAGTAGGGTTAAAGTCTTACAAAATATTATTAAATGATCAGATTTTGGGGTTAGTGTCATATTAAATTACTCAAATTTCTGGAATATATTTACTCTTTTAAAAATAAAATTTTATTTCTTATTATGCTCTAAGATTTATTGTTAATATCTTCAATATCTATTATCAAATAAGAATTACAGTTATCACTGGAAATTAATTCATTTTTAGACTAAAATACACCTATTGGAGATGACTGACCCAGAAGTTGTTTTATTTGGTTTAAACAAATTAATATTTATAGTAAGCTTTCTGTAGAGTTGTTGCCTTTTAATATTCTTTTTAAAATGGCATTTTAATTACACATTAATAATGTTTTCAAATTAATATTGTGATGTTTTACCAGGATATGTGCTTTTACTTTCAAGTTTTATCAGAGATTATTTAAATTTTATATATTTTCTATTTGAATAGAAAATACTTGAAAGATACAGATGAATATACAATGAAAAGCAAATTTCCATCCTATTCTTCTGCCAATGAGAGATGATTACATTTTAAAGCTGACTTAGTTAACTTTTAAAGGTATACATATAATCTAAAGGTAACTTTACCTTAACTAGAACTTTGATCAAAAGAACCACAAAATTATCACTAAGGAGTCAAAAAGTGCCAGTGCAAGAATAAATGTCTCTTTTCTTCAGCAGTTTGTACAGTGGCCATTAACTGAAGCAGTTGCTAAGGGAAATCTAGCAAAGGCCCGATACAATGTATTATCATCTTGTGTATGTACTTGTATGCACATGAGACTGTCAGTCTTGTCTAAAATTTGAAGAATTCAACATGCTATTTTTCTCCTAGAGATAGTAGAATGACTAGAAGACCTCTAGCTATATTAGTTTAGGGCTGCAAAAAAGAAGACATTTTAAAAATTACATAGAAGTGTGTGTGAGAGGAATAATAGAAGCCAAAACATTGTGTTTTCTTTGATAGAGGAAGCCTATAGAATGAGCATCAATACAGATTAATCCTGAAAAACCTATACTGCAAGTAAGGAGAACATGCTTTTATCTTCTGGTGAACATAGTGAATCTACTGATAAATAAAATGATTTTACACACACACACACACACACACACACACAGTACAATGAATACAATTACAGTAGGCCCATCTACATAAAAATACAGGTTAAGAGACGGTATTCTAGGAGTTTTTGAAACAAAAGAGAAGTAAATATAGAAAACAAAATATCAGATTAGTATGGAAACCATAATAGTTAAATCAATTAAGAAAAATACCTAATTTTAGCTTATATTTTTTCTTTAAAGATTTATTTATATGACTGCCTACTTTTACATTTACAGTATGTCCAAGCTGAAAAAAAACACCATATATTAAGCTGTGGAAGAAAAATTTAGGGAAAAATCTCAGTAGCTTTACAGGAGACCCTATAACATTGCCTAATGTTTCCCTTGTAGATAAAACCACAACTTCACTGCTTTGTAAATCTGAGCCTGGTAAGACACCACTAAAGGACACATAATTGCTCCGAATTCAACCTCCCTGGAAGAATGGTATGACAGCTTTTTGACTGGCTACTACACTCTTAAGACAATGTTTGGATCGAAAAATTGTATCTAGGCATACATTGGTAATATTTTGAGTTTGGTTCCAGACCACTACAATAAAGGGAATAGCACAGTAAAGCGGGTCACAGAAATTTTTTGGTTTCCCAGTGCATATAAAAGTTATGTTTTAAGTGTGCAATAGCATTATATCTAAAAAAAATGTACATTCCTTAATTTAAAATACTTTATTGCTAAAAAATGCTAACCATCATTGGAGCCTTCAGTGAGCCGAACATAATCTTTTTGCAATAGTCATATCAAAGATCACTGATGGGCTTCCCTGGTGGCGCAGTGGTTGAGAATCTGCCTGCCAATGCAGGGGACACGGGTTCAAGCCCTGGTCTGGGAAGATCCCACATGCCGCGGAGCAACTAGGCCCGTGAGCCACAACTACTGAACCTGCGCGTCTGGAGCCTGTGCTCCACAACAAGAGAGGCCCGCGCATCGCGATGAAGAGTGGCCCCGCCCCCCCAAAAAAAGAGTGGACCCCGCTTGCCGCAACTAGAGAAAGCCCTCACACAGAAACGAAGACCCAACACAGCCAAAAATAAATAACAAATAAATTTTAAAAATAGATCACTGATTATAGATCGCCATGACAACTATAATGAAAAAGTTTGAAATATTTTAAGATTTAAAATATTGTGACACAAATTGTGACACAAAGACATGAAGTAAGCAAATGCTGTTGGACAAATGGTGTCAATAGAGTTGCTTGACCCAGGCTTGCCACAAACCTTCAACGTGCAAAACAACAACAACAACCAAAAAACAAAGACTCAGTATCTGTGAAGCGCAATAAAGCAAAACGAAATAAAACAGAGATACGCCTGTATTTTCTTGTGAATATGGAGAACTGTCTAGACCATAAGAAGCAGGTTATACTTACAGGAAACTCACCTGATGGGAGGTTGACTCACTGGAATTACAAAGTGGAAATAAGGCCCCAGATGAATCACCACAAAGTATGTCTTGTCCTGAACTCAACTGCTCATTACATTTTAGAAAATTAAACTCTGTCTTTCCAGTATGGGCAACGCACAGATTGTAGGAATAAGGTAAGGTTCCTTCACTGTAGTTGGGGGGAACCACGGGTCCAGACTTGACACAGACACCAGGCTGAAAGCAGCCCCAGGCAGTGGGGCTGGAGGAGCGTCGAAGGTGCAGGGCGACCGCCAGAATCACTGCCAGGAGGAAGAGCACCGAGATCAAGGCCAAGGCCACCACCAGGTAAAACTGCAGCTCAGCCTGGGGGTCAGTGGGCTCAGAGTGGTCACTGAGGTCCGGCAGCGCCTCCTGCAGGCTGTCCGCGAAAACCAGGAGCAGCGTGGCGGTGGCCGAGAGGGACGGCTGTCCCCCATCGCGCACAGCAACCAGCAGGCGCTGGCGGGCCGCGTCCCTGTCGCCCAAGGCCCGCGCCGTGCGCACCTCGCCCGTGCGCAGCCCCACGCTGAAGAGTCCGGGCTCGCTGGCCTGCAGCACGTGGTAGGACAGCCAGGCGTTGTGTCCAGAGTCGGCGTCCACCGCCACCACCTTGGTGACCAGGTAGCCGGGCTGCGCGGCGCGCGGCACCGTGTCGAAGAGCGCCGAGCCGTCGGGCCCCAGCGCCGGGTACAGCACCCTGGGCGCGTTGTCGTTGCGGTCGCCCACCAGCACGCGCAGGCTCACGTTGGCGCTGAGCGCGGGCGAGCCGTGGTCGCGGGCCTGCAGCGTCAGCTCGAAGGCGCGCAGCTGCTCGTGGTCGAAGGCGCGCTGCGCGAACACCACGCCGCTCTGTGAGCTCACGGACACGTAGGACGACAGCGCGCGCGGCTCCAGGTCGCTGGCCACGATGGAGTAGGAGACGTGGCCGTTGGGTCCCAGGTCAGGATCCAGCGCACGGACTTGAGTGATGGAGGTGCCAGGAGGGTTGTTCTCTGCTACGTGGACCACGTAGGAAGCCCGTTCGAAAACTGGCATGTTGTCGTTTACATCACCGATGTGCAGGGTGATGCTTGAGCTGGAGGAGAAGGGCGGCTTGCCTCTGTCAGTGGCTGTGATGGTGATGTTATACTCAGGGGTCTGCTCGCGGTCTAGAACTCCATCTGTCACTAATTTATACGTGTTTCTTGAAGTAGTGAGTATCTTAAATGGAACATCGCCTTCTAATTTACAAATAACTTCTCCATTGTGTCCGGAATCCTTGTCACGGATTTTGAGCAAAGCAATGTGTGTTCCCAGCTTGGTGTCCTCCATAATAAGATCTGGTAGAGACTGGAATATCACTTCTGGGACATTGTCATTTATGTCTAGGACTTCTATCTCCACGGTACACTGGGCAATCATTCCTCCACCATCCTTTGCTTCCAAAACTATGGAATATTCTTTGACTTCCTCAAAATCTAACGCATTTAGAATAGTAATTTCCCCAGTATTAGAATTCAGGTCAAACTGGGTAATCTGGCCTGCTTCAGTGAAAGAGAAGGTGATCTCGGCATTGACACCCTCATCTTGGTCGGTGGCCATCACTCGAAGCACAGTGGTGCCTGGGAGCACGTTTTCTGGAAGCTCCACCCTGTATAGTTCTTGGCTGAATACTGGAGGGTTATCGTTGGCATCAGTCACTAGGACTTGTATCTGTGCAGTACTGCTTAGGGGTGGATCCCCGAAATCCAAGGCCATCAAGGTCAAGTGGTAGGATATCTGCTCTTCCCTGTCTAAAGGTGTCTTCAGTACCAGCTCAGGGTATTTACAGCCATCTAATTTCTCTTTAATCACAAGTGAGAAATGATCATCAGGACTGAGCTGGTAATTCTGTAGTGAGTTGGTACCAATATCTGCATCATGGGCAGATCCTAAAATAAATCGTGCCCCAGGCTTTGTGGACTCACTTATTTGTAGCTCAAAGGAATTTTGCGTGAATTTTGGTGTGTGGTCATTAACATCCTCGATCTCCACATTCACATGATAAAAGTTCAATGGATTTTCAGCAACAGCCTCAAATTCTAGAGCACAAGCTGGCTTCTTCCCGCATATCTGCTCCCGGTCTAGCCTGCTGCTAACAAGTAACTCCCCGCTCTCTGCGCTCACAGTGAAGTAAGGCTTCTCCGAACTGACCCGCAGTTTTCGAGTCGGTAACTCGTGGACACTGAGTCTCAGGTCCTTGGCGAGGTTCCCCACCACCGAGCCCTCTGGCATCTCCTCGGGAATCCTGTAGCGGATCTGCTCAGAGAGCGCCAGGCAGAACAAAGACAGCAGGAACGGAAAGAGCACTGGCCGCCTCTCAGCCCAGCCCCTCTCCCCAGCTCCGCTCCCCATCCCTCTTGCTCCCCTCAGTTTGCTCACCGGCTTGGAGACGCCGGATTACAAACAATCTCTGTGCTGCAGTTGTCCGGAGCTCCGAACAGCTTTATTCCGGCGTGGGGGGTCAGGCAGGGTTTCTTCTTCTCCAGAGGAGGAAACGGTGGAAAGGCTAGCGAGTCTGAGATGGGAAAGTGCGCTGCGTCTGCGCGAGGAGGTCGCCAGCACCAAGCTCTCCACTTTGGCCAACAGCGGCGCCCAGAGTCCGCACTAGGAAACTGCAGCCCCCGCTGCTAACGTTTAAACAGCTAAAATAATTATAACCGTGTGTCCAGCTGAAAAACCTTTTTTAGATGTCTGTATATTTAAAAACGTTTAATTTGTACTATTAGAAACGTCATTATCCCAACTTTCCAGGTTTTTAGGTAAATCAGGTAGGTTTGATATATAAACATCTATATACTGACATAATTATTCCCCGACTTTCAAATCCGCACTAGTAATAGAATGATAACTATAACACAGACTTGGCCTAAACGATCTCAGAGCATAGTAATTGTGAATACTTATTAATTATCAATATATTGGATAAGGTTTTATCTTTTTTTTCCTCGTCGCGTTTTCCCTTATTTTTCCTTACCTTTTTAGTACCTAATTCATTTCAGTTTTTCCAGAGAGCAACAGTAATGCTGAAATTGTCTTTTAAAAGGGCACAATTTATACCTACCTCTCTTCTTCCAAAATAGTTTCAGTGATTTCTTTATAGTAACATTACTTGATTTTAACTTCCAATATCTCACTTAAAGAAATGATGCAGCCTTTTAGAAAAGAGCCTATCCCTCTCCTTCCCATTGCACGATTATTTTCCTGGGTACAAAATGCAACATGAATCTTCAAAACCACCAGGGGAATAATATATTTTGCTTTGCAACACAAACTCACTAAGCATGGTCTATGTACTGAGGCACTTGTTCCCACTTCTGTACTTATCACATCCCGTAATGACAGTTGAAGGAAATAGTCCCTAGAAAGTTTATTTGCAATAGCTCACTGAAGTTAGCGATGATTTCTCCCCTTTGTTTAAAAATATTTTTAATGATCTAATAAATTTGGTTGGGGGGTTCTTTTTCAAAATACCTGATAGCCACATTTCTGCCTCATAGAGTGTCAGTAACATTATCCTCTCCCCCAAGTGATCGTACATCTGAACACTGCAGAATGTATGAAATATACTCCTACAGGACTGCACAGACCTTTATATGCAAAACACCACCTAACACAACATTATGCTAGAAAAAATGTGCTCTTACCTAATACTCAAAAGGTCCCGGTAAACAAGATTACCTTGTCATCAACTACTTCTGATACTAATCAACTGATGTATTGAGTTATACTAAAATGTTATATAACAAGTATAGAAGTAGTTAATTGCAGACTAGATTACTTCTAACTGAATTTTTCAGCAGACCCAATAAGTAAAATTCACTACTGGTCTAGGACTTGAGTGTATGAGATGGTTGTTTCATAAAGCCAGCATCCCAAATCTCCCACTTATAGAGCCCACATACACACTTTGAATGACTGCATCACTAACACAGCACATTAGAATTTGGGGTAAAAACATGCAATGGCCTATTTCACAAATGTTACTTATAACACTTGAATGGCATTTTGATGTCACATTTTATTGGTTTTGGACAATGACCTTTAGTGTGGTATCAGACTCCATGTCTGTCATTGATAAAGATCTCAGTGAAGCCTGACACACACACATTTCATTCTTTGGGCATCAATCTAACCTTCTACCAGGACCTAACTTTAACAGACAATTATGGTTTAAATAGGTCAAAAGCCACGGAAGTTTTCAAGGCCGCCAAGGGGAGTTACATGGAAGCAGAAGCAAGGCACAGAAAAAAAGTCTTCAGACTGAAAATTTTTTCAAGAGCCTTTTATAGATCTGATCTAAAGAGAGTCCTGAGAAAACGGAGGTGTACTTTCTTACGAACCTCATGCAATGAGAAAGACTTAACAATTCATTCTCATTTATAAAATACATGAAGTAAGAACACCATGTGGTACATAAGTAGAAGGTATAAAAATGCGATTATCCACTTATTCACAATCTTGTCGATATGTTTTCACTATAAATATGATGCCAAAACCTATGTCAATAAGCGTTCCATGTTAAAGAATCACCTCTGAAATAAACGATTAATCTTGCTTTACCACTTGAAAGGTTTTTTAAAAAATTCATCTTCAAATCACTTATTTCGTAAAGCAATAAAGAAATTTACACAAAATATAGTTCTTCGAAGAATATAAAGATAAATGAATGACTGAACTCACCTGAACACTTTGGGTTTTATCGTTACATTCATGAAAATCTATGGATGTTAACAAGGGATCCTTATTCTCACAGCTCTCCTGGCTGACGAGCGTGTCCACGTAGTTGGGCTGCGGGAAGATCACTTGACTCCTCCGTGAGTCCGCGGTGAGCGAGACCTCGTGTGAATAGGTCTGCAGGAAAGCCCGCACCCCGTCCACGCCCACAACATGAGAGGCAGGCACTCCCTCCAACCCGCCTCCTGAAGCCTGGAGCAATCGCGACATGTGCCAGCGCCGCAGTCTGAGGGCCAGTAGAACGACGACAAAGGCAAGAAAGACACAGGACACCACAGCCACAGCCATCACCAGGTACAGCGTGAGGCCGGAGTCGCCAGAGTCGGCGGAGTGCTCGAGACTACCCAGGTCGGCCAGCACATCTGGGATGCTGTCAGCCACAGCCACCGTGAGTGTGACAGTGGCAGAGAGAGGGGGCTGCCCGTGGTCCTGGACTGCCACCACCAGGCTCTGCTTAAGCGCGTCTCTGTCCAGCAGGGCCCGCGCTGTGCGCACCTCGCCCGTGTGCAGCCCCACCGCGAAGAGTCCCGGCTCGCTGGCCTTGAGCAGGCGGTAGGACAGCCAGGCGTTCTGGCCTGAGTCTCTGTCCACAGCCACCACCTTGGTCACCAGGTATCCGGGCTCTGCAGAGCGAGGTGCCAGCTCCACACCGGTGGAACCGTCGGTGGGGAGGGCAGGGTACAGAATCTCAGGTGTGTTGTCATTCTGGTCCAGCACGAATATGCTCAGAGACACATTGCTGCTGAGTGGTGGGTCCCCGCTGTCACTTGCAGTCACTCTCAATTGCAGGTCATGAAACTGCTCATAGTCGAAGGAGTGCAATGCATATAGGACACCAGTATTGGAGTTGATGGAAACATAGGAGGATACAGATGGCCCCTGCAGAGTATCTTCAGATACGGAGTATGTGACACGGGCGTTTTCATTGCTGTCAGGGTCATGTGCAGTCACAGAGAAGATGGAGGTGCCTCTGGGGTTGTTCTCAGGCACAAAGATGGAGTAGGAGGAGTGGGGGAAGGCAGGTGGGTTGTCGTTGGTGTCTGCCACATTCATGGAGATGTGAGTTTCTGTGGACAAGGGTGGGCTTCCACCATCTGTGGCTTTCAGTGTGATGTTATATACAGAGAATTTTTCCCGGTCTAGGTTTTTTGCTGTCACCAATCTATAATAATTGTCTATTGATCTTTCTAATTTAAAAGGCAGATTTTCTGAAATAGTGCAGGTCACCTGGCCATTTTTCCCAGAATCTCGGTCTTGAAGGTAGAAAAGAGCAATTACTGTTCCAGGAGGAGTGTCTTCAGGGACTGAGCTGCTTACAGATGTTACAGTCATTTCCGGGGCATTGTCATTCACATCTAAAATTGTGATCAGTACTTTAGCCCTTGTCATTCTACCAGGACCATCCTGAGCTTGAACTTCCATTTCATAGTAGCCAGAATCTTCATAATCTAGGCCATCTAAAGTTGATAATTCTCCTGTGTGGGAGTTCAGCTGGAATATCTGTAGAATTTTTGGAGTTATTTTCCTAAAAGAGTATGTCACTTCCCCATTGACTCCCTCATCCAGGTCGATAGCATTTACAGTGAGTAGTCTTGTGCCCACTGGCACGTTCTCAGGGACAGTTACTTGGTACTGGGGCAAAGAGAAGACTGGCGCATGATCATTCACGTCCACCACTGTTACTTGGACGCGGGCGGTTCCGGATTGGGGTGGATCACCGCCGTCAGAGGCTGTGAGGAGGAGGTGGTGAGCTGTCACTTCCTCCCGGTCCAGCACCCGCTCCAGCACTAATTCTGGATATTTAGTTCCATCCTCTCCAGTTTGCACAACCAGGGAGAAGTAGCGATTGGGGTTGAGATTGTAGCTCTGGAGAGAGTTCGTGCCCACATCCGGATCCCTAGCCTCATTTAAAGGAAATCGCACCCCAGGAGCTGTATTCTCCATTATTTTCACATTCATTTCTTCCGTCAGGAATTTAGGAGCGTTGTCATTAACATCCATTATTTCCACTTCTATAGGGTAAAGATTCATTTTATCTTCCATCAGGATGTTAAAGTTCACCAGACACCGCACGCTCTGCGCGCAGAGCTCCTCCCGGTCTATCCTGCCTGCGGTGACTAAGCTGCCGCCTCGCGGATTCAGAGCAAAGAGCTGCGTCCTACCTCTGGAGACGATGCGGACTCCGCGCTCCTCCAGTTCCCAGGGCTCCAACCCCAGATCCTTGGCGATATTACCCACAAAAGACCCTGTGTCTGTCTCCTCCGGAATGGAGTAGAGAATATGTCCTGCCGAAACTTCCCTCTGGGTCCCCAGGAGGATGGAGAGCAGGATGAATCCTCTGTAGTCCCCGCCCCTCTCCCGAGTCGCCATTCTTGTCCTGCTGATGTTTAGACACTGGCCTATCTCCTGTTGTGTTTCTGGATGCCAGTATGTCTGCGTGGAGCCCTCTGTATTCGGAAAAGGAGCCCAGAATCCAGTGGTATAGAGGCCTGAGTTTAGTGCAGCTTGGAAGAGAGTTTGTCTCAGTCTGGCGTTTCTTTGTGCTGTAAAAGCTCAGTGGTTCTGGCAGATCTTTTGAACCATTTTTCCCCTGGCTGGTGAACAGCGGCGCTCAGAGTCCTTACTAAGTTACTGCACCATATTGAAGCAAAATAACTGATTTTTCAGAAAGTTGTTTCATCCTTCAAAATTCTCCCATTTATATTTCTTCAATTCATACATCTCTGATATCATTTAAAATTAAATTTTAAGAAACTGTGAATTAATGCAACAATGTTCATGGATGGATGTTTATTAATCCCAGATTGTTTTTAATTCTCTGTTCTGCATTGCAATTTTGAAATGATTCTTAGACATTGCCTCACACCTTATTGCACATAGATAAAAATCAGTCATTGCAGATAAAACAAGTATGATTTATTTTTAAAAGATGTGTATACATAAGAAAGATGTTATGTAGAAAATGTTTATATCAGCATATATTTTTAAGTTAATTCAATAATATTGAACATATACTATGTTCTAGACACCACCATGGAAGGCAGAGAGTCCATTTTTTCTTTAACATATAGAGAGATAATTTAATAACATTTTTCATTGAGTGGAATCTTAGAGACTGTTTAGTCCAATACCTTCACTTGAATGATTTTAAAAATGAGAGGGAATTGTTTTATCCTTGACTATATAATGGTAGAACCAATGTAGGAATACAAATACCCTCATTCCGAGTCTCCTAAGAAGAAAAAAAGGGAATCATTGTTGGCCTTGGCTGATGCTTTATGCTCAAGAAATGCCATTAGAGATGAGGTGACAAGCCAAGCAGCTACAATCAGCTATAGAAGCAACTCATTTTGTACAGAAGGCAGAAATTTGCAGATTCTACTGGCTGTGGATTCATAAGGAAATGAGTGTTGGCTTCACTGTTTCTTTTCATTATGCAAGTTAAATAATCACCCTACCCTATAGTTGAGAAAAGATGGGTCTCTAAACAGCCTTTGAGGATAGATGCAGGACTGTCCTGAGAGGCTCCTTAGAGGTACTCACTGCTCCACTGATGTTAATGAAGTAAAACTCAATTGTTGATGGATCTGAGGTTACTCTCAGCTGGCAGAAATAAAACAAATTCCTTCCACATAGTTGCAGAAGAGAGTGACCTGTTCTGAAATGAAGACCTGGCAAGAAATAACTTTGCTTTGTAAATTATTTTAAGCTCTGGGGAGTAGATAGTAGCACCAGAAGGGAGAACTAGAAGTGACACTGTAAAAGCTTAGCTCAGTTGGTGAGAAGTTCCTAACTAAGTAATCTATTTCTGCTCTCTGATGGCATTACTTCAAAATACAGAAAATACTTTGAATGAAATGCCATTTCAATCTATCAAAATAATTCATATCATATCTGCTTTCACCAAGTAGATAAAAGAACTTTTTTTGTTGTTCAAAGGAACCAATATGAGTATTGTAGATTAATTACATAACCAGGAGTTTAAAACTATTAGTTTAGTAGCAATCTTGAATTTCTTGTTGATGTAAGCAAAGTATATGGTCATTAAAGATCATGAGTACTTGCAGATATTTTCAAACAAAACTTTCATGTCCATATATTATGGCTCCCAATGTCATAATTTTTTTTCTTCCTGATACTTCAAAATTCATAGCGTCATCTCACATTTGTCTCTTATTCTGTTTTTAAAAAGTCTTGATTAACAATACTTCTGGGTACCTTCTTTGGAGCTAAATAAATAAGATTTAGATAAAGGACACAATCAAGTTTTTAAAGTTACTCTACAACATAAAATTAAATATTAAAAATTTCTACTCGACCACCAAGATGTTTAAATATAACTACTGTATAAAATTGAAATAATGTTGTATTTTTAAAGGGCGTATGTTATTATTGATTGAGTTATTGGGAAGAATCTTGACCTTCATTTGTTTACTTACATTAAAAAATTCTATGAAAAGTCTATCCGTCTTCCCAGACAGTGAGTTATTTACTTTCTCTCCTTTCTTTATGGGACATTTTTTCTCCTGAAGAACCATTTGTTTGGAGTTCTGTTTAGGTTTTCATTCCCAGGCAAAGATGTAGGTTACTTCCAATGATTCTCTCTGAGATTTTACTTCTTCCCCTTTGACGTCCATTCCAAACACTTGATCAGAATGGGTGGTTTTCACAAGTGATAAAATAGCCCAATAATTTGGTAGATTTTTTTCCTGGCGCTTCCAAGTCACTATATGCTCAAAATCTCAGATTGCCTATCTTTTAAATAATGATCTATAACATGTAAGTCAAAGAGCCTCAGTCACAACTTAGCAAAGTCCATGATTGCCAGGATTTAACACTTGTTCAATCCACATGAATGAATAACTATTGTGAGAGTAGAATCTAAGAGTTTTTCTGTCAGTGAAATATTTTATTTGTTTAAATGAAATGCTCATGGGTAATTCAGATAAGAGAATAAAGTAAACTACCTAGTATCCCAGTTACTCAGCAGATAAGGAAATAAAATAAACCAGTCTACCAACCATGAAACAGTTAGTGAGTTTTGTTTTTAACAATGGAGGTACAAGATTAGTTTAAATCATCCAGAATTGGTAATATACTAAAATAACATTTACACTCTCACAGTGTATGAAACAAATCTTAATATTTGTATAAAAGACCATCTGATTCCCATGACCAATATCCAAGATTCAAGTTCTTTAAAACCTGAATTCTATTAAATTGTGATTAAACCATTAAAGAATTATATCACAAATGTCCAAACAAATTATATTTGAAATGTGTATGACTGGAATCTCTTGGTTAGTCATATACACTTGGAATCTTGAAATAAATAATTCTACAATAATTGCTGAAAGTAAATGTCGATTTAGAAAAACATGCATTAATTATCCTTTAGCAGCTAACTTAAAGATATCAACTCAGTACTATCTTTCTTTACAAAACTGACAATTTCAGATTACAAAGGAAGTTCTCACTCATTTTCAAGATATATTCTGAATTGTCTACTTTACATGTGCATACCAAATTTAGATGCACAAGTGGCAAAGCCATTGTGTTATCAAATATTAGAATCCTAAGCTCAGGATTGGAAAATACCTTGGCTATCATGAAGTTCAACAACTCACCAAATTATATCAATATTATCTCCTGTATGCCATTAATCCCAGGACAATCAATGTCCTTTGGAAAAGCACCAATAATAGAACCTCCTACTTCCTAGGAAATCCATTTTGTTAGAACAACTTAACTGAAAACTTTGCTATTTTCTACTCACCAAGCCATAGTTTCATTCACACCTTTGGGCCATGATGATTTAGATTAATCATTCTTTTAAATGACAACCCTTCTTTCCTTAAATATTTGAATAGGGTTCCTACATAACAAAAGCTTTATTTTATCTGGGTTAAATATGCTAAATCATTTAAATTCTTATTTGAATACTATTAATCCTTCATTCTCCCATTCACTAGTCCTCTATTTTTAGAGCTATATCTTGTAAGTGGACACTAATTACCACATTTAAAAATTCATTTTCATTTTTAAATACTATCAAACACACAGATTGAAAAAAACACTGTAGTAGGCATACAGCATCAGGTGCTTATATTTATTTGTTAACAACCCAAAATTATAATAACGGTGATGTAAACAAATACTTGTTCACTATACTACTTTATACTTCGAAAAAATTTTTAATAAAATCATTTTATTTTCCCAGAGTTTGTGTGAGGTAGATAAGACAAGTCTTTTTAACCTAAACTTTAATTTGAAGACTACAGATATTGCGACTGTCCTGAAAAGAATAACAGATAGTTCCAGGAATATCATTCATGTCTTCTAACATCTTCTAATATTATTCATGTTTCCTGGTACACACATCAATTATTCTTATCTTTTATAAAAATAATTTTTGATTCCTAAGTAGTAAAGAGGGAAAATATTTCATAAATTCCATCACTTTAGAAAACACTTGCTATTAGTTAACACTGGGAGAAAAAATGATCTTGATCTTTTTAAATAGAGGCTGTGATTCAGTTTTTTCCACAGTATAAAAATAAAGCATCTCAGCGCTTCCCTGGTGGCACAGTGGTTGAGAATCTGCCTGCTAACGCAGGGGACACGGGTTCGAGCCCTGGTCTGGGAGGATCCCACATGCCGCGGAGCAACTGGCCCGTGAGCCACAACTACTGAGCCTGTGCATCTGGAGCCTGTGCTCCGCAACAAGAGAGGCCACAATAGTGAGAGGCCCGCGCACCGTGATGAAGAGTGGCCCCCGCTTGCCGCAACTACAGAAAGCCCTCGCACAGAAACGAAGACCCAACACAGCCAAAAATAAATAAATAAGTAAAATGTATTTAAAAAATACCTTAACTAAAATTTTTTAAAAAAAGAACTTCAGATATGCCACATAATAGAAAAAAAAGAAAGAAAACAACTAAGAAGTGAGATGTAAGCAACCCAAGGCACAAAGAGCTTGTCAAGAGGAGAGGAGTAAAGGAAATTCAGGGCATACGTTATTACGATTTTTTTGGTGAGATTCGAGAAAACTAAGATTTAATAGACCTCTACTGATATAAAAGAAAAACCTTCTCAAAACTATATGATTCACTGCAAAAGACTAAGAAAACTAAGCACTGATCAAAGAGAATTTTAGTTTTTCCTGTTCGAATAAGAACAATAAAAGCAATAACCTCACCTGAACAAGGGAGTCTTGCTCTTTACAAAAATCTTCCTGAATCAAAAGAGGCTCGCTTTTCTCACAGCTCTCCTGGCTGATGAGCGTGTCCGCGTAGTTGGGCTGAGGGAAGATCACGTGACTCCCCCGCGAGTCCGCGGTGAGCCAGGCCTCGTGGGAATAGGTCTGCAGGAAAGCCCGCACCCCGTCCACGCCCACAAAGTGAGAGGCTGGTACGCCTGCCAGTCCGCCTCCAGAAGCCCGGAGCACACGCGACGTGTGCCAGCGCCTCAGCCTGAGCGCCAGCAGCACAATGACAAAGGCGAGGAAGACACAGGAAACCACGGCCACCGCCACCACCAGATACAACGTGAGGCCTGAAGCATCAGAGGCGTGCGGGACCTCCAAGCTGCCCAGATCAGCCAGGACATCTGGGATGCTATCAGCCACAGCTATGGTGAGCGTGACGGTGGCAGAGAGAGGGGGCTGCCCGTGGTCCTGGACTGCCACCACCAGGCTCTGCTTGAGCGTGTCTCTGTCCAGCAGGGCCCGCGCTGTGCGCACCTCGCCCGTGTGCAGCCCCACCACGAAGAGCCCTGGCTCGCTGGCCTTGAGCAGGCGGTAGGACAGCCAGGCATTCTGGCCTGAGTCTCGGTCCACTGCCACCACCTTGGTCACCAGGTATCCGGGCTCTGCAGAGCGGGGTGCCAGCTCCACACCAGTAGAACCGTCGGTGGGGAGGGCAGGGTACAGAATCTCAGGTGTGTTGTCATTCTGGTCCAGCACGAATATGCTCAGAGACACGTTGCTGCTGAGCGGTGGGTCCCCACTGTCACTTGCAATCACTCTCAATTGCAGGTCACGGAACTGTTCATAGTCAAAAGAGTGCAATGCATATAGTACGCCAGTGTCGGAGTTGATGGAGATATAGGAGGATAGAGGTACCCCCTGGATGGTGTCTTCAGCTAGGGAGTAGGTGACCTGGGCATTCTCATGGCTGTCAGGGTCGTTTGCAGTCACTGAGAAGATGGAGGCACCTCTGGGGTTGTTCTCAGGAATGTAGACAGAGTAGGAGGTGTGGGGAAAGGCAGGCGGGTTGTCGTTGATGTCTGCCACATTTAGGGAGATGAGCATTTCTGTAGACAGAGATGGCATTCCTTTGTCTGTGGCTGTCACAGTGATGTTGTACAAAGACACCTGTTCTCGATCTAGAACTGTATTGGTCACTAATCGATAATAATTGTCTACTGATTTTTCCAGTTCAAACGGCAGACTTCTTGAGATAGAACATGTTACCAGGCCATTCAGTCCAGAGTCTCGATCATATACTTGAAAAAGAACAATCACTGTGCCTGGCAGTGTACTTTCAGCAACTGACCTGCTTCCAGATGTAACTACCACTTCTGGTACATTGTCATTCACATCCAAGATAGATATTAAGACTTTGGCTCTGTCTTGAAGACCTGGCTGATCCCGGGCTTCAACATCCAGCTCATAAAAGCTGGAGTCTTCATAGTCTAGATTTGCAGAAGTTGATATTTCTCCAGTCAAAACATTCAAGCAGAAAGTCTTTGAGATCTTTTCTGTTATCCTCACGAAAGAATACGTTACTTCCGCGTGGGCTCCTTCATCCTGGTCCCTGGCAGTTACCGACAACACTGGCGTACCTACCGGCAGATTTTCAGGAACACTCACACGGTACACAGACTGAGTAAACACTGGAGCGTTGTCATTTGCATCTAGGACAGTAACCAGAATTCGAGCCACACCTGAGCGGACAGGGTCACCGCCATCCATGGCAGTAAGGACCAGGCGGTGAATGGCCTCTCTCTCCCGGTCCAGGGCGCGCTCCAGCACAAGCTCCGGGTACTTGGGCCCATCGGCTTCGCTTGGCACGTCCACTGAGAAGTGACTATTCCCGCTGAGCTTGAGGCCCTGGAGAGAGTTCACTCCCACATCCGGGTCATAGACCTCCATTAGCGGAAACCGAGAGGATAAGGCTGCATTTTCGATAATTTTCACTTCCAATTCTTCCCTTACGAATCGGGGTGCATTGTCGTTAATGTCCACTATTTCCACTTCCACGGGATAAAGATTCAATTTATCCTCAACAAGGATGTTAAAACTCACCAGACACGGCTCGCTCTGAGCGCAGAGCTCCTCCCGGTCTATCCTGCCCGCGGTGACCAAGCTGCCGCTTCGCGGGTTCAGAGCGAAAAGCTGCGTCCTACCTCTGGGGACGATGCGGACTCCGCGGTCTGCCAGCTCCCGGGGCTCCAGCCCGAGATCCTTGGCAATGTTGCCCACGAAAGAGACTTTATCCAGCTCCTCAGGAATGGAGTAATGGATCTGCCCGGCCCCGGCCTCCCACAGCGTCCCCAGGAGCATGAAGAGCAGGACCAACACGCTGTAGTGCCGGCGCCTTTGCAGAGCCGCCATTACTGGCTCGTTCTGGACTTCCCGGGGATTACGAGTAGGGTGAACAGGTTCGCATCAATTTGGGGCTTCTCAGAATTGGAGGTCAAGGTCCATAAACAAGCAGCGATCAGATGCGAAGCGTTGCGCAGCTGCAAAGCTTTGGTGTAAGATGTGCTTTGTGCTTTGAGGATATAACTCGAGTTCTCACTGCTTTCCTTACCCGGGTTGGTGAACAGCGACGCTTAGAGTCCTAACTTAATACTGCACGGTTCTGTGGAAACCATTATACACAGGATCTTATTTCTGCTAAATCTGCATAGATGACACTCAATATTTCTCTCCCCAAGAATGAAAAGCATTTGGAAGAATAAAATAGCGTATTTTGCAATTTTTTATATGTTCCCTGGAATGACACTTATTTCTGTGACACTTCTTATGGCCTTGGAGAACACAAATACGTTTACACTTTTCTATAAATCTTGAAATCCACACTCCACCATCATTTATATTTGTCTCATTTTCAATAAGGGTACCAACAACCACAAACATGTTTGGGACCAATCCACCACTAGGTCACAAGAGTTGCCATTTTTAGAAGTCATTACCTATTTTTATCAACATATAGATTAAGAACTGCCCTAATTTAGCCAATATTTGTGTATACCCTCAAGAACATGGAAAGGAAGTGAAAATATATAGGCTACAGTGAAAAAGTATTCTTATATTTATATTACATATAAAACATAGTTTAGGATTGACTACACTGAAACTATGTAAACCACTTAATTGTCTAGATTATATATAAATAAGGTCCTACAATGAGAATGTGAGATACTAGCATATTAAAATGTTTCAGGACATATTATTTTAGAATTAACAGAAATTTCAAGATCATCACTAAGCGACATTCCATGAAAGAACAACTGCAACACAGATTAGTGAACAAAGAATTTCTAACAGCCTCCCCATCCCCATTCTATGTCCAGAAAAAATCAATAAAACACCAAAAAAAAAAAAACCGCACAAAAAACAGGGCATACATAGCCTGTATACTTTTTGGCCTCTAAAATAGTGAATCGAAACCTAATTATACTTATGGGAGGAAAAGGTTTTGAAGTAACTCACCTGTTGCAAATTGACTGAATTACAAGTAATTTGGGGATTGTCATTACTGGTACTTTCAAGCCAAGAGGCTTCATTATACAGATCTTGTGGTGGAGCATTTTCAGGCTTTATATTGAGAAATTTAAACTCAGTCTTTGAAGAATGTGTGGCAGCACACAGATTGTAGGAATATGGTAAAGTCCCTTCCCCATAGTTGGGGAGAACTCCGGGTCCAGTTTTGGAGCAAAAACTGGTCTGAAAGCAACTCCAGGTGGCGGGGCTGGAGGAGCGTCGCAAACTCAGGGCAACCGCCAGAATCACTGCCAGGAGGAGGAGCACCGAGATCAAGGCCAAGGCCACCACCAGGTAAAACTGCAGCTCAGCCTGGGGGTCAGGGGGTGCGGGGCGGTCACTGAGGTCCGGCAGCGCCTCCTGCAGGCTGTCCGCGAAAACCAGGAGCAGCGTGGCGGTGGCCGAGAGGGACGGCTGTCCCCCATCGCGCACAGCAACCAGCAGGCGCTGGCGGGCCGCGTCCCTGTCGCCCAAGGCCCGCGCCGTGCGCACCTCGCCCGTGCGCAGCCCCACGCTGAAGAGTCCGGGCTCGCTGGCCTGCAGCACGTGGTAGGACAGCCAGGCGTTGTGTCCAGAGTCGGCGTCCACCGCCACCACCTTGGTGACCAGGTAGCCGGGCTGCGCGGCGCGCGGCACCGTGTCGAAGAGCGCCGAGCCGTCGGGCCCCAGCGCCGGGTACAGCACCCTGGGCGCGTTGTCGTTGCGGTCGCCCACCAGCACGCGCAGGCTCACGTTGGCGCTGAGCGCGGGCGAGCCGTGGTCGCGGGCCTGCAGCGTCAGCTCGAAGGCGCGCAGCTGCTCGTGGTCGAAGGCGCGCTGCGCGAACACCACGCCGCTCTGTGAGCTCACGGACACGTAGGACGACAGCGCGCGCGGCTCCAGGTCGCTGGCCACGATGGAGTAGGAGACGTGGCCGTTGGGCCCCAAGTCTGGGCCTGAAGCTCTAACTTGGGCGATGGAGGCGCCGGGCGGGTTGTTTTCTGCCACGTGGACCATGTAGGAGGCCTGGTGGAAAACCGGAGCATTGTCCTTGACATCAGCGACTTTCAAGGTGACACTTCTTTTAGAGGAGAGGGGCAGCTTGCCCTTGTCAGTAGCTGTGATAGTGACATTGTATTCCGGAGTCTTCTCTCGATCTAAGTCTCTATCTGTCACCAGCTTGTATGTGTTTTTTGTATCTTGAACTATTTAAAATGGGAAATTTCGTTTTAGTTGGCATAAGATTTCCCCATTAAATCCGGAATCTAGATCATGTGTTTTGATCAAGGCAACCACAGCCCCCAGCTCAGCATCTTCTTGTATATATTGAGATTCAGAATCCAGGGTTATCTTGGGAGCACTGTCATTTTCATTCAAAATATCTATTTGTAGTTTGCAATGCGCAGTGTGACGTCCACCATCCTTTGCTTCCACCCCAATTGTGTAGCTCCCTCTCTCTTCAAAGTCCAGTCCTCCACCAGTGGTGAGTTCCCCTGTTTTACTGTCCAGCTTGAACAGTTGTCTCACTGCCTTACCAATATTGATAAAAGCGTAGGTGATCTCAGCATTGATGCCCTCATCCAAGTCAGTGGCCATCACTCTTAGCACTGAGGAACCCAGGGGTAGGTTCTCTTGAACACTGACCCTGTATATGTCCTGGGTGAACACTGGGGGGTTATCATTTGCATCTGCCACAACTACCCTGATCTTCATAGTGCAGCTTCTGGCTGGCTCACCCCCATCCACAGCCGTGAGGACCAGGTGGTGGCAGGACTGCTCTTCTCTGTCCAGGGGAGCCTGCACTACCAGTTCTGGGTACCTACTGCCGTCTGGGTTCTCCTTCTGGATCAAAGAGAAATGAGGGTCAGGGTTGAGGTAGTAGTGCTGCAGGGAATTGACACCTACATCTGAATCTTGTGCAGATTCCAGGGCTAACGTGGCTCCAGTTAGGGCCAGTTCACTGATTTGCAGCTCAGTGACACTTCGGCTAAAGGTCGGTGGGTTGTCGATGACATCTTGAATCACCACGGTTATATGAAAAAAGTTCAAAGGCTTTTCAGCGCCCATTTCGAATTCCAGAACACACATCGACTTCTTGCCACAAATCTGCTCTCAGTCTATACGGTCGCTCACAAGTAGGTCTCCGTTCTCGGTGCTCACTGTGAAGAATTTCTTCTCTGCACTAACCCGCAGGTTCCGTGTATGCAAATCTCGCACGCCAAGCCCCAGATCCTTGGCGAGGTTCCCCACCAGCGAGCCCCTGGCCAGCTCCTCTGGAATAGTGTAGCAGACTTGCTCCAAAAGCGCCAGGCGGAACAAAGACAGCAGGAAGAGAAACAAAATTCGCCTCCGCCCAGCCTGGCGCTTTGACCCCAAGCGGTTTCCCATCCCGCTCTCTGCGCCTTTGCCTTTCTGATCCCGAAGAGCTGCGATCGCTAAATGATCCCAAGAATTTCTGAGCAGGAGCTACTCCTTGGACACGTCTTGGCAAGCAGATTCTAGGATAGATATTTCTGCCACAGAAAACCTCAGGGAGTGCACAGTTCGCGCGATTCCGCGGTCCGCAGGCGATTCCTTTGCGTCAGGAGGAGCTGGATACTTGGTTCGGTACTAGCCAACAGCTGCACCCCGCGCCTCGGCTGCAGAACTGCACTAGTGATTACTAAATTGGTTCCAAATACAGAGCCGGCTAGAAGACAAGTCTACTGTGTCTTCATACAGATACTCATTCGTCCCATGTTATAAGGATTTTAACATTTTTAAAATGTACTGTATCTTTGTTCTCGCTGTCATTTCTTTGAACTTGAACTTTATCCATCCAAATCAGGTGATTTTTATTCCTCAAAGCCAGAGGTATCTTGCTGAAGATGTTTATTGGCATCGTCATGCTTTTAGGTTCCACTTTCATACAGTGGCCATAATAACATCTTCCCTGCGTACCTTAGTAAAATTGAAGACCAAATAAAGTAATATGTAGAAAGTGATACAAATGAAAGTGTTGGTTGTGGCAGAAAATGTAATATGAAAATTCTTGAAATATCAGCTTGATATGTATTGTTATTTCACTCTATTTCCCTTTCTTCCAACTTATAAAAGTTATAAATCTCACAGCTTTTAGTTTCATCCTATGCATTGCTTTCTCCTGTCTTTATAATCTTCTCTCCAAAATAACTGATAGATAGCAAGGCGATTGGTTGTCCTTATGAAATAGAAGTATGGTAAAGAAGCAAGAAACTCTCTTTTCCTTAAATCATAGTCATTTAATTAAAAATAGACACTTTTCTGTGTCTATTTTTAATTAAATGACTATGATTTAAAACTATTCCACTAATTTTATTTGTCCACACTACATTACCATTGTCTTTAATTGTACTGTTTCTTCTCAAGTAGCTTAGCAATGGTGAGTTACTTGGATTTTGGGGGTGAAGTATGAGTCCTTATAATGATGTATTCTGAAGAAAGTAATCTATGTTGTACACTTTTCCTTGGTCTCCGGGTTACTATCTGATCATCTCAACTCTTTGTTATTGACACTCTTCCCTTAGCAATAAGCACTTCAGTTTCCATGTTTCTGATAGGTGTCTTAGAGTATTAATTCCATTTCCAAACTAGAAATCTTCATTCAGAAATTGTTTTTTTTAAACTACATAATATATTGTCAGTCTAAAACTTGGAAGATGTATAACAATGTAGAACTCATTTTACAGTGGAAAAGCACATTTATCCAGGATTCTAGACAGAAACACATTGGCATCTCTATACAAACATAAAAAAACACTACTGACTCAAGACTGCTCCAAAATATGACTGAGCAAGTGCCTTTTTTTTTTTAACACTGTGTGAACACCTCAATTAGTACAGGAAAGTTATCTTTTCAGAACACATATGAAGTTAAAGATTCAAATATTTAAGAGTATACTATATATAGTATATACACTCATGGTGTGTAGATCAAGCATTTTATTATGTAAAGTCTATTGAAGTTTATAGAGATATAAAAGGTATTTTTTCCCATTGCATGAAAAAGTTAACCCAGAACACATATCCAAATCTATACAGTAATCTTTTCTTTAAAAAATAATGGAAAAGTGAGTTTTCATGTAGGAGTGAATGATATCAGTATTCAGTATTTATCATACAGATTCTCTTGTTACTCTTTGGATGAATTCACTATTCAGTGAGTCTGCACATTGTACCCTGAGATCAGAATTGCCCATATATAAATATAATTAGATTCCCTTCAAATAAATGTTTAAAAAATAAAAATTAAGTGGTCCTAGGTTCCCAAATGTATGGTAACCCTTTCATGTGGTTGAGTAATGTAACCTACTATTCCATTAATAATATTTTATTGTCATTTTCCCCATTTATTCATACTTTGCAGCTGATGTTCAAGTTGTTGAAAGTACAAAATTTTAAAGATTGAAAAATCTTTTTAAAATAAGAATCTGAAAATCATCTTCAGCAAATCATATGCAAAAATAGCGTACATAGTTCTTCCATTACACAAGACATATTCATGAAATTTGAGACACACAGACCAGCATTTCATAAGAAAAATCTCATAGTTTAAGATGAGCACATCCCTGAGAAATAGTTTTTTAAATTTCCAAACGATTTTAAAGTTGTGTCAGTGAAAATTTAATTAACTTATCAAGTTAAGAAGAAAAAAAGGGAATTTTATTCGAGCTGAACTGAGGACTATAACCCAGGAAGCAGCTTCTCAGAAAGCTCTGAGAACTGCTCCGTCTGTTAGAAGTTGAAGGCACAGTCATGTACATTTGTGAGACAAAGGATCATTTATCAAAATGATATACTGATATTCTGCGTAAAGTTCACCAAGGATACATAGTCCAGGTAAGTACGTACAAAGTTAGCAGAAAGTCACCGTGACCCTCTACAGAGCTGGAAAAGAACACTATTCTTTTAAGAAGTTACAGTGCTAGCATCAGGAGAAAGAAAAAATATGGAAAGAAAAAATACAGTCAAGCAGGCATTCTCATCTCTGAGGAGCTCTGGTTAATGTGTAATACAGAAGTACACTGCACATTAGGGAGGGAGGAGGCCCAAACAAACACAGATAATTTTATCCTTAATTTTTCTTGTCCTGCCTTACTTTATTTCATCAGTTGAATTGATTTTCCAAATACAAATCTTAAACTCTTCTAATAAAGCAGAATTGTAGCTGCACTTGCAGAAATGCAAACATTCAGGTCGATATTAATTCTGAAAAGTGGAGGGGTTATGTGTAACCAGAAGATGCCAGGTGTAGGGTATATATGTATTTAATGAACTGGTATCTAATTATTTGGAGATTTTAAACTGCATCACAGAATTTATTCTAAAGCATAATTCAAAGGATCCTTTGATTTCTTCTCTAAACAATTACACATGTCCAATTATTACATGGGTTAATCCAAACTTTCCAGATTTCAGAATGCCACAGATATTATCATCACTATAAATTTAATCTGTCTTTCTGATATTGATCACGCAGAAGTTTTCTATATTCTTCCACTGATTTATGCAAATTATTAGTACCCTTACAAAAACAGCAGGTACTAAAGCACCAATACTGCACAATACTTTTTCCAAAACATATGTGCTATTGGTGTTTAGGCAAATATTCAAAAGAGAACATTACATCTAACAATTTGGATGTTCTAATCAAACAACTCTTCTATTAACAAACAGTTCTGGTATAAGAAAGCCTTAGGATACAGTGATTATGTATAACCACTTTCTTTTAAAATACTTGTTTCACTTAAGCCTATGGATATCAGCTATAGTTTCTAAAATATCCACATATTATAGAAAAAAGACATTAAAACCAAAATATAATTTGAAAACAAATGGAGAAAGCATCAATGATCAAATCAAGTTAATCTGTAAATAAAGCAAATAATGATTCACTATTTACGTACTTAACCGATTTTGAATGGGGCAGAAAAATGATGGAAACAAATGAAGAAACTGCTCCAAGCATAGGTACAGAAAAAAGAAAACTCACCCGAACAACTCCTAGCTCTGTTTCCTTTGCGTTTATCTTCTCAGATATCAGGAGAGGCTCGCTTTTCTCACAGCTCTCCTGGCTGATGAGCGTGTCCGCGTAGTTGGGCTGCGGGAAGATCACGTGGCTCCTCCGCGAGTCCGCGGTGAGCGAGACCTCGTGGGAATAGGTCTGCAGGAAAGCCCGCACCCCGTCCACGCCCACAAAGTGAGAGGCGGGCGCGCTAGCCAAACCGCTGAGGGAAGCCTGGAGCACACGCGACATGTGCCAGCGCCGCAGTCTGAGCGCCAGCAGCGCGATGACAAATGCGAGGAAGACGCAGGAGACCGCGGCCACCGCCACCACTAGGTAGAGCGTGAGGCTCGAGTCGTCAGGGTCGGCGGAGGGTTTGAGGCTGCCCAAGTCCGCCAGCACATCTGGGATGCTATCAGCCACAGCCACCGTGAGCGTGACGGTGGCCGAGAGAGGGGGCTGGCCGTGGTCCTGGACCGCCACCACCAGGCTCTGCTTGAGCGCGTCTCTGTCCAGCAGGGCCCGCGCTGTGCGCACCTCGCCCGTGTGCAGTCCCACCGCGAAGAGTCCTGGATCGCTGGCCTTGCGTAGGCGGTAGGACAGCCAGGCGTTCTGGCCTGAGTCTCTGTCCACTGCCACCACCTTGGTCACCAGGTATCCGGGCTCTGCAGAGCGGGGTGCCAGCTCCACACCGGTGGAACCGTCAGTGGGGAGGGCGGGGTACAGAATTTCAGGTGCGTTGTCGTTCTGGTCCAGGATGAACAGGCTCAGTGACACGTTGCTGCTGAGTGGAGGGTCTCCATTGTCACTGGCCATCACCCACAGCTGCAGTTCTCTAACCTGCTCATAGTCGAAAGAGCACAGTGCATACAGGACTCCAGTGTCAGAGTTGATGGAGACACAGGATGATAGAGGCGTTCCCTGAAATTTGTTCTCAACCAGAGAGTAAGTGACCTGGGCGTTGTTGCCGCTGTCAGAGTCATGGGCGTTCACAGAGAAGATCGAGATGCCTCTGGGGTTGTTTTCTGGGATGTAGGTGTAGTATAAGGTGTGAGGGAAAACGGGAGGGTTGTCATTGATGTCTGTCACTTTCAGGGAGATGTGGTTTTCTGTAGACAGTGGTGGATTTCCACAGTCAGCGACAGTTACTGTGATGTTGTAATCTGAGATCTCTTCTCTGTCCAGGGCTCTTGTTGTCAGTAAGTGATAGTAATTATCAACTGACTTTTCCAATTTAAAAGGCAAGTTCCTGGGAATAGAACATGCAATCTCACCATTCTCTCCAGAATCACCATCATGTACGCTAAACAGAGCAATTATCGTTCCGGGAAGACAGTCTTCAGAGACGGAACTGGCGAGAGAGGTGAGGATCACTTCAGGCACATTGTCGTTCACGTCCTGAACTGTGATTAGTACCTTAGCGCTGGCAAGAAGAGCACCTCCATCCTGAGCTACCACTTCCATGTTATAGAATCTGGATTCTTCGTAATCCAGTGATTGCAGAGTTGAGATTTCACCCAAGTTGGAATCAAGTTGGAAAGTCTCTGAAATTTTGTCTTCTTCATTGCGAAAAGAGTAGGTCAATTTCCCATTTATTCCCTCATCTGGATCCGTGGCGGTTAGTGTGAGCAGCCGAGTGCCGAGAGCTATGTTCTCTGGAACACTCACTCTGTACTCGGATTGAGTGAACAGGGGCGCGTTATCGTTCGCATCGAGGACCATCACGCGGATGTGCGTGGTACCAGAGAGTATGGGGTCTCCACCATCTAAAGCTGTGAGTAGGAGGTCGTGAACAGCTACTTTCTCTCGGTCCAACGGCTGTTCCAGTACCAGCTCTGGATATTTCTGTCCATCTGTGTCGCTTTTCTCGGCCAAAGAGAAGTGCATATTGGAGCTGAGCTGGTAACTCTGGAGGGAGTTCACACCCACATCGGCATCTCGAGCAAAGGGAAGTACTAACCGCGTTCCCACAGCCGCGTTTTCATTAACTTTTACTTTTACTTCCTCATCCCGGAAACGCGGGAAGTTATCATTAATATCGATTATTTCTACTTCTACCCCATACATTTTCATTTTATTCTCAACCAAGACGTTAAAACTCACCAGACACCGCGCGCTCTGAGCGCAGAGCTCCTCGCGGTCTATCCTGCCTGCGGTGACCAAGCTGCCGCTTCGCGGGTTCAGAGCAAAGAGCTGCGTCCTACCTCTGGAGACGATGCGGACTCGGCGCTCCGCCAGCTCCCAGGAATCCAGCCCGAGCTCCTTGGCGATGTTACCCACGAAGGAGCCTTTATCCAGCTCCTCTGGCACCGAGTAGCGGATCTGCCCGGCCCCGGCTCCCCACAGCGTCCGCAGCAGCATGGAGAGCAGGACCAGCTCTCTGCAGCCCCAACCCCTCAGTGGATCCGCCATTGCCTCTCTCCGACCAGTTTTCTCTTAGTCCTGGTTCCAACCTGCTGTTT
This sequence comes from Balaenoptera ricei, assembly GCF_028023285.1. Taxonomy (NCBI): domain Eukaryota; kingdom Metazoa; phylum Chordata; class Mammalia; order Artiodactyla; family Balaenopteridae; genus Balaenoptera; species Balaenoptera ricei. The sequence continues at coordinate 118,893,181 of NC_082641.1, read as the reverse complement.
CCTTACTTATCTAAAGCCAAGGGGAACACATTCCCTTGCGGAAATGGGAGAGGGGCGCGGGTGGGCGGCTTTTCCCGGGAGCTTGTCTGGTCTGCGCGTGCTTAGTGCGGAAGGAACAGAGTCTGATCGCATCAGCGGCAGCTTCTTTCCCACTTTGGTGAACAGCGACGCTCAGAGTCCTAACTAGTTACTACATCAATTCTGTTTTGATTTCAAATATGTTTAATTATATTTTATTTCTAATAATTTTCTGTATCCTTAATATATTACCACATGACATTCCTTATATTTAAATAAGATTTAATTCTAAAATAGCAAAAGACTTCCACAAGATTAATTCTGAGATTAACATAATTATTAGATTATTTTTTACTTCTTTAGAAAAGTTTAATTTACTGTGCCATTTAGCCTATGCCCTTTGTTTACCTCTTACCTATATTGAGTCCATTTAATTAGGACATCAGAATTCTTTCGCAGGTTTTAAGATTTCATTTTTTAATTAGGATATATTTATGAAAATATGCCCATTTGTACATAAGAATGTCAAGAAAACAATTCTAGCTCTCAGTAGACCTTTGAAAAAAGGCCTACTGAATTATGCAAATTGCATTAGCTGTCATATGCAGGAGAAATAAAGGGACTTTTTTTTTTTTTTTTTGCTTTTTGTTACTTGTGAGGTCTTCAAGAAAGTTTCAAGGTTTTCACACTAAGAACATGGCAGCTACACTATATCAGACTGAGAGTTTGAGTCGGATTAACTATGCATTATTTATATTTTCCTATTACCATGTCTAAATTGGAGTTAGATGTTTTACAGTTACAGACACCTGGGGAAAATCAGTAGAGTGACTATGGCAGAAAGGGCTTTAGTTCATCACCCTTACAGAAAAACAAGTCCAGATACTTATCATTGAGCAGGCAGTGAGTGGCCTTTCTATGTTAAGACAGATATTTAATGTTATCACCTTTATATGGTAACAGAAAAAGAAATGCCTCATGACTAAAAAAAAAAAAAAAGTGGACATTATAGAGAGTCCATTGAGAGAAGCAATTTTTACTTAATGACACCTTCATAGGAAAATAAAGAAAATAAAGATGTTTTACATCTATACCTAGAAAATTCAAAAAATAAAGTTTTAAGGAAACAATGTGAGAATGGGTTGCAAAATTTTTCTCAATGTACAATTTTTCACAAGAGCAATTTGTTATTGTGCCTGAGAGAGAAAGATTTCTCCCATTTATTAAACACACTCTTAATAGCAGACACTGCATTCCTCAAACTTTTCACAACCTTTTAAAATAGATCCGGGATCCCAAGACACTTAGCTTGTAAAGATACGAAGAGTGCCGGTGCTCATGTCAGTCCTACCCATGCTCTGCTGTTGACAGGCCATGACATTGAGTAAAATTCTTCCTTTCTTTGGTTCCCAGTTTCCCAAACTAGTGAGATGGGGAGCTCTCTTTACTCTTAAATACTATAATTCTAAGAGGAAGTACAACTAAAATTAATAAAACTAATATAAAGACCCTGAAGGAAAAAGGAATAACTTAAGGTCTCAACAGTAATAAACTTTCAGAGGGAAGGAATGTAAAGATGAGGAAGAAAAAGAAGTATCTTATGAAGTAAAAGCTTGTAACTATGATAAATAAATCTCACCTGTCAGATAGAAAACCTATGTCAAAGATTTGTTTAAATATGATTAAGATATTTAAGGCAGAAAACCACCTAAATTCTACCCACAAAACAATAAAATATGAATTGAAGACTTCTACTCGGGTTAGGTGATTTGTTAAGAAACATTGAAACCGCAAGGTAAAAAAGTGAATTAAATTAAAGCTCACCTTTAAAATAGTACCTGAGGCAAATGGGACCCCAGCATCTCCAAGATTACTACTTGGCACCCAAGAGGCATCTTCGCAGAGGAGATCCCGAGGGGGAGTCATTTCTGGGGTGACGCTGAGAAAATTAAATTCTGCCTTAGCTGATTGTGAGGCAACACACAGATTGTAGGAATAGGGCAATGTTCCCTCACTGTAGTTGGGGAGAACCACGGGTCCAGACTTGGAACTCAGACCAGGCTGAAAGCAGCTCCAGGCAGCGGGGCTGGAGGAGCGTCGAAGGTGCAGGGCGACCGCCAGAATCACTGCCAGGAGGAGGAGCACCGAGATCAAGGCCAAGGCCACCACCAGGTAAAACTGCAGCTCAGCCTGGGGGTCAGTGGGCTCAGAGTGGTCACTGAGGTCCGGCAGCGCCTCCTGCAGGCTGTCCGCGAAAACCAGGAGCAGCGTGGCGGTGGCCGAGAGGGACGGCTGTCCCCCATCGCGCACAGCAACCAGCAGGCGCTGGCGGGTCGCGTCCCTGTCGCCCAAGGCCCGCGCCGTGCGCACCTCGCCCGTGCGCAGCCCCACGCTGAAGAGTCCGGGCTCGCTGGCCTGCAGCACGTGGTAGGACAGCCAGGCGTTGTGTCCAGAGTCGGCGTCCACCGCCACCACCTTGGTGACCAAGTAGCCGGGCTGCGCGGCGCGCGGCACCGTGTCGAAAAGCGCCGAGCCGTCGGGCCCCAGCGCCGGGTACAGCACCCTGGGCGCGTTGTCGTTGCGGTCGCCCACCAGCACGCGCAGGCTCACGTTGGCGCTGAGCGCGGGCGAGCCGTGGTCGCGGGCCTGCAGCGTCAGCTCGAAGGCGCGCAGCTGCTCGTGGTCGAAGGCGCGCTGCGCGAACACCACGCCGCTCTGTGCGCTCACGGACACGTAGGACGACAGCGCGCGCGGCTCCAGGTCGCTGGCCACGATGGAGTAGGAGACGTGGCCGTTGGGCCCCAAGTCTGGATCTGAAGCGCTAACTTGGGCGATGGAGGCGCCCGGCGGGTTGTTTTCTGCCACGTGGGCCACGTAGGAGGCCTGGTGGAAAACTGGAGCGTTGTCGTTGACATCTGCGAGGCGCAGAGTGATGCTTATACTAGAGGAGAGGGGCTGCTTGCCTCTGTCGGTGGCCATTATAGTGACGTTGTATTCTGGGATCTCCTCCCGGTCCAGGGTCCTGTCTGTCACTAGCTTGTAATAGTTCTTCGAGTAAGATTTCAATATAAACTCGGCCTTTCCCAAGATTTGGCAGTAAACTTCTCCATTTTCTCCAGCGTCTCTGTCTCTTGTTTTTATCAAGGCGATCACTGTTCCTGGTGGTGAATCCTCTGGTAGGGGAGTAAATATTGAAGTCACAATCACTTCCGGTGCACAATCATTTTCATCGAGAATTTCGACTTGGACACTGCAATGGGCTGCTAGATCTCCAGGATCTTTCGCTTCTATAGTGAGAGTGTAACTATTAGCGATTTCAAAATCAAAATAATTCTTTGTCGTGATTTCTCCTGTTCTTCTGTCTAAGTTAAAAAATTGTTCCACTTGTTCATCCACATTGTGAAAGGAGTAGATGATCTCTGCGTTGACGCCCTCGTCCTGGTCGGTGGCTGTCAGTTGAAGCACTAAGAAGCCAGGGGGCACGCCCTCTTGCAGGCTGACCCTGTACACATCTTGGCTGAACACTGGGGCATTATCGTTGGCATCTGTGACTTGGATTTGGATCTGGGTGGTGCCACTTTGGGGTGGATCCCCACCGTCTACAGCTGTCAGGACCAGATGATGAAAATTCTGCTCTTCTCTGTCCAGAGAATGTTTCAGAATCAACTCAGGATATTTACGTCCATCTGGAGTCTGTTTCTCTGTGAGATCAAAGTGCTCATTTTCATTAAGGCTGTACCTTTGCAGTGAATTAGGACCAGCATCCGAATCCAGCGCCGGGTCTAGTGGAAATGTTTTACCTGGCTTAGTGGATTCTCCAATTTTTAAGTCAATCTTACTCTGTTTGAATAGCGGAGTGTTGTCATTTATATCCTGCACTATTACTGATACATGGAAAATATTTAGTGGGTTTTCAGCGACAGTATCGAAATCCAGAATGCACAGAGGCTTCTTCCCACAAATCTGCTCTCGGTCTATTCTATCACTCACAAGTAAGTTCCCGCTCTCAGGGTTTACAATGAAATATTCCTTCTCTGCGGTAACCCGCAACTTCCGGGCCGGCAAGTCCCGGACACTGAGCCCCAGATCCTTGGCGAGGTTTCCTACCACCGAATTCTTGGCCAGCTCCTCGGGAATTGAGTAGCGAATTTGGTCTGGGAGAGCCCCGCGGAACAAAGACAGCAGGAAGGGCAACAGTACCTGCCGCCACCGCGCTCGGCCGCTCCTCTCTGCGCTCGGCCTCATCCTGTCTCCCTCCGCTGCTGCTCTGCTCCTTGGTCGGGAGGAGGAATAAGCAAAATCCGCGGTAGGGTCACTTTTCCTGCTTTCGTTTCCTCTATCCAAACCTGTACTGGCCTCCCCTGTGTGGTTTGTTTGAGCAGGAAGTTACCCTTTCAGAGGTTCCCAAATGCTTCTCTGATTATCTTCTCTCCCTTCTTTTGACCTACAGCGACGCCCAGAGGTTTTCCCCAGAAACTGCACTAATGTCTTGTAAATGTTTTGCAAGGAACTATTTTTTTTTCTCTTTTTTTTGGGGGGGGGGGATTTACAAGGAGTATTTATTTGCTTTTAAATAGGCATACATTCATACAGTTCGAAATTCAAAAGGCACATATGGCATATTTTATAGGCTCTCCCTCTATGCTTTCAACAACATATTTCTCCCAGGAGAAATGAATGCTCTGTTTTTTGTGTATCATTCCATTAGTATGTTTTGTATAGTTCAGCGGATTTTTAAAAATATTCTCCCCGGTTTTAGACACAAAAGGAAGTATACAATATACAATGTTCTGCATCTTGCTTTTTTCACTCATTATATATATTTTTTTAATTGATGGAAATTTGCTTTTTATTTTTTGACAGTTTGCAGAGGTTTCTTTCAAATTCTCAACCATTTGTTAGTAATAAAATGTAATTTTTTGATTGTTATCAAATTTGAGGAAACTTCTATTGAGTTTCCTTGAAATCTGAGCTATAAGACTTTGGTGTGTTTTATTTTATTAAATTCATTTTTATTGGAGTATAGTTGCTTTACAATGTTGTGTTAGTTTCTGCTGTACAGCAAAGTGAATCAGCTATACGTACACATATATCCCCTCTTTTTTTGATTTTCTTCTCATTTAGGTCCCCACCAAGCACTGAGTAGAGTTCCCTGTGCTGTACAGTAGGTTGTCATTAGTTACCTATTTTATACATAGTAGTGTATATATCACTCATTATATCTTGAAGATAACATATTCTAACAGTACATAAAAAGGTTTCCCATTTTTTATTTCTTATAGCTATGTAGTAGCCCATAATATAATTGTGCAACAATTTATTTAACCAGAAATATTACTTTCTAAAAGAAACCCAGTGTCCACCCAAACAAAAATGTATTTTCCATGTGATATTAGTTATAAATTATCTACTGCCCTCCTAGGCATTTAAAAAAATATATATCACTCTGATTCTGGAATGTATTCTTAATGCCAGCACCCAAATACGTCTGTCACAGTTTCAAGACAATTGATATTTCCAAATTATATTTTAAATCTTCAGCATTTTAAATGATCTATCCTCAGATACGATTTGTTTCTCTATATTCATTTATTATTTTCTCTTTCCTCTCCTCATGCCAGCTAGTTGTATCATACCACATTCCTGTTTTACTCTATGTATTGCACCACAATTTCCCATGAAGACAAAGGCATTTAGAAACTCAAACTCTCCTTCTTAAGCTGAATTGAGGCATAGTCCACAAACTATCGCTACAATTTCCAGGTATCCAAAGTTCACTAATTTTTGCAGTCCTAGACGTTCATGAATATTTTCCCCAAGTCAGATCATCCCAGAGCCCAACGGTGACAGAGATACCTATGAGCAATTTTTGGGACCAGGGCTGAGACATTCTTACTAAATAGCATAAATCATATCAGTTTAGAATCTAAGTCATCCAACCTGTATAAGAGGCCCCCAAGATGAAAAAGGAAAGATTTTTAAAAGCTATGTTTTCCTTAGAAATCGAAAAGGGTCTCATAGTGATACCATAATAGGTAATTTAGAAATTATTAAAATCACTCCTGCAACCTATTAAATAAGAGTGAAATTAAATGGGCAATATTTTTGGTAATCACAGAAGTGCACCAAAGGAATCACACATAGTCACCGTTGGTGCATCTCACAAACTGCAACAACACAATATATGAAATGTACCAATCCAGTTGAGAAACTATCCCTGTTAAAGTTATATCTAAATGTTAAGTATATTCCCTAATATTTATAAATTGCCATTGTTTAATCATAATGGAAAATACCTATCCCAAAGGAAAGAAAAGTAAATTTCAAGCAAAGTACATTAGGGTGTAGAAAGAGGAAATTTTAAAATACTCAATCCAGACACAACAACAGCTTCATAAGGGAGAATGCTTTAATATAAATATATACAATTGCCTCCTATTTCACAATTCTAATCTATCCTTTCAGTAATGCTTAAAGGAAAATGGTTTTAAAGATGTGAGAGGCAGCAATCAGAGAAGAAAAAGAAATAAAAGGAATCCAAATTGGAAAAGAAGAAGTAAAGCTGTCACTGTTTGCAGATGACACGATATTATACATAGAGAATGCTAAAAGATGCTACCAGAAAACTACTAGAGCTAATCAATGAATTTGGTAAAGTAGCAGGATACAAAGTTAATGCACAGAAATCTCTTGCATTCCTATACAGTAATGATGAAAAATCTGAAAGAGAAATTAAGGAAACACTCCCATTTACCACTGCAACAAAAAGAATAAAATACCTAGGAATAAACCTACCTAAGGAGACAAAAGACCTGTATGCAGAAAACTATAAGACACTGATGAAAGAAATTAAAGATGATACAGATAGTTGGAGAAATATACCACGTTCTTGGATTGGAAGGATCAACATTGTGAAAATGACTATACTACCCAAAGCAATCTACAGATTCAGTGCAACCCCTATCAAACTACCAATGGCATTTTTCACAGAACTAGAACAAAAAGTTTCACAATTTGTATGGAAACACAAAAGACCCTGAATAGCCAAAGCAATCTTGAGAAAGAAAAACAGAGCTGGAGGAATCAGGCTCCTGGACTTCAGACTACACTACAAAGCTACACTAATCAAGAGAGTACAGTACTGGCACAAAAACAGAAATATAGATCAATGGAACAGGATAGAAAGCCCAGAGTTAAACCCACGCACATATGGTCACCTTATTTTTGATAAAGGAGGCAAGAATATACAATGAAGAAAAGACAGCCTCTTCAATAAGTGGTGCTGGGAAAACTGGACAGCCACATGTAAAAGAATGAAATTAGAACACTCCCAAACACCATACACAAAAATAAACTCAAAATGGAATAAAGACCTAAATGTGAGGCCAGACACTATAAAACTCTAGAGGAAAACATAGGCAGAAAACTCTATGACATAAATCACAGCAAGATCCTTTTTGACCCACCTCCTAGAGAAATGGAAATAAAAACAAAAATAAACAAATGGGACCTAATGAATCTTAAAAGCTTTTGCACAGCAAAGGAAACCATAAACAAGATGAAAGATAACCCTCAGAATGGGAGAAAATATTTGCAAACAAAGCAACTGACAAAGGATTAATCTCCAAAATATACAAGCAGCTTATGCAGCTCAGTATCAAAAAATCAAACAACCCAATCCAAAAATGGGCAGAAAACCTAAATAGACACTTCTCCAAAGAAGATATACAGATTGCCAACAAACACACGAAAGGATGCTCAACATCACACATCATTAGAGAAATGCAAATCAAAACTACAATGAGGTATCACCTCACACCGGTCAGAATGGCCATCATCAAAAAATCTACAAACAATAAATGCTGGAAAGGGTGTGGAGAAAAGGGAGCCCTCTTGCACTGTTTGTGGGAATGTAAATTGATACAGCCACTATGGAGAACAGTGTGGAGGTTCCTTAAAAAACTAAAAATAGAAATTCCATATGACCTGGCAATCCCACTACTGGGGACATAACCTGAGAAAACCATAATTCAAAAAGAGTCATGTATGACAATGTTCATTGCAGCTCTATTTACAATAGCCAGGACATGGAAGCAACCTAAGTGTCCATCGACAGATGAATGGATAAAGAAAATGTGGCACATATATACAATGGAATATTACTCAGCCATAAAAGGAAACGAAATTGAGTTATTTGTAGTGAGGTGGATGGACCTAGAGTCTGTCATACAGAGTGAAGTAAGTCAGAAAGAGAAAAATAAATACTGTATGCTAACACATATATATGGACTCAAAAAAAAAAAGGTTATGAAGAACCTAGGGGCAGGACAGGAATAAAGACGCAGACGTAGAGAATGGACTTGACATGGGGAGGAGGAAGGGTAAGCTGGGACGAAGTGAGAGAGTGTCATGGACTTATGTATACTACCAAATGTAAAATAGATAGCTAGTGGGAAGCAGCCGCATAGCACAGGGGGATCAGCTCAGTGCTTAGTGACCACCAAGAGGGGTGGGATAGGGAGGGTAGAAGGGAGACGCAAGGGGGAGGAGATATGGGGATATATGTATATGTATAGGTGATCCACTTTGTTATAAAGCAGAAACTAACACACCATTGTAAAGCAATTATACTCCAATAAAGATGTTTAAAAATAATAAAAAAATAAAGACGTGAGAGGGTTAGAAGTATAAAATTAAGAAATTGCTGCTGACACTATAACTGAATGAAGATTACAAAGGATAAGTAATCAATAACTACTAGGTGTAGTAACTGTTATTGATCATTATTGAAGGATCATCTGCCCTTCCACTTTAAAGCACTTTAAAGAATACTAAAAAAGAAGTGTCTTTTATATGTAATTGGAGACATTTATGCAGCTCTCTGCCTACGTTTCAGTGCGGCAAGATCTGACTCACCTGTTGAAGACTGGGTTCTCCTTTTCTTTCAAGTAAATCTTGAGATATCAGGAGAGGCCCACTTTTCTCACAGCTCTCCTGACTGATGAGCGTGTCCGCGTAGTTGGGCTGCGGGAAGATCACGTGACTCCTCCGCGAGTCCGCGGTGAGCGAGACCTCGTGGGAATAGGTCTGCAGGAAAGCCCGCACCCCGTCCACGCCCACAAAGTGGGAGGTGGGCACGCTGGCCAACCTGCTGCCTGAAGCCTGGAGCAGACGCGACATGTGCCAGCGCCGCAGTCTGAGCGCCAGCAGCACGATGATAAATGCGAGGAAGACGCAGGAGACCGCGGCCACCGCCACCACTAGGTACAGCGTGAGGCCCGAGTCATTAGGGTCCGCTGAGGGCTTCAGACTGCCTAGGTCAGTCAGGACGTCTGGGATGCTGTCAGCCACGGCCACCGTGAGCGTGACCGTGGCCGAAAGAGGGGGCTGGCCGTGGTCCTGGACCGCCACCACCAGGCTCTGCTTGAGTGCGTCTCTGTCCAGCAGGGCCCGCGCTGTGCGCACCTCGCCCGTGTGCAGCCCCACCGCGAAGAGTCCTGGATCGCTGGCCTTGAGCAGGCGGTAGGACAGCCAGGCGTTCTGGCCCGAGTCTCTGTCCACAGCCACCACCTTGGTCACCAGGTAGCCAGGCTCTGCAGAGCGGGGTGCCAGCTCCACACCGGTGGAACCGTCGGTGGGGAGGGCAGGGTACAGAATCTCAGGTGTGTTGTCGTTCTGGTCCAGCACGAATATGCTTAGAGACACGTTGCTGCTGAGTGGAGGGTCCCCGCTGTCGCTGGCTGTCACAAGGAGCTGCAGGTCTCTAACCTGTTCATAGTCAAAGGAGCGCAGAGCATACAATACACCTGTGTCAGAGTTGATAGAGACATAGGAGGAGAGAGGCGCCCCCTGCAGCGTGTCCCCAGCCAGAGAGTAAGTGACCCTTGAGTTCTCGTTACTGTCAGGGTCATGGGCGGTCACAGAGAAGATAGAAGCTCCCCTAGGATTGTTTTCTGGAATGTAGGCCAAGTAGGAAGCTTGAGGGAAGGCAGGTGGGTTGTCATTGACGTCTGCCACGTTCAGTGAGATGTGTGTTTCTGTAGACAATGGTGGAGTTCCGTGGTCAGTGGCAGTTACAGTGATGTTATATTCTGAGACTTCTTCCCTATCCAGAGTCCTGTGTGTCAACAACCGATGATAATTTCCAAAGGTCTTTTCAAGTGTGAATGGCAGATTATCTGGAATAGAACACGTGACAAGGCCATTCTCTCCTGAATCACTGTCATGCACATTGAAAAGTGCAATTACTGTGCCTGGGGAAGAAGTTTCTTGAATAGAGCTGGTGAGAGATGTAACTGTGACTTCTGGAGCATTGTCATTTACATCCAGAATTGTCACCAGTATCTTACTTCTGGCTCGGAGACCAGGCCCATCATGGGCTTCTACATCTATATCATAGAACCCAGAGTCCTCATAATCTAGATCCCCCAATATTGTTATGTCCCCAGTCAGAGAATTCAACTGGAATAGCTGGGATATTTTATCTCTTACTTTCCGGAAAGAATATGTGACTTCTCCATTGGCTCCTTCATCTGGATCAGTGGCTTTTACTGTGAGTAGCCTGGAGCCCACTGGCACGTTCTCCCGTACACTCACATGGTACTCGGGCTGAGTGAATACTGGGGCATTGTCGTTGGTATCCACAAGTGTTACATGAATCCTGGTAGTGCCAGAGTGAACCCGGTCGCCTCCGTCGAAGGCGGTGAGAACGAGGTGGTGAACCGCCTCTTCCTCGCGGTCCAAGGCACGCTCCAGCACAAGCTCAGGGTACTTAATCCCATCAGCTCCGCTTTGCACATCCAGGGAGAAGTGACCATTCGAGCTGAGCTGGTAACCCTGCAGAGAGTTTATCCCTATATCCGGATCAAAAGCTTCAGGAAGAGGAAATCTTGTCCCAGGATTTTCATTTTCAGCTACTTTTATTTCCCTTTGCTCTGCCCCAAAGTTGGGCGCGTTATCATTAATATCGATTATTTCCACTTCTACTCCAAAAATCTTCACTTTGTCCTCTAGGAGAATCTCCAGGTTTACTACACACTTTGGAGATCTGTCACAGAGCTCCTCCCGGTCTATCCTGCCCGCAGTGACCAAGCTGCCGCTTCGCGGGTTCAGAGCAAAAAGCTGCGTCCTACCTCTGGAGACGATGCGGACTCCGCGCTCCGCCAGCTCCCGGGGCTCCAGCCCCAGATCCTTGGCGATGTTGCCCACGAAGGAGCCGTTCTCCAGCTCCTCAGGCACCGAGTAGAGGATATGTTCGGCCCGGATTTCCCACAGGGCCCCCAAGAGAACGCAGATCCCGATCAGCCGGCTGCAGTCTGGGCAATAAGGAGAAGCCGCCATTACAGCCCCGCGGCGGAATAGCTTGCTCTTGGGTGTCCCCTTGGTGGAGGCCTGAGGATCCCAAGGATCTTCAGGGTCCAAGATAATGTGCTTTCACCGTTGGATGTTGGCGCTCTCGGGGGTCCAGTTCGAAGCTTTCTAAAGCCCCAGAGCTAGTGCTTTGTGATGCAGAAATCTTGTGGTTTGGATTAATTTCCTGGTTCTTTTCTTCCCCCGATTGGTGAACAGCGACACTCAGAGTCCTAACCTGTTACTGCAGTCTATTCTTGGTAAATAAAGTATCACTTGTGTACACCATTTCTTTCCCCTATTCTATTTTCCCCAAAATGATAAAAGTCAAACACCTGCTGTTCAATTTGCAATGAAAATCCAGAAGTGATCCAAAGATTCCTGTACAATAAGACTTATAAAATAATTTATTTTTTCAGAGACAATTTTTTTTTTGGTAAGAATTTTTCTACCTCTTTTTAAGTTTTTGCATTATTTATTCTCATAGCCCAATTTCACTACTGTGTATTGCATAAGGGACATATATATCCCTCCCAGGAACAAGGTTATACTTGAAGACTGAAAGAATAAATGGATGAAAAGACAGGTCTGGGCTCCAGTCCCAACCTATGCAGAAACAAGTTTTCTCACATGGGTTGACCCTTTAGAATCTGGGGCAAATTTTCAATTCCCTTGTAAGAAAATATCTACTGTTCAAAGAGTTAGTCTTACCCCTGTGCAGATGGGCTTGGCAAATATGATAATAGGTTTGGGAAGGACATTTGCTCATTAATTTTATATAAGAAGATTCTAGGCCACAGGTTATATCTGTGATGATCATGTTCACAGTGAGTCCTCACTCTAGAACAGCACCTTTCCTAGAGTATACACTGAAATAGTTTTTCAATGCTTAACGAATGAGTCATTAATGCAGCTGCAAAACCTAAAACAATGGGTAAATAACTGATCTTAAAAGGAAATAATAAAGGTAAGAAGACAGAAAAGTTAAACTGAAGCACTGTAAAGAGGAAATGAGGGGCTTCCCCGGTGGCGCAGTGGTTGAGAGTCTGCCTGCCAATGCAGGGGACATGGGTTCGAGCCCTGGTCTGGGAAGATCCCACATGCCGCGGAGCGACTGGGCCCGTGAGCCACAATTACTGAGCCTGCGCGTCTGGAGCCTGTGCTCCGCAACAAAACAGGCCGCGATAGTGAGAGGCCCGCGCACCGCGATGAAGAGTGGCCCCCACTTGCCACAACTAGAGAAAGCCCTCGCACAGAAACGAAGACCCAACACAGCCATAAATAAATAAATAAATAAATAATAAAAAAAAAAAAAAAAAAAGAGGAAATGATGTTTCAGTGATCTTTTCCACATTAGGACACATCCAGAAGGTATTATCTTACTATTATATATAAGTTTACTTTAGTTTTGATTTTAGAAATAACCAGTAAAAGGAAATATTTGAGTAATTGTATATAATCATTGCATGTTTCATAGTTTTCTTATTCATGAATACTTAGAGTAATTTACTAATCTGAGAAAACCTGAAATAAAGCAGCAAGTACTCAGTTCTTTAGATTATTACTCACATAATAATTAGTTTCTAGAAATTACTCATAAATTTTGACCAGACACAAAAGTCCATTAACTATTCAGAGTTTTAAAATTCTCAGAATTGGGAGAATAGATTAAAGGTATTTTTCACAATCCTCAAAAGACTCACAAATTGCTGGGGATTGGGAGGTAAAATAAAATATTTTGAAAAAATTTGACTCACTTCTCAGAAACCTATACTAAAAAAAGTAATATGGAAAAGGCTCTGCATACAAAAAATGTTTGTTACATTCCTTACTATACTAGTGACAAGGTAGAAAGGGTATAAAAATAAATTATTTAAGAATGGTCAAGAACATTATTCTTGACAGATTTTGAAGTGGGAAAAAAGACCCAAAGTTAGTGATTCAGATGTAAAACCTGGCAGTCTTTGCTGCATGTGACAAGGCAAAAAAGTGCTAAGAGAATTATTGGAAGGCTATATTAAAATACACATCGCAGAAAAAAAGATAAACAACTAGAATGTATTTGACGAAGACGAACATTAACTTAGGCAGAAAGAACTGTCAATACATTTACAATCTGGAAAAAAAGGAGTATTACACATCAACTAAGTAAGGGCAGTGTTATTACTAAGGGTGGTGACATCCAAGAAAAAGCTATCTTTAGCAGGATTTGTTGACCATACAGAAATGCCAGGAGTACAAATTGAGTAGTAATTAGATAACTGCCAAGACTACTGAGCAATCAAGGGACCAATCTCCACCCATCCAATATACCTCCTCTCCCACTACCACCACTAGAACAATGAACAAGGACCAAAAATAATGATGCACTATCGAGAATAAAATACAATAATAAAATTTAAGTAAGTCTGCAAAAACTCACGTGATGGGAAAAAGAGGAATCATAAGCGATTTGGGGGTCTTCATTACTGGCACATATACCCATAAAAGGATCTTCACCTAGGAGATCCGGAGGGGTAGCTGTTTCCGGGGTGACGTTGTGAAAATTAAATTTGGTCTTTGTTGAATGCGAGGCAACACACAGATTGTAGGAATAGGGCAATGTTCCCTCACTGTAGTTGGGGGGAACCACGGGTCCATACTTGGAACTCACACCAGGCTGAAAGCAGCTCCAGGCAGCGGGGCTGGAGGAGCGTCGAAGGTGCAGGGCGACCGCCAGAATCACTGCCAGGAGGAAGAGCACCGAGATCAAGGCCAAGGCCACCACCAGGTAAAACTGCAGCTCAGCCTGGGGGTCAGTGGGCTCAGAGTGGTCACTGAGGTCCGGCAGCGCCTCCTGCAGGCTGTCCGCGAAAACCAGGAGCAGCGTGGCGGTGGCCGAGAGGGGCGGCTGTCCCCCATCGCGCACAGCAACCAGCAGGCGCTGGCGGGCCGCGTCCCTGTCGCCCAGGACCCGCGCCGTGCGCACCTCGCCCGTGCGCAGCCCCACGCTGAAGAGTCCGGGCTCGCTGGCCTGCAGCACGTGGTAGGACAGCCAGGCGTTGTGTCCAGGGTCGGCGTCCACCGCCACCACCTTGGTGACCAGGTAGCCGGGCTGCGCGGCGCGCGGCACCGTGTCGAAGAGCGCCGAGCCGTCGGGCCCCAGCGCCGGGTACAGCACCCTGGGCGCGTTGTCGTTGCGGTCGCCCACCAGCACGCGCAGGCTCACGTTGGCGCTGAGCGCGGGCGAGCCGTGGTCGCGGGCCTGCAGCGTCAGCTCGAAGGCGCGCAGCTGCTCGTGGTCGAAGGCGCGCTGCGCGAACACCACGCCGCTCTGCGCGCTCACGGACACGTAGGACGACAGCGCGCGCGGCTCCAGGTCGCTGGCCACGATGGAGTAGGAGACGTGGCCGTTGGGCCCCAAGTCTGGATCTGAAGCGCTAACTTGGGCGATGGAGGCGCCCGGCGGGTTGTTTTCTGCCACGTGGGCCACGTAGGAGGCCTGGTGGAAAACTGGAGCGTTGTCGTTGACATCGCGGATGTGTAGGGTGACGCTTGTACTGGAGGAGAGGGGAGTCTTGCCCTTGTCGGTGGCTGTGATGGTGACATTGTACTCTGCCCTCTGCTCTCGGTCTAGGGCACCATCAATCACTAGCTTGTAATAATTCTTGGAGGTGGATTCTAATTTGAAGGGAACTCCTTCTTGAATATAGCATGTCATCATACCATTATGCCCAGAATCCTGATCTCGCACTTTAATGAGGGCTATTACGGTTCCAAGGTCTGAGCCCCCCAGAATCTGGCTAGAGAAGGACATGAATGTCTCCTCTGGAGCATTGTCATTCTCATCAACAATTCCAATTTGAACATTACAGTGAGCTTTGTGTACCCCTCCATCCTTTGCTTCTACACTCAACATATACCTACTTGTCTCTTCAAAGTCTAAGGTACCATTGGTTGTGATGTCACCAGAATTTGGATAGAGAATGAAGAGGAGGCTGGTACTTGTTGGGGCACTGAGGAAGGCATAGGTGATTTCTGCATTAATGCCCTCGTCCTGGTCAGTAGCTATCACCCACAGCACGGAGGTTCCCCGGGGCACATTTTCTTGGAGGCTAACCCTGTAAGTGTCCCGGCTGAACACCGGAGCATTATCGTTGGCATTGGTGACCTGTGTCCGGATCTGGGTAGTGCTGCTTAGAGGAGGGTCCCCACCATCCATGGCAGTCAGGATTAAGTGGTGGGAGCTCTGCTGTTCTCTGTCCAGAGATTTTTCCAGCAGTAATTCTGGGTATTTACTTCCATTGGGACTTTCCTTTGTTGACAGAGAGAAGTGCTCATTGTGGCTGATGGAATATATCTTCAGTGAGTTACTTTCTACATCTGCATCTTGTACAGAATCCAGAAGGAATTTTACCCCTGGTAAGGCTGACTCACAGATTTCCAAGTCAATGCCTTTTGCAATGAAACTTGGTGCATTGTCGTTAACATCTTGAATTGCAACACTCACATGGAAAATAGTCATTGGGTTTTCAGCGACCGTTTCAAATTCTAGTGCACACTCAGATTTCCTCATGCAAATCTTCTCTCGATCTATCCTACCGCTCACTAGCAAATCCCCATTCTCTGCACTCATACTGAAAAACTCCTCTGCACTAATCCGCAGTTTTCAAGCTGGCAACTCCTGGACACTGAGCCTCAGATCCTTGGCCGGGTTCCCCACCCTCGAGCCCTTGGCCAGCTCCTCTGAAATCGAGTACTGGATCTCCTGGGAGAGTGCCCTCCACAACAAAGACAGCAGGAAGAGAAGCAATACCTGACTTCTCATTGTTTCAGCTTTTCTGGAGCTGCTAAGCATTTCTTGAACTCTTTGGGAAGCTGCTCTTCAAGATGTCTCTGGGATGTTTAAAAAAATCAGTGACAGCTCCCTGGACTTTTGTGATTTGAGGGTAGGACTTACTTGTTAGGCGCTTGAGGTTGCACAGGAGGTGCCTCTGCGTTCTGATGTGCACAGGACAAAGCAGGAAAACACTCCTGCAGAACTGAGAACCCTTATGTTCCCTTTGGTCAACGGTGGCACCCGGAAGTTGTCTGAGAAAACTGTATATTGCCCAACTATTTATTCCTCAAACTGTAAGCTCTTGAACCTATATATCTTGTCTTTTTATTTGTTGGAAAGAACAAACTATTCAAATTTTCCCTTTAAATCTGATATTTTCTAGCTTTTCATAATCTTTGAAGTGTTGCCATCATTTTATTCTTCTTTCTTCATTAAATATTTTTCATAAGGCATACAGCTTTTTTTTTTTCAGTTTTGGGGGCAAAAATATCTTCAGTGATTCCACTGTATTTATAAACACTGGCATGACTAGTATGGATGTAACCAATTAGGTTACTGCTAGTGGATAAAAAGGTCTAATCTTTGCAAAAAAAGGAGTGAGTCAAAGCCCTAGACTTATTTTAATAAATTGCTCATCATTTTAAAACATAGATAATCTTCCCATTAAGTACAGAGGAGCCTGATATTTTGTTAAAGAGACCAATCTAGTATTTGAGCACACACATGTTTTTATAAAACTGAACCTTGTGTAAGCTTATTTATTTCTTTGAAATCAGTGCTTCTTTACTATATGACTGAATACACAAATACTCCTTAATGCCAGTTCTCAGCTCCAGTAAATTTATACCATTAATAAGTGTAATGAGTTTGATTTGATCACTGGTAAATCTTGGAGAGGAATTGAGAGTTCTTAGACACTCCATTTTGAAACTTACCTGTAATTCTTGAACCAGTCTTGGGTAACTAAAACAAACACCTTTATTTCAAATGCACTACCAAATTAAATACAAACTCAACAATTTATTCTGTTATTTTGCAGTGCTAATCCATACTCCTCTTACATTCCAGTCAAGACAGATTATTATCTGTTTTCTGAAGACATCCTTTCCCTTGTTTTCCCTACTTCATGCCTTTATACTTTCTGTTCCTTTTATTATAAACCCTCCTCCCTTTTTATGTAATGAAGTCTTGCCTATCCTTTAAAAATCCTTTTTAGTTAAAATGGGATGTCTGAGACTTCTTATAATCCATACAAGTAGATGCCTTTGTACTCTGTGCATTTTCCCAGGGTATATGTAGGCTATGTTTTTTATTTTTAATTTATTTAATTAATTAATTAATTTTTGGATGCATTGGGTCTTCGTTGCTGTGCGCAGGCTTTCTCTAGTTGCAGAGAGTGTGGGCTACTCTTCGCCGCGGTGCGTGGGCTTCTCATTGCAGAGCACGGACTCTAGAGTGCAGGCTCAGTAGTTGTGGCGCCAGGCTTAGTTGCTCCGAGGCATGTGGGATCTTCCCGGACCAGGGCTCGAACCCGTGTCCCCTGCATTGGCAGGCGGATTCTTAACGACTGAGCCACCTAGGCTATGTTTTATATGAAATTCTTAGAAAATTCTCTTTGAACATATAAAGTTCCCCTGACCCTAGCCATTTAATTTTTTTTCCTCATTACAAGGAAAGGTATATTAATATTGTAAAGATTTTTCCTAAAAAATATTCCAAAGGTAATGTGCCTTTTTTCTGTGATGCATTTGCAGGTTTGAGTGAGAATATACACTTTTCTGCTTTCAGTTATTTTGTTCAGGCCCTTTTGTCTCACACTTTTGACTGTACCTCTTCCTAACACACTGAAGGAGAGCTGTATTCCTTTGTTTGAGACCTAATGAAATCTATTTTGGCCTAATTTTGGATGACTCTCTGGTGCGATTTTACGGGTGAAAATAATTTCATAAATTTCAAAATGGGCCAACAATTTCTAGCCCAAGAAAGTTGTAGGACTCCTATTCCATTGTTGAAGTGGATGGTCTGGAAACCTCTCATACAGGTTAAGACATATCTCCTTACATTTTAAAATCCTTCCCAAAGGACAAGAACTGCCACTCCAAGGCTCATAACAGTTTAGGCAATTGAGCTTCCCACCTTCAGAGAAAAGGCCGAAATCCATATGGATACACACACACACACACACACACACACACACACACTTTAAGTATACAAAGTAGGGACTACATGCCAGGTAAAAGAATTTGACCAACGTCTGTGTTTTTTACCCTATCATTTTTATGTCATCAGGATGAAATGAGTTTGGTCTGTCTTGGAAGGAGTTAAGCATCATATAATTATAGCCTAAAATACTATATATATATATGTGTTTATATATATATATCATATATATATATCATATATATATATATATATATATATATATATATATATATATGCCTGTTTATCAGGATAGATTAGGTAGGTTGGAGTGACAAACTTCATCACAGTGATTTAAAATGAAAAAAGTCTACTTATTGCAGGTATACAGATCAATGTTGAGTCAACCACAGGGCTCTTCTGTCACTGTAGTTATTCAAGGACCCAGATAGATGGCACAGTCACAATTTCAAAGAGTAAGTTAGAAATCTGGTAATTCTTACAATGGCAACTAGAACTTCGTTTGGGAAGAGATTCACATACTTCCATTTACAATGTATTGGTCAGAACTATTTACTAGGCCCACTCAGCCATACCAGATCAGGAAGTGCAGCCCCATCACAATCCCAGAAGAAGAGAGGAACATATATTTAAACAAAAGAATCAATGACGACCACATTGCTTTATTTTCAAATAAATGTGTGTTAAAGCTTTATAATAACCACACTGGCATAACTGTTCTTTATAATGTTCAAAGAAAGAAATAAGCTCACCTGAAGTTGCTTGGGATCTCCTTTCATTTCAAGTAAATCTTGAGATATCAGGAGAGGCTCGCTTTTCTCACAGCTCTCCTGGCTGACGAGCGTGTCCGCGTAGTTGGGCTGCGGGAAGATCACGTGACTCCTCCGCGAGTCTGCGGTGAGCGAGACCTCGTGGGAATAGGTCTGCAGGAAAGCCCGCACCCCGTCCACGCCCACAAAATGAGAGGCGGGTACGCCCACTGGTACACTTCCCGAAGCTTGCAGCACACGCGATCTGTGCCAGCACCGCAGTCTGAGCGCCAGCAGCACGACCACAAAGGCCAGGAAGACGCAGGACACCACGGCCACCGCCACCACCAGGTACAGTGTGAGGCCTGAGTCGTCAGGGTCTGCTGAGGGCTTAAGGCTTCCCAATTCGGCCAGGACGTCTGGGATGCTGTCAGCCACTGCCACTGTGAGAGTGACTGTGGCAGAGAGAGGGGGCTGGCCGTGGTCCTGGACCACCACCACCAGGCTCTGCTTGAGCGCGTCTCTGTCCAGCAGGGCCCGCGCTGTGCGCACCTCGCCCGTGTGCAGCCCCACCGCGAAGAGTCCCGGCTCGCTGGCCTTGAGCAGGCGGTAGGACAGCCAGGCGTTCTGGCCTGAGTCTCTGTCCACTGCCACCACCTTGGTCACAACATGGCCAGGCTCTGCAGAACGAGGTGCCAGCTCCACACCCGTGGAACCATCGGTGGGGATGGTGGGATATAGGATTTCAGGTGCGTTGTCATTCTGGTCCAGCACGAATATGCTTAGAGACACGTTGCTGCTGAGTGGAGGGTTCCCACTGTCACTGGCTGTCACCAGTAGTTCCAGGTTTCTAACCTGCTCATAGTCGAAGGAGCGCAAGGCATACAGGACTCCAGTGTCCGAGTTTATGGAGACGTAGGTGGAAAGAGGCGCCCCCTGGAAGGCATCCTCAGTCAGTGCATAGGTGATGTGGGCGTTCTCGATGCTGTCAGGGTCCTGGGCGGTCACAGAGAAGATGGAGGCTCCCCTGGGGTTGTTTTCAGGAATGTAGGCAGAATAGGAGGCATGAGTGAAAGCAGGTGGGTTGTCATTGATGTCCGCCACATGCAGGGTGATGTGTGTGTCTGTGGACAGCGGCGGACTTCCCCCATCTGTAGCTCTCAGAGTGATGTTATATTCGGACACCTGTTCACGGTCCAGGCATCTGGCTGTCACTAAGCGGTAATATCGGTTTATTGATTTTTCTAAATTAAATGGCATATTTCCCAGAACAAAAACTGTAACTTGCCCATTTTGCCCAGAATCCCGATCATGCACGTTGATAAGGGCAATTTCCCTTCCAGCAGTAGCCTCTTCTGGGACTGATCCTGTGAGAGAAGTAATCGTAATTTCTGGGGCATTGTCATTCACATCCAGAACTGTGACCAGAATCTTAGCTCTTGAAAGGAGACCTAGTCCATCTTGTGCTTCAATTTTAATTTCATAGAAAGTAGCATCCTCATAATCTAGGCTTTGTGATATTGATAAATCCCCAGTCACTGAGTTGAGATAAAAAATCTGAGCGATTTTCCCAGGCATTTTATCTAGTACATAGGATACTTGAGCATTAAATCCCTCATCAGGGTCAGTGGCATTCACCGTGAGCAGCCAGGTGCCTACTGGCAAGTTCTCTTGAACACTTACTCGATACTCAGGCTGAGTAAATACTGGTGGATTGTCATTTGCATCCAGCACTATCACTTGGATGCACAAGTTGCTAGAAAGAACAGGGTCGCCACCATCAGAAGCAATTAGGACAAGCTGGTGAGCTTTCTTTTCCTCACGGTCAAGAGCCCGCTGCAGCACCAGCTCTGGGTACTTGGCCCCATCAGAGACACTCTTCACAGCCAGGGAGAAGTATTCATTGGGGCTGAGCTGATAGTTCAGCAGAGAGTTCATGCCCGCATCTGGGTCAAATGCAGTCTTAAGTGGAAATCGAGTTCCAGGAACCGTTAGTTCACCAATTTTTATTTCCAATTCCTCTGTTAGAAAATCAGGAGCATTGTCATTAATGTCTTTAATTTCTATTTCTACTTCAAAAATTTTCAATTTTTCTTCAACCAGGATGTTAAAACTCACCAGACACCGCTCGCTCTGAGCGCAGAGCTCCTCCCGGTCTATCCTGCCCGCGGTGACCAAGCTGCCGCTTCGCGGGTTCAGAGCAAAGAGCTGCGTCCTACCTCTGGGGACGATGCGGACTCCCCGCTCCGCCAGCTCCTGGGGCTCCAGCCCCAGGTCCTTGGCGATGTTGCCCACGAAGGAGCCTTTCTCCAACTCCTCTGGCACCGAATAGCGGATCTGCCCGCATCCGGTCTTGCACAGCGTCCCCAGAAGCGCGTACAGCAGGGCCAGTCCTCCGCCATTTCTGAATCTCAGGTAATTGGTCATTTCCTTTTCGGTGAATTATTTTCTCTGAATTGGGTACCAGTGTCTCACGACGGACTTCAGTCTTATTTTCTCAAGGAAATAACCCTTTCGTGGGCCTAATTTATAGGTTACAGAGCTGGCTGACTGAAAGGGTGAGCTTTGGAGCAGCCTCGGATCTTGTAAGTGTGATTTGCTGGTTCTTTGCTCTTTGGAAACAAGGAAATGGATTAGCTCTTCAGTGGCGTTTTCCTCCTTGAGTGGTGAACAGCGACGCTCAGAGGCATAACCGTTTACTGCACCCTCTTAGACAAACCTAAGCCAGACTTTCTGTTTCTCAGCACCTGAAATTCTTTTTATCAGAGGTAATGAGATCAGTTTTTATTTCACATAACTGAATCGCTATATGTTAAAGGATGTGACTTCAAGTTATCTTCCTTGGGAAGCCATGAGCTAATCTTAAGATCACTAATATTGCTTCAAACATGCTGAAGTTACTGTTTTGAAATGTTCAGACAAAGTTTAAGAACCTCACAGAAATATCAGCCAGATGTATAGGGCATGCCTCTTGAAATTTGTCCTTGATAGCCTGACATCTTGGTTTCAATATTTTCCATTTAACCCATTCATTAAACACACATATAACTGAGTGTATGACAAAATCTGGGGATTTAAGGTGAACGATATGAACACAGCCACTTCCTTCACAGAGTTATAAGGATATAAAAGCAAACAAGGAATTACAGTGCATTGAGATAACTACCATAATGGGAGAAGCCAAGGGCAATGGGAGGGCCTCCAACCTGGCCTTGGAGGTTAGCAAAGGCTTCCCCAAGAAACATGAGAGGAGTGGATCAGGGATAAGGCCTGGATGTGAGAGAGGAGAGCATGGGAATGCCTAGATGTGAGAGAGAAACCACAGAACTTCAGGGTACTGAAAGTAGTCCACTTTGCCTAAATCTAGAGTATGAAGATGTTTTTAAGGACTGAAAAGCTGAAACTAGTAGAGATAAAGTTTTGTTTTATATGCCAGAAACTCTTTTCCTGTATTTGTTTTCCTCTCCAAGCACAGAAATAGGAATTCATTTGTCACTTCAATCATGATGCATTATATACCTATGTATAAGGCATTTATGTTCAGGAAGAGTTACTATAAGCACTAAAAGGAATTTTGTATTCAATTTTCCTCAGTTCATACTTTATTTACCTGCAAAATGTTATGACATATTATTCCACAGTGAGTTCCAACTTTATCTCGAAGAATATTACGTAACAGTAGTAAGACAATGGAATGCATTGTTTCAGATCAATTCTCCCTCCAATGCCTTTAAACAATAAAGAATCACAGCACCTTAAAGAATGACAATACCATTAGATGCATGACTTAGTACATGATTATTTCCAAATAAAAGATGATCCCATTTATATATAATATTAGTATATTTTTTGTTCTCTGTTATTAAATATATAACTAACATACTAAAAGCCAACATGGGAAGAGGAATGGGGAAGGAAAACTTGGTTGTAAGGGGGACTTATGTTGGTTGAGGAATTGGAAACATTTTTAACAGCTGCTGTGAGTAGGAAACTTTGAGAAGAGAAATGTAAAAGGACAATCTTTAGGGGCAATAATTTGATATGGTCTCTGAATCCCTTGAGGATATATATTATTTTTAAAGATAAAAAGGCAATGTGGTTTGCACATATGAGAAAAAATAAAAGTAATGGGGGGGGATATCCCTGCCATACGTCTGCCCATGCAGGGGACACGGTTCGAGCCCTGCTCTGGAAAGATTCCACATGCCATGGAGCAACTAAGCCCTTTCACCACAACTACTGAGCCTGTGCTCTAGAGCCCGCGAGCCACAAGTACTGAAGCCCACGAGCCACAACTACTGAAGCCCGCGCACCTAGAGCCCGTGCTCTGCAACAAGAGAAGCCACCACAATGAGAAGCCCACGCACCACAATGAAGAGTAGCCCCTGCTCACCGCAACTAGAGAAAGCCCATGTGCAGCAACAAAGACCCAACGTAGCCCAAAATAAATAAATAAATAAATAAATAAATTTTTTAAAAAAAGTAACACGGAACAGAAACATCTTCACTATTATACAAACCATGTATTATAGAGCAAATGATAACTCAATCACTTCTTAAAGGAACAAAGAGCTACTTTAGAGGCTAATGAGTTTGTTGTTTTTTTTTTTGCTAATGAGATTTTTAACTAAACAGAGATTCCATGACATACCCTCCTGAAACACGGTGAAGCATATATATTTCTAAATTTGCACCTTTTAATAGGGAAGATCATGCAAATCAAGAAAAATGAAGAATCTCACTGCCAAACTGAAGGAAAAATATTAAGACTGGGTGAGAAGAAAACAACTAAAGTATTTCATTATTCATAAACAAATATAAATAAACATAAAAGCCTTAAATTTTAAAGGAGGGAGGCATCTGGGGAAACATAAAAGTCAACATTTGTATTTCTAGGAAAGAATTGTTGATCCAGGTGGATGAGATGGTTTCCTCAGGGATGAGAAAGAAGTATGAGAAACCAGACATGCCAGTTCCTAAGGCAGCGCTCTTTTGATAACCTAAATATCACCTTCACTTACTAATTCCTGATTTATACTCATGACACAATGATTCTAGCTCCTCTTCCTGTTTACACTGTGTGAACACTTAGAACTACTAAGAAATAATTCACCAGGACTAATTTCCTAAAAATTGAATATATCCGCAAAGAAATATGTGAAATAGAAAAGGTATGGTAAACCGTGGAGACAGCTAAGTAATTAGGTAAATTTATTTCTTTTAGCAAAGTAGCTCACAGGTATATTACGAAGAGAGTTTACCTGAGAAAAAGTTTCTTCTTTGTTTTCAGGTATAAGTTGAGGTTCTGAAAGAAAATCCTTTTTCTCACAGCTCTCCTGGCTGACGAGCGTGTCCGCGTAGTTGGGCTGCGGGAAGATCACGTGACTCCCCCGCGAGTCCGCGGTGAGCCAGGCCTCGTGGGAATAGGTCTGCAGGAAAGCCCGCACCCCGTCCACGCCCACAAAGTGGGAGGCGGGCACACCCGCTAACCTGCCTCCTGAAGCCTGGAGCAGACGCGACTTATGCCAGCGCCACAGTCTGAGCGCCAGAAGCACAATGACAAAGGCGAGGAAGACGCAGGACACCGCGGCCACCGCCACCACCAGGTAGAGTGTGAGACCTGAGTCGTGGGGGTTGGCAGAGGTCCTGATGCTGCCCAAGTCGGCCAGGGCCTCGGGGATGCTGTCCGCCACTGCCACGGTGAGCGTGACCGTGGCTGAAAGAGGGGGCTGGCCGTGGTCCTGGACCGCCACCACCAGGCTCTGCTTGAGCGCGTCTCTGTCCAGCAGGGCCCGCGCTGTGCGCACCTCGCCCGTGTGCAGCCCCACCGCGAAGAGTCCCGGCTCGCTGGCCTTGAGCAGGCGGTAGGACAGCCAGGCGTTCTGGCCCGAGTCTCTGTCCACAGCCACCACCTTGGTCACCAGGTATCCGGGCTCTGCAGAGCGGGGTGCCAGCTCTACACCCGTGGAACTGTCGGTAGGGAGGGCGGGGTACAGAATTTCTGGCACGTTGTCATTCTGGTCCAGCACGAATATGCTCAGAGACACGTTGCTTCTGAGTGGTGGGTTCCCGCCATCCTGTGCTGTCACCCACAACTGCAGTTCATGAAACTGCTCATAGTCAAAGGAATGCAGTGCATAGAGGATGCCAGTGTCAGAGTTGATGGAGATGTAGGAGGACAGAGGTGCCCCCTGAATGATGTCCTCAGCCAAGTTATAGGTTACATGGGCGTTGTCATCACTGTCGGGGTCATGGGCCATCATGGAAAAGATGGAGGCACCTCTGGGGTTGTTCTCTGGAATGTAGGCAGAGTAGGATGTGTGGGGAAAGGTGGGAGGGTTGTCATTGATGTCTGCCACCTGCAGCAAAATGTGAGCATCTGTGGACAGAGATGGGTTCCCTCCATCTTTAGCGATCACAGTGATGTTGTATAAGGAAAACTGTTCCCTGTCAAGGACTCTGGTTGTAACCAGTCGGTGGTAATTGTCCACTGACCTTTCTAATTTGAAAGGAAGGTTCTCCGGGAGTGAACATGTGACAAATGCATTCTGTCCAGAGTCTCTGTCATGTACATTGAAAAGTGCAATTATGGTTCCTGGAGGAGAGTCTTCAGGAACCGAGCTGGTAGCAGATGTCATGTAAAATTCTGGGGGATTGTCATTTACGTCGAGAACAGTGACAATGACCTTCGTTCTGGTCAGAAGGCCTGGACCATCCTGAGCTTCAATATCAATTTCATGGAATTTGGCATCCTCATAATCTAGGCTTTTTGTGATCGTTAGTTCTCCAGATGATGACTTGAGCTCAAATACCTCTGAGGTTTCTTCAGGATTTTTCTCCAGAAAATATGCCACTTGAGCGTTGTATCCCTCATCTGCGTCAGTGGCGGTCACTGTGAGTATCCGGGTGCCTACGGGAGTATTCTCTGGAACATTTACAAGGTACTCGGGCTGTGTAAAAACAGGCGCGTTGTCGTTCGCATCCAGGACCATCACGCGGATGCGGGAGGTGCCAGATCTGACAGGGTCGCCCCCATCCAAAGCCACAAGAACGAGATGGTGAACGGCCTCTTCCTCACGGTCAAGGGCGCGTTCCAGCACCAGCTCTGGATACTTATTCCCATCTTTTCCGCTTCGCACGTCCAGGGAGAAGTGGTCATTTGAATTAAGTTCGTACCTTTGGAGGGTGTTCTCCCCGACGTCTGCATCATGCGAGCTCTTCAGAGGGATCCGGAATCCTGGCATAGTCAATTCACTGATTTTTAGCTCCAGTTCCTCTACTACAAAGCGAGGGGCATTATCGTTAATATCTGTTATTTCCACCTCTACTGAATAAATACTCAATTTATCTTCCCGGAGTATGTTGAAACTCAGCAGACACCGTGCGCTCTGAGCGCAGAGCTCCTCCCGGTCTATCCTGCCCGCGGTGACCAAGCTGCCGCTTCGCGGGTTCAGAGCAAAGAGCTGCGTCCTACCTCTGGAGACGATGCGGACTCCGCGCTCCGCCAGCTCCCGGGGCTCCAGCCCCAAGTCCTTAGCGATGTTACCCACGAATGAGCCCTTTTCGATCTCTTCTGGCACAGAATAGCGCATCTGCCCAGCTCCAGCCTCCCACAGGGTCGCCAAAAGAAGGCACAGCAGGGCAAGCCTTCCGCGGTTTGGCAACTTTAGCAGAGCCGCCATTTCTTGAGCTGCAGTCTTTTCTCCCAGGCAACTTCCAGCATCCAGGGCGGGATTCCAATCTTTATTCCTCAGGGTCTGAGATGACCAGCATTCACGGGACCCAGGTAACTGTGGAGAGTAGTGGGCTGCTGGACTTAATTTTTTTGCCTTCCCGAAGCTTGCGGGCCAAACGCCCAGCCCTTTGTGTTATGCGAGCCGTAATGTTGGAGTGGATGTCTCACAGGCTTACTTCTTAGGTGGTCAACAGCGACGCCCAGAGGCCTAAGTAATTTCTGCACTCTTTCAGGTAAACCCAAGTTATTATTTGTTGCCCCTGTGACTTTCAAGTTGTTTTGAAGAATCTTACAGTTCTAAGATACCTTAAAAGTAGCTCTCTCAAGTCAGGAGTCTTTTTTTCAGAATGAATAAGAATGGTGTGAATGAATGTGACCTTGATAGTAGTTGCAAGGAAAGTATCATTGAACGCTGGAGGCATTAATCAAGGCAGCCTCTGCCCTTATGCCAAACATCTTCAACCACTTATTTTATATTCAGAGACAATAAGATTAATCTAAAAACATTAGCTACATTATATTCTAATGTTACATATTTTAAATTTCTGTGCTTAATGGCTTAGTATTGAACTTCAAAACCTGTATTTTCCCCCCAAAACCTGTATTTAAATTATTGAATTTTCGGACATTTAATTGGGTGACTACCCAATTAAGCCCTGACACTTTGCCTGATTGATGCTGGAGATAGAAATGGTGCACCTGATGAACACAGTCCCTGTTCTCAGGAAGCTTACAGGATAAGGGAGGACATAGTAAAGTAAACAGAGTATTTTAATAGAGTATGGTAACTGCTATGATGGTTGGAAACCCTGGGCAATGGGAGAATACATAGGAAGGGTATCCAGCCTAGATTTGGGGGTCAGGAAAGACTTTTCCAGGACAAGATTGAAGCTGGATCCTAAAGCGGATGACTGGATCAAGAAAGAGGCTGGAGTAGTGTTCTAGAACCTTAGTACAAATTCTTGGAGGTGAGAGGCAGCATGAACATTAAGGAAACTGAAGGTGGTTTGTTCTTTGTTCTTTTCAAGATTGTTAGGGCCACTTGAGGTCCCCTGACACTCCATATGAATTTTAGGATGGATTTTTTTCTATTTATACAAAAAAAGGCATTGGGATTTTGATAGGGATTGCACTGAATCTGTAGATTGCTTTGGGTAGTTCTATAAGTTTTTGATAGATACTCTTTATCAGGTTAAGGATGTTTCCTTAAATTTCCAGTTTGCTAAAAGATTTTAATCATGTCTTGAATGTTCTCAAGACCTTTATTATGCCTCTATTGAAATGAACATATGGCTTTTTATCTTCAATCTCCTAATATGAAGTTTTATATTATTAGATTTTCTTATATTGAAATATTCTTGCATCCCTAAGTAATAAACCCCTTTTAGTCATAAGCTATAAATATTACATATATAGTAGATACAATTTTGAATCAACATTCTTGAGCGAGATTGCACACTTCTGTTCTCATTTCAGTCTTCATGCCTTTTGGCTTCTTCCCCATTGAACTTTTTTCATTTTTAACCCATTCCTCTGAGAACACTGATGAAATATTTATTGGAAACAATTGATATTAACTCACCATGTTTTCTAGTAGAGCCTCTAGTTTGTTTTTTAAAACTTTTTCTTCAACATTGTTTTGATACTTTTGAGTCTCATTAAATAACTGCTCGACATCCCTTATTGTAGTTCTCTAAAGATTTCTGTTTGTCTTTGACAACATCTGGTTTTACTCTGTATATTATTTCCCACTCATGCTTCTTGCTTCATATTAAGCTGTTTTATTTTTTCCTAGTCTTACTTGCTTTTCCTTCCCTTTCTCTTTTCCAGGTCTTTGTCTATAATCAGAATTTGGGGGTTTCTTTTAAGATCTCTAAAACGAATTTTAATCATGCCATCTGACAAGCCGATATTAGTCCCAGTACTGGACTTGACAGAAGTTTCATTTTCTCCCCACTGGTGTCGCCTTCTATTGCTTCATCATCATAATTCTTCCTTGTTTGCATTTCAATAATTTATACCCTTTGTTACTTTTCCTATTATTTTATTTAAATTTATGCTAATATTATATCTTTCTTGCTTTGTTTCTTGAGTGGCAAGCTAAATTCACTTGTTTTAAATCATTTGCTTTTTGAAATTCTTACAGTTGTCTATAGATTTACCCCCTAAATATTCTTTTCTCTGCATTCCACAATTTTTAATAAGTAATATTTTAATTTTTGTAGTTTTTATTTCATTGTGATTTTTTAAATCCAAGAGTAATTCAGGGATGTAGATTTAAATGTCCAAACTTTTCTGTTTCCTTTTACTATTTTAAAATGTTTGCTTTGTGATTTTTCCAGCTTTATTGAGGTATAATTGACAAATAAAATTGTAAGATATTTAAAGTGTACAACGTGATGATTTGATATATGTATACATTGTGAAAGGATTCCTCTACTGAGCTAATTAACACATCCATCGCCTCACATATTTACCTTTTTGTGTGTGTGTGAGAGCATTAGGTTCTACTCTTAGCAAATTTCTATTATACAATACAGTGCTGTCAACTGTAGTCTCACGCTATACATTATGTCCTAAGGCCTTATTCCTCTTACAGCTGAAGGTTTGTACCCTTTTACTAATCCCTCCTTATTTTCCTCACCAGCCACTTTGTGATTTAACTACATAAGGCATGTATATTATTTGTACTTTGAAATTTGCTCTACCTTTTTTGTGATGACTATGTAGTAAATTGTTGTCGATTTTCCATATGTTCATGTAAAAATTGGCTATTCTATATTTGTTGTGTATACAAATACCCAACAAATCTGTCAGATCAAGCTTATAGATTCTGTTATTCAAATATGCTGTGTGCTTAGTAATTTTCTCCCTGTGTGATGTATTATTTCTTATGGAACTGTGTTAAAATCTCTTTCAAATTTCAGATTTGAAAATAATCTGTATTATTTTCAAAGCTATATTGTTTGGTGATAGGAGCTCATGATTTTTATATCCTTTTGGTTGTCTGTTCTTTTTATAAGTATGATCAGTTCATTAAAAAAATCACCACTAATGTTGTTGCCTCAAACACTACTTTGGTGTTATATTAATATTGACATGACTGCTTTCTTGTGTGTAGGGTGTGTGTGCGTATGTATCGACATCTTTATCTTCAGTATTTCAGTATAATTTTATTTTAAGCATGTATCTTGTCAGCAGAATAGATGGATTTAAAAAATCAACCAACTTGGCAATCTTGGTGTTTCAATAGGTTAAAAGGTCATTTATATATACACAGAAGCAAAGTTTTAAATTAAAAAAGTTGAGAAAATTTAAAATTGTAACAACTTATGGCATTGAGAGTATACTCTTGGTACCAAACAGAAAATAAAAATAAAAATCCACACTTAGACATACAGCAAGAATGAGAGAATTTTTTTAAAGCCATCAGAGAAAATAAAGATTACCTAAAAAATAATAATTTGTTGGCAGAAAATTCTCATTAGCAAAAGTAAGTTCCAGAATTCTCCAGGTCCCAGGCCATAACTAGGTATTTTAATGGCACTTTAATGGTATGCAGCAGTGGTATTCTGAATATCACAGCTCAGGTCTGAGAGATTTAGTGTTCATTTTCTGAAGCCAGCATCTGTGTCCACTTCACTCCCTTGGTCTTTAGCTTGCAACAAGTTATGACCATGGGAACTGGTAGGTAATGTTTTTATGTGACTTTCCCCCTTTTTAACTAGCCAAGGGGCCTAACTGCTTATTTTGGATTCAAGCAGTAAGCCTGGCTCAGGTCCCTTGTTTAGCCCGAAGCCCTTTTGTCCCTATTACACTGCTTGAACAATCTCATCTAAGTCCAAGACTAGAATTCCCACTTTAGTTTTAGCCTGGCTCACCACTTTCTGTCCCATCTTCGGTCCGTTTAGCCATTTATCTTTTATTTGTGCCTGACTATGCTTCTGCTTTCTTCTTTTTTATTTTATATGTGTATCTTTAATTTATTGGAGCAGAGTAAGTATATCAAAGCATAGGTTTACTCCCCTATGCTGCATTTCTTGTGAAGAGCTTACACACATTAAAATGGAATATATATTTGATTTTTGTTAGTTGTTTACATTACAGGCATAATATACAAATCAGGAGGCTTCAAACTATTTCTCAAGTTGCACAGAAAATTTTCTGTCATTCATTTTATTACTTAATTTCATAAGTTACTTAAAACAGTTGATGTATTCTTGAGCATGCATAAAACATGTCAAAATAAATGACTAAACAAAGGGCTAAGAGAGTTTAAATTTGCAGCTTACCTAGATTTCCATAATTTTATATTAACACAACTTAAAAATACTACTTTAGACAATCTTTACCTTTTCAAATGTCCCCAAATAAAACAGCACCCCGACAGATGACATCGACATTAAATTTAAGGATAAATTAGGAGATGTTTATAACTTAAGGATATTTGAAAACAGTATTAGTCACATTAATATTGGTGGACCTTTTCTAGTCAAACCCAATCCTTGCTAGATAAGAGAATGGTAAAGCCAGAAAAATAAAATTATTTGGCCAGAAGCAAGCAAGAAAACTTTAGAAGCCAAATCTCCTTGTTTCTAATGAAGTGCTCTTTCCACAACTCTTTATCCCAACCACCTACATTATGATTAATTACAGTCTCCTTTTCAATGAAAGAACAATGATAAATATACTCGGATATAAACATTTAATGATTTCCCAGGATTTGTAAATAGAAAGCTATAATGATATGTGGGAAATAGAGAACTGTTAGTAGTAAAGAACGAAAGCAAGTAAGTAAACTCAGAAATTATTTTTACCTAGATAAATTTACTACACAAGTTTACCTGCGAAAATGTTTGCTTTCTATCTTCAAGTAAAGACTGGGGTGCTGATAGAAAATCCTTTTTCTCACGGCTCTCCTGGCTGACGAGCGTGTCCGCGTAGTTGGGCTGCGGGAAGATCACGTGACTCCCCCGCGAGTCCGCGGTGAGCGAGACCTCGTGGGAATAGGTCTGCAGGAAAGCCCGCACCCCGTCCACGCCCACAAAGTGAGAGACGGGCACGCCCGCTAATCCTCCTCCTGAAGCCTGGAGCACACGCGTCGTATGCCAGCGCCACAGTCTGAGCGCCAGAAGCACAATGACAAAGGCGAGGAAGACGCAGGAGATCGTGGCCACCGCCACCACCAGGTACAGCGTGAGGCTGGAGTTGTCCAGGTTGGTGGAGGGTTCCATGCTGCCCAAGTCGGCCAGCACATCTGGGATGCTGCCAGCCATCGCCACTGTGAGAGTAACTGTGGCAGAGAGAGGAGGCTGGCCGTGGTCCTCGACCGCCACCACCAGGCTCTGCTTGAGCGCGTCTCTATCCATCACAGCCCGCGCTGTGCGCACCTCGCCCGTGTGCAGCCCCACCGAGAAAAGCGCTGGCTCGCTGGCCTTGAGCAGGCGGTAGGACAGCCAGGCGTTCTGGCCCGAGTCTCTGTCCACAGCCACCACCTTGGTCACCAGGTAGCCAGGCTCTGCAGAGCGGGGTGCCAGCTCCACACCGGTGGAACCGTCAGTGGGGAGGGCGGGGTACAGAATCTCAGGTGTGTTGTCATTCTGGTCCAGCACGAATATGCCCAGTGACACGTTGCTGCTGAGCGGCGGGTCCCCGCTGTCACGAGCCATCACTCTTAGTCGCAGGTCCCGGAACTGCTCATAGTCGAAGGATCGCAACGCATACAGGACTCCAGTGTCTGAGTTGATGGAGACAAAGGAGGATAGAGGTACCCCCTGGATGGTGTCCTCCACCAGGGAATAAGTGACTCGTGCATTCTCATTGCTGTCAGCATCGTGGGCAGTCACAGAGAAAATGGAGACACCTCTGGGGTTGTTTTCTGGAATGTAGGTGGAGTAGGAGTCCTGCAGGAAGACAGGGGAGTTGTCATTGATATCTGTCACTTGCAGTGAAATGTGTGTTTCGGTAGATAGAGTCGGAGTTCCCTGATCTGCTGCTGTTACTGTGATGTTGTACTGGGAGGTAAGTTCTCTGTCCATTGTTCTTTCTGTCACTAAACGGTAATAATTATCATCTAACTTTTCTAATTTAAAGGGTAGATTTCCAGAAATGGAACACGTAGTGTGACCATTGTCTCCAGAGTCCTGGTCGTGCACACTGATAAGAGCAATTATGGCCCCAGGAGGAAAGTTTTCTGGGACTGCAGTGGTGACAGAGGTGATGGTCACCTCTGGGGCATTATCATTTATGTCCAGAACTTTGACCAGCACCTTAGCTCTGGCCATGAGGCTTGAACCATCCTGAGCTTGAATTTCCATTGGATAAATTGTGTATTCTTCGAAATCTAGAGGTTCTTTATTTGATATTTCTCCTGTGTAAGAATCCAAGTGAAATATTTGTGCCACTTTGTGGTCTATATTATGAAACGAATATGTTACTTCCCCATTGGCTCCCTCATCTGGGTCCGTGGCTTTTACCGTGAGCAGCCGAGTGCCCAGCGGCACGTTCTCAGGGACACTCGTGTGGTACCGTGCTTGAGTAAACGCTGGAGCGTTGTCATTTGCATCCACCACCTGAACTCGAATTCGGAGGGTTCCTGAACGGACTGGGTTGCCCCCATCAAAAGCGGTGAGGAGGCGGCGGTGGACAGCGTCTTCTTCCCTATCTAGGGGACTCTGCAGCACCATCTCTGGCTGTTGGGACCCATCAGATCCCTGTTGCACATCCAGGGAGAAATGAGGGTTGGAGCTGAGCTGGTACATCTGGAGCGAATTCATACCCACATCAAAGTCTTGCCCAGAAGGTAGAGGGATCCTGGTACCTGGAGTGGTTATTTCATTCATTTTAAATTCTACTTCCTCTGACTGGAATTGGGGAGTGTTGTCATTAATATCAATTATTTCCACTTCAACAGGGAAAAGCTTCATTTTATCCTCTACCAAGACGTTAAAACTCACCAGACACTGCAGGCTCTGAGCGCAGAGCTCCTCCCGATCTATCCTGCCTGCGGTGACCAAGCTGCCGCTTCGCGGGTTCAGAGCAAAAAGCTGAGTCCTACCTCTGGAGACGATGCGGACTCCCCGCTCCGCCAGCTCCTGGGGTTGTAGTCCCAGGTCTTCGGCAATGTTGCCCACAAAGAAACCTTTGTCTGTCTCTTCTGGCACCGAGTAGCGGATCTTCCCAGCCTGGGCTTCCAACAACAGCCCCAGAAAAAGGAACAGCAAGACCAGCCTGCGGCAGCCGAGCACCTTCACTCGAATCGTCATTGCTCTCTTGCTTCGTAGTTTTCTCCCAGTCTGGCACCAACAGTATTGTTTCTCTGCTCTTCTGAGTCTAAATTAACCGAATTTTCAGGAGAATTCAGAGCAGAAAGGGGTCCTGAAGTAGGATCTGGGCAGCCTCAGGAGTCTGTTTTCAATCTGGCAGTGATGGAGGTTCTAAGAAGTTTTTTTTCCCCTCGGTGTGTTTGTGTGTGCGCACGCGTGCGCTGCCTTTATCTCCCAGACTGGTGAACAGCGGCACCCAGAGTCCTAAAGAGTTACTGCACTCCTAGATAATACTTGAACTTTCTCTTCTCATTAACCTGATCAACCTTTCCTTAAGTCTTAGTTTATTGTCAAGGAAATAGTTAAGCATTATACATTATAACTATGAAAAGGAGAAATTGCTATGTTCATTTAATTAATTACATCTACATATTGCTTAATTGTAACATACAGTAGAATCCAAGCTATCCTGGATATTCCAGTAGTATTCCCAACCTATCTGCTTTCCGTTTGCTAGTCAGGAAGTATCACAAAGGGGACAAATCATCCCTCCACTTCTTCTGTAGTACATCTTGACCACTTGATAATTTCACAGGCCATATAGAAGAGCAACTGCCCTTTGACTGAAGGATGAAAAAAACTGAAAGGAAAAATAAACTTTTAGAGTGTAAGCAAGACTTTAAAAAATTGGACTATCCCATTTCCTATCCATTGCACTCTGAATATTTAGCAGAAACCTTGGAATTTTGAAGGACATATTTTATTCCATCCCTATTTTTCCTCTTTTACTGAAGCATCTATGTATTATGTAGATTTAAAAAGACCTTTAATATGGGCTTTTAAAAGACCTTCAACTCAGCTGCAAGTAATATATTTTGAATAAAATAACACTGGGCTTGGACTTCCCCGGCCGTCCAGTGGTTAAGACCCCATGCTCCCACTGCAGGGGGCAGCAGTTTGATCCCTGGTCGGGGAACTAAGATCCCGCGTGCCACGCCACATGGCCAAAACGAACAAACAAACAAACAACAAAAAAACCACTGGGCTCTTGGAA
This sequence comes from Balaenoptera ricei, assembly GCF_028023285.1. Lineage (NCBI taxonomy): Eukaryota > Metazoa > Chordata > Mammalia > Artiodactyla > Balaenopteridae > Balaenoptera > Balaenoptera ricei. The sequence goes on along the minus strand of NC_082641.1, from coordinate 118,858,032 downwards.
TTTCATTGGAAAAATGTCACATGAGTATCTAATTTAGACTAAATTTAAGAGACACAAGAGGTAGTGATATTTTTCAAAATTGAAAATAAAAAGGCCACATCTTTATTTTTGGATAGTCTATATTAGGATAATATGTATTCTCCTACATCCACACTTAATATTTTCTCCAAAAGAAGTTGGTTTTCTAAAACAGCAAGATTTTAAAACTGTATTGCCTTCCTTGTTTTACTCATTGCAAAATTAGTAAAAGGTTACTAACTAAAGTGTCTTGGGCTTAGTGTGATTTATTTATCCTTACACAGAAGTTAGGGAAGAATGATCTCTGCATTCCAGACGCTGACATTTTTAGGAACAAATTGGGCCAAATATTGGCAGCCAACCCACGGACACCATGACTGAGAAGGCTCTGGAAAATGATGAAAGGAAACAATCAAAGGCCAGAATAGTTCTTGGAGAGAGACTCTATGTTCTTACACAACCAAATCTACAGTTTCCCAGCTTCTCAAAGACAAATATAATGGAGCCCAAGAGCAGAAACTTAAAGATGCAGTGAACCTCCTTCAATATTTCGAGGAAAGAACTCTTTAGCCAGAAACATAATTTTTCAGAACATACATTAATAGGCACAAAGTTTTGCCCAAAGGAATTTTCTGGGCTAATGAAACAAATCAAAATATACATAGAAACTAGCAAGTAAACTTGTAGAGCTCTCCCACACCCCTAAAGACAACAAAAAATAAGCAGGACTGCTTACAGTAGGATGATATTTATGAAATAAAAGTGTTAAAACTCACAGGAATACATTTGAATCCAATGTAATATTTAAGGCTTCACTGCTGGTACTACAGAAACTATCTAGTTGAAAGACGTTTCTGCGTTAACTTGAAGAAATTAAGACTTTGCAATATCTGAAGTCACATATTGACTGTAGGAATAGGGCAAATCTCTCTTGCTGAAGTGGGAGCAACTCCAAGTCCAGGCTTGGACCAGGCTGAAAGCAGGGCTGGAGGAGCACTGCAGGCACGAGGCTATGGCCAGAGTCACTGCTAGGAAGAAGAACATGGAGATCAAGGCGAAAAGACCATGACCAGGTAAAGCTGTAGCTCTGGCAGTAGGTGCTGGGTGGTCACTGAGGTCCGTCCACAACTCCTGCAAAGACTAGCTGCAGCATGATGAATACTGTCATTGAGCATGGTGACCAGCAAGCCCCAGAGAACAGTGTCTCTGTCATCTGCAGTGTCCCAGTGGGCATCTTGCTCTTGTGCATCCTCAGGTTGAAGAGTCAGATTAGGACACCTGATAGGACAGTCAGGTGTTGCGCCCCAGTCAGCGTCCACCTTGGCGACCAGGTAGTCAAACTGCAGTGTGTGATGCCCCATTGAAGAGGCGTATGACTTCCAGGTGCAACTCCCAGCACAGCACGTCTTCTGTGAGTTTTTGCAGTGGTAGTACACCATTACAGGCAGGCTCAGGCTGACACAGAGCCCTGGTTGCAGGCCACAGAGTCAGCTCAAAGGTAGGCTGCAGTGAACACCACTGTGCTCTGCACTCAGTGACACGTCAGACAACAGCACCCAGGTCACTGGTCAGGAAAAATAGGAGGCACTTAGGGCACCAAGTTTCAGTTGGAAGCACTAAAGTGTGCAATGGAGGCTCTGGGTGAGTGTTCCCAATCTCCTGGACCATACAATAGACCTGTTGGAAAATTAGAGCATTTTTGTTGATGTGGGTTATATGCAGGCTAATGCTTACACTGGAGGAGAGGGACAGCTTGTCTTTGTTACCTCATGATTCCGAATCTGCTCCCAGTTTAGAATCCTTTCTGTCAGTAGCTTACAAAGAATTACATAGTAATTCTTTGTTGTGAATTGTTTGGCTATGTGTTTATTACTCTCTACAATATCTTTCACTTTTCTCTTCAAGAAATCTGAGTCCTGTTGTTTTGATTAGAGCAACCACACTTCTTATCTCTAATAGGACTAAACACTCAGCTGAAAGTCACCTGCACTGCATCATAGTTCTCAACCTGCATTTCAACCAGGATTGTGAAAAGTGCCCTTAACTGTCTCCAGTCTTCTCTTCTAAGCTGTGATATAACAGTCACTCTTCAAAATCAAAGATGGTGCTGTCGTTATTGAATATACTGTGTATGCCCTGTGAGACTGTGTGGAAAGTGTAGAACTCTACCTTAAGGGTGTCACCTAGGTCAGCAGGGATCACCTGAAGAATGCAGACAAGGAGGTTCTCTGGCAGGCAGACTCTACTGTACACTTTGTAGCTCAGTATGGGAGGACTGGCTTTGGCATCCAAGACCTACCTGCATCTTGCCCTGAGCCTCCTCCCCACCACTAAGTGGTGGCAGCTCTGCTACTCTGGTCCAGATTTCTCCAATAAATAACCAGAGTACTTACTACCCTAGTGTTCTCTTTTACTTTTGGCAGTGAGGGAGATGGTTAACTGAAATTAATCTGCTAAACTTGTAGAGAATTACTTGCAGCATCCATATCTACTGCAGTTTAGGAGTAAACTTTGCTCTTATTAAGATGTTTTCCAGAATTTTCAAAACAAAATGGCTGTGCTCAAAGCCATATGTTATTTATATACAGGATAAATACTTTATATAAAAAACATTTATAGGATTTCCAGTGAAGGTTTCAGATTCAAGGGGCCTAGGGACTTCCTTTGGCCTATTGGCTACATCTATCCTGTCATTTGTTCCTTCCTGCTCTCTTTGCTGGCGGTAAAGAGAGGCTTCTTAGCACTCACCCATGGTTCTTGTCACCGACATGTAGATCTTTGGCGAGATTCCCCACTTTTAAATCCTTGGCTGTCTCTTCCGGAATCTCTCAGCATAACTGCTGCGCAGTTCACTAGGCTGAACAAAGACATCAGAAAAGGAAACAGCGCTTCCTGCACTCCCGCGTCTTCCCTGTGGGGAGACTTCTCTCTCTTCACGATGCGGCTTCGTAGGACCGAATGCACTTCGCTACAGTGGCTCCTCGGATTACCAAGGTGCGCTGGAAAGAAGAGGAAGCAGCTCTCTCAGACCTTCCTGACCCAGATATTTGAAGCAGATTGCGGGAGAGATGGCGTGCAGAGTCTGCTCCTGGTGTGTTTCTCTAAAGTGTGCATACATCGCTGCGTCAAAACCGCCAGTGGGTTCCTTTGTTTCACTCTAAGCCACGGATTGGCCAACAGCGGCACCCAGAGGTCCAGGAGGATAGCTACCACATGTTATTTCTGAAAGTCCTCACAGGAGACTGTATTTGCTTTATTTCCGGGACTTATTTTTACAATACCAGTTGGTTCAGTACAAAGGCTACAAGTCACTATTTCTTTTTGACAAAATATTAATAAAATGGTCTTTCCACAAAATTTAAATCAAACGTTTTAATTTATTAAAATTCACATCAGCTTAAAATAAAAATTCTTACACAATTTCCCTCTTGACATTTCCTTTTGAAGAACACTTGAAGCTTCTTTTTCTTAAACATTTTTTTACTCAAGAAATTACCCACTGTAAAAAGAATTTTACATTAGAAAAGGAAATTCTCACTGTATATTCTACAATATAAAAGAAACTTGCACTATAAAAGGTAGAAAATACTGACAAAAATTTTCAAGTATCAGTAATTGCATTATTTAATTACAATTTTACACATAACATAAAATTTACCAACTTAACCATTTTAAGTGTACAGTTCAGTAGTATTAAATACATTCATAATGTCATGCAACCATCACAACCATCCATCTCCAGAACTCTTTTTATCTTATAAAACTGAAACCTATACCCATAGGTATACCTATACCTATACGTATACCCATTAAACTCCTCATTCTCCCTTCTCTCCAGCCCCTGGCAAACACCATTCTACTTGCTCTATGATTTTGACTACTCTACATACCTCATATAAGTGGAATCATATGGTATTTGTCTTTTGTGTGTGTGTGTGACTGGCTTATTTTACATAGCATAATATCCTCAAGGTTCATCCATGTTGCAGCATGTGTCAGATTTTCCTTCCTTTTTAAAAGAGTATGGAGGTTCCTCAAAAAATTAAAAATAGAACTACCACATGATCCAGCAATTCCACTTCTGGGTATGTTTCTGAAAAAAATGAAAACACTAATTCAGAAAGATGTAATCACCCCTATGTTCACTGCAGCACCATTTACAATAGCCAAGATATGGAAGCAACCTAAGTGTCCATCAATAAATGAATGGATAAATAAGATGTGGTACATATACAAAGCCATAAAAAGGAACAAAATCTTGCCATTTGCAACAACATGGATGGACCTAGAGGGTATAATGTTAAGTGAAGTAAGTCAAACAGAAAAAGACAAATACCACATGATTTCACTTATATGTGGAATCTGAAAAAGCAAAACAAATAAACATAACAAAACAGAAAGAGATTCACAGATACAAAGAACAAACAGGTGGCTGTCAGAAGGGAGAGGGGTGAGGGGATGAGTGAAATAGGTGAGGAATATTAAGAGGTACAAACTTCCAGTTACAAAATAAATGAGTCACAGGGATGAAATGTACAGCATGGGGAATACAGTATAGTCAATAAAATTGTAGTAACTTTGTATGGTGACAGATGGCAACTAGACTTACGGTGAGGGTGATTATTTTGTAATGTACAGAAATATCGAATGACTGTGCTGTGCACCTGGAACTAACATAGTGTTGTAAGTCAATTATACTTCAATTTTAAAAAAGAATTTCCTTCCTTTTCAAAGCTGAATAATATTCCATTGTAGGTACACATACCACATTTTGCTTATGCATTCATTGGTTGATGGACACCTGGGGTGCATCTAACTTTTAGCTATTATGAATAATGCTGGTATGAACAAGGGTGTATAAACATCTCTTAGAGACACTGCTTTCAATTCTTTAGGGTATATACACAGAATTGGAATTGATGGATCATATAGTAATTCAATTTTTAATGTTTTGAGGAACCACTGACTGTTTTCCACAGTGGCTGTACCATTTTATATTCCCACCAACAGTGCACAAGGATTTCATTATTCCACATCTTTGTCAATATTTATTATTTCCTGTTTTTTTAATAGCCGTCATCCTAATGGGCATGAGGTGGTATCTCACTGTTGTTTTTATTTGCATTTCCCTAATGATTAGTAATGTTGAGCATCTTCTCATGTACTTATCGGGCATTTGTATCTTTTTTGGAATTACATATATACTACTATAATCCTCCCAATAATCAGCTCTTTCATGGATACCACTGATTACCTCTATAGACTGAATATTTATGTCCCCCCCCCACCCCAAATTTCACATGTTGAAACCTAATCAATGTGATGGTATTTAGAGGCAGGGCTTTGGGGAGGTGATTAGGTCATGAGGTTGGAGTGCTCATGAATGGCATTAGTGCCCCTGTAAAATAGGCCGCAGAGAACTCCTCCACCCCTTCTACCATGTGAGGTTACAGCAAAAAAGACTGCCACCTATGAACCAGGAAGCCTGCCCTCACCAGACACCAAAGCTGCCAGTGCTTTTATCTCAGACTTCTCAGCTTCCAGATCTGAGAAATAAATTTCAGGTGCTTATAAGGCACTCAGTTTATGATATTTTGACACAGCAGCCCAGATAAATGAGGACAGTTGCCCTTGTTCTTTCCTCTCTTCTAACACTTCGTTTTCAGTTTAGAGGTCCACCATCTGTGCACCTAAGGGCAGCTGAACCTACTCATAGCTGTAGTAGTTCTGATAGGTCTAAACCAATATTGGTGATCTCATTCCTCTTGCCAGTGTTTAGTTAGAAATGTGGCTTAAAACAATTAATAATTAAAAAATAAGCTTAGGGCAAGGTTTCTCAACCCTGGTACTATTTTGAGTCAGATAACTTTGTTGGGGGATGTTCTGTGCATTATAGGATATTTAGCAGCACCCATGAGACGCCACGAGATCCCACAGGTGCAACAATCAAAATGTCTCCAGACATCACCAAATGTCTCCTCCTCCCCACCATTTTGAAAATCACAGGCTTAGGGTATTCCGCTGGTGACTATTATTGAGCCAGGGATAGGCATATAGTCTAAGTTGGTCCAATCACAGTGAAAGACAGATTTTGGTTGGGAAGAGCCACTCTCTGAACTTACCATGGACAAGGAAGGAAGTTCCCCAGTTACTGCTGGCAGGTTTCTTATGACCACAGACTTTGGAAATTTACAAGGAGGTGAGGGTAAAGCTGAAAGAATAATAAAGTATAAATAAATGTTCATTATCCAAAATTAGCAAGAGTTAAACAATTTGTGCCAGACCATAATTCAATCCTGCCTAAAGGCAGCCATACTTCTAGAACTGCACTGTCCGATAGAGTAATCACCTGCCACATGTGGCCACTGGGCACTTGAAATGTGGCTAGTCCAAATTGAGATGTGCTTTAGGTGTAAAATAAACACTTGATTTTGAAGATTCAGTACAAAATAAGAATGTAAAATATTGTTAATATTTTATACATTGATTATATGTTGAGCAATATTTTGGTCATTAGGTTAAATAAAATGTCATTGAAATTAATTTCACGTGTTTCCTTTTGGCATTTTAATATGGCTACTAGATAATTTAACATACATATGTGACTTTCACCTGTGGCTCACATTATATTTCTATTGGACAGAGCTGCTCTAGACTACCTGGTTTTTGAGATAACACATTTTCTTATTGTTTAAACCAGTGTAAATTAGATTGGTCTTTTTTTCTATCGAAAGCATCCTATTTGATACAAGAGACTGCTACAATTTAGTTAACCTGCTTTTTACTGATTATATACTGCTGCAACAGTATATAAGTGTATTTTGGGGGGTATTTGCTATTTCCTCACTCCTATAATTTTCAATCTCCAAAATATAAACAAGGCTTCTCCCATCTCTCACATTTTTTTTAACCTCCACAGTATAAGGAACTTGAAAGTTTATTAAAGGGAATTTTCAATCATACAGCATTAGCCCAATTGTGATACTCCTTTATCATAGGTAGGAAGCCCTTTGAGGCTTATTACCACACTGGGGAATTTATTGTTCCCCCAAATCTTTGGTTCACCAGTATCACAGATATTCTATGGAACAACCACAGGAGTGTAATTCTTTTATCAACTCAGAGTGTTTCTATATATCAAGTGGATTTGATTTAAAAAAACAACATTTGACAAAATTCAACACCCATTTATGATAAAAACCCTCCAGAAAGTAGGTATAGAGGGAACTTACCGCAACATAATAAAGGCCATACATGACAAACCCACGGCCAACATCATTCTCAATGGTGAAAAACTGAAACCATTTCCACTAAGATCAGGAACAAGACAAGGTTGTCCACTCTCACCACTATTATTCAACATAGTTTTGGAAGTTTTAGCCACATCAATCAGAGAAAAAAAAAGAAATAAAAGGAATACAAATCAGAAAAGAAAAAGTAAAGCTGTCACTGTTTGCAGATGACATGATACTATGCATAGAGAATACTAAAGATGCTACCAGAAAACTACTAGAGCTAATCAATGAACTTGGTAAAGTAGCAGGATACAAAATTAGTGCACAGAAATCTCTTGCATTCCTATACACTAATGATGAAAAATCTGAAAGAGAAATTAAGGAAACACTCCCATTTGCAACAAAACCATTGCAACAAAAAGAATAAAATACCTAGGAATAAACCTACCTACAGAGACAAAAGACCTATATGCAGAAAACTATGAGACACTGATGAAAGAAATTAAAGATGATACAAACAGATGGAGAGATATACCACGTTCTTGGATAGGAAGAATCAACATTGTGAAAATGACTATACTACCCAAAGCAATCTACAGATTCAGTGCAATCCCTATCAAACTACCAATGGCATTTTTCACAGAACTAGAACAAAAAAATTCACAATTTGTATGGAAACACAAAAGACCCTGAATAGCCAAAGCACTCTTGCGAAAGAAAAATGGAGCTGGAGGAATCAGGCTCCCAGACTTCAGACTATACTACAAAGCTACAGTAATCAAGACAGTATGGTACTGGCACAAAAACAGAAATATAGATCAATGGAACAGGATAGAAAGCCCAGAGATAAACCCACGCACATATGGTCACCTTATCTTTGATAAAGGAGGCAGGAATATACAGTGGAGAAAAGACAGCCTCTTCAATAAGTGGTGCTGGGAAAACTGGACAGCCACATGTAAAAGAATGAAATTAGAACACTCCCTAACACCAGACACAAAAATAAACTCAAAATGGATTGAAGACCTAAATGTAAGGCCAGACACTATCAAACTCTTAGAGGAAAACATAGGCAGAACACTCTATGACATAAATCACAGCAAGATCCTTTTTGACCCACCTCCTAGAGAAATGGAAATAAAAACAAAGATAAACAAATGGGACCTAATGAAACTTAAAAGCTTTTGCACAGCAAAGGAAAACAAAAACAAGAGGAAAAGACAACCCTCAGCATGGGAGAAAATATTTGCAAATGAAGCAACTGACAAAGGATTAATCTCCAAAATTTACAAGCAGCTCATGCAGCTCAATATCAAAAAAACAAACAACCCAATCCAAAAATGGGCAGAAGACCTAAACAGACATTTCTCCAAAGAAGATATACAGATTGCCAACAAACACATGAAAGGATGCTCAACATCACTAATCATTAGAGAAATGCAAATCAAAACTACAATGAGGTATCACCTCACACCAGTCAGAATGGCCATCATCAAAAAATCTACAAACAATAAATGCTGGAGAGGGTGTAGAGAAAAGGGAACCCTCTTGCATCGTTGGTGGGAATGTAAATTGATACAGCCACTATGGGGAACAGTGTGGCGTTTTCTTAAAAAGCTAAAAATAGGAATACCATACAACCCAGCAATGCCACTTACTGGGCATATACCCTGAGAAAACCATAATTCAAAGAGTCATGTACCACAATGTTCATTGCAGCTCTATTTATAATAGCCAGGACATAGAAGCAACCTAAGTGTCCATCAACAGATGAACGGATAAAGATGTGGCACATATATACAATGGAATATTACTCAGCCATAAAAAGAAACGAAATTGAGTTATTTGTAGTGAGTTGGATGGACCTAGAGACTGTCATACAGAGTGAAGTAAGTCAGAAAGAGAAAAATAAACACTGTATGCTAACACATATATATGGAATCTAAAAAAAAAAAAGGTTCTGAAGAACCTAGGGGCAGGACAGGAATAAAGACGCAGACATAGAGAATGGACTTGAGGACACAGGGAGGGGGAAGGGTAAGCTGGGACGAAGTGAGAGAGTGGCATGGACATATATACACTACCAAATGTAAAACAGATAGTGGGAAGCAGCCGCATAGCACAGGGAGATCAGCTCAGTGCTTTGTGACCACCTAGAGGGGTGGGATAGGGAGGGTGGGAGGGAGAGGCAATTGGAAGGAGATATGGGGATATATGTATATGTATAGCTGATTCACTTTGTTATAAAGCAGAAACTAATACACCATTGTAAAGGAATTATACTCCAGTAAAGGTGTTAAAAAAATTAAACAAACTTAAAAATTCAGTTCCCCAGTCAAAACAACAACAACAACAACAACTGGATTTATCAATAGACATTAAGGTAATGGTGATGTGGCAGTGCCCTTAGCTTTAGGATCAATGTAACCACCCCTCAAAAAATAGCATTCAGAAAATGTATTAAACTCAAAAACAGAAAATATGTTTCAGGATTGAAGGAGGTACATACTTTAGGGGAAACTTCAGTTGATCCTTTTAATTATCTCTGACAACCTTCCATTTCAAGGTTTAATAACTAAAATACACGATAATTTTGGCAAATCTGAATTGCCCAGAATTTATCTCAAGTTATTTTCTGTGACAAAGATATTTGAGCATCATAAAGCTCATAGGCAATTAAAATGCAAAGCAATATTTGGATTATTTTCATGTATAAGCATGGCCTCACATTTTATAGGGTTAAATAAAGCATTATGCAAAGGCTAGCATGCTAAACTCACATCTATGAAGTAAGTAAAATCAGGTACAATTAAGGGACAAGCACATTGGAAAAATTTCTTCAAAAAGAGGAAATAGATCATCCTGGAAATTATATATACATCAGCTAATATTCTTCAACACATTACAGAACAAAGAACTAAAGTACAGTTATGTAGAAGAGCATAATTTTCCTTCAAACTTAACATAAAAAACCAAACTGGTGCCAAACCATTTAAATACCACCCCATGATACACAGTAGCACAGTTGACGAAACCAAAGGGGTCACATTCACACACGCTATTTGCAAACCTCTGGCCTCATAACAATTGGCACGGTCCGTGACTGGAGAGGAAATGTATATATAAAGTGGCTCTATCTCATTTTAAGGTGACATACAATGTATTTTCTCTGACAAATTATTATAGGATTTAGATTATATTTATGTTCTTTCTGGATGGATCAATTGTTTCATTCAATTAGCAAATATTTTTTATCTCACACGTTTTGATACTAGGCACTGGGACCGGATGAACACGATATTAGACTCCTGATTATCATGGAGCTTCCAATCTTAGGTGAGGGAGACAATAAGTACATAAAGAAATAAAGTGAATTTTCTAAATGTTAATCACATTTTAAGTGAATTCTCTAAAACAGGTGTTGATATTTTAGAGAACAGAAATTGAAATTTTAAGGACCTTGATAATCTACCAAACTGATCCTATTAATAAATAAATGGAAATGAATAGGAGTAAGTGGAAACTGTTACACAGTTAGACTGAAGCACTATAAATACATGTTGAAGAATACTTGACCACCTAAAGAAGAGGCAAGCAGAAAAGTTATCCAAACAGTAGAGGTGGATTTTTTTAAATTCCAAACTAATTTAAAAATTACTGGCAAATGAGTAGAAGGAAGTAATACTTCAAGTATATTCTACTTTAATCAGACTATTCGTCTTTCAGGCAACTGTCCTAAATGAACACGGGCCTCCAGAAGAACACTACCTTCTCTGTTTACATTTATATCTACGTCAAACACATTAAAAAGAGGAATCACTACTCAGCCATAAAAAGGAACGAAATTGGGTCATCTGTAGAGACGTGGATGGATCTAGAGACTCACACAGAGTGAAGTCAGAAAGAGAAAAACAAATATCATATATTAACGCATATATGTGGAACCTAGAAAAATGGTACAGATGAACCGGTTTGCAGGGCAGAAATTGAGACACAGATGCAAAGGACAAACGTATGGACACCAAGTGGGGGAAGTGGCGGGGGCGGGGATGAACTGGGAGATTGGGATTGACATGTATACACTAACATGTATAAAATGGATGACTAATAAGAACCTGCTATATAAAAAAATAAATTAAATTAAATTAAATAAAAAAAGAGGAATCACCCTTGTTCCCTCAGGGGGTCTTCAAACCCGAAACAGACCGAGTCATGGGCTTCCTACGGACATCTTCATAATCAACAAACACAGAATTATAGTGGTCTGCATGTCCTCACTCCACTGACTTGGGTACTTTAAAATCCACGGTATGGTTAGTTATGAATTCTTTTATCGGCTCCAGATTGAATATAGCCTGTGGAGATGCCGAGATGTTTCCAGAAACAAACACCATTTCCGCACGGACGCCCTATCTCCGGCAATCACCCGGAAGCCTAGGAGGTATCCGGCCCCACAGCGATCCGGTAAAAGCCCTGGCTTAGCGGAGGCGGGCGGGAGAATCTATGTCCTTCTTAGAACCGTTTTCTCTAAATACTTTTAAACCAACAGCTCTTTACGAAACATACTCTTCATCCCGTTAAGGCCAAGTTCTCGCGAGACGACAAGACCCGCCGGAGAGCGTAATCGCGCATTGCGCCTGCGCGCGCTGGGGCAGCCCTCACTTCCGCCCGAGGGGTGTTGCGACTCACAGCAGCTTCCCGTCCTGGGTGGTGACGTACCTGTTTTTTCTCGGCTAGGTCTGCAGCAACGGACGGAGGCCCGCTGAGCTGCGGAGTTGCAGAATCTGGCGTTCGGAGCTGCGGTTCTTGGCGAGATTTCGCGTTGCCGGTCCTGAGCCATTTCACCGATAATCAGCGGATCGCTTTGCCAAGTGCCGGGAAGAACAAAGGAATTCGGAAGGAGACGCTCGGCGCCCGGCCACCTTGCTCTGAGTGCCTTCCTTTTCCGCTCGCGCCTGTCCGGACAAACTGGACTTATAACCGTCACTGGATTGTAAGTACCCGAGGCGAAGAGAGCTCACTACGCCCCGCTTTTTGCGTATCTTTGTTCCAGGAGAGTTTGTGGATTGGAAGTATCTGCTGAGCCTTACTTTCTGTGCCGAAAATCGTTCCGTAGGAGCCGCCATTTGCTTTCCCTGCGTTGTCCTGCAGCGGCATCTAGAGGTTGGAACTTGGTATTGCAGCTAATAGATTTAAATGGACCTGAGTAAGGCAATGTGTCAGTAACGACTGGTATTGTCACAGCATATTTAGAAAGACTTGGGGCTTAATTCAGAATAGACGCTTAGTTGCTGTTCTATCTAGAACTCTTTGTAATTAAAGACTTCAATTTATAAAGAACTGGACTTTCTGTTGAAATAGCTGACATTTTTTAGTGCAACAAGTGGTTATTAGAGAAAAAGTGAGTCACAAAGAAATAAAGATGAGTAAGAGCAAAGATGATGCTCCTCACGAACTAGAGAGCCAGTTTATCTTACGCCTACCTCCGGAGTATGCCTCTACTGTGAGGCGGGCGGTACAGTCTGGTCATGTCAACCTGAAGGACAGACTGACAATTGAGTTACACCCTGATGGGCGTCATGGAATTGTCAGAGTGGACCGGGTCCCACTGGCGTCAAAATTGGTAGATCTGCCATGTGTTATGGAAAGTTTGAAAACCATTGATAAAAAAACCTTTTACAAGACAGCTGATATCTGTCAGATGCTTGTCTCTACAGTTGATGGTGATCTCTATCCTCCTGTTGAGGAACCAGTTGCCTCTGCTGATCCCAAAGCAAGCAAGAAAAAGGATAAGGACAAAGAGAAAAAGTTTATATGGAACCATGGAATTACTCTGCCTCTAAAAAATGTCAGAAAGAGAAGGTTCCGTAAGACAGCAAAGAAGAAGTATATTGAGTCTCCAGATGTGGAAAAAGAAGTAAAGCGGTTGCTGAGCACAGATGCTGAAGCTGTCAGTACCCGTTGGGAAATAATTGCTGAAGATGAAACAAAAGAAACAGAAAATCAAGGCCTTGATATCGCTTCCCCAGGAATGTCTGGCCACAGGCAGGGCCATGACTCATTAGAACATGATGAGCTTCGGGAGATATTCAATGATCTCAGCAGCAGCAGTGAAGATGAAGATGAGACACAGCATCAAGATGAAGAAGATATAAACATCATTGACACTGAGGAAGATCTGGAAAGGCAGCTACAGGACAAGCTAAATGAATCAGATGAACAACACCAAGAAAACGAGGGAACTAATCAGCTGGTTATGGGAATTCAGAAACAGATTGATAACATGAAAGGCAAGCTCCAAGAGACCCAGGACAGGGCAAAGCGACAGGAGGATCTCATCATGAAAGTGGAAAACCTGGCTCTCAAGAACAGATTTCAGGCTGTGCTGGATGAACTGAAACAAAAGGAAGACCGAGAAAAGGAGCAGCTCAGCTCTTTGCAAGAAGAGCTAGAATCACTCCTAGAGAAGTGAAGAGAGTTTTGATACTTAATTTCATTCCTGACAGTGGTCAGCCTTGAAAGAAAAACTTTGTTTTCATCACCTGGACTAGATAGTAAAACTTTGCAGTAGTTCCCAATTTCCTCCACTGCCTTCTATTGGATTTGTCTTGTAGACAAATACAACTGTGAATTTCTATCTCATTTGTCTTTTCGAACCACTTTGGTGGGTGTTTGCCCTGTAGGAAGTAGGAATGTATAGACAGATAAATGTAGGGAAGTTGTAGGATTAGCGGAGTGAACAGTTCAGTTTAGTAATTTATCACAGCTTCACTGCAGGACTTTGCTGCTGTTTCTCCATTTACCAGAAGCTGCCATTGCTACTCTGTGATGCCATCTGAGATAAATTAGTAGAGTCTAGTCTGGTGGCACTGAAGTTTGTTTACATATGTTTTGCCATGCTGTAGCTATTTTCCCAGTTATTCAAAGCAGTTTTCCACATTTTGCATTGCAAATCATTTCATAAAGTTGTTTTAACAAATAAAAGCAAGTAATTTTCACCTAATAATGTGTCTTGCTCTTTTAGGGGTAGTGGGTATAAGATCCTCTTCTGAAGTGGTTTCTTTTTGGGGTTTAATGGACTGACCAATTGGATTCTGTTTTGTAGGAAAAGAAGCAGTTGTGTTAGAATTTAAGAAAAAGAGGAACAGCAGAGGCAAAGAAATGGGGAAATGTCATCTTTGCATTATGTTTCCAATCCACCTGCTCCATTTGGAGGTCAGGAAATAACGTTCTTAAACTATCCTAAACTCTTTTTTTTCAGCCTGATCTCACCACATTCTCTCACTATTTTCAATCTTGAGCTTATTTACATTTTTTTCAAGGAGTTTAATTACTACTCTTTCTCTATAATAGTCTATTGGGATAAATACTATTATGCATCTATCATACCAAAGTCTAAGTTACCTGTTGCTCGTGTCCTCACTAGACTGTAAATTCACTGAGATTAGGTACTTTGCCTTGTTAGTCACTGTAAACTTACTAAAGAAGAGTAAAGAGATTAAAATCACAAGGTCAGGAGATGTGGTGCCTGGGTTTGTATCCTAGTTCAGTGAGCTAGTTGAGATTGATCTTGGGCAAGTAAATTAATCTGTTGGTTTCAGTTTCCTCATCTCTAAAATGGAGGTGATAATATTACCTACCTCAGGGCCCTTGAGTTGTTGGCTATTGAGTTGATACATATAAGGACTTAGAACAATTCCTAGAATAAAAGCAAACTATTATTGCCTGTTTACTAGGGTCTGAACATACAGGGATTAAAAATTTGAAAGACTGATTGAAATGGTAGAAAAGTGTGTGAAGAAACAGCTGCTTTAAATGGGGTTGACTGATTTCAAATTAAAGAATCATTCTAAATCAAAGTTTATAAATTACAGCAGAAACAAAGTTTGCTTCAAGTACATCCGCAGCATAAGCAAACTGAGTCAGTTTACTACTGTAGCTTTGTTTTTTATTTGATTCATTTACAGCTTGGTTTTGCATAAATATTAAAACCTCCATAATGAAGAGTAATTATCTGTTATGTCAACTTCAAAAGAGAAAAACGTAACTGAAGGAGATTGGGATCCATTTCCCTTCATGTAAATCCAGAGTTACCAAAAAAGACTCACTTTTCTCACAGCTCCCTTGCCTGATGAATGTGATGTATAGTTGGGCTACGGTTTTCAATATTTCTGAGTTCATGAATGGAAGTTGAATTTTTTTAATTAGTGTTTTAAAATATTACAAGAAAAAACTCACTGAAAATTTTAAGCAGTGCAGAAATTTTACAAATTCTTAATTTTATTCACTCCCCTATTGTCGGTCACTTAGGTTGTTCCATTTGAAATTTGCTATTACACAGAATGCTGCAATAAGCATGTCAGTGTGGCCTCTGTTTTGCATTATTTCTATAGATTAGGTAAATGGGATCTTTATGTTCACATCTAAATGTCGTAAAGCCTGACATTTTGAATTTGTAGATCAAATGTTAGAGACAAAAAAATTTGGATAAATTGTGACAAATCATGTCTCTGAAGGACTGTCTTGAACTTTGCTTAAACTTTTATTACCTAGTAAGAATTGTGTGAAAACACAGACTAGGAAGACTGCTTACCACACAGCAGGTATATTGGCCTTCTTTCTGTATTTCAAATGCCCAGCTCTTTCACACTACAGAGCTTTACTTATATTACACTTACATTTCCCTTTTCCTGGAACAGTCTCCAGATACTCTCATGGCTAGCTTTTTGTTACTCAGCCCTCAGCTCAAACCTTACTTTCTCTGGTAATCCTATCTGGCTACTCAATCTGATTGCTAGGGAACATGTGATGTGGGTGTGCATCTTGTTAAGGGTGGTGGTCTTCACTGAAAATTTGGAAGTTCCTTTGCTATTATTTTCCATGTATGCGTGGGAGTACATGTGCTCCAAGTCCAGCTGTTTAAATATATTTCATGGAACTTGAGATCTGTGTATTATTGCACAACTATGTCTGATAATTCAATGAAGTTACAGACCATTTCCCTATTAATGCCCTCATGATCCCTGGTGCTGATTACTAACTTGGTTTCTCCAAAACATATACATATATGAATTTAATGCAAAAGCATTTGATGATTTATTGTAGTATCCTGCATCTCTTGTGTTCATAAAAACTCAGTATGTGCTTTTAAAAAATAAACAATGAACCATAGGTAATTAATTGACAGTTTTAAAAAAGCAAAACATTTTTTAAAAACCCTCAAATGTGAGGGACTTCCCTGGTGGTGCAGTGGTTAAGAATCCGCCTGCCAATGCAGGGGACACAGGTTCGAGCCCTGGTCCGGGAAGATCCCACATGCTGTGGAGCAGCTAAGCCCGTGTGCCACAACTACTGAAGCCCGTGCACCTAGAGCCCATGCTCTGCCAAAACAGAAGCCAGCACAATGAGAAGCCCGTGCACCGCAGCAAAGAGTAGCCCCCGCTTGCCGCAACGACAGAAAGCCCGAGCGCAGCAACGAAGACCCAATGCAGCCAAAAATAAATAAATAAATTTTATTTTTAAAAGACCATCAAATGTGATACATTTAAAAATTTTAAATTTAAAAAATTAAAAATTTTTTTTTCTAGTTTAAAATGGCACCTTGTTCTCATGAATCTCTTTTCTCTGTCAAATAGCCTGCTAATATAGTAACCCCCAAGGGCAAGGAAAATAGGAGATGAGACAACAGCGGATGAGAGATGTCAATGTTTTCAGAAGGCCAAAGCAGATGAAGAAACGATAAATTAATTCAGAGATCACAGAAAGTTACATGCTAAATGTCTGCAAGGAGGTATACCAAGGAGAAACAAACCCACTTGATATAGACACTGAGGCTCAGTTTTTGCAGGCAGTTTCCAAGGAAGAGGGAAGGTGTGAGGCTAGAAACAGGATTCATGAATGTCTGTGTTCAGGGACTTCCCTGGCAGTCCAGTGGTTAGGGCTCTGGGCTTCCACTGCAGGGGGCACAGGTTCCATCCCTGGTCTGGGAACTAAGATCCTGCATGCCATGTGGCACAGCCAAAAAAAATAGTAAGATAAAATCTGTGCTCAGAGCTGTTGGATGTCCAGGAGCCCTATCTCACTCAAGCCAGATGACTTTTCCTTACCCATCCCACAAACAGAAAGTTTATTTTCTGGGTAAATTGAACCAAAGAAGGCACAGATGGAGGCTGGGGGCCCATAGCATTGAACAAGGGAATTGTGTGAAAGTCTGTTTTCTGACTGCAGGATGTCAACCCTCTTCTCCCACTTGGTGTCATTAAATCAGTACCCAAGGTAAACACCACCCGCATCCCCCCTCCCCCGCAAACACACACAGACACACACACAGTCAAGATTGGAAGATTATTCTCTGAAGAAACCATGTGGTACCAGAGAAAAGAAATCCAGATACATTTGGGCACTCTCCAAAGAAAAGGCCAAGTCACTATTTACTACAATGAAGTCTACCTGTTGACAAACAGTATCCATGCACAATCTGCTTTTAGGTGCCTCACTTTTAAATATTAACTGATAGCCAAAGAATCAGACAAGGAAAGCTTTCTAAATGAAAGAATCATTTTAGCATACTTTCTGCCCCCTCCACTATTTTGTTTTTACCCCCAAAGTAAAATACCGCCTAGGGCTTAAAATGTAAACTTTAAGAGAATTCGTTCCAACGCTGGGATTATAAGCATCTGGGAGGATAAGTGTGTCTTGACAGCGGTACCCTCACTGATGCCCCAAACTGCATCTTGCCTACTAGGCCTGTAGTCAGTTATATCCAGAACTTCTGCTGCATAAAGCTGCTTGGCTTCTCAGCAAGAACCCCGAGACTCAGCACGCACAGGACGCTGGAGCCACACAGGTCTTTTATATCAAGTTTTTTAGCTGTATATAAATGTTTTCCAATGCGATTGTACAAGGCCTTGACTTACCTCTAGAAGTAACGAGGGCCCTGCGTCCCACCAGCTCGCAGGGCTTCAGGCCAGGATCCCCGGCGATGTTACCACGAAATAGGGGATCTGCCCGCCTCAGGCCTCCCCCGGCGTCCCCTCGGCGAGCAAAGAGCGACACCTGGAGAGGCGCGGCGGCCCGCACCTTTGTGGAGCCGCCATTCCTCTCCGGAGACGATTAAGGGTTTTCTGATCCGAAGGAGCCACCGATTGTCAGGTAAAACCCCCCAAGTGTTTGTTCATTTTCCCTATTTTAAACCTTTGTCTCTGTAGATTGACCCTTTGACCCCAGGCGCGATCAAGCACCTCCCATTTTGTTTTGCCGGGAGTTGGGAGGCGGGGGTCTCTGGCCGAACAGGAAGGCATGTCTTCCTCCGCCGCAGCAGCGCCTAGAGTTTCTGGCCGTAATCGCAGGAATTACGATTATCGGACAGCTTTCTATTGCTGTATTGAGATTCATTAGAAGTGTTTCTCTAGTCTGCCCCGGGGCCCGCGAGCGCTGGGACGGCCGGGCGGCGCGGAGCGAGCGGGCGGGCGGCTGACGGGTTTAGGGCGCAGACGCGGCGGCTGCAGGGTGCCAGGAGAGGCGCGCGCGGGCCCGCGGGCCGGGGGTTATTGCAGTGCGTGGGGAGGGCGGCCCGCGGCCTAGTCTGGAGTTAAGCGGCTTCTCCCGCCCCGGAGAGAGAGCCAAGAGCAGGCGGGACACGGGACGCCCTCCTAAGCTCCAGAGAGTTCCCTTCCTCGGAGACCAGCAGAAGAGTGGGCGAACATGAAATCCAATCCTGCCATCCAAGCCGCCATCGACCTCACCGCGGGGGCCCTTGGGGGCACAGCATGCGTCCTGACCGGGCAGCCCTTCGACACAATGAAAGTGAAGATGCAGACGTTCCCTGGCCTGTACAAGGGGCTCGCCGACTGTGGCCTGAAGACGTACTCCCAGGTGGGCTTGCGGGGCTTCTACAAAGGGACCGGGCCAGCGCTGATGGCCTACGTCGCCGAGAACTCAGTCCTCTTCTTGTGCTACGGCTTCTGCCAACAATTCGTGAGGAAAGTGGTTGGATTGGACAAGCAGGCGAAGCTGAATGATCTGCAGACTGCGGCCGCCGGTTCCGTCGCCTCTGCGTTTGCCGCGCTGGCCCTGTGCCCCACTGAGCTCGTGAAGTGCCGGCTGCAGACCATGCACGAACTGGAGATGTCAGGGAGGATAGCAAAAAGCCATAATACAGTTTGGTCCGTCGTGAAGAGTATCCTTAGAAAGGATGGCCCCTTGGGCTTCTACCACGGACTCACGAGCACTCTATTTCAAGTAGTACCAGGCTATTTCTTCTTCTTCGGTGGCTATGAACTGAGCCGATCATTTTTTGCCTCGGATGGATCAAAAGATGAACTAGGCCCTGTCCCCTTGATGTTAAGCGGTGGAATTGCTGGAATTTGCCTTTGGCTTGTCATATACCCAGTGGATTGTATCAAATCCAGAATTCAGGTTCTTTCCATGTTTGGAAAACAGGCAGGATTTATCAGAACTCTTTTAAGTGTTGTGAAAAACGAAGGAGTAGCAGCTTTATATTCTGGTCTGAAAGCTACTTTGATTCGAGCGTTCCCTGCCAATGCGGCACTATTTTTGGCTTATGAATACAGCAGGAAGATGATGATGAGCCAGTTTGAAGCACACTGAAGTGTCTTGGTGAATCTGGATCCAAGTACACGCCTTTGAGGACTATAATTTAACTCATAGTTTCATGGAGCACTGGACCAGTGTGGTATTATTTTTGACTTCATGGGAACTTTGCTTTTGTCTTCCCTGCTTATATGCTAAATCTTAACCTTTATGGAAGAACCTCTACTTTATATCATATAATTTCTGCCCATAATTGTATTGAAATAGAAAAGTTGCTGCTGTTGTGTTTGGTGAGATAATACAGGGTGAGTGGGTGGCCGTATGTACCTAATCTGAAAAGCTAAATATAGTTGTATCACCGGGCTTTTGCATAAATCTACACATGTACATGCAGTTTGTTTGCTTATATGTTGTGAGTGAAACACAGTTTGGTTTCCATGTTTAATCTCATGTCACCAGAAAAACCGAGTTAAACATGTTTCAAGATGGTTATAAATGATTACTTAACCCACTCAAGATGTAGGGTCTCTTTAAAAGTCTGCTTAACATGTGCACTATATTAGCCAATTAAAGTTTTTAAAAAGTTTTTGGTGCTTGAAAACGAAAATATCCATCTACATTTTTTTCATCTACAATGATTTATTTTATTTTTTATTGAGGTAACCTTGATTTATGGCATTATATTTCTACATCTGTATACCCTACAATGTGCTCACCACCAAAATTTATTTTTCGTCTATCACCATACAGTTGATCCCCTTTATCCACTTTGTCTCCCTCCTTTACCTCCCCCCTCTGATAACCACTATTCTGTTCTCTATAATGACATGTTTGTTTTATTTGGTTTTGGTTTGTTCATTTATTTGGGGTTTTGTTTGTTTATTATAGTTTTTCATATTCCAGATATGAGTGAAATCCTACAGTATTTATCTTTCTCTGTCTGACTTATTTCACTTAGCAGAATACCCTCAAGGTCCCTCCACGTTGTCGCAAATGGCAAGATTTCATATTTTTTCTCATTTAGATTTTTTTTTAAATATTTATTTATTTATTTGGCTGCACCGGGTCTTAGCTGCGGCATGCAGGATCTTTAGTTGTAGCATGCAGAATCTTTTTTTAGTTGTGGCATGCGGGATCTAGTTCCCTGACCAGGGATCCAACTTGGGCCCCCTGCACTGGGAGCGTGGAGCCTTAGTCACTGGACCACCAGGGCGGCCTCTGTCATATAGATTTTTAAGAGGAGAATATACCTGCATACTGATGTGTCTTCCACAGTCTTGAGTTAAAGTTTCAGAGTAGGCATCCTGGATTTTCCCAAGATGTTCTACTCTTAAAATAGTGCTATTCATCTTCAAAGTGGGATCATATTCCACACTCTTAGTTAGGTGTGGCCTAGAGAATTAGGCCTCTGGGAAGTAGCCTGGCCTTTGTCTGTACCAAATTTCCTTCCTCTCCTCTCCCAGAGAGCTTCCCCTCTGCTCTACTTTAGGCTGAGGAAGGGGTGAGGGATGGGGCTGTGCTGCTGTGCTTGGATGAAGACCCATGTAGTTGACAACAGTTCTTAGCTTCCAGTCTCAGGGTCCTGGCCTGGGTAGGATTCCAGGATGTACTATTGGCCCATTTAGGGGTTGTTGATCCCCTTTGGATCGTTCACTGTCCTCTCTGCCTCCACCAGTCAGAAACCCTTCCAGGGAACAGAGAGTGCCAAAGCCATGAGAACTTTTTGTTCCCTGATGGTGATCAGGTGACATTACCAGTGGATGAAGTCCTCTCCTCTCAAATAGAACTGGACAGAACTTAGTGCTTGCAGTCCACAGTGATTAATGTGAGGGCTGACCCATCCTGAAGTTTACCTGAGGGCTGATAACTCCTCGTCATTTTTTTACAGTATTGGAAACTTCTAAATTTTGTATTGGCCATCTGTGAGTTTTATTGATGACTGTATATATGATGTGACTTTACAAAGCAATGAAACATAAGAAAAGCAACTTCATTAAACTATACCATATGTATGTATCTAGGCACTGACAAAAACCAAAAACAAAAAAAATAGTTCATCTGATCCCTACACACTTGTACATCTGTTCTTTGGCCCTATAATGTAAGAGGGTCATTCTTACTAAAGTAAGCCTCATCATTCCATGATGATCCAAGACCAAGCAGAGTCTCTCTCAATAAGAAGTGTTCTTAAGCAGCCTGTAAAGCTGAAAACAGGCAGGCTCCCAGTGTTAATGATCATCCATAGCGTGTGTGTCAATCACTGCTGGCGGAATGTACACCTGGTATGGAATCCCCAGTTTCCTTCAGCTTTTTTCTACCTGTGAAGCCTTTGAGGTAAGTCTAGCCATATTGCCAGAGGCAAGAGGGTCAGGGTGATGGATGTTGACAAATGGGGGCTGGGGCAGACATTTGGGGAGGGGATGCTCAGTGTCATGCCTGGTGTGCTCCAGAGCGATGGCTGGTCTTCCATTTGCTTTTTCTTTAAAAGAAAACCATCTTTCTACTTTACTTCTAAGTTATTTAAACATTTGAGTTATATATTACGTATGTAAGTGGTCAGTAGCTACTTAGTGAGGCTTCATTCAAGCAGGTCTGGATTAAAGCAGAAAAGAAAACAGGAATGGCTTCTACAGGAAGTGGACCTTTCAGAGTCTGAAGGCCCCCTGCTCAGTACCCATGAGCTCGTCTCAATTATCTCTATTGTCAATGGACCTTTTCACATGTTGTCCATTAAAGGTTTACCTAAATATCTTCAATAGAAATCATTTGAGGCAAGCAAGAGTGGGAGTAAGGAAGTGAAACCTAAGTCAGAAGAATTGTTTTCCACTCTTTTTGCTTAATTCATGGTTCAATATTTAGATACAATTTGTACCACTTCAGATCTGTACTCAGACAAAAATATAATAACTTGAAATATTGTGTTTAAAGAAATTTGAGTGTTCTATCATTAAATTATTTACCTAAATAAAAATATTTATTGAATTCACACCATTTACCGTATACTGTATTGAGCTCTGGGTATTCAGATATTAATGGTCTGGTTTCTGTTCTCAGGGATCTGATGGTCTAGATGTTTGTTTTACAGTCAGAAGAGTGATATTGTAGAATACAATTTAGAACAAACAAATAGAATCCAAATTGTGTATATGTGTGTGTGTGTATGTAAAATCAATGATGTGTGTGTATAAAATCTTTTCCTTAACTATGTTTTTGTTTTTATATTGTGGTTTCTTTGTAGTCTTTAAATTAGTTCCATGGTATTTCTTTCTTTTTTCTTCCCCAGCTTTATTGAGGTATAATTGACAAATAACATTGTGCATGTTTAAGGTGTACAATGTTATGATTTGATATACGTGTTTATTATGAAATGATTATTACAATAAGGTTAGTTAATGTCCATCACCTCACAGGTTACTATTTATTTATTTATGTATTTATTTATTTATTTATTTTGAGGTGAGATGGTATTTATTTCTAAGATTTAAGTTGGTGAAATCCATATTTCTGATGCTTAGCCTTATTTTAAACTTTACTTCCACATAGTATAATTTATCCCTCAACTTTTTAAAAATTATTTTTTATTGAAGTATAGTTAATTTACAATGTTGTGTTAGTTTCCAGCGTACAGCAAAGTGATTCAGTTATACGTGTGTGTGTGTGTGTGTGTGTGTGTGTGTGTATGTATATATACTTTTTCAGGTTCTTTTCCATTATAGGTTATTACAAGATATTGAGTATAGTTCCCTGTGCTAAACAGTAGGTCCTTGTTGTTTACCAATTTTATATATAGTAGTGTGTATATGTTAATCCCAAACTCCTAATTTATCCCTCCCTCCCCCATTCCCCTTTGGTAGCCGTAAGTCTTTGACTCTATTTCTGTTTTGTAAATAAGTTAATTTGTATTATCTTTTTAGATTCCACAAATAAGTGATATCATATATTTGTCTTTTTCTGTCTGACTTACTTCACTTAATATGATAAACTCTAAGTCCATCCATGTTGCTGCAAAAGGCATTATTTCATTCTTTTTTATGGCTGCGTAATATTCCATTTTGTGTGTGTGTGTGTGTGTGTGTGTGTGTGTGTGTATATGTATGTATGTATATATATATATATATATATATATATATATATATATATATATATACCACATCTTCTTTATCCATTCATCTGTTGATGGATATTTAGGTTGCTTCCATGTCTTGGCTATTATAAATAGTGCTACTATGAACTTGCATGTATCTTTTAAAATTAAAATTTTCTCTGCTATCCCTCAATTTTTTTTTTTTTTTGGCCATGGTGCAAAACTTGCAGGATCTTAGTTCCCGACCAGGGATTGAACCCAGGCCACGGCAGTGAAAGCACCGAGTCCTAACCACTGGACTGCCAGGGAACTCCCTGGTATCCCTCAACTTTGAAAAACCTTATCATACCCTTTGGTCTACTGTCAGGGCCAGATGGTATGCATCTTGCAATGCTATAGTGATACTGTAGCTAGAAATTCATTCTCTGTTCCAGCTTTCATGGGATACTAATACCAACCTACAGCAGTTAAGTATATGTAATATCTCAGAAGGACCATATCTGGCAGTGGAGTATCAAACCTGATCATTTTCTTGAATTAAACAAGAAAATGTCCCCAAGCTGTTGAACTTGGAAGAAAAGTAGGTTCTTTTCTTCTGGCCCATATCTCTAAGAAGGGGTAATAATTATTATCAGGAAGTTGTTGTGTGCCTAAAACAGTCACAGGAGATTTTTTGCTCAAGCCAGAAAGTACCCTCTGTTTGGAGCCTGCGTTTCCAACATAAGCATCCTTTGAGCTTTGAAATTCCTGTTTTCAAAGTCTATGACTCTCTGGTCTCTCTGATCTCTCCAAATTCATGTGGAATGGCCCAGGAATCTCCTCTGAGAGCCTTTTTAGAAAGTAAATTATTTTAGTGTTGGAACTATCATCTAAGTCTGTGGTCTGCCCTTTGAGCTCCATGGTCCACCGTGTTTTCAGCGCCCTCCTAATGCCAGCACTTTTAAATACAGGCTCCTTGTGAATGGTGTAAATGATGTTTAAAAGGCGGACTAGGATCTTCCTGTGTCCCTATCTCTTCAAGGTTGGTGGAGTATCATCTGTTCTGATGCTCTGTTCATTGCCACAGATATAATGGCTTTTTCAAAACCACTTCAGAAAATTTGGTATTACTGGCTTTAGTCTGCACCTTGAGACAAAAAATTTCACAGGTGGGTAAGTAGTTTTGTAGAAAATTGATGTCTGTTAACAATTCTGCACATTCTGTGGGGGAAAATTGTACTCAGAAAGAGTATTATTTCTGTTACAGGGAAGCCAGTTAATTGTCTATATAGTGAGAATTTCTACTCCAACCTGAAGTAGTTTCACTGGGTCCTCCTCAATAACCAGCAGACTTTAATCGGGGCATCCTTCCACTTAATTTCTTTGCTCATTGATTTACAAATGGTTCTTTTGTCCATTCGGAGTAAAGACTCCTTTCTGCCTTTCGATGAATGGCAGACCCTTCAACCCGTGCTCTGAGTTCCCGATATAGGTTCTTGGAGGTTTTGCCCACAAAAAACCTTCTCTGTCTCCTTAGCACGAGACATGGGAATCTACTTGGACTCAGGTGCCCACTTGGTCATGAAGAGGCCGTGCAGCAGGATAAGTCTTCAGTTCTGAGTCCGGAGGCTGCTGCGGTGCCATTACTGTCTTTTGTAATGCATTAAGGATTTTAGCACACACTGCTTTTTATTTTTAATTCTCTGCTTCTATTCTTATGCTTGCCTCTCCACTTCTCTTTGCCGCCTGGAATCAAAGCTGAACCACGTCGATAAGAGCCTTGCACTATATCCAAGAGTTTTTCCTCCAGATTGATTCTGGTCTGTTACTGCGAAGAACTAGGCAGAAAGTCTCCTGGGTTTCAGGACTTTCACTCCTTGAGAGAAGGTCTAAAGGCTTGGTTGAGCTTAAACATTTTTGGCAAGAATACTTCATTGGTGATTCTGTGTGCTTTATATTCTCTCACATGTGCTGTTTTGTTTTATTTTTATACTGTTGGACCTCAAGTTCACAGAATTGGATTATGATAAACTGTCATCATTAGTCCATACCTGACCTGCATTGTTTATTTACTTACCTATCCAATATCATTTAGCTGTATATCTATATATGTAGTTATCTATCAAAATAGTAATAAGAATTCGTGAACACAGTACCTCCCCACAAATGCCAGGACCTTGGTAGTAATATACATCGAATCGTACAAATGGTCCCTCCTGCCACTCCCTGGCCCCCAGCAAATGAAGGTAATTATCATCCTGAATTCTATGTGCATCATTCTTTGCTCCTTTGAATTTTATTTTTGTATTATATGTTACTCCCACATATATATTTTTCTAGTTGTTTTAAATTTTATAGTAAGGGTAAAATACTGTATGTGATACTTTGGTACTTATTTTTTCTCTAATATTTATTTTTAAAATCCAATAATCTTGTGTTCCTGTAATTCATTTATTTAGACTACTGTAAAACATTCCATTTTGTGAGTATGCCATAGCTTATTCATTCAGTTGATAGGCATATGGATTGTTTCCTGATTTTTGCTCCTGTTGCCCACTGTCAATATAAACATTCATATATATACCTCCTGATGCAAATGTGCAAGAATTTCTTTTGGGTGTATAACTAGGAATAGAAATTCTGGAACTCTCAAGTATTTATCTAGGAGTAATCGTTATATTTAATAGTTAATATTCAACTATTTCGCAAAGTAGTTGTACTGATTTTTACATGCACTTGCAATATATAGTCCTGAATCTCTTGTATCCACATGCTTTCCAACACTTGGCGTTGTCAGGCTTTTAAATTTTTGTCAAACAAAAAAATCTACCTTATCTTGGTTTTGATCTATATTTCTCTAATTACAGCAAAAGAACATCTCTTTGTGCATCTGTTGGTTATATGTTTCTTCTGTGAAATGTTTGTTCATGTCTTTTACCATTTTTCTATTGTTATTTTTATTTATACTGGTTTGTGGGAGTTCTTTATATATCCTTGATATTAATTCTTTGTCAGTGTGTATATGTGAGTATCCTCTCCTGGTTTGTACCTTTTCCCATCTTTAAGATGTCTATTGATGAATG
This sequence comes from Balaenoptera ricei, assembly GCF_028023285.1. Taxonomy (NCBI): domain Eukaryota; kingdom Metazoa; phylum Chordata; class Mammalia; order Artiodactyla; family Balaenopteridae; genus Balaenoptera; species Balaenoptera ricei. The sequence continues at coordinate 118,831,081 of NC_082641.1, read as the reverse complement.
AAGTTTCTTGATTTTATTACAAATGTATTAATCTTTTATTCTATGGTCAGTGTCTTTTTAAAGAAATTATTTCTACCCCAAGGTCTAAAATCCATTTACCTGTATTTTCTACTAAGAGCTTGAACATTGTTTTGGGTTTTGTTTTTGTTTTTGACATTTGAGTCTTAGAACCATTTGAAGTTGATTTTTAAATTAAGACCCAATTTAATCTTTTTCTATATGGATAACCATTTTTAATTGAACATTTCATCTTTTCCCATTGATCTGTGTTATGGACTGAATGTTTATGCCCCACCCCCTACCCTAGTTCATATATTGAAGCCCTAGCCCCCACTGTGATGGTGTTAGGAGGAGGGGCCTTTGGGCACTAATTAGGTTTAGATAAAGTCATGAGGGTGGAGCCCATGATGGGATTAGTGTCTTTATAAGAAGAGGAAGAAATATCAGAGCTGCTTCTGTCCACCATGTATACATACATGGTGTATGTATACATACATGGTGTATGTATACGTACATGGTGTATGTATACGTACATGGTGTATGTATACATACATGGTGTATGTATACGTACATAGTGAGGAGGCTGCAGCCTGCAAGCCAGGAAGAAGGCCATCATTAAGAAACCAACTGCTACATAGAGAATGGACTTGAGGACCCGGGGAGGGGGAAGTGTAAGCTGGGACGAAGTGAGAGAGTGGCATGGACATATATACACTACCAAATGTAAAACCGATAGCTAGTGGGAAGCAGCCGCATAGCACAGGGAGATCAGCTCGGTGCTTTGTGTCCACCTAGAGGGGTGAGATAGGGAGGGTGGGAGGGAGGGAGACGCAAGAGGGAAGAGATATGGGGATATATGTATATGTATAACTGATTCACTTTGTTATAAAGCAGAAACTAACACACCATTGTAAAGCAATTATACTCCAATAAAGATGTTAAAAAAACAAACAAACAGAAACCAACTGCTGGCACCTTGGTCTTTGACTTCCCAGCCTCCAGAATTATGCGAAATAAATATCTGTTGTTTAAGCCACCAGTCTATGGAATTTTGTTAGAGGAGCCTGAGCAGACTAAGACATTCTGAATTGCCATCTGTGTAATGTTCAAACATTTCATATATATATAAGTCTATTTTTGAGCTCCCTAATCTATTACACTTGTCAAATTTTCTGCCTGTGCACCAATAGCAGACTATCTTGATTAATATAGCTTTATAACAAGTCAATAATAAGTAAGGCAAATTTTTAATCCTACCTTTTTTTCTTAAGAAGTTTCCTAGCTCTTATTTTATTCTTTCATATGAATTTTAAAGTAATGTTAAAGTAATGTTGTAATGTTTAAAGTAATGTTGTCCTGGGGGAGAAGAGAATTGATAACTTTAAAACATTGAATCTTCCAATTCAGGAACATCATATATTTCTCCATTTATATAAGTCATCTTAGTGTCTCTTCACAAAGGCATATGGTTTCTCCATAGAGGCCTTATACTTTATTAGTTAGACTTATTCCTAGCTACTTGATTTTTTTATTATTATAAATTCTATCTTTATTTAAAATGTCAATTTCTGTTTACTGGTTTATAAAATAAATTGATTTTATATTGATTTTTCAAATTTGGCAACTTTACTAAACTCTTTAATTATAATATTTTACCTGTAGGTACTTTTGGATTTTCTTTGTACTCCTTAATATCATCTACAAATAATAACAACTTTGCTTCTTACTCTGCAATCTACAGAACTTGTATTTCTTTGCCTTATCATGCTGGCCGAAGCTTCCAGTACAATATCAAATAAATGTAATAGTGGGCATTTGTGTCTTGTTTCTGATCTCAGAGGAAAGCTTTTAACACTTCACAATTAATGTGTTTTGCTGTACATGTTTTCATATCATTTAAAGATTAAGGAAGTTTTATTTCTAATTTAAGGAGATTTTTTCCCCCATTATAAACAGAATTTTATCCAATCCTTTTTCTGTGTCTCTAAAAATTGTGTGATTTTTTTCTCTTTTACTTTATGTCAGTGAGTGATATTGGCTTTTAATTTTCCTTTCTTGATATCAGGGTTATGCAAAACATTTTAAGGGCGTGTTCTCCCTTTTCTTCTATTCTATGGTAGTGTTTGTATAAGATTGGAATTATTTCTTCCTTGAATTTTTGGTACTACTCACAGCGCCTTTCTTTCTTTGTTTTTTAAAGAAAAGTTTTTCTAATTAACTGGAAAAGTAGTTTAAGTGGGTAAGCAGCAGGGTACCTTGTATAATGCTACACAGCTGCAGTATGGGAAGAAATGGACCGGACCCCTGAGATGAAACTGGGGTGGTCCTCCACATCTGGGGAGTGGGGACAGCAGCTCTCAGTGGAGCCCAGGCAGAGCCAGTTGTGACCCGACTGTGCGTTTGGTTTCAACTGGCGTCATCCGCGAGTCCTGCACTGGGTTACTTTACACTAGTGAGAATGTTAACCAGCCATATTGGCTCAATAAATAGCTTCAGTACGGAGTGAATTTCCTTCTAGAAATCAGTGCCTATTTTTCCTGGAAACTCCATTTTAAATAGCCCGGTTCCATCTAAAGTCAAGCTGTTGTCATTGCTGTCATTCCATGATGTTCTCTCCCGTGACCCCTGTAGGTCAGATGAACCACTTTTTTGATTTAGAGATACTTACATCCTTTGTGTTAAAGTTATTTTGAAGGGGTTGACTTGCTGGATGGCTCTATTCTTTTTCCTCCAGGAAGAAGGGGAGAAATGTACTTGGAGGTAATGTATGTTTACATCAATTTGCAAATTCCTGTACATAGAGATATATTTTTTAAGTGTGAATGTAACAACATACTGTGAATTCCATATTGGTTATAAATGAGACTCCTTTAGTCAGTTACCCAAATAAAATCAGTTCTGAAAAAACAAAACAAAACAAAAAAACCTTATGGTTTAGTGGCTCCAATGATACCAAGCCCACGGTAAGCAGCTCTTATGACATGATGATCATTTGATGTCCCATAGTCAGCCACTCAGTCTCTCCTAGGGCTCAGGAGCATGACAGCATCTACTTATAAGGACACAGAAGTTATCTGCTATAGAAGGCATGGATCTGCACTATAAGATTTGCACTATAATCATCCTACTGTGGCTTGCTGGAAACTCCACACAGCATCCTAATCCACTACTGGCATTTTTAGCAACATCCGATTGACTAGATCACATCAGACTGGCTAGTATTATAGTTTCAACCTGCTACGTATCTTTTCCTTACTCCAGGCCCTGCTCAAACCTGGCAGCATTTTGAGTTCCAAATATGGTATATGCTGCCTCTGAAATCCAGAGAGGTCCCCAAAGACAGTGCCTCTCTTTTAGTGGTAAGAGATGCAAGAGATAACTTGTATTTTACCTTGGGGGGGATTTCCTGGCATGCCCCAGACCCCTAGAATCATCACTGATGGGGCAGGCCCCTGAATCTTCATGGGGCTAATCTTTTACTCTTTGACATGCATGTGTCCTACTAGGCCATCTAGGGTCCTTTTCATTTACTGCTCATTAGGCCCAATTAGCATGATGTCATCAATATGGTAGTCTAACATTATGTTCTGCAGAATGTTCAATGTTGAGGTCTTTGTGGAGTATGTTACAAAAGAAAGGGAAAGAGTTAACATAGCTCTGGGGCAAGACAGTGAATATATTTTGCTGCCCTGTTATGAGAAGATGAACTGCTTTTGATTTTATTCACTGGTGGAGTTTAAGATGAATGCATTCACCAGAAAAATAGCCACCTACCAAGAGCTAAAGGTTATACTAATCTACTCCAGTAAAGATAACCACTGGTATGGCAGCTGTAATCGGAGCTGCCAGTTGATTAAGCAAATTGCAGTCCATTGTCATCACTATGATCCATCCAGTTTTTGCAGGGGGTGAACAAGTGAATTAAATGAGGATATGAGGAGACTATCACCTCTGCATACTTTAACTTTTAGAATGTAGTGCTAATCTCTGAAATTAGGATGCAGTGTTACTTATGATGTACTGTCTTGGCTAGGGAAAGGGAAATTTCAGGTTTTCCACTATAATGTTTCTTACCCTACCAGTCAGGAAACAAATGAAAGGGTTTGACATTGAAGGTTTCTAAGACCATCCCCAGGTTTGGTGATTTACTAGAAAGACTCATGAGACTCAGCATATAGTCATACTCATGACTGTGAGTATGTAAAACAATACACTAAAAGGATACAAAGAAAAATCAGCAAAGGGAAAAGGTGCATTGGAAACAATCTGGAGGAAAGTAGATAGAAATTTCTAAGAGTCCTCTTCCCTTGGATTCACACAGAATGTGCTTTATTCTTCTAGCATCAGATTGAAACAACATGTATGAAGTGTTGTCTACCAGCGAAGCTTACCTGAAATCCAGGGGTTTTATTGGGTGCTGGACACATGGGCATCCCCTGCCTAGCAGAAACTACACTGTTTGTGTATACAGTTTAGGCACAGTAAATAACCTTTATCAGTTATGAAATGTTGGGGACAGTCTCCAAATCCAAGTCCCAGATGCCAACAAAGGGCCAACCTTGCAAGTAGGCCTTTCTAAGGATAGGAGTCTCAGGCCTGCTACGGTAACTCTTTCCTGCACAGTCCATCCCCTTGGCCCTTGGCCAAGGTGTCTTTACAACAAAATTATCATCAGTAGGACCCCATGTAGCAGGGTGAGACCAACAGCTTTGCCCTCCATGGGTCCTAGATTTGGCCAGTTAAACAAATCCCACTAACCATAAAGGCCTACCTTAGAAAGCCAGGTATCTTCCTGCTTAAGTTTTTGTTGTAACCTTTTCACCTGGCCCAAGGCATCAAGTCAGGCACAGCACAACTTTGGCTAGGAAGTTGAAGCTGACACAAATGCCTTGTAGGGCTGAGGCAGTGTCATGATAGCAGGGTACACATGGAAGAAATACAGTCCCAGAGGGCACATGTAGTACCTCTGGGAACAGGGAGTTTACATTGTTAGGGCACCCCAAGCAGGACATACATTAGTTAGGCAGTACTGGTTAACAGAGACTTCAAGATGGCCTCTAACCATGGGGCCTCCTGCTCCAGGATTCTCAGTTCAGTCTAAATAATTCAGTTCAGTTTTTGGTTTCAAAGGGGCTTCCCGAGGCAGTGCTTGTGCATGACATCACTTTATCCACCTCACAGGTGTGGACAGCATCTGGAAGTGTTCTGCATGGAAAGTGCAGGAGCTGGAGCCATTCTCTGCTGCCTCATAGTCAGCACTGTCCGGTGTGATTGTGGGCTCAGCAGTCCCATTTGAATTCAGAATGCTCAGAGCAGCTTGGAAAAGCAGCATGGGGAGTTTTCCTTCAAGAAGAGAGGGAAGCTTCCAGGAAGAGTTCTGAAAAACAAACATCGTTAATGTCCTCCCCACTCTCTGTGCCTCCCTGGGCTGTGTTTTCTTCATTGTTAAAAAATCAGTGTGTCCCATTCAGCAATTATAACTTTATATTTTTTTAGTCATCCTCTACTCTTACCCAGATCTTTTGTCTGAGAGGGTCGTATGCAAGACAAAAGCATTTTCACAGAAACAATTTTTTTTTTCAATTTATTTATTTATTTATTTTTGGCTGTGTTGGGTCTTCATTTCTGTGTGAGGGCTTTCTTTGGTTGTGGTGAGCGGGGGCCACTCTTCATCGCGGTCGCGGGCCTCTCACCGTCGCGGCCTCTCTTGTTGTGGAGCACAGGCTCCAGACGCGCAGGCCCAGTAGTTGTGGCTCACGGGCCCAGTTGCTCCGCGGCATGTGGGATCTTCCCAGACCAGGGCTCGAACCCATGTCCCCTGCATTGGCAGGCATATTCTCAACCACTGTGCCACCAGGGAAGCCCAGAAACAATTTTTTATATAATTTTTACCATAAAGTCATATCATGTTAAGGAATTTATCATGATGATATCCTGAATTTTCAAAGGTTTTCAAAATGGATTTACACAGATCAATCTCTTTCTGGGGATAGTTGCATTTAACAGTCAAATTGCCTTAATAAGATGTGTGTACTAGGTAAAAGGTGAGGGAAATAGAGTCACACTATCAGTTCATTGATGCAAATTGCAACTGATCTAGAAATCTGAACACAAGTCAATAGCAGTGGAGCATACCCCATTGGGGGTCCAGAGTCTGATCTGTCAGGAGTGGGTGGAGGGGTCATAGTTGCTGTGATGTGCCTTCCCCCAACTTGCAGCTTTCCACAGTACTCACAAGTTAGAAATGCACCCAGTCTCTGTATATCTCTATCAGAAATATAGAGCCAGTCAGCACCTCAGTTACAGATGGCCCCATCAGAAAATAAGCCTTTCCTGTGGGCATCTGTAAGTGGTCCAGATGGTCCAGCCAGCATCCATGTTTTCTCTGTTTAGGGCCCCACAAAGGGGTTTCCTAAATCTGCAGCAGGCACAGCATCTGTGTTCCCTTTATTGAGCCTGTGGCTGCTTTCAGTTTAGCACAGCTCATGCTATAACTGAAATAGTGCTTAGAAGATAGTATCAGATTTTCCCTTAGAGTCAGATCTAGGCGATTAGGATCTGTGAGTTCAGAATGCCAAGAAAGCCGGTGGTAAGGGACAGTGAAAATGCTCCCCAAATCCAAGTTCCCAGATAACAGCCAAGGGCCAACGTTGCAAGCAGGGCCTTGTAAGGATAGAGTATTAAGCCTGCTACATTAACTCTTTTCTGCACAGGCTTCTTCCAGCTGATGAGTATATCTATCCCAATTATACACTCAGGGACCTAGGAAATAATCACATGATAGGTCTGTGGATGCTTTGGACCCACTTTGAGATGGATTTGGGCCTAAATTCCATTCATCTCTTCATCTCTATAAGCCTGCGTTATAACTGAAGGACCATTATGGTGTTTTAGGTCACCTCTTATCAGAGTCTGCTCAGGAACTGTATTTCACCTTCCTTGAGAAGTCTGGATAATCTACTTTCTTGAGTGCAGTTACCCAGGCAAACAGCTGCAGATCTCTTTAGGAAAGGATAGAAGGAACACTTAAGAGTCTTTAGCTGCAGTGGCATTGCCCTTCCTTAAAGAGGGTCATCTTCCCCTTCTACAAGGCTCTGGTATGTGATCTGACATATCTAAAAACAGGGTGAGGGACTGCAATTGTCCATTGCAGTAGCTGTATACCAGCTTTCAAATATATTTATTAAACAAGTCAAGCAACATTTTATTTGGCTGTCTATCTTTCTCACTCCCAGGAACACCATGGTTTATTAGGCATAGCCACAATCCCTATGTGTAAAAACACCTTGGTTGCCATGATGGTCTTGCTGCTGCTACAGTAGTTAAATCTACTTTGCCACTAATTATGTGAAGCCATTTGGTCTCTGTTATTCTGAAATCTCATTATCCTCATTCATGCCAGAGAGCTCAGTTCCTTGCCAGCATCAATACCACAAACCCTTGTCTATAGGGATAGCTACCCACTGAGCTTTACAAAAATGTCAGTGTTTTCCTCACTAGAAGCCTCACTTCTGGGCCATCTTAGGGAACATAATTGTTGGGTTCTCAGGGTTTACACAGTAAACCCATTCTAACATTCCCACCTCTCCAAGCCTTCTGATATTCTCTTCCATACTATGTCCAAGGATAGTTCATATCTCTACTACATTTATTAGCCATTAATTGTGTCTAATCTTCAAAAAGCCTTTGACCTTTCTGGCCAAAGTATTAGGATCTGGTCCGGTATCCTTGCCAGAGCTTAAATCCCAAGTCATGGCCAATTTCTCCATGTCATTTAATTCTACCAAATCTAGGCTTATATTCTGTACCCTGGTCCAATACCCTCAAAATCCACTCTCACATTTTCCCTGTATCCTGCTGGTATGTATTGGTCAGGCCTTGCAATTCTTTCTGTGAAAGTTATCTCCCCCAGAATGGAGAGTTTACTTTTCCATAGGTTATAGCCGAAAATGAATGTGGATTAGAGGGACAGATGTTGAGAAGAACAAGTGTCACTTTGTAAAGCACCTGCCTCATAAGTTTGTTGTATGATTTCCAGGAAAGGGGATACTGCTTTCCTCTGGCAAGTAGTAAAAGTCTGCTTATGTTGGCCGGGAGGAGTCAGAGAGTCAAGGGCTTTAAGATTTTCATGTTCATTTACCAGCAAATACTGGTATAGTTGGGGAAAGGGCTATTTGATATCTTATGGATAGAACTATGCCTGGCACATAGTAAGCATTATGTAATGTTTTTAAAGTAAAAAGCCACATAATTGACCTTCTTTTCAATTTCAGTATTAATATTCACAACTGCAATGTTGAACATTTAGTGAGCACTCATATGAGGCACATATATCTACATACTCTGTACTCCATTCTGAGAGAGTTCTGTAAACATATCCCTCACCCAGTGTGATATTGTGATTTATAATAGGAAATATATATTTGATCATTGTCCTCGGTTTCTGATACGGCTCTTAAAACCCTTGGAGTTTCCTAAGTGAAGTGAAGAGAGCAATAAAGGTGTCTCTTGTTATGTTAATGAAGTGACTTTTGGACCAGCACCTAAGGATGGGATGCTGGTTGCCAGGAGAACCAAACATGTAATTAGAGGGTTAGAACTTTCAGTCCTTCCCCTGACCTCTGGGGAGGGGAGAGGGACGGGAGATCAAGTTTACTCACCAATGACCAATGATTTAATCAACCATGCCTATGTAATGAAGCCTCCAGAAAAACCCAAAAGGACAGCGTTCAGAGAGCTTCTCAGTTGGTGAACACATGGATATTTGGGGAGAGTGGCACATTAGGAGAGGGCATGGGAGCTCTGTGCCCCTTTCCCCATACCCTGCACTATGCATCTCTTCCATCTGGCTGTTCCTGAGTTATACCCTTTTATAATAAACCAGTAATTTAGTAAGTAGAATGTTTCTCTGAGTTCTGTGCCACTCTAGCAAATTAATCAAACCCAAGCTTTGTGGGAACCTCTGATTTACAGTCAGTCGGTCAGAAGTACAGGTAGCAACCTGGGCTTGCCACTGGTGTTTGGAGTCTGAGAAGGGAATCTTGGGACCCTCCAATCTGTAGCCAGTTGGTCAGAAGCACAGGTAACAACCTGGGCTCACAATTGGCATCTCCAGTTGGGGTTGCAGGGGGAGTCTTGTGGGACTGAGTTCTCAACTTGTGGAATCAGATGCCACCTCAGGGGAGATAGTGTCAAAACTGAGTTGAATTGTAGAATACCCAGCTGGTGTCAGAGCATTGCTTGTTGGAGGCGTGGAAGAAAACCCCCTCTCCTCACATTGAAATTGGGTGCTCAGAACACAAAAGAGTTGGCGTCAGTGACGTGGGATTTGCTAGATTAGCCCTGGCTCACGGAAACACGTGGTTTGGGAAGAGAAAGGATGAAAGGGCAGGGGAGGAAGAACCTCTGATTCCTGGGCCACATGGTCACCCATGGTATGGAGCAGCAGCTTGCTGTAGTCAGTTACTAAAGGTAAAAGGTACCAGTGGAATCCAAATCCTGGGGAATGGAATCACTGGGTGTATAAGGAAGTGCAAAATAATAAGAAGGATGCTAAACATACAATCCCTTGGTTATTGTTATCTGTAATAACTAAACTAAAAGTAAAAGAGAATGCTGGGTTAGAGCTTGATGCTGGTCCAAACTCAGATTTCAGTGAGTCTGAGCTTGGGCCACTAGCCTCAAAGCTGCCCCCAAGGTAAAAAATGTACAGGGACAACAGAAAGTCCTCTAAGATCTCTGGTCACAAAGAAGGTAATCAACATGGGGCAGGTGGGAGGGGGAGAGGAAAAAACCAAGAAACTCCTGAAGCCAGGGTTATAGTGGGAAGGAATTGTTTCATTTTGTAGATCAGTATCATCAGCTTCCTAAAGAAACTTAACTGAAATGAATCATAACTAATACGGGGGCTGTGTCTTTGGTTTTGAGTGCTGCAGAGTGGAAGAGCATGTTTGGGTTGATACAGGGCCCACAGCTCACTATGGAACAATCACAGATGACTATATGTGATTCAGATACACAAGAGGTTATTCCTGAGGAAACAGCCAGCCTGATGGACTAGATAAAAACCACTGCAAGGTCTGTTTACCCTGCAGTGTTTGTCTTCCCCTATGAATCCCAAGTGGAAAACTTCAGATGAAATAGCTGATATGCTTCATATGCAAACCATGTGGTACTGGCTTTATGATGAGTAGGATATTCACCAGCTGAATATACCTGTTATCCAGGTCATGGTAAATTCTGAGGTTAAAGGGGCCCCTTCACATGGGCATCCCATATAATCCTATTGTTGCCAAATCAAAAAACCGTTCAGGGCTTCCCTGGTGGTGCAGTGGTTAAGAATCTGCCTGCTAATGCAGGGGACATGGGTTCGAGCCCGGGTCCAGGAAGATCCCACATGCCGTGGAGCAACTAAGCCTGTGCACCACAACTACTGAGCCTGGGCTCTAGAGCCCGTGAGCCACAACTACTGAAGCCCGCGTGCCTAGAGCCTGTGCTCCGCAACAAGAGAAGCCACCTCAATGAGAAGCCCGTGCACCCCAACGAAGAGTAGCCCCGACACGCCACAAGTAGAGAGTCCGTGCGCAGCAACAAAGACCCAACGCAGCCAAAAAAAAAAAAAAAGTTCAGTAAACATCAAATTTGCTGTCTTAGCTTCCCCTCACTGGGTCTTACAGATGCTAATAAAAACATTAAGTTAATTGACTAGAGAATGGGGAGAGGCCAAGGGGGCAGTCACAGGACTCTTTCCAAGGAGGTAGAAAATTTTAAACAGTTATTAAGGAATAAGATGAGGGACTTCCCTGGTGATCCACTGGTTAAGACCCCGCGCTCTGAATGCAGGGTGCCTGGGTTCGATCCCTGGTCATAGAACTAGATCCCGTATGCCACAATGAAGATCCCACCTGCTGCAACTAAGACCTGGCGTGGTCAAATAAATAAATAATAGGTAAATAAATAAATATTTTTTAAAAAGGAATAAGATGAATGAAGTGAATATCGATAGGAGCAAAACAAAACAAAGAGAAAACAGAAAGGGGAGTCACAGGACTCATTCCAGCAGAGTAGAAATCCTTAGATGGTTATTAAAAAAATGGAGTGAATAAAATGGACATTGGGTTAAAACAAAGTTTTAATACAGCACTACCTAAGGTTGGGTGGGCCAAAGGAACCCGCCCCCCCTTTGATCTCTCAACATTAAAGGATGCCAAACAAGTCCACTCTATTTACCCCTGTTTGGAGAAATTTTAAAACTCAGAAGGCAGACATTACAATGAGAAACCTGACTGGCAATTGCATGCGAGAGTGGGCAGGCAGACTTATAAGGTAAAGATTGAAAAAAGGGCCAGGGTCACTTGGCTCAACCCCTCACTGGGTAGCCAAAGACTTTTGCACTGGAGTGGGTAAAATGGTCAGCTGGAGAAGAGAAGTTTCCAGGACTCAACTGTGGTACCAAAGCCCATTGGTGAAACCCAATGAGATTAAGATTACCTAAAAAAAGGTAATGGTTGATAAGATTATGAAAGTTAGAATTATGTAAAGAAGTGTGGGGCTTCCTTGGTGGCGCAGGGGTTAAGAATCCGCCTGCCAATGCAGGGGACACGGGTTCGAGCCCTGGTCAGGGAAGATCCCACATGCCATGGAGCAACTAAGCCCGTGCTCCACAACAAGAAGCCACCACAATGAGAAGCCCGCGCACCACAACAAAGAGTAGCCCCCGCTCCCTGCAATTAGAGAAAAGCCTGCGCGCAGCAACGAAGGCCCAATGCAGCCAAAAATAAAATAAAAAATAAATAAATTTAAAAAAAAAGTGTGTCACCTTTTCCTGAATGTTTTATGGGAATGCATATTATGAAGGGCGAGGGAACACTTCGCCTACCTAGTATTGTAAAATCAAAACCTGTGGATGCTATACACTACCAAATGTAAAATAGTTGGCTGGTGGGAAGCATCAGCATAGCACAGGGAGATCAGTTCGGTGCTTTGTGATGACCTAGAGGGGGTGGGATAGGGAGGATGGGAGGGAGGCTCAAGAGGGAGGGGATACGGGGACATGTGTATGCATATGGCTGATTCACTTTTGTTGTGCAACAGAAACTAACACGGTATTGTGAAGCAAGTATACTCCAATAAAGTTCTATTTTAAAAAAAACCTGTGGATGAAGTCCTAATAGAGTTAGGAACATATGAGTTGTTGGAATTACAGTAAAAGTTTGTAGGAGAATCGGTATGTTGGAACAGGCTTTATGTGAAGTGCTTGTGTCTTTTTTACCAGATTGTATTTGGGAGATGGACACTGAATCTGACTGCGGAACATTTCCCCTACCTATTATTGTCAAACGGGAGGTATGTAAATCCACCTTTCAAGCAATATTAATTGGACATGCTAAATGGGAACCAGTAAGATTGCCTGAGCCATACAGTGTGGAATGGAAGCTGGAGTGCTGGTGGGGACAAATTCTCTGTGCAATAGCCCTATGTGGGGCATATACTAGGGCTTATGGCTAGAGCCTGTGAGTGCTTCCCAGAGATGACTACTGGGACTTTGGACAAGAGAATTTCCACTTGAGGGGTGTTTACTCCCTTGGAGTTAAAAAAGACACAAGCACTTCCCATAAAGCCCTATAAAGAGCCCTTGCCTGGCTGACAGAGCTGCTTGGTTTGTAGATTCCAAGGTGAATGGACAACATCCTGTTTGGAAGGCCATCACTCTGATGGAAGGAGGTAAAAACAAATCAGCTTGGTGGGCTGAATTGCATGCTGTTTATTCAGCAGTGATGGAAGGATTGAACAGTGGAAAAAAGCCACTATGTTTGGCTTTTTACTGACTCATGCACAGTGGCCAAAATGATTGGAATCGACAAGAAGATATACCTGTGTGTTTGCTCGAGGTGGCCAACTGAGTCCATGAGGTTGAGGGTTTGCAGCAATGCAGAGATGGGCTGAATCTAAACATATTCCTCTTGTACCCTTTGAGGCACAAAATGCCAGTAAGAACTGTTTTATCTGCCAACAAAATACACAGAGACTGCAGATAGCTGTGTGACCAACTTCCTGGCAGGAAAGCCCTTGAACACAGCTGGCTGTTACTGGTAGCCCTATGGGGCTACAGATGGGTCATGATAGGAATAGACACTGATTCTGGTCTGGACTTCGCTTACCTGGTGGTAAATGAAAGTGCTCAGAATATTGTGAGAGAATTGGAAGAGAAGATATTGCACCAATTTGTATAGCTGACTATCATTTCTTCAGACCAATGACCTCACTTTACAGCCCATAATGTCCAACAATGGGCAGAGAGATATCCTCCTCAGAGTAATATTCTGATAGAGAATTGGAACAGGCAATTAAAACATTGATTGTCTAAAACAGGGGGAGATAAAAGCACGAAGGGCTGGTTTACACACATTCATGAGAATGTGCTCACACTCAACATGAGGGGGGCTAAAGGAGTGTCCTCACTGAATAGATTTCTCTTGTTTTCCTGGTGGATCTGGGGCAGAAGGGTTGGGGAAGGTGCTGGTATACTTTCTTCCTCATATAACCTTATCTTTTTTTTTTTCTCCTACTTGTTGCGTTGGTCATAGGACCAGGGCTGCAATTACAAGGACAGGAAACATGAATGGATTCCTAAGCAAGGAACTTTAACTATGTTTTTAAACTTATGTCAGAATTCCCAAGGGCCTAATGGGGCAGGATGTACCTTCACACCATCTGGCAAAATTGGAATTAACAGTGAATGCCACTATATTGCCTGGTGGTAAAGATAGCCCACTAGTTCTGCATCTATATACCTTACTCTATGGGAACAGAGTGGACACAGGAAGAAGCACTTGCTAGAGTAGTACTGTGGTCTGCAATCTACAACAGCATAGTGGCTGAACCTAATGTCCCTTCCAAAGGTAGAAAACTTTGGGATAAAATGGAAAGAAGAAAAAATAGTAACTATTGGTAAAGGAATGAAAAATGGGTTATGTAATGAGGGAAATTCAATATTACATTAACAACTCGGAAGAGGCTCAGAGCAAGAGATGATACCCAGACTTTCTTTTTACCAACCCTCTAATCTTATTCCCTTTTATCCCATGGCATATAGGCCAAACCATTAGCCACCACTCATGAATAAATGCTGTTATGGACTGAATTGTGTCCTTGCTGAAAAAGATATATCGGCATCCTAAACCCCAGCACCTCAGAATGTAACTTCATTTGGAGATAGGGTCTTAACAGAGGTAATCAAGTTAAAACAAGGTCATTAGGATGGGTCCTAATCCAGGATGGTTGATGTCCTTATAAAAAGGGGAAATTTAAACACAGAGACAGACATACATAGAGGGAAGATCATGTGAAGAGAAGGAGAAGATAGGGAGAAGATGGCATCCACATCCAAGGAAACAGAAATGGAGCAGATTCTCTCTCTCAGCCTTCACAAAGAACCCACCCTACTAACACCTTGATTTCAGACCTCTAGCCTCAAAAACGTGAGACAATGAATTTCTATTATTTAAGCCACCCAGTTTGTGGTACTCTGTTATGGCAGCCCTAGAAAACTAATACAAATGCAAATACATACCTCGGGCCATCTTTCTTTCCAAGAAAAGTGAACAGTCAGATGTACCACTCAAGGTTCTTTCCTATCAAGGGGAGAGGGGCAAGATAGGTGAAGGGGATTAAATAGTACAAACTACTAAGTATAAGATAAATAAGATACAAAGATATAATGTACAGTAGAGGGAATTTAGCCAATACTTTATAATAACTTTATATGGAGTATAATCTATAAAAATATTGAATCACTATGTTGTACTTCTGAAAGTAAAATGATATTGTAAGTCAACTATACTTCAATTAAAAAACAAAAAACAAAAAAAAAACCCCATAAAGGTCTTTCCTAGCATGAGGAGTTCCTTTCTCTTCTGCCCTTCCGAGCTAGTCCTGTGGAATGTAATACGTTACTAGTCTCCTTATGGTTTGTGTCAGATTTCTGTGAGGAAATATTTTTAAATTAGGCTCAAATTTTCCCGCTTTAGTGATCTGATCACAGGGAATGAGCTGATCATTCCCTTCTCTACTATCCATTCTAGGTTTCTTTTCACCTTCACTAGCATGTCTGCTGGTTTTGGTGGCTTATCTGGTGGTATAATCCAGACGTTCATCCCCAATAGATATGAGCCCTTGTCATCAAGCCCTTTCAATATGGGATTGTTGCATATATCCAATTACCAATAAGGCCATAGATGTAGGTTGAAAGAGAGGTGGTAATGCAGGAGCAGTAGGTGTATTGCCAGTATAAACCATCCACTTATGAAACATATTTATGCTCTCCAGACCTGCTCACGTATGATCTTGTGTTACTACTTCCACTTGAAGATGGAGTGCTGCTACACATGCTACAATTTTATGGTTTGATGAACCAGGTAAATTATAGGCACCTCAGATCACATGTTCACTTTATCTCCCACAGTCAGGGGTTCAGTCTCTACCGTGGTCCAACAGCAAGCCAGGAGCTGTGTTACTGAGTTGGGATCTCTAAGAAGCAGATTCTGAGATTGAGTTAAAGTAGGGTATTTGCTAGGGAGTTCTTTGAGATTAACATCCATGGGGTAGAGGTGACAGAGGCAGGATTCAGCAGAGAGAGAAGTGGGGAACTCTGAAGCTAAAATGTCCCTTTAGAGTTGTGCTGAGCTAGCTGAAATGGCTAGGTCTTTATATTTCCACCTTGATCAGTCATTGGATGTGGCCTGCCCTGAAAAGTGTGTGACAGCTGAAAGGTGCCTACTGATAACACTCCTGGCATTCCCAGAATCAAGACTTCCATGGAAAGGGAATTTGAGTGGTGCATGTCCATGTCCTTACAGTCCACCTTCTATGCCTCTCAGATCCTTTTCTTCACACATATTCAGGGAGCAGCTCCTTCATGGTTCTGCTGGTCTTCTCTTCCTGGGGGAAACTTAGAAGAGAAAGTTTAATGGGATGACCTGTAGTCTCTACCACTGAAACTGGTTTCAGGGTTAGAACTGATAATCATTGTCTCCCTTCCCTACTAGCCATTCTAGGTTTCTTTTCACCTTCACTAGCATGTCTGCTGGTCTTGGTGGTTTATCTGGTGGTAGAATCCAGACGTTCATCCCCAAGAGATATGAGTCCTTGTCACCAAGCCCTTTCAATATGGGATTATTGCATATATCCAATTACCAAAATAACTGGGCTAGTGTGTACCAGGAGGCACTCAAGTGGGTCAACTATGTGCCAAACATATTTTTCCTTGAACCCTGTGTGTCATAGCAGTCCTACTTCCTCCTGATGATCAGGGTCAGCTTCCCCTGTCAAGTTGGTGGCTCCTCTCTTGTCTGCTGGACCCTGGTCATATGGAACCAAAAAGATTGAGGATACAGCTTTAGCTTATAGTATAGCGGGAATCATGCTATATCCCCTGGTGGAAATGTTTCCCTTTAAGGACAAAGACTTCTAACTCTGCAGAGCCCAGAGTTTCAGAAAAGGGAAAGGGAAGCACAAATTCCCCAAGCAGGTCATTGAGAGCAATGTTAACTGAAGCCATTCCTGCCATATAAAGTAAAGGGCTTAGTGTTTGTCTGTATTGCTGGCATATTGGAAATTTGGATGTGGAAGCACCTAAATTAACCTTGGTAAGTGAGGTACTTGAATAGCTTTTATCTTTGCCACTGTGGCCTCTTTGTTCATCTGCTCATCATGCCAGCAGTGGTCTGGCTGATGAAAGAGTCTGATATCAAAAGGATCAATAATTTTGTCTATTCCAATGTTTAGTGACTCTTTCTTGGTGGAATGCCCTCTGGTGGCCATTAAATTATCACATATGGGTCTTCACACTTTGTGTTTACTCCCATATATTCATCATGCTTCTAATCCGTTACTCCTTGTATCCAGTCTTCCAACTTTCCAGGATCCCAAGATTTTATTCTCTAACACCTTTATTCAATGGGAAAAAACCCAAAGCTCTTCGTAAGAATAGATGGATACATGTCTGGATCAGCAGAATATAGAATAATTTTGTGACCTCTTGCTATTTCCAGAAAGCAAGGACGCTTTCAAAATCATAGGTTGGGTCAAAAGTCCACAGGAGCCATTTGAGGAGTCTCCTGCTGGCCAAGTTGTGATAAGTTACTTGCAAAAATGGACCAAAAATGTATACTTGATTAAAACAAGTTAAGTCCATAGATGCCATGAATATGTAATGATACTAAAAAGAAAAAACTTGATTATTTTCTCTTTATTTAGTTTATTTATTGATCCTTTTGCCAATACTTCACTGTCTTGATTATTGCAACTATACAAGATGTCTTGAATATATATATATATATATATATATATATATATATATTTGCTTGTCACTTGCCAATTTCCACAAAACTGCCTACTTGGATTTTGATTGGAGTTCCATTTCTCTAGAGATCATTTTGGTAATTGTGAACATGTTAAAAGTTTTGAGTCTTCAATCCATGAACATGGTATATTTCTCCATTTATTTAAATCTTCTCAATTTCTGTTTGCAATGTTTTATAATTTTCAGTGTGGAAGTCTTGCACATCTTTAGTTAAATCTATTCCTAATGTATCTTTTTGATGCTATTGTAAATGGTAGCGTTAAACTTTTATTTTCCATTTGTTACTTGCGATTATATAGAAACATAATTTATTTTTATATATTAGTCTTATATTCTGCAACCTTGCTAAATCTACTCATTAGTCCTAGTAGTTTTCTTGTAGGTTCTTTAGGATTTTCAACATACGCAATTAGGTCATCTGTAAATAAAGACAAATATCTTAAATATCTGTACCTTTTATTTATTTTCCTGGCTTTTTACATTGACTAGATCTTCCATTATAATGTTGAACAGAAGGAGTGAGAACTTTCTGGCTTTGTCTCTAATATTATGGGGAAGCATTCAGTATTTTACAAGTATGATGTTAGCTTTAGGATTTTAGTAGTTTTTTTTTTAAACCACAATGAGGATATTCCCATCCTCTAGTGTGCTGAAAGTTTTCACAAAATGCATTTTGAATTTTTCAAAGACTTTCTATGCATTTATTGAGATGATCATATATATGTTCTTTATTTTGTTAATATGGTGAATTACATTGATAGTTTTAATTTAACAATACTATGTTTATCATTTAGGAATTTCATTCTGTTTTGACTAACATAAAATTCCCACAAATCAGCAAGGGGCTTATTTCTCTCCTGGGAGAGTCTAGAAATAGGCAACACAAGGATAGTATAGCCACTCAACAATTGCAATAGGGGAGCAAACTTACTCATTTGTTTTCTTTTGCTGCAGCATTTTATGACTCAGGAAAAACAGAGTCACTGGAAGTATTAGGAGAACTATGTGTTCACTATAGAAATTAGACCTTGCACAAAGGTGGAGAAGAGGTAATCAGAGGATTGGAGAAAGTCTCTAAACACAATATTCTGAAACAGTGGTATGAATGGACAGTTTTGAGTTTGCAAGGAAATTCAAACAGCTGTGCACATCTATCCACCAAAGTAGGACCATGAAGGGTGAGCTCATGGAGATGTTTATGGAAACTGCTACCTCTGAGGCGACTGAAGTGCTTGTGATTGGCTCAGGGTTGATGTTATTCTGCAAAGACAGTAGTCAGGAAGATAAGCTTGAAGTTTGGAACTTCTGAACAGTTCTGGATCTGTCTGTCAATCTGCTACTTCCACATCATTTTGAGATTAATGGCTTCTTAATTTTTGCATTTCAAATCTCATGTAGGTTCCTCTTTTGTCTAATTCTAACCATACAGCAAGAGGATTCTAGAAAATGTAATTCTAAGCCTCCTATAACATAATCCAGCACAACCATCATTACCCCTAGCTTTCACCCTCATGGTTCCAAGTTCTCTCTTTTCAACTTGAATTGTTGTGTCCAACTTAAAGGAGGAGCAAAGTACAAAAGGTTAAATTACTGACTCTGATGAAACCATCTTTTTTTGGATAATTTTGAATATTTTAAATTTATATCAACTACTTATTAACCAAAACAATTGTTATATACTACACTAGCCACAAAAATGCTTAAGATACATCTCTCAACAGTTAAGGTCAATAACCTGAAAATTTCTAAGTTTTCATAGTAAGGAAGAAGGGTAGAATAGCTACCAGGTAGGCAAATCCCAGGGTCTGCCACAGTAGGCCAGGAAGAAAATCCCAACAAGTACCAAAGTCAATATCACAAGGACCACATGCGTTTCATATAGTGGAAATTAATTAGAAACAATAACAAAGCTAATTTCAAATACACTTACTTGCATATTAAAAAATACACTTTACTTCAGTCTGAGATTTCACAATGGAAGTGAGACAATATACATAGGTGAACCACAATGAAAATAATACATATTGAAAGTTGTGTGAAATAGCTGAAAGAGTACTGGGAGCAAGTTATTACCATAGAGGTTTATATTAGAAAATGAAAACTATAAATTATGAGCTAGGGGATCACTTCAAAGATGAGAGAGACACTGATAAAGCAATTCCATATTTATAACATTTAAAAAATTTCTCCTCTGGTATTGCTTTCCTTATGCCTAACAAAGAAGAGATGCACCTGAAGGTTTTCCCACATTGATTGCATTCATTGTGTTTCTCTCCAATGTGAGTTTTCATATGTTTTTGGAGTATTAGGGAAAACTAAAGGATTTTCCACATTCTTCAAATTCCTATCTCCCAGTATGAGTTCTCACTTGCTGACTAAAGAATGAGAAAGACCTGAAGGTTTTCCCACATTCTTTACATTTATATGGTCTCTCTTCAGTGTGTGTTCTCATATATGCCCTAAAGTGTTAGGAATTATACTTTCCCACACTTATTACACTTATATGGTTTCTCTCTAATGTGAATTTTCACACGGCTTTGAAAGAATTAGATACAAGTTAAGATTTTCCTACACTTCAAATACTAATAGGATTTCTTTTCAGTGTGAGTTCTTACAAGCTTCCTAAGTGATGAGGAACAGCCAAAGGCATTCCTGCATTTCATATATCCACAGTGTTTCTCTCCAATTTGTGTTATCACATGTACAGTAAAATATGAAGAATAAAAGGACTTGTCACATTGTTTACAATTATAGGGCCTCTCTCCAATATTTGTACTCATGTGGTTACTAAAAGAGGAAGGGAACTGTGCATTCCTTACATGTATAGAGCTCACTTCTGCTGTTTTCTCACGTGTAATCTTTGAAGAATAAGTGAATGTTTTCCCACATTCCTTATATTCATAATGCTTCTCTCCAATTCGAGTTCTTAAAGGTACTTTAAGGGATGTAGAAGAAATAAAAACTTTCTCACATTCTTTTACATTCATTGGGTATATTTTCAATATGAGTTCTCACATTTGCAACTAAAGGATGAGGGACAATTGAAGATTTTTCCACATTTTTTACCTTCAAAGAATTTTTCTCCAATGAGAGTTTTCACATTTTCTTAGAGATGAAAGAAATGGAACGCTTTTTCACATTATATAAATATAAAGCCTATTTCCACTGTGAGTTCTTACATGTATAGCAATGCATGAAGAATGAATAGAAGCGTTCCTACATTTTATATATTCATAGTATTCTTCTCCAGTGTGAATTTTCACATGAATCCTAAGATACAAAGAATAGCTGAAGAGTTCTCTACATTTCTAACATTGTTAGGGTTGTGTCCAGTGTGTCTTAACAAGTGAATGATTAATGAAAACTGTCACACAGCTAGTGAATTCACAGGATTTCTCTTCAGTATGAGTTCTCTTGTGCACATTTAAGTTTGGAAACAGGCTGAAGGCTTTTCCATATTGATTACTCTCATTATACTTCTCTCCAGTATGAAATACCTTCCACATAGTAGATTTTAAGGTTTTTCTGAAATATTTTCCAATTCGATTTTATTCACAGAGATTCTCCACCATAAGAATTCTTACATATCTCTCCTGTGTCTGAAACTGATCTGTGCCATGGCAAAAAGGATGATAATTACGTAATAGGAAGCTTTTCACATTGTAGATGAAGTAGTATAATACTAAGTTAAGGTAGACCATGATAAGTAAAGGCTGTGTATTCTTATTCTTAGAGGAAATACCCCCCAAAATGTTACAGGTAAAAAGTCAATTTAGGACATAAAATGGAATACCAAAAAATACAGAATTAAGCCAAAAGAAAACAGAAAACAAAAAAACAAAGGAGTAAAAACAGTGTGAATTAAAAAATTCAATAGACACAATTATATAAATAATTATATTAAATATAAATAGAATACACTCTCCCATTACAAGGCAGAAATGATAATACTGGAGAAAAAAAAGCAAGATCCAACTCTATGTAGTTTACCAAAGATGAACTTAAAATATAAAGACAGGATGAAAGCAAAAGGATGAAAATAGATATATTATACAAACCCCAAGCATAGGAAATATGGATGACTCTATTAATATCGGATTTAAAGTATTACTAGAAACTAAAAGGGATGTTTCATAGTGCTTAATGTCAATTCAACAAGAAGATAAAATAATCCTACTGATGTGCACATCTAACAGAGCTTCACAATACATGAGGTTTAAAAAAGTGCTAGAACTGAAAGAAGAAACAGACAAATACACAGTTATAGTTGAAGAATTAATATTTTTCTCTCAGCAATTGATAGAACTTGTAGGAAAATGTGGTAAGGATAAAGAATATTTAAACATTATCAAAGCAATTTGGTTTAATTGATATTTACAGAACACTACACACCACAACTGTAGAATACGCATTTCCTTCAAGTACACATGCAAAACTTATCAAGATAACCCATATGTTAGATAATAACAACAAAACAGCAAGACTCAATAAATTTCAAAGGACTGAAATTGTACAGAGTAAGTTCTCAGACCAAAACAGAAATATTTTGGATATAAAAAATAATATCCCTGGATATTTGGAAATTAAGCAATACTTCTAGTTAAGCAATAGATCAAAGAAGAAATCAACAGGGAAACTGTAGATAAATTCAAACTTAATGGTAATAAAATCACAATGTATCAAAATTCATGAAATGCAGCTTAATTAATGCATAGAAAGAAATTTATAACTTTAAATTATATATTTATATATTTTAATCTGTATTAGAAAAGAGTCAACAATCTAACCTTTCAGAGAAACTAGAAAAAGAATAGAAAACTAAACCCAAATTAGGTACAAGAAAAGAAATAAAAACGTATGAGTGGAAATCAATGAACCAGAAAACAGAAAGTAATAGGAAAATAACAAAGACAAGATTGGTTTAAAAAAAGAAAGATTAATAAAATTGACATACTCACTGCAATACTGATAAAGGCAAAAGGAGAGAAAACATGTTTACCAATAACTAGAAGGAAACAGGGGTACCACTACAGATCCTAAATATATTGAAAAGATAATAAAGGAATATTATCAATAACTTCATGCCAGTGTATTAACATCTTGGGTAAAATGGACAAATTGTTTAAAAAACACAAGTTACCAACTGACACAAGAGGAAATAGAAAACTGGAATTGCAGCATATCTATTTAAGAAGTTCAGTTTGCAATTCAAAATTTCCCCACAAAGAGAACGGTAGCCACACATGGTTTCTGGTAAATTCTATCAAATACATAAAGAAGAAATAATAAATATCTTACACAACCTCTTTCATAAAAGAGAGGTGGAATAAACAATCGTCAACTTATTTTATGAGACCAGTATAATCCTGAAACTAAACCTGACAAGGGGATAACATGAAAAAATATAGAGAGACATATATCCCTCATGAACATAGATGCAAAAATTCTCAACAATGAAGTAGCAAATGTTATCCCCCAATAGATAACATTTTTCACACTGCTGCATGCCACCTGGAAGAAAAACATATAAACAGTTTGCCTGATGAATCACAGCCATACAGCTACTCTTCCGTTCCCAGTCTGTAGGACTCCTGTTTGTCAGATCTCCTTGGATCTTTGTATTCTTCTACTGTTGCTGCTGCTAGCTCATATTCAGAATGGAGATGGACTTGATTCAGATCTCACCACTCAGATTTCAGCTGTGACTACCAAAACTACTGCTATGATGGCCATTTGAACTGGCAAGATGGAAACTACCAAAAGGACCAGGACTAGGGTAAGGGATGCGTCTCAGAAGCAAAATTAATGGGTCACCCAAAAACTTAGTAGTAAAGATAGATACTACTTAATGCAATATTCTAAAAAGTCAAACTTAATGAAATAATTCATGATGAACAAAATATTAATATTTTAAATAAAGACAGGATCCAACCCTACACTTGCACAACTTGGCCTCACCCTAATTCCAGCCCTGACACATCCTGACATCAACTTTATTGTTTCCTGAGCCCACTGGGGAAAAAAGGACCAAGTCTGGTCTACACTTCCCTCCCCTGGGCTGCTCCTTCAAGGTCAAGAGGGCTACTAAGCTTCTAGATCCAATAATGCTGGCACTGTTAAATTTACAAAGAGAAACATCCTTCAGTTTGTAAATATAATCTATTTTAGGATATGTTAGTAATGGCAATTTTATTTTTTAATTTTTAAAATCACATTTCCTTTTTCCATGCAAATTTTAATTTTTTAAAATTTTATTATTTTTTATTTTTTTGGCTGTGCTGGGTCTTCATTGCTGCGCGTGGGCTTTCTCTAGTTGTGGCGAGTGGGGGCTACTCTTCATTGCAGTGTGTGGGCTTCTGATCGTGGTGGCTTCTCTCTTGTTGTGGAGCATGGGCTCCAGGCACGTAGGCTTCAGTAGTTGCGGCACGTGAGCCCTGGAGCGCAGGTTCAATAGTTGTGGCACATGGGCTTAGTTGCTCTGTGGCATGTGGGATCTTCCCAGACCAGGGATCGAACCTGTGTCCCCTGCATTGGCAGGCGGATTCTTAACCACTGAGCCACCAGGGAAGTCCCAGTAATGGCAATTTTATGACATACATTTATGCACTAAAGGGAAAAATATCTTTACAGTGTGGAAAAGCTATGGAAAAGCATTGTTACTCTGGTATATATCTCTGCATATATACCAGAGATGCACCTCTACCATCTGCTAAAGCTACTCCCCTAGACACACACATACACACACACTCAAATGTACACATATACAAACATACACAAATACACAAACACTCTGGGTGAAGCTAAGGAGTTCTAAAACTTCTTGAGGCAATTCCGTCATGTATCATGATAGATTTTTATTGATTTTTCATGATTATGCTGATAAACTGGAAGGAATGCTCTTTTCAAGGTATGCCAGATCAGTCCAAGAAAGACATAAGTAGGAAGCCTTTGGAGATGCCTTTAAATTCTACACTTTACCAATATTTGTAAAGTAAGAAAGGAAAGGAGTAATGGCTCCTGACACACTGAGGCCTCAAAACGCACATCTCTGTGTACTGAAAATGTTGTTAGGAATTTCTGATCCTTCCATCAGGCATATTCTACCAAAACATGTAGACTGCTGATCTGCTTATGAAGATTTTCAGGACTCATATTTAGTCAATTTATTTTACTAAATAAAATTTTTGGCTGTGCCACTTCCCTGCCAGAGAGGGAAACAAGTGTTCTAAACTTCCAGTCGTCTTGTAAGGACACCACTGATGCAGGTTAATAGTATAGCTGGCATTTATCAGGTCACTTTCTCATTCTATTTTCCAAAACTCAACTTTTTGGGTTGCTACCAACCAGGAAGATTCCTTTGAAAGTTCAATTATCTTTGTATGTTTATATTAGTCAAATTGAGAAATGACTGAATAAAGATATAAAGTCAGCCATAGTAACTCAGAGTACTGTCCCTTGATAACACCTAAGGGAAGGTAAAACTATTTTTCTGACAAGCATCTCATACATCTTAAACAGACAACATAGGACCTAGTCAGACAACTGTGTAAATCAACCTTACTCACGAGGAGGAGAGATGTGGCAGCTTGGAATGCATTTGTCTGTAATCAACAGAAAAACTGACTACAGTTGTTTAATCACATAGGGGTTTATTTATAAAGTGCAACATAAAGCCTGGGAGAAGGTAGCATAGAGGTGTTGCAGCAGCTTGACAATGCTGTAAGAAATTCAGGGGCTTTCCATCTTATCATACTTAGTATATAACCTTTGTTCTAGGGTATTCATCTCATGGTTGCAAGTTGTCTGCTTCAACTCAAGGCTTACTCATCAATACCCATGCCAGTTAAGAAAAAGGAAAATGGGCAAAGTCCTAAGGAACATGCCACCTCAGATTAGCCCTTTCAAAAATATTTCCCTTAAGCCCAATTCCCAATTATACTTTTACATCAGTAGCAATAACGGAGTTATATGACACTCCTACCTGCAAGAGATTACGGGAATATGAATATTTTGACCTAGAGTAGGGGAAGGCAAAGAAAAATGGGCTTGGAAATGGCTTTGTTGGTAGCCATTTGTATTCATGTCCTATAGCTGCTGTAACAAATTACCATAAACTTAGTGGCTTAACAACACAAATTTATTATCTTACCATTCTGGAGGTCAGAAGTTAAACTGGGCTAAAGTTAAGGTAGAACTATATTCCTTTCTGGAGACTTTAAGGGAGAATACATTTTCTTGCCTTTTCTAGCTTCTAGAGGCTGTCTGCATTCCCTCATTTGTGGCTCCCTTCTATCTTCAAACTCAGTAATGGCTGGTTCAGTCTTTTTCACAGAACATCACTCTGATACTGACTTTTCTGTTTCCCACTTCCACTTCTTATTAAAGGCTCTTGTGACTACACTGGACCCATCTGGATAATCTAGGGTAATCTCCTTATAAGGTTAGCTGATTATCAACCTTAATTCCATCTGCAACTTTAATTCCCCTTTGTCACATAACGTAAGATTTCACAGGTTCCAGAGATTAGGACATAGATACTTTGTGGGGCCATTATTCTCCCTACCACAGTCCACCCTCTGGTCCCCAAAGATTCACATCCATCCCACATAAAAAAACATATTTAAGGTCCTCAAAGATCACATCTCATTATAGTATCATCTCAATGTGTATGCCTAGTACAAGTAGTGTACACCTGTGACATCCTTGGCTTTCTCTCCAGAACGCACTTTCCTAATTTTAGCATCTTTTACAATCTGAATAGGCTGAGAATTTCTCAAATCATCATATTCTGGTTCCTTTTTGCTTAACAGTCCTTCCCTCAATCTGTTTCATTCTTCTCACATTTTACTATAAGCAGCAAGAAGAAACCACGCTGCACTTTCAACCCATACTTCCTCAGCCCAAATCTCCTCAGCTAAATATCCAAGTTCATTGCTTACAAGCCCTTTTACTCCCACATTTCCACTGCAGGACACAATTCAGCTAAGTTTTCAGCCACTATGTAGCAAGGATTCCATTTCCTCCAGTTTCCAATAACATTTTCCTCATTTCTTTCTGAGCCTTCATCAGCAGTGACTTTAAACTTTAAAAAAAAACTTTTTATTTATTTATTTATTTTTGGCTGTGCTGGGTCTTTGTTGCTGTGCACGGGCTTTCTCTAGTTACGGCGAGCAGGGACTACTCTTCGTTGCGGTGCACAGAGTGCGTGGGCTTCTCGTTGCGGTGGCTTCTCTTGTTGCAGAGCACAGGCTCTAGGCGCGCAGGCTTCAGTAGTTGTGGCACACGGGCTTAGTTGCTTTGTGGCATGTGGGATCTTTCTGGACCAGGGCTCGAACCCCTGTCCCCTGCATTGGCAGGTGGAGTCTTAACCACTGTGCCAACCAGGGAACATCCATATTACTACCAAGTAACATCCACATTACTACCAAGTCTCCTAAGGTTTTGATTTAGGTACTCTATAAGGCAATATATGTTTTCTCCACCATACTCCTTACTTCCCTCTGAGTCTTCGCTAGCAGAGTTATTAACATCTGTATTTCAACTAACAGTCTGTCCAAAGCAATCTAGGCTTTTTCCACCATGCGCTTCAAAATTCTTCCAGCCTATGCCTGCTGCTCAATTCCAAAGCAATTTCTGTATTTTTAGTTATTTGTTACAGCAGCACTCCACTTCCAGGTACCAAAATCTGTATCAGTCAGGGTTCAACCAGAGAAACAGAACCAGCAGGAGATATATATTAAGAGATTTATTGCAAGGAAGTGACTTACTTGGTTGGGTGAGCTGGCTAGGCAAGTCCAAAATCTGTAGAGCAGGCAATTAGAAAGAGCAGGCTGGAAGTCTGGGGCATGAGAAGCTGCTGCCCACAGTCAGAATTTCTTCATCTCAGGGAAGACTCAGCTCTGCTCTAAGGCCTTTCAACTGACTGAATCAGGCCCATCCAGATCATCTAGGATATTCTCCCTATTTTAAGACTAACTGATTAGCAACCTTAATTCCTCTGAACCTTAATTTCCTTTTGCAGTATAACACAGAATATTCACAGGTTCCAGGGATCAGGATGTGGATGTCTTTAGGGGGCCATTACTCTGCCAACCACACCATTCTATAGTATCCACTTATGAGGCTCCTGGAGATAGAGGAGTCCTGACAACAAAGCTAATTATTTCTTCAAATCATTCAACTCCCTCACCAACATATCCTTTACTAAGTTTTCTTTGGTTAAGTAATATTAATTCTACAATGCATTTTCTTTCAAATTCCCTATTAACCAGAACAATGTCGTCATCCAAAGGCAAGCAGATATTGGAATGCTGTGTCATCAAAAGCTCCTTTAGGCCCAGAATTTGGAGCTCACTTGAGAATTCGTCTCCAATAGCAAGGGACAATTGCAGGCAATGCATTATTTGGTCACGTCTAAAGAACTCCTTAAACATAGTCAACCTGGTATCAGTAAACTCTTTAACAGGATCACAACTTCAGTTAGATATAAGGAAGAACTTACAAGTGTTTTCAAACTTAATTTAGATGAGAAAGAATAGATGATAAATATATACTTGCATGAGATAACATATGCAATATTTCAGAGTGAAAGTCTAATGATTACAAGTGTGATTTTTGAAATAAATAGCATGAAATTATACATGTCGCTGCCTATTGGTAAAACAAAAATCCAAACAGAGCTTGGAAGAAATTGGACATAAGTAAATATAAATTGATTCCACTCCAAACAGAAGAGGGGTTATAGACAAGTCTAACTGTGTAAATAATAAAAACACAAAAAACTTCCAGTAATTAAAAAATGAAGTATGATAAAAAGGGATCAGACATTTTTATGTAGTGTCATATAGTGAGAAATATACTTTTAAAGTTAGAGTTACTTTTATTCTGAGGGGCTAACTTTCATATTATCATTTAGAAATAAATACTAAAAGTTTAATCAGAAATATGAAATTTCCTGATATAAAATTTTTACTAACAATAATTGCAAAAATAATTATAGGACAAACAGGCCAACAAAACAATGAGTAGTATTACTAAGAAAAACTAGAAAAGAAGAAAGACAAGTAGCATTAAAGATTACTACTAGGTTAAAAAAGGGAAAGGTGTAGGAGACAAAACTAATGTACGCAGTGGGGACGTTTCAGATACCTAACTATTCTGGAAGGTTGAACTTCCTTCTGACTTCCTCCCAAGGTCCGATTCTAGAATATTGTGGAAGACAGGCTTCAAGAATTTGAACTCATTACTCCCGGAGCCTCCCGTCAGACACACCTCGTACTGGTAGCTCTGGGACAGGGTCCCCGTGCCGCTGACGTCCACCAGGTGGCCCGGAAAGGGGCCCTCGGGCACCGAGCAGCGACCCACCGAGGCCGCCCCGCCCCGCCTGCACAGCCGCACCGCGACGAACACCAGCACCGAGAAGAGGAAGAGCGACGACACCGACGCCAAGGCGACCACCAGGTAGACGGTGAGCGGGTCGGCCGGCGCCGCGTCCGCCGCTTCCGCTTCCGGGGCCGGCAGGTAGGGCTGCGAGAAGCCGTCCACCAGCAGCACGTGCAGCGTGACGCTGGCCGACAGCGGCGGCTCGCCGTTGTCCTTGACCAGCACCACCAGCCTGTGCTTGGCCGCGTCGCGCTCGCTCAGCAGCCGGGCCGTGCGCACCTCGCCGTTGTGCGCCCACACGCCGAACAGCCCGGGCTCCGTGGCCTTGAGCAGCTGGTACGACAGCCAGGCGTTCTGGCCCGAGTCGCCGTCCACCGCCACCACCTTGGTCACCAGGTAGCCCGCCTCGGCCGCCCTGGGCACCAGCTCGGTGCAGGGCGCCGAGGCGTTCTGCAGCGGGTACAGCACGAAGGGCGCGTTGTCGTTGTCGTCCGCCACGAGCACGCGCACCAGCGCCTGGCTGCTGAGCGCGGGCGAGCCGCGGTCGGCGGCGCCCACGCGGAACTCGAACGCCCGCAGGGCCTCGTAGTCCAGGGACCTCAGGGCGAACAGGTGGCCGTTGTCCGGGTTGATGGCCACCAGGGAGGCCAGGGGCACGTGCGCGTCGAGGGGCGGCAGCAGCGAGTAGGTGACCTGGGCGTTGGCGCCCGCGTCTCTGTCTGTGGCGCGGACGGTGCCGATGTGCAGGGCGGGGCTGTTGTTCTCGAGGACGGACAGGGTGTAGGAGGTCTGGGTGAAGGCGGGGGCGTTGTCGTTGACGTCGGACACCAGTACGGTTATGTTGTGCTGGGTTTTCAGTCTCGGTGTCCCCATATCTGTGACGGTGATGGTGATATTATATTGGGCTTTACTCTCTCTGTCCAGCGCCCCACTTGTTACTAGGGTGTAGAAATTCTCTGCAGATGGTTTCAGGAGGAAGGGGAGATCATCCTGGATGGAGCAAGTCATCCTTCCGTTGTCCCCTGAGTCTCGGTCTCGAATCCTAAACAGGGCCACTTCTGTCTCAGGGGAATTTTCAGGAATGGGGCTGGTAAGTGATGAAATCGTTAGCTCTGGGGAGTTATCGTTAACATCCATCACCTCAATGGAGACAGAGCACTTTCCAGAAAGTCCCCCACCATCGGACGCATCTATATACAGCTCATATGAGGATACTGTCTCAAAGTCTAGTTTTTTAATTAGTCGAACTTCTCCTGAAATGCTGCTTAGCTCAAAAGTTGTGCTTATCTCTTGAGAACTATAAAAAAGGGAATATGATATTTCTCCGTTTGTTCCAGTGTCCAAATCCCTAGCTGAGACCTTGACAACTAGGGTGCCTACAGGGCTGTTCTCTGGGACCTGCACCTGGTAGTGCGTCTGTGCAAACTCAGGGGCATTGTCATTAACGTCCAAGACCAAGATTCGGACCTGGGCGGTGCCAGACCTGGGCGGAGAGCCGCCATCCAGCGCTGTGAGGGTTAATCTGAGCTCGGCCTGCTCTTCGCGATCCAGCTCTTTGTCCAGCACCAGCTCTGGGTATTTCCTGCCGTCCCCCCAGTTGCGGGTGGAAACATGGAAGTAAGAGTTGTGACTGATATTGTAGTTTTGGATGTTGTTGTTGCCCACGTCCAAATCCTGAGCTGTTTTCAGAGGAAACACGGTCCCAGGAGGGCTAGTCTCTAGGATTTTCAGCGTCATTTCTTTTTCAGGAAACTCAGGAGAATGATCGTTTATGTCTCTCACCAGTAGCTCAGCTCGAAATACTCCCAGTGGCTTTTTCAGTAACACTTGGAAATGCATTACACATGGATCTGTGGGGCCGCACATCTCCTCCCGGTCCAGTTTCTCACTTAATATCAACTCCCCAGTCTGTAGATCAAGCTGCAACCAGGGTTCGTTGTCCTCGGAGACCACCCGGGCTTCTCGCGCAGCTAGCTACCCCACTCCCAGCCCCAGGTCCTTAGCAAGATTGGCCACAAAGGAGCCGCTCTCAGTTTCCTCCATCACGAAATAGCGACGGGATTCCCAGCCTGCCAGAGCCACTCCCAGCAAGAGAAAGAGAATCAGGACTTGCCTTTGTTTAGGAAAGCGCTCCCCTCCGGCCTCCATCTTTACTCCCACAAACGCCTTTCCAGGAACAGGGGCCAGCTCTACTTTAGGTAGCAATGGTACTGAGACAGTGGTGGATCTCCCAGTGGGTAACCTGTCCAGAAATGTCGGCGAGCAGCATTCCCTGGAGTTTTTGGTCCTGAGCTTTGCTTACAGGTTTTTCTCTTCCGCTGGAGATCTGAGGTAGAGTTCGTAGCATTTCCTGGGCTTTTTTTTCTTTTTTTTTTTCTTTTTTTTTTTTGACGTCTTAGCCTGCAGCGCCATCATGCGTTGTCTTCGAAAAGAATTGCTGCAATTGCATTCTCTCTGTATATAAAAATCTAGATGGCTATTAGGAGTTTGCAAATGGTTTGGGGGAGATGATGTAATCAGAAAACCATGCAATTATAACTATTCATTCCTTCATTCAAAGGAGTGTGACTGATATCTATGTACTAGGCTCTGAAATACATCAGTAAGCAATCCAGACATTGTCCCTGTCTTCTAGAACCTGTCGTCTGGGTGGGGTATTCTGAGGAGAACTGAGAAGTGAAAGAAGACTTAAAAGTGATCAGTCATCTTGTAAAAATAACTATATATACCTATGTGATTTCTTAAAGTTCTCTCAGCAAAAAGTTTGAATTCCTCTAGATTTCCTTTCAAATTCTAGGCACCCTATGTGCCAGAATTGTGGTTTCCATTGGTTGAATCACATCAAGGAAAAAGCTATTAGTTCATTCCAATTTATAATACCCTTTCTACATAAGGTCTGAGATTTTATGATTTTATGAAACTTTCAAACTGTGGAAAAATGCATAGGAGGGCAGTTCCCATATCTCCTCCTGCTTTTTCTCCCTAGCATTGGTCACCATCTTATACAACATATATGTACACATTTAATTCTTTCTTTTCTATGTCACCCTTGAGTTTAAGAACCTTGTTTTGTTCACTTCTACATCCATCAACATCTACAATAGTTCCTGGCACCTAGTAGATACTCAACAAATATTTGCTAAATAGATCAATGAATAAATTAATTTTACAATTCTGATAGATGGATTCTCCTCCTAATGTAGAAGCCCCCTGTTTTGCTAACATCCTAGTTCATTGTATGAGCTAAATAAACAAGACAGCATGTTCTCAAGTGACTTTTTTTCTATGCTCCTTTGAATAGTAATTTGAAATAATTCAAAATGATCTAAAATGTTTTTCACTGAATGACAAAATACCCTGGTTCCCCTAAGCAAAGGAATATATTATAAAAAAGAAAGAACATAATAACAAGGCTATAATGAGCCTACAAATAAGGCATACATCTCTTGGAACACAGTTTACATTATCAGTGTTATTTTGCAGTAAAGCTATTATGACACTAATGATATTCAAAAACTTATATAGTAGAATTTTGTAAGAATTTCTAATTTCTATTAAACACTCCAAAGACTGTACAGTTTGGATATATCCATCAATTCTTCTCAAAATTGTATATTCTAACAAACGCTTGTTCTTGTCCCTTATAGACTACTAATATTCCACAACCTTTTGATCCTAAATATTACATTAATATGAAAACCACAATTTTTAACATCTCAAATTAATAGTAAGGTTCAATCCATGGAAGCATATCTAAAAGTGCTTTTGATTAGAGAACAAATCCACTTAGCTATCTTATTTAGAGGGAAATTTATTTTAAAATTTCATATTTATTTCCAAAAGCTCAAGAGAGAAAGCACATTTGGGAGCGACTGGAAAATCCAAAATGAGGCATCTCCTTCCTTTTTGTCTCTAAGTAGATTGGCTTTCTGTGCTTCTTTCATGTATTTAGCCAACATGATACCACTTTCTTGTTGAGTTTCTAACAGAGATACTATAACCAGTTTCTAAAGTCATTTTTTAAAGCATAGATAATGAGATTGGGTCAGTTTGGATCAGTAATGTCTACCACCTTGTCTTGTTGTTTGAAATCACAGAGGGAGATGGGTCATATAAAATAAACATGGCTGCAACAGTACATTTTTACTGAAGAGAGAACTTTCCAGGAGAAGATGGGGTGGGCTAGACAGACACCACAAAAGGAATCTATTATTTAAATATCCTAAAGTAACCTAATAATCTTTCAATACTACTCATATATATTATATACTGCAGGCTGATAAGAAAAGAGAAAACACCTTTAAGTATAGGATAAATTGCAGTCTTTTCCACTTAATACTACTGTGAAACAAAACCATGCCATTTTTTCAGATATTTCTCCATTTAAAAGTTTAAGACAAGGAGGCATAATATCATATTAAACAGAAGAATTACTAAAAATTCATTATATTTGTATCATGCTCATCTCCTAAGTAACCACAACATCAAAAATTTAGAAAAAGTTTCTGGACAACAGTCAGAGAATGGGTTTGGGGTCATCTTCAAATCAATAGTGCTTGATGATGAAAAGTTGAAAAACTAACAAATATTCATGACTTTTCAGTACTGAAGTAAAACTGGAAGTTCTTTGTCTCCATCAAAATAGAAATAATAGAGTAAGTATGAGTATATTCTCAAATAAAATTTCTAATCTCCTTAACTAGCAAAATGAAATCAGAAAAAAAAAATCAAGAAATTCTATATGGCCCAAAAAGCTAATGGAAACAGTATATTTAGGGAAAACTAATTTTCATCCCGAATGCTCTGAAAAACCAAAAAATTCCTAATTGAATCCAAAACCATTTATAAAGTTTGAGTTTTCCTCTACATCATTTACAGACTCCTGATGATTGGAGGCAACAGACTTCAGAAACTTGAACTCGCTGGTCCCAGAGCCCCCCTTCAGACACACCTCGTACTGGTAGCTCTGGGACAGAGTCCCCGTGCCGCTGACGTCCACCAGGTGGCCCGGGAAGGGGCCCTCGGGCACCGAGCAGCGACCCACCGAGGCCGCCCCGCCCCGCCTGCACAGCCGCACCGCGACGAACACCAGCACCGAGAAGAGGAAGAGCGACGACACTGACACCAAGGCGACCACCAGGTAGACGGTGAGCGGGGCCGCCGGGGCCGCGTCCGCCGCTTCCGCTTCCGGGGCCGGCAGGTAGGGCTGCGAGAAGCCGTCCACCAGCAGCACGTGCAGCGTGACGCTGGCCGACAGCGGCGGCTCGCCGTTGTCCTTGACCAGCACCACCAGCCTGTGCTTGGCCGCGTCGCGCTCGCTCAGCAGCCGGGCCGTGCGCACCTCGCCGTTGTGCGCCCACACGCCGAACAGCCCGGGCTCCGTGGCCTTGAGCAGCTGGTACGACAGCCAGGCGTTCTGGCCCGAGTCGCCGTCCACCGCCACCACCTTGGTCACCAGGTAGCCCGCCTCGGCCGCCCTGGGCACCAGCTCGGTGCAGGGCGCCGAGGCGTTCTGCAGCGGGTACAGCACGAAGGGCGCGTTGTCGTTGTCGTCCGCCACGAGCACGCGCACCAGCGCCTGGCTGCTGAGCGCGGGCGAGCCGCGGTCGGCGGCGCCCACGCGGAACTCGAACGCCCGCAGGGCCTCGTAGTCCAGGGACCTCAGGGCGAACAGGTGGCCGTTGTCCGGGTTGATGGCCACCAGGGAGGCCAGGGGCACGTGCGGGTCGAGGGGCGGCAGCAGCGAGTAGGTGACCTGGGCGTTGGCGCCCGCGTCTCTGTCTGTGGCGCGGACGGTGCCGATGTGCAGGGCGGGGCTGTTGTTCTCGAGGACGGACAGGGTGTAGGAGGTCTGGGTGAAGGCGGGGGCGTTGTCGTTGACGTCGGACACCAGCACGGTTATGTTGTGCTCGGTTTTCAGCCTGGGGGTTCCCATATCTGTGACGGTGATGGTGATGTTGTACTCGGCTCTTTTTTCTCTGTCCAGAGGGCTCTCTGTTACCAGGGTGTAGAAATTTTTGAAGGTAGGCTTCAAGAGAAAGGGGAGATTGTCCTGAATTGAGCAAACCATCCTCCCGTTGTCCCCAGAGTCTTGGTCTCGTAGGCTAAAAACAGCGACTACCATTTCAGGTGACGAATTTTCCGGTATGGGGCTGGTAAGAGATGTTATGACTATTTCTGGTGGGTTGTCATTCACATCTACAACACTAACTAAAATTGCTGATTTTCCAGAAAGGCTCCCACCGTCAATGGCCTGAATATTTATTGTATAAGACTTAATTAACTCGAAATCCAGAAGTGCTTTTAAACGGACTTCGCCAGAAATGGGATGGATTTCAAATGTTTTCCGTATGTCTCTGGAGACGTGGGAAAATGAATAAGATAGTTCTCCATTTAGTCCTGCATCTAAATCTGTAGCAGACACCTTGACGACCAAGGAGTCCAGAGGGCTGTTTTCTGGTACCAAAACCTCATAGACGGACCTCTCAAACTCTGGGGCATTGTCATTGATATCTGAGACCAACACACGCACCAGTGCAGTTGCAGACCTGGGCGGAGACCCACCATCCAGGGCTGTTAGTGTTAATCTAAGTTCAGGCTCCTTTTCTCGATCCAGAGGTTGGTCCAGCAACAGCTCTGGGTATTTTCTACCCTCTTCACTGTCTTGCAGTTTAAGGTGGAAATGAGGATTGGGGCTTAATGTGTAGTTTTGAACAGCATTCTTTCCTACATCCAAGTCCTGAGCGCTATCCATTTGGAATGACGTTCCTGGAGTAGTACTTTCTGAGATTTTCAGAAGTATATGTTTGTCTAGAAACGTGGGAGTGTGATCATTTATGTCTTTGACCCTAAGCTCAGCTCGAAAAAATTGCAAAGGATTTTCAAATAATACCTGGAAATGTAATATGCATGGCTCGGTGAGATCGCAAAGCGCCTCCCGGTCCAGTTTCTCATTTAAGATCAAGTTGCCAGTCTGCCGATCCAACTGCAAGTATGGTTTATAGTCATCAAAGATGACTTTGGCCCCCCGCGCAGCCAGGTCTTCCACGCCCAAACCTATGTCTTTCACCACGTTGCCTATAAAAGAGCCGATCTCCGTTTCCTCTGCCACAGAATAGCGCCAGGTCTCTGAACACACCAAAGACCCTCCCAGGAAAACAAAGAAAAGCAGCGCTTGCCTTATCTGCTGAGGGCTTCCTTCTCCCGGCTCCATGGCTCCCTAGCCAAACGTCTTTCCGCGGAAATATTTCAATTCAGTCTCAAACTGCTCCTCTCAGCTATTAACCTGGACTATTGAGAATCTATAGACTTGCAATTCGGTGGCGAGGGCGTTGTTGGCTCCCTAGCTTTCTCTTGAAAGCCTCTTTTTATCACCACTGCTTCTCTGGAGCTCTCAGTTCCAGTGGTTCACGGTAACCAGAGCGTCTGATGGTACAAAAATTTCCCCATCTTATCCTGCAGCGCCACCACGCGACTCTGCAGTCTCAGGTTTTAAACAAAGCCAAATAAGTTTGAGACAAAATATTAATTTATCTTGCGTGTTTGTTGATGACTCTGAATTATACTTTCTCCTATATTCCTATTTTCTTTTCTCAGTTTTGTTGTGATGCTGTTACTATTCAGTCTTTAACACAATAAACCACAATCTCTAGAGCTGTGGTGGCTATAAAAAGCATATTTAAGATATAGTCCCAACCTCAAATAAGTTATGCTATCTCTGTGAAGACAACAAAACTAAACAATTAAAACAACTAAAAATAGTTAAGAGGACTTTTTTATGTAATTGACTTAGTGAGCAAGAGGTTCCCAGGAAAATTGGAAACGGGAACCAAAGAGCTTAGTCTTCTTTAGATATCAGCAAATATGCTTTGAAAAGACAGTAGAGATAATGTCATGTATTTAAAACTGAACTGGTATGTACAAATAATTGTTTTGTGGAGGCTGGACATTTCAGGCTGGGTAAATGGTACTATTTATTTAGGGATACTCCATAAGTGTAGTCGAAAGTAAGTGCTCAACAGTAGTGAATAATGTAAGATATGTCCAGTTTCTGTCAACATTTTTAAAAAGTTGAACAAACTAGAACCCAGTTCAGTTGTGGAACTGAATTCTGCTTTGTAGACCCAGGACTTCCAGAGACATAATTCTAAATATAGTATCATCCATTCATTAATTTTTTCAGCAAATATTTATTGAGCATACACTTTGTGTTAGGAATAGAGTGGTAAACAGACAGACATAGTTTCTGTCCTGAAAGATGGAGGCAGAAAAGTGGTCACACATTTAAAGTAGAGCATAATGAATGCCATGATAGCAAAAGTTCATGCTAATATAAGAGCATAGATGAGGGTCATCTAACCAGGATTTGAAGTAGAGGAAAGACTTTTCCGGAAAAAGTTTATTCTAATTTGATACATGAAAAACGAGTTTGAGTAATCCAAACAAAAATTGGGTGTGGGGTAAAATTTCCAGCAAACTAAAAACATGATTGTGCAAATCCAAAAATGAAAGAAGTATTTTGGAAGAACTGAAATAGGATCAGTATGGCTGAGCCATAGAGTAAGAGGAGAGAAATGGTGAGAGTTGAGATTGGAAAGATCAGCAAGTATTTTGTAAGCCATGCCAAGTCATTTGGAATCTACATCAATAGAAATGCAAGATTATTAAAGTGTTTTAAACAGAAAAGTGACATGACCATGTTCTTATTTTTCAAGAAGATCATCCTGTTTCAGAGTTGAAGATAAATCACAGAGGAGTTAAGACTAGAGGCAAGGGATGGATTAGAAGTTGTTCCATTAATACAGGTAAGAGATAATATTGCTGTCACCTAGAAATGCAGTTATAGAGTTGTATTAGAATGATAAAGATAAAATATACAGGATATGGTGATTAGACACAGAGTAGAATAAGGAGTAAAAGTCAATGTACTTTTTTTCAGGCTTAGGGAACTGGGAGAGTGTTAGTGCTATTAACTGATAGAGTAAACACAGGAAGAGGAGAAAAGAGGAACATGTTTCGAGCTGGAGAAGACGTTTAGTTTTGAGGAATGGAAAGTTTTAATTTAAAACATGTTGAGTTTGAGGTGTCCATAGAGTATCCATATAAATTGTTACATAAATGATCTTACATTATATAAATTAAGTTGAGGAAAGAGGTTTGGGCTGCAGAGACAACTGTGGGATTTATTGGTATGAGTGGTGATTGAAGCCCTTTGAGAAAGAATGTAAGTTGTAGATTAAGAGAAGTATGTTTGAATTTGTGATTTCAGAGGTGCAGCTCTAAAAGACTACCATCTTCAGAAGTTGGCCATGGTCTTATAGATCTACTAGACTAGGGTAGAATTAGATGTCACTAGAGATGAAGAAGGCTAGAAACAGAGTAGGTCAAACTCCTGGACTCAGAACTGTGGCAAGGGAGGGACAGAGGAAAACTATGAAGTTATATTTGAAAAATAGCTTTATACCACTTCTTTCCCATGATCTTGATTAATTTAAAACCAACTGACATCCAGTTGATTTGATTCTCTCATTTGATGACTCATATGCAGAGACGATTTAGGCAGGAAGGTTTACTGATTTCTTTCAGCACTTGGATGGTATCTTTCTTTTAGTTTCCATTAATACTGTTGAGAAATTGTCAAATGGAACATAGATTTCAGTCTGTCATGTGTTTAAAGATTAAATGTCTTTTTCCTATGACTTTTCTTTAAAAAATTTTATCCTTGTCTTTCTGAAATTTCACAATTATGTTTCCAGGTATGGTTATCTTTCATTTATCCTGTTAGGTTTATTTGGGTCTACTGAATCTGTGCATTAAGGTTTTCATCAATTCTGGACAATTCCCAGCCATTATTCTTTCTCATCTCTCCTGAAATTCTGGTTAAATATATGTTAAACTTTTTTACTCTGTTCTGCATTTCTAACCACCTCCTCCATATTTTCCACCTTATTAACCCTCTGAGCTATATGTGGGATAAGTTATAGTTTGACCTATCTTTCGCTCCACAAATTCTTTATTTCACTACATCTAGTTTTCTATTAAACCTTTTATTCAGTTTAAAATTTTGATTTTCATATTTTTCAGTTCTAGGAGCTCTATTTGGTTCTTTCCTAATCTTTCACATTTTATTGTTTCTTGTTCCCTGTACATTTTCAGGTGTAACTTTTATTTCAGTTAAAGTTGTTAGCTTCTTATAGACTGTTTCTGATAATCAAAATATTTGAAGTGTTTGCAAGTTTATGTGTGTTTGCAAGTGTTTTATGTTTTCTGCTGGCTCTCACTCATGGTGTCATGTTTCCTTGTGCGTGCAGTTATCTTTATGTTCAAGTTAAGAACATAAAAATTATTTATATGAATAATTCTAGGATTAAGATGAATAAACTTCTTTCATAGAAGGTCTGCATTTGGTTCTATCAGGATCTGGGAGCACTACTTGTCAATGACCACCTTAAATCAAGTACAACGCTGAAACTCCAGTTCAAGGCTGAAATTGCATACAAGGGCTCATCCATTTCCAGTTTAATACTACCATAAAGGTGTCGTTCTTAGGATTCCATATTTATTAAAGTGAGGGTCTTATATCAGCTTCTCAGTTTGTCAGGCTTTGATTTCCTCCCCCATATACACCGTCAAAATAGAGGTTCACCTATCCCAGAATTCCAATTGTTCCCAAGGAAAAAAGTGGATTTGGGGCTGCTTTTCTCTCTCTGAGTTACCTTTAAACGTTAACTGTGACCTGACAATATATTAGTGTTTTATTAGCTATTTTTTTCAGTGGAAGTGTTGGTGTACATAATGTATACCACCCTTATTAAAAAGGTAAACTCTTAAGGATATTGTTATGTCTTAAAATGACAAGCAAATTCTTAGCTTTCATGGAGTATGGGAAATTGATCTTATTGAGAGGATAGAGAAATAATGTTTTTTTTTAAAACCAACTTCATCTGATCAATACTAAATCAACTCTATAATGCTGCAATCAATTTAAACAATGTCTTATCATTGACATTGGTATAGCTCACACTTCTGTCTGCACTCCTATGTAGAAACACACATCTTCTTTCCTACATTTGTTCCTTCTTCTCTTCTTCCAATGTTTATATATTTGTATATTTCTATAAGTTTGAGATATTATGTATTATATGGATATATATGGTACGTACAATAAATCTCAGGCTCTTTCTTCCTTTTGAAACATTTGGAATTTATTAATGTGGTTGTCTGTACACCTAGTTCATTCCTTTTGATCACTGCATAATAATCCTTCACAAACATGTTCCACATTTTATTTATCAATTGCTTTACTGATGGATATGTAGATAGACTCCTATTCTTTGCTTTCCCAAGATGAACATTATCATGCACTTCATTTTGTAAAGCTGTGTAAGAATTTTCTGGCTTATATGCCCCAAAGTAGAATTGCTGTATCATAAAGTATGTACATACTAAATTTCATTAAATACTATTGAAACTCCTTCAAAATGGGGTGTATATGCAATTTCCTATGGTTCCACTTGATGGAAATTTGTCATCTTTACTAATGCTATGGGTAGAAACTGCTATTTTATCATGTGTATCAGCAACTAATGAGGTTGAGCATCACTTCATGTTCTTCTCAGACTTTCTGTTTTCCCCTCTTTTGAATTACCTTTCCCTTTTGTCCTTTTAAAAATATTCTATTGGCTCTCCCGACTTTCTGACTTTTGCTATCTGCAAGACTTATCTGAATAATCTAAATATTAATCCTTCTCAGTTAAAATGCTGCAAGTAGCTTCTCCCTGTCTGTCATCTGCTAGCTTGTCTGGGCTATCCTCTAGTTTTGAGGTAGTAATATTTGTCAATTTTTATCCTTATTGTTTGCACTTTTAAAGCCTTGTTTAAGAAATCGAAATCAATAATAAGGTCATAAAGATATTTTTACTTAGGCTTGTTACATTTTTTCCAATTAAATATTTCAAATTCACCTCTTAGATCCACATGAAGTTTATTTTTATATCACATGAGATAAGGATTTTGTTTCTTTATATAGTGAGCCAGTTTTCCCAATAACATTGCTAAGTAATCAGTCTCTTCCCCCCAACCCCAAGTGATTTTGACACCTCTTCAATCATCACCAAATTTTCTTATATAAAATATCTGACACTGAATTCCATTCTATTTGGTAGTGTACAAGTTTGTTTCTGTACCATTCAAATAGGATATTTTGTTATCTGCTCTTACTCTTATGCATAAGAAGCATAAGCTTTGCTTCTTATGACTCTGAGAGATAAAGAGGGCCCAAACATTCTTTTTCAGGATTGTACTGCTTAAATGTCTATTGAATAAAATTCTCACAACTAGTAAATATCTGTTGTAACACAAAATAAGACCAGGAAAAACTGCATGAAGCAAAGAAAAAAATTCCTAAGAAAACTGGAATTTGTTTTAGCCATTTCACAATGTCAAGCAAAATTGCATTTTACTATATCATCTAGTCTACAATATTTAATTTTATGAGAGAAATCACAGAAATGTATATGCACAGTAGCTCTATATCCACACTACATTCTAGTTACCAAAGTGTCCACTGAACTGTACACTAATAGATTGGAGACATTATAATTTGGAACACCATGAGACATCTATAAACCATTAATATAGACCCATTCCTTCTTTGTGAACATCTGAGAAAGGCCACAAAGTATTAAGGATTTTTTATATTTACTTTAAAAAATCAATAGAAAAGTGAACCTAATTTATTTCTCTACCAGTTTGAATTTTCATTTTAATTTATTAAGAAGTTTTTATCTGTACTCTTCTGATGGAGGAGTATTTACTTAAGATGATACCATGAACATATGAGTTACGTAATGAACAATATAAAATAATACAAATTTAAACCAGCAAATGTGGTATATTGAAAGAAAACAAAATAGCAACGTAAAATCCCAGAACATTATAAGACTCCTCCCCCAAAACAGCATCAACGACAACAGTAAAAAAGGAAAATTACTTAAGAAATCAATAATTTTCAGTGTGGTCACTTTTATCTTGTCATAAAGTGAATTCTTGAAAAACACTATATAACAACAAACAAACAAACAAATAAGATACCCTACTACTGAATACTGGAGAGGTGGCACTTTTACCCTTTATGATGAAAATTTTCAATGGGAATAGTGCAGTAAAATCCAATATACTTTCCACCCAGCTTCAACAGCACTTTTAATTTTTGCTGTATCTATGCTTTGATGAAACGTCTAGAAGTAAATTACATACATTGTGGCATTTGCTCTTAATACTTGAGTTTGCACCTCCAAATAATAACATCGTCTTGCATAACAATGCCATTATCAGAACAAAAAATTAGCAATAACTCCATTAATATGACATTTTGACCAAATATATGAAAAAGCAGAACACATTATTTTTCCATGTCATTATAGCCACAAATAAAGATTTTTAAAGCAACTGTGAGGAGAACATGAGAAATGATAATGCATGCAACTACCGTCCAACGTAAAATCTATTACAGATTGGCAAAATGGATCCACAGTTTGCCAAGAATGACAAAAGATTAGAAGTTTAAAGTAAATTATTTTATTGAATGTTGAATCCAAAGCTATTCCTAAAGTTCTCATTTTCCCCTATATGCCTACCGGTGTCTTGGACTGGAAGATTAGGGATAATCGGCTTCAGAAATTTAAACTCATTCGTCCCAGTACCTCCCATGAGACACACCTCGTACTGGTAGCTCTGGGACAGGGTCCCCGTGCCGCTGACGTCCACCAGGTGGCCCGGAAAGGGGCCCTCGGGCACCGAGCAGCGACCCACCGAGGCCGCCCCGCCCCGCCTGCACAGCCGCACCGCGACGAACACCAGCACCGAGAAGAGGAAGAGCGACGACACCGACGCCAAGGCGACCACCAGGTAGACGGTGAGCGGGGCGGCGGGCGCCGCGTCCGCCGCTTCCGCTTCCGGGGCCGGCAGGTAGGGCTGCGAGAAGCCGTCCACCAGCAGCACGTGCAGCGTGACGCTGGCCGACAGCGGCGGCTCGCCGTTGTCCTTGACCAGCACCACCAGCCTGTGCTTGGCCGCGTCGCGCTCGCTCAGCAGCCGGGCCGTGCGCACCTCGCCGTTGTGCGCCCACACGCCGAACAGCCCGGGCTCCGTGGCCTTGAGCAGCTGGTACGACAGCCAGGCGTTCTGGCCCGAGTCGCCGTCCACCGCCACCACCTTGGTCACCAGGTAGCCCGCCTCGGCCGCCCTGGGCACCAACTCGGTGCAGGGCGCCGAGGCGTTCTGCAGCGGGTACAGCACGAAGGGCGCGTTGTCGTTGTCGTCCGCCACGAGCACGCGCACCAGCGCCTGGCTGCTGAGCGCGGGCGAGCCGCGGTCGGCGGCGCCC
Organism: Balaenoptera ricei; assembly: GCF_028023285.1. Classification (NCBI taxonomy): domain Eukaryota; kingdom Metazoa; phylum Chordata; class Mammalia; order Artiodactyla; family Balaenopteridae; genus Balaenoptera; species Balaenoptera ricei. Next base: position 118,787,951 of record NC_082641.1, on the reverse strand, counting down.
ACGCGGAACTCGAACGCCCGCAGGGCCTCGTAGTCCAGGGACCTCAGGGCGAACAGGTGGCCGTTGTCCGGGTTGATGGCCACCAGGGAGGCCAGGGGCACGTGCGGGTGGAGGGGCGGCAGCAGCGAGTAGGTGACCTGGGCGTTGGCGCCCGCGTCTCTGTCTGTGGCGCGGACGGTGCCGATGTGCAGGGCGGGGCTGTTGTTCTCGCGGACGGACAGGGTGTAGGAGGTCTGGGTGAAGGCGGGGGCGTTGTCGTTGACGTCGGACACCAGCACGGTTATGCTGTGCTCGGTTTTCAGCCTGGGGGTTCCCATGTCAGTGACGGTGATGGTGATGTTGTACTCGGCTCTTTCCTCTCTGTCCAGTGCTTTTTCTGCAACTAGAGTGAAAAAGTTCTTGAAGGTTCGTTTCAGAAAAAATGGGAGGTCATCTTGAATAGAGCAAACGACCCTCCCATTTTCCCCAGCGTCTTGGTCTCGGACACTAAAAAGAGCCACAAGGGTCTCTGAGGCGCTCTCTGGAATTATCTTTGTAATCGATGACATGGTCACTTCTGGTGGATTGTCATTTATATCTATTACTTTAACGAGAAGAGTGCATTCTTCCGAAAGACCCCCACCATCTGTTGCCTGAATATTTATAATGTATGACTGTATTGCTTCAAAATCCAAGCGTGATCTCAAATGAACTTCCCCAGATAGTGGATTGATTTCAAATGTTTTACGAATATCTTCTGATGCATGAAAAAATGTGTAAGATATTTTCCCATAGTTTCCTGCATCCAAATCCTTAGCAGAGATGGTGATAATCCAAGAGCCAACAGGTGTGTCCTCCAGGACCTGCACCTCATAGAGCCTCTGAGGAAACTCTGGGGCATTGTCATTGATGTCCAAGACCTTGATGAGGACCAAAGTTGTCCCAGACCTGGGCGGGGATCCACCATCCAGTGCTATGAGTGTTAATCTGAGCTCAGGCTCCTCCTCATGGTCCAACGCTCTGTGCAGGACCAGTTCAGGGTATATCTTTCCGTCACCACTGTCTTGAATTTTAATGTAGAAGTGAGAATTCGGGCTAACTGTGTAGTTTTGGAGACTGTTGCTTCCTACATCCAAATCTTGGGCACTCTCCATTAGGAATGTGGTTCCAATAATGGTACTCTCTGATATTTTAATAACTATTTCCTTGTCAAGAAATGTAGGGGAGTGATCATTTATATCTTTGATATGCAGCTCAGCCCGAAAAAACTGTAAAGGGTTTTCCAGTACCATCTGAAAATGCAGCACACAGGGCTCCGTGGAGTCACACAGCTCTTCCCGGTCCAGTTTCTCATTTACGAGCAAATCCCCGGTCAGCAAATCGAGTTGCAAATGCTTTTCATTATCATCACACACTACCCGCGCCTCCCGCGAAGAGAGCTCCTCCACCCCAAGCCCCAGATCCCTTGCCAGATTGGCCACAAGAGAGCCAATTTCTGTTTCCTCTGCCACAGAATAGCGCACAGACTCAGGACCTGCCTGAGACAATCCCAGTAAAACAAAGATAATCAGAACTTGCCTTTTCCGCAGAACGAGTGCTCCTCCGATCTCCATGGTTTCTTCAAGAAAACTCTTTTGTGGAAAAATTTAAGTTCAGCTCTAATTTTGCAAGCTGAGGCTCTGATTCTTTTTTTAGTTGGAAACTTCTAGAGGGTATATAAACCTCCAGCAGGTCTGTAGGTGAAGCTCCTTAATATCTCTCTTTTCAGTGGGTTGGATGTTCTCTGTTGCCGTGAATAATGGAGCCCACAGTGTTGTAGAAGCACTCTTTTCATCTTATCCTGCAGCGCCACCATGCGTCTCTATGAATTTTTTCAGTAGAATTTTTTCTTTTGCCTCTTTGAACAAGTAATTCATAAATTCATCTGGAGTATTTTAAAGCAAATCCCAGACATCACGTATTTTTACCTCTAAATACTTCACTAAGTATCTGTAATAGATAAGGACTTTAAAAATATATACTATACCACTATCACAATGTACAAATTTAGTGCTGGTAGCTTAATATAATTTATATTCAATCTGTGTTTGGTTTTACACATTTTCCTCCAAAATATTTTTTACTGTTGGTTTGTTTGAATCAGTATTTAAACAAGGTTCATGAAGTGCACTGAATTATCACTGTTTTGAATGCCCGACAAGAAGAACCATTAAAATGTCCTGAACTGAAGAAATTATATTTTATTCAGTCCATTTATTGAGTAATTGCAAATATATTCTCCCCTACACTCTTGTAAACACTTATAGATTTCAGTCGATTATAGTTAGTAATGTCATTGCTTTTTTCACTTGTATATTTTTAAAAATACATATGTGTGTCTTTATGGAGCTCACAGGCTAGAAAATTTGGCAGGCAAGTAATTAAAATATGCCAGAATGTATGCACAGGTAAATAGTAATATATAAATACCAAGAGGGGACATCTTATACCTAGGAGACAGCATTGCATAGTGGTTATGAACATGGATTCTGGAACCAAAATGGCTACATTAGAATCCTAGTTCTGCTACTCACTGTCTTAAGTCTTGGGCAAGTTATGTACCTCTGCTTCCTTAACTGTAAAATAGGGGTAATAATAGTGTTTACCTCGTAGGATTATTATCATAGGAATCTAATGAGTTAATTTTTACAAAGTGGCTAGTAAGTGCTTGTTAAGTGCCTGTTAAAATAAATAAAATCTAATCCATATTTTTGGACATCACTGAAACCTTTCCTAAGGTATTGAACTACAAGTTGTGATCTGGAGGAGCCATTCAGGAGAAGACGAAGTGTTTTGAACAGATATTTTAAGGAAACAGGGAAGTTAAATATGCCTTGAGCTTTAAACCATGGAAGGGGGAGAATGTTAAAATGAGATTGGGGGAAAAAAGCAGAGTAAGGACATAAACAATTATATGAGTTATATAGCATGCATTTTAAAATTTATCCTAAAGGCAATTATAATACAATGTAGGATCTTAAACAGTTGATTAACATAATTACACCTGCATTTTTGAAAAATCAAAATTGGCTGAAGTATGATAATCAGTTTCAGGGGGAATAACTGGAATCAGAGAGACCAGTTAGGAGATGATGGTAGCCTGGATGAAGGTAATACTAGTGTCGATAAGGAGAAGCAGGGTGATTAGAAAGATATTTAGACTATAAAAATATTTAAGACCCAGTGATTGATGGCTTTCATGGGGAGAAAAAGTGGAAAGACTCAAGGATAATGAACACCTCTCTGGGTTGGGAACTGATGGTTAGTGCGTCATTCACTAAGACAGGGAATGCTGGAAAAAAAAACAACAACCAAGATTGAAATAGAAAAAGATAAAGTTAGTTTGGGACATGTTGATATTGAGGTAAGTGCCTGTGGAATGTGTGTGTGTGTGTGTGTGTGTGTGTACATATATAACCGAAACACAGAAAACAAATCCGGGCTGGAGATATGGACTTTGAGATTCATCAGCATGTACAGGCATACCCCAGAGATATTTTGGGTTCCATTCCAGACGACTGCAATAAAGCGAGTATCTCAATAAAGTGAATCACAAATTTTTTGGTTTCCCAGTGCATATAAAAGTTATGTTTACACTATACTGTAATCTATTAAGTGTGCAATAGCATTATGTGTAAAAATACAATGTACTTACCTTAACTTAAAAATACTTTATTGCTAAAAAATGTTAACTATCATCTGAGACTTCAACAAGTCGTAATGGTTTTGCTGATGTAAGGTCTTGCCTTGATGTTGATGGCTGCTGACTGATCAGGATGATGGTTGCTGAAGGTTGGAGTAGCTGTGGCAATTTCTTAAAATAAGGCAACAATGACGTTTGCTGCATCGATGGAGACTTCCTTTCATGAACAGTTTCTTTGTAGCACGCAATGCTGTTTGATAGCATTTTACCCACAGTAGAACTTCTTTCAAAATTGGAGTCAATCCTCTCAAACTCTGCCGCTACTTTATCAACTAAGTTTATGTAATATTCTAAATCGTTTGTTGTCATTTCAGTAATCTTCACAGCATTTTCACCAGGAGTAGATTCCATCTCAAGAAACCACTTTCTTTGCTCATCCATAAGAAGCAACTCCTCATCCATGAGAAAGTTTTACCATGAGATTGCAGCAGTTCAGTCACATCTTCAGGCTCCACTTCTAATTCTAGTTTCTTGCTGTTTCCACCACAACTGAAGTTACTTCCTCCACTGAAGTCTTGAACCCTCAAAGTCATGAGGGTTGAAATCAACTTCTTCCAAACTCTTTAATATTGATATTTTGATCTCTTCCCATGAATCATGAATTTCTAATGGCATCCAGAATGGTGAATCTGTTCCGAAAGGTTTTCAGTTTCCTTTGCCCAGATCCATTAGAGAAATCACTATCTTTGGCAGCCAAAGCCTTATGATATGTATTTCTTAAATACTAAGACTTGAAAGTCAAAATGATTTCTTGATCCATGGGCTGCAGAATGGATGTTATGTTAGCAGGCATGAAAACAACATTAATCTGGTTGTACATCTCCATCAGAGCTCTTGGGTGACCAGATGCATTGTCGATGAGCAGTAATATTTTGAAAGGAATCTTTTTCTGAGCACTAGATCTCAACAGTGGGCTTAAAATACTCAGTAAACTATGTTGTAAACAAGTGTGCTGTTACCCAGGCTTTGTTGTTCAGTTTAAAGAGCACAGGCAGAGTAGATTTAGCATAATTCTTAAGGGCCCTAGGATTTTCGTAATGGCCAATAAGCATTGGCTTCAACTTAAAGTCACCAACTGCATTAGCCCCTAACAAAAGAGTCAGCCTGTCCTTTGAAATTTTGAAGCAAGGCACTGACTTCTGCCCTTTAGCTATGAAAGCCCTATATGGCATCTTCTTCCAATATAAGACTATTTCATTGACATTGAAAATCTGTGGTATAGTGTAGCCAACTTCATGAATTATCTTAACTAGATCTTTTGGATAACTTGCTGCAGTTTCTACATCAGAACTTTCTGCTTCACCTTGTACTTTCACGTCCTAGAGACAGCTTCTTTCCTTAAACCTCATGAACCAGCCTCTGCTAGCTTCAAATTTTTCTTCTGCTTCTTCTTCACTTCTCTCAGCCTTCATAGAATTGAAGAGAGTTGGGGCCTTGTTCTGTATTAAGCTTTGGCTTAAAGCAATGTTGTATCTAGTTTGATGTTCCATCCAGGTCACTAAAACTTTCTCCATATCAGTAATAAGGCTGTTTCACTTTATCATTCATGTGTTCTCTGGAGTAGCACTCTTAATTTCCTTCAAGAACTTGTCCTTTGCGTTCACACCTGGCTGTTTGGTGCAGGAGGCCTAGCTTTCAGCTTGTCTTGGCTTTCAGCATGCCTTTTTCACTAAGTTTAATCATTTCTGGTTTTTGATTTAAGGTGAGAGACATGTGACTCTTCCTTTCACTTGAACACTTAAGGCAAATTGTAGGATTATTAACTGGCCTATTTTCTTTTTTAAAATTTTTTAAAATTTATTTTATTTTTGGCTGAGTTGGGTCTTCGTTGCTGCACGAGGGCTTTCTCTAGTTGCGGCGAGCGGGGGCTACTCTTTGTTGAGGTGCGCGGGCTTCTCAGGCTTCTCATTGCAGTGGCTTCTCTTGTTGTGGAGCAGGGCTCTAGGCGCGTGGGCTTCAGTAGTTGTGGCACGTGGGCTCTAGAGCGCAGGCTTAGTAGTTGTGGCGCACAGGCTTAGTTGCTCTGTGGCATGTGGGATCTTCCCAGACCAGGGATCAAACCCGTGTCCCCTGCATTGGCAGGTGGATTCTTAACCACTGCGCTACCAGGGAAGTCCCTTAACTGGCCTATTTTCAATATTGTTGTGTCTCAGGGAATAGGGAGGCCGAAGGAGAGGGAGAAAGATGGGGAACATCTAGTTGGTAGAGCAGTCAGAACACACATTTATCTATTAAGTTCACTGTCTTATATAGATATAGTTCATGGTGCCCCCCCCAAACAATTACAATAGTAACATCAAAGATCACTGATCACAGATCACCATTATATTTATTATAACAAATATAATAAAATGAAAAGTTTGAAATATTGTGAGAATTACCAAAATGTGACACAGAGACATAAAGTGAGCAAATGCTTTGGAAAAATGGTGTCGATAGATATGCTCATTGCAGGGCTTTGAATTTGTAAAAACTTTCAATTTGTAAAAACACACAATATCTGCAAAATGCAATAAAGTGCAATAAAATGAGCTATGCCTGTGTATGGTGTTTGAAACTATGAGATCTCTAAGAGAACCAAGCAAAAGTGTGCCAAATAAGAATAGAAGAGGCTTAGCACAGAACTCTGAGAAACATCTTCATTTAAAGGAGAGGTAAGGAAGCATTTTTTAAAAATGACAAGGAAGATGCAGAGTTCAGAATCATGAAACTAAAAGCAAATAGCATTTCAAGGAGATGAGGAAGACCAACAGTAGCAAATCCTTCAGAAAACTCAAGAAAAATAAGTATTAAAATGGTCCATTGGATTTAAGAAGATGGTCATTGTGGAGGATTCTGATAGATGTCTGCCAAAATCTGTTCTCCTTTTCTATATAGTAATAGAACTGTACCCAGGCACATGGTGACTCAGCCTCCCTTGTAGTTAGGTGTGGCTAATTAAGTTCTCACAGATTGTGAACAGAATTTTTATTTGCTACCTCTGGGTCTGGAATGGAAGACATCTGTATGTGTCTCTTCCCTCCTAGCCAGCTAGAACCCAGATGTGGCAGTGACCCAGCTACAAGTCATGTAGATTATACACTGAAACAGGGAATGTAAGAGGAATTACTTGAAACAAATTTTGGTTCCAGAAGGACCATGAGGAGCAAAGCTGCCCTATCTACCCAATCATTTACATTGCGGCTGGTACAAGAAAGAGATACATACTTTTACAAGCCACTGTGTAGTTGTGCTGCTCTATTTCAGTAGTGTAACCTTACCTAACTTATACAGAAATCTTTGATGAGCTTTACAGTAGCAGTTTTCAGTAGAGTGGTTGTGATAAAAATTAGATTTCACTGGGATGAAAAGTGAGAGGGATAAGGAAATAAAAATGTCAACCCTTTTGAGAAATTTAGCTGCAAAAGAAAGAAGTAGATTGGTATCTGGAGGGGAATTTAGACTCAGGAGGGTTTTTTAAGCCTAGAGAAATGTTTTTAAATGCTAATTTGCAGTATTGAGTAAAGAGGCAGAAAATTAAGATACACAAGAAAGGATGTAATCACTGTGAAGCCCCTAGAAAGTGGTCAAAATAGGATCCAGGGATCCTATATATGAAGGGATTGGACTTAGGTGGAAGGGACCTTAGCAGAGGAAATTTTCCAAGTACATATGCTATCAAGAGTATAGGTTTGGGGACAGGAAATTGAGATAATTCCCATCTGATGGATTCTATTTTCTCTTTAAGGTATTAAGCAAGTTCATCTGCTAAAAGGGGTTGTGTAAGTAGTAGGGTGAGAAGTTTAAAGTAAGATAAGTAGGTTTGAAGTAGTTGTTATGGAGAATAAAAGAGAAAGCTGATTAGGAAAATATAAAAAGATTTCTTGATCTTGAAAGCCCAATTAAGTTTGGGTGTGATAAACTTAGTGGCAATAGTATTGATAATTTTCTAAGTTTGTCTTATAGAGTGAAGCATCCCAGGTGTAAGAGAAAAGAGATAACTATATTCATGTAATGTGGAGTTTCATCAGGTGGTGAAGGAAATCCTAGAGTGAAGGCAAGTTGAACAAGAGAATTTAGAATATGAGCATGAAGTGACTGGGAGTGGTAAAACAGGGAGTCAGGGGGCTGGGAAGGAAATTAAAACAGGAGGGTGTTGATAGGTGGTAGTAGCATCATGGAATGGAGGTCATGACAAGGTCAAAGACAAGATGTGACAGGAGTAGCAGGATGAGAGGGCTAAAGGCATAGAAGGTTGTGTTCTCAGAGGGAGAGATTTGAAATCATATTTCATAGAAAGAACAGTTCTGGGTAGTGAAAAAGTACAGCATGTAGCCAAGGCACTAATGACAACTGGAGCAGAGGACTGAGAGGCCATGTTAGACTAATCAGTGGATGCAGGAATGCAGTAGTAGTATAGGGACTTGAAGTAGAAAGGAGATGAGGAAAACAATGTGTTTGTAAGTGAAAATGTCCTTATGTCCTTTCTTTCCCATACTCTTGGCAAATTCCAACCTAAAGTGTTATTTTGTTCTTATTGGTAAGGGTTTTCAAGAAAATCAATTCTGGGAGGCTGAGCAGTCTCTTGCATCTCCATTTTGTAAGTGACCTCTTCCCACTGGACAACTTACAGTCCTTTAATATAAAATTGGCTGATACAGTTGGATTCCTATGCACTGGTTTATATTTAACTATAAATAAGGTATCTGAAGCATAAGAGCAAAATCTGTTTTTAGCAATACATTGTAAGAGAACTGGTTGGTTTACTTATATCTGGGCATCTGAGCTCCTGAAGGCCTGGCCACTCTCCATTAGAGTCAGGAAACACATAGTTCTTTCCAGAAATAGACAAGTCCTCCTGTTCAGAGAGCTGGAAAAACTCGAAGCAAGAGGACAAGTACCTCGTCCTTTTCTCTGCTGTTGCACCTGTTAGATTTTCTGCCTGAGCTGTTCTTTCCCCCTCCCCCATTATAGATGAGAGAGACCAAGCTTACTGGGAAAACAAGCTGATAGAACACTCCCACCTTGGTTGTTGACAGCTATAACACTGTATATCTCTTTAAGCTAGTAGTCCTCCATCTTTTCCCCACTAAGAACAGTAAACACAGGAGGTAACCTTAATACTTAATTTTGATTAATATGAATTTTTGTTCTCTATGTAAGGAAGTTTTTGTTTAGGGAAGAAGAACTTACTCCAAGTTCCACTTCTGAAAATAGAAAATTAGAATTTAGTTAGCCTGCATGGAGAGACTTTTGTTCCCTCCATTTTTCTTGAATTCAAAGAGTAATTAATCAGTCCACACAGTTCGAAAGAACTGGTGGTGAAATTTTAGCATTCAAGGACAGTAAACATTAGATTATTTTGGATATGTTAGAGCAAGAGGTTTGACTTCCAGGCATTATTAACTGACTAATACCCAGCCCCTCTATAATGTTAAGATTAGAATATCTTCAAGAGGCAGTGCGTGGCATTGACTCCAGTCTGTGGCCCCACCTCAGGCATAAAAGCAATCATTTTACTCACCCTCATGCACCTCCTCTTTCTCATGCCTACTCTCTCTCTCACACACACACTTCCTTTCCTTCTATACCCTTACTCATTTTGCTCATCTACATTTTCCTTCCACAACATACAGACTTTAGACTTTTTGATGAAATTCATTAGAAAGATCCTCCCCCAACAATGAAGGCTTTCTCTTCTGTAATATAGTCAGGTTACTAAAGGCAAGAGTGGTTGGTTGGTACTTGTACAGCATGAAACAAAACTTCCTCCTACAATGACTTGAAAAAATTTCGAAAATTAGAATGTTAAAGGACTATCTTTTCATACTTTTCAGTACTCTACAAATATCTGAGAAAAGTGGTTTTGAAACTTTGGATTGCTACCCATTAGTAGGTCATGAAATCAATTTAGTGGATCATGACCACATTTGAAAATTAAATAGAATGGAATAATACAGGCAATTTCGGATTGTATCACAAAAAAAGCTAAGCACTGTTCACAAAACATTTCTTTCATACAAAACATGTATGTTATATAATATATACAATATAATTTTTCAGTTGCCTGTGATTTTTTAAAGTTTGAAAATTAGTGCCCAGTGTATATATATTAAATTCTGGGATAACACAGGAGGCAAAAAATTATACACATTAGCAAACAAGTCCACTCTACAGTAAACAAATTATTATTCGGGAGCCTGTATTCAACTAGGTTGCATTTTACCTTTGTAACATTAATGAGACATCTGGAAAATTATAACTTCATATTCCAGTATTCTGTGGGTGGCCACAATATTAATGTGTCTTCAGAATAACCCTCCAGGCTGAGTAAGGAAGAGACACTAAGAAAATTGCCTTCTGGCCCATTCTAACAAGGTGTTTATGTTTATGATTGTATCATAGGACATGATTTTTCAGGTATATTTTCAGCAGTAATAAGCATTTTAAAATGTTAACTAAAAAGTGGTGAATTTAGAGAAAGAAGAATGACATTTCTGAATAGCAACCATTATTCAACCACAAGAAAAACCACAAGAAAGAAATAAAATGAAGAAATACTTGAACACTTGAAATACTTTGAAAGTGGTCTGCTTTATTTTATCATAAGCCTAATTGTGAATGAGAGTTCAACTGGAGAGAGGGCCATGAGCAAAAACTGATTTGGTATTATTATTTAAGGAGGCAAATTAATTACAAATTAAGACCTCCTTGGTTAGAGAATAAATTGCTATCTAACTACAACCACAGGTAAAGATAAACATTCACTTAAAAGTAAAGGTGGGTAGAACATGCGAAAACATAAAGTAACATCAGTACAACTTCAAACACACACATTTTGGGGGAAATAATGTTGGTATGGAAGTGCCACAAAACAACATACCTATGAGATATAAAAGTTAATTACGGTCACTGAATATTGAACCCAAAGCTATTGTAGAAGGTACGATTTTCCTCTATTTCTTTCCCAGGGCATTGGGGCGGGAGGTTGGGGAGAATCGGCTTCAAGAATTTGAACTCATTACTCCCAGAGCCTCCCGTCAGACACACCTCGTACTGGTAGCTCTGGGACAGGGTCCCCGTGCCGCTGACGTCCACCAGGTGGCCCGGAAAGGGGCCCTCGGGCACCGAGCAGCGACCCACCGAGGCCGCCCCGCCCCGCCTGCACAGCCGCACCGCGACGAACACCAGCACCGAGAAGAGGAAGAGCGACGACACCGACGCCAAGGCGACCACCAGGTAGACGGTGAGCGGGTCGGCCGGCGCCGCGTCCGCCGCTTCCGCTTCCGGGGCCGACAGGTAGGGCTGCGAGAAGCCGTCCACCAGCAGCACGTGCAGCGTGACGCTGGCCGACAGCGGCGGCTCGCCGTTGTCCTTGACCAGCACCACCAGCCTGTGCTTGGCCGCGTCGCGCTCGCTCAGCAGCCGGGCCGTGCGCACCTCGCCGTTGTGCGCCCACACGCCGAACAGCCCGGGCTCCGTGGCCTTGAGCAGCTGGTACGACAGCCAGGCGTTCTGGCCCGAGTCGCCGTCCACCGCCACCACCTTGGTCACCAGGTAGCCCGCCTCGGCCGCCCTGGGCACCAGCTCGGTGCAGGGCGCCGAGGCGTTCTGCAGCGGGTACAGCACGAAGGGCGCGTTGTCGTTGTCGTCTGCCACGAGCACGCGCACCAGCGCCTGGCTGCTGAGCGCGGGCGAGCCGCGGTCGGCGGCGCCCACGCGGAACTCGAACGCCCGCAGGGCCTCGTAGTCCAGGGACCTCAGGGCGAACAGGTGGCCGTTGTCCGGGTTGATGGCCACCAGGGAGGCCAGGGGCACGTGCGCGTCGAGGGGCGGCAGCAGCGAGTAGGTGACCTGGGCGTTGGCGCCCGCGTCTCTGTCTGTGGCGCGGACGGTGCCGATGTGCAGGGCGGGGCTGTTGTTCTCGCGGACGGACAGGGTGTAGGAGGTCTGGGTGAAGGCGGGGGCGTTGTCGTTGACGTCGGACACCAGCACGGTTATGTTGTGCTGGGTTTTCAGTCTCGGTGTCCCCATATCTGTGACGGTGATGGTGATGTTGTACTCGTCTCTTTCTTCTCTATCTAGTGTTTTCTGGGCTACTAAGGTGTAAAAGTTCTTGCCTGAAGGTTTTAGAAGAAAAGGAAGGTCATCCTGGATGGAGGAAATAGTTTTCCCATTGTCCCCAGAGTCAGGATCTGAAACACTGAAAACAGCAACTACAATGTCAGGGGAGTTCTCTGGGATGGGATTGGTGAGTGCAGACACTGTCACTTCTGGAGGATTGTCATTCACATCCACTACTTGCAGGAGAAGAGTGCATTTTCCTGAAAGACCTCCCCCATCAGTGGCCTTGATGTCCACTTCGTAAGACAGAACTGTTTCAAAATCTACTTTTTTTCTCAGTCGAATTTCGCCTGTCATAGCATTTACCTCCAAAGTTTTGCTAATATCTTCTGAAGGCTGAAAGAATGTGTATGATATTTTTCCATAGACTCCACTGTCTACATCGCTGGCAGAGACAGTGACAACCAGGGAGCCTACGGGGCTGTCTTCGGGAATATGCACCTTGTAGAGCGACTGCTCAAACTCAGGGGCGTTATCGTTACTGTCCACCACTTCAATGCGCACCTGGGCGGTTCCATACCGAGGCGGAGAGCCGCCATCCAGCGCTGTCAGGGTTAATGAGATTTCAGGCTCCTCCTCCCGATCCAGCTCTTTGTCCAACACCAGCTCAGGGTATTTTCTACCGTCGCTGCGATTTCGGGTCAGAACCCGAAAATGGGAGTTGGGGCTGATTTTATAGTTCTGAACATTGTTGCTGCCTACATCCAAGTCCAGAGCATTACTCAGAGGGAACGCAATTCCTATAGGACTGTTTTCCGGTATTTTTAGAATCATTTCTCTTTCAGTGAACACGGGGGAATGGTCATTTATGTCTTGCACTCTCAGTTCTGCCTGAAATATCTCTAACGGTTTTTCCATTAATACTTGGAAATGTAGTATGCAAGGCTCACTCGGACCGCATAGCTTCTCTCGATCTAGTTTGTCATTTATGAGCAAATCCCCAGTCTGAACCTTGAGCTGCAAATGCTCTTTGTTCCCCTGGGAAATGATCCGGGCACCGCGGGTGGACATCTCTGTCAACCCCAGCCCCAGGTCTTTTCCTACATTTGCCACAAAGGAGCCTCTCTCTGTTTCTTCCACTACTGAATAGGGCCCCAACTCGGCGCTCGCCCCATACATGCTCAGCACAACAAAGAAAACTAGGACTTGCCTTTGTCTCGGATTGTGCATCCATCCAATCTCCATTGCTCTTCCCTGAAAACTGAGTTCACAGGAGCTTCATATATGCCCAGGATCCTGGTAGTCCGGTCCTGCAGTATAGCAGGTCAGAACTATGTCTCTAAATACAGTTTTAAAGAGGTTTCACACACATTGTGCTCTGACCGAGAAAGCTGTTCTTAAGCTTCCAGGCAGTGTGAAATTGGCTGGATCCTGGAGCTACGTCTGCAGTTCTGTTTCTCACCACCTTAACCTGCAGCGCCACCATGCGTTCTCACTATGTCTTATCTTTTCTGGTTTAACGTTGGATGCAAAATTCTCCTAAATGTAACACATAGACTGTGTCAACCGTGTTCTGTAATATGAAACACTTAGTTCTATTTTCTTGTGGGTTTTATGAGTTCAGAGAGAGCTGTGTTGTTACACAGGAGGAGTACTAAGAGCAAACTTTCATTATGTTGACTGTTTAAAGCTGTTCAGGGTGAATGATTAAATAAAATAATTTAACATTTAAGCTGAAAGAATATAAATTTAGGAGCAAAATATTTCTGAAAAAATATGGGAACAGTTTCACAAGTACATTATTTTCATGGTACATGTTATAGAATTACAGATGAGTGGACACTGCAAAATTGCAATCAGTGATGGTTCTAAAGAGAGTATTTTATCAACGCCTTATTAAGGAGTAGATTACTTCCTCTTCTTTCCAACACCTAAGCCTGAGGACATGAGTTTTTGAAACTTTCAAATTATTGGAAAGTTATTTCCAAAAAGGCAGTCTAAAGGTTAGGCCTGGCATGTTTTGGGATTTTTTTATCATGACAAGAATAATTTCTGTTTTATTCCTTTTAAAAGACAGGTTTAATGAGATGTAATTCACATATCATACAATTCACTCGTTTAAAGTCTACAATTCAGTGGCTTTTAGTATATTCACAGAGTAGTGCATCCATCACCACAGTCAATTTTAGAACATTTTCATCATCTAAAAAAACCCCAAAATACTCTTTAGTTCAGATTTTCCATTTTTAAAATTTAAATTGAATTCCAGTAAAGATTCATAATGTTTTTATAAATCCAATGTTTTTGTTAACAATCTGTAGAACAATTTTTGATAAATACCTTGTCTGGGGTTAAAGCATTCAATCAATGGGGTCTAAACTTCTGTTATAAAGGTCTTTGTATGCCTTCCTTTGGCCACAGGTGGTCCTGCTAGACCAGATAATTTTCTTCCAAGCAGTCAACCTGCGGTAGGCAGAATAATGGCCACCCACCGAAAGATGTTCATGCCCTAATTCCCAGAATCTGTAAATATGTTACAGATGTTACATGGCAAAAGAGAATTCACAGATGTAAGTAAATTGAGGACCTTGTGGGGGGTAGGTTATCCTGGATTATCTGGGAGGGACAGAACCTTTCCTGGCTATGGTCAGAGGGGTATGTGATTACAGAAGAAGTGAACTAAGAGACACAATGTTGCTGGCTTTGAAGATGGATGAAAGGGGCCATGAGTCAAGTACTGTAGGCAGCATCTAGAAGCTGGAAAAGAGAAAGAAATAGATTCTCCTCTAGAGCCACCAGAAGAGAATGCACCCCTGGTGACATCTTGAATTTAACCCAGTCATACCCATATCAGACATCAGACCTACAGAACTATATAGTAGTGCATTTTTATTGTTTTAAGCAACCAAGTTTGTGGTAATTTTTAATAGTAGCAATAGAAAATGAATACACAAGAATGAAATTTCATGCACCCAGCATCTGAGTCAACAAAAATTCATCACTCTACAAAATTGGATTATCACAGCAAATGCTGAAGAATGTCTGATTCAGCTCTTGTGAGCCATCCTTTCAGGATAAAGTCATTTATGACCCTCTAAATCTTTTTTCAGCATAATTTTTAAGAGGTGTTGTCAAAGACATATGGTTAGTTTTAATAGAAAATAACTGGAGCCTATCAGCTTTATTTCTATTTAATTTCCAGAATCTCTAAATTATTTAGTGATAAAAATTCCTCCACATCATTGCCTATACTTTTCTGAAATTAGTTATTTCATTTAGAGCTAATACTAGAATAGCAACTGCTTTCAAAGAAATAGTGTGCTAAAATGAATACGGTATATTTAATTTGAATAAGGGATTTACAGAATGTATATAATAAACTTTCCAAAAAAAAGAGAAAATATGTATTAGGACTGACAGAAAAAGACTGAAGGAATAGTACAAAAAAACTCAAGAAATACAACCATAGGGTAATTCTACTCCCTATTTAGGGCCTTCATTTCTGCAATAATGAATGTGATACGTTGAGAAGGTACAGGAAGGTAATCAGGCTGATTCGATCATGATGAAGGTCAATTGTGGTACCTGACCCAGCTTACTTAGGTCAGTGCTTCTGTAAGAACTTTGGGTTTATTGGTCCAGAGCAGTGTGATTTCTGGTATAGAAACAAAAACAAGCTACAGACTAAAAGTTACATTTCTACATAGGAGTTCAATTCATGCAATAGAAGGATTTCACTTCCTTTGTTAGGAAGACAATGCCACCAGTTAATGCCTGCTGTGATAGCGTATGGGTTAAGAACTGGGGCATTCCATTCAAGTAGACTTAGAATATATTCCAAATTTTTCCTTTTATTACTTCAGAATTGTGAACAAGTAAAAGGAAATAACATGCCAACTTCCTTAGGGTTTGGCAGAGGATTAAAAAGATAATGAATGTAAAGCACTCTGTACTCTTAACTAAATTAGAAATCAAGGAAAACTTGACAAAGATCAGTTAGATCAAACTATACACTTAAGATCTGTCCATTTTATCGTATTATATAACATTTTAACAAAAAATCTTACTGTGACAGCATTAGGATTGGATTCCACTGGAGGTAGCACAAAACTAAAATGATGGTGGCTTAAATGAGATAGAAATTCCTTTATTTCTCATGTAAAAAAAGCTCAGAAGTGAGCAATCCAGGGATGACATGATAACTGTGATTATCAGGGATCCTCATCTCTTTAAAGTTTATTCTATACTGACTGTCTTGGTCCATTATTTCCATCCTTAGTGTTGCTTTATGGCTCAATATGACTGATTGTGTTCCAACCAAGACTCCCACATTCCAAGCAGCAAGAAGCAGTTAGGGAAGGACAAAAAGGGACCCCTTCCTCGATGAGTCACCTCCCTTTTAATGGCCTTCTTGGAAGTCTCTAACAACATTTGCATATACATGTAGTCAAATGTCCCGTTTTAGCTGCCAAGGAGCCTGGGAAAACATGTTCTTTTGACTAAGCACACTAATGCTCTAAATGAAATTTGGAGTGTGTTACCAAAGAAGAAAAGATGAACGGAGATTAGACAGCTACTGCATTTTCTGTCACAAGATGACCAATGTTTCTCAAGTGGGAAAAGCCAATTTCCTACTATGCCCTTTCATCACACTGGATAAACACAGTGTAGCTTTTTCTCCCCTTTTACACCAGCGAAACTAAATGGAAAGCAATTACAATAACTATATTAAAACTAACACTGGTATATTAATGAAAGGAAGCACAATTAATAAGAGAAAATAAGATTAAAGTGCTATGAGAGCAGAATAAAGTAAGAACCAGATTCTCACTGTACCAGTTCTCTCTCCTTCCTGATTGGGCATGCTTCAGTGTGTTAATGCAGTACTGCTCTTATGTACTTAATGGTTTAAAACCTAATAAGAAAAACTCAAGGAAATATAACTAATTATATAGAATTAATTTCCCACTGTTTTTTAATCTAACACACTTCTAAGCTATGCCAGAAAGGACCTGTACATTTATTGACTTCAACAGTGTTTTGAGAGGCAAGATTTAGGACCATTAATCTTCTTACAGTAATGAAGAAAAGATACCATTCTTTAAAACAAAATTTGCAAGCAAGTTTAGTGTAGTTTAAAAGTTCATGATAGGTTGCCAGAAAAACCATCACCTTGAAGTATCATCAATTTAAAATATATGGAACGTGAAAAACAATTACTGTCACTGAATACTGAAACCAAAATCTTTCCTAAAGTTGGGGGTTTCTTCTATATCTGGGCCAGGGGAATGGCCCTGAAAATTGGTCACAATTGGCTTCAGAAACTTGAACTCGCTGGTCCCAGAGCCCCCCTTCAGACACACCTCGTACTGGTAGCTCTGGGACAGGGTCCCCGTGCCGCTGACGTCCACCAGGTGGCCCGGAAAGGGGCCCTCGGGCACCGAGCAGCGACCCACCGAGGCCGCCCCGCCCCGCCTGCACAGCCGCACCGCGACGAACACCAGCACCGAGAAGAGGAAGAGCGACGACACCGACGCCAAGGCGACCACCAGGTAGACGGTGAGCGGGTCGGCCGGCGCCGCGTCCGCCGCTTCCGCTTCCGGGGCCGGCAGGTAGGGCTGCGAGAAGCCGTCCACCAGCAGCACGTGCAGCGTGACGCTGGCCGACAGCGGCGGCTCGCCGTTGTCCTTGACCAGCACCACCAGCCTGTGCTTGGCCGCGTCGCGCTCGCTCAGCAGCCGGGCCGTGCGCACCTCGCCGTTGTGCGCCCACACGCCGAACAGCCCGGGCTCCGTGGCCTTGAGCAGCTGGTACGACAGCCAGGCGTTCTGGCCCGAGTCGCCGTCCACCGCCACCACCTTGGTCACCAGGTAGCCCGCCTCGGCCGCCCTGGGCACCAGCTCGGTGCAGGGCGCCGAGGCGTTCTGCAGCGGGTACAGCACGAAGGGCGCGTTGTCGTTGTCGTCCGCCACGAGCACGCGCACCAGCGCCTGGCTGCTGAGCGCGGGCGAGCCGCGGTCGGCGGCGCCCACGCGGAACTCGAACGCCCGCAGGGCCTCGTAGTCCAGGGACCTCAGGGCGAACAGGTGGCCGTTGTCCGGGTTGATGGACACCAGGGAGGCCAGGGGCACGTGCGCGTCGAGGGGCGGCAGCAGCGAGTAGGTGACCTGGGCGTTGGCGCCCGCGTCTCTGTCTGTGGCGCGGACGGTGCCGATGTGCAGGGCGGGGCTGTTGTTCTCGCGGACGGACAGGGTGTAGGAGGTCTGGGTGAAGGCGGGGGCGTTGTCATTGACGTCGGACACCAGCACGGTTATGTTGTGCTCGGTTTTCAGTCTCGGTGTCCCCATATCTGTGACGGTGATGGTGACGTTGTATTCTGCTCTGGTCTCTCTGTCTAGCGGTCTCTCTGTTACTAGGGTATAAAAGTTTTCCATGGAAGATTTAAGGAGAAAAGGTAAATCGTCCTGAATGTAGCAACTTATTTTCCCATTCTCTTCAGAATCAAGATCTGAAACACTGAAAACTGCAACCACAGTCTCAGGCGAGTTCTCGGGGATCTGCCTGGTAAGTGCAGACATGGTGACTTCTGGAGCATTGTCGTTCACATCCATGACTTGAGTCAGAACGGTGCATTTCCCAGAAAGACTTCCAGTATCTCTGGCCTCGATATTGACCTCATAAGACTGAGTTGTTTCGAAATCAAGTTGTTTTTTCAGTCGAATTTCTCCCGTCATGGCGTTGATCTCAAAGGTTTTGCTAATCTCTTCTGAAGCCTGGAAAAGTGAATAGGAAATCTCTCTATTGACTCCTATGTCTATATCCGTAGCAGTGACTTTGACAATCAGGTAGCCTATGGGACTGTCCTCGGGGATCTGCACCCTATAGAAAGGCGGCTCAAATTCAGGGGCATTATCGTTGATGTCCACGACTTCGATGTAGACCTGAGCGGTGCCAAACCGGGGTGGAGAACCGCCATCCTGAGCAGTGAGGGTTAACCTGAGCTCAGGTTCCTCCTCCCGATCCAGCAGTTTGTCCAGCACAAGTTCCGGATATTTCCTGCCATCGCTGCGTTTGCGGGTGAGGACCCGAAAATAGGAGTTGGGACTGATTATATAGTTTTCAATATTGTTTCGGCCTACATCCATGTCCTGAGCGTTCTTCAGAGGAAACTTAGTTCCAGGAGGACTGCTTTCTGATATTTTTAGCAACATATCTCTGTCCATGAACACCGGAGCATGGTCATTTATGTCTATTACCTGTAGCTCAGCTTGAAAAAACTCTAAGGGATTCTCTAGCAACACCTGGAAACGCAGCATACAGGGCTCTGTCTGACCACACAGTTCTTCGCGGTCCAGTTTCTCATTTAGCAGTAAATCCCCAGTCTCCTGATCGAGCTGCAAATACAGTTTGTTTCCTTTGGAAATGACCCTAGCTCCCCGCCTGGAGAGTTCCCCCTGCCCCAGACCCAGGTCTTTTGCTAAATTGGTTACAAAAGAGCTCCCCTCAGTTTCCTCCACCACAGAATAACGCCTAAATTCAGAGCCCGCCTGAGCTAAGCCCAAGAAGAAAAAGAAGAAAAAGACTTGCCTTTGTCTGCAAATGACCTTCCTGCTGGCCTCCATTGTTCTTGCTCGGTATAGCCTCTGGCGAGGGTGGTTCCGCTGAGCTGTAAAGGCCTCAGTACGTTTCTGAGGCTGTAGTTATTCCACAAGGTACTTCAGAAATATTCCAGTGAGTAGTCCTTTACAGAGGACCCAGTCCTCCTTCTGTGGCATCCAAGCTTCCCGTGGGCTTCCAGGCTCTGCTGTTCAGTTTTGCCTGTTAATGGAGACGCAGCTGCGGTTCCGGTTTGTACCTTATCGTGCAGCGCCACCACGCGTCCTCAGAGGATCTTACATTTTCTTGGTTGAAAATGGATGCAATGTTCCCAGCTCTTTTTTTTTTTTTTAATTTTGGCTGAGCATCCTGGCTTGTAGGATCTCAGTTCCCCGACCAGGCACTGAACCCGGGACCACCAGGGAACTCCCCAATGTTCCCAACTCTTGCCAGTACGTATCACCGAGCTATGTAAGGTTACAATACTATTTTTACTATCTCTGAACCCTAAGGTTGAGGCAATTGTCTGAGGGCCATACAGGAGAAATGATATTAGTAGAGACTATTTTCAATAATGCTAATTGAGTTTGGAGCAAAAAGAAAACATTTATGTAACAGTTTGCCTGAGAAGATAGACTATATGCAGAAATTTAAATATATATATATTTAAATATATATATAAAATAACATAGAAAACTTTCAGAATTATATACTTTTAGTGCCATGAACTATGGGAATAATTAGTAGCTGTGAACCTTGGACACGTTATTTAACCTCTGCCTCAGTTTTCTCATCTGTCTAAGGTGGAGATATTAATGGTACTTACTACATAGGGCTGCTGTGAGTTCCTCACCTTACAGATGGGGAAACTGAGGCAGAAAGAGATTAACCTCACACACACACACACACACACACACACACACACACACACACCAGGCATGTAATGTGATGCCATCAGGTAGCTCAGTTCGCATTAATCCATTGTCATGACTAGAAAACCCCCCAAGATTCACGTGGTAGAAGAATTCATGAGCAGCATTATTTCAGAATGAAGTTATCATATCAAACGATGAAACCGGAAAGGCTGGAGAATCTCTCTAATACATGTATAATCTGTGATGGTAGCGATGATTCTGTATCTCAGAAGGGTGTCCTCTTCTCTTCTTACAGTGTCAATTTTTAAAAACCTTTTATTTTGAAAATTTTCAAACCCCATAATGAAGGGCAATAGTACTATGAACCCCCAGATACTCATAACTAGCTAGAACAATTATCAATATTTTGCCACAATTGTTTACCCTATCTCCCAACATTTTCACATCCCAAACTAAATTTTTACCCATAAAACTTCATTATAAATCTCTAACTTTTAATGTCTTAAAAAAAACCCACTACATTGCCCTTACCACACCTAAGAAATTAAGTTAATATTGTTTAATATCCCATCTATATTCAGATTTTTCCAGTTATTTCAAAGTTGTTATGATTGTTTGAATCAAGATTAAACAAGATCCACTATCCATTGCATTTGGTTGGTATGTCTTAATTTCTCTCATTGTGTAAGACTCCCTCCTCCCCTTTTCCATGCCATTGATTTGCTTGAAAAACTAAATTTTATCCTGACGCTATGGAAACAACTTAAGATTTTAATGCTGTGAGGTTCTTTTTTTTTTTTTTGTCGTTAGACTATATCCCATTAGTAATGCACAGTAATATTACTATTTTAAGAGTTATCAGCAGTAGCTTATGATATATTCAGAATACAGCTCTGCAAAAATGATCTGGATAACTGTTAAAGAAAAAGCAGTTACAGATTATAACAAAGCTTCTCCTTAACTCTCCAGAATCTTTAAGTAATTCAATGATAATTTGTTTCTCTTTAATATTACATATTTAAAAATATTCTTTTTCTTATACTTTTCCGATTCAGCACTGAAGTATATTGAATAGAAACTTTAAAAAATAAACTTTCAAATTAAAGGAGAAAAATGTGTTAAAAAGGTAGGGACTACTGTAGGAAAATTTCTGCAATGTGAGGAAAATAAACAAATGAAGCGATCAAAATTATGTAATATTTCTATTCATGGTCATTAATCTCTTCTGTGAAATGAAGGTCACATATTCAGATAACAAGGAGAAAGCACAGATTGATCTTTCAATTTTTTTTACTTGCGATTTGGATAGATCAGAGCTTTAAAAATAATAGTTGAATAATTGATCCAGAAAAACTGGATTATTAGTTTATAAGAAAATAAAACCACAAATACATATCTTATTCTTTGCAAATATACAAAACACTGAACAGGAATATGAGTATGAGAAAAAGATTTCTCCTTAATTAGGGAGAAACTTGCCAGGTGATATCTAACAAGAGAAAACAGTATAGCATCACAGCAAGGCCCCAGAATCAGAAGATTTAGGAGAGATGCTTAGCTCTGCCATTTATTAGTTGGTGACCTTAGTGAACTCACTGAACATCTATGAACATCTATTTGCTCATTTCTAAAATACCTCCCGTCATAGGATTACTTCTAAAATTAAAAGTGTTAAAATAGTGTATGATGCATAGTAAGTGCTTTTTTAAAAAGTTAGGGTAGGTATACTTGTAGAGCACTCTAATCAACTTAGAAAATAAAACTAGCAATAATATTTGAAAACAGTGAATTCCAATTTAAAAACATCTCAAACAAGATTTGTCATGGAATAGACTGCACACAAAGCATAATTGAGACAAAAGGTGACAATAAACAATCCATGCTTTGTGGAGTGTTCTTGGGGCTGAAGCTGAATCCTTTTCTGTGTAAAGAAATTTATTCTATGACCTTAAGAATACTTGCAATGATGTGAAAGCACTCCTCTACAGGTAAATCGAGATAAATTTCGTAATAGGAATATATTCACAGATGTAACACCGGCATTTATTTTTCATTCTTTATCAGAAACCCAAATCATTCTGATATGAGGGATATTCTTCCACTTTTCCTGCCTATGCTCTGGGATGCGAGATTGGTGATAATCGGCTTCAGGAACTTGAACTCGCTGGTCCCAGTACCTCCCCGCAGACACACCTCGTGCTGGTAGCTCTGGGACAGGGTCCCCGTGCCGCTGACGTCCACCAGGTGGCCCGGAAAGGGGCCCTCGGGCACCGAGCAGCGACCCACCGAGGCCGCCCCGCCCCGCCTGCACAGCCGCACCGCGACGAACACCAGCACCGAGAAGAGGAAGAGCGACGACACCGACGCCAAGGCGACCACCAGGTAGACGGTGAGCGGGTCGGCCGGCGCCGCGTCCGCCGCTTCCGCTTCCGGGGCCGGCAGGTAGGGCTGCGAGAAGCCGTCCACCAGCAGCACGTGCAGCGTGACGCTGGCCGACAGCGGCGGCTCGCCGTTGTCCTTGACCAGCACCACCAGCCTGTGCTTGGCCGCGTCGCGCTCGCTCAGCAGCCGGGCCGTGCGCACCTCGCCGTTGTGCGCCCACACGCCGAACAGCCCGGGCTCCGTGGCCTTGAGCAGCTGGTACGACAGCCAGGCGTTCTGGCCCGAGTCGCCGTCCACCGCCACCACCTTGGTCACCAGGTAGCCCGCCTCGGCCGCCCTGGGCACCAGCTCGGTGCAGGGCGCCGAGGCGTTCTGCAGCGGGTACAGCACGAAGGGCGCGTTGTCGTTGTCGTCCGCCACGAGCACGCGCACCAGCGCCTGGCTGCTGAGCGCGGGCGAGCCGCGGTCGGCGGCGCCCACGCGGAACTCGAACGCCCGCAGGGCCTCGTAGTCCAGGGACCTCAGGGCGAACAGGTGGCCGTTGTCCGGGTTGATGGCCACCACGGAGGCCAGGGGCACGTGCGCGTCGAGGGGCGGCAGCAGCGAGTAGGTGACCTGGGCGTTGGCGCCCGCGTCTCTGTGGCGCGGACGGCGCCGATGTGCAGGGCGGGGCTGTTGTTCTCGCGGACGGACAGGGTGTAGGAGGTCTGGGTGAAGGCGGGGGCGTTGTCGTTGACGTCGGACACCAGCACGGTTATGTTGTGCTGGGTTTTCAGTCTCGGTGTCCCCATATCTGTGACGATGATGGTGATGTTGTACTCGGCTCTTTTCTCTCTGTCCAGAGGGCTATCGGTTACCAGAGTATAGTAATTCTCTACAGATGGCTTCAGGACGAAGGGGAGATCGTCTTGGATGGAGCACACCATCTTTGCATTGTTCCCTGAATCTCTGTCTCGAATCCTAAAAACAGCTATGACTGTCTCAGGTAAGTTTTCTTTAATTGCTGTAGTAAGTGATGACATGAGTAGTTCTGGTGGATTGTCATTTATATCTGTTACCTGAACCACCATCGTTCATTTTCCAGAAAGTCCTCTGCCATCTTTGGCCTGAATAGTTAATGTATAAGTTTGCATTGCCTCATAGTTCAATTCAGCTTTAAGATGAAGATTGCCAGATGTTGGATTGATTTGAAACGTTTTGAGAATTCTTTCAGTAGCATAAAAAATGCATAAACTATTTCCCCGTTACTTCCGGTATCTAAATGTCTAGCTGACACTGTGACAACCAGAGAGCCAACAAGGCTATCCTCAGGCACCTGCACCTTGTTGAGAGACTGTACAAATTCATGGGCGTTGTCATTGATGTCCAAAACCAGGATGCATACCAGGGCAGTTCCAGAGCTGGGTGGAGAGCCACCATCCAAGGCAGTGAGGAGTAAACTGAGCTCAGGCACCTCTTCTTGATCCAGCAGTCTATCCAGCACCAATTCAGGATAGATAATCCCCTCGCCACTATCATGGACATTAATGTGGAAATAGGCATTGGGGCTGATGGTGTAGTTTCTCAGGTTGTTGGTTCCAACATCTGAATCCTGTGCACTTTCTAGGAGAAATGCCTCCCCTGGAGTGGTACCTTCTAATATTTTCAAGGGAATCTCTCTATCTAGAAATACTGGAGAATGATCGTTGATGTCTCTGACCCATAACTCAGCACGGAAAATCTGAAGAGGCTTTTCCAGTAACAACTGGAAAGGCAGCACACAAGGCTCTGTGGGGCCACACAGTTCCTGTCGGTCTAATTTCTCATTTAGAAATAAATCACCAGTAAGCAGATCGAGTAGTAAAAATCCTGTGTCCTGGTCTGAAATGATTCTAGGTCCCCGGGCTGATAGTTCCCCCAACCCCGGGTCATTTGCTAGGTTGGCCAGAAAGGTGCCTTTTTCAGCTTCCTCTTCCACAAAGTACAGTAGCGGTTCCCCGCCAGCCCAAGACACTCGCAGAAATACAAAGAAATAGTACTTGCCTTTGCTGCACAGCACGCCCCACTCTGGCCTCCATTCTTTGTTTAACCAGTCTTCCAAAAACACTTTTTCTCTGCCTTGAGCAATTCAGAAATGGCATCAGCCAAATCCTTAGAAATGAGCTGGATAATAGCAATGCTTGTGGGGAGGGATCCCCACTTTCTCCCAACACCTATTACCACAGCTTCCTTTCCTCGACTTTTCTAGTCTGGTCAGCTTTCCTCTTAACACTGGAATCTGCAACATCCTTTATGCGAATATTTTGTTCTCTTTTTAGCCTGCAGCGCCACCTTGCGTTTTGTGGATGTTACTCCCAATTTCAGGAATAGAACAAAAAGATGGCGGATTAAGAGCTGGAGTAGGAGTGATTTTTTTTTCCCCCTAGCGTCTTTGCTGTTTCATTTCATATTTTTCCTCAACTGGCCACAGTAATCCTAGTATGTAAATGTTTACATCGTATCCCTCTCTGTGAGTCTGCATTCGCAGAAAAATAAATCAGTCTTTTCCCTTAATTTAGGTGCACAAAATTAAACTCTGGCTTCCCACCAGGAGTTAATCCTAAGAAAACCTTTTCCTGTTTTTAAGATTGATAGTAAAGAATATATAAGAAAATGAAGTCTCCATCAAAAAGTCAACATATATTGGTTGAGAGACTTTTGTTTATTTGTAAACTGCTTAACAGTAATGCTGTACACCCTTCAGAGTAACTGGCCTTTTTTCAGTTTCTTGTGAATGAAATAATCCTTCCAGTTTCAAGGTCTTCACTCTTTACCCGCCATATTTTTTGGAACATTTTCTACCCCCCATCCTCCACCCTTCACCTGATTTAAGAATTATGTATATGTTAGTGTTCACATGACTGGCATTTCCAAGAGTATGCAATGAATACTCTTAAAATTAATAGTAGCAAGCAGGTGTCATTCTTGCCTTTGTGGAAGCGCTCCTAGTATTTCATCTTTAACTATGATGGCTGATCTCAGTTTGGGGTAAATGCTCTATTTTTTGGATCAAAAAAGTTTTCTTATTTTTCTTTAGTCTTTAATATTTTAGAGTAATTTTTGACATCTGTTGAAATTTATTCTTTAGCTTTTTAATTCTTGAGTTCTTGATATAAATGACATTTAACCATTACATATTATTGTTTTAATGCACAGATGGATTTGATGAGCCAACATAGTTTTAGGATTTTTCTGGCCCATGCTGCTCTGTGTGTATATATGAATGTGTGTGTTTAACTTGTATGGTTTTGGTATTAAACTATCCTGGCCTTGTAGTACGGATTAGGAAGCTTTCCATCTATTTTTATGCAACAGAATAGTTTTTATAATTATATTATCATCTGTTTCTACATGCTTTATTACAACTTGCCTTTTAAATGGGTTGGGTTTGGGTGGTAAATCTATGATTATCTTTTACATTTTACTTTTGGTTATTAATCTGTTCCGGTTTTGTTTCTTTTTAAAGTAATTTGTGGTTTACTTTTTTTTTTAATTTTTATTTATTTATTTATTTATTTATTTATGGCTGTGTTGGGTCTTCGTTTCTGTGCGAGGGCTTTCTCTAGTTGCGGCAAGTGAGGGCCCCTCTTCATCGCGGTGCGCGGGCCTCTCACTGTTGCAGCCTCTCTTGTTGCGGAGCACAGGCTCCAGACGCGCAGGCTCAGCAACTGTGGCTCACGGGCCTAGTTGCTCCGCGGCATGTGGGATCTTCCCAGACCAGGGCTCGAACCCGTGTCCCCTGCATTGGCAGGCAGATTCTCAACCACTGTGCCACCAGGGAAGCCCTTGTGGTTTACTTTTAAAAACCATTTATTTTATCTGGATTTGCAAACATTTTGGTATTATGTTTTCATTGCATTATTTTTTTTTAATAGCTACTTTATTTACTTATTTATTTATTTATTTTTAGCTGTGTTGGGTCTTCGTTTCGTGCGAGGGCTTTCTCTAGTTGCGGCAAGCGGGGGCCACTCTTCATCGCGGTGCGCAGGCCTCTCACTATCGCGGCCTCTCTTGTTGCGGAGCACAGGCTCCAGACGCGCAGGCTCAGCAGTTGTGGCTCACGGGCCCAGTCACTATCGCGGCCCCTCCCATTGTGGGGCACAGGCTCCAGACACGCAGGCTCAGCAGTTGTGGCTCACGGGCCCAGTTGCTCCGCGGCATGTGGGATCTTCCCCGACCAGGGCTCGAACCCGTGTCCCCTGCATTGGCAGGCAGATTCTCAACCACTGCGCCACCAGGGAAGCCCTCATTGCATTATTTATCTCTAGTTATAACTCTATTCTTATTAGTAATATTTAGTACTTTATCTCCTTTTTATTCTTTTTTGTTTGTTTTTGGCAGTATAGGACATTTTTTAAAAATTTTATTTATTTGGCTGCACCGGGTCTTAGTTGTGGCACACGGGATCTTTAGCTGTGGCATGCGGGATCTAGTTACCTTACCAGGGGTCGAACCTGGGCCCCCTGCATCGGGAGCGCGGAGTCTTAACCACTGGACCACCAGGGAAGTCCCCTCCTTTTTATCCTTGAGGAGACTTGCAAGATCTCTATTTTACTGATCTTTTAAAATACACTTTTTTCAAATAATCTATGACCTTGATTCAAAATCAAATAGTACTAAAAGGTTTATAAGAAAATACAGTAGTTTTCTGCACTTTCCCTCCTCATTTTCCTACTTCCCTTACCAATAAGGAGACTTTTTTTTTTTTTAGGTAACATTGGTTTATAACCTTATATAAGTTTCATGTGTACATTATATTTTGACTTCTGTATACACTATGGTGTGCTCACCACCAAAAGTTTAGTTTTCAACTACACAGTTGACCCCCTTTACACATTTCATCCTACCCCTACACCTCTTCTCCTCTGGTGGCCACTACTCTGTTCTCTATATCTTTTTGTATATTTTTTTAATTAAAAAAAATTATTTTTTTTGCCATGCCACATGGCACGTGGGATCTTAGTTCCCCGACCAGGGATCAAACCCACACCCCCTGCATTGGAAGGGCAGAGTCTGAACCATTGGACTGCCAGGGAAGTCCCACTACTCTGTTCTCTATATCTATATGTTTGTTTTTGTTTGGTTTGGTTTGTTAGTTTATTTTGTTTTTGGTTTTTTATATTTCACATATGAGTGAAATCATACAGTATTTGTCTTTCTCCCTCTGACTTATTTCACTTAGGATAATATCCTCAGGGTCCATCCATGTTGTAGCAGATGGCAAGATTTCATCTTTTTTGTGCTGAGTAGTATTCCATTGTATGCATGTGTATCACATCTTCTTTATCCATTTATCTGTCGATGGGCACTTAGGTTGTTTCCATATCTTTGCTATTTTGAATAATGCTGCAATGAACATGGGGTGAATATATCTTTTTAGTGTTTTCATTTTCTTTAGGTAAATATCCAAAAGTGGAATAGCTGCATCATATGGTAGTTCTATTCTTAGTTTTTTGAGGAATCTCCATACTGTTTTCCATAGTGGCTGCACAAATTACATTCCCACCAACAGTATATGAGGATTCCCTTTTCTCCATATCCTCTCCAACATTTGTTATTTCTTGCCTTTTTGATAATAGCCATTCTAATGGGTGTGAGATGATATCTCACTGTGGTTTTGATTTGCATTTCCTTAAAATTAGTGATGGTTGAATATCTTTTGATGTGGCTGTTGGCCATCTCTTTGTCTTCTTTGGAAAAATCTCTGTTCAGATCCTCTGCTCATTTTAAAATCAGGTTGTTTTGTTTTTGTTGAGTTATATGAGTCTTTATATATTTTGGATATTAACCCCTTATTGGATATATGATTTGCAAATATCTTCACCCATTCTTTAGGTTGTCCTTTTGTTTTGTTGATGGTTTCCTTTGCTGTGCAGAAGCTTTTTAGTTTGATGTAGTCTCATTTGTTTATTTTCGTTTTTGTTTCCCTTGCCTGAAGAGACATATCCAGGAAGAAATTAAGACCAATATCAAAGAGCATACTGCCTATGTTTTCTCCTGGGAGTTTTATGGTTTCAGGTCTTACATTCAAGTCTTTAATCCATTTTGAGTTGATATTTATGTATGGTGTAAGACAGTGGTCTAGTTTCATTATTTTGCATTTGGCTGTCCAGTTTTATCCCATGTCCCCTGCATTGGCAGGCAGATTCTTAACTACTGCATCACCAGGGAAGTCCCACTTTTATTTTCTTGAAGTTAATGATTGCCTTGCCTTTTCATTTGCTTGGTTTTCTTTAGATATGTCACCTATTCTTCTCACACTTCCAATTCCTCTCAGTACAATTTTCCACATGGTCATTCCCATGTCTCCTGAGATATCAATTCTCCTTTAAATTGAGTGGTTGCTCTCTACATCTGCTGCACAGGTCTCATCCTGGAACTTTCCTTTGCTATCATTCTTGGAATTCCCTTTGCCTTTTATTCTGATTAGGTTTCCTATTTCAAGGATTTTATTCTTCCTCTTTTTTGGTTTATTCTATAGCTTTAAGAGATCACATCCTCCAAGAGTTTCATCTGATTGAAGATATGTCAGGGGACTTGCTGATGATATCCTTCGAAATGCCTGTCTCTTGAGTCATACAGCTCCAAACTGGACTAGTTGTTCACTATACTGGAGACAAGTGTCATCCTGGGATCATCCTTCAACATCATGTGGAGATTCATTTTACTTGCTCTGCTTTCGTTTTTGTTTGTTTGTTTGTTTTGTTTTAATATTTATTTATTTGGCTACACCGGGTCTTAGTTGTGGCATGTAGGATCTTCGTTGCGGCATGTAGGATCTTTAGTTGCAGCATGCGGGCTCTTAGCTGTGGCATGTGGGATCTAGTTCCCTGACCAGGGATCGAACCTGGGCCCCCTGCACTGGGAGCATGGAGTCTTAACCACTGGACCACCAGGGAAGTCCGTCACTTGTTCTGCTTTGGATCATCTCTTTTCTCTTTATTCTTACTTCCTCTCTCCTAGATTACTCTCACATTTTGATAGATATCTTCTAGTAGTTTCCAGAGAAGGGTGTATGAGACGTAAATTTTGTTGTGACCTTGAGTGTATTAAATTATCTTTATTTTACTCTCAAACTTGATTGTAAGTTTGACTGATTATAGAGTTTTAGGTTGGAAATAATTTTTCTTCAGAATTTTAAAATATTTTGTCCATGAGCTCTAAACCAACGTGTTTGTTAAGAAGTCTAAAGTGAATTTTATTTTATATCTTCTATATGAGACCTGAATTTTTAGTTCTTCTTGTAGTATATTGTCATTGTCCCAAGCATTTGAAAATTAAACACTGATGTGTCTTTGTTTGAGGTTATTTTCATCCATTGTACAGGACAATTGGTAAGCAGTTTCATCTAGGAAACTAATTTCCTCCAGCTCTTAGAAACTTTCTATTTTCTCCAATTTACCCTTTTTTTTTTGCTTTGCTTTGTTTTTATTTCTTTTTTTTCCATTGAGAAAAGGGTTTTAATAAAGTTTTTTATCAATTATATAACTATTTGGAAAAAGATAAAATTAAGATCTATTCCTTACACCATACTGCTTTGTTTTTATTTCTATACTTCTTCTTAGAAACTTTCTTAGGAGTCTCATTCAGGTGTCTGTTCTTGATTTAGTTGGGGAGACTAAAGAGCTCAGTAATAGTTTTGAGCATGTTATCAGGGCTTGTCCATTCTGATTATTACTCTAAGGTGAACTGGGAGCTCTTGTTGTTGGAGAAACCCCAGTGTCAGTGTGATTAGGTCTTTTCACTTGGACTGGTCAGATTCCCCAACTCTTTAAAAATCTCCTACCCAGGAGAAAAAAGTATGGATTGAAAAGGTAAAGGATTGAATGGGGGAAGTGGAGTGTAGGCCTGCATTATTCAGGATAGGTTAGGTTATGCTTCAATACTAAACAGTTACTCCAAATCTCAGTGATTTAACACAATGAAGGTTGATTTCTTTCTCACACTACATGTCCCATACAGTTCAGCATGGGACCCTCCTCACAGCTGTCAGTGAGGGATCCAGGCTTCTGGAGACTCCCATCTCTACAAAGGCTTTCATGATCACTATAGTGGGCAAAGTAAATGTGTTAAACCATGCACTGTCTCCAAAAGCTCCAGCCCAGAAATAATATGTGTCACTTCTCCCATTTTAATGGCGAAATGAAATTACATAGCCACATGTATTTTAAAGAGGAAATAGAATTGAAATTCTACCATGTGTCTTAGAGGAGGAAAACTAAAATATTTGTAATTGGTCTCAGTGACTAAAATAGCATTTTAACAATCAGCATTCACTGTTTAGATGGTCACCTATTTCCACTACCAATATTACCCCTGCCCTCAGTTTTGACTGTGGACCCTCTAATATGATGACTGTCTTTTCCTTCAGTCATCAGAAAACAAAACTCCAGACTTATGCTAGGGATGGGAAAGTAGGTTACTCAGTGACTGGAGTCAGGGAAAGTGATTTGACCATTAGAGATTTAACTGATTCTCAGGCAATTTTAACACAATTCTCCTTATTTGGCACCCTGTCATCATTTCCAGGGTATCTAGGGCTGATAGTTCTGATATCCAATACTTCTGAAAATCCTGCAGTCTAACCATGATTGGTTCTCAGCTTTTCCTACTTCAGGATGGGTAGTTGGTTTATCAGTTCTACTAAGTTATCCATCTGCTTTCCAGCTACTAAGATTTTTATCTGCTGTCTTATACCTTATTCTCTCCATCCTTGTAGGTTTATATTTTTGAAAATATCTCTTCACTTTTGTGTTAGTGCATTTTTAGAGAGAGCCAAATTAAAGGCACATGTCCAATCCACCAATTTATCTCAAAATACCCTTGAATTTTTCAGAGAAATAGACTTGTGTTTAATTGGTCAAATCTATGTGGTTTTTATTCTATTTAAGTAATTTATGCTTTTATATTTATAAATTCCATTTCTTTTATTTTCTTTATTTTTTAAATTGTTCTTCTTGAATCCTGAGTTGTTTGCTTAGCCTATTTGTTCTCAATAAAACTTGATTTCTAAGAAATGCATGTAAGTCTCACAATTTTCTCTATTCATTCTTTGGTTCTTACCTTAAATATCACTTTATTTAAAAAGCTTACTATATCAGCTAGAATTATGTTCTATATAATTTCTATATATAGAAATGTTCTATATAATTTTAGCCTGAAATAATAGAAAAACCCTAACAACAACTGCCTACACAAAATAGAATTTTATTTTTCTCTCATAAAATAAGGCTAGTGGCTGAAATGCACCGCATGATATCTGGGACCCAGTCCCATTCCATTTTGTTGCTTTACCATCTTCAGGACATTACCTTTACCTCACAGTCCAAGACAGCTGCCTAATATCCAGCTATTACATTGCCATTCAGACCAGCAAATAGGAGAAAGGGAAAGCTGTGCCTTCCTTTTTAAAAGACTACTTCTAAGAAGTATTCCATGGCACTTGTGCTCATGTCTCACTGGCCATAACTTAGTTATAAGACCATCCCCAGACACAACAGAAGTTGGGAAGTATAATCTATAGCCCACATATCCACATGGGCAGCTAAAAATGAGAAGTCAATTAATAATAAATAATGGGAGAACATATATTTGGGTGAAATTAGTAGCTATGTCATACCCACTCAGACCACAGCTGTAGCCCCCACTACCCACTAGGAGGAGATGGGATCAAATAAATTGCCTGATTGGATTGGTTTTTAGAGGAGCATATGATTGTATTTCTCCATATTGGTGGTGTGTTTTATTTATTTATTTATTTATTTATTTATTAAAATTATTTATTTATTTATTTTTGGCTGTGTTGGGTCTTCGTTGCTGTGCACGGGCTTTCTCTAGTTGCAGTGAGTGGGGACTACTCTTTGTTGCGGTGCGTGGGCTTCTCATCCCGGTGGCTTCTCTTGTTGCAGAGCACAGGCTCTAGGCGCGCAGGCTTCAGTAGTTGCAGCACACAGGCTCAGTAGTTGTGGCTCACGGGCTTAGTTGCTCCACGGCATGTGGGATCTTCCCGGACCAGGGCTCAAACCCTTGTCCCCTGCATTGGCAGGTGGATTCTCAACCACTGTGCCACCAGGGAAGTCCCGGTGGTGTGTTTTGTAGCCAAAAAATTCTTGTTCCACTGAAAGTTTAGCCCTCAAAGCAATTAAGTACTAAATTCAATTTCTGGGACAAGATCCTTTGAAGCAATGATGCTTCCCTAGTGTGCTATTGGCACCTGTCATCCATTCCTACTTCCATTTATTAACTTTTTAAAAATTTAGGGTCTGCAAAGCTTAAAACTCCATTTTACAGACTCATTTGAATTATTATTCTGGATGTAAATTAGGTTTTACCAGTGAGATGCCTTCACGTGAGCCTTTGAAGACAGGCAAAGGTCATCTTCATGCTGTCATTGCTGCTGACCAACAGATCAGAAAGATGTGAGTGCTTGCAGCCAAGTCAGCATTTCTGTGTCCAGCCATCAGTTTCATGGGGAACTGGAGGCCATTGCGGCAGCCAGACAGTATGTTCCACTGTGTAGTCACCAATTTTGGAGGTGGGAGAGGAGAGGCCTTTGTGGGAGTAACAGTATGGGTAGTAGCAGTTTCCTAATTTCTGTATGGCAACAATGGCAGTATGCCTTCAAAACCAGTAGTTCAGTGCTGACTCTCGCTTCTGCTTGTCCAGTTCTTCTGATTTTGTAAGCAACTAATTCCCTCTATAAAATTTCTTTTTTTTCCTTTAGTTAGATGTACATAGAATGATTTCTGTTTTTTTGTTTTTGTCTTGAACTCTGAATAATTCAGTTTTATACCTTCACTTGAATTATAAGGAATAGGAGCTTCTCAATTAGAGTTTGTAAAGGAAAAGATGTAAAATATACACTCATTAAGCAGTTAAGGCACTATTAAGCTAACACGTCTTGGTTTAAGAATAGGGAAGAATGAAAAATTATGGGTGCACACCTGAGAGACTAAGGATGAAAATGTTTAATAAATTTAATGTGTATATTTTTACAAAACAGAGCATGGTCTAAAAGTGAACCATAAACACTTTCTTTCGCCCCTCACATGCAACACGGTACATAAAAATTATTTTTAAAATTTAAGTATCTGTGGATAAATAAGAAAAGGGCTCAACATCACATACATTTTAAAAGATGATAACTGGCTCACATTTTTTTTTTCTTTTTGGCCACACCACTCAGCATGCGGGATCTCAGTTCCCACGGCCAGGGATGGAATCCGCACCCCCTGCAGTGAAAGGATGGAGTCTTAACTGCTGGACCACCAGGGAAGTCCTTGGCTCACATATCCTAAATGACACATAGTTAGGTGAATGAAGCAAGTATCAAACAGTGTAAATAGTATATAAGCATTTTATAAATAAAATATTTTGTTAGTTTTTTTTAAAATAAATTATTTTTTTTATTTTTGGGTGTGTTGGGTCTTCGTTGCTGGGTGCGGGCTTTCTCTAGTTGCGGTGAGCGGGGGCTATTCTTTATTGCGGTGCACGGGCTTCTCATTGTCATGGCTTCTCTTGTTGCAGAGCACGGGCTCTAGGCACGCAGGCTTCAGTAGTTGTGGCACATGGGCTCAGTAGTTGTGGCTTGCAGGCTCTAGAGCTCAGGCTCAGTAGTTGTGGCACACGGGCTTAGTTGCTCCGTGGCATGTGGGATCTTCCCGGGCCAGGGCTTGAACCTGTGTCCCTTGCATTGGCAGGCGGATTCTTAACCACTGCGCCACCAAGGAAGCCCTTGTTATAGTTTTTAAGTTTATAAAGCCAGACAGTAAAATAACAGATTGAAATTTATTCATTAGTTTATTCAATACTCATTCACCCATAATTACTTCAGTATGTATTTTTCTAAACACAGTAGAAAAACAGCTCTCTCCATAAGGAGCTTATAATTTAATGGGGAAGGGAGATCATTGATTTGACTGGGCAGAATACCCAATGAATGGAACATTATATTCAATGGATTCAAAGAACAAATAGCCTAATATGTCATTGAAATTATGGCAAAATGGAATCTTCAAATTGAAAAGACATTAGGCAGAGCTTTTTATTTCTGAAACTGATGAAAATTCAGATGAACCTCCAGTGGAAAACAATAAAAAGTGATGGACAAGACTTTTTAAAAATCACTTTAGGGAATTCCCTGGCAGTCCAATGGTTAGGACTCCGCTCTTCCACTGCCAGGGGCCCGGGTTGGATCCCTGGTTGGGGAACTAAGATCCCGAAAGCCCCATGGTCCAGCCAAAAAATGAAATGAAATAAAATAAAATAAAATAAAATAAAAATCACCTTAAAATATTAAAGAGGTGAATATAG
The DNA here is from genome assembly GCF_028023285.1 of Balaenoptera ricei. Classification (NCBI taxonomy): domain Eukaryota; kingdom Metazoa; phylum Chordata; class Mammalia; order Artiodactyla; family Balaenopteridae; genus Balaenoptera; species Balaenoptera ricei. The sequence continues at coordinate 118,753,004 of NC_082641.1, read as the reverse complement.
CCTAATTTTTGATGGAAGCCTGTAATAGAAGGGTAAACAGTATATCAAAACAACAAAACTTATTATTCTTTCAGGGCATGTGAAAACATTTTCCCTTGGGCTTTGATTTGAAGCAATGTGAGATCAAAGAAATATAAATCAAGTCTCAGGGCCAGCCAGATGTGCAGCATATTACATGAAGATCCTCCCCATTTTAAGGGACCCCCACAGGGCTACATCCACAATATAAACACAGTGTAAACACCAAAAAAATCTAAACCTGCTCCCTCCCCTCAACTCCAGGGAATTATATAGAAGGCTCCCTGGTGTTAAGTAGAGCAGAAGAAAAAGAAGAGAAAACATGCCTGGGAAATTGCAGCTATGGAGTGGGCCTCATGTGTGTTTGTATTTTGAATCTGCATAGGTTGACTTGCAAGAAACCTTAAGCCATAACTTGGTTTGTGATGGTCCCCTATTTATAGCATTTCTATCCTGGCTAAAACAAATGAAAACCACTTTTGAAAGATGGAACATGCAACCAAGGCTTTGAGGACACCCTACAAATAAATTTTCAGGTGCAGTCAACCATATAATTCACACGAAGAAACAGACAACATAAATGAGAAGAATCAGAAACAATACAGCAGAAATAGACCCATACAAACTTCAGATGTGGGAACTATCAGACAGATTTAAAAACCATTTATACTTACCATACATAAGTAAATAAGTGACATACTTGAAGCTGCACAGAACAGATTGAAAGGGTACACTGAGCTTCAGGGAAGATAATACAAAAGTATCAAAATTAAGACATAACCTGATAAAGATAATGAATTTCAAGGGTAGAAAGCAAGTCATCTACAGATGAAGAAAATAGCTTCAGACTTCTCCTCATCAACATTCAATACCAGAACACAATGGAAATGTCTTCAGGGTTCTGAGGGAAAGAAATTATGGCTCAATAATGTTATACCTAGTCGAGATGTTCAAGTACAAAGATAATAATGCAGCAAACAGGAAAGAATTTATAAAACATTGCATTAGCATTCATGAGTGCTTATTGAAAAAAACTAAGGATAAAATTCAGTCAATTTATAGATGAACTGAGAAACTGTGATGAAAGGGTTAATGTAATATTTGGTATCAACAAATCTCTGAAGAAAGTTGACTGAAGAATTTTATACCCAGCTAAATAATACTTATCAAGCATGTGATAATTCAAGAAATACAGCACCTATAAACTCTTCTCTAAAGGATTACACCTGATGAAATCCAGTAAACCAAGAGATGATGCACTATAAGTAATTCAGGTTTGGGGAAGCTGGGATAAAATAACTGAGAGTAAGGATGGCATAAAATTTCCAGTTTGAGCATACCAGTTTATCTCAATTCCCCCCTGAAACTTCATTTAAACAATAGAGAGCAAAGGTTTAACATAAATTAACCTATGAAGACAAAAAGAATAGAAGAGTAAACAGCAGGGGAGAAGAGTCACTAAAATTTTTGGAAGATGCAAAGTATACAGACAATTGGTTATGGACAGATTTTACTTTTTTCTGTTGTCAAATGAGAGTAGAAAGTGGGGGTGCAGGTAGGTAGGATTAATAAGAAAATAAAATCCAGCCAAAGTAATGATTCATACTGAGGGTCCAAGGAGAGGCTGAAAACAACAGTGGCTGAAAATTTGTACAAGGACTACATGTATCTGAGAATTCCTTCCCCAATCACTGAAGCAAGGTGCCCTCCCTTTTCTCTTAGTGGCAGGAAATGGGAGGTACACTATTTGTAGATGTTATATAGACAGGGCTGGACTGAGGGACACTAGCACAACTGAGGGTAGGGCTGAGACCTTATTGAGAAGAGTATTAAAGAAATTCTACATACTGATTAAGACCCCATTTCCAACCAACGAGCTCTCAGAGCGCTGAGTGCCTTCTTTTATAATACCTTCCACCACTACCCCCATTCTTACTGAATTCTTCTCTGGAAAACAACATAGGCCCAAGAGAAGAGATTTACAGATATTAACTTTTGGTCCCCAAGCAAAATGTTGTTTCCTATTTAATTATCCTAAGGTGAGATCCACCACTCAACTAGTCCCACCCAAACATGCAATGCCTAATCAGCTTTTTATTGTCTCATGGAAAAAAACAAAAACAAAAAACAGACAGCCAAGCAGCATAATACATAAAAAGGAAAGTCTCTAACATGAGGGTGGAGACCAAAGACAAAGAGGATAAAAGTAATACTAAAGAAAAATGAAATGCTAGGATTAGAAGAAAAATTTTAAAAACCTAAAATTAATATCTTCAGAGGTATAAGAAAAGACCAAGTCTCTGTGATACAATAAAAGGCTGCCATTGATTGATAAAGACCTAAGTGTAAGGGCTAAAACTATAAAACCCTTAGAAGAAAACATAGGTGTAAATCTTCATGACTTTGGATTAGGCAATGATGTTTTAGATATGACACCAAAAGCATAATAAGCAACCAAAGGAAAAAATAAATAAATTGGGTTTCATTAAAATAAAAAAATCTTTTGTACTTCAAAGGATACTATCAATAAATTTAAAAGACAAACCACAGAATAGGAGAAAATATTTGTAAATCATATGTCTAATAACGGTCTGGTATCCAGAATAAAGAACTACTCCAACTCAACAATAAAAAGACCAAAATCCTATTTTTAAATGTGCAAAGCATTTGAGTGGATATTTCTCCAAAGAAGATATTCAGGTGGTCCATAAGCAAATGAAAAGATGCTCAACATCATTTGCCATCTGGGAAATGCAAACCAAACCACAATGAGATACTACTTCACACCATCTAGGATAGCTATAATCGAAAAGAAAATAACAAGTGTTGGTGAGGAGAAACTGGAACCCTCCTACACTGTCAATGGGAATGGTAAACGGTACAGTTACTTTGGAAAACAGTTTGACAGTTCTTAAGAAGTTAAACAGAGTAACTGTATTTATGTCCTAGCAATTCTAATTCTGGGTATATGCCCAAGAGGATCAAAAACATACATCCACATAAAAACTTGTACATGAATGTTCACAGCAGCATTATTCATAATAGTGAAAAAGTGGAAACAAACCCAAACGTCCATCAGCTGATAAAATGTGGTACATCAATACCACATTAATATTATTTGGCCATAAAAAGGAATGAAGTATTGATATGTACCACGACATGGATGAACCTTGGAAACATGCTAAGTGAATGAAGACAGACGCAAAAGGCTACATGTTGTATGATTCCATTTATATGAAATGTCCAGAACAGACAAATCCATAGAGACATAAAGTTGATTAGTGGTTGCCGAAGGCTAGAGGGAGGAGGGAAGGGGAAGTGACCACTAATGGGAACCAGGTTTCTTTTCAGGGTGATGAAAATGTCCTGGAATTAGACAGTGGTAATGATTGTACAACTGTTTGAATATACTAAAAACCACTGAACGGCTTTAAAATGTGACTGTTAGGGTATGTAAATTACATCTCAATTTAAAAATTAAAAACTAAAAAGCTATAGAAAGAACCTTCAGAGAACAAGAGAGAGCTTTTTGAGAGGAAAACTATAATAGCAAAAGTTTAAAACTCAATCAGAAGGGTTAGAAAATAGGTTGAGAAAATCTATTAGAATTCAGGGAAATAAAGACAAAAATAGTAAATAGAGAAATGTTAAGAAAAATCAAATATCAACCAAGGAGGTCACTATACAACTAACAAGAGTTACAGAATAAGAAAACAAAGAACACTGAATAGAGGAAATCATTTTTTAAATTACACACACACACACACACACACACACAAATCCCAAATCCTGTCTTAGTCTAAAGAACACATTACACAAGATTGACAAATCTCATTGGGTATTTATCACAATAAACGACAAAAGTCTTACACTATGACACATAATTAAGAAATTCTACAACAATGGAGATAATATATAATGACCTAATTTCATCTTGAGCGAGGTTTCTCAGCTAAAGCACTATTGGCATTTGGGGCCATATACTTCTTTGTGGGCAGGGGGGCTGTCCCGTGCATTGTAGAATGTTTAGCAGCATCCCTGGCCTCTACCCACCAGATGCCACTAGCACCATCTCCTCCACTTGTGACAATCAAAACTGTTTCCACACATTACCAGATGTTGCTGGGTGGCAAATTTGCCCCCAGTTGAGAACCAGGGATCTAGGGAAAAAATAGGTCTCAGAAAAAATGGGTAATCAGAATGTTGAATATCTCAACATTGGAGATTAGAAGACAATGAAGCAATGCCTTCAAAATACTAGTAGCAAATAATTCCTCACCTATAATTCCACATCCAACAAAATCAACAAATCAACATTTGATTTTATAGCATCCAGAATTTTCAGATGTTCAAGTTCTGAATAAATTTATCACCAAGTATTTTTCAGGAATTTAGGGGGGTAAACCAATAAAAAGGAAGACATAACAAATGCAGAAAATGAAATCAAACACATGAGAGAGAGAAAAGAAATTTCCAGGATGAAGGGTATAGCAAATCCCAAACTGCCAGCTGTGGAGTAGGTCTAGAGAGAAAATAGTGTACAATTGAGCAGGGGTCTGGGTGGCTCCACAACAGCTCCAAGAAAAAATAATGGAACTGAGAGGTTTTTTTTTTATGGGCTTAATAATACAATGAGGAGCTTTAGACTTTAGAAAGTATGGGGATAACTTTAAAATATGTACATAGAAAAGTAAGTAAAGTGGAAAATGAGGCAATTATTAAGAGTAAAGAAAAAGAAAATCTTAGAGCAATATGAGGTTTGGGTCTAAGTGATATTTACATAGTCATAATTATTTAAACACTATTTAAACAGAATAATGATACTGGTATGAGAGAGGATGGGGTAGAAGAAATGTGCAAGTTTGTGTGTGTGCCCTTTGGAAGTAAATGGATAATGTCTAAAACTTAAATTTGAGAAAAAGCATTTTGTAAGCATATTATTTAGAAATATGGAGGCAAATATCATGGGGGAAGAAAACAAAAGGTTCAAAAGTTGTTACCTCTGGACAGACTTGAATAAACTTGAAAAATGTTGTAGCGTTGTATGACAAATTAAATATTTGAAACATAAAATGTCTAAACGATTATGAAGATTATCCTTTTAAAATACATTGTAAATGTTATAAACATTGTTAAGGTAACTACATATAACAAAAGTATAAAGTAAGGTGAGGAGAGGAGGAAGTGTAAGAATGTTTATTTGCTCGTTTTTCAGCAGGCAGTTGATCATTGCTAGTATCTTAATATGCACCATACTCCTGTTTGTTAACCTTATAGGAAATATTTATCTAAGCTTAAGCAAGTTCTATAGTTTCATATTATTTTTATTATATTTCAGTAAAATCTGATGGTTTTAATTATAAAGAAAGCAGTTTCTTACAGATTGGTTTTATAAAATTATTTCCATCCAGCTAGTAACTTATAAGCATCATAGAAATATTTTAGAATGATGACATTGATAATTATTCATGAGTGGGAGAATCATGGTGTTAATTCACTTTCTTTCTTGTTCTTATTGAATATGTTTGAATCATGTGACTACATATTATTTTAAAAGAATGAAAATCATTATTTGCATACTAAAAACCATTTATTATGAAAAAGAAATCATAACTCTACCAACATTTTTTCTATTTAACTGGGATTAAATCCTCTTAAATTATAGCAGACGGTCTAAATAATGATACCAATTTTGAAAGAAAATACTCAGAAAACATCCAGATAAAATATTAGTTCATTTGAGGAAAGACAATAGTGTTTTCAAAACAACACTACAGAAATCCAACGATATTCGAGGTCATAAAATTTTTTGCATAGGTGAATATTATTTTTAAACCTAAAAGCCATCATTTACAATAGCCTGACATGCTATGATAATCGTAAAACACAATTCTCTTAGTCATAACAAGATATCAACGAACAATCTCAAATATCAGGAACCTGAAAACATTTGTGACTTACAAAAATCTGACCACCAAAAAACTGAGAAACACCATTTCACCATTTCATGTCTCATCTCACATGCAAAATGTGAAGGGCTTAAAAAAAAAAAAGACAGCAACAATAAAAAACACCTAGAGATTCGGAATGTAAAATACTTCAAACTATAAATATGACAAAACTTACGAATGAGTGAATATGTAAGCTCTATGTGAAAGGGTTGGAAATTAATACATTACTGAATATGATCATTTATCACGTCTTGTCAAGTGAGATTCTTAATTGAACCCAAAATGGTTTCTAAAGTTGGAGTTATCCTCGGTGTCCGTACCAACACCTTCACCCATGATGTTGGGGACAAGAGGTTTCAGACACTTGAACTCCCTGGTCCCAGAGCCTCCCATCAGACACACCTCGTACTGGTAGCTCTGGGACAGGGTCCCCGTGCCGCTGACGTCCACCAGGTGGCCCGGAAAGGGGCCCTCGGGCACCGAGCAGCGACCCACCGAGGCCGCCCCGCCCCGCCTGCACAGCCGCACCGCGACGAACACCAGCACCGAGAAGAGGAAGAGCGACGACACCGACGCCAAGGCGACCACCAGGTAGACGGTGAGCGGGGAGGCCGGCGCCGCGTCCGCCGCTTCCGCTTCCGGGGCCGGCAGGTAGGGCTGCGAGAAGCCGTCCACCAGCAGCACGTGCAGCGTGACGCTGGCCGACAGCGGCGGCTCGCCGTTGTCCTTGACCAGCACCACCAGCCTGTGCTTGGCCGCGTCGCGCTCGCTCAGCAGCCGGGCCGTGCGCACCTCGCCGTTGTGCGCCCACACGCCGAACAGCCCGGGCTCCGTGGCCTTGAGCAGCTGGTACGACAGCCAGGCGTTCTGGCCCGAGTCGCCGTCCACCGCCACCACCTTGGTCACCAGGTAGCCCGCCTCGGCCGCCCTGGGCACCAGCTCGGTGCAGGGCGCCGAGGCGTTCTGCAGCGGGTACAGCACGAAGGGCGCGTTGTCGTTGTCGTCCGCCACGAGCACGCGCACCAGCGCCTGGCTGCTGAGCGCGGGCGAGCCGCGGTCGGCGGCGCCCACGCGGAACTCGAACGCCCGCAGGGCCTCGTAGTCCAGGGACCTCAGGGCGAACAGGTGGCCGTTGTCCGGGTTGATGGACACCAGGGAGGCCAGGGGCACGTGCGGGTGGAGGGGCGGCAGCAGCGAGTAGGTGACCTGGGCGTTGGCGCCCGCGTCTCTGTCTGTGGCGCGGACGGTGCCGATGTGCAGGGCGGGGCTGTTGTTCTCGCGGACGGACAGGGTGTAGGAGGTCTGGGTGAAGGCGGGGGCGTTGTCGTTGACGTCGGACACCAGCACGGTTATGCTGTGCTCGGTTTTCAGCCTGGGGGTTCCCATGTCAGTGACGGTGATGGTGATGTTGTACTCGGCTCTGCTCTCTCTGTCCAGCGCTCCTTCTGTTACCAAGGTGTAGAAATTTTCTACAGTAATTTTCAGAAGGAAGGGGAGATGGTCTTGGATGTAACACATCATTTTGCCATTGTCCCCGGCGTCTGGATCTGAAATTCCGAAAATAGCGACCACAGTGTCAGGGCTGTTTTCTGGGATATCATTCATGAGTAATGACATGGTCAATTCAGGGGCGTTGTCGTTTACATCCGTCACTTCTATGGCTACAGTGCATTTTCCTGAAAGGCCCCCGCCGTCTGAGGCCTCAATTTCCATACGGTAAGATCGAATTTCCTCAAAATCCAACATTTTTTTTAATCGAATATCCCCCGTGACTGTGTTGACTTCAAAGGCCTGAATGACTTGATTTGAGGATTGGAAAAATGAGTAGGAGAGCTCTCCGTAGGTCCCAGCATCCAAATCTCTGGCAGAGACAGTGATGACAAGGGAGCCTATAGGGCTGTTCTCTGGGACCTGCACCTCGTAGAGCTGCCGAGCAAATTCAGGGGCGTTGTCATTTATGTCCAGGACCATGATGAGAACCTGGGAAGTCCCAGTCTTTGGCGGTGACCCACCATCCAGCGCCGTGAGGGTTAACCTGAGTTCTGGCTGCTCCTCACGGTCCAGCTCTTTGTCCAACACCAGCTCCGGGTATTTCCTGCCGTCGCTGCGATTTCCAGTGAAAATGTGGAAATGGAAGTTGGTGCTAATTGTGTAGTTCTGAACTGTGTTACTGCCCACATCTAAATCTTGAGCTATTTTCAAAGGAAATGCGGTCCCTGTATGGCTACTTTCTGAGATTTTCAGGAGGATTTCATTTTCCAGGAACTCAGGGGCATGGTCATTTACGTCTTGGAGCTGTAATTCACCTTGAATAAACTGCACCGGGTTTTTCAGTAACACCTGGAAATGCAGTATACATGGATCCACGTCACCGCACAACTCTTCCCGGTCCAGTTTTTCTTTTAGGAGCAAATTCCCACTCTTGTGCTCGACTTGCAAATGCTGTTTATTCCCTTTGGAAAGAATCCGGGCGCCCCGCGAGGCCAGCTCTCCTAAGCCCAACCCCAGATCTTTTGCTAGGTTGGCCACAAATGAGCCGCTGTGTCTCTCTTCTAGAATGGAATACTTAATGACCGCACCACCCACCCCCCACAATAGTAATAGAATAATAATGGCAGTCACTTGCCTTTTTTGCGTCGCTTTGGGTAGCGGCGTCTCCATGGTTCCTCCGGGTCTAAAAGATGCAGTATTTAATCACAAAATAATTGCTTTGCGGCCAACTCTGCTATCTTGGTTCAGCAATCTTGAGTTAGCTCTTAACACTGGCTGACAGGGGGATACCTGCCTCTCTGAAATCTTCTTTACCCACCAGTGTAAATGTTTCCTTTGTGAGCTGCCAGAAACGGATCGGTTTTTATCGAGTATGGGAGCATGCAGCGACAGTTTTTCACTCTCTTAGCCTGCAGCGCCACCAAGCGTTCTGCTTCACAACTTCAGGTAGTCTTTATTTCAAAGAGTAATGTAATAATAGCTAAACTGCATTGAACACCTTTTGGGTCATAGAGTGTTATAAACTCCTTTCCCCCTCACCTGTGATGCAGTTTTGTTCAGGTATCTAACAACAGTTGTGAGAGCAAAGTAATACCTATTTATCTATATATTCATCTTCCCTATAAAGGTACAAGCTCAGTAGACAAAACTGGGCTCAAGACAAATTTATTTATTTATTTAATAAGTATTTCTCTGTGCAGGAATTTTTCTAGCTTCTCAGGATAAAGCGGTAAATTAAACACAAAAATTCTTGCTCTCAGGAGCTTACATTCTATTACAAAAATACTAATTTGTTCTATTGTGTTAGAAGAAGTTATAAAATTTTAAATCCAGTTTCTACTCCCAATCAAATTGAAGTGTGCCTGTAACTTCTGAAAAATGTGATTTCTTTTCAGTCTCTGTATACATAACCTTGGGGAATTTTTTTTCCTTCATAAACTCATTGTGTGCATAGCTCACTAAAGTTGAGAAGAAATGGCCATTTGTTTTATTGGAAATCAGTAAGTTCTGAATTCAGGCAATGTCTTTGGGCAAACATGAAGAAGGCAATAAAGCCAATGAAGTCAAAGATATACTTTCTACGGAAGGGTTTTGACCTGTCAGCATTGGACAGGGCCCATCCCAGTGTACACCCTCTGGGACTGGGCAGATGGGGTTACTGAAAAAATCCAGTGCAACGAGTAAAGCCATGTGGTTGGAGTAAGAATATAGCAGAAGCAGGGCTTCCCTGGTGGCGCAGTGGTTGAGAATCTGCCTGCCAATGCAGGGGACACGGGTTCGAGCCCTGGTCTGGGAAGATCTCACATGCCGCGAAGCAACTAGGCCTGTGAGCCACAACTACTGAGCCTGCGCCGTCTGGAGCCTGTGCTCCCAACAAGAGAGGCCGCGATAGTGAGAGGCCCGCGCACCGCGATGAAGAGTGGCCCCCGCTTGCCGCAACTAGAGAAAGCCCTCGCACAGAAACGAAGACCCAACACAGCCAAAAATAAATAAATTAATAATAATTTTTTAAAAAGCAAAAGCAGTTCCCCCAAAGAAGAATGGAGGAGGAGAGGGGAAATATCTGGGAATACAAAACAGTAAGTGTTCCCTACACTCATTGAATTGAGCAGTAATCATCCCTGACAAAAGAGCCATGATAGTTCATTTATTTGGACACAGAACACAGCTAAATATAATTTAGTTAAGTCCAGTTCCATTTTAATTAAGGATAAAAAGAAAATATTCACTCAACTGTCACTGCCAGACTTTGATGGGACCTTGTAAAGAAGGATATTTCATAAAATACTACAAATATAACCAACAAAAATAAAACCAAATACGGGTTAAATTGTGAAAGTAAATGATTTTGTGGTTGATAAAGATAAATGGTGCACACACAGCACTGGAAGGGAAAATTTGACATTAGCTAGTAACCTGCTACTCATAACTTACTTAGGTCTTGGCAGGTATCACACATGTAGGAGGAGGAGGAGTTTGAAAAGTAAAATTTGGATTTTACCAAAAATACCTCTGAACTTGCAAACTGTTAGACAAAGACAAGGAGATAAAATGTACTCTCAAGCACTTTATATTCTGTAATACAGATTAGGGTGAGCAAGGATGTTTTCTGTTTAGAAGGAAAGTTAAAACAGTGATATTTAATAATTTCACTTATTGGCAAGGATACTGTATTGTAAAGAGAATATTAGTATTACTAATTCCTTGAAAGTTATTTTTTTAAATTCGCTATTGGAATGTTAATAACATTTAGCAAATATTTATTAAGCATTTATAATTGGCTTGGTGTTGTTTTAAAAAGGCCAGCATATTCTTACATGAAGCTCACAAACTAATTTAATGTGTTGACAATTTCATTAAGTCTATATTCATAGAAAATATGTATTGACTATTGTGGTATACTGAAATACACATAAATATGAATGACTATTTTAGCATTTAGCCATCTTTAGTGTTTATCTTTAGTTTTCCACACTAGAGTTACCCCAAACTTATATTGAGAATACAAAACAGTAAGTGTTCCCTACACTCATTGAATTGATTGGTAGTCATCCCTGACAAAAGAGCAATGATAGTTCACTTATTTGGACACAGAACACAGCTAAATATAATTTAGTTAAGCCCAATTCCATTTTAAATAATATCAGATACATTCAATAATATCAATTACATTAAAATTTTAAATATCTGATTAAATAATGTTAAATACATTAAAACTTTTCCCCTACATAGCAGTAGTGATGACAATTGTCACCACTACTTAGAAATACAATCTTAAGGACTTTGGAATATAATTTTTGTAAAAAGGATAGATTATTCAATTAAAAAATTTTTAAATAATGCAAATAAAAATTTACTTTTGTTCAAATTTTCAAATATACTTGAGTGAGAGTAATTTTTAAAACCTACTAACGATAATATAGGGAAAATACTGTGCATACCCAGTACCTGATTTTTAAAAATTTCACCCTAAGGAACAGTAATAAAATAATCAGGAAAACGGACCGTCAATAATATGCATTAAAACATGTAGGTTTAAATTAAAAGAGATTTCCAACTTATTAAGTAGGGTTTAATAGAATAATCCGATACTTAACTGAACAGGAAACTATTCCGAACGGTGGGGTTTTCCTCCATTTCCCTCCCAGTGCCCTGGGGAGGGAAGTTAGGGTGAATAGGTTTCAGAAACTTGAACTCGCTGGTCCCAGGGCCTCCCATCAGACACACCTGGTACTGGTAGCTCTGGGACAGGGTCCCCGTGCCGCTGACGTCCACCAGGTGGCCCGGAAAGGGGCCCTCGGGCACCGAGCAGCGACCCACCGAGTCCGCCCCGCCCCGCCTGCACAGCCGCACCGCGACGAACACCAGCACCGAGAAGAGGAAGAGCGACGACACCGACGCCAAGGCGACCACCAGGTAGACGGTGAGCGGGTCGGCCGGCGCCGCGTCCGCCGCTTCCGCTTCCGGGGCCGGCAGGTAGGGCTGCGAGAAGCCGTCCACCAGCAGCACGTGCAGCGTGACGCTGGCCGACAGCGGCGGCTCGCCGTTGTCCTTGACCAGCACCACCAGCCTGTGCTTGGCCGCGTCGCGCTCGCTCAGCAGCCGGGCCGTGCGCACCTCGCCGTTGTGCGCCCACACGCCGAACAGCCCGGGCTCCGTGGCCTTGAGCAGCTGGTACGACAGCCAGGCGTTCTGGCCCGAGTCGCCGTCCACCGCCACCACCTTGGTCACCAGGTAGCCCGCCTCGGCCGCCCTGGGCACCAGCTCGGTGCAGGGCGCCGAGGCGTTCTGCAGCGGGTACAGCACGAAGGGCGCGTTGTCGTTGTCGTCCGCCACGAGCACGCGCACCAGCGCCTGGCTGCTGAGCGCGGGCGAGCCGCGGTCGGCGGCGCCCACGCGGAACTCGAACGCCCGCAGGGCCTCGTAGTCCAGGGACCTCAGGGCGAACAGGTGGCCGTTGTCCGGGTTGATGGACACCAGGGAGGCCAGGGGCACGTGCGGGTGGAGGGGCGGCAGCAGCGAGTAGGTGACCTGGGCGTTGGCGCCCGCGTCTCTGTCTGTGGCGCGGACGGTGCCGATGTGTAGGGCGGGGCTGTTGTTCTCGCGGACGGACAGGGTGTAGGAGGTCTGGGTGAAGGCGGGGGCGTTGTCGTTGACGTCGGACACCAGCACGGTTATGCTGTGCTCGGTTTTCAGCCTGGGGGTTCCCATGTCAGTGACGGTGATGGTGATGTTGTACTCGGCTCTGCTCTCTCTGTCCAGCGCTCCTTCTGTTACCAAGGTGTAGAAATTTTCAAAGGATGGTCTTAGAAGAAAGGGGAGATTGTCATCTATAGAACAAGTAACCTGTTGGTTATGTCCAGAATCTGCATCTGATACACTGAAAACTGCCACTGTGATCTCTGGCAGGTTTTCAGGGATGGGGCTGCTAAGTGACGACATAGTCAATTCGGGAGCATTGTCATTCACGTCCAGGACCTTGATGACTAAACAGCATTTTCCTGATAGTCCCCCACCATCTGTGGCCTCAACATCCACCTGATATGATTGAAATTCCTCAAAATCCAGTGTCTTTCTCAGTCGAATTTCTCCCGTATTTGCGTTTATTTCGAAGGGTTCGTTAACATCATCGACTTGAAATAGGGCATAAGATACCTCCCCAAAAGATCCTGCGTCTAAATCTCTCGCTGAGACGGTGAGAACCAGAGAGCCCAGGGAGCTATTTTCAGGGACTTGGGCCTCATAGAACTCCTGAGTAAACTCGGGGGTGTTGTCATTGATGTCCAAGACCACAATCTGAATTTTTGTGGTCCCAGACCGGGGCGGAGACCCACCATCCAGCGCTGTGAGGATTAGCCTGAGCTCGGGCTGCTCCTCACGGTCCAACGCCTTGTCCAGTACCAGCTCTGGGGACTTCCTGCCGTCCTTGCGGTTCCGAGTGAGAACGTGGAAGTGAGGATTGGAGCTGATTTTGTAGCTCTGAAGGCTGTTGCTACCAGCGTCTAAATCCTGTGCCATTTTCAAAGGAAATACCTTTCCTGGCATAGTAATTTCTGATATTTTTAGTAGCATTTCTCTAGCGGGGAACTCTGGGGCGTGGTCATTTATATCTCTAATTAGCAAGGCAGCCTGAAATAACTGCAAGGGATTTGCCAGTAACACTTGGAAGGGTAGCACACAGGGCTCAGTAGAGCCGCACAGCTCCTCCCGGTCCAGTTTCTCATTTAGCAGCAAATCATAGGTCTCTGGATCAAACTGCAAATACTGCCTATTACCCTTAAAAACAACTTGGGCGGCCCGGGCAGCCAGCTCTCCCATCCTGAGTCCCAGGTCCTTTGTCAGGTTGGCCACAAATGTGCCACTTTCTGTCTCCTCCAGTATAGAATACTGAATCGATTCTGAACCTGCCTCCCACAAAATAATCAATATAATGAAGATCACCACTTGCCTTTTCTTATGATGTACTTTTGTTTGCACCATCTCCATTGTTATGTCTGGTTCCAGAGGAAAAATCCTTTTCCAATCCCAATCACCACGTCCACCGTTGACCCTCCAAAATGTCTGCTATAAAATTTCAAATTCGTTCTTATAATTTGTCTGGTGGCGACTGCTCCCCGAACACTTCTATCTTAGCTTTAGCTGTGTGTTCTGTATTTTTTTCTTGGGTTTCTCCGTGAAATGGAGTCCACTGAATGCAGAGCTTGTATCCACTCTCTTAGCCTGCACTGCCACCATGCGTTCAAATTAATAACTTCGTGGGGTGCTGCAGGTCAACACCACATCCAAAATCTGAGCATTAAAAGGTTTTTTAAAAAGTCACTGTTTCTCAAACTGTAGTGTGTGAAACACATGCATAAAGACTTACCTGGGAGTCTCAGGGTGTTTTTTCAAAGTCAACTTCTGAGCTCCCCTCCAGAACTTGAATCAAATTCTCTGGCAGTACTAACAGAAATCTGCACTTCAGTCTTACTTCTTAAGTGATTCTGATGTGAACTAACACATTTAAGAATCATTCCCTCAGGTAATGTAAACTTCCTATAACCAACTTTTATTCATTGGCAGTGCAGTTTATCTCTGAGGAGCAGTGTAATTTCTGAATCCAAGTATACTATTTAATTGTCCCATCAACAAACTATACAAAATGTAAAAGTTGGTTAGCAAGACCAATCTTAAAATACACAATCATTTCTCTAAATTATATGGCTAATAAAATGATATGAACAACATACTTTGTTTTGTGGGCACACCTGCACAGTAAAGGGAACAATTAGGCTATTAGGAAAATAGAGGCCAAGAAATACTTATGATAGAAGTATCTAATCAAATTAAAGTATTTAAAAGAGGAACTAGGAGCAATCAGATATCTGTCATAAGTAAGCATTTTAGGATTCCCTTCATTTTTTTATGGGTAGAAATGGTCATTATTTTATTAGTGTTGTTCATTTTATTGTAACTTTTTGGTCACATTTCCCTGCTATATTAAGTAATTAATCAAGGTCCAAATATATTGCCCTGTTGTAAGAGCATATGCAATGCAGAAAACAAACATTCAAGAATCACCTCTACCAGTCTCTCACAACAAGGATGACACTAGGTCCTATAAATATAGACCAAATAAGGTAGTGTGAAAGGTGAATTATATTTGAGTGGATACCCTGGAATTCAATGGTGGTTCATCATGGCTATATTCATTCACAGCTCACCAATTTCTGCTCAGATAAATTGGAAAATGTATCTCTAAACTTCCTGAGAATACATTAAATGGGTCAGTGCATATCTGAGTACACAAAATACACCAAACATAATTCATTTAAGAATGATTTCATATTTATTGAGAGGTGAAATAAATTGAGTTCAAGCAAAATTCACTTCAGGTAAGGAGTGAATAATGGAGGATTAAAAATGAGGATATTTTTCAAAATACTTCAACTCTAGCTAAAATAAATAAAGCTAAATAAATCTAAACTGAACAGATGAAGTCATTTTGTAGTTGAAAAGCACCTCTATCTACTCAGAAGGATAAAATTAAGATCATTTTGTTTCACTTGATAAATGTTACTGAGAACAGACTTGCTTGAGGAGCTGAATAACAAGATACACTGATGAAGTAAAACCAACAATCATAAACATCATGGATGGGTTTAGTTTCTTCTCTGAAACAAAATTATTTCTAGCTCAATCCTAAATGCTTCCTCCTTTCAGTGGGCAGTCTGAGTTCTGATTCCAACTTAATGGCATCCCTGGCATTCACAGAGTCCTTTATTCACTCTGTTTGCCTGCAGGCATCCTCAAATACAGCTTATTAAATTATTTTTTCATTTTAAAGCAAATCTTAATTATTAGCAGTACAGTATGTGTAAAAAATCAAGTTAGATCATTGAAGTGTCTGTGAGAGCATTACCTGTTATGATAGAGAGAAAGAAGATAGTATCTTTTTGTTATCTTCTTTGGTTTTCTCTTTTTTTAAAACTTATTTTATTTATTTATTTTTGGCTGCGTTGGATCTTCGTTGCTGCACGCGGGCTTTCTCTAGTTGTGGCAAGCGGAGGCTACTCTTCGTTGCCATGAGCGAGCTTCTCATTGCGGTGGCTTCTCTGGTTGCAGAGCACGGGATCTAGGCGCGGGGGCTTCAGTAGTTGTGGCTCGTGGGCTCTAGAGCGCAGGCTCAATAATTGTGGTGCACAGGCTTAGTTGCTCCACGGCATGTGGGATCTTCCTGGACCAGGGCTCGAACCCATGTCCCCTGCATTGGCAGGTGGATTCTTAACCACTGCGCCACCAGGGAAGCCCCTCTTTTTTTTTTAACTGTTTTTTTGGGGGGGGCTGTGTTGGGTCTTTGTTGCTGCGCACGGGCTTTCTCTAGTTGTGGCGAGCTACTCTTCATTGCGGTGCGCAGGCTTCTCATTGCGGTGGCTTCTCTTGTTGCAGAGCACGGGCTCTCAGGCCTGCGGGCTTCAGTAGTTGTGGCACGAGGGCTCAGTAGTTGTGGCTCATGGGCTCTAGAGTGCAAGCTCAGTAGCTGTGGCGCACAGGCTTAGTTGCTCCACGGCATGTGGGATCTTCCCAGACCAGGGCTCGAACCCTTGTCCCCTGCATTGGCAGGCGGATTCTTAACCACTGCACCACCAGGGAAGCCCCAAGAAGATAGTATCTTAATGTAACCCCAAAAGATATCAGTTGGGTATGTGAAGAAACTGCCTTTTTGGAAAGTGGATTACATTAGATTCCATCAGGAAAATGCTTCTCAGTTGCTTTGATTTGATTGGCTAGAGTTGAATTGACTTTGCTTTTATAAACGTCTCACAAGGAATAATTCATTTCAAGTCTTTATTATGGAAAAAGTTCAACATATACAAAGTAAACAGCATAAACTTGCATGTACACATCACCCAGCTTCACAACATTCTGTCTTGTTTCATCTGTACTTTTTCCTCCCCTTTATGCCTCCCACTCAATGTTTTTTTTGTAAAGTTCTTTTCTTTTTTTCTTTTTTGAACATCTTTATTGGAGTATAATTGCTTTACAATGGTGTGTTAATTTCTGCTTTATAACAAAGTGAATCAGTTATATATATACATATATCCCCATATCTCTTCCCTCTTGCGTCTCCCTCCCTCCCACCCCCCATCCCACCCCTCTAGGTGGTCACAAAGCACTGAGCTGATCTCCCTGTGCTATGCGGCTGCTTCCCACTAGCTATCTATTTTACATTTGGTAGTGTATATATGTCCATGCCACTCTCTCACTTTGTCCCAGCTTACCCTTCCCCCTCCCCATATCCTGAAGTCCATTCCCTAGTAGGTCTGTGTCTTTATTCCCGTCTTGCCCCTAGGTTCTTCATGAACATTTTTGTTTGTTTGTTTTTTAGATTCCATATATATGTGTTAGCATACAGTATTTGTTTTTCTCTGACTTACTTCACTCTGTATGACAGACTCTAGGTCCATCCACCTCACTACAAATAACTCAATTTCATTTCTTTTTATGGCTGAGTAATATTCCATTGTATATATGTGCCACATCTTCTTTATCCATTCATCTGTTGATGGACACTTAGGTTGCTTCCATGTCCTGGCTATTATAAATAGAGCTGCAATGAACATTGTGGTACATGACACTTTTTGAATTATGGTTTTCTCAGGGTATATGCCCAGTAGTGGGGTTGCTGGGTCGTATGGTAGTTATATTTTTAGTTTTTTAAGGAACCTCCATACTGTTCTCCATAGTGGCTGTATCAATTTACATTCCCGCCAACAGTGCAAGAGGGTTCCCTTTTCTCCACACCCTCTCCAGAATTTATTGTTTGTAGATTTTTTGATGATGGCCATTCTGACCGGTGTGAGATGATATCTCACTGTAGTTTTGATTTGCATTTCCCTAATGATTAACGATGTTGAGCATTCTTTCATGTGTTTGTTGGCAATCTGTATATCTTCTTTGGAGAAATGTCTATTTAGGTCTTCTGCCCATTTTTGGATTGGGTTGTTTGTTTTTTTGATATTGAGCTGCATGAGCTGCTTGTAAATTTTGGAGATTAATCCTTTGTCAGTTGCTTCCTTGGCAAATATTTTCTCCCATTCTGAGTGCTGTCTTTTCATCTTGTTTATGGTTTCCTTTGCTGTGCAAAAGCTTTTAAGTTTCATTAGGTCCCATTTGTTTATTTTTGTTTTTATTTACATTTCTCTAGGAGGTGGGTCAAAAAGGATCTTGCTGTGATTTATGTCATAGAGTCTTCTGCCTATGTTTTCCTCTAAGAGTTTTATACTGTCTGGCCTTACATTTAGGTCTTTAATCCATTTTGAGTTTATTTTTGTGGATGGTGTTAGGGAGTGTTCTAATTTCATTCTTTTACATGCAGCTGTCCAGTTTTCCCAGCACCACTTATTGAAGAGGCTGTCTTCCCTCCATTGTATACTCTTGCCTCCTTTATCAAAGATAAGGTGACCATATGTGCGTGGGTTTATCTCTGGGCTTTCTATCCTGTTCCATTGATTTATATTTGTTTTTGTGCCAGTACTGCATAGTTCTTTTCTTAAGGTAATGTTTACACAAATTGAAATGCACCAATCTTAACTGTATCATTTTTAACAAATGGATCCATCAGTGTTAAAGATAATGAACGTTTCCATGATTCACTGGGAGCTGTCTTAATTATATTTTCCAGGTTAATTTTAATAATTAGGTGGCAAAATATTGGTCTCCTCTGGACACAACACAGAAAGGTAAACAATGTAAAAAATCACCATGTCCCATGCTCTTTTTTGCTCATGTATGCTAATTTGAAGTGACCATTTCAAGATTAATTTAGTTGTATTATTACCAATGAGTTGAAATAGTACTTTAACTGATGAAACATTGTAAAGTGTGTTAAACTTAATTTTATTTAGTTAACTTATAACTGTTGCATAGCTGATCAAGCTGATTTCCATTTATATGCCACGTGTGTTTGTTTTCCTTTCATTCCATTATAACATTTTAAAAATCTTCAAGTTATTATAAGTGAAAGATAAAGACTAAACTTCAAGGATGAATTGAACTTCTTGGAAATCTTTCTAAATTTAGTTATATGCAAGGAAAAACACAATTATTCAGGGAAAAGATAGAAATGATATATAAGCCAATAACTTATGAAAACCTTTCAACTGATGTGATATATGCTGCAGAAAAGTTTTAAAATATAAACAGTTTGATGCTAAACACATTTGAAATCTGAAATGGTTGGGGAAGATCATTCACTTCAATATATTTGAAAAATTTCCCTTGAGACTTTGTGTTTGACCCATAGATTAGTTAGAAGTGTGTTTAGTTTCCAAGTGTTTGAAGATTTTCCTGTTATTTTTCTGTTATTGATTTTTAGTTTGATTCCATTGTGGTTGGAGAACCCATGCTGTATGATTTCAATTTTTAAAAATTGGTTGAAGTTTGTATTATGGACTTGTTTACATGGTCTGTCTTGTATATGTTCTCTGAGCATTTGAAAAGGATGTGTATTCTGGAGTTGTTGGGTGGGTGTTCTATAAATATGTTGGTTGACGGTATTGAGTTTTCTGTATTCTTGCTGATTTTCTGCCTAGTTGTTTTGTCAGTTGAGATAGGGTTGAGAGAGGGTGTTTAAGTCTCCAACTTTAATTGTGGATGTATTTCTCCTTTCAGTTCTATCAGGTTTTGCTTCACATATTTTTCAACTCTGTTGTTTGGTGTGTACATATTTAGGCTTGCTATGTCTTCTTTTATCATTATATAATGTCCTACTCTATCTTCAGTGTCATTTTCTTTGCATAATATGTTTTTCTATCTTTTTACTTTCAATCTGCCTGTATCATTATATATATTTTCTAAGTAATTAATTAATTTGTTTTTGGCTGCATTGGGTCTTCGTTGCTACACGTGGGTTTTCTCTAGTTGCGGCGAGTGGGGGCTACTCTTCATTGCGTTGTGTGGGCTTCTCATTGCAGTGCCTTCTCTTGTTGCAGAGCATGGGCTCTAGCTGAGCAGGCTTCAGTAGTTGTGGCTCACGGGCTCTAGAGCGCAGGCTCAATAGTTGTGGTTCACGGGCTTAGTTGCTCCTCAGCGTGTGGGATCTTCCCAGACCAGGGCTTGAACCTGTGTCCCCTGCACTGGCAGGCCGATTCTTAACCACTGTGCCACCAGGGAAGCCCCTGTATCATTATATTTGAAGTGAAGTTTCCTATAGACAGCATATGGTTGGTCATTTTTAAAAACCCATTCTGCCCATCTCTGTTTTAATTGGTGTGTTCAGACCATTTACATTTAATATAATTACTGATATGTTAAAGCTTAAGTCTGCCATTTTATTTTTTGTTTTCTATTTGTCTATTTTTTCTTTCTCCATTTTCTTTTTCCTGTCTTCTTGTGGGTTATTAGAACGTTTTTTAGAATTCTACTTTAATTTCTCTGTAGTGGGTTTTAGTGTATCACTTTGTATAGCTTTTATAGTGGTTGGCCCACACATAACTTATCACAGTTTACTGGTTGTCATTTTACCAGTTCAAGAGAAGGGTTGAAAACCTTCCTCCCTTTACATACCTTTACCCTCCCCCATTTATAATTGTCTTAAATATTTCCTCTACATAAATTTTGAACTATATCAGACAGTATTATAATTTTGGATTCAACTGTCAAACATAATTTAGAAAACTAAATTCTAAAAAGGAGAAGGAAAGTCTATTGTGTTTACCCATATTTTTGTTTACTGTGTTCTTCCTTCTTTCCTGATGTTCCAAGATTCCTTTTTTTATTCATTCCTTTCTGTTTGGAGAACTCCCTTTAGCCTTTTTTTTTTTTTTTAGGGTAGGCCTACTGGCAACAAATTTCTTCCAGGAGGATATTTTCACTGGACATAGAATTCTGGGTTAATTTTTCTTTTCTTTCACCACTTGGAAAATATGCCATTTTCTTCTGACATCCATGGTTTCTGATGAGAAATCTACTCTCATTCAGATTGTTATTGCCCTATGGGTAATGTGTCATTTCCTTCTTCCTGCTTTTAAGATTTTTTCCTTCTCTTTAGTTTTCAGAAATTTGACTATGTCTTTTGGTATAAATTTTTTGTTTGTTTGTTTATCTTGTTTTGGATTTGTTTGGCTTCTTGAATCTCTGGGTCTCTATCTTTTGCCACATTTGGAAAGTCTTCTCCTCTCCTTCTGGAATTCCAGTGACACAAATATTAGATCTCTTGGTATTGTCCAACAGGTCCCTGAGGCTCTGTTAATTTTTTACACTCTGTTTTCTCTCTTTTGCTCAAATTGCGTGCATAATTGCTATTGTTCTATCTTCTAGTTCCCTGACTCTTTATGTCTTCCTGTTGTTGAGCTCATCCACTGTTTTTCATTTCAATGATTGTATTTTTAATTTGTAAAAATTCCATTGGTATTCCTTTATATTTCTTTATTTCCGTGCTGCAACTTTACATTTCTTTTCTGAGAATATTTTTTCTTTTGTTTCAAGCATGTTTATAATTGCTCATTGAGGCATTTTTCAAAGTCCATTTAAAAATCGTTGTCAGATATTTCCAACATCTCTTTCATCTTGGTGTTGGCATCTTTTAATAGTCTATTTTATTCACTTCGATATCTTTCTAGTTGTTGGTATGACCCAGGTAGTACCTTCCTAGATGTGCCTGTACCCAAAAGGAACTCTTGCTCAAGTGCATGAGGAGATGTATTCAAGAATGCTTACAGCGGTATTATTATGGTAACAAAACTCTTGGAGCAACCCAGAATTCAATCAACAGTAAAATGAATTTAAAGGTGAAGGTGCATTTATATAGTGGGATACTGTAGAGTGGTGTAAATGAATGAACTGCATTAACATGGATGAATTCAATACCATAATGATTGAAAAAAGCAAGCCCACAGATGATCCATACTACATGAATCCATTTATATAAATTTCAAAGACAGACAAAAATCAAACAATGTATTATTTAGCAATATATGCATATCTGATACAATTACAAAGAATAACAAATAATTAATTAAAAATTCAGGATAGTGGTTGATTATAATGAGGGTGGAAGATGTTATCGTGGAGGCACACAGGGATTTCCAAGGTCTTGGTATTGTTCTAATTCTTAAGCTGGGTGATGAACATTTTATTATTTTTATTTTAAATTGTACATATACATTGTATACACTTTTTGGAATGTTTAATAGATTTCAAAATAGAAAAAAGTAAAAACAAAAAAGTAATGTCTTTGGGGTCAGGCTGCCTGGACTCAAATCCTGATTCCACCACTTACTAGCTAGGTAGCCTTGGGCAAGTTACTTTAATTCTGTATGTCCAGTTTGTTCATCTCTAAAATTGGCATACCATTTGTACCATTATTTTGAGGATTAAATGAGATATGTGTAAAGAATTTAGAAAACAGTAAGGTGCATAGAAATTGTATAATAGTAATAATAATAATACATTGTATGTAACATATAATTTTAATAATTATTAGTTTCTCTCCAGACCTTCCTTCAAAAACATTAAGGCTCATTTCTAAAGAAATAAAAGAAATTTTTTTAGAGAACACTAGGATATTTTAGTGGAGATTTTAGGAGTCCCAGCATAAAACCTTTGTATCCTGACACTTGCTGGGCCACATCCTGAAAAGAGTTCTTTGCCCATTCATCACAATGCCCCTTAAAGTAAAGTCTGATATTTTATAAACCTGGCTCTGCACTACCTCACATGGAGCACCATGTCAAAATTTCCACTCAGGACAGAAACTTGGGTGCAGACCACCTTATCACACAAAAGCAGAGAAGACTTGGGACTTCCCTGGTGGTCCAGTGGTTAACACTTCACCTTCCAACGCAGGGGATGCGGGTTTGACCCCTGGTCAGGGAGTTAAGAACCCACATGCCTCACAGCCAAGAAACCAAAACATAAAACAGAAGCAATATTGTAACAAATTCAATAAAGACTTTAAAAATGGTCCACATCAAAAAAATCTTGAATAAAAAAAAAAGCATAGAAGAGAAAACAGCAATTGCTACACACCAGCTACTCAGTTTCTTTTTCTTACATATGAACAGATAATCTATCACCAGACATATGAAAACCACAAATGACACAGAAACACAAAAAGAGAAATGCAACCTCCAGGAAACAAATCATTCAGGAAATAAAGTGAACTTTGAAAATCCCAAGTGCTACTATGGAAAAGACACAATCAGATAATAAGAAAACTCTTAGGGATTTAAATATGCCACTAAAATTAAAAATTCAATAAAAATACTCAAAATAAAGTGAGGGACTAACTTTAAGTGAGGATATAGAGGAAAAATCAAAGATGTAAAATAAAGGAGAAATATAAGAAAGATAGAGAAACTATTTAAAATGTTCAATATCCAACAAGTACAAGTCTCAGAAAAACATAACAAGCTAAAGTTAGGAATACAATTATTCAGGAAATAATACTAGAGATGAAACAATAACAGATATGAAAAGGCATGAATCGTTAGAATGTATAAAACATTGAATGACATAAGTAACATGTAAGACATTTATGAAGTGGAAGCGAAAACTAAATGCATTTTCAGATATGCAGAGACACAGAAAGTTTATTTTTGTGCACCCTCTCTTAAGAAGCCACTAGAGGATATACTGTAGCAAAGAGAAGGAATTAAAAAAAAAAGAAGGAAAGAAGGAGACTTTCTTGAACCCTACCCCGATCACCTAACATAAGCCCAAATCCTCTAACTCCTTGGTAGGGCACTGTTACTGAGTTGACCCATGGTTCCCCATGGTGTGCAGTCTCCCTCATTATAAGTCAGTAAACCGACCTTTACTAACTATAATGTTCTGATATAATGTGTTCCTGGTGATCTTTAGCTGCAGGGCATTCATAATTTATATGGTCATTAAAAGTAAATTTTTAACATTGCTTTTCAGGTTTTAAAACATCTATAGACAAACAAGGAATTCTTAGCTACAGTTGTAGAATGGGTCATTAACCCTAACTATATAAAAGTAAAAGCTCATTTTTGAGAGGTTTGAAAGTATAAGGGAGAAACAAGTAACAGGGAGAATAAGAATTCTATTAGTTTCTTTCACGTAAGAAAATCAAAGAAACTGTTGTTAGTGGAACAATAAATGGAGCTTTCAGTTTGAGCAGAGAAGTAACAGAAAATAGTGAGACAGCTATATATGAAGGATGTATGAGAGAAATTTTAAGTACCGGATACCAAACAACAATAGCATGAAATTAATTGTTTAAAGTTTATGAAAAAGTTACAAACATATTCTTTAGTGATAAGAAAGTATTTAAAAAGTTAGAAAATGAAGGTTTAAGAGTGCTTTCCAAAGGGATGAAATGAAAGACAGATAATACCAGGTATTGGCAGGAATGCTGAGGAACTGGTATATCCAGACACTGCTGAAAGCAATGTAAACTGGGACAACCACTTTGGAAAACTATTTGGAACTATCTACTAAAAGTGGACATGCACTTACTAAATGAGTAGCAATTCCACCCTTAGGTATATACCCAACAGAAATGCATATACATGTTTGTTGAAGGACATGTAAGAGAATGTTTATAGCAGCATTATTCAAACAGCCAAACGCACCAACCCAAATATCCACATACAGTAAGATGGGTTATAAATTGTGACATATTCATACAGTGGAATACTATACAGCAACAAGAATGAAGAACTAAAATTAAAAGCAGTATCACGGATAAATGTCATAAACATATTGTTGACACGCCAGATGCAAAACGGTTCACACTCTACTATTCCATTTATATAAATTCAAAACAGGCAAAACTGAACTATAGTATTGGAAGTTGAGATATTTGTTATACTTGACCTGGTAGTGATTTTAAGGGGTAAATTGTGTGGCACCTGGGATGCTAATAATGTTTTGTTTCTTCAAGATGCTGATACCAAGTATGTTCACTTTCTGAAAATACAGTGAGCTGTGTTAAGGATTTGTTCACTTTTCTGTATGTATGTTATAATTGAATTAAAATATTCATTTAAAAAATTATTTGCCAGTAGGATGAGAGCTAGGAAAGAAGTGTAAATAGAAGAGTGTTGGTTTTCATCATGCTTTCTCACATATTATATTTGTTATATGAATGTATTCCTTTGCAAACAAAATGAATATTATGTAAATATTTTAAATTTTTGCTATTTAGCATCAAATAACTTAGAGCGTGATGAAACAATGAATATAGAGAAAACAATATTTTATTAAGACAGTTCATTGCAACAAGTACCAACGGAAGGAGCAAAAATTTCAGGAAAATCAACAGCATGCAAGGATTTGGAATGGCGCACTATAAATAAATGCAATGACAATAGAATTTAGTTTTCCAAAATTGGACAAGGTAAAGTTAAATGGACTAATTCATTACAAAAAGGAAATGAAGGCTATACCTGAAGATGGAATTTTTCTCAAATTCGGTATCTGGGGAAATTAGAGATAAATGACAAATACCTTGCATCATGATGAGATCCCTAACTGAATCCAAAGCTATTCCGGAAGTTGGCGTTTTCCTCGATTTCTTCACCAGCACCCTGAGGCGGGAGGTTGGGGAGAATCGGCTTCAAGAATTTAAACTCATTTAACCCGGAGCCTCCCGTCAGACACACCTCGTACTGGTAGCTCTGGGACAGGGTCCCCGTGCCGCTGACGTCCACCAGGTGGCCCGGAAAGGGGCCCTCGGGCACCGAGCAGCGACCCACCGAGGCCGCCCCGCCCCGCCTGCACAGCCGCACCGCGACAAACACCAGCACCGAGAAGAGGAAGAGCGACGACACCGACGCCAAGGCGACCACCAGGTAGACGGTGAGCGGGGCGGCCGGCGCCGCGTCCGCTGCTTCCGCTTCCGGGGCCGGCAGGTAGGGCTGCGAGAAGCCGTCCACCAGCAGCACGTGCAGCGTGACGCTGGCCGACAGCGGCGGCTCGCCGTTGTCCTTGACCAGCACCACCAGCCTGTGCTTGGCCGCGTCGCGCTCGCTCAGCAGCCGGGCCGTGCGCACCTCGCCGTTGTGCGCCCACACGCCGAACAGCCCGGGCTCCGTGGCCTTGAGCAGCTGGTACGAGAGCCAGGCGTTCTGGCCCGAGTCGCCATCCACCGCCACCACCTTGGTCACCAGGTAGCCCGCCTCGGCCGCCCTGGGCACCAGCTCGGTGCAGGGCGCCGAGGCGTTCTGCAGCGGGTACAGCACGAAGGGCGCGTTGTCGTTGTCGTCCGCCACGAGCACGCGCACCAGCGCCTGGCTGCTGAGCGCGGGCGAGCCGCGGTCGGCGGCGCCCACGCGGAACTCGAACGCCCGCAGGGCCTCGTAGTCCAGGGACCTCAGGGCGAACAGGTGGCCGTTGTCCGGGTTGATGGACACCAGGGAGGCCAGGGGCACGTGCGGGTGGAGGGGCGGCAGCAGCGAGTAGGTGACCTGGGCGTTGGCGCCCGCGTCTCTGTCTGTGGCGCGGACGGTGCCGATGTGCAGGGCGGGGCTGTTGTTCTCGCGGACGGACAGGGTGTAGGAGGTCTGGGTGAAGGCAGGGGCATTGTCGTTGACGTCGGACACCAGCACGGTTATGTTGTGCTGGGTTTTCAGTCTCGGTGTCCCCATATCTGTGACGGTGATGGTGACGTTGTATTCCGCTCTGCTCTCTCTGTCCAGTGGCCTCTCGGTCACTAGGGTGTAAAAGTTTTTGAATGTGGGTTTCAAGAGAAAGGGGAGATCATTCTGGATGGAGCAAACCATCCTACCGTTGTCCCCGGAATCTGGATCAGAAACACTGAAAACGGCCACCACAGTCTCTGGGGAGTTTTCTGGGGCAGAGCTGGTGATCGTCGACATGGTCAGTTCAGGGACGTTGTCGTTCACATCCACCACCTCTATAACTACAGTGCATTTTCCTGAAAGGCCCCCGCCGTCTGTGGCTGCAACCTCCACGTTATAATATCGAGTTGACTCGAAATCCAATGCCCTTTTCAGACGAATTTCTCCTGTTATTTCGTCTATTACAAACAGTTGAGTAACTTCATCACCTTGGAATAGAGCGTAGGCTACATTCCCATTCGTTCCTGCATCTAAATCTCGGGCGGAGACAGTGACAACTAAGGAGTTTAGGGGGCTGTTCTCCGGAATCTGTACCTCATAGACCGACTGTAAAAACTCAGGGGCGTTGTCATTGATGTCCACGACTTCAATGCGGACTGCAGTGGTCCCGGACCTGGGCGGAGCCCCACTATCCAGCGCCGTGAGGGTTAAACTGAGCTCAGGCCCTTCCTCCCGATCCAGCGGTTTGTCCAGCACCAGTTCTGGGTATTTTCTGCCATCTCCGCGATTATGAGTGACAACATGAAAATGGGAGTTGGGGCTGATTGTGTAATTCTGAATAGTGTTGCTACCTATGTCAAAGTCCTGAGCTATTTTCAAAGGAAACACAGTCCCTGTCTGGACGTTTTCTGGGATTTTTAGGAGCATTTCCCTCTCGAGGAACTCTGGGGAATGGTCATTTATATCTGTGAGCTGCAGATCAGCTTGAAAAAACTGCACCGGGTTTTCCAGTAATAGTTGGAAATGCAGTATGCAGGGATCGGTCGCCCCACACAGCACCTCCCGGTCTAGTTTTTCACATAGAAGCAAATTCCCGGTCGTTACATCCAGCTGCAAGAGCTGTTTATTTCCTTTGTAATGGATTCGCGCGCCCCGAGTGGCCAGTTCCCCCACCCTGAGCCCCAGGTCTTTTGCCAGGGTGGCCACAAAAGACCCACTTTCTGTTTCTTCTGGCATGGAATACCTAACTGCTTCAGAGCCAGCCTCCCACAAAAGCAACAATATAGCAAGAAAGATAACTTGCCTTTTCTGTAGCGTTTTTGCTGGTGCAGTCTCCATTGTTCAGACCCTGTTCAAGCACGTGCAGTTTCTTCAACTCCGTATGCAATCAACCCAGATGATTTGGTTAAATAAACTCGAATTAGATCTTTCTGACTGACCTGCAGTAGAACGATGCCCTTCTCTGGAGATCTCTGCCTCTAGATCTTATGTAAAATGCTTCCTTCTTTTAGAAAGCATTCAGAGTTCTGATTCCCAGCTTAATGGCTTCCCGGGTATCCACAGAGCCATTCATTCCTACTCCTAGCCTGCAGCACCACCAGGCGTCCTTATTTACTATTGCATATAGTATTTGCCGTTTCATTCCAAGTTAGAACCTTTTAAGTCACAGAAGTGTTCCCAGTTGTATCTCCACTTCTCAGTTATTGTAAGTTCTAAATAAACATGTGCTAAGTTAACTTACAGTGAAAGAATACTATTCAGAACAAACTAAAACACTAGTATTCCTCATAAAATATCTTTTGAGTACTCGAAGAAACTTTCTTTTGTGTGATTCTTACTTGATTATATTCAAGAAATAAGCAATAATGGATGTTTACAAAAGTTTACACTATTAAAATTATTTTTATTTTTAAATATTACATATTAGAAAAGGGCATAAATCATGAATGTACAACTCAAAAAATTTTCAGGAAGTAAACACACTCATAAGCAAAACCTAAATTAAAATTAAAATGTTACAAAAACCCTAGAAGCCCCCTCCTCTCATTGTCTGGTCACTACCCTCCCCGCTAAAGGTAAGCACTCTCCTGATTTCTATTATCATAGAGCTTGTGTGTGTGTGTCTTTTTTGAACTTTTATAGAAATGGAGTTATAGAGTGTTTGTTATGTTTGTCTTCTTTCACTCAACATTACCTTTGTAAAATTCATCTGTTACATATTGTTCTAATTTTATTCTCATTGCTTTATGTTATTCTATTGTATGACTATACCAACATTTGTTTTTTTATTCTCCAGTTGATGGACACTGGGTTTTTCAGTTTGGGAATATTTTGAGTAGTGCTGCCATGAACACTCTTGTATATGTCTTTTGGTGTCTATGTGTGCATTTATATTTACTATATTCCTAGGAGTTAGACTGTTGTGCCTTAAGATGTGCACATATATATATAGCTTTAATAGATATTGCAAAACAGTTTTCAACTGTGGTTTTACCAAAACCAGCAGAGTGAGAGTTCCAGTTGCTCCATATGCTTGTCAACATTTGATAACATCTTTTAATTTTAACCTCTCTGATGAGTGTGTGATGATGTCATATTGTAATTTTAATTAGCATTTCCCTGATGATTAATTAAATTGAGTACATTTTTCACATGGTTATTTTTATTAATGTATATTCTTGTGAAGTACATAAGTCTTTTGTCTATTTTTCTATTTAGGGTACTTGTCTTTTTTTCTTATTGATCTTTAGAAGTTCCTTATATATTCTGGGTATAAGTACTTTGTTAGAAGTATGTATTGCAAATAGTCTCTCCCATTCTATGGCATGCATTTTAACTCTCTTGTGGTATCTTTGAAGAACAAAACTTCTTAACTTTTACTCTAATTTTTCAATATTTTTTATTTATGGTTAGAACTTTTTGTGTTTTCTTTAAATCTTTGCATACACTAAAGTCAAGAAAATATTGTTGTATGGTGCTTTTGAAAAATCATTTACTTTACTTTTCACATTTAGAGCTATAATCCTCCTGAAATTATTTTTTTCATGTTAGTGAGGCTAGGGTCAAATTATTTTTTTTTCATATAAATATCCAAATGACTGCACCATCTATTGAAAAGAAGTTCCATTCCCAATTGTTTCTGATGTGCCATTTTTTTCATAAATCAGGGGTCCATAGTTCTGTTCAACAGTCTTTTTTTCCCATTTTCTCTTTGTTTATCCCACAATACAATATTATCTTAATTACTATACTTCATAATAGGTTTTAGTATCTGATTGCTAAGTCCTCCAGTTTTATTCTTTT
Source organism: Balaenoptera ricei (assembly GCF_028023285.1). NCBI lineage: Eukaryota > Metazoa > Chordata > Mammalia > Artiodactyla > Balaenopteridae > Balaenoptera > Balaenoptera ricei. The sequence continues at coordinate 118,723,210 of NC_082641.1, read as the reverse complement.
TAAGATTGCTTTGGTTATTATTGTCCCTTTGTATTTCCATATAAACTTTATCTTTTTTTTAAGATTTTTTTTGATGTGGACTATTTTTTTTAAGTCTTTATTGAATTTGTTACACTATTGCTTCTGATTCATGTTTTGGATTTTTGGCCACAAGGCATGTGGGATCTTAGCTCCCCGATCAGGGATCGAACCCGCATCCCCTGCATTGGAAGGCGAAGTCTTAACCACTGGACGGCCAGGGAAGTCCCCATATAAACTTTAGATTCAGCTTGTCAGCTTCCACAAAGAAATCTGCTGAAGTTTTTTTAGGATTTTATTGCATCTGTAGATTGAGAAGAACTGACATATTCCCAATATTGAGTCTTCCAACTATTGAACATTATATATCCCTCTGTTTATTCAGATATTTAACTTTTCTCAATAATATTTTATATTTTTCAGTGTAGAAGTCTTATGTATATTCTGTTATGTTTGTTTCTAGATATTTGATGTTTCTGAAACTATTGTAAATGATGCTTGAAATTTTTAATTTTCTGGGTTTTGTTGCTGTATAGAAATACAATTATTATTTGCATGTAGACCTTATATCCAGTGGCATTACTAACTTCATTTATTAATCCTAATAGTCTGCAGATTCTTTATGACTTTTAATGTATACAATCATGTCATTTTAAAAAAAGACTTCTTATTTCTTCTCTTCCAATCATTGTGTCTTTTATTTTTTCTTTGCTTTATTCCACTGGTTAGAACCTATAGTAAAACACTAAAGTGAAATAGTAAAGGCAAGCATTCTTGTCTCATTCTTGATCACTGAGGGAAAGTTTTAAATAATTTACCATTAAGGATAATGTTTACTGTAGGTTTTAAAATACTTTCTGAAAGTTCCCTTCTGTTTTCAGTTTGCTAACAATTTTACCATGTGTGCGCTGAATTTTATCTTGTGACTTTTTCTGTGTCCATTGAGGTAATCATATGATTTTCCTCCTTTACCTATTGTTATATAGTATATTGATTGGATTTGCATTCCTAAAATAACACAGTTTTCTCATAATTTATTATTTCTCTTTTATATATTTCTGAATTTTATTTACTGATATTTTGTTTAGAATTTTTCCATCTGTGTTTGTAAAAGAGATTGGTCTCTAGTTTTCCTTCCTTATGATGTCCTATTCAGGTTTGGATGTCATAATCCATTGAAGTCATTCTGGTACCCAAATAATCTGGGAAATATTTCCTGTTTTTCTGTCTTCCAAAAGATTTTGTATAAATTGGTGTTAGTTGTTCCATGAGTATTTAGAAGAACTCACTAGTGTGAACTGAAGTGGCAAGGTTTTTAATCACAAGTTTAATTTATTTACGATATGACTAATCAGATTTCTTCTTGTTTCAGTTTTAGTAAATTGTGTTTTTAAAAGATGTTTTCCATTTTACATAAATTATCAAATTTATTGGCATACAGTTGTTCATAATATCCTCTTTTATGTTTTAATGTCTGTAGGATTGGTAGTGATGTTCCTTTTTCATTCCTGATATTTATGATCGATGTTTTCCTTCTTTTTAACATTAGTCTTATGAAGAGTTTTTAATAAGAGTTATTATTACGTGGAAACAACTTTAAGTTTTGTTAATCTTCTTGGTTGTATATTTGTCAGCTTTGTATTTATTTATGTTTATATATATATGTATTATTTTCTTCCTTCTACATTGGTATTTAATTTGTTCTTTTTCTAGGTTCTTCAGAGGAAAGCTTAGATTATTGATTTTTAACCTTTCTTTTCTAACCTGTGCATTTAAAGTTTTAAAATTTCCCTGTAAAATCTGTTTTGATATATCAGATCTTAACTTTTACCCAGTTCAAAATATATGGAAATTTCTTCTGTGATTTCTTCTTTGACTGATGGATTATATTATTTAATTTTGAAGCATTTGGGTATTTCTTTTAAATTTTTATTTCTGTCTTAATTTCATTGTCAAAGAGCATATTGAGTAATTTCAATTCTTTAAAAAAAATTAGAGACTTGCCTTATGACCCAGAATATGGATAATTTTGATATATGCATGTGCATATAAAAAGAACGTGTACTCTCCAGTGTACTATGTATGCCAGTTTATTCAAATATAATTATTGTGTTGTTCAGATTTTTAATATTCAGTGTAGGTGTGTCTTCTTATTCTATCAGGGGTTGAGAGAGTTGTAATACATCCTCCTCCTATGACTGGATTTATCTATTTCTTATTTATGTTCTTTCAGTTTAACTTTCTGTATTTTGTAATTATCTTATGGGGATATATTCAGTCTTAGAATTGACAAACTTCTGGTATATTTACCTCCTTATCATTATGAAATATCTCTCTTTATCTCTAGTAATGCATCTTTCTTTAAAGTCTCCTTTGTCTTATGTGAGTATATCTATACTTGGTTTATTTTGGTTAGTGTTTGTGTCATGTATCTTTTTCTAATTTTAAATTTTCAAACTTTCTGTCATAACACACACACAGAGACACACACGTTATGTGACAGCATATAGTTGAATTTTTCTTAAACCTAATCGGACAATATTGGTTGTTTAATTTGATTATTTAATCCACTTGCAATTAATGTAATATTTGATATCTATCCACTTATATTTACCATCTAAACTTTTGCTGTTTGTCCCTAAAGTTTTTTTCTTCTTTTCGATTATTTAGATATTTATTTTTTTCCTTCAATTCATTTTAAAATTATCTTCTTGTGATTATCTTAGAGATTACAACATCCATCTTTGATCTACAAGAGTCTAATACAAAATATTTAATTTTACTACTCCCATGATAATGCTTAGAACCTTAGAATTCCTTAACTCTGTTTATAGCACCTGCCTTTTACATTATTATTGTCATGAATTAAAATTTTATATATATTTTAAATCCTTTAAGAAACTATTATTTTTGCCTTTAATAATCAATAGCAATTTATAGTTACCCTTATTCTTGTTCTTCATTTCTTCCTGAAAATCTGTGATTCCTTCAGGACTGTTTTCCTTCTGCCTAATGAATTCCACTAAAAGTATTTCTTTTAGTGCAGATGCGACTGTGATTAATTCTTGCAGTTTTTGTTTGTTTGAAAACTTCATTTTTGAAAGATATATTTTCCGGTGATAGAATTCTAGTCTGGTAGTTATTTTTTTCAGGACTCTGAAGACATCATTCCTTTGTCTTTTGGCTGCTTGATGGTCAGCTCTCCATTTTATTGTTGTTCCTTTCAAAGCAATGTGTCATCTTCATGTGGTTGCTTTTAAGATTTTCTCTTTGACTTTGGTCTTTAGCAGCCTTCCTGTGATATTCCTAGCTGTGCTTTGTTTTTTATTTAACATCTTTATTGGAGTATAATTGCTTTACAATGTTGTGTTAGTTTCTGCTGTATAACAAAGTGAATCAGCTATATGTATACCAATATCCCCATAACCCCTCCCTCTTGCGTTTCCCTCCCACTCTCCCTATCCCACCCCTCTAGGTGGTCACAAAGCACTGAGCTGATCTCCCTGTGCTATGAGGCTGCTTCCCACTAACTATCTATTTTACATTTGATAGTGTATATATGTCAATACTACTCTCTTGCTTCGTCCCAGCTTACCCTTCCCCCTCCGTGTCCTTAAGTCCATTCTGAACATCTGCGTCTTTATTCCTGTCCTGCCCCTAGGTTCATCAGAGCCTTTTTTTTTCCCTCTTAGATTCCATATATATGTGTTAGCATACGGTATTTGTTTTTCTCTTTCTGACTTACTTCACTCTGTATGACAGACTCTAGGTCCCTCCACCTCACTACAAATGACTCAATTTCATTTCTTTTTATGGCTGAGTAATATTCCATTCTATATATGTGCCACATCTTCTTTATCCATTCATCTGTCAACGGACACTTAGGTTGCTTCCATGTCCTGGCTATTGTAAATAGAGCTGCAATGAACATTGTGGTACATGACTCTTTTTGAATTATGGTTTTCTCAGGGTATATGCCCAGTAGTGGGATTGCTGGGTCATATGGTAGTTCTATTTTTAAGGAACCTCCATACTGTTCTCCATAGTGGCTGTATCAATTTACATTCCCAACAACAGTGCAAGAGGGTTCCCTTTTCTCCACACCCTCTCCACCATTTATTGTTTGTAGATTTTTTGATGATGGCCATTCTGACTGGTGTGAGGTGATACCTCATTGTAGTTTTGATTTGCATTTCTATAATGATTAGTGATTTGAGCATCTTTCCATGTGTTTGTTGGCAATCTGTATATCTTCTTTGGAGAAATGTATGTTTAGGTCTTCTGCCCATTTTTGGATTGGGTTGTTTGTTTTTTTCATATTGAGCTGCATGAGCTTCTTTTATATTTTGGAGATTAATCCTTTGTCAGTTGCTTCCTTGGCAAATATTTTCTCCCATTCTGAGGGTTGTCTTTTCATCTTGTTTATGTTTTCCTTTGCTGTGCAAAAGCTTTTAAGTTTCATTAGGTCCCATTTGTTTATTTTTGTTTTTATTTCCATTTCTCTAGGAGGTGGGTCAAAAAGGATCTTGCTGTGATTTATGTCATAGAGTGTTCTGCCTTTGTTTTCCTCTAAGAGTTTTATAGTGTCTGGCCTTACATTTAGGTCTTTAATCCATTTTGAGTTTATTTTTGTGTATGGTGTTAGGGAGTGTTCTAATTTCATTCTTTTACATGTAGCTGTCCAGTTTTCCCAGCACCACTTACTGAAGAGGCTGTCTTTTCTCCATTGTATATTCTTGCCTCCTTTATCAAAATAAGGTGACCATATTAGTGTGGGTTTATCTCTGGGCTTTCTATCCTGTTCCATTGATCTATATTTCTGTTTTTGTGCCAGCACCATACTGTCTTGACTACTGTAGCTTTGTAGTATAGTCTGAAGTCAGGGAGCCTGATTCCTCCATCCATTTTTCTTTCTCAGGATTGCTTTGGCTATTCGGGGTCTTTTGTGTTTCCATACACATTGTGAAATTTTTTGTTCTAGTTCTGTGAAAAATGCCAGTGGTAGTTTGATAGGGATTGCATTGAATCTGTAGATTGCTTTGGGTAGTAGAGTCATTTTCACAATGTTGATTCTTCCAATCCAAGAACATGGTATATATCTCTCCATCTATTTGTATCATCTTTCATTTCTTTCGTCAGTGTCTTGTAGTTTTCCGCATACAGGTCTTTTGTCTCCTTAGGTAGGTTTATTCCTAGGTATTTTATTCTTTGTTGCAATGGTAAATGGAAGGAAACAATAGCAAATATCAATAAAACTAAAAGCTGGTTCTTTGGGCTTCCCTGGTGGCGCAGTGGTTGAGAGTCTGCCTGCCAGTGCGGGGGACGCGGGTTCGGGCCCTGGCCTGGGAGGATCCCACATGCCGCGGAGCGGCTAGGCCCGTGAGCCACAACTGCTGGGCCTGTGCGTCTGGAGCCTGTGCTCCGCAACAAGAGAGGCTGCGGGGGTGAGAGGCCCGCGCACCGCGATGAAGGGTGGCCCCCGCTTGCCGCAACTGGAGAAGGCCCTCGCACAGAAACGAGGACCCAACACAGCCAAAAATAATATATAAATAAAAATTTTTTAAAAAAAGCTGGTTCTTTGAGAAGATAAACAAAATTTATAAACCATTAGCCAGACTCATCAAGAAAAAAAGGGAGAAGACTCAAATCAACAGAATTAGAAATGAAAAAGGAGAAGTAACAACTGACACTGCAGAAATACAAAGGATCATGAGAGATTACTACAAGCAACTATATGCCAATAAAATGGACAACCTGGAAGAAATGGACAAATTCTTAGAAAAGCACAACCCTCTGAGACTGAACCAGGAAGAAATAGAAAATATAAACAGACTAATCACAAGCACTGAAATTGAGACTGTGATTAAAAATCTTCCAACAAACAAAAGCCCAGGACCAGATGGCTTCACAGGTGAATTCTATCAAACACTTAGAGAAGAGCTAACTCCCATCCTTCTCAAACTCTTCCAAACTATAGCAAAGGGAGGAACACTCCCAAACTCATTCTGTGAGGCTACTATTATCCTGATACCAAAACCAGACAAAGATGTCACAAAAAAAGAAAACTACAGGCCAATATCACTGATGAACATAGATGCAAAAATCCTCAACAAAATACTAGCAAACAGAATCCAACAATACATTAAAAGGATCATACACCATGATCAAGTGGGGTTTATCCCAGGAATGCAAGGATTCTTCAATATATGCAAATCAATCAATGTGATATACCATATTAACAAATTGAAGGATGAAAACCATATGATCATCTCAATAGATGCAGAAAAAGCTTTCAACAAAATTCAACACCCATTTATGATAAAAACTCTCCAGAAAGTAGGCATAGAGGGAACTTACCTCAACATAATAAAGGTCATATATGACAAACCCAGAGCCAACATCGTTCTTAATGATGAAAAACTGAAACCATTTCCTCTAAGATCAGGAACAAGACAAGGTTGCCCACTCTCACCACTATTACTCAACATAGTTTTGGAAGTTTTAGACACAGCAATCAGAGAAGAAAAAGAATAAAAGGAATCCAAATCGGAAAAGAAGTAAAACTGTCACTGTTTGCCAATGACATGAAACTATATGTAGAGAATCCTAAAGATGCTACCAGAAAACTACTAGAGCTAATGAATGAATTTGGTAAAGTAGCAGGATACAAAATGCACAGAAATCTCTTGCATTCCTATATACTAACGATGAAAAATCTGAAAGAGAAATTAAGGAAACACTCCCATTTACCATTGTTTTTTATTCTAATTGGGTTTCACTGAGCATCTTGAGCAGTACATTTTTTTCATCATTTTTGGAAAATTCTTGGTCATTATTTCTTTAAACATTGCTTATTCCCCATTCCTAGTCCTTCTAGGATTACAATCATATATATGTGTGTTGGAGTTTTTCATTATGTTCCACATGTCACTAAATGTTCTTGTCTGTATTTTTAATTATTTCATTCCTCAGTGCTTCTATTTGGATATTTAATATTGGCCTGTCTTGCATTCACTAATCCTATAATCCTTTACAACTACTATGCCATTACACAATCTAATATTTTAAAATTTCAGTTATTATATTCTTCAGTCCCAAAATTAATTTCCATTTTATTCCATTCTCTAGTGAAATTCTCTTCTACCTATTTTCTGTATTCCTTATTTTAACATATTAGTCATACTTATTTTAACATCACTGTCAGTAAATTCTAGTATGTATTTTATGTGTAGGTCTTCTGTATTGTTTGTTTTTTCCTCTAGGTTTTATTCATGTCAACCAGCCTTTTTGTATGTGTACCTCATAATTTTTTATTGAATGCTGAAGATTAATGTAAAAAGCTATCCAGGATCCAGATGATATTATTTTCTTCCAGAAAGAGTTCACCTTTTCCTCTGTTAGCTTGGTAGAGTCATGTCTAATCAAATTGCCTTAATTCAAACAAGCACTGTGCTTAGTCAAGGTTCTTTGCAGTCCTGAAAAGCACCTGACCCTTCAGAATTTTCAGTTCAGAACTCAGTGTATTCTCCACAGCCTTTCCCATGGCAGGTCACAAACTCTAATTTTCATGCATTTTAAGACTATTAAAACTTCACTCTGCTTTTCAGAAATTTTCCTTTAAGTTTTTAGTCTTCTTCCCTGGAATGTCCCAGAATTTGACAAGCATCATGAGGGGGAAAACTGGCCTTGAGCTTGAATCCTCCAGTTTGCCAAAGGCTGTTGAAGTTACCCCATCCCTGGCAGAAGCCTTTTGTCTGTTCTTTGAGTTTGCAAATTTCCTTAGGGCAAATTGACTGTAGGAGTCAGTTCAGAACTCCAAGGATTTTCCTTTTCAGGAATCTTAGCCCCTTCAGTTCTTTTTATATCATCTGCTGTCTGTTGCTTGAAACTGGTAATTTCTGAATTTAAAACAGGTTTTATTGTTGTTTTCTGCTGTTAGATAATCCATCTAACTGGGAAACAGAATTCCACCAAATATGTGCATAACTTATAATTTGACTATTTAAAATCTATATTTTGTAACTTCTGGTAGTAAGAAATAGGGGGTCTTAAAGTGATGTGGGTTATATTGCCTTCAGTAGAATTTCTGTGCCTAAAACAGCATGTGTTAAACTCACTATATGCTATGCCTAAAAACAACAACAAAGGAATTGTAAAAAATGCACATATAATAGAAGCACTTGAGAAACTATGATTGAAATGGGTATTATTATCCAGATATTTGGCCTCCACTCTCTATTTTTGTTTTGCAAAAGTAGAACTGGCCTATTTTTCTTCAGGTATTCATTTTGTGGAAGTTAGTTGGATTATATTTACTATTATATTATAATCATTGAATTTTAAAATGTTGATCTATTCTACACCAAAGACTGGTGGTGATCCCCAGCTAGTAAGGAATGATCCATACTTTATGAATACACACAGTAACTTATAAAGTAATACACAAAGTAATTCATAAATTTACTCATATAAATTCATAAATGTGGTTCTGAGTGTTTGACCAGTCTCATTTGGGTGATTATACAAATTGGACTTTCCTGGCATAAACAAAAACATGAACTTAGATTTTCATAATGTTGAAATATATTGCTGAAAACTTCAATCACATTTCTTGTCATCATACATAAAAACTATTCATTTAAATATCTAACAGTAAATGGAGAAGTCGTTAAAGTTGACTACCGTATTTATGTCTTATATATTTCTTTGTGTTTAATTTTGTTCTCATTTTTATCACTTTCTAATTTCAAGCATTAGATTGGATGAAGGCTAAAAGCTATGTTTCAATAATAAACAGTAATTTTCCTTTTTTATTTCATTATATCCTTAGAAAAAATGTAATTCAGAGAAAGATGCAAGTAATTAAATTCCAGTAGGATGATACGAGATCTAAAAATAAATACTTAGGTTATAAAGCAGGCTCTTTAACTACTCACATTGTGCTGAAAGTTCAATAACTGATCTTATAATTACATCCATATAAATTTAGTTGGAAACCACATAATCGTCTTGCTTGCTTAATGAACACAACATGAAACAATTATAATTCAGGTAAGTTTATCTTAATTTCTATTTCTATTCTTGTTGTCTTAAAAGAAAAAACAATGCTTATTTCTTACTACTAAAAGTTAGCATAATTGAAAAAGTAAATTTATGCAAAATACCCAAAAGCTACATTGAAGAACAAAACAAGGTGACTTGGAGATCAAAAATAAATCATCATTTTGTTCATAAAAGTTGCCCATGTTTGCAAAGTAACTTAAAATGAGCAATCAGACTAGAACATAATAACCAAAACTGAGAAGAAATTCTCTTTTGAAACATGCAGAGAAGCTGCAGGAAAACCAAGAAAAACGCATACGTTAAACTACATTTGAACTCCTATTAATAGGGCAAAAGGAAGGACAAGAAAGTATATGCCCTCTACCTCTTGAGTCCTTTTAAAGGATTTAGGGTTTACTTAAGGTTCTAAGATTTTAAGTATTTTACCAAGCAGTGACTTAGTTTTATTTTAGTGAAGTGGTACCAAGTTATATAAGATTTTCTCTTTAATTGTTATTTATAAATGAGAATAATTTTTATTTTAATATCAGTGAGTATTTATGGAGCAATTACAATGTGCTACGTGAGTAGCAAACAAGATAATCTCTAGCATATACGCTGCTCACAATGGGATATGGTCACAACTGTAGTGTATCAATAATAAAGTGCATGTTTAGGTACAATTTGGGAGAAACAAGTATGCTAATTTATATGTTCGTGGCTATTCAGGGGGGCATAGCCTGGTAGAATAGTGAACAAGAAAGGTCTAGGTAGCTACAAAGAATTTCAAACATTCTGGTCTTGCAAATATAAAGCTATGTGGTAAAGACAAGCACCAAAAATATATAGAAATGTAAGATTACACAGAAGCTTTAAAATGTTTCCTTGAAAAGACATTAACCAAGAAGTTCCTTTAAATAAAATTTCTTCTTACACTACTTGAGTAATTTATAATTATGGAAAGATTAATCAAGAGAAGGTCAAATATGGAGAAATACATAATATCAAGTGTAACTAAAAATGCTAAATCCAATGAATATTAATAAAAGTAAGATTTAGCACAGAGACATGCATAAGTTTGCAATAGTGATATACATATTTATACAACAATACAATCTCAAGAGAAAGTATCGCAATGTGAGTCAGGTTTAACAAAATTGAGAGGCTCACTTGACCAAATACGACACTTAACTGAACAAAACTACTCCTGCAGTTGGGGCTTTCTTTTAATTTCTCTCTCTGTGTTCTGATCCAAGAGGTTGGGAAATACTGGCTTCAGGAATTTGAACTCACCAGTTCCATGGTCTCCCGTCAGACACACCTCGTGCTGGTAGCTCTGGGACAGGGTCCCCGTGCCGCTGACGTCCACCAGGTGGCCCGGAAAGGGGCCCTCGGGCACCAAGCAGCGACCCACCGAGGCCGCCCCGCCCCGCCTGCACAGCCGCACCGCGACGAACACCAGCACCGAGAAGAGGAAGAGCGACGACACCGACGCCAAGGCGACCACCAGGTAGACGGTGAGCGGGGCGGCCGGCGCCGCGTCCGCCGCTTCCGCTTCCGGGGCCGGCAGGTAGGGCTGCGAGAAGCCGTCCACCAGCAGCACGTGCAGCGTGACGCTGGCCGACAGCGGCGGCTCGCCGTTGTCCTTGACCAGCACCACCAGCCTGTGCTTGGCCGCGTCGCGCTCGCTCAGCAGCCGGGCCGTGCGCACCTCGCCGTTGTGCGCCCACACGCCGAACAGCCCGGGCTCCGTGGCCTTGAGCAGCTGGTACGACAGCCAGGCGTTCTGGCCCGAGTCGCCGTCCACCGCCACCACCTTGGTCACCAGGTAGCCCGCCTCGGCCGCCCTGGGCACCAGCTCGGTGCAGGGCGCCGAGGCGTTCTGCAGCGGGTACAGCACGAAGGGCGCGTTGTCGTTGTCGTCCGCCACGAGCACGCGCACCAGCGCCTGGCTGCTGAGCGCGGGCGAGCCGCGGTCGGCGGCGCCCACGCGGAACTCGAACGCCCGCAGGGCCTCGTAGTCTAGGGACCTCAGGGCGAACAGGTGGCCGTTGTCCGGGTTGATGGACACCAGGGAGGCCAGGGGCACGTGCGGGTGGAGGGGCGGCAGCAGCGAGTAGGTGACCTGGGCGTTGGCGCCCGCGTCTCTGTCTGTGGCGCGGACGGTGCCGATGTGCAGGGCGGGGCTGTTGTTCTCGCGGACGGACAGGGTGTAGGAGGTCTGGGTGAAGGCGGGGGCGTTGTCGTTGACGTCGGACACCAGCACGGTTATGTTGTGCTCGGTTTTCAGCCTGGGGGTTCCCATATCTGTGACGGTGATGGTGATGTTGTACTCGGCTCTGCTCTCTCTGTCCAGCGGGCTCTCTGTTACCAGGGTGTAGAAATTCTTGAAAGTCGGTTTTAGAATGAATGGCAGATTATCTGGAATAGAGCAAACCATCCTTCCATTGTCTCCGGAGTCTCTATCTCGAATTCGGAAGATGGAGACTACAGTCTCAGGAGCATTTTCTGGGATGGAGCAGGTGAGTGAAGGTATGGTAAGTTCAGGGGCGTTGTCATTCACATCTACCACCTCTATGACTACAGTGCCTTTTCCGGAAAGGCCTCCTCCATCTGTAGCCTCAATTTCCACGTGGTAAGATTTAATTTGTTCAAAATCCAATTTCTTTGTCAGTCGGATTTCTCCTGTGACTTCATTTATTGAGAAAGTTTGTTTAATTTCCTCTGATGCTTGGAACAAGCCGTAGGAAACAGTCCCAAAGTTTCCAGCATCTACATCCCTAGCTAAAACAGTAAGTATTGGGGAGTGTAGGGGGCTGTTTTCCAGAACCTGCACCTCATATGGAGTGTGCACAAACTCAGGAGCATTGTCATTGACATCCATGATCAGGATTCGTAACATGCTGGTGCCAGACCTAGGTGGAGACCCACCATCCAGCGCCATGAGGGTTAAGCTGAACTCAGGCTGCTCCTCTCGATCCAGTGCTTTGTCCTGCACCAAATCTGGATATTTCTTGCCCTCACTATGATTTCGAGTGACAACGTGAAAATGAGAATTGGGGCTGATAGTGTATTTTTGAAGAGCATTGCTGCCCACATCCAAATCCTGAGCTAATTTCAACGGAAAAACAGTCCCTGGCTGGCTGTTTTCCGGTATTTTCAGGAGCATTTCCCTATTTGGGAATACTGGGGAGTGGTCATTTATGTCCTGGATTAATAGTTCTCCTTCAAAAAACTGCACCGGAGTTTCCAGGAACACTTGGAAATGCAACACACAGGGTTCAACGGGGCCACATAAATCTTCCCGGTCTAGTTTCTCCCTCAAAAGCAAATCTCCAGTCTGGCGATCTAGCAGCAAGCGCTGCTTGTCATCGTCACACACCACCTGGGCCGACCGGGCGGCCAGCTCCCCAATTCCCAGGCCCAGATCCTTGGTCAAATGGGCTATAAAGGAGACGCTCTCTGTTTCTTCCAGCACAGAATAACGAATAGGCGCAGGGTGAGCCTGAGACAAGAATACCATCAAAATAAAGGTCATCACTTGCCTGTTCTGTTGAATTCTCTCTAGCGTCTCCATGTTGGAGCCAGAGTGCTTACATCCAATCCCTTCAGCAACCACAAAAAGACCCGAGGTCTTAAATTCTGACTTGCTTGGTAGAATCTTCACAAAGTTGCCTTTAATCTTAAAGTCGTTTAGTATATCGCTACCCAAACTCGTTGGTAACCCAGCACTGCTGGCAAAGCTTCTGTGTGGTGTTGATTTCGTCTGGCAACAAAGGGATACGGGAGCTTTTTAGGGCTCTTTATTCACAGTCTTAGCCGGCAGCGCCACCCTGCGTCCTGATTGAGAAGCTAATACTGTAGTCTCAAGTCGACCTATTTTGAAAGTGTCCAAATGTAAGCCGTTTAAAAAAGTGTATAGAACTTTTACAAGTTTTGTTATTCCATTAAATGGCTTAAGGTATAGGTTATTCCATTACATTGCATGAGCTAGAATAATTGTGAGCACAAAGCAAGGGGATATCTTCCTCTCCCCATACCCTTACAAGTGGAACTTAAAGAACTCCATTTCCCTTTTGTCATAATCTAACCAAGGGAGATAAACTCTTATAAAATTACAATTCATAATAGTTTTATCTGTTTATTTCCAAGTATGTGAGAAATTTATGATGATGCAAAAAGTTTGTGTAAGGTGTTCTGTACCACCTGGTCTTAGGTTCTATTTTTTTACACTGGTGTGCAAATAGTAATACAGTTGAATAAAGAGGCATCTTGCTTTGTTATAAGTCCTTTTACAGTGTGAACCCACATTAAAATATTAAGGAGGTCAAATAGTATTAGAATCAGATTCTTAGATCCAGAGAGGAAATGAAAGGATTTTTACAGATAAAGAAACAGAAGCTCAGAGGGTGATAGGACTTGATTATTCTACTTGACTATTATCAGGATAATATCAAGAGAAAACTGAGTGAAAATCATAGAATTTTATTAAGATAAAGGCTTTAAGTTTAAGCTGATTTAGCTAGATATCTGTATTTAATAATGAGTTTGCTTCTTACCACATTGATCCTTTATAGCCCAGATATCACATTCCTTGACTAACCAATTTGCGGGAAGACAAGAAGCAGTGATTTAAAACATTTTAATGTGTGAGCAAAGGGTACCTCAAGCTTTGTCTACTTATATATGGTGAAGAGGAGAGACTTGTTTATAAAATGGATTTCAGTGCAGCATGCAGCTATTGTGATTTCCCTGATACAGTAAGTTAACTGAGACACAGTTAATCAGTTTACTGGTTACAATTAGTATATTGAATGGAGTACCACTTATCTTGGTACATATGGGATTTCTCCTCCTTAAATATCTTGTAATTTAATTACTTAATTAACTTCATAAATTATGATTCACATTTATTGAATTATTTTAAAATCATGTCAGTAATCTTAGATTCTGATAATGATAGAAAGTATTAGGAAAGATTATTATTATTATTTACTTTTTTTTGGCCATGCCGTGCACATGCGGGATCTTAATTCCCCAACCAGAGATCGAACCCGTGTCCCCTGCAGTGGAAGCGTGCAGCCTTAACCGCTGGTCCGCCAGGGAAGTCCCAGGAAAAATTACTTTTGAAAGAAGCCTGTACTATAGTAGTCATTCAGTAAATATCATTTGGATAAATTAATTAACCCACTCTAATGATCATATTTCTACCTATATTAGAAGATTACTGTGAGATCATGCATTCAGCCATGAACATGTCTGACACTGAATAAAGAATTCTGAGAGATGAGAGTATAATACACGCTAAGCACTGTTCAAATAAATTTACTTTTATTCTAGCTCTGTTAATTCCTGTTGTAAGAGATCTAGTAGTAGCAATAATAGTAATATTAATATGCTGTAGAATTTTCTTTCATGTTTAAGGCAAATCGGAGAAATATATATCAACATTAAGTGAAATGAAAAAATAATAATAAACATACTGAAAAGAAAAAAGAAAGAATATTATTTTAGATATAAATGGAAAGCAAATTTCATGAATGAAACAAAAAATTGTTTCATACTATATTAACTGAGCTCTAGTTAGATTCAAGTTAAAGAGTTCAGGACAAAATTCAAACTAGATTTTGTTTACTTATTCCTATATGCTGACATAGAAATAGTGTTGCAGATTAGCTCTTTTCGATCCTTTTGTCAATCCAAAGCAAATGAAGTCTAGGTAATATTAACATATATGTGTCACTATATGCCAGATAGTATTCTAAGCATTTTACATACACTAACTCATTTTATCCCTCAAACAACCCTATGAGGTGGGCACTCTTATTGGGCACATTTTATAGACAAAGACATCGAGGAATAGAAAGTTTAAATAATCTGCCCACAGTCGCGCACCATGTGAAATGGCAAAGGTAGGATTCAAACTGTTACAGAATGGCTCCAGAATCCATTCTTTGATCTAACTAAGTGGAATTAGAGAGGTGAACAACTTTTTAGATAATTTAGATCCAAACTTCAGCCTTGCCTTGGGTACACAGATATCATAGGTGAAATATATTTGTATTCAATTTTTCAATTAATATAAGAATCTTTTAAATAGTTTGTCTCCCTTTAGAGATAGGTACCAGCAAAAAGAGGTGCTTACAAAATTTAGAAATTGAAAGGAAAACTAAGAGTGTTTTGTTGAGATCATTAATTAGGTTTAAAAAAAAAAACTAAGAGTGACATGAATAATGAATTCCCTGTAGCCTTAAATATATATCCATATATAAGTATATACACACACATATATATGTATATATAAATAAATACCTATGTATAGATCTTTTGAACTATTATCAGGGTGTAAAGTTAAAATCAAGAAAGGTGGCCTAAGATGATAGTTTAACATTGGATCATGGATTATTTTGCCAAACTGCCAAACTTATCAGGAAAAAACTATTATATTTGCATGGAAGAGGCATTAATGATAAAGAGAATGACCACCTGCGAAACCATTCCATTCCAGTCAGGAAAACTGCATTATCCATTCTGAAGGATTCATACAACAACTTACACAATTGGTTGCCAGACCTGAAGCACAATATTTAAAACATTTCTTCCATTTTGAATACACAAAGAGAGATAGAATAGTTAGAGGGATACTCTGGTAATTAAATATCAGTTTTAATTCCTCCCTGGTAAAATATAGGCAAGAACTTTAAATATCATTGAGGGAAAGATAAAAATCATTTTAAAGGAATTTGAATACAAGAAGTCCTAAAGCTCAAATGCTAAACACATACTTTGAAGTTTTGAGTAGTCTCACTTGTTTTAAAAAAAAAATGAGAGAATGTTTTTTTAAACTTCATGATGACTTGAGGGCTGTTTTGTTCTTAACTTGGAGGGGGAAAGTACAGAGGGATATTAAGTGATAATTGTTGAAAGGAGAGATAAATTGGTGAAATATGTATTAGATTTTAACTAGTATTTTTAGTTACTGAAATCACACTTCAAATAGTATTATTTCAAAATATTAAGCAGCATTGATAATTGGTAATTATAAATGGTTTGTAGATTTTACTAGAAACTCTTATAAAAGGAATTATCTTTTGGAATTTCCTACTAAATAGATAAATTAGATTCATCAGCTGGCCATTCAAATGAAATAACTGTAAAGCAAACAATACTTGTCACTGGTAAAAGCAAACTAAAATTTAATATCTTTTAAACTTTTAATATCTTATAGCTAAACTGAAGCTATAAGATGTTTTAAAAATCACACTAATTGAAATGCAAATTTAGAAAGGAGATATTTGAATAATTAGAGTGTTTGGCCTTAGAAATTTGTGATGAAATCCAATATAATTTCTAATAATTCCTTGTAGTACATACTAAATTAAAAATAGTATTTGTATGTTTAATGTATCAAAATATTCAAACATTTATTGTTGTTATTTTTCAAGATTGTTTTGGCTATTTGCATTTCCAAGTGAATTTTACCTTCAATTTGCTAATTTCTGCAAAAAAAAAAAAAAGCAAGCCTGCTGGGATTTTGATAGGGATTCAGTTGAATATGTAAACCAACGTTAAATCTTCCAACACATGAACAATTTCCATTTACTTAGGTTTTCTTTCATTTCTTTCACTGATGTTTTATAGTGTTTGGCATACAAGTCTTGCACTTATTAAATTTATTCCTAAGTATTTTATTATTTTTGATGCTATTGTAAATGGAATGTTTTCTTCATTTCATTTTTGCATTGTCCAATGCTAGTGTATAGAAATAGTATTGATTTTTGTATATTGGTCTTGTATCCTTTGCTGAATTCATTTATTAAGTTTAGTAGTTTTTTTGTGGATTCCTTAGGATTTTCTATATGCACAGTCATGTCACCTGCAGAGATAGTTTTACTTCGTTTCCAATCTGAATTACTTTATTTCTTTTCTTGTCTAATTGCTCTGGCTAGAACTTCCAGTACAATGTTAAATAGGAACAGTGAGAGAGAACATCCTTGTTTTGTTTCTGATCTTAGGGAGAAAGCTTTCAGTCTTTCACCATTAAGTGTGAAGTTAGCTGTGGGTTTTTATAGTTGCCATTTATCAAGTTGAGGATATTCCTTATTATTCTTAGTTTCATGAGTGTTTTTATTATGAAAAGGTGTTGTATTTTGTACAATGCTTTTCCTGCATTTATTGAAATGGTTGTATGGTTTTCCTTTTCTGTTAATATGGTATATTGCATTGATTGATTTTCATATGTTAAATCAACCTTGTATTTCTGGGACAAATCCCACTTGGTCATGTTGTATAATCCTTTTCACATGTTGCTGGAGTCAGTTTGCTAGTATTTTGTTGAGGATTTTTTGTACCTATATTCACAAGAGATATTGGTATTTAATTTCCTTTCCTTGTGTTATCTTTGGTTCTGGCAGCAGGGTAATACTGGCCTCATAAAATGAATTGGGAAGTGGTCCCTGCTCCTTTTTTTTTTAAACAAGTTTGTGAAATATTGGTGTTAATTCTTTTTTTAAAAAATATTATTTATTTATTTGGCTGCACCTGGTCTTAGTTGTGGCACTCGGGATCTTCGTTGCCACATGCAGGATCTTCATTGCAGCATGCAGTATCTTTAGTTGCGGCATGCAGGATCTTTAGTTGTGGCACGTGGGATCTTTAGTTGTGGCATGTGGGATCTAGTTCCCTGACCAGGGATCAAACCTGGGCCCCCTGTATTGGGAGCGTGGAGTCTTAGCCACTGGACCACCAAAGAAGTCCCTGGTGTTAATTCTTTAAATGTTCAGTACACTTCCCAGTGAAGCCATCTAGTCCTGGGCTTTTCCTTGCGGAAAGTTTTCTGACTACTGATTAAGTCTTGTTGAATAGGATGAAACATTCAGGATGAAAAAATCCATTTCCCCAGAGATAAATATAAGGGGAAAAAAACCCTCAAAAGACAATATTTAGAGAAGACAATTTTAATTTTTGATAAACTTCTAATTTTTCTAGAAGTTGAGTTTCTCATCAAAGTCTTTCCTCATGGACAGCCCATATTAGTTGGACACTATTGACTTCAAAAATCTGAACCCATTTGTCTCTGATATTCCAGTCAGAAACCTCTCATATTAGTAGTTCTGGAACTAAGTCCCAGTGATGGTCACATCCCCAGAATGCTCAGAAGGTGGCCTTATGAGCAGCAGTCCACTGAAGGCTCCCTGTTCATCCTCCACATTTGAGCATCATTGAATAGGAGCAGAGAGAACTGAAAGAGGAAGATGGCTAAATCAAATTAGTGATCAAGAGGATAGAGCATATGTTGGCTTGAGTAAACTTCTGTGGGTGGTTCAAGGAACGGAAGGTAGGGCTGGGATAGGTCCTAGACCAGGTATAGCATGATTATGCCAAATAGAAGGTGGCTTCTAGTTGTCTTTAATAACAGCACAAGCTTGTGCCTGGCTGTGTCTATCTCTTAGGAGCCTAGATATGCTTCAGTGCTCTATACTTCCAGGTTGTGGGTCCATGTGCTAAACATTAAGTACTTTGAGGCTCTGAGTCTTTGAAAAAATAGTCATGAGTTCTAGCTCATCACCATCCAGGATACCACCTTGTTCTACCTGGTACCAACTCAGTACACAATATAGGATTGCTTAGCAGTGGGTTTTCTTTGTCATCCAGCAAGTTGGGTGCGTCATCCAGGACCATCATATGCAGCACTGTCATGCATATTAATCAAGACCATGTTTTTTCCCTGTAGGTAATTCTCATGTATCAATTACTTCAGTTACAACTCACTTTCCTCAAAATCAGCTTTATTCTAAGATTAAATCAGCTTGTTTACTCTAAAGATTGAAAAGTAAATGATGTCTTCATTAGCTCTCATGTCTATAGCCTTATCAGACATCATGACAGCCAAGAAGCAGAGGGTGACAGTCCCTAAGATTTTGCTTCATGGAGAAAATGCAGAGCAGTGCCACCCAAGGGAGACTGGGGCCCAGCTCAAACACATCATTAGGTGTTGGTCCAGAACTTCTACCTGTGTGTGGCAAAGTTGAGCTAAGCTCCTTAATTAAGGCTTGGATTTGTAGAGCCTGAGGCTGTAACTACTTTGAGACTCCTTCCTCCCTTTGCAAGACTACCAAAACCAGTACTGGTATGAGGGAAACCTCCAATAGAACATGAGTTCTCAATAAAATATCACCAACTAACAAGACTAACAGTGTGAAAACAGACTCAACAAATAAAAGATGTATACAGAAGAAACAGAGATTGGAACAATATGGAAAGAACTTAAAGGTAAAAGATATTTAATTTCCTCCAACAAAAAAGAAGGAACTGGCAATTGTTTAAAAAAAAAAAAAAGAACAAATTGTTGTGAAAACCTGCCAAATGGAAATTTGGGGGAAAAAAAGCCCACAAAAAACTATAGTTAATTTTTAAAAATTCAGTATATTGGGTGAATCTCAGGTTTGCACCTAGCAAATATCAGAACATCAAGAATAAAGAAAAAATCTTAAAGAAGTTTACAGATAAAAGAACAAGAACTAGACTGATATACTTTTCATCAACAGTCTTCAATACCAAAAGAGGGAGAAGGAAAATTAGTTTACATTTTATTTTTTTATATAAATTTATTTATTTATTTTTTGCTGCGTTGGGTCTTCGTTGCTGTGCGCGGGCTTTCTCTAGTTGCGGCGAGCGGGGTCTACTCTTCGTTGCGGTGTGCGGGTTTCTCATTGCAGTGGCTTCTCTTGTTGCAGAGCATGGGCTCTAGGCGCGTGGGCTTCAGTAGTTGTGGCTCGTGGGCTCTAGAGCGCAGGCTCAGTAGTTGTGGCTCATGAGCTTAGCTGCTCCGCGGCATGTGGGATCTTCTCAGACCAGGGCTCGAACCCGTGTCCCCTGCATTGGCAGGCAGATTCTTAACCGCTGCACTACCAGGGAAGTCCCTAGTTTACATTTTAAAATCTATGATCAACCAAGCTATTGGCTAAGAACATGAGGATTAGACATAGAAATAACTGAATTATGCCTAATAGGTTGCCAGCTTTAAAACATATAACAGTCTACTCTAAGAAGCAAAATAGAGTAGTGGGATATATTTTTAAAAACTGTCATTTTTTAAAGTCCCCATTTGCAAGGAAGCCATATTTAAGGATTAAGGAAGATTTATTAAAACTGTGGTAAGTTAGTTCACTAGTTTTTTTTTTTTTTTTGAAATTCACGTTCGTTTATTTATTTATCTATCTATCTATCTATCATCTATCTATCTATTTATTTATTTATTTATTTATGACTGTGTTGAGTCCTCGTCTCTGTGCGAGGGCTTTCTCTAGCTGCGGCAAGCGGGGACCACTCCTCATCGCGGTGCGCGGGCCTCTCACTATCGTGGCCTCTCTTGTTGTGGAGCACAGGCTCCAGACGCGCAGGCTCAGCAATTGTGGCTCACGGGCCCAGCTGCTCCGCGGCACGTGGGATCTTCCCAGACCAGGGCTCGAACCCGTGTCCCCTGCATTGGCAGGCAGATTCTCAACCACTGCGCCACCAGGGAAGCCCCTAGTTCACTAGTTTTAATGAGTGATATTTGAATATAGTTTAGTCTTTTAACAACTCTACATAAAAGTTTAAAGTTCATTTTCATCTCTTTGCCTTTCAGTGTTAAAAACTAGATTAGAATATTAGTAAGAGATCAATCTGGAAATAATTCACAGTAATGAGTTTGTCCATCCTTTAAAAGAAAAACTACTGGGAAATTATTATGAATGCAGAAACTCATCACTTTTACCTAGTGCTAGACTTTCAGTTGGGGGAATTCCAAAAAGTGGCAAAGATAGTTAGTACTATACATATAGTGCCCTGTCATGTACTTAATAAAATATCCAGATAAAGAAGTTTCTGAAAGTTGTCTTCAAATAAAAGGGTAAAAGGTTTCCAATAGCCAAGAAATAAAAGCAACTTTGAACCAAGAGTAAGGTATAATTTTTTCCTATCTTCAAATTTAGTCCATATGATCTTTTCTGGCTTTACTAAACTCTGATCACTTCTCAACAATATGTGAATTCAGTGCATCTATCAACTAAGATATTATTAAGTATCTGTTCTTCTTGTGTCTGGGTCTAAATAACTCCCCGGTTATATAGTGCCTCCAATTTGAGTCCAAAATCATATACCATATTGGCCAAAAAAGAACTGGCCTCCATATTTTCTGTAGTTGAAAACTTCCCTGGTTCTGATACGACCTGGAACTAAGCCAGCCAAATACAGAGAAGTCTTGATCAGAATTCTTTGCCTTTTCTCTGATCTTCATGAAAATTCAGCTAAGTATGAAAAGAAGAAAAAAAAAATCTGACCAAAGAGCCAGATTCAGTATCTCTATAAAGTACTTAATGAGTGAAAGGAAATACTGTCTTTCCCCTGATTAATAAGGATTCATGTATTTGACTCTCATACATAAAATAACACCATTTTAATATGATTATAACTTTATGTGTGATTGAAGACATGTCAGTATTAAATTTTTTTGTTTTTTGGTTTTTTTTACAGTCAGTCATTAGGGGTTTTAAATTTTTGAGCTGTAACTGACATGTAACACTATATTAGTTTCAGGTGTGACACAATGATTTGATATTTGTGCATATTGCAAATGATGACATAAGTCTAGTTAACATCTAGTTAACAACATTCTTTTTCTATTTTGAGAATTTTCAAAATCTTTGAGAAACTTCAGTTCTCTTTCTTCTAGTCATGAGTATTCAATTCCTGGAAAGTTCTATGCCTCTGGATGAGAAAATACCTATGAGGAGAAATTTTATTTTTCCCTAATCAGATTCTTTAATTGGGGACTAAATGTTTTGTACTTTAAAATAAGGTTTTTTTCTATTTCATTCAAAATAGACATAAAAATTGATGTTTGGTTGCTTCAAGAGTTTATTCTTAGCTGTAGTTAATTTAGACTTTCACAGTGATACTGCTCTCTCCCCTTTAGAACTTCCCATTCTTCTAATCTTCTTTTAATTACTCTATAGGAGGTAGAATGCTGATGTGGTTGGGCAGTGTTTATCCCAGAAGGACCATACATAATCCTAAATCATGTCAGGTTGAAATCTGAAGGAGGGAACTAAGAGAGGAAACAAAGAAAATATTTCCTTCATATATCACCATATAAATGCCAAGTAGGTATTAATTTTTTAAAAGTAGGATCGGATGGGACACCACTTTTGCTATAAAGCATTTAGAGAACATATATACATGTACTTTCTTGAAATTTTTTAAAAATGGCCCTCAGGTTGATAATACATCTCAGAAGTTAAAAAACAAATTGTCATTCTACCAGATGCTTATTAAATAATCTTTTCATGCCAAATGCAAAAGCACGATCAGTTGTTCAAAATGCCTATGTTTTATTTTTTTTTCTCAGTCATCCATCATAAATACACTTTAGGCAAATCTAAGAGTAATCTGACCTATTAATCTACATTTTTGTCCATTTTTAGCCAATATAAGCATATACAATGTTGAAATATTAATTGCAAATGTCAAAACAGAAAATGAATTATATGTTTAAGTTTTATTTGAGTACTAAGCCTCTAAAGGATGATACACCTTAAAATGGTACATATTAAAACATTTTTATTTATCCACTTCATTAACTACAGACAAAGCTGCTTTAGGAGTATTATAAAGAATATTACCTGACTATATTCAATAGGGTAAATTATAATATTGGTGGTTCAGAACTCTCTCTACATTGCTTTGGATATAGAATTTGAAATGACTACCTTAAATAAACCTATTTGAAATCATCATTAAAAGATAATGCGTTTATTTTTACTCACCTATTAGAAAAAGAAAGAGGCATTAATACTGGATTGAAAAGGTAGGAAGCGGATGAAGAAAGAACATGCAGGGTTAACTAGATAGAAAGTAAAATCAATATATAAACAAAATACTATATCAACTCAAGAGCCTTGACTTAAAATAACTTAAAAGAAAGCATTCGTAGCCAGACAACTTTTTGATTCTTCTGTTAATGAAACCTACGCTATTCTTGCAATTGCCTTTTTGCGCTAGTCCTGCCCAGTGTCTTGAATCAGACCACTAGGGAGAATCGGCTTCAGGAATTTAAACTCATTTAACCCGGAGCCTCCCGTCAGACACACCTCGTACTGGTAGCTCTGGGACAGGGTCCCCGTGCCGCTGACGTCCACCAGGTGGCCCGGAAAGGGGCCCTCGGGCACCGAGCAGCGATCCACCGAGGCCGCCCCGCCCCGCCTGCACAGCCGCACCGCGACGAACACCAGCACCGAGAAGAGGAAGAGCGACGACACCGACGCCAAGGCGATCACCAGGTAGACGGTGAGCGGGGAGGCCGGCGCCGCGTCCGCCGCTTCCGCTTCCGGGGCCGGCAGGTAGGGCTGCGAGAAGCCGTCCACCAGCAGCACGTGCAGCGTGACGCTGGCCGACAGCGGCGGCTCGCCGTTGTCCTTGACCAGCACCACCAGCCTGTGCTTGGCCGCGTCGCGTTCGCTCAGCAGCCGGGCCGTGCGCACCTCGCCGTTGTGCGCCCACACGCCGAACAGCCCGGGCTCCGTGGCCTTGAGCAGCTGGTACGACAGCCAGGCGTTCTGGCCCGAGTCGCCGTCCACCGCCACCACCTTGGTCACCAGGTAGCCCGCCTCGGCCGCCCTGGGCACCAGCTCGGTGCAGGGCGCCGAGGCGTTCTGCAGCGGGTACAGCACGAAGGGCGCGTTGTCGTTGTCGTCCGCCACGAGCACGCGCACCAGCGCCTGGCTGCTGAGCGCGGGCGAGCCGCGGTCGGCGGCGCCCACGCGGAACTCGAACGCCCGCAGGGCCTCGTAGTCCAGGGACCTCAGGGCGAACAGGTGGCCGTTGTCCGGGTTGATGGACACCAGGGAGGCCAGGGGCACGTGCGGGTGGAGGGGCGGCAGCAGCGAGTAGGTGACCTGGGCGTTGGCGCCCGCGTCTCTGTCTGTGGCGCGGACGGTGCCGATGTGCAGGGCGGGGCTGTTGTTCTCGCGGACGGACAGGGTGTAGGAGGTCTGGGTGAAGGCGGGGGCGTTGTCGTTGACGTCGGACACCAGCACGGTTATGTTGTGCTGGGTTTTCAGTCTCGGTGTCCCCATATCTGTGACGGTGATGCTGATGTTGTACTCGGCTCTGATCTCTCTGTCCAGCTCTCCTTCCAACACTAGGGTATAAAAATTCTCTACAGATGGTTTCAGGATGAAGGGGAGATCGTTCTCGATGGAACACACCATTTTCCCATTGTCTCCAGAGTCTAGGTCGGAAACACTGAAAACAGCCACCACAGTCTCTGGCGAGTTCTCTGGGATAGGGCTGGTAATTGAGGACAAGGTCAGTTCTGGCGGGTTGTCGTTCACATCAACCACCTGAACTATCACTGTTGATTTTCCTGAAAGGCCTCCACCATCCTTGGCTTCTATGTCCACCTCGTAAGTTTGGATCGCCTCAAAATTCAAATATTTGATTAGTCGGATATCACCAGTAACTGGATTTAGTTGAAAAGTTTTTCTAATTTCTTCAGAAACATGAAAAAATGCATATGATATTGTCCCCAAATTTCCTGTATCTAAGTCAGAAGCTGAAACAGTGACAATAAGAGAGTTAACGGGGCTGTTCTCTAGAACTTGAACCTCATAGAGGGACTGTGTAAATTCTGGGGTGTTGTCGTTTATGTCTAAGACCAGGATGTGAACCTGGACGGTCCCAGACCTCCGTGGAGTCCCGCCATCCAGCGCAGTGAGCATTAACCTAAGCTCTGGCTGCTCCTCACGATCCAGCGCTTTGTCTAGTACTAGTTCTGGGTACTTCCTTCCATCCCTACGACTGCGAGTGAGAACGTGGAAATGGGAATTAGGAGTGATCGTGTAGTTTTGGAGACTGTTTCTTCCCACATCCAAGTCTTCAGCATTTCCCAAAGGAATTATTGTTCCTGGTGGAGTGTTTTCTAGGATTTTCAGCTGCATTTCATTTTCAGAGAATGCCGGAGAATGGTCATTTACGTCTATGACCTGGAGCTCATTTGTAATAAACTGCAAGGGGTTTTGCAGTAATATCTGAAAATGCAGTATGCATGGCTCTGCGGAGCCGCATAGCTCCTCCCGGTCCAATTTCTCATGCAGGAGCAAATCACCGGTCTGATGGTTGAGCTGAAAATGCTGTCTGTTCCCTTTAGACACAACTTGGGCCCCCCTCGCGGCCAGTTTCCGTACACTCAGCCCCAGATCCTTTGCTAGATTGGAGATTAAAAACCCCCTCTCTTTTTCCTCAGCCACAGAGTAGCGTCTCGACTGGGACCCAGCCAGAGACCCACCCAGAAAAACAAAGAGAAACAGGACTTGCCTTTGTCTAAGAAAGCGCTCTCCTCCGGCCTCCATTGCATTTTCTGCCATGTTCTTCCGAGAAATATTGTCAAGCTAGCCTCCAACAGCACTGGGAAACGCAGTCTTTTGCCTCCTAACCTTTGAAGAAAACCTAGCGAATAATCCTTACCAGAGTCTCAGATTTGCTAGCTTAAAAATCTGCCCCGGCTCACAACCCCTAGTTTACTGCACTGAATCGGTGTGTTACAGAGTATACACAGTGCCTGCGGTTTAATCCTCCTTCTTAGTCAACAGCGCCACCGTGCGTTCGCTCACAGTTTCAAAATCTTGGAGAAGGTGATGTTTGCTGGGCTTTTTGTTTTGATTTTTTTAATCGCTTATTCCCTTTTATCAAACCGAGTTGATGCTACTGTAGGAATTTCTTCTGTTATATGGGTTAAATAAACACAATCTAGGGAGAAGAAATGCGCTCTTATCTAAAAGAAGTGACTGTCCCTGGTAGAGTCCCATTTCCATGATTTTGCGGGAGTGGACACCTGATAGAGCTACTCACCCCACCTCCTGTAATTATTACAGAAAAATTTTTACAAGATTTTGCTCTAAGTGATGAAGTTTCGTTTTCCTACTTGTGTTTTTCTTTATTTTCCAAATTTTGTAAAATGCACACGAGTTGCATTTATAGTCAGAAAAATGCTATGAAAAGACGACCTCAAGCAAGGTGATAAAAAATTATAATAAATCATGTCAGGGGATATATCCAGAGACCACAAATGCCTAATTCCTTCCACATTTTTGCACTCACTCAAGGAACACAGAGCTTTCTCCTCTTCCTATTTCACAGTAATTCTATGATTACTGGTTTCATCTGTATTAACTCTTTAATCTGCATAACTGTATTTCACCTGTGGAAACCGATATTTATTGCGTTTGTAGAAGTTAGATGTATTGTGGTAATAAGACAGGCTATGTCTATATATCTTATATAGTTTCCCATCTAATGGGGTGAACAGAATTTAAACAGATGTTTAAACAGTACTATATAGGAAATGTATAATGAGTGCACCGGAAGTATACAATATGCAGACCTAACTTAATGGGGGGGATTCAGAAAGTTTCCCAAAAATGTCCCATTTAATCTGGAATATGAAGGATGAGAAGAAGTTTGCCAGGCTAAAACTAAAATGGGAAGATTCCATATATAAGAAATGCAAAGGCCTGGGGACAGTAAAGCATAGCTACTCTAGATAATGAAGGTAGGACAGTGTACCCAAAGTTTAGTGTCTCAAGAGTAAGTGGGGGGCTTCCCTGGTGGTGCAGTGGTTAAGAATCCACCTACCAATGCAGGAGACACGGGTTCGGGCCCTGGTCCGGAAGATCCCACATGGCGAGGACTAACGCCCGCGCGCCCTAGAGCCTGTGCTCTGCAACAAGAGAAGCCACCACAATGAGAAGCCCGCGCACCACAACGAAGAGCAGCCCCAGCTCGTGGCAACTAGAGAAAGCTGGCGCGCAGCAACGAAGACTCAACGCAGCCAAAAATAAATAAACAAATAGACTTATAAAAAAGAGAGAAACATAAATATCACCTATTAAAAAAAAAAGAGTAAGTGGGAAGAGAAGGCTGGACAGGTAGGCAGGGGCCAAATAATAGGTAGCTGGATTTTATTCTAAGAGTGAAAGGAAGCTATTGCAAGGTTTTGGGCAGAGCAGTGAAACAGCACAAATATCATGTGTTCAATATAGCTTCTTCACAATTATAAGTAATGTTATATGAAGGACCATTTATTAAATTTACTCTTAATATTAGTGATACTAAAAATAACAAAATTACACTTCTTGTCCTTATGTTATCTTATTTGGACATAACTGCAAGCTATTGAAATAGCTGTTATCATTTCCAGGGGGACAGAAATTATATGACTTATTCAAGATCCTACAGGTAATAATTTGGTGGATCAAAGACCTTTGATACCAAGATACTTCTCTATATGAATGCTAAACTCAAAATGAGACCTTTAAATTTTATATTATAATTTTAATAGTATAGTTTGTTCAAATAAACATACAATAATATAAAAATTTAAAGATAGTTTGAAGAATATTAAAAATTAAAATTCTGTTTTAATGTGTGGATCAGAAATTGAACTGCAAGAAATAAATAATAAAGAAAGTTAAATGAATCATTTAAGGAATTATGGAAGGAAAATATAAATCATAAAATTGAAAACAATTTCCCCATGTGGATTCCTTAAGCTAGTGGGCAGGAGAGAAGATTAAAATTAAGCAGAAAAAGAAAAAGGAAAAATATGTTGAAGGAAAGAGACACCAAGCACTGATAACTGCATAATATTTGAATAACAGTGAAGTTCTGTTAACAGCCAAAAATTAAATCAGAGAGCATTTAATTCCAGCAAAATTTGTCCTGTGAGTATTTTAAAGTATTTGAGTGTCAGTATATCACAGATGAAATAAAGACATTTCTTTCCTTCAATCAGTCATTTAAAATTTTTATGAAGAACCTAGTCTTGCAGTCATTGTGCTAATCATGCAATAAATGGAGAGCTACTGAGAAACATAACTCAAGCACTAAAAAGGAAACAAAAAAGCATTGAAAAGTCTAGGAAACTGAAGGGGTAAAATGGAAGTAGTCAGCGAAAAAAAAATAGAATGAGCAAACCAGGATAAATATTTTTTCCATGGGCTTATTTCCAATTGAATCATAAATGCTTCAGATGTTTTTTTAAAATGCAATGCCAAATTACATATGAAGTTTCTAAAATTTGGTCATGGACAAAGACATGTACTCTCTCAGATCTTTTGGATTTTAATGAAGTACTCAAAGAATAGATGGTTTTAAATAATTAAAACAGATTTTTAAATGGATTGAAACAATCAGAGGTTTTAAAATTTTTAATAAAAAGCATGAATAATTAGCATGTCTGCAAATGACTGGACATTGCTATTTATTTAACTACATTTTAGAATATTGGTAGTTGATTTATTGAAGACTTTTAATGTGAATGATTTGTAGAATCCAACAGTCAAGGTTTTCACAATCTCTAAAGAATCATAATTATCAGGTATGAACATTTTAAGGAAGTATATATTTAGAAAAGTGTGAGGGGTGCTTTGTTATTCATGAATGTACCTATGTTAATGGTTTTAGCCAATGTGAGTTCACAAGAAGAAAGTTAAACTAGCCTAAGAGAATACTCTATACAAACACAAATATTCTGGGTAGGAAAAAAGAATAACCCTATGTACTTATTGCAAACCTTCAAAAATGTAGGACTGCAAAAATTACCTAGGGACTGTGGAAGGTGAATTTTGAAAAAAAGTGCTCTAAAAATTAACGACTTCAGAAAATACAAAATATACTTTCACACATTAAATCGAATTAAGTTACAGTGATATTAACAGTAAGAAAAGAAAGAAAATTTGCATTCATTATACCACAGAGCAGCACATCTAGAAACACCAGTAACATGCACTGAATTGGAATAAGATGGTTACATTTCAAATAGAAAGAAAACTCCAATGGGCAAGGCAGTAAAAAAGGACTTTCCACAATTTAACTGAGACTAGGCATCATAGACCCTTATTCAAACTTAACTGAATTCAAAACTATTCCTGAAACTGGGATTTGCCTCACTAACCCTCTCCTCATCCTGAGTAAGGAAGTTTGGGATAATCGGCTTGAGGAACTTGGAAGTCCCGGAGCCTCCCGTCAGACACACCTCGTACTGGTAGCTCTGGGACAGGGTCCCCGTGCCGCTGACGTCCACCAGGTGGCCCGGAAAGGGGCCCTCGGGCACCGAGCAGCGACCCACCGAGGCCGCCCCGCCCCGCCTGCACAGCCGCACCGCGACGAACAGCACCGAGAAGAGGAAGAGCGACGACACCGACGCCAAGGCGACCACCAGGTAGACGGTGAGCGGGTCGGCGGGCGCCGCGTCCGCCGCTTCCGCTTCCGGGGCCGGCAGGTAGGGCTGCGAGAAGCCGTCCACCAGCAGCACGTGCAGCGTGACGCTGGCCGACAGCGGCGGCTCGCCGTTGTCCTTGACCAGCACCACCAGCCTGTGCTTGGCCGCGTCGCGCTCGCTCAGCAGCCGGGCCGTGCGCACCTCGCCGTTGTGCGCCCACACGCCGAACAGCCCGGGCTCCGTGGCCTTGAGCAGCTGGTACGACAGCCAGGCGTTCTGGCCCGAGTCGCCGTCCACCGCCACCACCTTGGTCACCAGGTAGCCCGCCTCGGCCGCCCTGGGCACCAGCTCGGTGCAGGGCGCCGAGGCGTTCTGCAGCGGGTACAGCACGAAGGGCGCGTTGTCGTTGTCGTCCGCCACGAGCACGCGCACCAGCGCCTGGCTGCTGAGCGCGGGCGAGCCGCGGTCGGCGGCGCCCACGCGGAACTCGAACGCCCGCAGGGCCTCGTAGTCCAGGGACCTCAGGGCGAACAGGTGGCCGTTGTCCGGGTTGATGGACACCAGGGAGGCCAGGGGCACGTGCGGGTGGAGGGGCGGCAGCAGCGAGTAGGTGACCTGGGCGTTGGCGCCCGCGTCTCTGTCTGTGGCGCGGACGGTGCCGATGTGCAGGGCGGGGCTGTTGTTCTCGCGGACGGACAGGGTGTAGGAGGTCTGGGTGAAGGCGGGGGCGTTGTCGTTGACGTCGGACACCAGCACGGTTATGTTGTGCTGGGTTTTCAGTCTCGGTGTCCCCATATCTGTGACGGTGATGGTGATGTTATATTCGGATCTTGTTTCTCGGTCCAGGGCTGTGTTTGTGACTAAAGTGTAAAAATTCTCAACAGAGGGTTTAAGAATGAAAGGAAGATCATCTTGGATGGAGCAAACCATCCTTCCGTTGTCTCCTGAGTCAGGATCTGAAACGCTGAATACAGCAATTACGGTCTCCTGCAAGTTTTCTGGGATCTCACTGATAAGCGTTGACATGGTCAGTTCCGGCGGGTTGTCATTCAAATCCATCACTTGGACAAACACCACACAACTGCCAGAAAGGCCCCCACCATCTGTCGCCTGAATATTTAATGTATAAGTCTGAATAGATTCAAAATCCAGTTCCTGTGTTAAAAGGAGTTCTCCTGATTTTGCATTTATTCCAAATGTTTTCCGAATATCCTCAGATGCTTGGGAAAGTACATAAGATATTTCTCCATAGGTTCCAATATCTAAATCTCTGGCAGAGACAATGGCAACCTGGGATCCAATGGGGCTGTTTTCTAGGACATGCACCTCATAGTGCAGCTTTGCAAACTCGGGGGCATTATCATTGATGTCTAAGACTTCAATGCGGATTAGGGCGGTCCCAGACCTGGGTGGAATCCCGCCATCCAGCGCTGTGAGGGTTAATCTGATCTCAGGCTGTTCCTCTCGATCCAGTGCTTTGTCCAGCACCAGCTGTGGTAATATTGTGCCGTCGGAACTGTCTTGTAATTTAAGATGGAAGTGGGAATTGGGGCTGACTGCGTAACTTTGGAGACTGTTCCTTCCTACATCTAAGTCCTGGGCACGCTCTATTAGGAAAGTAGTTCCAGGAGTGATACTTTCTGAAATTTTCAATATTATTTCTTTGTCTAGGAAAACTGGAGAATGATCATTTATGTCCCTAATCCGTAGCTCAGCCTGGAAAAACTTCAAGGGATTTTCCAGTAACATCTGGAAAGGTAGTACACAGGGCTCAGTAGGGCCACATAGCTCCTCCCGGTCCAGTTTCTCATTTAACAACAAATCCCCGGTCTGCCTATCAAAATGCAAAGGCATTTTTTTCCCTTTGGAAACGACCCGGGGGGTCCGAGCAGGTAGATCGTCTACCTCCAGCCCCAAGTCTTTCAACAGATTGGCCACAAAGGAGCCACTGTCCATTTCCTCAGCCACTGAATAATGCCTAGGCTCAGAACCAGCCTGAGCTATGCCCAGCAAAACAAAGAATATCAAGACTTGCCTTTGTTTCAGAAAGCATTTCTTTCTCTCTCCTGCCTCCATCGCTCTCTCGTCTCCCAGCAAACTTGCCCCAGCTCGGATTCACGTTGTCGCTGATCTATCTCCCAGTATCACTCAGACACTGGGATAAGTGGAGATGCCTAGGGCCCTGATTTCCCGGAGCAACTGCCTTAGAAAGCCTCCTTTTCCTGCTTGCTTCTTTAGCAGAGCATCTGGCTAGAGGAGCGCAGACTGGTAGCTTTCTTCCTTCTACTTCTAATGCTGCAGCGCCACCCTGCGTCCTTTCCGAGTGTTTATTTTTTCCAAAACATAAAGGAAATCCCAATCCTTTCTTTCAGACTGATGGCAATCTAAATGGAATATTTTCAAGTAGTGTCTCTCAATGTACCGAAGTAACAATAATTCCATATTATCTAAAATCCAGTCCCTAATAACTTTTTTAAATTATCCTTCCATTATCCTCCCCCAGTTTTCTTCAACTTAAGAATTCATATTCACTCTTGAATTCCTTTTACAAATGCACTTATTTTCTTAACCACTTGACATAAGGAATGTCTTAGAAAATTTGTTTTTAAAACAAGTTTCATGATTGTATTGGTATTACATCTATTTATTCTAGAACAGTCCCCTGTATTTTATTGATACTGAATTTTTTGAAGTGTCCAGATCAGTTGTCTTATAGGTAAACAAAAGATAAAAATAGCTAAGGCATTGGTACTTGTTGACTATAAATTAACAATTAGCTATGCTTCAGAAGAAGAGAAAACACTACTGAAGATAGAGCAATAAAGCAACTATAGCATTATTCAGAAAGGGGGTGTTTCCTCTACTTTTTACCCAGAGCCCAAAAAGCAAGAATGCCAAGGGTGATAGCTGTCTCCACATACTGTCTTGTTTTTAGCTTCAAAGAACCTAATTTAACTGGAGATAAAGTGATGTTAAAGAGATGTATCTCCCATCTCTCTGTCTTGCATTAGGTTGGCAGAGCATGGGGATTTTTTTTTTACATCCAATGGAAAGAAAATTCTGGAAGGAAGGACCAAGGCATTTTCTTTTTATTCCAGAGTTCTGAGATAATCCTTAAAGAGGTGAAGTCTTCTTCTGGAAGTACTGTAGGATGAGCAGGTAAGTGTCAACATCACCAATTTTATGGAATTGTCATCCAACATCTTTTACATGAAGAAACGTATTTCTGAAACTATTTCCTATGTAAATTGCCTGAATGTTTGCCATGTAGCCATGAAGTTGCCTGGTAATTTTCTTGTAGTGGATGTTTATGATGCACAGATATGAGGTGTATTTAAAATGTGTGGTCAGTATGCACTAGAGATTGGAGAATTCAGTGAGACTGGAGAATTCAGCGAGCCTGGAGAATTCTGTGAACAGCTCCTTAATGTACTGAGATTAAATCTTTAGCAGGCTTTGACAACCAGGTTGCTGAAGAGCATGCATCTCAAAGGTTGTCACTGATTGTCACAATCTGGACCTCTGGAGGTCTGAGACTAGTGTTGATACCTACCATTCTCTTCTGTGAGAGTTAAACTTACCATAGGTTGTTCTTCATCCAGTGATTTTCCCCCAAGAATGGGAAAATTACTTACCCCACTATTGCATCGCATATTATTGTGAAATTAAACTCCCTGTGTGGTTTCCAATGGTGGAAAATTCAACCAAATCTCAGGCACATCCCCATGCACATTCTGAAACATTCACAAGAATTTTTCAAAGGGGCAACTTCTCAGATTCATAGATTTTTCTCAGAAAACAAAAAAGTTTACAGGTAATACTTGGAAATGTATAGTTTCTATAGGTCTGGCTTCCTATTCGGGAGGAAAGGCTCTTCTGTGGGTGTATCTAAAATATTCTTTGATCTCTTAATAGTTTAGATCCACCCACAGAAGAGCCTTTACTCACGAATCTTTGGTCAGTTTGGAAACCACCTTGCTCAGGTCTGTCTGCCCGCCGCTACGCAGACACTCCCCTTTCCGCTGCAAGGCCAAATCTCCAGGAACCGGCTATAAAAAGCAGCCTTCCTTTTCCTGGACTGTTTACGCTACGCCCAGGAAGAAAAGGAAAACTCACCACTTGCCTTTTTTCTGCCAGATTTTCTCTCAGTTTCCAGCATAGCTTCTTTGACTGCGTTGTCTTTAACGAAAGAAGCCTTCGGAAGTCGTCCAGTAGGGATAACATCAACATATATCTAGTTCCCATTTGTTTGAAGAAAGGTCTAAAATCTCAGCTTGCTGCCGACGTTTTCCAAGGCGCGTCGACCCCCAGCCCCTCTCAGTTTTGTCTTTTCTAAAATGGAGTCTGTGGCAAGCGCCTGGCTCCACCTCCATTTTTAGCCTGCAGCGCCGCCAGGCGTCTGAACTGAAAACCTGGTTTGTACAGCGCTTTCCCTCAGAAACTGTCAAAAAAAAAAAAAAAAAAATCCACCTTCGTGTCACGTGGTCTAGTGGCACAATTCTTACCTCCTGATAGTTTAAATTACTTCTCCGACTTTTGGTTTAGCTAATTACACTTTTTAATTAGTATACGGCTTTCTTATCAGTCAGCTGTACAATTTCTTTTGAGAGTAACTTGAATTTGATTTCTTCCATTTTAGACAGGCCAGTCGTTTGGCTGTTCATTCACTGAGTTTTTAAATTCATCGGCAGGTGTTTATTACACACAGATTAATTTCAGGCACTGTGAAAGGCATTAGGGATATAAAATGGAATAAAGCCTGGTACTCAAACCCCAAGAGGTTACAGCCTAGGAGGAAAGTAAAGCGATAATTACTGTAGTGAGTAATAAGTGCTAAGACAGAGATTTGCACAGGCACTCTGAAGTACTCAAAAGGAATATTTAAGTAAAAACAGAAATGGGGTATCAGGAAAGATCCTCAGAGGAGGTGAGGTTTGAGCTAAGTTGAATTTTATGGTACCAACTTAAACAGAAACCCATTGAAATAGTTTTCTACTGCAGATAAAGTATTTCTGATTTTACAGGAAAGAAGATTTACTCAAATGATGGGAACATCATGGCTTATTTGGGATACAGTCTTTTACTCAGTCAACATCACAGAGTTCTGTATGACGTGTTGTGGGGTGACAACTAACTAAAAGACTAGGGCTGGGCCCTTTTTTCCTATTTGAATTTGCTCCTCTATCTAATAATCAATTTAAAGGAGAGTCCTAAGCATGAGTATGTGCGTGTATGAGTGGCTTGTTCTGTTAACAATATCTTTAGGAGATATTTTTGAGTGGTGATTAAGAGCACAGACTTTTATGTCAGGAAGACTCATATTCAAATACTGGCTCTGCTACATCGTATATGTTAAGTTAGGAAAATTCTTTACTCCCTCCAGACTTCAGTTTCCTCATCTGAAGAAAAAAAAAAAAACAACGGATGTAAGGATGGTATCTGCTTAATGAATTTGTAAGAATTAAGTGAAACAATGCTTATGAAATAGTCAGCCTAGTGCTTGGAACATCATAGTATTTCATAAGTGCTAGCTATTTTAAGTGGTGATACAATGAAAACAAGGAACTTATCTACATAGTTCGGTTTACTCCTACCAACAAATGTAAGTCTAAATGACTCCCTTGTGTACTGTTGGTGGGAATGTAAATTGGTGCAGCCACTATGGAAGAGAGTATGGAGGTTCCTCAAAAAATTAAAAATAGAACTATCATATGATCCAGCAATTCCACTTATGGATATATAGCTGAAGGAAATGAAATCACTATCTCGAAGAAATATTTGCACCCCTATGTTCATTGTAGCATTATTCACAATAGCCAAGACATGGAAAAAACCTAAGTGTCCATCCACGGATGAATAAAGAAAATGTGGTGTGTATATATACATGGTAATTATGTCAGAAAAAGGATATGTTAACTGACCTTACTGTGGTAAACATCTTGCAGCAGATAGGGGAATATTAGAGTAGTGGCAAGAGGACAGAACCAAGCAGGGTGGTTTACAAAGAGACCAAAGAATATCTTAGATCCACCCACAGAAGAGCCTTTGGTTCCAAAGGGAAGGCAGATGTATAGAAGCACTACATTTCCAAGTATTACTTGTAGACTTCCTTTCTGTATTCTGAGAAAAATCTATGAATCTGAGATGTTCTCCCTTTGAAAAATTCTTCTAGAGTTCCAGAATGTACATGAGGAAGTGCATGAGATTTGCGTGAATATTCCATCATTGGAAACTACACAATTGGTTCAATTTCTGTTTTGTTGTTGTTGTAATTATGGTGACAATATTGAGCTCTCCTCTCATAGCAACTTTCTATTACTGAAGTATAGTTGATTTACAATATCATGTTAGTTTCAGGTGTACAGCAAAGTGATCCAGATATATATATATATACACACATACATATATATATTCTTTTTCAGATTCATTTTCATTATAGGTTATTACAAGATATTGAATATACCTCCCTGTGCTATATAGTAAATCCTTGTTGTTTATCTGTTTTATATATAATATTGTATATCTGTTAATCCAAACTCCTATTTTATCTCCCCCCCTTCCCCTTGAGAAACCATAATTTTGTTTTCTGTCTGTGAGTCTATTTCTAATTTGTAAACAAGTTTATTTGTATTATTTTTTATATTTCATATATAAGCAATAATATTTGTCTTTCTTGGTCTGACTTACTTCACTTTCTATGATAATCTCTAAGTCCATGTTGCTGCAAATGGCATTATTTCATTCTTTTACACGGCTGAGTAACATTCTTTTTGTATATGTACACCACATCTTCTTTATCCATTCATCTGTTGATGGACATTTCCATTGTTTCCATGTCTTGGCTATTGTGAATAGTGCTGCTATGAACGTAGGGGTGCATGTATCTCTTTGAATTATAGTTTTGTCTGGATATATGGCCAGGAGTGGGATTGCTGGATCATATGGTACTCCATTTGTAGTTTTTATAGGAATCTCCATGCTGTTCTCCATAGTGGGTGCACCAATTTACATTCCTACGAACAGTGTAGGAGGGTTGCCTTTTCTCCACACTGTCTCCAGCATTTGTTATTTGTAGACTTTTTAATGATGGCCATTCTGACCGGTGTGAGGAGGTACCTCATTATAGTTTTGATTTGCATTTCTCTAATAATTAGTGATGTTGAGCATCTTTTCATCTGTCTGTTGGGCATCTGGATGTCTTCTTTGGAGAAATGTCTATTTGGGTCTTCTGCCCATTTTTTGATTGGGTTGTTTGTTTTTTGTTTGTATGCTTGTTTGTTTTTTGATATTAAGTTGTATGAGCTGTTTGGATATTTTAGAAATTAAGCCCTTGTTGGTCGCATCATTTGTAAATATTTTCTCCCATTCTGTAGGTTGTCTTTTTGTTTTGTTGATGGTTTCCTTTGCTGTGCAAAAGCTAATAAGGTTGATTAGGCCCCATTTGTTTAATTTTGCTTCTAGTTCTTTTGCCTTGGGAGACTAATCTAAGAAAATATTGCTATAATTTATATCAGAGAATCATTTACCTATGTTCTCTTCTAGGAATTTTATGGTGTCATGTCTTATATTTAAGTCTTTAAGCCATTTTGAGTTTATTTTTGTGTGTGGTGGGAGGGAGTACTCTAACTTCATTAATTTACATGTGGCTGTCCAGCGTTCCCAATACCACTTGAGAAGAGACTGTCTTTTCTCCACTGTATATTCGTCTCTCCTTCGTCAAAGATTAATTGACTGTCAGTGTGTGGATTTATTTCCGGGCTGCTTATTCTTTCCCATTGATCTGTATGTCTGTTTTTGTGTCTATATCACACTGTGGTTTTTTTAATAACATTTTTTAAATTTTGGATTGCACATGGGCAAGGGCAAGGGGTCTGGTGTGTATTTGTGTGTGTGTGTGTGTGTGTGTATGTGTTTTCCACTCATTTTTTTCAGAGCTTGGGACTGCTAAGGTCTTTTCTTTTGTTAAGGCCGCGCTGTGCGGCATTGGGGATCTTAGTTCCCCGACCAGGGATTGAACCTATGCCCCCTACATTGGGAGCACAGAATCTTAAACAATGAACCGCAAGGGAAGTCCCCACACTGTGTTTTTTTGTAATTTATTTTATTGAACCATAGTTGAGTTATGATGTGATGATTTCTGATGTACAGCAGAGTGATTCAGTTTTACATATATACAGATACTTTTTCATATTCATTTCCTTTACTATTTATCATAGGATATTGTATATAGTTAAATGTGCTATACAGTAGGACCTCCTTTTTAATCCATTCTCTATATAATAGTTCGCATCTGCTAATCCCAAACTCCCAATCCATCCCTCTCCTAATCCGTCTCCTTCTTGGCAACCACAGGTCTGTTCTCTATGACTCTGAGTCTGTTTCTGTTTGCAGATGAATTCGTTTTTGTCATATTTCAGATTCCACATGTAAGTGATACCATATGGTATTTGTCTTTTTCATTCTGACTTCCTTCACTTAGTATTGGGAAGTGGTACTGGGAAGATGTTTTACGTAAGATGTTATGGAAAAACGCGAACGAACTTTTTGGGCAAGCCAATAGATACTCTCTTGATCCATCCATGTTGCTGCAAATGGCGTTATTTCATTCTCTTTTATGGCTGAGCAATACTCCATTGTATACATGTACCACATCTTTATCCATTCATCTGTCAATGGACATATAGGTTGTTCCCATGTCTTGGCTTGTGAATAGTGCTGCTGTGAACATAGGGGTGCATGTATCTCTTTGAATGATAGTTTTGTCTGGATATATGCCAAGGAATAGGATTGCTGGATCATAATGTAGCTCTTTTTGTACTTTTTGGGGGACGCTGCTTACTGTTTACCCTAGTGGCTACACCCATTTACATTCCCACCAATAGCGTAGGAGGGTTCCCTTTTCTCACACCCTCTCCAGCATTTGTTCTTTGTAGGCTTTTTAGTGATGGCCATTCTGACTGGTGTGAGGTGGTACCACTTTGTAGGTTTGATTTGCATTTCTCTAATAATCAGCAATGCTGAGCATTTTTCATGTGTCCATTGGCCGTCTGGATGTCTTCTTTGAAGAAATCTCTATTTAAGTCTTCTGCCCATTTTTGGATTGGTTGTTTGGTTTGTTTGTTGGTTTGTATTGAGTTGTATGAGCTGTTTGTATATTTTAGAAGTTAAACCCTTGTTGGTCTCATCGTGTGAAAACATTTTCTTTCATTCCGTAGGTTCTTTGTTTTGTTTTGTTGATGCTTTCCTTTGCTGTGCAAGCGCTTATAAGGTTGATTAGTCCCATTTGTTTATTTTTGCTTTTAATTCTTTTTAGTTGGCCAGCTGATCTAAAAACATATTGCTAGGATTTTTGTCAGAGGATGTTTTGCCTAGGATTTCTTCTAGGTGTTTTATGGTGTCATGTCTTTATATTTAAGTCTTTAAGCCATTTTGAGTTTATTTTTGTGCACGGTGGGAGGGAGTGTCCTAACTTCATTGATTTACATGTGGCTGTTTATCTTTCCCTATACCACTGGCTGAAGAGACTGTCTTTTCTTCATTGTATATACTTGCTCCTTCATCAAAGATTAATTGACCGTCGGTGTGTGGAATTTTTTCTGGGTTCCTTATTGGGGTCCATTAATCTATATGTCTGTTTTTGTGCCAATACCACACCGTGTTTTTATTTATTTATTTATTTTATTGAAGTATATTTGATTTGCAGCGTTGTGTTAATTTTCTGCTCTGCAGCACAGTATTTAGATTAACTATATAAAGATTCTTTTTCATATTCCTTTCTGTTACAGAGTATCACAGGATGTTGTTTATAGTTGCCTGTGGTATACAGAAGGACCTAGTTGTTTATCCATTCTCTATGTAATAGTTTATATCTGCTAATCCCAAACTCCCAATCCATCCCTCCCCTGCCCTTCTCCCCCTTGGCAACCACTGGTCTGTTCTTTATGTCTCTGAGTCTGTGCAGATGAGTTCCTTTTTGTCATATTTCAGATTCCACATGTAGGTGATACCATATGGTATTTGTCTTTCTCTTTCCGACTTCCTTCACTTAGTTTTGGGAAGTGGTACTGGGAAGATGTTTTCCGTACCATGTTACGGAAAGACCAGAATGAACTTTTTGGCCAACCCAATGTGATAATCTCTTGGTCCATCCGTGTTGCTGCAAATGACATTATTTCATCTTTTTTTTATGGCTGAGTAGGACTCCATTATATATATATATATATATATATATATATATATATATATATATATATATATATATATACCGTATTGTCTTGATCCATTCATGTCTTGACTGACATTTAAGTTGATCCCACGTCTTGGGTATTGTGGGTAGTGCTCCTATGAACATAGGGGTGCATGTATCTCTTTGAATGATAGTTTTGTCTGGATGTATGACCAGGAGTGGGATTGCAGGATCATATGGTAATTCTAGCTGTTTTTTTTTTGAGGAACCTGCCTACTGTTTTCTATAGTGGCTGCACCAATTTATATTCCCCCCCACAGTGTAAGAGGGTTGCCTTTTCTCCACACCTCTCCAGCATTTGTTATTTGTAGACTTTTTAGTGATGGCCATTCTGACCCGTGTGACGTGGTACCTCATTGTACTTTTTTTTTTTAATCAGTCATCAATTTTATACTCATCACTGTATACGTGTCAATCCCAATCGCGCAATTCAGCACACCACCATCCCCACCCCACCGCAGTTTTCCCCCCTTGGTGTCCATACGTTTGTTCTCTACATCTGTGTCTCAACTTCTGCCCTGCAACCCGGTTCATCTGTACCATTTTTCTAGGTTCCACATGCATGCGTTAATATACGATATTTGTTGTTGTCTTTCTGACTTACTTCACTCTGTATGACAGTCTCTAGATCCATCCACGTCTCAACAAATGACTCAATTTCGTTCCTTTTTATGGCTGAGTAATATTCCATTGTATATATATACCACAACTTCTTTATCCATTCGTCCGTCGATGGGCATTTAGGTTGCTTCCATGACCTGGCTATTGTAAATAGTGCTGCAGTGAACGTTGGGGTGCCTGTGTCTTTTTGAATTACGGTTTTCTCTGGGTGTATGCGCAGTAGTGGGATTGCTGGGTCATATGGTAATTCTATTTTTAGTTTTTTCAGGAACCTCCATATTGTTCTCCATAGTGGCTGTATCAATTTACATTCCCACCAACAGTGCAAGAGGGTTCCCTTTTCTCCACACCCTCTCCAGCACCTCAGTGTACTTTTGATTTGCATTTCTCTCCTAATCAGTGATGTTGAGCATCTTTTCATGTGTCTATTGGCCATCTGCATGTCTTCTTTGGAGAAATGTCTATTTAGCTCTTCTGTGCATTTTTGACTGGGTTGTTCATTTTTCTTTTATACTGAGTTGTATGAGCTGTTTGTATATTTTAGAAATTAAGCCCTTGTCGGTCACATCATTTGCAAATCTTTTCTCCCATTCCGAAGGTGATCTTTTTGTTTTGTTGATGCTTTCCTTCGCTATGCAAAAGCATATAAGGATGATTAGGTCCCATTTGTTTATTTTTGCTTTCGTTTCTTTTGCGCTGGGAGACCGATCTAAGAAAATATTGCTACAATGTATGTCACAGAATGTTTTGCCTATGTTCTAGGAGTTTTATGGTGTCCTGTCTTACATTTAAGTCTTTAAGGCATTTTGAGTTTATTTTTGTATATGGTGGGAGGGAGTTTCTACCTTCATTGAGTTTCATGTGTCTGTCCTCATTCCCAGTACCACTTGCTGAAGAGACTTTCTTTTCCGCATTGTATATACTTGCCTCCTTCATGGAAGATTAATCGTCCATTGGTCTGTGGATTTAGTTTTGGGCTCCTTAATCTGTTACAGTGATGTATGTATCTGTTTTTGTGCCTATACCACACTATGTTTTTTTCGATTTATTTTATTGAAGTATAGTTCATTTACAGTGCTTTGTTAATTTCTGCTGTACAGCACAGTGATTCAGTTTTACATATATATAGATTCTTTCCACATTCTTTTTTAGTACAGTTTATCAGAGGATATTGAATGTACTTCCCTGTGCTCTACAATAGGACCTTGTTGTTTACTTATTCTCTATAGAATAGTTTGCATCTGCTAATCCCAAACTTCCCATCCATCCCTCTCCCAGTTCCTCTCCCCCTTGGCCACCACAGGTCTGTTTTCTATGTCTTTGAGTCTGTTTCTGTTGTGTAGGTAAGTTCATTTGTGTCGTATTTCTGATTCCATGTATAAGTAATATCACATGGTATTTGTCTTTCTCTTTTTGACTTCCTGCATGTAGTATGATAATCTCTAGGTCCTTCCAGGTTGCTGCAAATGGCATTATTGCATTATTTTTTATGGCTGAGTACTACTCCATTGTATACATGTACCACATCTTCTTGATCCATTCATCTGTCGATGGACATTTAGGTTATTCCCATATCTTGGCTTGTGAGTAGTGCTGCTGTGAACATAGGGGTGCATGTATCTCTTTGAATGATAATTTTGTCTGGATATATGCCAAGGAATACGATTGCTGGATCATAATGTAGCTCTTTTTGTACTTTTTGGGGGATGCTGCTTACTGTTTACCCTAGTGGCTACACCCATTTACATTCCCACCAGTAGCGTAGGAGGGTTCCCTTTTCTCACACCCTCTCCAGCATTTGTTCTTTGTAGGCTTTTTAGTGATGGCCATTCTGACTGGTGTGAGGTGGTACCACTTTGTAGGTTTGATTTGCATTTCTCTAATAATCAGCAATGCTGAGCATTTTTCATGTGTCCATTGGCCGTCTGGATGTCTTCTTTGAAGAAATCTCTATTTAAGTCTTCTGCCCATTTTTGGAATGGTTGTTTGGTTTGTTTGTTGGTTTGTATTGAGTTGTATGAGCTGTTTGTATATTTTAGAAGTTAAACCCTTGTTGGTCTCATCGTGTGAAAACATTTTCTTTCATTCCGTAGGTTCTTTGTTTTGTTTTGTTGATGCTTTCCTTTGCTGTGCAAGCACTTATAAGGTTGATTAGTCCCATTTGTTTATTTTTGCTTTTAATTCTTTTTAGTTGGCCAGCTGATCTAAAAACACATTGCTAGGATTTTTGTCAGAGGATGTTTTGCCTAGGATTTCTTCTAGGTGTTTTATGGTGTCATGTCTTTATATTTAAGTCTTTAAGCCATTTTGAGTTTATTTTTGTGCACGGTGGGAGGGAGTGTCCTAACTTCATTGATTTACATGTGGCTGTTTATCTTTCCCTATACCACTGGCTGAAGAGACTGTCTTTTCTTCATTGTATATACTTGCTCCTTCATCAAAGATTAATTGACCGTCGGTGTGTGGATTTTTTTCTGGGTTCCTTATTGGGGTCCATTAATCTATATGTCTGTTTTTGTGCCAATACCACACCGTGTTTTTATTTATTTATTTATTTTATTGAAGTATATTTGATTTGCAGCATTGTGTTAATTTTCTGCTCTGCAGCACAGTATTTAGATTAACTATATAAAGATTCTTTTTCATATTCCTTTCTGTTACAGAGTATCACAGGA
This sequence comes from Balaenoptera ricei, assembly GCF_028023285.1. Classification (NCBI taxonomy): domain Eukaryota; kingdom Metazoa; phylum Chordata; class Mammalia; order Artiodactyla; family Balaenopteridae; genus Balaenoptera; species Balaenoptera ricei. The sequence continues at coordinate 118,680,348 of NC_082641.1, read as the reverse complement.
TGTTGTTTATAGTTGCCTGTGGTATACAGAAGGACCTAGTTGTTTATCCATTCTCTATGTAATAGTTTATATCTGCTAATCCCAAACTCCCAATCCATCCCTCCCCTGCCCTTCTCCCCCTTGGCAACCACTGGTCTGTTCTTTATGTCTCTGAGTCTGTGCAGATGAGTTCCTTTTTGTCATATTTCAGATTCCACATGTAGGTGATACCATATGGTATTTGTCTTTCTCTTTCCGACTTCCTTCACTTAGTTTTGGGAAGTGGTACTGGGAAGATGCTTTCCGTACCATGTTACGGAAAGACCAGAATGAACTTTTTGGCCAACCCAATGTGATAATCTCTTGGTCCATCCGTGTTGCTGCAAATGACATTATTTCATCTTTTTTTTATGGCTGAGTAGGACTCCATTATATATATATATATATATATATATATATATATATATATATATATATATATATATATATATACCGTATTGTCTTGATCCATTCATGTCCTGACTGACATTTAAGTTGATCCCACGTCTTGGGTATTGTGGGTAGTGCTCCACATAGGGGTGCATGTATCTCTTTGAATGATAGTTTTGTCTGGATGTATGACCAGGAGTGGGATTGCAGGATCATATGGTAATTCTAGCTGTATTTTTTTGAGGAACCTGCCTACTGTTTTCTATAGTGGCTGCACCAATTTATATTCCCCCCACAGTGTAAGAGGGTTGCCTTTTCTCCACACCTCTCCAGCATTTGTTATTTGTAGACTTTTTAGTGATGGCCATTCTGACCCGTGTGACGTGGTACCTCATTGTACTTTTTTTTTTTAATCAGTCATCAATTTTATACTCATCACTATATACGTGTCAATCCCAATCGCCCAATTCAGCACACCACCATCCCCACCCCACCGCAGTTTACCCCCCTTGGTGTCCATACGTTTGTTCTCTACATCTGTGTCTCAACTTCTGCCCTGCAACCCGGTTCATCTGTACCATTTTTCTAGGTTCCACATGCATGCGTTAATATACGATATTTGTTGTTGTCTTTCTGACTTACTTCACTCTGTATGACAGTCTCTAGATCCATCCACGTCTCAACAAATGACTCAATTTCGTTCCTTTTTATGGCTGAGTAATATTCCATTATATATATACCACAACTTCTTTATCCATTCGTCCGTCGATGGGCATTTAGGTTGCTTCCATGACCTGGCTATTGTAAATAGTGCTGCAGTGAACATTGGGGTGCATGTGTCTTTTTCAATTACGGTTTTCTCTGGGTGTATGCACAGTAGTGGGATTGCTGCGTCATATGGTAATTCTATTTTTAGTTTTTTCAGGAACCTCCATATTGTTCTCCATAGTGGCTGTATCAATTTACATTCCCACCAACAGTGCAAGAGGGTTCCCTTTTCTCCACACCCTCTCCAGCACCTCAGTGTACTTTTGATTTGCATTTCTCTCCTAATCAGTGATGTTGAGCATCTTTTCATGTGTCTATTGGCCATCTGCATGTCTTCTTTGGAGAAATGTCTATTTAGCTCTTCTGTGCATTTTTGACTGGGTTGTTCATTTTTCTTTTATACTGAATTGTATGAGCTGTTTGTATATTTTAGAAATTAAGCTCTTGTCGGTCACATCATTTGCAAATCTTTTCTCCCATTCCGAAGGTGATCTTTTTGTTTTGTTGATGCTTTCCTTCGCTATGCAAAAGCATATAAGGATGATTAGGTCCCATTTGTTTATTTTTGCTTTCGTTTCTTTTGCGCTGGGAGACCGATCTAAGAAAATATTGCTACAATGTATGTCACAGAATGTTTTGCCTATGTTCTAGGAGTTTTATGGTGTCCTGTCTTACATTTAAGTCTTTAAGGCATTTTGAGTTTATTTTTGTATATGGTGGGAGGGAGTTTCTACCTTCATTGAGTTTCATGTGTCTGTCCTCATTCCCAGTACCACTTGCTGAAGAGACTTTCTTTTCCGCATTGTATATACTTGCCTCCTTCATGGAAGATTAATCGTCCATTGGTCTGTGGATTTAGTTTTGGGCTCCTTAATCTGTTACAGTGATGTATGTATCTGTTTTTGTGCCTATACCACACTATGTTTTTTTTGATTTATTTTATTGAAGTATAGTTCATTTACAGTGCTTTGTTAATTTCTGCTGTACAGCACAGTGATTCAGTTTTACATATATATAGATTCTTTCCACATTCTTTTTTAGTACAGTTTATCAGAGGATATCGAATGTACTTCCCTGTGCTATACAATAGGACCTTGTTGTTTATTTATTCTCTATAGAATAGTTTGCATCTGCTAATCCCAAACTTCCCATCCATCCCTCTCCCAGTTCCTCTCCCCCCTGGCCACCACAGGTCTGTTTTCTATGTCTTTGAGTCTGTTTCTGTTGTGTAGGTAAGTTCATTTGTGTCCTATTTCTGATTCCATGTATAAGTAATATCACGTGGTATTTGTCTTTCTCTTTTTGACTTCCTGCATGTAGTATGATAATCTCTAGGTCCTTCCAGGTTGCTGCAAATGGCATTATTGCATTATTTTTTATGGCTGAGTACTACTCCATTGTATACATGTACCACATCTTCTTGATCCATTCATCTGTCGATGGACATTTAGGTTATTCCCATGTCTTGGCTTGTGAGTAGTGCTGCTGTGAACATAGGGGTGCATGTATCTCTTTGAATGATAATTTTGTCTGGATATATGCCAAGGAATACGATTGTTGGATCATAATGTAGCTCTTTTTGTACTTTTTGGGGGACGCTGCTTACTGTTTACCCTAGTGGCTACACCCATTTACATTCCCACAAGTAGCGTAGGAGGGTTCCCTTTTCTCGCACCCTCTCCAGCATTTGTTCTTTGTAGGCTTTTTAGTGATGGCCATTCTGACTGGTGTGAGGTGGTACCACTTTGTAGGTTTGATTTGCATTTCTCTAATAATCAGCAATGCTGAGCATTTTTCATGTGTCCATTGGCCGTCTGGATGTCTTCTTTGAAGAAATCTCTATTTAAGTCTTCTGCCCATTTTTGGAATGGTTGTTTGGTTTGTTTGTTGGTTTGTATTGAGTTGTATGAGCTGTTTGTATATTTTAGAAGTTAAACCCTTGTTGGTCTCATCGTGTGAAAACATTTTCTTTCATTCCGTAGGTTCTTTGTTTTGTTTTGTCGATGCTTTCCTTTGCTGTGCAAGCGCTTATAATGTTGATTAGTCCCATTTGTTTATTTTTGCTTTTAATTCTTTTTAGTTGGCCAGCTGATCTAAAAACATATTGCTAGGATTTTTGTCAGAGGATGTTTTGCCTAGGATTTCTTCTAGGTGTTTTATGGTGTCATGTCTTTATATTTAAGTCTTTAAGCCATTTTGAGTTTATTTTTGTGCACGGTGGGAGGGAGTGTTCTGTCTTCATTGATTTACATGTGGCGTTTATCTTTCCCTATACCACTTTCTGAAGAGACTGTCTATATTATATACTTCCTCCTTCATCAAAGATTAATTGACCGTCGGTGTGTGGATTTTTTTCTGGGTTCCTTATTGGGGTCCCTTAATCTATATGTCTGTTTTTGTGCCAATACCACGCCGTGTTTTTATTTATTTATTTATTTTATTGAAGTATATTTGATTTGCAGGGTTGTGTTAATTTCCCACTCTGCAGCACAGTATTTAGATTAAATATATAAAGATTCTTTTTCATATTCCTTTCTGTTACAGAGTATCACAGGATGTTGTTTATAGTTGCCTGTGGTATACAGAAGGACCTAGTTGTCTACCATTCTCTATGTAATAGTTTACATCTGCTAATCCCAGACTCCCAATCCATCCCTCCCCCATCCTTCTCCCCCTTGGCAACCACTGGTCTGTTGTTTATGTCTCTGAGCCTGTTTCTGTTGTGTAGGTAAGTTCATTTGTGTCCTATTTCTGATTCCACATATAAGTGATATCATATGGTATTGTCTTTCTCTTTTTAACTTCCTGAATTTAGTGTGATAATCTCTAGGTCCTTCCAGGTTGCTGCAAATGGCAGTGTTTCATTCTTTTTTATGGCTGAGTACTACTCCATTGTATACATGTACCACATCTTCTTGATTCCTTCATCTGTCCATGGACATTCAGGTTGTTCCCATGTCTTGGCTTGTGAATAGTGCTGCTGTGAACATAGCAGTGCATGTATCTCTTTGAATGATATTTTTGTCTGGATATATGCCAAGGAGTGGGATTGCTGGATCATAATGTAACTCCTTTGGTACTTTTTGGGGGACCGTATTTACTGTTCCCCCTAGTGGCCACACCCATTTACATTCCCACCAATAGTGTAGGAGGGTTCCCTTTTCTCACACCCTCTCCAGCATTTGTTCTTTGTAGGCTTTTTAGTGATGGCTATTCTGACTAATGTTAGGTGGTACCGCTTTGTAGTTTTGATGCATTTCTCTAATAATTAGTATGTTGAGAATCTTTTTATGTGCATTTTGGTTATCTGTATCTCTTCTTTTGAGACATGTCTTTTGGCCTTCTGCTCATTTTTCAAAAATTTTTTTGATATTCAGTTTTATGACCTTATTCTCATTTTGTTAATTGTTTTGAATTTTTTTTGTAGGTATTTTTTTATTTCTTTCTTCTTTTTTTCTCCTGTGATTTGATGTGTGTCTTTAGTGTTATGTTTGGATTTTTTTTTCCTTTTATATGTGTATCTCTTATAGATTTTTGGTTTGTGATTACCATGGGGTTTTTATAAAGCAATTCATATATATATACGTGATTATTTCAAGTTGCTTATGTCCTACTTTCAATTGCCTTTTAACACCCTGCATTTGTACTCTCCCCTCATGATTACTGTTTTTCATATATTTTATATCAAGTTGTTTCGTGTATTCCTTAACTGCTTATCGTGGATATAGATGGTTTTACTTCTTTTGTGTTTTTTTTTAAATCCATAGGATTTAATTTATTTATTTTTATTTATGGCTGTGTTGGGTCTTCGTTTCTCTGCGAGGGCTTTCTCTAGTTGTGTCAAGCGGGGGCCACTCTTCATCGCGGTGCACGGGCCTCTCACTATCGCGGCCTCTCTTGTTGCGGAGCACATGCTCCAGACGCGCAGGCTCAGTAATTGTGGCTCACAGGCCCAGTTGCTCCATGGCATGTGGGATCTTCCCAGACCAGGGCTCAAACCCCTGTCCCCTGCATTGGCAGGCAGACTCTCAACCACTGCGCCACCAGGGAAGCCCCACTTCTTTTGTTTTTTAACCCTGTTACTAATGTCCTACTAACTTTTTGCAGGGATGATTTTCTACCTTTACTGTATGTTTGCCTTTACTAATGAACTTTTTCAGTTTGTAATATCCATGTTCCTATTTGTGACCCTTTCTTTTTTGATTGAAGAATTTCCTTTAACATTTCTTGTTAAGCTGGTTTGGTGGTGGTGAACTCTAGTTTTTGCCTGTCTTTAAGGTTTTTGGTCTCTCCATCAACTCTGAATGAGAGCCTTGCTGGGTAGAGTATTCTTGGTTGTTGATTTTTCTGTTTCATCAGTTTAAATATATTGTGCCACTCCCTTCAATTTCTGCTGAAAAATCAGCTGGTAGCCTTATGGTGGTCCCCTGTGAGAGTTATTTGTTGCTTTTTCCTTGCTGCTTTTACTACTCTCTTTAACTTTTGTCATTTTAAGTACAGTGTCTTGGCGTGTTCCTCTTTGTGTTAATACTGTACAGAACTCTCTGCACCTTCTGGACTTGGATGTCTGTTTCCTTTCCCGGTTAGGGAAGTTTTCAGCTATTATGTCTTCGAATATGTTCTCAGCCCCCTTTTTCTCTCTCTTCTCCTTCTCGTACCCCTGTAATGTGAGTGCTTGGTGTTGTGCCAGAGGTCTTTTAAATTGTCTTCATTTCTTTTCATTCTTTTTTTTCTTCTGTTCAGCTTCAGTGATTTCCACTACTCCATCTAGCTTGCTGATCTGTTCCTCTGTATCATTTAGTCTCCTGTTGATTCCTTCTACTGTATTTTTTATTTCAGTTATTGTATTCTTGATTTCTGTGTGGTTGTTCTTTATATTTTCTAACTCCTTGTTAAAAACTTCTAACTTCTCACTCTGTGCAGCCATTCTTCTCCCGAGTTCTTTGATCAACTTTACGATCACTACCCTGTACTTTTTTTTGGTTAGATTGCCTATCTTTACTTCACTTAGTTCTTCTTCTGGGGTTTTATCTTGTTCTTTTCTCTGGAACATGTTTCTCTGTCACCTCATTTTCCCTAAATTGCTGTTTTTATTTTTATGTATGTGGTAGGTTGGTTATATTTCCCGACCTTGGAGAAGTGGCCTTTTGTAGGATATGTCCTATGTGTCCCAGCAGCACATGCCCCTCTGGTCACCCAAGCTATATGTTCTAGGGGTTCCCCCTATGATGGCCATGTGGGTCCTTCTCTTGTGGCAGGCTATATGGGTGGTATGCTAGGCTTGGTTGGTTCCCAGTCTGGTTGGTTGCCAGACCCTGCCTTATGTGGAGGCTGCTGACTGCTGGTTGGTGGGACCGGGTCACAAAGTGGCTGATTGCGGAGCCCCAGGGGGCCCTGGGGCTTATGATCACTCACTGGTGGGCAGAGTCAGGATCCTGAAGACTCTGGGGCTGCTGTCTGCACATTGGTGGGTGAAGCCAGGTCCTGGGGTTAGTGCTGGCCTACTGGTGGGCAGAGGCAGGTCCTGGGTTCTGGTAGCAGGACCCAAGTGTTCTAGAGCTGGTATCTGATTGCTGATGGGGGGGGGTGGTTCCTGACAGAGTTGGGTACAAGGTCCTGGGTATCCTGAAGTTTGTGCTGGCCTCCTAGTGGACAAGGCTGTGGCCCAGCTGGTCCCAGGGCAGGGTCTGGCCTGCTGATGGGCAGGCTGGGTTCTCAGGTTTGGGGATTATGGTTTTCTTGAGTCTGGTATCTGCCCCCTGGTGGGTGAGGCTGGTCCAGAGGCTAGAACAGGCTCCGTGGAGGTCAGGACCAGGGACTAGGGGATTCTGGGACTGGTGCCTGCCCACTGGTGTTTGGAGCTGGGTCCTGGGCCCTCTGGTGGGCAGGGCCATGTCCAGAGGTGACTGTGGGCTCAGGGGTCTTAAGGCAGCCTGTCTGCTGATGGGTGTGGCTCTGTCCCTGCCCAGTTAGTTGCTTGGCCTGAGGCATCCTAGCACTGGCACCTATGTGCTGTTGGGTGGGGCCAGGTCTTGGTGCTTATGAGCTAAAGGGAGGATTCTACAACGGCACTTGCCAACACCAGTGTCCACATGGTAGAAGGAGCTCCCCAGAATGGCTGCTGCCAGTGTCTGTGTTCCCAGGGTGAGCTGTAGTTGCCTCCTGCCTCTCTGGGAGACCCTCTGAGATCAGCAGGTAGGTCTGACCCAGGCTCCTCTCAAATTATAGCTTCTGCCCTGGGTACTGGAGCATGTCAGATTTTGTGTGCTCCCTTTAAGAGTGAAGTCTCTATTTCCCCAGCCCTCTGGGACTACTGAAAGTAGGCCCCACTGGCCTTCAAAGCCAAATGCTCATCTTCCTGGTGCAGGGCCCCCAGGCTGGGAAGCCTGTCATGGGGCTCAGATTTCTCACTCCTTTGACAGAACCTCTGCAATGTAATTATTCTTCAGTTTGTGGTTCACCCACCCAGCAGAATGGGACTGGACTGTATCTCCAGTCTGCCCCTTCTACTCATCTTGTTTTGGTTCCTTCTTTATGTCTTAAGTTGTAGAAAATCTTTTTTGATAGGTTCCCGTCTTTTTCATCGATTGCTTGTTCGATGAAATGGTTGTGATTTTGGTGTGCCTGTGAGAGGAAGTGAGCTGAGGGTCTTTCTACTCTGCCGTCTTGGCCAATCCTCCTAGGATTTTTGATTTGAGACCTTTCCTTTATCCAAATATATGTATTTAGTACTATAAATTTCCCTCTTAGCACAGTTTTCACTGTTGTCCACAAATTTTGATATGCTGTATTTTCATATTCATTCAATTCATTGCATTTTAAGACTTCCCTTGAGACTTACTCCTTGACGTATAGATTATTAAGATGTTTGTTATTTAGTTTGCAACTGTGTTGGAGCTTTTCATCTTATCCTTCTATTATTTATTCATTTCTAATTTGCTTCCATTATGGTTGCAGAGTAACTTCTATATCATTTTAATTTTTTAAAATTTGTTGGGGTTTGTTTTATGGCCTAGGACATAGTCTATCTTGGTATAAGTTCTGTAAGCATTTGAAAAGAGTATAATTCTGCTTTTATTATGTTCTGAGACTCTGAATTTAATTTAAGCCTTCTGTATTAACTGGCTTTCTCTGACACTGCTCTGGTAGAGGAAGAGAGAAAGCTGACTCATTATTGCCAGGGAGAGTTGGAAGTCCAGGTTCCCCACTTGGCCTCTGTTGACATCTGAAGAGGTGAGCTACTCATTACCATGGGTGGGTGGGAGTTCCAGCTTCCCACATTTTCTCCACTGATACCATGGCAGGTAGGGGATAGGAGTGGGGAGACTTGTTACACAAGTGTGTGAAAGACAAGCCTTCCCACTCAGCTTTGCTGGCATGGGTGGTAGGGGGACTATTATTTTTTTTCTGTGTTGTTTGTCCAGAGTAAAACAATTATTATCTAAAAGTTTTATGTCTTGCTAGGCTTCCCCTTTCCTGATCCATTGGGTAGAGTAGGGTTGGGTTCTTTGTTGGGTTTTTTTTGAGGCTTTTTTTGCCTATGACTATTGGCATTTCTGGATTGTCAGCTTCTTAAACTCCAAGTGTGAGATATATGAGGGGGAAAAAAGTAAGAAACTCACAACTGTGTTGTTGTTCCAGTTCCTAGATCCCTAGCTGGTCTGCCCTCTTCTCTCTACCTTACAAATTTTTATGTTTGTTTTATATATAATTTGAAAAGTTCTTAGTTGTACTTATCAAGAAGTATGGGGAAAAGTAGATTTATTCCATCTTCCTGGAAGTCGAAGTCTTATAAGCTAATGTTTAATCATTGCTATTTTCTCAATATAGTCATTCTATCCATCTATAAAGAAAGGCGGTTGGGAATGGTGGAGGGAGAGAGTCAATAGGAGGGGGTAGAGTGACCGAGAGATTGGGATTAGTTTTGCCAATATTTAGAATTTTTGTATCTGTTGATAGTGATATTGGGAAATAATTTTTCTTTTTTATTTCTCTTGACCAGTTTTAGTATCATAAAATGAGTTGAGGGGTGCATCAGGTACCCCCAAGATCACCCTTTGATGATTTGTTAGTAGGAGTCACAGGACTCAGCATACAGTTTTACTTACAACTAAGACATATTAGAAGAAAAAAGAAAACACAGCTAAATCAGCAAAGAGTAAAGGGACATGGGTGAAGTCTGGAGGAAATCAGGCACAAGTTTCTAAAAATTCTCTCCCTGTGGAGTTACACAGGGCATACTTGATTCCTCCAGTGATGAACTATGACAACATGTGGGAAATGCTGTCTACCAGAGAAGCTCACTAGAAACTCAGAGACCAAGGTTTTTACTGGGGCCTGGTCATTTAGCTACCCTCTACCTGGCTTGGGCCAAAATTCCAGACTCCAGAAAGGAAAGGTTTTCAGCATAAATCACAGTGAGCCACTCCTATCATTTAGGGAAAGCTTTATATCAGTGTAGTTAACTGCTTATGATTCAAGTCTCCACACTGCCTTTGCTTTTGGTATTATATCCAAGAAATCATTGCCAAGGCCAATGTCAAGAAGCTTTTCCCTAGGTTTTCTTCTAGGAGTTCTAGTTCAGTTCTTATATTTAAGTCTTTACCTGTTTTGAGGTAATTTTTTAGTGGTGTAATATGAGGTCCCAATTTCATTCTTTTGCATGTGGATATCCAGTTTTCCCAACACCGTTTATTGAAGAGACTGTCCTTTCCCCATTGAGTATTCTTGGCACCCTTGTCAAAGATCAATTGACCATGTATGAATAGTTTCATTTCTGGGTTCTCTGTTCTGTTCTATTGGTTAATACATCTGTTTTTATGCCAGTATCACACTGTTTCCATTACTGTGGCTTTGAACTATATTTTGAAATCAGGATGCCTCCAGTTTTATTTTTCCTGCTCAAAATTGCTTTGGCTATTTGGGGTGTTTTGTGGTTCCATGTTAATTTTAGGATTGTGTATTTCTGAAAAAATGCTATTAGGATTTTGATAGATCTATACTGAATCTGTAGATTGCTTTAGGTAAAATGGACGTTTTGACAATATTAATTTTCCCATACATGCACACCAGGTGTTTTTCCATTTATTTTTGTTGTTTTGATTTTTTTTTCAATTGTGTTTTACAGTTTTCCATGTCAAAGTCTTTCGCCTCCTTGTTAAGTTTGCTCCTAAGTATTTTATTATTTTTGATGTTAATGTAAATGGTATTGTTTTCTTCATTTCCTTTTCAGATAGTTTGTTAGCATATAGAAATGCAACTGATTTTTTGTACATTAATTTTGTATCCAGCAACTTTACTGATTTCATTTGTTAGTTCTAACATTTTTTTTTAATGTGGAGTCTCTAGGGTTTTCTATACATAAGATCATGTCATCTGCAAACAGAGATAATTTTACTTCTTTCTTTCTGATTTGAATGCCTTTTATTTCTTTTTTTTTACCAAATTGTCTTGGCTAGTACTTCCAGTACTATATTTAATAAAGTGGTGAGAGTGGACATCTTTGCCTTATTCCTGATCTTAGAGGAAAAGCTTTCAGCTTTTCATCATTTTGTATGATGTTAGCTGTGGGCTTTTCATATATGACCTTTACTGTACTGAGGTGAGTTCCTTATATACTTAATTTGTTGAGAGTTTTTATCATAAAAGGGTGTTAAATTTTGTCAAATGCTTTCTCTGCATCTGTTAGGATGATCATGTGATTTTTGTCCTTCCTTCTGTTCCTGTACTATATCACATGATTCGCATATGTTGCAGCATCCTTGCAACCCAGAGATAAATCCCATTTGGTCATGCTGTATAATTATTTTTAATGTGCTATTAAATTTGGTTTGCTAGTATTTTGTTGAGGGTATTTGCATGTATATTTATCAGGGATATTGGCTTGCAGTCTTCTTTTCTTGTGGTGTCTTGGCTTTGGTATCAGGGTGATGCTGGCCTCATAAAATAAGTTTGAAGATGTTCTCTATTTTTCTGAAAGAGTTTAAGAAAGATTGGTATTAATTATTCTTTAAATGTTTGGTGGAATTCATCCATTAAACCAACTGGTCCTGGGCTTTTCTTTGTTGAGAGGTTCATAATGTTTTTTGTTTGTTTGTTTTTGTTTTTTTGTTTTTTTATAAATTTATTTTATTTATTTATTTTTGGCTGCGTTGGGTCTTCGTTGCTGTGCGTGGGCTTTCTTTAATTGCAGTGAGCGGGGGCTACTCTTCATCGCAGTGCGCGGGCCTCTCACTATCGTGGCCTCTCTTGTTGCAGAGCACAGGCTCCAGACGCGCAGGCTCAGTAGTTGTGGCGCACAGGCTTAGTTGCTCCGTGGCATGTGGGATCTTCCCGGACCAGGGCTTGAACCCGTGTCCCCTGCATTGGCAGGCAGACTCTCAACCACTGCGCCACCAGGGAAGCCCGAGAGGTTCATAATGTTTCGATCTATGATCTTGGAATAGGATTTTTGCAGCCCATGCTAATTTGCCATCTTGGCAAGAACCAGAATCAGTATTATCTTTTCTCTTTCTGCCTTTCCCTCGATTCTCTTTTTCTATTCTTTTATTGAACATATATTAGGGTTTTTCAATCTATGTTCTATGTTTTCTGTGGCTGGTTTAAAACTTCGGTCCAAGATTTTTTGACACTCCTGTATTCAAGAGGTAGGACCTATGTCCCTTCACCTTGAATCTGGTCTCTGGCTGCTTGATCAAAGTCAACAAAGTATAATGAAAGCGATATTTGCTCTTGGACCCCAGCCGCCATGTTGCAAAGGAGCCCAGGCCATATAGAGAGGGCACATGCAAGTATTCTGGTTGACTGCCAACATCAGTGATGTAAGGGAAATCACCTCCAGATGATACTAGCCCATAGTTACCATGTCAACCCCATCTTTGAGCCTTTCTACGTGAGGCCTCAGATAACAGATCAGAGACAGCGCATCCTCACTGTGCCCTCACTGAATCCCTGACTCAGAGTCCATGAGAATAATAAAATGGTTGTTTCATGCCACTAAGTTTTGGGGTGGTTTGTAACTTTTTGTTCTGTTATTGATGAATCCCACAGTTATATACAAATTTACTAATTTGTTCTTCAGTAGCTCCCAGACTAAATTTTATACCATCTACTGAAGTTTTATTACATGACTATGTTTTGTTTCTAAAATTTCTAGTAGGCTCTGTATGTATCCATCTAGTTTTGTTTTATTTCAGTCTCATGTTTTATTTCTTCCATAATTTATTGCCCGTTTTGTGGGTATAATCCCAAATTCGTCTTCACAAGTGTCTTTTTAAATTTTTTATTTTGAATAGTACTTTTTAAAAATATAATTCTCTTTCCTTCCTCTCCCCACTGATGTTCACCTCCTAGACCACCCAGATGTGGTCTAGAATCAGGTCTTGTAATAGTTACTTGGGCTTCTGATCCAAAATAGTACAGTTGACGTCCTTGAGCCTGTTTGCTATAAGGTTTATTACATAGTCTGTGCCTTTCAGCCTCCATAGGGCTGAAACATACTACAATGTACAACTTCAGGAATCTTTTGGTGGTTTTTTAACCTTTTTCCATGAACAAGACAGGCCCATCCCAGCTCCTGGCTCTAAGCAATGACCCTGGCTTTTATTCTCTATCTTTCATGGAGAACCTTTTGTTCTTGATACCCCATAGGAGCCAAACTAATGGGAACCAATGCCACCATCTTATCTGGGAGCTCAGAAATGCAAGGATTTCATCCCTGCTCATCATTTTATGTCTGTTTCATTTATGGTTTTTGCAGTTAAAATTTTTCTATTTTAAAAGCTTATCTATTATCTGTGTGGTTTAGAGCAAAGCATGGTACACAGAACCATAAGTTTGCTTCACCAGCTGAAACAGAAAACCCTTGTTATTATTACTTTTTATTTTTATATATTTTTTCCTTTAACATCTTTATTGGAATGTAATTGCTTTACAATGTTGTGTTAGTTTCTGCTGTATAACAAAGTGAATCAGCTATATGCATACGTATATCCCCATATCTCCTCCCTCTTGCGTCTCCCTCCCACCCTCCTTATCCCACCCCTCTAGGTGGTCGCAAAGCACTGAGCTGATCTCCCTGTGCTATGCAGCTGCTTCCCACTAGCTATCTATTTTACATTTGGTATTGTATATATGTCAATGTTACTGTCTCACTTCGTCCCAGCTTACCCTTGCCCCTCCCCATGTCCTCAAGTCCATTCTCTATGCCTGTTCTGCCCCTAGGTTCATCAGAACCTTTTCTTTTTTTTTTTAGATTCCAAAGATATGTGTTAGCATACAGTATTTGTTTTTCTCTTTCAGACTTACTTCACTCTGTATGACCGACTATGGGTCCATCCACCTCACTACAAATAACTCAATTTCATTTCTTTTTATGGCTGAGTAATATTCCATTGTATATATGTGCCACATCTTCTTTATCCATTCATCTGTTGATGCTTCCATGTCCTGGCTATTGTAAACAGTGCAGCAATGAACATTGTGGTACATGACTCTTTTTGAATTATGGTTTTCTCAGGGTATATGGCCAGTAGTGGGATTGCTGGGTCATATGGTAGTTCTAGTTTTAGTTTCTTAAGAAACCTCCATACTGTTCTCCATAGTGGCTGTATCAATGTACATTCCCACCAACAGTGCAAGAGGGTTCCCTTTTTTCCACACCCTCTCCAGCATTTATTGTTTGTAGATTTTTTGATGATGGACATTCTACTGGTGTGAGGTGATACCTCATTGTAGTTTTGATCTGCATTTCTCTAATGATTAGTGACGTTGAGCATCTTTTCTTTTTTTTTCTTTAATAATACCAGGTAACATTTATTGAGTGTTTACTGTGTGCCAAGCACCATTCTAAATACCTTAAATGTACATTATGTCATTTAACCTCATAACAAACATATGAATCAGGTACTTTATTATTTCCACTTCAAAAATGAGAAAACCAAGGACTGAGGATAAAGCAACTGGACAAAAGTCATACATATTAATAGGTAATGGAGCTAGGAGTTGAACCTAGGCTTTCTTACCCCCAAACCCTTGCTCTCAGGTACTGCACTGATAAAAAAAAAATACCAGGAAAATACACATTTAGGAGAAATATTAGAAGGGCAGTTCTTTCTGCCCAACTCCTTAACACAAGAGTGCCCCAGTCTTTGGTCTTCTTTTCTTTACTTACACTCAGATCCTTATGAGCTCAGCCAGTCTTATGACTTTAAGTATCACCTATATGCTGACAAACTCCCAAATTTAGATCTTCAGATCTCTTTCATAATTCCAAACTCATGTGTCCAATTGCCTTCTTGACATATCCATTTTGATGCTGGGTGGATATCTCAAACTTAACAACTCCAAACTGAACTGATTTTTCCCCACAGTCATATTTCTCCCACAGCATTCTGCATCTCAGTCAATGGCAACTCCATTATCCCAGCTGTTCAAGTCAAAACCTAAGTCTTTCTTGGCTCTTTCACTCCAATCCAATCATGTTGGCAAATCCTGTTAGCTCCCACTTCAAAATTTATTTAGAATCAGACTCCTTGTCCTATCCCCTCCATGAAACCAGCCTGGTCCTGACCACCATTCCGTCTCACCTGAATTACTATAATAATCTCATAATTGGTTTAACTGCTTCCAATCCCATCCATCTACAGTTTATTCTATAGAGAGCAGTCAAATCGATCATTTTAAAATGTAAGTCAGATCATGGCAATCCTGTGTTGAAAACCGTGCAATTGCTCCCAATTTCACCTGGAATAAAAGTCCGAGGTTCATAATGGCCTATAAGACCCTGTGTGAGCTGACTCTCCCTTAAAAAGGTCTTGAGAGGAGAGGATATTTTCTCCTCTTCCTCTTTTCCTCCTCTCCTCTTTCTCCTTTTTCTCCTCCTCCTGCTCTACTTCATTTTCATCTTTATTCTACTTCATTTTTTACTTACTCCATAATACAAGTTCTAGAACAAAATGGAATTCAGTACTTGGTAGTGTCTATTGAATGAAACACGAATTCTCTATTTGGCCAAATAAAGAGAGAGCATCTTTTCATGTGTTTGTTGGCAATCTGTATATCTTCTTTGGAGAAATGTCTGTTTAGGTCTTCTGCCCATTTATGGATTGGGTGTTTGTTTTTTTCATATTGAGCTGCATGTTTTTTTCATATTGAGCTGCATGAGCTGCTTGTATATTTTGGAGATTACTCCTTTGTCATTTGCTTCCTTGGCAAATATTTTCTCCCATTCTGAGTGCTGTCTTTTCATCTTGTTTATGGTTTCCTTTGCTGTGCAAAAGCTTTTAAGTTTCATTAGGTCCCATTTGTTTATTTTTGTTTTTATTTACATTTCTCTAGGAGGTGGGTCAAAAAGGATCTTGCTGTGATTTATGTCATAGAGTCTTCTGCCTATGTTTTCCTCTAAGAGTTTTATACTGTCTGGCCTTACATTTAGGTCTTTAATCCATTTTGAGTTTATTTTTGTGGATGGTGTTAGGGAGTGTTCTAATTTCATTCTTTTACATGCAGCTGTCCAGTTTTCCCAGCACCACTTATTGAAGAGGCTGTCTTCCCTCCATTGTATACTCTTGCCTCCTTTATCAAAGATAAGGTGACCATATGTGCGTGGGTTTATCTCTGGGCTTTCTATCCTGTTCCATTGATCTATATTTCTGTTTTTGTGCCAGTACCATACTGTCTTGATTACTGTAGCTTTGTAGTATAGTCTGAAGTCTGGGAACCTGATTCCTCCAGCTCCGTTTTTCTTTCTCAAGATTGCTTTGGCTATTCGGGGTCTTTTGTGTTTCCATATAAATCGTGAAACTTTTTGTTCTAGTTCTGTGAAAAATGCCATTGGTAGTCTGATAGGGATTGCATTGAATCTGTAGATTGCTTTGGGTAGTATAGTCATTTTCACAATATTGATGCTTCCAATCCAAGAACATGGTATACCTCTCCATCTGTTCGTATCATCTTTAATTTCTTTCATCAGTGTCTTATAGTTTTCTGCATACAGGTCTTTTGTCTCCTTAGGTAGGTTTATTCCTAGGTATTTTATTCTTTTTGTCGCAGTGGTAAATGGGAGTGTTTCCTTAATTTCTCTTTCAGATTTTCATCATTAGTGTATAGAAATGCAAGAGATTTCTGTGCATTAATTTTGTATCCTGCTACTTTACCAAATTCATTCATTAGCTCTAGTAGTTTTCTGGTAGCATCTTTAGGATTCTCTATGTATAGTATCATGTCATCTGCAAACAGTGACAGTTTTACTTCTTCTTTTTGGATTTGGATTCCTTTTATTTCTTTTTCTTCTCTGACTGCTGTGAATAGGACTTCCAAAACTATGTTGAATAATAGTGGTGAGAATGGGCAACCTTGTCTTGTTCCTGATCTTAGAGGAAATGGTTTCAGTTTTTCACCATTGAGAATGATGTTGGCTGTGGGTTTGTCATATATTGCCTTTATTATGTTGAAGTAGGTTCCCTCTATGCCTACTTTCTGGAGAGTTTTTATCATAAATGGGTATTGAATTTTGTCAAAAGCTTTTTCTGCGTCTTTTATCATATGGTTTTTATCTTTCCATTTGTTAATATGGTGTATCACATTGATTGATTTGTGTATATTGAAAAATGCTTGCATTCCTGGGATAAACCCCACTTGGTCATACTGTATGATCCTTTTAATGTGCTGTTGGATTCTGTTTGCTAGTATTTTGTTGAGGATTTTTGCATCTATGTTCATCAGAGATATTGGCCTGTAGTTTTCTTTTTTGGGGACATCTTTGTCTGGTTTTGGTATCAGGGTGATGGTGGCCTTGTAGAATGAGTTTAGGAGTGTTCCTCCCTCTGCTATATTTTGGAAGAGTTTGAGAAGGATAGGTGTTAGCTCTTCTCTAAATATTTGATAGAATTCGCCTGTGAAGCCATCTGGTCCTGGGCTTTCGTCTGTTGGAAGATTTTTAATCACAGTTTCAATTTCAGTGCTTGTGATTGGTCTGTTTATATTTTCTATTTCTTCCTAGTTCAGTCTCAGAAGGTTGTGCTTTTCTAATAGTCTGTCCAATTCTTCCAGGTTGTCCATTTTATTGGCATATAGTTGCTTGTAGTAATCTCTCATGATCCTTTGTATTTCTGCAGTGTCAGTTGTTATTTCTCCTTTTTCTTTTCTAATTCTGTTGAGTTGAGTCCTCTCCCTTTTTTTCATGATGAGTCTAGCTAATGGTTTATGAAGTTTGTTTATCTTCTCCAAGAACCACCTTTCAGTTTTATTGATCTTTGCTATTGTTTCCTTCATTTCTTTTACATTTATTTCTGATCTGAACATTATGATTTCTTTCCTTCTGCTAACTTTGGGGGTTTTTTTGGTTCGTTTTTCTCTAATTGCTTTAGGTGTAAGGTTAGTTGTTTATTTGAGATGTTTCTTGTTTCTTGAGGTAGGATTGTATTGCTATAAACTTCCCCTCTTAGACTGCTTTTGCTGCATCCATTGGTTTTGGGTTGTTATGTTTTCATTGTCAGTCATTCGTTTCTAGGTATTTTTTTATTTCCTCTTTGATTTCTTCAGTGATCTCTTGGTTATTTAGTAGCGTATCCTTTAGCCTCCATGTGTTTGTATTTCTTACAGTTTTTTTCCTGTAATTGATATCTAATCTCATAGCATTGTGGTCAGAAAAGATACTTGATATGATTTCAGTTTTCTTAAACTTATCAAGGCTTGATTTGTGACCCAAAATATGGTCTATCCTGGAGAATGTTCCATGAGCTCTTGAGAAGAAAGTGTATTCTGTTGTTTTTGGATGGAATGTCCTATAAATATCAATTAAGTCCATCTTGTTTAATGTAGCATTTAAAGCTTGTGTTTCCTTATTTATTTTCATTTTGGATGATCTGTCCATTGGTGAAAGTGGGGTGTTAAAGTCCCCTACAATGATTGTGTTACTGTCGATTTCCCCTTTTATGGCTGTTAGTATTTGCCTTATGTATTGAGGTGCTCCTATGTTGGGTGCATAAATATTTACAATTGTTATATCTTCTTCTTGGATTGATCCCTTGATCATTATGTAGTGTCCTTCTTTGTCTCTTGTAATAGTCTTTATTTTAAAGTCTATTTTGTCAGATATGAGGATTGCTACTCCAGCTTTCTTTTGATTTCCACTTGCATGGAATATCTTTTTCTATCCCCTCACTTTAGGCTATATGTGTCCCTAGGTCTGAAGTGGGTCTCTTGTAGACAGCATATGTACGGGTCTTGTTTTTGTATCCATTCCGCCAGTCTATGTCTTTTGGTTGGAGCATTTAATTCATTTACATTTAAGGTAGTTATCGATATGTATGTTCCTATTACCATTTTCTTAATTGTTTTGGGTTTGTTTTTGTAGGTCTTTTCCTTCTCTTGTGTTTTCTGCTTAGAGAAATTCCTTTAGCATTGTTGTAAAGCTGGTTTGGTGGTGCTGAATTCTCTTAACTTTTGCTTATCTGTAAAGGTTTTAATTTCTCCATCGAATCTGAATGAGATCCTTGCTGCGTAGAGTAATCTTGGTTGTAGGTTTTTCCCTTTCATCACTTTTAATATGTCCTGCCACTCCCTTCTGTCTTGCAGATTTTCTGTTGAAAAATCAGCTGTTAACATTATGGGGATTCCCTTCTATGTTATTTGTTGCTTTTCCCTTGCTACTTTTAATATTTTTTCTTTGTGTTTAAGTTTTGATAGTTTCATTAATATGTGTCTTGGCATGTTTCTCTTTGGGTTTATCCTGTATGGTACTCTCTGTGCCTTCTGGACTTGATTGACTATTTCCTTTCCCATGTTAGGGAAGTTTTCAACTATATTCTCTTCAAATGTTTTCTCAGCCCCTTTCTTTTTCTCTGCTTCTTCCAGGACCCCTATAATTCAAATGTTGGTGTGTTTAATGTTGTCGCAGAGGTCTCTGAGATTGTCCTCAATTCTTTTCATTCTTTTTTCTTTATTCTGCTCTCTGGCAGGTATTTCCACCATTTTATCTTCCAGCTCACTTATCCATTCTTCTGCCTCAGTTATTCTGCTATTTATTGATTTCTTCCAGAGTATTTTTAATTTCAGTAATTGTGTTGTTCATCACTGTTTTCTCTTTGGTTCTTCTAGATCCTTGTTAAATGTTTCTTGTATTTTCTCCATTCTGTTTCCAAGATTTTGGATCATCTTTACTATCATTACTCTGAATTCTTTTTCAGGTAGGTGGCCTGTTTTGTCTTCATTTATTTGGTCTTGTAGGTTTTTACCTTGCTCCTTCGTCTGTAATATACTTTTTTTTGTCGTTTCATTTTTTTTTTTTGTCTCTTTGATGGGCGTTGCTGTATTCCTGTCTTACTGGTTGTCTGGCCTGAGACCTCCAGCACTGGAGTTTGCAGGCAGTTGGATAGAGCCAGGTCTTGGTGCTGAGATGAGGACCCCCAGGAGGCCTCACTCTGATTAATATTACCTGGGGTCTGAGGTTCTCTGTTAGTCCAGTGATTTGGACTTGGAGCTCCCACCGCAGGAGCTTGGCCTGAACTGTAGCCTGGGAACCAAGATCTCGCAAGCTCGTGGCATGGTGAATAAAGGAAAAAAGGAACAGTACAATATCAAAGAATAAAAAACAAAATAAAATTAGAAAAATAAAAAATATATTAGGAAAAATAAAACTATAATTGAAACAACTGCAACAAGGTAAAATAAAACCACAACAGAAAAAAGAAAAGGGGGGGGGAGAACAAGCCAAAAGGAGAGAACAATAACAAAGTATAAAGAATAAAATAAAATTAGAAAAATAAAAGATGTATTAGGAAAAATAAATATATAAAAGAATCAACAACAGTGAATCAGCAAGGTAAAACAGAACCCCAATCTAAAAGAGGAAAAACAAAAAAAGGCTTGGCTATGGGGGCAGAGTTTAGGCGGGGGTGGAATTTAGGGGCGGGGTTTAGGGTGGGGCAGGACCAAGGCTGGTGGGGTGGTGATGTTGGAGCATGGGGCAGGGCCTAGGCGGGCATGTTCAAGCATGGGCCTGGCCTCTGCTTAGGACCTGTGCACAGCAGGAGACAGGCAGCACGTGGAAAGGAGGGCCTCTGGAGTGTGGGATTCCAGAGTTTGGAGGTAGGGCCCTGAGTGAGGGTGTGTGGGTGGGGTTTAGGCCCAGTGCTTTGGAGGGGTTCTGTGAGTGTAGAGGTAGGGCCATGCGTGGGGTTGCAGGAGTGGGACTTGGGTTCTGCGTGGCAGGAGGGAGGCTCTGAGGGCAGAGGATTAGGCCCAGGAGCCCAACAGGCTCCCCAGTGCCTAAGTGAACTGGGAAAGCACTGGCCGGGTTCCCTTCTGTTCCTTCTGCCCCTCCCCCCCATCTCCCCCAGGGTCTCCCGCATCCCGCTGGACCCCTAACCGCAGGTGGGTCCCTCTGAGTGTAGGAACTCTTCCCCTCACCAAGTCACCCCTCAGGGGTGCTGGTCCCAAAGGTCCAGACTTTACTTTTGCTCCCCCTTCCCTCCCTCCCACTCCCTCAGGACCCACACGGCTGGAGGGGGCCTCCATGGGCAGAGGATCAGGCCCGGGATCTCAGCAGGTTCCTGGGGGTTCCAAAACCTGGCCACACTCCCTATTGTTCCTCTGCCCTCCCAATGGTTCCCCAATTTCCCCCTTCCAGCGTGGGATCCCTTCCCCTCCCCCAGCCGGCCCTCAGGAGCGCCAGTCCTGTCCTGCCTCCACTTCTCCTCCCCCTTCACACCCCCCATGCCCCATGTCCTGCCTTGTTGCTGGGGGTTCCTCCCGTCCCCTTAGGTGTCTGTGGTCCCCCACAGATGCCTGGTAGGTGCCCTAGTTGTGAGGAGACGACTTCCACGTCCTCCTAGTACGCCATCTTGACTCCGCCCCCCATTTTTACTTTTGAATATCGTTTCAGTGTTATATAAACACAACCAATACTTTAATAATATTATAAAAAGTGCTACATAGATTTGGAAATGAGGTCAAATTTTGGGCCGAAGAGTGGATGTGTGATTAATCACCTATTTGATATTCAGCTCTATAGAAAATAGACCTTTATATGAGACAATTATCTGGATAAATTCTGCTTCCAAGAATGAGACAGGTTCATCTTTAAATATAAAACAACAAGAAGCACAGACACAGAGAAAGCAATATATATATTTATTTTTGGTAGAATTAAATAAAACCAAAGAGACCAATTCCATTTTGCATATATCTCTATGTCTAATTTTAGCATCTAAATCTATGTTTAAATGACACCTAGGAGTTCCCTGGTGGCACAGTGGTTAAGAATCTACCTGCCAATGCAGGGGACAGAGTTCAAGCCCTGGTCCGGGAAGATCCCACATGCTGTGGAGCAACTAAGCCCGTGCACCACAACTACTGAGCCTGCATGCCACAACTACTGAAGCCCATGTGCCTAGAACCCATGCTCCACAAGAAAAGTCACCGCAGTGAGAAGCCCACGCACCTCAACAAAGAGCAGTCCCTGCTCGCCACAACTAGAGAAAGCCCATGTGCAGCAGCGAAGACCCAATGCAGCCAAAAATAAAATATAAATTTTTTAAAAATTTGAAAATTAAAAAAATTTTAAATTTTGTTAAAAGTACAGCATTAAATGACATCACTGTTATACTTAGCTTATAAATATATAAATAGGTCTACATAAAATTTTAAATTTTCATAGTTTAATATCTAATGGTTTTATATCTAATGGAAATTTAAAATCAAGTTAATGGAATTTTCATTTAAAGTTAAAACATTATAAATAAACCTTAACAAGTGAAAGAAATTTATGCTTGCTTAAGATAATGTAACATAGTATTACAAAGAAATACTAATTTTGAACAAACTGTGTTCTATGTGTATAATTCCAGGCTTAAAAATCTCCTCTTCATCCCAGATAAAAGAGTTTGCTCAGCAATATAATGGTAACATTGGATTATAGTCCAAATAATAAAGTAAATGTCCATGAATCCATATATAAAGAAATAAGTAAATAATAAATGTGGGAGAAGTGACAAGCATTCCTTAAAGAATTTCAATTAATGTAAAAGGAATCAGAAATAGAAAATCACCATTCACTGCCACAGTATTAATTGCCACAGAAAATAGCCCACAGTGGATACTAAAATTTGTGGTCAAAAGTTAAAGCAAAAACATTGTTTTGTTTTGTTTAATGTTTATTTATTTATTTGGCTGCGCCGGGTCTTGGTTGTGGCATGCGGGAATCTTCCTTGCGGCATGCAGGATCTTTTCTTTAGTTGAGGGTTGGGGGATCCTTAGTTGTGGCATGCAGGATCTAGTCCCCTGATCAGGGATTGAACCTGGGCCCCCTGTATTGGGAATGCAGTCTTAACCACTGGACCACCAGGGAAGTCCCTAAAGCAGAAACATTGTATTTGCATAGTTTCAAAGTGTCTCTCCCCAGCTATTAATTACAAAGGGAAAAACAGTAACATTACAGTAAAGAAACTTGACAGATATTATCTTAACCAAGTGATCAAGATTAACATCACTTTAACACTACTGAACTGTACACTTAAAAATGGTTAACATAGTAGATTTTGTTTTTAAAAATAAATAAATAATAATAATAAAAATAATAAAAAAATTAACATCACCAGATAAGACATTTTGACATCATGTACCCCCCTGATATGATGCACTGAGAAGGCCACAGTATCATTTCTGTGATATTCTTCCCAGTAATGCATAACATCAATCTAATTATGAGAAAACAAAGACAATGTCAAGTTGAGACACATGTTTGTTAACTATTAGCTTACTGTGGTAATCATCTCACAATATATGCTGTACACTCTAAATTTAAACAGTGCTATATGTCAATTATACCTCAGTAAAACTGGGGAAAAATTGAGGGACATTTTACAAATAACTGACCAGTACTCTTCAAAAGTCTCAAAGTCAGAGATTGGTTCAAGATGGCGGAGTAGAAGGATGTGCTCTCACTTCCTCTTGCGAGAACACCAGAATCACAACTAACTGCTGAACAATCATCAACAGGAAGACACTGCAACTCACCAAAAAAGATACCCCACATCCAAAGACAAAGGAGAACCCACAATGAGATGGTAGGAGGGGCACAATCACAATAAAATCAAATCCCATAACTGCTGGGTGGGTGACTCACAAACTGGAGAACACTTATACCACAGAAGTCCACCCCCTGGAGTGAAGGTTCTGAGCCCCACGTCAGGCTTCCCAACCTGGGGATCTGGCAACAGGAGGAGGAATTCCTAGAGAATCAGACTTTGAAGGCTAGCGGAATTTGATTGCAGGATTTTGACAGGACTGGGGGAAACAGAGACTCCGCTCTTGGAGGGCACACACAAAGTAGTGTGTGCATCGGAACCCAAGCAAAGGAGCAGTGATCCCATAGGAGACTGAACCAGACCTACCTGCTAGTGTTGGAGGGTCTCCTGCAGAGGTGGGGGGTGGCTCTGTCTCACCATGAGGACAGGGACACTGGCAGCAAAAGTTCTGGAAAGTACTCCTTGGCGTGAGCCCTCCCAGAGTCCACCATCAGCCCCACCAAAGAGCCCAGGTAGGCTCCAGTGTTGGGTTGCCTCAGGCCAAACAACCAACAGGGAGGGAACCCAGCCCCACCCATCAGCAGACAAGCAGATTAAAGTTTTACTGAGCTCTGCCCCCAACAGCAACAGCCAGCTCTACCCACCACCAGTCCCTCCCATCAGGAAACTTGCACAAGCCTCTTAGATAGCCTCATCCACCAGAGGGCAGACAGCAGAAGCAAGAAGAACTACAACCCTGCAGCCTGTGGAACAAAAACCACATTCACAGAAAGATAGACAAGATGAAAAGGCAGAGGGCTATGTACCAGATGAAGGAACAAGATAAACGCCCAGAAAAACAACTAAATGAAGTGGAGATAGGCACCCTTCCAGAAAAAGAATTCAGAATAATGATAGTGAAGATGATCCAGGACCTCGGAAAAAGAATGGAGGCAAAGATTGAGAAGATGCAAGAAATGTTTAACAAAGATCTAGAAGAATTAAAGAACAAACAGAGATGAACAATAACAATAACTAAAATGAAAAGTACACTAGAAGGAATCAATAGCAGAATCTGAGGCAGAAGAACGGATAAGTGACCTGGAAGACAGAATGGTGGAATTCACTGCTGCAGAACAGAACAAAGAAAAAAGAATGAAAAGAAATGAAGACAGCCTGAGAGACCTCTGGGACAACATTAAACGCAACAACATTCGCATTATAGGGGTCCCAGAAGGAGAAGAGAGAGAGAAAGGACAGAGAAAATATTTGAAGAGATTATAGTCGAAAACTTCCCTAACATGGGAAAGGAAATAGCCACCCAAGTCCAGGAAGCACAGAGAGTCCCATACAGGATAAACCCAAGGAGAAACATGCCAAGACACATAGTAATCAAATTGGCAAAAATTAAAGACAAAGAAAAATTATGGAAAGCAGCAAGGGAAAAATGACCAATAACATACAAGGAAACTCCCATAAGGTTAACAGCTGATTTCTCAGCAGAAACTCTACAAGCCAGAAGGGAGTGTCATGATATACTTAAAGTGATGAAAGGGAAGAACCTACAACCAAGATTACTCTACCCAGCAAGGATCTCATTCAGATTTGATGGAGAAATCAAAAGCTTTACAGACAAGCAAAAGCTAAGAGAATTCAGCACCACCAAACCAGCTCTATAACAGATGCTAAAGGAACTTCTGTAAGTGGGAAACATAAGAGAAGAAAAGGACCTACAAAACCAAACCCAAAACAATTAGGAAAATGGTAATAGGAACATACATATCAATAATTACCTTAAACGTGAATGGATTAAATGCTCCAACCAAAAACCACAGGGTTGCTGAATGGATACAAAAACAAGACCCGTACATATGCTGTCTACAAGAGACCCACTTCAGACCTAGGGGCACATACAGACTGAAAGTGAGGGGATGGAAAAAGATATTCCATGCAAATGGAAATCAAAAGAAAGCTGGAGTAGCAGTACTCATATCAGATAAAGTAGACTTTAAAATAAAGAATGTTACAAGAGACAAGGAAGGACACTACATAATGATCAAGGGATCAATCCAAGAAGAAGATATAACAATTATGAAATATAAATGCACCCAACATAGGAGCACCTCAATACATAAGGCAACTGCTAACAGCTATAAAAGAGGAAATCAACAGTAACACAATAATAGTGGGGGACTTTAACACCTCACTTACACCAATGGACAGATCATCCAAACAGAAAATTAATAAGGAAACACAAGCTTTAAATGACACAATAGACCAGATAGATTTAATTGCTATTTATAGGACATTCCATCCAAAAACAGCAGATTACACTTTCTTCTCAAGTGCACACGGAACATTCTCCAGGATAGATCACATCTTGGGTCACAAATCAAGCCTCAGTAAATTTAAGAAAATTGAAATCATATCAAGCACCTTTTCTGACCAAAACGCTATGAGATTAGAAATTAATTACAGGGAAAAAAACGTAAAAACCAGAAACACATGGAGGCTAAACAATATGTTACTGAATAACCAAGAGATCACTGAAGAAATCAGAGAGGAAATCAAAAAATACCTAGAGGTAAATGACAATGAAAACACAACGATCCAAAATTTATGGGTTGCAGCAAAAGCAGTTCTAAGAGGGAAGTTTATAGCTATACAAGCCTACCGCAAGAAACAAGAAAAATCTCAAGTAAACAATCTAACCTTGCACCTAAAGGAACTAGAGAAAGAAGAACAAACAAAACCCAAAGTTAGCAGAAGGAAAGAAATCATAAAGATCAGAGTAGAAATAAATGAAATAGAAACAAAGAAAACAATAGCAAAGATCAATAAAACTAAAAGTTGGTTCTTTGAGAAGATAAACAAAATTGATAAACCATTAGCCAGACTCATCAAGAAAAAGAGGGAGAGGACTCAAATCAATAAAATCAGAAATGAAAAAGGAGAAGTTACAACAGACACTGCAGAAATACAAAGCATCCTAAGAGACTACTACAAGCAACTCTATGCCAATAAAATGGACAACCTGGAAGAAATGGACAAATTCTTAGAGAGGTATAACCTTCCAAGACTGAACCAGGAAGAAATAGAAAATATGAACAGAGCAATCACAAGTAATGAAATTGAAACTGATTAAAAATCTTCAAACAAACAAAAGTCCAGGACCAGATGGCTTCACAGGCGAATTCTATCAAACATTTAGAGAAGAGCTAACACCCATACTTCTCAAACTCTTCCAAAAAATTGCAGAGGAAGGAACACTCCCAAACTCATTCTATGAGGCCACCATCACTCTGATACCAAAACCAGACAAAGATACTACAAAAAAAGAAAATTACAGACCAATATCACTGATGAATATAGATGCAAAAATCCTCAACAAAATGCCAGCAAACAGAACCCAACAACACATTAAAAGGATCATACACCATGATCAAGTGGGATTTATCCCAGTGATGCAAGGATTCTTCAATATATGCAAATCAATCAATGTGATACACCATATTAACAAATTGAAGAATAAAAACCATATGATCATCTCAATAGATGCAGAAAACGCTTTTGACAAAATTCAACACCCATTTATGATAACTCTCCAGAAAGTGGGCATAGAGGGAACGTACCTCAACATAATAAAGGCCATATATGACAAACCCACAGCAAACATCATTCTCAATGGTGAAAAACTGAAAGCATTTCCTCTACGATCAGGAACAAGACAAGGATGTCCACTCTCACCACTATTATTCAACATAGTTTTGGAAGTCCTATTCACAGCAATCAGAGAAGAAAAAGAAATAAAAGGAATCCAAATTGGAAAAGAAGAAGTAAAACTGTCACTGTTTGCAGATGACATGATACTATACATAGAGAATCCTAAAGATGCCACCAGAAAACTACTAAATCTAATCAATGAATTTGGTAAAGTTACAGGATA
Source organism: Balaenoptera ricei (assembly GCF_028023285.1). Taxonomy (NCBI): domain Eukaryota; kingdom Metazoa; phylum Chordata; class Mammalia; order Artiodactyla; family Balaenopteridae; genus Balaenoptera; species Balaenoptera ricei. Next base: position 118,653,219 of record NC_082641.1, on the reverse strand, counting down.
CAAAATTAATGCACAGAAATCTCTTGCATTCCTATACACTAATGATGAAAATCTGAAAGAGAAATTAAGGAAACACTCCCATTTACCACTGCAACAAAACGAATAAAATACCTAGGAATAAACCTACCTAGGGAGACAAAAGACCTTTATGCAGAAAACTATAAGACACTGATGAAAGAAATTAAAGATGATACGAACAGATGGAGAGATATACCATGTTCTTGGAGTGGAAGAATCAATATTGTGAAAATGACTATAGTACCAAAGCAATCTACAGATTCAATGCAATCCCTATCAAATTACCAGTGGCATTTTTTACAGAACTAGAACAAAAAATCTTAAAATTTGTATGGAGACACAAAAGACCCCGAATAGCCAAAGTAGTCTTGAGGGAAAAAGACATAGCTGGAGGAATCAGACTCCCTGACTTCAGACTATACCACAAAGCTACAGTAATCAAGACAATATGGTACTGGCACAAAAACAGAAATAGAGATCAATGGAACAAGATAGAAAGCCCAGAGATAAACCCATACACCTATGGTCAACTAATCTATGACAAAGGAGGCAAGGATATACAATGGAGAAAAGACAGTCTCTTCAATAAGTGGTGCTGGGAAAACTGGACAGCTACATGTAAAAGAATGAAATTAGAACACTCCCTAACACCATACACAAAAATAAACTCAAAATGGATTAGAGACCTAATGTAAGACCGGACACTATAAAACTCTTAGAGGAAAACATAGGAAGAACACTTTTTGACATAAATCACAGCAAGATCTTTTTTGATCCACCTCCTAGAGTAATGGAAATAAAAACAAAAATAAACAAATAGCACCTAATGAAACTTAAAAGCTTTTGCACAGCAAAGGAAACCATAAATAAGACGAAAAGACAGCCCTCAGAATGGAAGAAAATATTTGCAAACGCATCAATGGACAAAGGATTAATCTCCAAAATATATGAACAGCTCATGCAGCTCAACATTAAAAAAACAAACAACCCAATCCAAAAATGGTCAGAAGACCTAAATAGACTTTTCTCCAACGAAGACATACAGATGGCCAGGAAGCACATGAAAAGCTGCTCAACATCACTAATTATTAGAGAAATGCAAATCAAAATTACAATGAGGTATCACCTCACACCAGTCAGAATGGGCATCATCAGCAAATCTACAAACAACAAATGCTGGAGAGGGTGTGGAGAAAAGGGAACCCTCTTGCACTGTTGGTGGGAATGTACATTGATACAGCCACTATGGAGAACAGTATGGAGGTTCCTTAAAAAACTAAAAATAGAATTACCATATGACCCAGCAATCCCACTACTGGGCATATACCCAGAGAAAACCATAATTCAAAAAGACACATGCACCCCAATATTCATTGCAGCACTATTTACAATAGCCAGGTCATGGAAGCAACCTAAATGCCCATCGACAGATGAATGGATAAAGAAGATGTGGTACATATATACAATGGAATATTACTCAGCCATAAAAAGGAACGAAATTGGGTCATTTGTAGAGACGTGGATGGATCTAGAGACTGTCATACAGAGTGAAGTAAGTCAGAAAGAGAAAAACAAATATCGTATATTAACGCATATATGTGGAACCTCGAAAATTGGTACAGATGAACCGGTTTGCAGGGCAGAAATTGAGACACAGATGTAGAGAACAAACGTTTGGACACCAAGGGGGGAATGCGGTGGGGGGATGGGGGTGGTGGTGTGATGAAGTGGGAGATTGGGATTGACATGTATACACTGATGTGTATAAAATGGATGACTAATCAGAACCTGCTGTATAAAAAAATATATAAAAAAATTTTTTTTGAAGTCTCAAAGTCATGAGAGACAAGAAAAGGTTAAGGAACTATGATGAATGGTAGGAACTAAATGCATTGTGAGATCCTGAATTGGATCCTTGAAAAGAAAAAGGACAGTAGGAGAAAACTGGTAAAATCTGAATAACGTTTGTAGTTTAGTTAATAGAGTTGTACCAAGGTTAATTTCTTAATTTTGTTATCTGTGCTATGGTTATGTAAGATGGTAACATTAAGGGAAGCCAGGTGAAGAGTATATGATAACACTATACTATTCCTGCAGTTTTTTTAAGTCTAAAACTATCTCATAAAGAATTTAAGGCAATATCAAAAAAACAACCAACCCAATCCAAAAATGGGCAGAAAACCTAAATAGACATTTCTCCAAAGAAGATATACAGATTGCCAACAAACACATGAAAGAATGCTCAACATCATTAATCATTAGAGAAATGCAAATCAAAACTACAGTGAGATATCATCTCACACCAGTCAGAATGGCCATCATCAAAAAATCTACAAACAATAAATGCTGGAGAGGGTGTGGAGAAAAGGGAACCCTCTTGCACTGTTGGTGGGAATGTAAATTGATACAGCCACTATGGAGAACAGTATGGAGGTTCCTCAAAAAACTACAAATAGAACTACCATATGACCCAGCAATCCCACTACTGGCCATATACCCTGAGAAAACCATACTTCAAAAAGAGTCATGTACCACAATGTTCATTGCAGCTCTATATACAATAGCCAGGACATGGAAGCAACCTAAGTGTCCATCAACAGATGAATGGGTAAAGAAGATGTGGCACATATATACAACGGAATATTACCCAGCCATAAAAAGAAACGAAATTGAGTTATTTGTAGTGAGGTGGATGTACCTAGAGTCTGTCATACAGAGTGAAGTAAGTCAGAAAGAGAAAAACAAATACCATATGCTAACACATATATATGGAATCTTTAAAAAAAAAAAAAGGTCATGAAGAACCTAGGGGCAGGATGGGAATAAAGACGCAGACCTACTAGAGAATGTACTTGAGGACACAGGGAGGGGGAAGGGTAAGCTGGGACGAAGTGAGAGAGTGGCATGGACTTATATACACTACCAAATGTAAAATAGATAGCTAGTGGGAAGCAGCTGCATAGCACAGGGAGATCAGCTCGGTGCTTTGTGACCACCTAAAGGGGTGGGATAGGGAGGGAGACCAAGAGGGAAGAGATATGGGGATATATGTATATGTATAGCTGATTCAGTTTGTTATAAAGCAGAAACACCACTGTAAAGCAATTATACTCCAATAAAGATGTTAAAAAAAAAAAAAGAAAGAATTTAAGGGACTGCCCTAGTGGTCCAGTGGTAAAGAATCCTTCCAATGCAGGGGATGTGGGTTTGATCCCTGGTGGGGGAACTAAGATCCCACATGCCGCGGGGCAACTAAGCCCGAGTGCCACAAACTACAGAGCCCACTCACCCTGCAGCCTGTGCGCCAAAACTAGAGAGAGAAGACCTGCACGCCACAACTAAAAGAGAAGCCCGCGCACCACAACAAAGAGCCCACGTCCCACAACGAAAGATCCTGTGTGCCACAACCAAGACCCAGTGCAGCCAAAAAAATAATGAATGAATAAATAAATAAAATATTATTTTAAATATAGTATAAAAAAATTTTTAACTTTATTATAACTTAAAACTTCCAGTAGAAATGTAGATCTATATGCATTTCAAAGTTAAATTTGTAATTGAAGCAATTTGCCCAAACTAGAGGTACTGTTCTACCCTTGGAATACCAGGTACAAATGTTGTGCCTATCTGTGTGGGACACACCCTGTGGGTCTGAATTTACACATTGTATAAAATAAGGTACATAATTAAAGACTCAGTAAAGCAAACTTTTTAAACAGTTAAGGCACAGTTGGTAGTATAATAGCATCCTTGACATATGTTAATGTTTTAATTTTTTTCTTTAATTTTAGAATGAGAGAACTTAAAATAGCTTACAAATGCAAAACAGTGATGATCAAAAAGAAACCTAACTTGGATCCCTACTCCATTTCATTTTTTGAATGATATGCTAGGAACTAACTCTTTTTCTTAGTTTCCATGTTGTCACATCAGCATGCTCAGAGGAGAAAAATGGCTTAAGATCAAATCTGGTAATACATGAAAATCTATCTTTTCTTAAGGCCACTTTATTGGTATTAATGCATTCTTTCTCCTTTAATATCTTTTGGTTTTGTAGTTGTTCAACAGCATTTGTTATCTACAAGTCTATTTTTTTCCTCATCTACCTTCAAACAACTGCTCTCTGATGAGGAATGAGATATCTGTGTATAAACAGATTTAAGACTTGCCTAAGGTCCCCGACAACCATTAAGAAATCTACAGCTAACTTAATTCCTGAACTGAATCTCTTTAGCCTTATATCTGCCTTTACATTTGCAAATAAGTCAAATCCTTTTTCTTCTTCTTTACCCTTCCTCCCATCCAGTTATCTATGAGGACCACCATTCACCAGACATTTGCATGATTGTGAATGATGGTATGCAAGATGTTGATTCAAAGATGATCTCTACTCATCAGGTGACAAATCTAAAAATTTCTGAATAACAATAAACTATATTTCTACTTCTTGAACCTAATTGCTTTCTGATGTATCAAAACTAGGAGCTAGTTCTTGTCCCTATGCATGCATAACTTTCTAATGGAAAATAACTTAAAGGCAAAATAACATGATATCTCTATGGAACTAAGCATATCCAGAGCCAGGACTAATGAACTTCCACGGGAGACATGAATAATGGCTACATATAGTCATCAGATACTTGGGCATGGCCCTCTGACCCCCAAGACCTATTTCTATCAGAATCTGGTGGTAAACTGGAGCCAGCCTCCGTTTTTACCTCTCCAGTGCCATGGGGGAAGGGGAAGTTGGGCATAAGGTGCTTAAGAAACCAGAATTCACTATTGCCAGTGCCAGTGGCTGAGGACACTTCATAGGGACAAGGCTGGGATATGGATCCACTGGCTTCTCCTTGTACCAGGTTGTTAGAGAAATTACAGTCATCATAGAAATGCTCTTGAATTGTGAACTTTTCTCTGTATTTAATCTTCTGGCAGATATGTGTAATGAAGATCACTGCGACAGAGAGGAGAAAGAGAAAGGAAAGCACAGCCAGAGAAATGACCAAATATTTAGTGGATGGATTTACCCTTGTAGGATGCTTGAATGGATCCCGGAACTGCAGATAGGGCTCAGAAAAGCCATCTACCAGGAGGATGTTAAGTGAGGCAGTAGTAGAAAGAGCTGGTTGGCCGTGATCCTGAACAAGAACGATCAGTTTCTGCATCGTGGGGTCTCTCTCAGATATCTGCCGCAATGTACGGATTTCCCCATTTTTTTGTTGAACAGAGAATAACCCAGGGTCAGTGGCCTTAAATAGATGATATGAAAGCCAGGAATTCTGACCTGAGTCACCATCCACAGCCACCACCTTAGTCACCAGGTAGCCTGCCTCTGCAGACCTAGGCACCAGGTCATTGCAGGGCAAGGTGCCATTTTGCAGTGGGTACAAGATCATTGGGCAGTTATCATTGTCATCCAGGACAACCACTCTGACAGTAACCTGGCTACTCAGTGACAGGAAGCCCCCATCAGTTGCCTTTACCACAAACTGAAAATCTTGAATGGCTTCATAATCCATAGTTCTCAGTGCATAGAGTTTCCCATTGTCTGAATTTATGGAGATGTAAGCAAAGACTGATAGATCTCCACTTTTTGGAGGCAGCAGAGAATATGTTATTTGGGCATTCTCACCCAAATCTAGATCCTCAGCGTGGACTTTGCCAATAAAAACTGCAGGGCTGTTGTTTTCTGGAACAGTCAAGATGTAGGAATCTTCCTGAAATACTGGGGGATTGTCATTAATGTCAGATATTAGCACCTCTATCACAGTCTCCGAGGACAGAGTGGGTGTTCCAGTATCCATGGCAACAAGGGTGATATTATAGCCAGAGACCTCCTCCCGATCCATGCCTCTGTCAGTGACCAGTGAGTAGGAATTCCTGAATGTAGGTTTGACTGCAAAGGGAAGGTCTTCTTTGAGGAAGCAAGTGATTTTTCCTCCCACTCGAATGTCCCGGTCTCTGATAGAGAAAAGGGCCACTACCGTCTGTAGTGGAGAGTCCTCAGGGAGCGGGCTGGACACAGAGGAGACTGTAACTTCAGGAGGATTGTCATTAACATCCACCACCTCCACCAGGACTTTGCTGTGGGCAGAGAGGCCTCCTCCGTCAGTAGCCTGAATGTCAATGTCATATGTTTCAATCGCTTCAAAATCTAGGGACCCTCTTAGTCGAACCTCTCCAGTTTCAGAGTCAATCTGAAACGTCTGGAGAATTACTTCTGGGTTTTGCGCTAAAGAGTAAGTTATCTCCTTGTTGGAGCCCTCGTCTAGGTCGGTGGCAGTCACCGTAGCCACCAAAGAACCATTGGCACTGTTTTCCGGTACCTGAGCGCGGTACACCAGTCGAGAGAATTGGGGCACGTGATCATTGACATCCAGAACCTCCACGCGGATGTGGGCAGTGCCAGACTTGGGCGGAGACCCTCCGTCCACAGCTATAATTGTCAGGTTGACTTCAGGCTGCTCCTCTCTGTCCAGGGGTTTATCCAGCACTAGCTCGGCATACTTGGGCCCATGGCTGCGGAAGCGGGTGTGCAGGTGGAAATACTCACTGGCGCTCAAGGTGTAGTTTTGGAGACCATTGAGGCCGACGTCCAGATCCTGCGCGCTCTGCAGAGGAAACCGTGAACCCAGGGGGGTGCTCTCCGGAATCTTTAAAAGAGGCTCCTTGTTTAGGAAAACCGGGGCATTGTCATTGATATCAAATACCCTGACCTCCACGCGAAAGGACTGCAGTGGCTCCATCAGGACTATTTCAAACTCCAGAACGCATGGATCGGCTTTGCCACAAAGTGACTCCCGATCCAGTTTCTCCTTCACGAACAGATCTCCTGTCTTGCGGTGCAGCCGGAAATGCAGTATATTGCCCTCGGAAACGAGCCGCGCCCCGCGCGCAGCCAGCTTCCCTACCTCCAGCCCCAAGTCCTTAGCCACGTTAGCTACAAACGAACCACTCTCCATCTCCTCTGCCACCGAATAGCGGATGGCCGCCGCACCCCCCACAGAGAAGCACAGAAAAAGGAGAAGCGAGCCCACTTGCCTGCTTTGCAAGAGTTTTCTGCGTGCAATCGCCATCCGTTCTCACAAGCGCACTCTCTGCAGCAGATACACCTGTTGCGTACACACTTTCACTTTTCTGCCAACAGGTTCCTGCAACAGCTGCTCTCGGCTTTGCTAGCCTCTAACCGCAGCGCCGCCAAAGGCTAACCGAGCCAGGTGAGCTGTTTTGCACTTGGAAGAAAAATTGCATTAAGTAACTCAACTCCCCAGTCTATCGAATGTATTAATAGATATGTTCTCATTCTGGAGAGTAAGGTAGAGGTTGAAAGTTGTTGCCAAAGCAACAGCAAACTCGCCTTTCAATTCCCTTTCGGGAAAAAAAGCCCTGGGGAATTGAACACCCAATGAGGATACTCGTTAAGCAAGCTTAAAGTTGAAGTCATAGTATCTGTGAGCCGGCTGGGGCCGCTGCAGCAGCGGGCAAACAGCGAGGTGTTAAGGTACTTGGCACACTCCACATACACACTCCGCCCAGAGACCAAGGGAGAGGCAAAAAGATGCTGCAGTGTCTTCTGAAGCGTGAACCAACTGGATGGGAATGAGGGAGGGGGGCTTGGAGGAAGTGATCAGTAGGAAAAGGAAAGGGGACAGACAGATATCATCTCTCAGGAAACTGGGGTCCATTAGGTACACTGATAGGGGAACTGTTCAACTTGCCTCATGGTTTGCATAAACCCATTCTTTTCCACAGAACCCTCAAACGCTTAGGAAGTGACGGGCTTGTCACTTATGATTCTGGTGGAAGCAATACTTACCGGGTATGATTTCTATATACTGGTACTGTATTAAGTAATTTACATGCATTATCTCATTTAACCCTTGCAACAACTCTATGAGGTACACATTATTATTATTTCTTTTTTACAGATGAAATTGAGACTGGAGAGGTTATGTTACTCCCCCAACGTCTTCTACCTAGTAAATATTAGAGAAGGAACTCAATTTGATTTTGTCTGACTCCAAAGTCATGCTCGTAATTAGTATGTAACTCTGCTTCCCAAATAATATAGTAGATAAATTAAGTGAAGATAAATGTTTGGCTTTGGATTTTAAAGGAAATTAAATAATAGACTACTTACATATATTGAAAATGGCCCAATGGAAATTTTGCAAGATATTTGTTGAGAGTTTTTTACAGTCATAAGATCATAGAATATTTAAGAATGATAATGAACCTCAGAAAGATTAGGTCCAATCTCCCCACCTCTTTTTTAAATAGATGAAAAAACTAAGGCCCAAATGATGAAATCACTTGCCCAGTCCATACAGCTACTGCTGGCAATATAAAAACTAGAACCTGTCTTCTGACACTCTATCTCATGCTCATTAGCAGGAGCATTTGGTGGTTTCCCATTTGTAAAAAAAACTCATAACACTTACAGTAGGTAATCTTCAGAATCTAGTCTCTTTCCTTTGATATTTAGCTCAGTCTCAGATTGATGTTGTGTTCTGCTCTAGCTCATTCATTTCCATTGCTGTATAGAATTCCAGTCTGGTCAATGCTCTTTGGCCACAGACCATCAGGAACACACCTGTAGTTGAACAAAGTTGTATTTTCTGATTACTGCAACAAGGGAGACATCACACCACAGAGAATCATGGGGCATCTCAATAAGAGGGTGTTAAAAAGGACTTGCGATATTTGTGCAAGGTGATTTGGGGGTGGTTTGAAGTAGGACTTTGCTCTGGATTGGATGCTGTCAGAAACAGTTATTTTTATAGTTGGATATATTAATAATTCTTAGAAGGTGAGAAAAATGGAAGGAGGCTAAAGCTGTGATTGGTAATTCATATTAGCCATTTTTGTGGATTGGAAAATGTTCCTTTTCACCTGATTATGGCATCCTCTTGTTTTTCTCTTAATCCATCACTGTCACAGAGTGGCCTTGTCTAATGTTGTTCTATGAACCTGTTTTAGTTCAACACGAGAACAGCATACCCTAGCTCTGAGTATCAGGCTAGCTCCTAGCTGTCACGGACTGCTTTTGTCTTTTTCAGCATTAACAGCAAAACTCATTTACTATTGTTTTACTGTTCACAGAAGTATGTCATTATATATGTCACTTTGTACACACGTGTGTACATTTGAGGGGGGGCATATACCTAGAAGTGGCGTTGGTGTCATAGGGTATGCTCTTTTCAGCTTTACCTGATACTGCCAAACTGCTTTGTAAGAAGTTGTACCAATTTACACATCTCATCAGCAGGATGAGATGTGTAAATAGGTCCATTATTTTAAATTGGTCCATTTGTTCTAATTCTTACCAACACTTATCGTTACTAGTCTTCTTAAAAGTTTAACCATTTTGGCTATCTCAGTGTGGGCTTAATTTGCATTTCTCTGATTATTAATTATTGATGACGTAGGGCACTATTTAATATATGTTTAGTCATCTGGATAACCTTTGGTTGGGGGGGGGGGGTTGTTCAGTTCCCTTGGCCATTTTTTTTACATTGGATTGTCTTTTTCCTATTGATTTGTTGTAGTTCTTCATATATTCTAAATATGAGTCCTGAGTATCTCTTTATAATTAAGAAAAAGAGGGGGCTTCCCTGGCGGCGCAGTGGTTGAGAATCTGCCTGCTAATGCAGGGGACACCGGTTCGAGCCCTGGTCTGGGAAGATCCCACATGCCGCGGAGCAACTGGGCCCGTGAGCCACAACTACTGAGCCTGCGCGTCTGGAGCCTGTGCTCCGTAACAAGAGAGGCCGCGATACTGAGAGGCCCGCGCACCACGATGAAGAGTGGCCCCCGCTTGCCGCAACTAGAGGAAGCCCTCGCACAGAAACAAAGACCCAACACAGCCAAATAAATAAATAATAATTAAAGGTGCTAAAAATAAAAAATAAAAAATAAATGAAAAGGTCATTTCCCATCATTTAAAAAAAAAAGAAAAGAAAAAGAGACATGCTTATCCTTAGTTGATACATAGCTTATCCTTAGTTGATATATATCTACAGAGTTTTGTTTAAAAGAGGTATTTCTCCCAGTGATTCACACATTAAGCAGAAGCTTATGGCATCCTAGGAAGTCTTTTTTTTAGCTGAGGTATAATTGACATATAACATTATATGAGTTTAAGGTATACAGTGTGATTAGATATTAGTATATACTGCTAAATGCTCAACACAGTAAGTCTAGTTAACATCCATCACCACACATAGTTATAAACGTTTTTCTTGTAATGAGAACTTTTAAGATCTACTCTCGGCAATTTTCAAATATACAATACAGTGTTGTTATTAACTACAGTCACCACCTAGGAAGTCTTAATACAATCAGTTTGTAAGTAACTCATTCAAAACCCATAAATTTAAAAAATACATTCTTATGACTTGAAATACAAGAAATGTTGCTCTTCAATTGGATTCCTCTGAATCTTAATTTGTTTAGTTAGTTCTCAGGGTATGTATTATCTGCTTGATGGGATGAAATTCCAAAATATTTTCTTTTTTCTCTGAAAACTTTGGACCCTTTAAACATCATGGTATTTTTTAAAATAAGTTTTTATTCTTTCCAGTGAAGGTAGAACTAGGACATACAGAATAAATCTACAACCTACCAAGCTGTAATGCCAGTGTCTTTACTCAAAATCTAGTCATTGGGAAGAGGGGCAAACCACACCTAGTAAAATATCATGAAGTTTAGAGAGAATAAAAAATGCATTCCAAAATTGTATCTAAGGACTTCCCTGGTGGCACAGTGGTTAAGAATCTGCCTGGCAATGCAGGGGACACAGCTTCAAGCCCTGGTCCAGGAAGATCCCACATGCCGCGGAGCAACTAAGCCCGTGCGCCACAACTACTGAGCCCATGTGCCTAGAGCCCGTGCTCCGCAACAAAGACAAGCCACTGCAATGAGAAGCCCGCGCACCACAATGAAAAGTAGCCCCCGCTTGCCGGCAAGCAGAAACGAAGACCCAACGCAGCCAAAAATAAATAAATAAATAAATGTATTATAAATAAATAAATAAAAGTAAGCATAGACTGAGAAGGTAGGACTGCATAATTTTTAAAAAACTGTATCTAAGTACTAACTCTTAGCTTTTAAAAAATCATATTTTGAAATAATTTAAACCTTCAGAAGAGTTTCAAGAGTGCTTACAATTACCCATTACATACCTATTGATTTGGTTTGACCAAATTTTAGTCAGGTTTCTCTTTTTCTCATAGGCCTCTGAACTTTAATTCACCCCCAAACTGAAACAAGTCCTAAAATCCCCCACTTAATTGTTCATTCTGAGAACTGGCCAACCACAGAGGGAAAAATATTCCTGTTAAAGCACCCTGATTATACCATCTGCTTCCTCTATCCCCTTGTCCTACTCCCACACAAAGTTACTGCTAGCCCTGCTGATCCCTCCCTAATTTAAAAAACAAAAACAAAAAAACTGTTTTTCTGTATGAGACATTTGCAGATTTTGTGATCAATGAGTTCTGCTATTGCAATAGTCTTTTAAAACAGCTTCTCCTTCCCTAAGTCCAGATTTGTTGATATTTGACATAATAAACAATAATAAAAAATTGTATAGTCTTCACCTAGATTCACCAATTTTGCTACATTTGTTCACTTTCATATATATACACATGTATGCATATACATCACGTTATACATTATATATGTGTGTGTGTGTGTGTATATATATATATGTATATATATATATATGTACACACACATTTATTATTCAAAACCAGTCACTCTCCCTCTTAACTTCTGTGGGCAGAATATATCTCTCTGCTCCACTGATGTTGAGTTTGGCCATGTGAATTATACTAGACCCTCACGATGGGTTTAGTATAATTCTCCACCCCTTCACTTTGGGCTTGACCCCGTTGAGTTGCTTTGGCCAACGGGATGTTAGCAGAGTGGGTAGTATCTGTGAACGTAACTTTATTTGAAAACAGTGTCTTTTCAGATATAATCAAGTTAAGATAAGCTTATATGGAATTACGGTGAACTCTAATGACTGGTATCCTTATAAAGAGAGATTTGGAGACACACAGACACACACAGGGAAGAAGGCCATATCACGACAGAGATAAGAGACTGGACTGATGCTGCTATAAGCCAAGGGATGCCAAGGACTGCTGGCAACAACCAGAGCTAGGAAATAGCAAATAAGGATCCTCCCCTAGAGCCTTCAGAGACAGCAGGGCCCGGCTGATGCCTTGATTTCAGACTTTTAGCCTCCAAACTATGAGAGAATAAGTTTGCTTTTTTTAAGCCACCCACTTTGTGGTAGTTTGTTATATCAGCCCTAGGAAACTAATACACAGAGTAAAGCAAGTTGTGGCTTGAAATGTGCTGCAATAATTGGGCTTGCCCTCTTGCTCTTCTGCCACCTTTCTAAGAACTTTTTCTGGATAGCCCACCGATTCAAGGATGAGTATGGAACAGCACTGGATACAACCTGTATACTGAGGCAAAGCACAGCTGATCTCAGCCTAAATCTGCTGACCTCCAGATGCACGAGTGGGAATTAATGTTATTTTGAGCTGTTAAGTTTTGCACTGTATTTTGTGACCATAGCTGGCAGATACAGTATGTAAACATTGTATTTTGTTATGAGTTAGTTGCAGACATTTTAACATATCATCCCTAAATATCTCAATATGTACCTCTTACAAACAGGGGCATTCTCCCACATAACTTCAATTACAATTATCACACACAGGAAATTTAACATGAATACTATTACCTAATATTGTATTCAATATTTGAATTTCCTCAATTGTTCCAATAATGTCCTTTATGGCTGTTCTTTTTTTAATCCAGGATATAATCAAGGTTTGCACATTGTACTCAATTGTCATGTTTTTCTAGTTTCCTTTAAACTAGAGCAGTTTAAAGAAAATATTTTTGACTTTTTTTTTCATGACACTGCCATTTTTAAAGAGTCATTTTACAGGATATCCCTCAATTTGGGCATTGTGTCTTCATTAGATTCAGATGAAATATTTTGACATCAGTGCCACCTTGGAGATGTTGTAGTCTCTTCAGTGCATTACATCAGGAGGCATATGATGTAATTTATGTCCCATTATTGGTTATACTAAGTTTGATAATTTGGTTACAAAATAGTGTCCAAATTTCTCAATTTGAAAGGTACCTTTTAATTTTTCATGATTAGTTATCTTTGGAGAGATGTTTCAAAACTATGTGACCATGATGTGGAGAAAAGGGAGCCCATGTGCACTGTTGGTGGGAATGTAAATTGGTGCAGCCACTATGAAAAACAGTATGGAGATTCCTCAGAAAATTTAAAAGAGCTACCATGTGACCCAGAAATTCCACTCCTAGGTATTTATCTGAAGAAAACAAAAACACTAATTAGAAAAGATATATGCGCCCCTATGTTCATTGCAGCATTATTTACAATAGCCAAGATAGAGAAGCAATCTGGATAAAGAAGATGTGGGGGGTGTGTGTGTGTGTGTATGTGTGTATATAACAGAATATACTCAGCAATAAAAAAGAATGAAATCTTGCCATTTGTGAAAACATGGATGGTCCTAAACGGTATTATGCTAAGTGAAATAAGTCAGATAAAGACAAAAACTGTATGATTTCACTTATGTGTGGAATCTAAAAAAACAAACAAAAAAACCCCCAATGAACAAACATAACAAAGCAGGAACAGAGTTATAGATACAGAGAACAAATTGCCAAAGGGGAGCGGGGGGGTGGGGGGGACAAAAGAAGTGAGGGAGATTAAGAGGTACAAACTCCAGTTACAAAATAAATGAGTCAAGGGGATGAAATGTATTGTGGGGAATACAGTCAATAACTATGTAATATTTTTGATGATATAACTAGACTTACCATAGTGATCATTTTGAAATGTGTAGAAATACTAAATCACTGTGTTGTGTACCAGGAAATAGCAGTGTTATAGGTCAATTATACTTCAAAAAAACAAAATCATAGAAAAAGAGATCAGATTTGTGGTTACTAGAGGCAGGGGGAGGGGGAGGGTAGGAAGAGGAATTGTATGAAGGTAGTCAAAAGGTTCAAACTTCCAGTTATAAGATAAATAAGTACTAGGGATGTAATATATAACATGATAGATATAATTAACACTGCCTTATGTTATATATGAAAGTTGAGAGTTCTCATCACAAGGAAAAATTTTTTCTATTTCTTTCATTTTGTACCTATATGAGATGTGAATGTTCACTAATCTTATTGTGATAATCATTTCATGATGTAAGTCAAATCACTGTTATATACCTTAAACTTATACAGTACTGTATGTCAATCATATCTCAATAAAACTAGGAAAAAAACTATGTGAATATTCTATTTCCAAAACAATTTTATTACTCAGTGTTTTCCAACATCCATGGATGATACTTGCCTATATTAATATATACTTGTACTTACATAAGTATCTGTGGTCTGTGTATGTGTGTGGGTGTAATCATGGTATTTATACTTTCAATGCATTAAAACAGGTTTCTTCCTTTCCATCCCCCAATTCATATTTATATTAGCCTTGTACCAAAGTGAGAATATTTGGTTCCCAGCACCATCAATATATTTGCTCATTATGCGAATCTTAAAATATGATAATTTTACAATAAGATTTGGTAATCATGATCCTTGGTATTTGCCCAAAGTAGTTGAAAACTTATGTCCACACAAAACCCTGCACACAAATGTTTATAGCAGCTTTATTCATAACTGCCAAAACTTGAAGCAACCAAGATGTCCTTCAGTAGGTGAATTGATAAATAAACTGTGGTATATCCAGATAATGAATTATTCTTTATTATTATTATTATTCAGCACTAAAAAGAAATGAGCTATCAAGCCATGAAAAGATATGGAGAAAACATAAATGCATCTTACTTAAAATGCATGCTGCTAAGTGAAAGAAGCAAGTCTGAAAAGGCTGCTCTATGATTCCAACTATATGACATTATAGAAAAGGCAAAACAAAAAGAAATCAGTGGTTGCCAGGACTTAGGGGGAGGGAGGATGAATAGGTGGAGCACACAAGATTTTTTTAAATGGACTTTATTACTATGCATGTGTAATTACAATACTGGCTAATCTCCCCATTGGTTGTTTCTATTGTATTCAAACTTGAAATAGTCTTACTTTTAATATTTATGATATTTGTTATAGTCATATTTATAAGCATATTAATATCTGGGATACCCTCTAACTTTCTTTCATATATACTCAAGTCTGAAAAAAACTTTAGGAGCACATGTATTTTATTTTATTTTATTTTTTAAATTAATTTATTTATTTTTGTCTGTGTTGGGTCTTTGTTGCTGCACCCGGGCTTTCTCTAGTTGTGGGAGCGGGGGCTACTCTTCGTTGCGGTGCACGGGCTTCTCATTGCGGTGGCCTCTCTTGTTACGGAGCACGGGCTCTAGGCGTGTGGGCTCAGTAGTTGTGGCTCATGGGCTCTAGAGCACAGGCTCAGTAGTTGTGGCGCACGGGCTTAGTTGCTCTGCAGCATGTGGGATCTTCCTGGACCAGGGCTTGAAGCTGTGTCCCCTGCATTGGCAGGCGGATTCTTAACCACGGCGCCACCAGGGAAGCCCTGGAGCACATGTATTTTAAAACATTGAGTTCACACCTGCGGTTTTAGACTTTACTATTATTTTAGGATTCTTTTCTTTTATTGTGTCTTTTCATGCATTTTAGGTTTCTTATTCCTTTTGGCAGGAACAAGAGGCTTTGAGGGTATAGAAGTCTTTCTTAGGCAGCTCAATTTATTGCAGCTGCTTTTGATCTACCATCTGTTGCTTTAAATGACAATGCCTCTTGTTGTTTACCATGTGCATCTGCATATAATGTTTCTGTCTTCCACAGTAATATAAGAATCCTTAATATAAACCAATACCATTTATAGTCCAGATTTATATTACATTCTTACTTTAAACAGAGGGCTTTCATGCCCATGTTGACTCTGGTAGCATGGGTTATAGGTGTCTTTCCATGTAATCTGACAGGTGTTTGGGAAACTTCCCAATTTAACCAAATGGAGGCTAGGTTAGAATGTTTATTCTTCTCTTAACTGAACTCCAACCAATTTATCTCCTTTATCAGTGAAGATAATTCAAGTAACATCCTCAAATTGGATACCTAAATTTTTATTTAAATCAGGATTTTGAAAAAAAAAAGTTTTATGTCTGAAAACAGAAATGATTATTTTCTGTGTTAAGATCCATAGAAGAGTAAATGAGAAAACATCTATAAGAATACTAAATATTAACTGGGTTGGTTGACAAAGCCAAGAGTGCTTCCTGGGTAGTCCTATCTTTTTCTGGGATTTGAGAAAGAAATTCATGTTACTCTCAATTTGCTAGAAGTGACTTTACACTGTAGCCCACATATCTGAAGATATAGTAAGACTCTGGCTATAAAGCAGTCACTTGTTTCGGAATATGGGAAGAGTGATATTAAACTAATTAGGAAGAAGAGGTTACCATCAAAAACATAGAAATTGTAAGGTCAGTTGGAATTTTGACTTCATAGCCTCTTGAAAAATAAAAGTACCCACCTTTCCATAGTATTTTTAATAAAGGTAACATTTGAAAGAACTATTCCATTACCTCTTTCTCCTGTTTCATTCTCATTATCTATCAAAAGAATCTCTACTTAGCAACTCGATTAACTTCAGGGGCTCCCCATCTGAAGTTAAATGTACAAACTTCAAAGTGACTTCATCATCACTGTGTAAAAGTACACAGTGTGAAAATACACAGGGTAAACATAAGAAGCATACCATAACTTTCCTGTATTTTCAACTCTGATAGTTTATATATACCAGTCCTGGAAGAAAATAAGAAACATGAGTTTTCCTCCTAGAATTTCTATGACCTCTTACCACTTCCTAAATATAATTACACTTGTTTTTTCCTTCCAGAAGCAGAAATCAGAGAGAGAAGTACTCTCAGCTAAGCTTCCTTGAATGTATTTGGCTAACAAGATAGAGCTTCAGAAGCATTTCTTTCAGCAAAATGTACTCTGTGAATACTTTAGTAACTATTTCTAAATGTCTATAAAAACAAATATTTTTCAGATACTCATCTGATAACGATATGCTGAAAGAAATGCTTGGGAAAAATTTTAACATTTGTAAATTATTTGAGGGGATGTGGGAGAAGTGAGAGATCACTCTGGAAATTCTCAATTCTCCTATACCTCTCTGTGGCTTTTTAAAATGGTCAGATCTCCCCAAAACCACCTCCTGAGGTTCAATATTCCAAACCCCTCCAATTTGTTTCTTCAGAGTTTAGGATCTCCATCCAAAGTCCTTGTTGAACTTTATCAAAAGCATTTTCCTCATCTACCACCAGGTGGCAGGTGGATCCACTTTTTGGAGAGCGACCCTGACCCCGCCCTACCGGAAGTTGTCAAGCAAAGGAAGCCTCTGGCCACGCCTAGAGTTCAGCACCCTAGACGCGGACAGCGACACCGCCCAATTTAGTCCCGTGACTCTCTGCAGAGATTTTCACCTGACAAAGGAACTGGCCAATCCCAACTGGTTCCAAGGGCCGCGTGACTGACAGTTTACAAAGCCAGATATGGAGGGGGAAAGAACTCCTTGATTTGGGACATTTAGGTTGGCAGGGGAACCAGGTGATTTTAAATAATATATCGTAATGCAAAAATCCTAATTTTTCCCCCTCACTACCCACCAGAGTCTAAGTGCATTCTTAGAAATGCTATCTTGCTGTGCGAGAGACAGTAGATTAACCAGCCTCGGTGTGTTGGTTTATTCCGACAAAACGCGTTAAGACAACGAAGGCGGTACAAAAGTCCGTGTGAGTTATGGCGGCCAATCCCTCTTCTTGCACAAAGCTGTCAGCTTTCCTAAGAAACCAGCATGGTGACGGACTGCTTTTTCTGCATAGTATTTCAGTTAGTCTCGAAAACCCAAACAGTAGCTCTTTTTGTTCACATGAAATTACTATTTTAGACAGAGAGGTTGGACTGAGGCACGAGTGTACTCTAAAATTGACGGTTTAGGTGTCATCTTTCCAGTTGCCTAGCAACAAATTAGACAAAAAAGAGCACGTCTGCGGGTTTTAACTTACGTAACAGCAAAAGCCCAAGGGCAAATGAAAATGCTCTCTGGACAGCTTGACATATTAACTAGTTCTAGTGTTTAGAATCAGTCTAATTAAATCTCAGTGCTGGGGCAGCAGGTAGAGCTAACGGGAACAAGTAGCTATTTAAGATGGACAAATAAGCTAAATTAAGCCGAGTTTTACCTGTAAATTATCCGTGTTGTACGGATTGCTTTCTCACTATTTCCCACTATTTTGGCGGCGATAATTCAGATCTTTAACCAGCAGAGGGCGAGTCGACTGCATTTTTCGCCCCTAAGACACTCCCTTCCTTCACCCCACCCTTTCTCATCCCTTGCCCCTGGGAAATTAATTTACTAGGCTCTTCAAATATAGACCAACGGAGGGTGGAGGAAGGAGAGCAGCAGCGCAGAACTCCACAGAGTGCCAGCCCTGTCAGCCTTGGATCTGTGGCTGCTCTGCTGTCCCCTTACTTGGAGCTGCAGAGGGGATTGCAGCCCTTGTCCCAGGAGGAGGCGGGGATTAAAAGCAGCCCCACCCCCAGAAGCCGTGGATATTTGTGATCACTAGCTTCAGAGAATTGGGAGAGCCAGAGAGAGCCCGGTTACACGACAGATATAACCTATGAAAGAGAAAAGAACCAATTCACTTCTCAGGGCCAATAATAGCTCAGTATGCTGGAACATCAACAAAAAAAGGCTCTGCTCTGGCTTTGATACTCTAGGAACAAAAATGGGGTGGGGGTAGGGAAAGGAGAAGATGAAAGACTAAGAATCTGACTGAGTCATCTTTAAAACAGAACAAGCAAAGCAAGCCACTCAGGGGGAGAGACAATGACAGAAAGCCTGCTAGAATGCAGGGCAGAGCAATAAAGCATGCTGTACAAAGTTACTTTATTGCTGGGCGGAACCCTCTGCATTCTGGACAGGCATACCACTTGCTCCAGAGGAGGTGGGTTTTACCTTGTATTGTAAGACTTTGCAGAATCTTCTCGGGCAGGCAGCCAGAAATCCCATTAATTGGACATGCCCTTTTTCTTCTCATATTTATGTCTCAGTTTCAAGCTAGTAAAATTAATTTTTTCTGGAGGACATTCAACTAAATTTTATGCAGCATTGCATTTTCTCTCCTTCAATCACTAAATTTCTATAAAGCTTGTTTTTAAAGAATACCATTTCATTAACAAATACAATTCATGAGGAAGTATGATACTCTGTTAAAGTTGATGGTGTGTTAGGTTAGATCAACACTTTTCAGAAAGGATGATTTGATTCAGTTTCATCATTAATCTTTCAAGTAAATTGCACTTTGATGGTGTTGTATTGCACACTTTCTGTATCTAATCACTTATAAAATAAATTTTTTATGCATATACCAAACTTCATTCATGTTACACCAAGATCCAAACAAATGCTTAAAACTGGCTAATATAATCTCTCCATGGAAGCCAGAATTATCTTTAAAAAACTGTAGTAGTAAGTCACTGAACAAGCACTTAGTAAAACAGGATGTTCAAAAAGCCAATAAGCATATTAAAAGGTTTCAACATCATTAATTATCCAAGAAATGGAATTTTAAACCACAATGAAATGCCTTTATCCACACAAGAGAATTAATTAAAAAGCTGACATTTTCAAGTGTTGGAAAGGATGGGGCAACTTCAGCTATCACACACTGCTGATGGGCTATAAGTTGGTACAGTCACTCTGGAAAACTGTCAGCATTTACTAAAGTTCAATATATGCATACCCTACAACTCAGTAATTGCAGTCTTAGGTATATTCTCAATAGAAATACTTATATGTGCACACAAAAAGACATGTAAAAGAATGTTCATCTTAAACTTGGAAGCAATCCAAACCTCAACAATAGAATGGATAAATATATTGTTATTGCCATATACAGAAATATATACATAATGACTTTTTAAAAAACTACTGCTACATGCAACAGTATGTATAAATCTCACAATGTGATGTTCAGCAGGAAAAAATCAGAAACACAAAATTTTGTACGATTCTACTTATATAAAGCTCAATTATTGGAAAAACTAAGGTAAGTCAGAATAGTAGTTGCCTTTGGTGGAGATAAAGACTGAAAGGGGGCATGAGGGAGGCTTCAGGGGGTATTGGTAATATTCTGTTTCTTGATCTGGGTGGTGGTTACTCAAGTGTGTTCGCCCTTTAAATATCTATTGAGCTATACACTGATTTGTACATGTTAATTATGTTATGCAATCTAAATTCCTTAAAGTCACCTATAAGGCCTTGCAAAAACTAATCCTACCTAAATTTCCAATCTCTTATTAACCATTTTCTCCCTCCATCACCACACTTGAATTACTCTGAGCTTTCATCAGTTTCTAGAACATATCTATCTCTTTTCAATCTTAAGGCCCTTGGGCTTGCTGTTTTCTCTGCCTGGAATGCATTATCACCAGCTCTCTTCATAACATGTTCCTTCTAATCCTTCAACTCTCAGATTAATGATACCTTTTTAGAGAAACTTGCTTTGACTCTCCTATCTGAAGTCCCTGTGTCATTTTTCTATTTGCTGCCATCACAAATTATCACAAACTTAGTGGCTTTAAACAATACAAATTTATGATCTGAGACTTCTGAAGGTCAGAAGTCTGCAATGGGTCTCACTGGGCTAAAATCAAGGCACCAGCAGGAGCAATTTCCTTCTGGAGGCTCTAGGGGAGAATCCATTACCTTGCCTTTTCCAGCTCTTAGAGGCTGGAGGCACTTCTGGATTTGTGGCTCCTTCTTCCATCTTCACCGTCAGTAGTGCAGCATCTTCAAATCTCTCTCAGACTGTGACCCTCTCTTCCCTCTTTTCTACCCTTTCGATATTGTTGAATCCAGCCAGGTATTTCAGTGTACTGTCCTGATCAAGGACAGCTGATTTAGCAACACTAATTCTCCTTTGTTACGTATTATAACATATTCACAAGTTCTGAAGACTAGAGTCGTGGACATCTTTGAGGGGCATTATTCTGCCTACCACAGTCCACCTTTTTCTAGCACAGCACTGTATTTATTAAGAGCACTAATAACAGTTTTTAGTCATTTTATATATTCCTCTGCCCATTCACTGTCTAACTGCCCCCACTCTAAGGTAAATTCTATGAGCGCACAGACCCTATCTGTCTTGTTCCCTGCTGTTTCCTTGGTGCTTAGCATAATGCTTGACACGCTACAGAAATTCATTAAGTATTTGTGGAAAGAATAAATAAATATGAGTTTAGGTCTATGTTTTAACACTTGAAAACTCTGGTTTTTACCTTTTCCTTTCATATAAAAATATATATATTGTGTCTTGGCAGGAGGGGGATTTCTGGTGCAATCAGTATAGATTTTTGAAGCTCTCTACTATACTAACTCACTGTAAAAAAATCACTCCTACAAATAGAGTCCATATATGTCATATACATATCTTCATTTTTATCATACTTAAAAGTAGAGTTTATAAGTTACTTCCTCCTGGAAAATAGTGTATCACAGGGCTCATATTCTGAAGAAAAGATAATCCAGGGTGAAGAGTTGGAATTCTTTATTACAGTCATGTGAGAAAAAAATGTGGTGCATGGGGCTCTAAGTATGACCCTAGAATGTAGTTGCAAAGACAGGTATCATCAGATAATCACTGTACATCTGATATTATAACCTGTATTACCAGGTTGTAATATCAGATACCAAAGTTTTTTAAAAAAATACTTGGTGATTCATTTATTTACTCAGCAAATATTTATTAATCATCTATTAAGTGTCAGACCCTTTTCTAGTCTCTGGGTACACAATACAAAGTCCCTGCATATAGGGAGCCTACAAATAGATGCACAATATTATGTGAGGTAGTGGCAAGTGTTATAAAGAAGAAAGGGAGATTAATCCCTTGTTGGTTGCTTTGTTTGCAAGTATTTTCTCTCATTCTGAGAGTTGTCTTTTCGTTTTGTGTATGGTTTCCTTTGCTGTGCAAAAGCTTTTAAGTTTCATTAGGTCCCATTTGTTTATTTTTGTTTTTATTTTCATTACTCTAGGAGGTAAATCGAAAAAGATCTTGCTGCAATTTATGCCATATGATCCAGCAATCCCTCTCCTGGACATATATCTGGAGAAAACCATAATTCGAAAAGATACATGCACCCCAGTGTTCACTGCAGCCCTATTTACAATAGCCAGGACATGGAAGCAACCTAAATATCCATCAACAGAGGAATGGATAAAGAAGATGTAGTACATGTATACAATGGAATGATACTCAGCCATAAAAAAGAATGAAATAATGCCATTTGCAGCAACATGGATGGAACTAGAGATTGTCATACTGAGTGAAGTAAGTCAGACAGAAAGACAAATATCATATGATATTGCTTATACGTAGAATCTAAAAAAAGGGTACCAATGAACTTATCTACAAAACAGAAATAGAGTTACATATGTAGAAAATAAACTTATGGTTACAGGGTGTAAGGGGGGTAGGGATAAACTGGAAGATTGGGATTGACATATACACACTACTATATATAAAACAGATGACTAATAAGCACCTACTGTGCTGTATAGCACAGAGAACTCTACTCAATATTCTGTGATGGCCTATATGGGAAAAGAATCTAAAAAAAGAGTAGATATATATATATAACTGATTCACTTTGCTGTACACCTGAAACTACCACAACATTGTAAATCAACTATACTCCAATAAAAATTAAAAAAAGAAAAGAAAACAAAAAAGAAGAAGAAAGGGGATGATGAGAAACCAAGAGAGGGTTTTGAATGGAGATTCAAATAAAATTTAAAAATAAAAAGGTAAGTCTGGTTGTTATATGGGTATAAGAAGGGATACCAGTTAGAAGGCCATTGCAGAAATATGGGCAAAAAATAGTGATAGTTTGAATTAGGGTGATAGTGCTGGAGTTAATATAAATTGGTTGGATTTGGGACATATTTTAAAGAAAATTGAAGTGATTTGATGACGGTCTTAGATATAGAATGTTAAAGAAAAATGGCCCTCAGTTTGTGTGGGGTATTTTGGTATTGGTGGTGCTATTTACTGTTATGGAAATTTAGGGTAAGTTTTGGTATGGAAAAAAAATTAAGAATTTTGGACATGTTAAATTTGAAATGTTTGTTAAACATATAAGTTATGTTGATTGGGCAATTGAGTATTGAGGTCTGTGGACTTAGGGGAGATATCACATCTAGAAAGATTTGAGCAAAGATTAGGAAAACTATAATTAAAGTAATGAAATTGAGATCACCTAGGGAATTAGTGTAGTTAGAGAAAATGGCCAATCCTAGGGCACGTCAACATTTTGAGGTCTAGGAAATGGAGAGAAGCCAACAAAGGAGACTGAGGGGGAGTAGCCAGTGTGGTCATAGGAAATCAGGAGAGAATATGTCCTGAAAGTCTGAAAGTCACTGTGTCAAGAAGGAGGAAGGAAATACCGCTGTGTTTAGTTAGATGAAACTTGAGATGGAAAGATGGAGGTCCTTTGTGACCTTGGCAGAGCAGATTCAATGAAGTGATAATATAAAAACCTGATTTAATGTGACAGTCCATTATGAAAATATTATTCAGCTTGGATTCCTTTTAAATAATGCTACTTGAAGTAGAGATTACATGAATTTCCAGGTTTGATGATCTATATACATATAATAAATTAGTTAACTTCTAAATTCACAATTCCTTGATATTAGATCAAAGTATATAGGTTACTTGACTGTAATGGTGGCTGCCTGAAGGAAAAAATGAGGCAGTTCCTTCGTAGCTCTGTGGATAATATTTAATTCTCTGCCTATGATTTCCCTTACTGGGAATTCTTCTCCTCTTCTGAAGTAATTACAGATACTTACTGTTTGCCTCAAAATAGAAACATAAACTTCCTTTGTGGAGGGATCTTCATTGAACTTCCTATTTTATCTGAACCAATGACTTTCAAAGCATTTTCCAGGACCTTCATATGATGCACTGATGTTCACAAACTAGTTTTTTGTGTTCCCTTGTATACATGTTAAGGCTGTTTCTAATAATTGCCATCATAATCACCCAGCCTCCTATTCTTGCAAATTGTCCGTTCCACAGAGCTCTTAAGTCCTTCTCACAGGTCCAATAAAGGAGTTTTAGAATTCAATCACTAAAAAACTTGTGCCAGCTCTTTTTCACAGAAGTGTTAAATCGAGGGACTTCTAAAGTTTCATTTCACCTAACACTCAATTAGCACTATAGTCATTCAGTTTTGTTTTGTTTTCTTTCTATTTTCTTGGCCATGCTGCGTGGCATGCGTGATCTTAAATTTCCTGACCAGGGTTCGAACCCATGCCCCCTGCATGGAAGTGGAAGCGTGGTGTCAACCACTGGACCGCCAGGGAGGTCCCTCAGTTACTAATTATTAAGCACCTTCTGTGTGTTTGGCCTACTCAGGGTCAGAAATATGATGTTGAATGAGATGGACACCGTTTCAGCCTCAAAAAACTTGGGTCCTAATGGTAAGATAGGCAATTAAATTGTTACAATAAATATGTTACAGACTATCATAAGAATATAGCATAATAGAAAAACTCAAAATTCCAGGTGGGGGATGGAAGGTTATGAAAGGCTGGGCTCTGAAAGATGAGGAGTTATCCAGGAAGGGCAACAGTGACTTGGTAATAGGGAAAAGCATGTACACAGGTTTAGAGGCCATGGAAGAATGGAAGGATAGTGCAACATTTAAAGAACACTGTGAGAAAGGGAAAAACTTTATCATTATTTTTCTCTCCTTTAGGGTGACCTACCTCAATACTTCTTATTGATTTTCAAACTACCTTAAAAATTGATTTTCATTATTATGGATAAATGCCAAATTCTATTTTTTTAAGTATTTTTATGCAATAATCAATATTCATTAGTTCATATATAATAGCTAATACACATAAACACTACAAATTTTATTGGTATTTTTGAAATTCTTTTCAGATAATCTTAGGTACATTTAAGAAGTGTTCTCTAGACTTGTGGTTGCCAAGAGGGAGGGGGTTGGAGGAGGGAGGGGGTTGGAGGAGGGATGGAGTGGAAGGCTGGGGTGAGCAGATACAAACTACTATATAGAGAATGGATAAACAACAAGGTCCTACTGTATAGCACAGGAAATCATATTCAATATCCTGTGATAAACCATAATGGAAAAGAATATTTTTTTAAAAAGAATGTATATATATATGTATAACTGAACCACTTTGCTATACAGCAGAAATTAACACAACATTGTAAACCAGTTATACTTCAATGAAAAAAATAAAAAGTTGTTCTCTAATCCTTCCAAGATTACCTAACCACTCCGATTGTTCATTAATTCACTCTCATGAGGCTCTGGGGAATACTTGTACATATTAAGCATTTCCCCTTATCCCAATTCCACAATAACAGTCATGAGAGATACAGTAATTTGTTAATAAATATGTATTAAATGATGCCTCATTTCTGATATGCTCTAAGTATGACAATTAAGGAAATGTAATTTATTTCTAAAATTTAATAAACCAAGATAACATGAAACTGATGATTCATCCTCTTATTATTTCTGGACTTCTGGATGTGGAAGAGCTGAATGAAAAGAGAATAGATGTGGAGAGTTAAAATTGTAATTTTTTTTCTGTGAGAAACTGAGGAGATACCTAGTATAGGTTTCATTTTATATATAAAGAAACTGAGGCCCAGAGAAATGGGATGTCTTAACTCCAAGTTAGAAACACAGCTGTCATAGAAATCAGATTCCTACTCCTTAGTCTACTACTTTTCTCATTATGACAGACTAAGATCTTTGGCACTCAAGAAAGTTTGTTTGTTTGTTTTTTTCCATGAGAGTTCTTTTGATCTTTAAAAGTTTGCGGGCCACTGCTTAAAATTCATTAATTTAGTCAATTAGCCAGTATCTATAGAGGTCCTATAATATTTTAGGATTGTTCTATTTGCTAGGGATACAGCACTGAATAGACAAAAATCTCTGCCCTCTAGGAATCCCAGAGAGATAATTAGACCACTTATAACAGCTTCACCCTGGAGACATTCAGAGATATGGGTACATTTGAACTTCAGGGGTGTGTGCATATGTGTGTGTGTGTTGTGTGTGTGTGTGTGAGAGAGAGAGAGAGAGAGAGGGAGAGATCTGTTTCATTTAAAGTCAGGTTTATTGAGATATAAATTCCATGTAGATATAAATTCCATTCCACCTCCTTTAAGGTGTATAGTTTGATGAGTGGCAAACATACATAATCATTTAACTACCACCGCAATCAAGATGTAGAATATTTCCATTACCCCCAAAAGTTTTGTCATGCCACTTTTTCTTCAGTCTCTCACCCCACCCACAGCCCCTGGTAACCACACTGATCTGGTTTCTGTTCTGTATAAACGGAATCACAAAGTATGTAGCCTTTTGCACTGAGCATCCTTCATTTAGCATAATGCTTTGAAATTCATCCATGATATCGCATGTATCCGTAGTTAGTTCCTATCCATTTGTCTTTAGTACTTGGTAATTGAGCTTCCTTGTCATAGCCTTACTTCGCACAAGGACGAGGTGAAAAAGATTTAGAATCAACCAACATGGAAAGTCTAATAGGAGATTCATCCATCAAAGGAGAGATTCTGAAAGGGATACACATCACTGTTAAGAGAGCTACATGTAACTTCCATCCAGGGGCTACAATAAAAACTGTCTGAAACACTATTCCTGAGCCTGGAAGTAGGGCAAGGAGAGTGGGGGATAGGAATCACTACTAAGAATTTGGAAGCACTTCTAGCCCTCACATAATTTTGTAGCTTCTATGCACTGGACCTGGACAGTTGGCAAGGGATGGGGGGTACAGGGATAAAATCCTCAGAGAATGTAACTTTATACTGCTATCAAACTGGTAATGCCCCTGGAATGTGGTTAGAGTAAATTATCTCTAGAATAACGCCTCTTTACCCCAGGCTTCAAATAATTTCCAAAAATAGAATTTCAAGTTAAGTGAGCAACTTACCATTAAAAAAAAAAAAAGTAGTTCAATGTGCAAGGAAACAAGATACCAGAGTGAGAGCCAGCAGAAATAAAAACAGCTGAAGCAGACATGCATTGACGTCAGACAATGGAATTATCAAACACAAAATATGAAATGACTGTATTTAATGTATCTAAGGAAATAAATGTTTGAAAATAAATGGAGGGAACAGAAACCGTGAAGAATGAGCAAGTATATTTGAGGAAAGAACAAATAGAACTGCTAGAAATGTAAAGTTGTAATAAATGAAAGTTTAAAACTCAAAGGGTAGTTTTAAGAACATATCAGACATAGATGAAAAAGAATAGACTGGAAGGCAAAAAGAATGCAGCAAAAAGAGAAAACAGATGGAGATTATGAAAGAGTTTACAAGACACAGATCTATATATACCATTTCACTCTATTCTAACTGGAGTCCCAGAAGGATAAAACAGAAGGGATAAAAGCAATATTTGAGGAGATAATTAGAATTTTTCATAACGCCAAGCCACTAATTCAAGAAGCCAAATGAATCTCATATAGGGTCAAATAAACACATATATAGATCATAGTGAGATTGCAGAATACTGAAGATGAAAAGATTATCTTAAAGTAGATATAAAAGATCAATTTCTTTTTAAGTAATGACAGAGAACTAACTTCCCAGCAGCAATAGTGGAAGACAAAATACAATGAAATGACACTGTCAACATCTGATGTAAAATTATAGTTAACTTAAAATTCTAAGCCTAAACAACAAGGTCCTACTGTATAGCACAGGGAACTATATCCAATCTCCTGGGATAAACCATAATGGAAAAGAATATTTTAAAAAAGAGGATGTCTACAAGTGTATAACTGAGTCACTCTGCTGTACAGCAGAGATTGGCACAATGATATAAATCAAATATACTTCAATAAAAATAAAAATTTTTTAAATTCTAAGCCTAGCATAAATATCTCTCATAAGCCAGTAGGAAAGAGGATCAAGATAGTGGAATAGGAGGACGTGGAGCTCACCTCCCCCGACAACACATCAAAAACACATCTACATGTGGTACAATCCTCACCAAAAACTAACCGGAAACTGGCAGAAGAACTCCTAAACAACAAAAGCTGCAAAAGAGATCTCCATGTAACCAGGTAGGATAGAAGAAAAAAAAAAATTACCAGGTCCAGAACTACACCCCTGGTAGGGATCTATAAGGAAGAGAAGGTCCACACGGGCAGACCCTTGTCCTGGGGAGCAAGGAGGTCATGCCACAACCTGGGCATCCCAGTCCTGGTGTCCCGTGCAGAGGAGACAAGCCCCCTTGCCTGCTGGGAAATCCGCTGAGACAGACAGAAGGGCTGGAAAAGCCTAGACTCTACTTGCAGGAAGTGCACACATGCTGGCTTGCCAACAATCAGGGCAGAGAGAGCCATGCACTGGCGTCTGCAGCCTTGCTACACTTCTCAACATAAAGGGGCTAACACCCTAGTCCAGTTCACTCCACACCACAGCCTGGTGCACAATCTGGGCAAAGACCTGGTCTAGCTATGCAGAGACAGACTGGGGTAGCTAGGGTGTGATCTGGGCGGAGCCAGGGAGACCACTGTCACAACATGCATAGGGCAGTGCCATAAGAGCATGCACTGGCTAAGCACCTGTCTCCAGGCAGGCCCTGGAGAGGATTCAATCTAGCTACGCCTCTGCATAGAGTATGGTCTGGTTGGGATGGCAATGGCCTTGTCAGCATACTCAGGAGTTCATCTCCCAATGAGAGAGCACCTCCCCGCCCCCAGCTCTGCCCACTCCTCACTTGCGGCTTAGTGCTAGATCTGCGGCAGACAGGTCCTGGGAGAAGACTGCCACAGAGACAGCCCAGACCTTAGGGGCAGCCCGGCCACCTCAATTCCTGCAGTCACAGTGCCCTGACCCCCAGCCTACTCCACACCGCAGCCTTGCACTAGATCTGGGACGGACACAACAGAGAAAGGGACATGACCTTGGGCTGCTTCTGGGTGAACTGCGGACACCTACACAGGCAGTGCACAGGTCCTTTCTGACTGACTGCACAGGCCTCACTTGCTTCAGCACTCACCTCCTTTGGGGCAGGGCATGCACTCAAGGGCAATGGAGCCTGACTGAAACTGACCCTCAGAGGTTCTTATCCAACAACTGGGGAACAGACCCACCCCTGACAGGGCAGCCACAGTCATAGAGCAGAGAAGAAGCTTTGCCTCACATCCTGCACAGGCTCTAGATACTACAACACTAATCACCCCCCCCCCATTAGGGGGATAACAGCCAGCACACCCTGAAGAAAGACGAGGCTAGTGTCCATACCAAAACCAGCCCTCACACCAAAAACACTAGACATGCAGTCTACAGGGACACTCCCACATAAAAACACCCCTTCAAGACCACAGCAGATAACTTTCTCTGTCTCTATGAATTTAGGAGAAACGGTTAAGTAAAATGAAAAGGCAGAGGAACTACTCCCAATTAAAAGAACAAGAGAAATTCCCTGAAAGTAAATAGTAAAACAGAACTCATCAGTCTACTAGACCCCAAGTTGAAAAAGGTGGTAATACAGCTCCTTGAAGCTAAAGGACAAAGAGAAAGACTGGGCAGGCCTGAGGCACTAGCTTCCAGGATAAAATTCCCCCTCAGGGAAATACCCTCTTGCTGATAAAAATACTAATGCAAACTCAATAAACTTATGCTTTGAAAAAAAAAAGGTGGTAATAAAAATGCTCACTGATTTAAGAAAGATTATCAAAAGAGACACAGATCACTGTAACAAGCAACTAGAAACTACAAAGATGAACCAATCAAAGACAGACAATTCAATTGCCAAGATGAAAACCAATCTCAAGAGAGACCTTCAAGATGGCGGAAGAGTAAGACGTGGAGATCACCTTCCTCCCCGCAAATACATCAGAAATACATCTACATGTGGAACAAACCCTACAGAACACCTACTGAATGCTGGCAGAAGACCTCAGACCTCCTAAAAGGCAAGAAGCTCCCCACGTACCTGGGTAGGGCAAAAGAAAAAAGAAACAACAGAGACAAAAGTATAGGGACGGGACCTGCACCAGTGGGAGGGAGCTGTGAAGGAGAA
Organism: Balaenoptera ricei; assembly: GCF_028023285.1. Lineage (NCBI taxonomy): Eukaryota > Metazoa > Chordata > Mammalia > Artiodactyla > Balaenopteridae > Balaenoptera > Balaenoptera ricei. Next base: position 118,622,967 of record NC_082641.1, on the reverse strand, counting down.
AGGTTTCCACACGCTAGGAACCCCCTTCGCGGGCGGAGACTGCGGGTGGCGGAGGGGGGAAAGCTTCGGAGCCACGGAGGAGAGCGCAGCAACAGGGTTGCGGAGGGCAAAGTGGAGAGATTCCCGCACGGAGGATCGGTGCCGACCAGCACTCACCAGCCCGAGAAGCTTGTATGCTCACCCGCCGGGGAGGGCGGGGGCTGGGAGCTGAGGCTCGGGCTTCGGAGGTCGGATCCCAGGGAGAGGACTGGGGCTGGCTGCATGAACACAGCCTGAAGGGGGCTAGTGTGCCACAGCTAGCCGGGAGGGAGTCCGGGAAAAAGTCTGGACCTGCTTAAGAGGCAAGAGACCATTGTTTCGGGGTGCGTGAGGAGAGGGGATTAAGAGCGCGGCCTAAACGAGCTCCAGAGATGGGCGCGAGCCGCGGCTATCAGCACGGACCCCAGAGACGGGCATGAGATGCTGAGGCTGCTGCTGCAGCCACCAAGAAGCCTGTGTGTGAGCACAGGTCACTATACACACCTCTCCTCCCAGGAGCCTGTGCAGCCCGCCACTGCCAGAGTCCCGTGATCCAGGGACAACTTCCCCAGGAGAACACATGGCGCGCCTCAGGCTGGTGCAACGTCATGCTGCCTCTGCCGCCACAGGCTCGCCCCGCACTCCATACCCCTCTCTCCCCCTGTCTTGAGTGAGCCAGAGCCCCGAATCAGCTGCTCCTTTAACCCCGTCCTGTCTGAGCAAAGAACAGATGCCCTCAGGCGACCTACACGCAGAGGCGGGGCCAAATCCAAAGCTGAATCCCAGGAGCTGTGCGAACAAAGAAAAGAAAGGGAAATCTCTCCCAGCAGCCTCAGGAGCAGCGGATTAAATCTCCACAATCAACTTGATGTACCCTGCATCTGTGGAATACCTGAATAGACAACGAATCATCCCAAAATTGAGGTGGTGGACTTTGGGAGCAACGATATATATATTTTTTTCCTTTTTCTCTTTTTGTGAGTGTGTATGTGAATGCTTCTTTACATGATTTTGTCTGTATAGCTTTGCTTTTACCATTTGTCCAATGGTCTGTCTGTCCATTGTTTTTGTTTCTTTAGTTTTTTGGGGTTTTTTTTTTTTTTTTGAGTATAGTTTTTAGCACTTCTTATCATTGGTGGATTTGTTTTTTGGTTTGGCTGCTCTCTTCTTTCTTTCTTTCTTTTTTATATTACTTAAAAAATTTTTTAATTTTTAGTAATTACTTTTTACTTTTTATTTTAATAACTTTATTTTATTTTTTTCATTCTTTCTTTCTTTTTTCTCCCTTTTCTTCTGAGCCGTGTGGCTGGCAAGGTATTGGTGCTCCAGCTGGGTGTCAGGCCTGTGCCTCTGAGGTGGGAGAGCCAAGTTCAGGACATTGGTCCACCAGAGACCTCTCGGCTCCACATAATATCAAATGACGAAAGCTCTCCCAGAGATCTCCATCTCAACGCTAAGACCCAGCTCCACTCAATGACCAGCAAGCTACAGTGCTGGACACCCTATGCCAAACAACTAGCAAGACAGGAACACAACCCCACCCATTAACAGAGAGGCTGCCTCAAATCATAATAAGGTCACAAACAACCCAAAACATACCACTGGATGCAGACCTGTCCACCAGAAAGACAAGATCCAGCCTCATCCACCAGAAAACAGGCACTAGTCCCCTCCACCAGAAAGCCTACACAACCCACTGAACCAACCTTAGCCACTGCGGGCAGACACCAAAAACAATGGGAACTACGAACCTGCAGCCTGTGAAAAGGAGACCCCAAACACAGTAAGTTAAGCAAAATGAGAAGACAGAAACACATAGCAGATGAAGGAGCAAGGTAAAAACTCACCAGAACAAACAAATGAAGAGGAAACTGGCAGTCTACCTGAAAAAGAATTCAGAGTAATGACAGTAAAGATGATCCAAAATCTTGGAAATAGAATGGAGAAAATACAGAAACATTTAACAAGGACCTAGAAGAACTAAAGAGCAAACAAACAATGATGAACAACACAATAAATGAAATTTAAAATTCTCTAGAAGGAATCAATAGCAGAATAACTGAGGCAGAAGAACGAATAAGTGACCTGGAAGATAAAATGGTGGAAATAACTACTGCAGAGCAGAATAAAGAAAAAAGAATGAAAAGAATTGAGGACAGTCTCAGAGACCTCTGGGACAACATTAAACACACCAACATTCGAATTGTAGGGGTCCCAGAAGAAGAAGAGAAAAAGAAAGGGTCCGAGAAAATATTTGAAGAGATTATAGTTGAAAACTTCCCTAATATGGGAAAGGAAATAGTTAATGAAGCCAGGGAGCGCAGAGAGTCCCATACAGGATAAATCCAAGGAGAAACACGCCAAAACACATATTAATCAAGCTATCAAAAATTAAATACAAAAAAAAATACTAAAAGCAGCAAGGGAAAAACAACAAATTACATACAAGGGAATCCCCATAAGGTTAACAGCTGATCTTTCAGCAGAAACTCTGTAAGCCAAAAGGGAGTAGCAGGACATATTAAAGTGATGAAAGGGAAAAACCTACAACCAAGATCACTCTACCCAGCAAGGATCTCATTCAGATTTGACAGAGAAATTAAAACTTTTACAGACAAGCAAAAGCTAAGAGAATTCAGCACCACCAAACCAGCTTTGAAACAAATGCTGGGCTTCCCTGGTGGCGCAGTGGTTGAGAATCTGCCTGCCAATGCAGGGGACACGGGTTCGAGCCCTGGTCTGGGAAGATCCCACATGCCGCGGAGCAACTGGGCCCGTGAGCCACAACTACTGAGCCTGCACGTCTGGAGCCTGTGCTCTGCAACAAGAGAGACCGCGACAGTGAGAGGCCCGCGCACTGCGATGAAGAGTGGCCCCCGCTCGCCACAACTAAAGAAAGCCCTTGCACAGAAATGAAGACCCAACACGGCCAAAAATAAATAAATAAATAAATAAATTTAAGAACAGTTAAAAAAAAAAAACAAATGCTAAAGGAACTTCTCTATGCAAGAAACACAAGAGAAGGTAACAACCTACAATAACAAACCCAAAACAATTAAGAAAATTGTAATAGGAACATACATATCGATAATTACCTTAAATGTAAATGGATTAAATGCTCCAACCAAGAGATATAGACTGGCTGAATGGATACAAAAACAAGACCCATATATATGCTGTCTACAAGAGACCAACTTCAGAACTAGGGACACATACAGACTGAAAGTGAGGGGATGGAAAAAGATATTCCATGCAGAGGGAAATCAAAAGAAAGCTGGAGTAGGAATTCTCGTATCATACAAAATAGACATTAAAATAAAGACTATTACAAGAGACAAAGAAGGACACTACATAATGATCAATCCAAGAAGAAGATATAACAATTTTAAATATATATGCACCCAACATAGGAGCACCTCAATACATAAGGCAAGTGCTAACAGCCATAAAAAGGGAAATCAACAGTAACACAATCATAGTAGGAGACTTTAACACCCCACTTTCACCAATGGACAGATCATCCAAAATGAAAATATGGAAACACAAGCTTTAAATGATACATTAAACAAGATCGACTTAATTGGTATTTATAGGACATTCCATCCAAAAACAACAGAATACACTTTCTTCTCAAGTGCCCATGGAACATTCTCCAGGATAGACCATATTTTGGGTCACAAATCAAGCCTTGGTAAATTTAAGAAAACTGAAATCATATCAAGTATCTTTTCTGACCACAACGCTATGAGACTAGATATCAATTACAGGAAAAAAAAAATCTGTAAAAAAAAAAAAAAAACACATATGGAGGATAAACAATGTGCTACTAAATAACCAAGAGATCACTGAAGAAATCAAAGAGGAAATCAAAAAATACCTAGAAACAAATGAATATGAAAACACAACAATGCAAAACCTGTGGGATGCAGCAAAAGCAGTTCTAAGAGGGAAGTTTTATAGCAATACAATCCTACCTCAAGAAACAAGAAACATCTCAAATAAAAAACCTAACTGTAAACCTAAAGCAATTAGAGAAAGAAGAACAAAAAAACCCCAAAGTTAGCAGAAGGAAAGAAATCATAAAGATCAGATCAGAAATAAATGAAAAAGAAATGAAGGAAACAATAGCAAAGATCAATAAAACTAAAACTTGGTTCTTTGAGAAGATAAACAAAATTGATAAACCATTAGCCAGACTCATCATTAAAAAAAGGGAGAAGACTCAAATCAGCAGAATTAGAAAAGAAAAAGGAGAAGTAACAACTGACACTGCAGAAATACAAAGGATCATGAGAGATTACTACAAGCAACTGTATGCCAATAAAAGGGACAACCTGGAAGAAATGGACAAATTCTTAGAAAAGCACAACTATCCAAGACAGAATGAGGAAGAAATAGAAAATATAAACAGACTAATCACAAGCACTGAAGTTGAGACTGTGATTAAAAATCTTCCAACAAACAAAAGCCCAGGACCAGATGGCTTCACAGGCAAATTGTATCGAACATTTAGAGAAGAGCTAACACCTATCCTTCTCAAACTCTTCCAAAATATAGCAGAGGAAGAAACACTCCCAAACTCATTCTACGAGGCCACCATCACCCTCATACCAAAACCAGACAAAGATGTCACAAAAAAAGAAAACTACAGGCCAATATCACTGATGAACATAGTTGCAAAAATCCTCAATAAAATACTAGCAAACAGGGCTTCCCTGGTGGTGCAGTGGTTGAGAGTCTGCCTGCCAATGCAGGGGACACGGGTTCGAGCCCTGGTCTGGGAAGATCCCACATGCCGCGGAGCTACTGGACCCGTGCGCCACGACTGCTGAGCCTGCGCGTCTGGAGCCTGTGCTCCTCAACGAGAGAGGCCGCGATGGTGAGAGGCCCGCGCACTGCGATGAGGAGTGGCCCCCGCTTGCCGCAAATGGAGAGAGCCCTCGCGCAGAAACGGGGACCCAACACAGCCAAAAATAAATAAATAAATTGATTTAAAAAAAGGAAAAAAAAAAAAAGAAGTGGATTTATTCAGAGAAACGCACTCCACAGACAGAGTGTGGGCCATCTCAGAACGTGAGAGGCCCCCTGTTAAAAAAAAAAAATACTAGCAAAAAGAATCCAAAAGCACATTAAAAGGATCATACACCATGATCAAGTGGGTTTATCCCAGGAATGCAATGATTCTTCAGTATATGCAAATCAATCCATATGATACACCATATTAACAAACTGAAGGATAAAAACCATATGATCATCTCAATAGATGCAGAAAAAGCTTTTGACAAAATTCAACACCCATTTATGATAAAAACTCTCCAGAAAGTAGGCATAGAGGGAACCTACCTCAACATAATAAAGGCCATAGACGACAAACCCACAGCCAACATCATTCTCAATGGTGAAAAACTGAAACCATTTCCTCTAAGATCAGGAACAAGGCAAGGTTGCCCACTCTCACCACTATTACTCAACATAGTTTTGGAAGTTTTAGTCACAGCAATCAGAGAAGAAAAAGAAATAAAAGGAATCCAAATTGGAAAAGAAGAAGTAAAGCTGTCACTGTTTCCAGATGACATGATACTATACATAGAGAATCCTAAAGATGCTACCAGAAAACTACTAGAGCTAATCAATGAACTTGTGAAAGTAGCAGGATATAAAATTAATGCACAGAAATCTCTTGCATTCCTATATACTAATGATGAAAAATCTGAAAGTGAAATTAAGAAAACACTCCCGTTTACCATTGCAACAAAAAGAATAAAATACCTAGGAATAAACCTACCTAAGGAGACAAAAGACCTGTATGCAGAAAACTATAAGACACTGATGAAAGAAATTAAAGATGATACAAACAGATGGAGAGATATACCATGTTCTTGGATTGGAAGAATCAACATTGTGAAAATGACTATACTACCCAAAGCAATCTACAGATTCAATGCAACCCCTATCAAACTACCAATGGCATTTTTCACAGAACTAAAACAAGAAATTTCACAATTTGTATGGAAACACAAAAGACCCCGAATAGCCAAAGCAATCTTGAGAAAGAAAAACGGAGCTGGAGGAATCAGGCTCCCAGACTTCAGACTATACTACAAAGCTACAGTAATCAAGATAGTATGGTACTGGCAGAAAAACAGAAATATAGATCAATGGAACAGGATAGAAAGCCCAGAGATAAACCCACGCACATATGGTCACCTTATCTTTGATAAAGGAGGCAAGAGTATACAATGGAGGAAAGACAGCCTCTTCAGTAAGTGGGGCTGGGGAAACTGGACAGCTACATGAAAAGGAATGAAATTAGAACACTCCCTAACACCATACACAAAAATAAACTCAAAATCGATTAAAGACCTAAATGTAAGGCCAGACACTATCAAACTGTTAGAGGAAAACATAGGCAGTACACTCTACAACATAAATCACAGCAAGATCCTTTTTGACCCCCCTCCTAGGGAAATGGAAATAAAAACAAAAATAAACAAATAGGACCTAATGAAACTTAAAAGCTTTTGCACAGCAAAGGAAACCATAAACAAGATGAAAAGACAACCCTCAGAAGGGGAGAAAATATTTGCAAATGAAGCAACTGACAAAGGATTAATCTCTAAAATGTACAAGCAGCTCATGCAGCTCAATATCAAAAAAACAAACAACCCAATCCAAAAATGGGCAGAAGACCTAAATGGACATTTCTCCAAAGAAGATATACAGATTGCCAACAAACACATGAAAGAATGCTCAACATCACTAATCATTAGAGAAATGTGAATCAAAACTACAATGAGGTATCACCTCACACCAGTCCGCATGTCATCATCAAAAAATCTACAAACAATAAATGCTGGAGAGGGTGTGGAGAAAAGGGAACCCTCTTGCACTGTTGGTGGGAATGTAAATTGATACAGCCACTATGGAGAACACTATGGAGGTTCCTTAAAAACCTAAAAACAGAATTACCATATGACTCAGCAATCCCACTACTGGGCATATACCCTGAGAAAACCATAATTCAAAAAGAGTCATGTACCACAATGTTCATTGCAGCTTAATTTACAATAGGCAGGACATGGAAGCAACCTAAGTGTTCATCGACAGATGAATGGATAAAGATGTGGCACATATATACAATGGAATATTACTCAGCCATAAAAAGAAATGAAATTGAGTTATTTGTAGTGAGGTGGATGGACCTAGAGTCTGTTATACAGAGTGAAGTAAGTCAGAAAGAGAAAAATAAATACCATATGCTAACACATATATATGGAATCTTAAAAAAAAAAAAAAGGTCATGAAGAACCTAGGGGCAGGACAGAATAAAGACGCAGACGTAGAGAATGGACTTGAGCACATGGGGAGGGGCAAGGGTAAGCTGGGATGAAGTGAGAGAGTGCATGGACTTATATACACTACCAAACGTAAAATAGATAGCTAGTGGGAAGCAGCCACATAGCACAGGGAGATCAGCTCAGTGCTTTGTGACCACCTAGAGGGGTGGTATAGGGAGAGTGGAAGGGAGGCGCAAGAGGCAGGAGATATGGGTATATATGTATATGTATAGCTGACTCACTTTGTTGTAAAGCAGAAACTAACACACCATTGTAAAACAATTATACTCCAATAAAGATGTTAAAAAAAAATCTCAAAGCAATCAATAGACTAAATGACCCAGAAGAACAAATAAGTGATCTGGAAGATAGAATAATGGAAATCACCCAATCAGACAGCAGACGGAAAGACATATAAAAAGAAAAATGAAAGCAACACTTGAGATATATGGGATAATATAAAGCATGCCAAACTACACATAATAGGGATTCCAGAAGGACAACAAAGAGAAAAGGTGATAAAAAACGTATTTGAAGAAATTATGGCTGAAAACTTCCAAACCAAAAGAAGGAAACACATATCCAGGTACAGGAAGCACAGTCACTCCCAAACAAGATGAACCCAAACAGACCAACACCAAGACATATCATAATTAAAATGAGAGAGACTTCTCTGGTCATCCAGTGGTTAAGAATCCGCCTTCCAATGCAGGGGACATGGGTTCAGTCCCTGGTCAGGGAACTAAGATCCCACATGCCACAGGGCAACTAAGCCTTTGCGCTGCAACTACTGAGCCCGCGCGCTCTGGAGCCCACGTGTCACAACTAGAGAGAAGCCCGCATGCTGCAACTAAGATCCCGTGCGCTGCAACTAAGATCCAACACAGCCAAATTAATTAATTAATTAATTTAAAAAATAAAATAAAGTGGGAAAAAGTTAAAGAGAGGATTCTAAAGGCAGCAGGGGTTGGGGGGAGCGGAAACAGACTCAGTTACAAGAGAACCCCCATAAGGCTATCAGCTGATTTCCCTGCAGCAACTTTGCAGGCCGGAAGGGTGTGGCATAATATATTCAATGTCCTGAAAGGGAAAAACCTGCAACCTAGGATACTCTACACAGCAAGATCATCATTTAGAATAGGTGAGAGAAACACTTCTCAGATAAGCAAGAACTGAAAGAATACAGCAACACTAAACCTACGCTGAAAGAGACTTTGAAGGTTGTTCTCTAAATAGAAAAGAAGCAAGAATCTATAGGAAAGGGGAAAAAACACAAAAGGAAAGTTAAGATCACTTATATAAGCCAGTATATAGATTTAAAATATTTTTTAATTATTAAAAGCGATTACAGGGACTTCCCTCGTGGTACGGTGGTTAAGACATCACCTTCCAATGTAGGGGGTGCAGGTTCAACCCCTGGTCAGGGAGCTAAGATCCCACATGCCTCGGGGCCAAAAAACCAAAACATAAAACAGAAGCAATATTGTAACAAATTCAATAAAGACATTTAAAATGGCCAACATAAAAAAAGCAATTACAACTACAACAAACAGTAAAAGGATAAGCATGAAAATGTGAAATAGGACATCAAAATCAAAAATGTGGGGGAGGGGAGTGTAAAAATGTAGATTTGTTAGAATGTGTTTTAACTTGAATGACTTACACTTTAAAGCAAGTAGATATAGTTATGGGTCAACATACTTGAACTCCAATGGTAACTACAAATCAAAAACATAGAACAGATCCACAAAAACCAAAAAGCATAAAACCAAAAGCCAAAAGCATATTACAAAAGAAAATCAAACCACAAAAGGAAAGAAGAAATGAACAAAGAACTACAAAAACAACTGGAAAACAAGAATTAAAATGGCAATAATTATATACCTTTAATTACTTTAAATGTCAATGGACTAAATGCTCTGATCAAAAGATATACTGTGGCAAACTAAATTAAAAAACAATAACCTATAATATGCTGCCTACAAGAGACTCACTCCAAGGTGAAAGACACAAACAGACTGAAAGTGAGGGGATGGCAAAGGACACACATAGATTGAAATACAGGTCTTCCTCAAAAATAAGAAAAATCTCAAATAACAACCTGATCTACCACCTAAAAGAATTAGAAAAAGAACAAACAAAATCCAAAGTCAGCAGTAGGAAGGAAATAATAAAGATCAGAGAGGAAATAAATAAAATAAGTATCAAAAAACAATGGAAAAGATCAACAAAACCAAGAGCTGTTTTTCTAAAAAGGTAAAAATTGACAAACCTCTAGTGAGGCTCACCAAGAAGAAAAGAGACCCAAATAAACAAAATAAGAAAGAAAGAAGAGGAGGTTCCTTAAAAAACTAAAAATAGAGCTACCATATGATCCAGCAATCCTACTCCTGAGCATATATCTGGAGAAAACCATAATTCAAAAAGGTACATGTGGGCTTCCCTGGTGGCGCAGTGGTTGAGAATCTGCCTGCCAATGCAGGGGACACGGGTTCGAGCCCTGGTCTGGGAAGATCCCACATGCCGCGGAGCAACTAGGCCCGTGAGCCACAATTGTACAAACGAACTTATTTACTAAACAGAAATAGAGTCACAGATATAGAAAACAAACTTATAGTTACTGGGGGAAAGGGGAGGAGGGGTAAATTGGGACATTGGGATTGACATATACACACTACTATATATAAAATAGATAACTTATAGCACAGGGAACTCTATTCAATACTCTCTATTGGCCTATATGGAAAAAGAATCTAAAAAAGAATGGATATATGTATATGTATAACAGAGTCACTTTGCTATACACCTGAAACTAACACAACTATACTCCAATAAATCAACTATAGTCCAATAAAATTTTTTTAAAAAAGGAAGTGAAATACGAGAACTGAAACAGCAGAAATACAAAAAATCAGGAGAATACTATGAACAATTATATGCCAACAAATTGGACAACCTAGAAGAAATAGACCAGTTTCTAGAAACATACAACCAGCTAAAACTGAGTTGAGAAGAAGCAGGTAATTTGAACACAGCAATCACTAGAAGTGAAATAAAATCTGTAATTAAAAAAAAAAAACAAACCCAGAAAAGCAGAAAAAAACCTCCTGGCAAGGACAAGTCCAGTACTAGATGGCTTCACTGGGAAATTCTACCAAACACACAAAGAAGAACTTGTACCTATCTCTCTCAAACTATTCCAAACAAACCGAAGAGGGAACACTCACAAATTCATTCTATGAGGCCACCACCACCCTGATACCAAAACCAGACAGTCACTACAAAAAAAGAAAATTACAGGCCAATATCTTTGATGAGTATAGATGCAGAAATCCTAAAAAATATATTAGCAAACTGAATCCAAAAATACATAAAGAATCATATACCATGATCAAGTTGGATTCATTCCAGGGCCACAAAGATGGTTCAACATACACAAATCGGTGTGATACACCACATTAACAAAAGGAAAGACCAAAGCCACAAGATCATCTCCACAGACACAGAAAAAGCATTTGACAAAATTCAACATCCATTCAAGATTTTAAAATCTCACCAAAGTGAGTATAGAGGGAACATATCACAACAAAGTAAAAGGCATTTACAACAAAAACTATTAAGACTAATAAATGAATTCAGCAAGGTAGCAGGATACAAGATTAATATACAGAAATCTGTTGCATTTCTTTACACTAACAATGAAATATCAGAAAGAGGAAGTAAAAAAAAATCCTGTTTAAAATCGAGTCAAAAAAACCAAAATACCTAGGAATAAACCTGACCAAGGAGGTGAAAGACCTATACACTGAGGACAATAAAACACTGATAAAGTAAACTGAATATGATTCCAAGAAATGCAAAGATATCCCATGCTCTCAGATTAGAAGAATTAATATTGTTCAAATGGCCATACCCCCCAAAGCAATCTACACACTTAATATGATCCCTATCAAATTACCCATGACATTTTTCACAGAACTAGAACAAATAATCCTAAAATTTATATGGAACCACAAAAGACCCAAATTGCCACAGCAATCCTGAGGGAAAAGAACAAAGCAGGAGGTATAACCCTTCCAGACTCCAGACTATACTACAAAGATACAGTAATCAAAACAATGTGGTATTGGCACAAAAAGAAACATATGGATCAATGGCACAGACTGGAGAGCCCAGAAATAAATCCACATGGCTACAGTGAATCTATGAAAAAGGAGGCAAGGATATACAATGGAGAAGAGACAGTCTCTTCAAAAAGTAGTGTTAGGAAAGCTAGACACCTGCACATTCAATGAAATTATGAACATACCCTCACACTACACATGAAAACAAACTCAAAATGGCTTAAAGACTTAAATATAAGATGTAACACCATAAAATTCCTAGAAGAGAACATAGGTAAATCATTCTCTGACAAATTGTAGCAATATTTTCTTAGATCAGTAGCCCAAGGCAAAAGAAGTAAAAGCAAAAACAAACACATGGGACCTAATCAAACTTCTAAGCCTTTGCACAGCAAAGGAAGTCATCAACAAAACAAAAAGACAACCTATGGAATGGAAGAAAATGTTTGCCAATGATACGACCGACAAGGGCTTAATTTCTAAAATATACAAACAGCTCATACAACTCAATATCAAAAAAAAAAAAAAAACCCAATCAAAAAATGGGCAGAAGACCTAAATAGACAATTTTCCAAAGAATACATACAGATGGCCAACAGACACATGAAGAGATGCTCAACATCACTAATTATTAGAGAAATGCAAGTCAAAACCACAATGAGATATAACCTCAAACTGGTCAGAATGGCTATCATCAAAAAGTCTACAAATAATAAATACTGGAGAGGGGGTGGAGCAAAGGGACCCCCTACACTGTTGGTGGGAATGTAAACTGGTGCAGCCACTGGAAAACAGTGTGGACGTTCCTTAAAAACCTAAAAATAGAGCTACCATATGATCCAGCAATTACTCTCCTGTGTATATATCCTGAAAAGTATAAAGAACCCTAATTCAAAAAGATACATGCACCCCAATATTCATAACAGCACTATTTACTATAGCCAAGACATGGAAACAATCCATGTGCCCATCAACAATTGGCTTAAGAAGAGGTTTTATATATACGTATATTATTTATATACACACACAAAGTAGAGTATTATTGAGCCATAAAAAAGTGTGAATATTGCCATTTGCAGCAACATCAATGGACCTAGAGAATATTATACTAAGTGAAGTCAGACAAAGACAAATACTATATCATATCACCTATAGGCAGAATCTAAAAAATAATACAAATAAATCTGTATACACAACAGAAACAGACTCACAGACATAGAAAAAAAAAAACTAATGGTTATTAAAGGAGCAGATTAGGAGTATGGGATTAACATATATAAACTACTATCATAAAATAGATAAGCAATAAGGATTTCCTGTATAGACAGGGAATTATGTTTAATATCTCATAATGACCTATAATAGAATATAATCAGAGAAAATTACTGAATCACTATGCTGTACACCTGAAACTAACACAATATTATTAGTCAACTATACTTCAATTTAAAAAGGCAAATAGGAAATAAAGACACTTTTAGACCGCCAAAATCTGACCAACAGACCACACATTAAAGCAATTCTAAAGGTTATACTTTAGGCAAAAGTAACCTCATCTTATACGAGAGACATGAGATGCAAGAAGGATTAAAGAAACCAGAAAAAAGAAAATAATGAATAAATCTAACATTATAATATCAACAACAATAATAATGTTTTGAGGTTTTTAAACAAGAATGAAGATAAAGATAAAATTAAGACACTAAAATTATAGATATAAATTGTTATGAAGGTCAATAAATTTTAAGTGTCTAATATCCTCTTTAGTTCAGGAGGGGAAAATACTGATTTGAAACATTTGTAAGTTAGATATACATGTTGTAATTACTAGACTAACCACTAAAATAATAGAAACAGATATTACCTACCCAAAACTAGGAAAATTTAAGTGAGAAATAATAATCACCCCCCCTCAAAAAAGGCAAGAAGATAAAAAACAGATGGAAAAGATAGCACAAATTATGATAGAGATTTAAATCCAAATAAGTAATTGAATAAAAATATGTAATTCTAAGAAATATAAATGAACTAAATGCTTCAGGTAGGCCCAAATATTGTAAGGTAAAACAAAAACTGGATTATTTAAAGTGTTTAAATCAGATCACACTGATACTAGAAGAGACAGTTTTCTCCCCATCTACTCAGCAGAAGTGGGGCATCATGGAGCGGAGCAGATCAGATCAGTAAGAGGAAATAAAGAAGCATTTTCTTAACACATAGTGTATGTAAATTAGAAACCCTGTCACACCATTACATAATTTTTCCTTTATATTATAGTCATAATTCTCAAATAAATAATCAATGAAGCTGTGTCTGACGTTCATTCTTATAGCTCTGTCATTAGCCACATTCCGTGCACAACTACATAAAATACTCATTATTTGCATACAGATGAACCTGAATTACTGTGAATATGTGTTATTACATTGCCTTCTGAATCACTTCAGAGAAGTTCAATCACGGTTTGTATAGTTTTAGTGGTATATTGTTCTAGTTCTTTGAACAGTACTTGCCACCAATAACCTTTGATTAACCAATTTTTCCTTTCTAGGCATGCTGGATTTGATTTCACAACACATAAAAAATCATGTGTCTACTTTATTAACCACAGAACTCTTCAGTAGAAATTTATTAACAATTACTTTATCAACATAGAAGTCTTCAACTGAAGATTTGAGAGTATCTTTCCAAAGTCTCGAAAAATAGAAATTTCTAAATTAAGATGCATTTAGGTGGAGTGGACTTAGTTATTATACCCCATGGCAATAGCAGAGAGCTATTGCTAATAAAAATAACATCTCTACCTTTCAGACAGCTCTCTGGCACCAAATATAGTAAAAGCCGAGTGGCAACAAAAATTCTGCCTTCATAGAGTTTACGTTCTTGGGGTGGGATTGGGAGGAGGGGGAAACTAATATATTAGTTAGATGGCAAATAGCTCTATAGAGAAATATAAAATAGGGAAGGAGGTTAGGGAGTGCAGTAGAAGGGGAGGCTACAAAGAAAGTGTAGCATCTGAATAAAAACTAGAACAAGGTGAAGGGGCAAGACACGTGGCTGTCTGAGAAACATATTGCAGATCAAGCAAACAGTAAATGCACAGACCCTCTAAAAGCAGCATGTCAGGCGTATATAGGGGACAAAGAGACCAGAGTAGCTCGATCAATGTGAGTTAAGAGGTAGAATAACAGGAGAAAATTTATAAAGGAGTAGCTTGTGTTGAACCTTGTCGGTGATTATTATACCTTTGGCTTTTACTTGGGAGAGATAGAAAAACTCTAAAGGAATGATCAATATTGACCATCACTAGGGCAACTGTGCTGAGAATAGACTGAAGAGGGCAAAGGAAAAGCATGGAGACCACTTAGGAGACTACTGTAAAAACTTGCAAAAGGTTATGATATCCTGGACCAGGGTGGTAACAGTGGTAGTGATTATGAGATAGGCTGGGACCTGGGACCTTTACTGCAGTGCTTGCACCTGGACAAATGTCTCCTCAAGCAACAGAATACAAAGAAACTATAAGGGACTAAAAATAACTGCATGCAAGCCCAGCTGTGGCAAATTATGAACAAGATACAAAAAGACCAAAACCCAACTGCCATTTCTGAGGTACGGGGAGCAAAAGCAGGGTACTGCACATGATCCCTGCACACAGCACCACCAGGGGGTAGGCAGACCACCTAAGCCACCCCTCTGGCCCGACCCACCAATTCGCATGTACCCTCACCCCATTTAAGGGACCAGCTCACCAACCCTCAGGGAGTAAGTAAGGGAAACTGTTACTTGTTTTTGCTCCCTTGTGCTATAGCACAAGTCCCAGTAAAGCCTTGACTGAATTTCTTGTCTGCCCTCTTATCAATTTCTATTGATTAAAGTGTCCAAGAACCCAGATTGGTAACAATTAGAATTGGTTGGGTTCTAAGTAAATTTTGTAGATAAATATGATTTGCTGAATTAGATGTGATATAAAAAGAGAGACGTCAAAGATAACTCTGGAATTTGGCCTGAGCAACTGTAAGGATGAGTTGCCATTAACTGGCATAGGGAAGAGGAGATTAGGGGAGAAAGATCAAAAATTTGCATTTGGCAATGATAAACTTGAGATGCCTATTAGCCATACAGAGATGTTCAGTAGGCAACTGGATATACACATCTGGAGTTCAAGAAAGATGTCAGAACTTAAGATAAAATTGGGAAGTAGTTAGTGAATAGATGGTTTACAAGTCTATGGGACCAAATGAAATAACAAAGGAAGTGAGAGGAGATAGAAGAGATAATTGTAACAACCAATCCTTGTAGCACTCTAACATTAAGAGATTGTGGTGATGATGAAGAAATAACCAAGAAGACTAAGGAGAACCAGTGACACAGGAGGAAAACTAGTAATGTGTAAAAAACATGTAAAGAAACCATTTCAAAGAGGAAGAGAAGATTTGCTATGGTCAATGCTGCAGAAGGGCCAAGTAAGGTGAGAACTGAGAATTGAAAAGAGCATTTTAGTAGAATGGTCATGGTGAAAGAATGATTAGAGTGAACTCAAGAGAAAATGGAACATTTATTTAGTAGGTTTGTTGCCAGTGATGCTGATGGTGTAATTATGAAACTATTTTGTGTATATTGTAAGACAGAAAAAAATGAGTCAATATGTAAGTGCTGTTTGGAACCAGAGTTTTCACTGAAGGAGAAGGGAAATGTAAGGAGGAACCCTATGCCACTGGATTTTAATTGGAAGTATGAGAATAAACTCAAGAATAGAAGTCCACTAAAAGAGCCCAGCAACACAGACACCTAGTAGCAATGAACACCTATCACTTAGATTCTGGTTTCTAAATGCTATCTCCCACTAAAAGAAACCAGAGATCCTTAGAGAAAGACCTGCTTCCAGGTCTGGGGCAAGAAAAGTATAAAAATCATTCTGAAGTATCACATATTTCTAAAAACCAAGGAATACTCAGAGAATGGGGAGATCGTGTCAAAAGGACACAGAGCTTACTTGAAAGGGATATCACTGGCCAAACTGAAAAGATGTTGAACACCGAAGATAATGATGGTAATGTATTATAACACCTTGAATAAAAATAAATCTGTTTTCCACAATGATACTCAAAAGAGAGAAAGGGGAACAGGGGGAAATCCTCTATCCAAAAACAAACAAACAAACAACAACAAAAGAAAACCCAAACAAAAACCAAAAACCCAGCTAATAAATGAAAGAATCATAGAATTAAACATTTGGTAACCCCCAATACAACTGATATTATCAATGAAAATGAACAACATAAAAAGATGTTAACATCATTGGGTGAAATCATTTGGGAAAGCATGATAATTACAAGTTCTCAAAGTATCACCCCACCAATTACCTATTAATTTTAAGTGAAAATATATCTCTACAAAGGAGAGATATGGTGGTCCCATCTGAGGTTGTGGGACAGCCTGATACTATACACATACCTCTTGATAAGATTCAATATATATGTAGGGGTATGATATATACACATATATAGTATTCTTGCCAAACAGCATTGAACCTCGGTCTAATCATGAGAGGAAAGAATTAGACAAGTCCAGAATGTGGAACATTGTACAGGATAACCAGGACTATTTTTTTTTAATTAATTAATTAATTTTTTGGCTGCATTGGGTCTTCGTTGTTGTGTGCGGGCTTTCTTTAGTTGCGGCAAGCAGGGGTTACTCTTTGTTGCAGAGCACAGGCTCTAGGCACGCAGGCTGCAGTAGTTGTGGCTCACGGGCTCAGTAGTTGTGGCTTGCAGGCTCTAGAGCACAGGCTCAGTAGTTGTGGCACATGGGCTTAGTTGCTCCGTGGCATGTGGGATCTTCTTGGACCAGGGCTCGAACCCGTGTCCCCTGCGTTGGCAGGCGGATTCTTAACCACTGTGCCACCAGGGAAGTCACACCAGGACTTTTTTAAAAAGTGAATTATGTGAAAAACAAATAATGTAGGGGAATCATTCTAACTTGAAAGAGATTGAATGTCAATAATAACCAAATGCGATGAGTGAAACACAACTGGATATTGAAATCACCCAGAATTATGACTGGAATAGCACTGGAGAGTATGATGAAGAACCAGCAGTTAAAATTTTCAAGAAATGAGGATGAGTGACATGGGGTCAGTAGGTGACTGTCCCAAGGAGAGGGAGTGCGTGGGAAGATCTGATGATGTGAGATTCTAAGCTGGATGTTGTTAAACAGAAAGGAGGTAGAATGATCTGGAAGTGGCATTGAGGAACAAGGAAGAGAATTTTTTTCTAGGCCCACTAGTATTAGGGCTAAGGAGAAACCCACAGCTACATTTTGAGAAAAATAAATGGAAATAATGTCCTCAGGGAGAACCAGGTTTTAGTAACAAGGTGAATTTTCAGAAGAGGCTGAGGATATGGGGCATTTTGCTGACTGACCAAAGGGCACAGTGGAAGGATTTCAGGAGTTGAGGAGGGTGGAGATAGTATAAGAAAAAGAAATCCACAGAACAATATGGAAGTTGCTCTCTGAGGGGAAAAGGGCTAATGGGGCAGTTCTGAACTTTTGGAAACTGATACAAACCCTGAAGTTACTTGACAGTCCCAGTGGCAGATAGTGTGGGTAAAGTTATGACTTGCGAATGAGGGGGGCCTTGTCAAAAACATTCAGAATTCTGGGGCTCTCACTTAGCTAAAACTGATCTCTTCTTTTTTTTCCTTTTTTCCTTTAACATTTTTATTAGAGTATAATTGCTTTACAATGTTGTGTTAGTTTCTGCTGTATAAAAAAGTGAATCAGCTATATGCATACATATATCCCCATATACCCTCCCTCTTGCGTCTGCCACCCACCCTCCTTATCCCAACCCTCTAGGTGGTCACAAAGCACCGAGCTGACCTCCCTGTGCTATGCAGCTACTTCCCACTAGCTATCTATTTTACATTTGGTACTGTATATATGTCAATATCACTCTCTTACTTCATCCCAGCTTACCCATCCCACTCCCCGTGTCCTCAAGTCCATTCTCTACGTCTGTGTCTTTATTCCTGTCCTGCCCCTAGGTTCATCAGAACCTTTTTTTTTTTTTAGATTCCATATATATGTGTTAGCTTACGCTATTTGTTTTTCTCTTTCTGACCTCTGTATGACCAACTCTAGGTCCATCCACCTCACTACAGATCACTCAATTTCATTTCTTTTTATGGCTGAGTAATATTCCATTGTATATATGTGCCACATCTTTATCCATTCATCTGTCGACGGACAGTTAGGCTGCTTCCATGTCCTGGCTGTTATGAATAGCGCTGCAATGAACATTGTGGTACATGGCTATTTTGAATTATGGTTTTCTCTGGGCATATGCCCAGTAGTGGGATTGCTGGGTCGTATGGTAGTTCTACTTTTGGTTTTTGAAGGAACCTCCATACTATTCTCCATAGTGGCTGTATCAATTTACATTCCCACCAACAGTGCAAGAGGGTTCCCTTTTCTCCACACCCTGTCCAGCATTTGTTGCTTGTAGATTTTTTGATGATGGCCACGCTGACCGGTGTGAGGTGATACCTCATTGTAGTTTTGATTTGCATTTCTCTAATGATTAGTGATGTTAAGCATCCTTTCATGTGTTTGTTGGAAATCTGTATATCTTCTTTGGAGAAATGTCCATTTAGGTCTTCTGCCCATTTTTGGATTGGGTTGTTTGATTTTTGGTATTGAGCTGCATGAGCTGCTTGTAAATTTTAGAGATTAATCCTTTGTCAGTTGCTTCATTTGCAAATATTTTCTCCCATTCTGAGGGTTGCCTTTTCGTCTTGTTTATGTTTTCCTTTGCTGTGCAAAAGCTTTTAAGTTTCATTAGGTCCTATTTGTTTATTTTTGTTTTTATTTCCATTTCTCTAGGAGGTGGGTCAAAAAGGATCTTGCTGTGATTTATGTCATAGAGTGTTCTGCCTGTGTTTTCCTCTAAGAGTTTTATACTGTCTGGCCTTACATTTAGGTCTTTAATCCATTTTGAGTTTATTTTTGTGTATGGTGTTAGGGAGTGTTCTAATTTCATTCTTTTACATGCAGCTGTCCAGTTTTCCCAGCACCACTTATTGAAGAGGCTGTCTTTTCTCCATTGTATATTCTTGCCTCCTTTATCAAAGATAAGGTGACCATATGTGCATGGGTTTATCTCTGGGTTTTCTATCCTGTTCCATTGATCTATATTTCTGTTTTTCTGCCAGTACCATACTGTCTTGATTACTGTAGCTTTGTAGTATAGTCTGAAGTCTGGGAGCCTGATTCCTCCAGCTCCGTTTTTCTTTCTCAAGATTGCTTTGGCTATTTGGGGTCTTTTGTGTTTCCATACAAATTGTGAAATTTTTTGTTCTACTTCTGTGAAAAATGCCATTGGTAGTTTGATAGGGATTGCATTGAATCTGTAGATTGCTTTGGGTAGTATATTCATTTTCACAATGTTGATTCTTCCAATCCAAGAACATGGTATACCTCTCCATCTGTTTGTATCATCTTTAATTTCTTTCATCAGTGTCTTATAGTTTTCTGCATACAGGTCTTTTGTCTCCTTAGGTAGGTTTATTCCTAGGTATTTTATTCGTTTTGTTGCAATGGTAAATGGGAGTGTTTCCTTAATTTCTCTTTCAGATTTTTATCATTAGTGTATAGGAATGCAAGAGATTTCTGTGCATTAATTTTATATCCTGCTACTTTACCAAATTCATTGATTAGCTCTAGTAGTTTTCTGGTAGCATCTTTAGGATTCTCTATGTATAGTATCATGTCATCTTCAAACAGTGACAGTTTTACTTCTTCTTTTCCGATTTGGATTCCTTTTATTTCTTTTTCTTCTCTGACTGCTGTGGCTAAAACTTCCAAAACTATGTTGAGTAATAGTGGTGAGAGTGGGCAACCTTGTCTTGTTCCTGACCTTAGTGGAAATGGTTTCAGTTTTTCACCATTGAGAACGATGTTGGCTGTGGGTTTGTCAGGTCATATATGGCCTTTATTATGTTGAAGTAGGTTCCCTCTATGTCTACTTTCTGGAGAGTTATCATAAATGGGTGTTGACTTTTGTCCAAAGCTTTTTCTGCATCTATTGAGACGATCATATGGTTTTTATCCTTCAATTTGTTAATATGGTATCATGTGGATTGATTTGCGTATATTGAGGAATCCTTGCATTCCTGGGATAAACCCACTTGATCATGGTGTATGATCCTTTTAATGTGCTGTTGGATTGTGTTTGCTGGTTTTTTATTGAGAATTTTTTCATCTATGCTCATCAGTGATATTGGCCTGTAGTTTTCTTCTTTTTGTGATATCTTTGTCTGGTTTTGGTATCAGGTTGATGGTGGCCTTGTAAAATGAGTTTGGGAGTGTTCCTCCCTCTGTTATATTTTGGAAGAGTTTGAGAAGGATAGGTGTTAGCTCTACTCTAAATGTTTGAAAGAATTCACCTGTGAAGCCATCCGGTCCTGGGCTTTTGTTTGTTGGAAGAATTTTAATCACACTTTCAATTTCAGTGCTTGTGATTGGTCTGTTTTTATTTTCTATTTCTTCCTAGTTCAGTCTTGGAAGGTTGTGTTTTTCTAAGAATTTGTCCATTTCTTCCAGGTTGTCTATTTTATTGGCATATAGTTGATTGTAGTAATCTCTCACGATTCTTTGTATTTCTGCAGTGTCAGTTGTTACTTCTCCTTTTTCATTTCTAATTCTGTTGATTTGAGTCTTCTCCCTTTTTTCTTTTGATGAGTCTGGCTAATGGTTTATCAATTTTGTTTATCTTCTCAAAGAAGCAGCTTTTAGTTTTATTGATATTTGCTATTGTTCCCTTCATTTCTTTTTCATTTATTTCTGATCTGATCTTTATGATTTCTTTCCTTCTGCTAACTTTGGGGGTTTTTTTGTTCTTCTTTCTCTAATTGCTTTAGGTGTAAGGTTAGGTTGTTTGAGATTTTTCTTGTTTCTTGTTTCTTTTTTTTTTTAAGGTAATTATGCTTACCTTTTTAAAAATTTATTTATTTTTTATTTATTTTATTTTTGGCAGCATTGGGTTTTCGTTGCGGCGCATGTGGTTTCTCTAGTTGCGGCGAGCAGGGGCTACTCTTCATTGCAGCGCACGGGCTTCTTATTGCGGTGGCTTCTCTTGTTGTGGACCATGGGCTCTAGGAGCGTGGGCTTCAGTAGTTGTGGCACACGGACTTAGTTGCTCTGCAGCATGTGGGACCTTCTCGGACCAGGGCTCGAACCCATGTCCCCTGCATTGGCAGGCAGGTTCTTAACCACTGCGCCACCAAGGAAGCCCCTTTTCTTGTTTCTTGAGGTAGGATTGTACTGCTATAAACTGCCTTCTTAGAACTGCTTTTGCTGCATCGCATAGGTTTTGGGTTGTTGTGTTTTCATTGTCATTTGTTTCTAGGTATTTTTTAATTTCCTTTTTGATTTTTTCAGCAATCTCTTGGTTATTTAGTAGTGTATTGTTTAGCCTCCACGTGTTTGTATTGTTTACAGTTTATTTTCCTGTAATTGATATCGAGTCTCATAGTGTTGTAGTCGGAAAAGATACTTGATACGATTTCAATTTTCTTAATTTTACCAAGGCTTGATTTGTGACCCAAAATATGGTCTATCCTGGAGAATGTTCCATGAGCACTTGAGAAGATAGGATATTCTGTTGTTTTTGGATGGAATGTCCTATAAATATCAATTAAGTCCATCTTGTTTAATGTGTCATTTAAAGCTTGTGTTTCCTTATTTATTTTCATTTTGGATGATCTATCCATTGGTGAATGTGGGGTGTTAAAGTCCCCTACTATGATTGTGTTACTGTTGACTTCCCCTTTTATGGCTGTTAGCATTTGCCTTGAGATATTGAGGTGTTCCTATGTTGGGTGCATAAATATTTACAATTGTTATATCTTCTTCCTGGATTGATCCCTTGATCATTATGTAGTGTCCTTCTTTGTCTCTTGTAATAGTCTTTGTTTTAAAGTCTATTTTGTCTGATATTAGGATTGCTACTCCAGCTTTCTTCTGATTTCCATTTGCATGGAATATCTTTTTCCATCCCCTCACTTTCAGTCTGTATGTGTCCCTAGGTCTGAAGAGGGTCTCTTGTAGACAGCATATATACGGGTCTTGTTTTTGTATCCATTCGGCCAGTCTATGTCTTTTGGTTGGAGCATTTAATTCATTTACATTTAAGGTAGTTATCAATATGTATGTTCCTATTACCATTTTCTTAATTGTTTTGGGTTTGTTTTTGTAGGTCTTTTCCTTCTCTTGTGTTTTCTGCCTAGAGAAGTTCCTTTAGCATTTGTTTTAAAGCTGCTTTGCTGGTGCTGTATTCTCTTAACTTTTGCTTATCTGTAAAGGTTTTAACTTCTCCATCGAATCTGAATGAGATCCTTGCTGGGTAGAGTAATCTTGGTTGTAGGTTATTCCCTTTCATCACTTTTAATATGTCCTGCCACTCCCTTCTGGCTTGCAGAGTTTCTGCTGAAAAATCAGCTGTTAACCTTATGGGGATTCCCTTCTATGTTATTTGTTGCTTTTCCCTTGCTAATTTTAATATTTTTTCTTTGTGTTTAATTTTTGTTAGTTTCATTAATATGTGTCTCAGCGTGTTTCTCTTTGGGTTTATCCTGTATGGTACTCTCTGTGCCTTCTGGACTTGATTGACTATTTCCTTTCCCATGTTAGGGTAGTTTTCAACTATAATCTCTTCAAATATTTTCTCAGACCCTTTCTTTTTCTCTTCTTCTTCTGGGACCCCTACAACTCGAATGTTGGTGTGTTTAATGTTGTCCCAGAGGTCTCTGAGACTGTCCTCAATTCTTTTCATTCTTTTTTCTTTATTCTGCTCTCTGGCAGTTATTTCCACCATTTTATCTTCCAGCTCACTTATCTGTTCTTCTGCCTCAGTTATTCTGCTATTGATTCCTTCTAGAGTATTTTTAATTTCAGTAATTGTGTTGTTCATCACTGTTTGTTTGCTCTTTGGTTCTTCTAGATCCTTGTTAAATGTTTCTTGTATTTTCTCCATTCTGTTTCCGAGATTTTGGATCATCTTTACTATCATTACTCTGAATTCTTTTTCAGGTAGGTTGCCTATTTCATCTTCAATTATTTGGTCTTGTAGGTCTTCACCTTTCTCCTTCGTCTGTAACATATTTTTTTGTCATTTCATTTTTTTTTTTCTTTTTTGATGGGTGGTGCTGTATTCCTGTCTTAGTGGTTGTTTGGCCTGAGAAGTCCACCACTAGAGTTTGCAGGCAGTTAGATAGAGCCAGGTCTCGATGCTGAGATGAGGACCTCTGGGAGGCCTCACTCCGATTAATATTCCCGGGGGCTGAGGTTCTCTGTTAGTCCAGTGGTTTGGACTTGGAGCTCCCACCACAGGAGCTCAGGCCCAACCTCTGGCCTGGGAACCAAGATCTTGCAAGCTTTGTGCCATGTTAAAAAAAAAAAGAAAAAGAAAAAAAAAGGAGCAGTACAATATCAAAGAATAAAAAACAAAATTAGAAAGATAAAAAATATATTAGGAAAAATAAAACTATAATTGAAACAACTGCAACAAGGTAAAATAAAACCACAACAGTGGGGCTGGCCTGCGTGCTGTGCGGCCGTCCACTGGCCTTCCTGCTGCAGCTGTATGCCCTGCTGCCGGGCCGTGCCAACGCCTTCCATTGCGGTCTCTTCCTTTTCTGCTGCTGATCGCCACCATGCTGTGCCAGCCTACGTGTTTTTAGAAATCAGTTGCCCAGGAGAAATAACTTCTATGCCTATGAGCCACCTTCTGAGGATCCTCCGCCAGAGACAGGAGAATCCGTGTGCCTCCAGCTCAAGTCTGGTGCTCATCTCTGCAGAGTTTGTGGCTGTTTAGGCCCCAAAACATGCTCCAGATGTCACAAGGCACATTACTGCAGTAAGGAGCATCAGACTCTGGACTGGCGATTGGGACATAAGCAGGATTGTACACGAGCAGATTCTCAGATATGGCAGAGGGATTGCCCCCATCTGGACCTCTGGTGAAAATATCCCTCAAGAAGAGGATATTCCAGATTGCCCCTGTGGTGCCAAGATAATATTTGAATTCCAGAGTTTGGAGATGGAGAGACCAGGATCCCCAGGAAGGTCATGCCTCATCTGCTCAACTACCTGAAGGTGGACAGACTGGGCAGGAGTGTCGACTGGGGCGTCCTGGCCGTCTTCACCTGTGCTGAAAGCTGTGGCCTGGGCACTGGCTACACAGAGGAATTTGTTTGGAAGCAAGATATAACAGATGCCACCTGAAGACAACGGTGTAAAGCCTTAAAATATTCATCATCTCTTAGACCTTGCAATTCCATTTCTAGGACTTTATCCTAAGGAAATAATTATACCAGAGATACACAAAGATGTTGTTTTAGATGTTGTTTACATTGTCTAAATATTAGACAGAAATGTCCAGTGGCAGGGAATTAAGTAAATTCTGGTGTATCTGTCCAGCAGGAGGCTACGCAGTCTTAATGATACAGACCTATACGCACATCAAGTAAGATAAAGATGCCAAGATACCATTATAGATGGTATTCATAGTATGATATTTTTGTAAAAATATTTCTACAGAAGATGGCGGAGTGGAAGGACGTGCTGTCACTCCCTCTTGCGAGAGCACCAGAATCACAACTGGCTGCTGGACCATCATTGACAGGAGGACCCTGGACTTCGCCGAGGAGGATGCCCCACGTCCAGGGACGGAGGAGAGGCCACAGTGGGACGGTGGGAGGGGCGCAAGCAGAGTGAAGTCGGACCCCGTAACTGCTGGGTGGGTGACTCACAGACTGGCGAACACTTATACCACAGAGGTCCACCCATTGGAGTGAGGGTTCTGGGCCCCACGTCAGGCTTCCCAACCTGGGGGTCAGGCAACGGGAGGAGGAATTCCTAGAGAATCAGACTTTGAAGCCTAGTGGGAATTGGATTGCAGGACTTTGACGGGTCTGGGGGAAGCAGAGACCCCACTCTTGGAGGGCACACACAAAGTAATGTGTGCATCGGGACCCAGGGGAAGGAGCAGTGAGCCTGGGGGAGACTGAACCAGACCTACCTGCTGGTGTTGGGGGGTCTCCTGCAGAGGCGAGTGGTGGCTCTGTTTCACCGTGGGGATAAGGACACTGGCAGCAGAGGTTCTGGGAAGTTCTCCTTGGCGTGAGCCCTCCCAGAGTCTGCCATTAACCCCACCAAAGAGCACGGGTAGGCTCCAGTGTTGGGTTGCCTCAGGCAAAACAGCCAACAGGGAGGGAACCCAGCCCCACCCATCAACAGTCAAGTGGATTAAGGTTTTACTGAGCTCTGACCGCCACAGCAACAGGGAGGGAACCCAGCCCCACCCATCAACAGTCAAGTGGATTAAGGTTTTACTGAGCTCTGACCGCCACAGCAACAGTCAGCTCTACCCACCACCAGAGCCTCCCATCAAGCCTCTTAGATAGCCTCAACCACCAGAGGGCAGACAACAGAAGCAAGAAAAACTATAATCCTGCAGCCTGTGGACCAAAAACCACAGTTACAGAAAGATAGAGAAGATGAAAAGGCAGAGGGCTATGTACCAGATGAAGGAACAAGAAAAAACCCCAGAAAAACAACTAAATGAAGTGG
This sequence comes from Balaenoptera ricei, assembly GCF_028023285.1. Lineage (NCBI taxonomy): Eukaryota > Metazoa > Chordata > Mammalia > Artiodactyla > Balaenopteridae > Balaenoptera > Balaenoptera ricei. The sequence goes on along the minus strand of NC_082641.1, from coordinate 118,596,854 downwards.
AGATAGGCAACCTTCCAGAAAAAGAATTCAGAATAATGATAGTGAAGATGATCCAGGACCTTGGAATAAGAATGGAGGCAAAGATTGAGAAGATGCAAGAAATGATTAACAAAGACCTAGAAGAATTAAAGAACAAACAAACAGAGATGACCAATACAATAACTGAAATGAAAACTACACTAGAAGGAATCAATAGCAGAATAACTGAGGCAGAAGAACGGATAAGTGACCTGGAAGACAGAATGATGGAATTCACTGCTGCGGAACAGACTAAAGAAAAAAGAATGAAAAGAAATGAAGACAGCCTAAGAGACCTCTGGGATAACATTAAACGCAACAACATTCGCATTATAGGGGTCCCAGAAGGAGAAGAGAGAGAGAAAGGACCAGAGAAAATATTTGAAGAGATTATAGTCGAAAACTTCCCTAACATGGGAAAGGAAATAGCCACCCAAGTCCAGGAAGCGCAGAGAGTCCCATACAGGATAAACCCAAGGAGAAACACGCCGAGACACATAGTAATCAAAGTGGCAAAAATTAAAGACAAAGAAAAATTATTGAAAGCAGCAAGGGAAAAACGACAAATAACATACAAGGGAACTCCCATAAGGTTAACAGCTGATTTCTCAGCAGAAACTCTGCAAGCCAGAAGGGAGTGGCATGATATACTTAAAGTGATGAAAGGGAAGAACCTACAACCAAGATTACTCTACCCGGCAAGGATCTCATTTAGATTTGATGGAGAAATCAAAAGCTTTACAGACAAGCAAAAGCTAAGAGAATTCAGCACCACCAAACCAGCTCTACAACAAATGCTAAAGGAACTTCTCTAAGTGGGAAACACAAGAGAAGAAAAGGACCTACAAAAACAAACACAAAACAATTAAGAAAATGGTCATAGGAACATACATATCGATAATTACCTTAAACGTGAATGGATTAAATGCCCCAACCAAAAGACATAGACTGGCTGAATGGATACAAAAACAAGACCCATATATATGCTGTCTACAAGAGACCCACTTTAGACCTAGGGACACATACAGACTGAAAGTGATGGGATGGAAAAAGATATTCCATGCAAATGGAAATCAAAAGAAAGCTGGAGTAGCTATACTCATATCAGATAAAATAGACTTTAAATTAAAGAATGTTACAAGAGACAAGGAAGGACACTACATAATGATCCAGGGATCAATCCAAGAAGAAGATATAACAATTATAAATATATATGCACCCAACATAGGAGCACCTCAATACATAAGGCAACTGCTAACAGCTATAAAAGAGGAAATCGACAGTAACACAATAATAGTGGGGGACTTTAACACCTCACTTACACCAATGGACAGATCATCCAAAATGAAAATAAATAAGGAAACAGAAGCTTTAAATGACACAATAGACCAGATAGATTTAATTGATATATATCGGACATTCCATCCAAAAACAGCAGATTACACGTTCTTCTCAAGTGCGCACGGAACATTCTCCAAGATAGATCACATCTTGGGTCACAAATCAAGCCTCAGTAAATTTAAGAAAATTGAAATCATATCAAGCATCTTTTCTGACCACAACGCTATGAGATTAGAAATGAATTACAGGGAAAAAAACGTAAAAAGGACAAACACATGGAGGCTAAACAATACGTTACTAAATAACCAAGAGATCACTGAAGAAATCAAAGAGGAAATCAAAAAATACCTAGAGACAAATGACAATGAAAACACGACGACCCAAAACCTATGGGATGCAGCAAAAGCAGTTCTAAGAGGGAAGTTTATAGCTATACAAGCCTACCTAAAGAAACAAGAAAAAGCTCAAGTAAACAATCTAACCTTACACTTAAAGAAACTAGAGAAAGAAGAACAAACAAAACCCAAAGTTAGCAGAAGGAAAGAAATCATAAAGATCAGAGCAGAAATAAATGAAATAGAAACAAAGAAAACAATAGCAAAGATCAATAAAACTAAAAGTTGGTTCTTTGAGAAGATAAACAAAATTGATAAACCATTAGCCAGACTCATCAAGAAAAAGAGGGAGAGGACTCAAATCAATAAAATCAGAAATGAAAAAGGAGAAGTTACAACAGACACTGCAGAAATACAAAGCATCCTAAGAGACTACTACAAGCAACTTTATGCCAATAAAATGGACAACCTGGAAGAAATGGACAAATTCTTAGAAAGGTATAACCTTCCAAGACTGAACCAGGAAGAAATAGAAAATATGAACAGACCAATCACAAGTAATGAAATTGAAACTGTGATTAAAAATCTTCCAACAAACAAAAGTCCAGGACCAGATGGCTTCACAGGTGAATTCTATCAAACATTTAGAGAAGAGCTAACACCCATCCTTCTCAAACTCTTCCAAAAAATTGCAGAGGAAGGAACACTCCCAAACTCATTCTATGAGGCCACCATCACCCTGATACCAAAACCAGACAAAGACACTACAAAAAAAGAAAATTACAGACCAATATCACTGATGAATATAGATGCAAAAATCCTCAACAAAATACTAGCAAACAGAATCCAACAACACATTAAAAGGATCATACACCACGATAAAGTGGGATTTATCCCAGGGATGCAAGGATTCTTCAATATACGCAAATCAATCAATGTGATACACCATATTAACAAATTGAAGAATAAAAACCATATGATCATCTCAATAGATGCAGAAAAAGCTTTTGACAAAATTCAACACCCATTTCTGATAAAAACTCTCCAGAAAGTGGGCATAGAGGGAACCTACCTCAACATAATAAAGGCCATATATGACAAACCCACAGCAAACATCATTCTCAATGGTGAAAAACTGAAAGCATTTCCTCTAAGATCAGGAACGAGACAAGGATGTCCACTCTCACCACTATTATTCAACATAGTTTTGGAAGTCCTAGCCACGGCAATCAGAGAAGAAAAAGAAATAAAAGGAATACAAATTGGAAAAGAAGAAGTAAAACTGTCACTGTTTGCGGATGACATGATACTATACATAGAGAATCCTAAAACTGCCACCAGAAAACTGCTAGAGCTAATTAATGAATATGGTAAAGTTGCAGGATACAAAATTAATGCACAGAAATCTCTTGCATTCCTATACACTAATGATGAAAAATCTGAAAGAGAAATTATGGAAACACTCCCATTTACCATTGCAACAAAAAGAATAAAATACCTAGGAATAAACCTACCTAGGGAGACAAAAGACCTGTATGCAGAAAACTATAAGACACTGATGAAAGAAATTAAAGATGATACCAACAGATGGAGAGATATACCATGTTCTTGGATTGGAAGAATCAACATTGTGAAAATGAGTATACTACCCAAAGCAATCTACAGATTCAATGCAATCCCTATCAAATTACCAATGGCATTTTTTACGGAGCTAGAACAAATCATCTTAAAATTTGTATGGAGACACAAAAGACCCCGAATAGGCAAAGCAGTCTTGAGGCAAAAAAATGGAGCTGGAGGAATCAGACTCCCTGACTTCAGACTATACTACAAAGCTACAGTAATCAAGACAATATGGTACTGGCACAAAAACAGAAACATAGATCAATGGAACAAGATAGAAAGCCCAGAGATTAACCCACGCACCTATGGTCAACTAATCTATGACAAAGGAGGCAAAGATATACAATGGAGAAAAGACAGTCTCTTCAATAAGTGGTGCTGGGAAAACTGGACAGCTACATGTAAAAGAATGAAATTAGAACACTCCCTAACACCATACACAAAAATAAACTCAAAATGGATTAGAGACCTAAATATAAGACTGGACACTATAAAACTCTTAGAGGAAAACATAGGAAGAACACTCTTTGACATAAATCACAGCAAGATCTTTTTTGATCCACCTCCTAGAGTAATGGAAATAAAAACAAAAATAAACAAGTGGGACCTAATGAAACTTCAAAGCTTTTGCACAGCAAAGGAAACCATAAACAAGACGAAAAGACAACCCTCAGAATGGGAGAAAATATTTGCAAATGAATCAACAGACAAAGGATTAATCTCCAAAATATATAAACAGCTCATTCAGCTCAATATCAAAGAAACAAACACCCCAATCCAAAAATGGGCAGAAGACCTAAATAGACATTTCTCCAAAGAAGACATACAGACGGCCACGAAGCACATGAAAAGATGCTCAACATCACTAATTATTAGAGAAATGCAAATCAAAACTACAATGAGGTATCACCTCACTCCTGTTAGAATGGGCATCATCAGAAAATCTACAAACAACAAATGCTGGAGAGGGTGTGGTGAAAAGGGAACCCTCTTGCACTGTTGGTGGGAATGTAAATTGATACAGCCACTATGGAGAACAATATGGAGGTTCCTTAAAAAACTAAAAATAGAATTACCATATGACCCAGCAATCCCACTACTGGGCATATACCCAGAGAAAACCGTAATTCAAAAAGACACATGCACCCGAATGTTCATTGCAGCACTATTTACAATAGCCAGGTCATGGAAGCAAACTAAATGCCCATCAACAGACGAATGGATAAAGAAGATGTGGTACATATATACAATGGAATATTACTCAGCCATAAAAAGGAACGAAATTGAGTCATTTGTTGAGACGTGGATGGATCTAGAGACTGTCATACAGAGTGAAGTAAGTCAGAAAGAGAAAAACAAATATCGTATATTAATGCATGTATGCGGAACCTAGAAAAATGGTACAGATGAGCCAGTTTGCAGGGCAGAAGTTGAGACACAGATGTAGAGAATGGACATATGGACACCAAGGGGGGAAAACTGCGGTGGGGTGGGGATGGTGGTGTGCTGAATTGGGCGATTGGGATTGACATGTATACACTGATGTGTATAAAACTGATGCCTAATAAGAACCTGCAGTATAAAAAAACAAACAAAACAACTAATACTAAACTTTCATTGGGTTATTTGTATGGAAACATGTTAATATAAATGTTTCAGACATTACATGAAATTTCTAAAAATCTTATATTTGTATTTGTATGGAAATATGTATGGAAATATGTTAATATAAATGTTTCAGACATTACATGAAATTTCTAAAAATCATATTTGTATTTGTATGGAAATATGTATGGAAATATGTTAATATAAATGTTTCAGACATTACATGAAATTTCTAAAAATCTTATATTTGTACTTGTATGGAAATATGTATGGAAATATGTTAATATAAATGTTTCAGACATTACATGAAATTTCTAAAAAAAAAAAAAAAAATATTTCTACATGTGTATGTACACCAAAAAAATCTGGAATGATATGCACTATATGTGAACTGGTTAACTGAACAGTGGGACTAAGTGACATGATCTTTTTACTTATATGTATATTTCTTTCTATAATAAAAATGGGTTATGTGCCTTAAAAAATAAAATAAAACCACAACAGAAAAAAGAAAAAAAAGGGGGGGGGGAGGGGGAAACAAGCCAAAGGGAGAGAATAACAGAGCATAAAGAATAAAATAAAATTAGAAAAATAAAAATACAAAAGAATCAACAAGGTAAAACAGAACCCCAATCTAAAAGAGGAAAAAAGACACACACAAAAAAGCCTTGGCTATGGGGGTGAAGTTTATGCGGGAGTGGAACTTAGGCAGCAGCGGGGTTTAGGGTGGGGCAGGACCTAGGTGGGTGAGGGGGTGATGTTTGAGCGTGGGGCAGGGCCTAGGCGGGTCGACGTGCAAGCGTGGGGCAGGGCCTCTGCCTAGGACCTGCGCACAGAAGGGGAGAGGCAGCACGTGGAAAGGAGGGCCTCTGGAGTGTGGGGTTCCAGAGTTTGGAGGCAGGGCCCTGAGTGAGGGTGTGTGGGTGGGGTTTAGGCCCAGCTTGTTGGAGGGGGGTCTCCGAGTGCAGAGGTAGGGCCCTGGGTGAGGGTGTAGGGGTGGGGCTTGGGCTCTGTGTGGCAGGAGGGAGGCTCTGGGGCAGAGGATTAGGCCCAGGAGCCCAACAGGCTTCCTGGTGCCTAAGTGGACTGGGAACGCACTGGCCCTGTTCCCTTCCATTCCTCCGCACCCACCCCCATCATCTCCCCCAGGGTCTCCCCCGTCGCCACTGGACCCCTAACCGTGGGTGGGTCCCGCTGGGTGTAGGAAGCCCTCCCCTCCCCGAGCCATCCTTCAGGGGTGCCGGTCCGGAGGTCCGGCCTTTACTTTTGCTCCCCCTTCCCTCCCTTCCACTCCCTCAGGACCTGCGTGGCTGGAGGTGGCCTCCGTGGGCAGAGGGTCAGGCCGGGGATCTCAGCAGGTTCCTGGGGGCCCAAGTGGGCAGGGGAAACCTGGCCACACTCCCTTTTGATCCTCTGCCCTCCCAATGGTCCCCCAATTTCCCCCTTCGGGCATGGGATCCCTTCCCCTCCCCCAGCCGCCCCTCAGGGGCGCCAGTCCTGTCCTGCCTCCACTTCTCCTCCCCCTTCACTCCTCCCACGCCCCACGTCCTACCTTGTCGCTGGGGGCTCCTCCGTCCCCTCAGGTGTCCCTAGTCCCCCACCAGTGCCTGGTAGGTGCCCTAGTTGTGAGGAGACGCGAATTCCGTGTCCTCCTATTACGCCATCTTGACTCCGCCCCTGATCTCTTTCTTTAAGCACAGGGCCACATAGAGACCCCTTGTGACTCTTGCCAATGCAGGTTTGGAGGCCAGAGACAAGGAGCAGTGCCATCTGGCATGAGCGTTTCTTTCTGCTGCCTTGGATATTATTCATAGCAGGAGGAATCAAGGTTCTGGCTTTCTACCCTTTTTTGAAGACAAATCCATTCCTGAAGCCCTTGCTCTTCAGGAGATCAGAGCACTGTGATGACAATTGTGCTGCTAATGCTGCCAGTTCTCCTCACATAGGACAATGGCCTGTGAGAACCAAAGGGCAATGAGAATGTCTAAAAAGTAGCACTAAGCTGACGGGTATTCATGTTTCCATATGGCAAGGATGGGTCATTTGAAAAATGGGAAGTTCAGTTAGAGCCTCCCAGAAGTTTTTTTTTTTAAGTTTAAAAGTTGGCTACTTTCTATCACCAAGATCAGAAACACAATGGCCTAATCAGTAACTGTGGGCATTTTGAAACATCCTAATATTTAAGAGGAAATTAAAAATAAGTCTTGCTTGCTATCAGTGTTAAAAATCACAAATATACACACCATACTGAGTCACTGTAATAATTCTCTAGGCTTAGTTCACTGAATCTCTGCAGATTCAATTTGGCATCAAATAACAGCCCATTCTTCTCTGCCACAGTGGTTGTTGGGAGCTGATGAGGGAGACAGATAGCACCTTAGCTACAGAGACAAAGATTTCAGATGACTATTTGTTTAGGAAAAAGTCTGGAAATGTGAAAGTCTGATCTGTTTTTCTGAGCAACACTAAGCAAAATTGGAGAATTTCACTGTGACATCTTTTCTTAAGTGAACTCAAGTAGGAGTTAGGATTCTGGAGTTTGCCTCTGGTTATGTCCCTAACACTTAACATGTTACAAACTTACTCTTACTTATAGTTTCTCCATTTGCAAATGAAAAATAAAACTGTCTCAAAGTGTCAGAGGGGATTTCTGAGCCATCGTCGACTTGAGACCAGGGTGTTTCAACCTCCAGTTTGGAGAGAATGTTCACAACTTCAGTTCCAGACTTTAGCTAATAGGCAAGAGATGCGAACTGCTCTTCTCAGGAGAGACCTCACGTAAGCAAAGAGGAGAGCCAGAGGCAGATGCCAAATTTAAAGTGGGACCCTGTGAGTAATTGTCTATACAATGAATTAGGTATTTAGAAAGACATAATGCCCAAGGGGGATGGACAATCTTTGTAAGTAGCATGCAAAGGTGGTGATGGGAATTTAGTTCACCTGATGCCATTTCACCTAAAGTCAAATCTCCTGATGCCCCTCCTGCCAGTGCAGGGGACACAGGTTGGAGCCCTGGCCCAGGAAGATCCCACATGCCGCGGCGCAACTAAGCCCGTGAGCCACAACTACTGAGCCTGCGCGCCTAGGGCCCGTGCTCCGCAACGAGAGAAGCCAACACAACGAGAAGCCCGCGCACCGCAATGAGTAGCCCCCACTCGCCACAACTGGAGAAAAGCCTGCGCAGCAACAAAGACCCAACGCAGTCAAATATAAAAAATAAATAAATTAGAAAAAAAAATCTCCTGATGCCAATTTGCCTAATTAATTCATCTAAAATTAGCATTCTCTAGAGAAGTGTATCTTAATCCTAAGCTGTGAATTAGGTGGTTCTGACCTGGGAAATTTAAAAAATATTAATGTAACAGACATTTCAGATAGGCATTTAGACAGGGACCAGTATTCTACATAGCAAATTAACACTAAATCATGTCATATTAATAACCAAAAGAGAAAAATTGCTTGACAAAATTGAATAAGTAATGTATTCCCATGGCACAGTATTTTAAAACTACAAAATTATATAAAATAAAGACAGGTCTCTCTCTTTCACAGTTACCAAGCCACCAAGTTCTCTTCAGAGATATCCCACTGATGTTAAGTCCTTATGTCTCTGCCCAGGGATATTCTATACATACACCAGCATACATGTACATGCACACACGTATCTATTACAAATGGTAGCTTATTATATTTACTGATCTACACCCGTTTTTTTTTAAAAGAATTATTGTTTTTTAAAAATTAATTAATTAATTAATTTTTGGATGCATTAGGTTTTCATTGCTGCACCCGGGCTTTCTTTAGTTGCGTCGAGCGGGGGCTACTCTTTGTTGCGCCGCACGAGCTTCTCATTGCGGTGGCTTCTCTTGTTGCAGAGCAGGGCTCTAGGCACGTGGGCTTCAGTAGTTGTGGCACGTGGGCTCAGTAGTTGTGGCCTGCAGGCTCTAGAGAACAGGCTCGGTAGTTGTGGCACACGGGCTTAGTTGCTCCGCGGCATGTGGGATCTTCCCGGACCAAGGCTCGAACCCATGTCCCCTGCATTGGCAGATGGATTCTTAAACCACTGCGCCACCAGGGAAGCCCTCTACACCAGTTTTTAAAGATCCTTCCATATATAGGTAACTCATTTACTGCCTGCATACTATTCCATTGTATAGATACATTGGCATTTATTTAAGCAAGCCCATATTTGGGGGAATTTAGTGTTTGTTCTTTTTTTTTTAATTCCTAGCTGGTATACAATGCTGCAGTGCATAGTCTGTTGCAGCCATCATTTCACCCATGCTAATATATTAGTATGTATCTTTAAAATAAATTCCTAAAGTGGAATTGTTAGATCAATATTTTTAAAATTTTTTTTAAAAATAAATTTATTTATTTTATTTATTTATTTTTGGCTGTGTTGGGTCTTTGTTGCTGGGCGCAGGCCCTCTCCAGTTGCGGCGAGCAGGGGCCACTCTCCGTCGCGGTGCGCGGGCCTCCCACTGCGGTGGCTTCTCCTGTGCGGAGCACGGGCTCTAGATGCGTGGGCTTCAGTAGCTGCAGCACGCGGGCTCCAGAGCACAAGCTCAGCAGTTGTGGCGCATGGGCCCAGCTGCTCTGCGGCATATGGGATCTTCCTGGACCAGGGTTCGAACCCGTGTCCCCTGCATCGGCAGGCAGACTCTCAACCACTGCGCCACCAGGGAAGCCCCTGATCAGTATTTTTTAAGTTGTAGTAAATACTGTCCAATTACTTTCTGCAAAACTGTAGTAAATACTGTCGAATTACTTTTACCAACTTATATGCCATTAGCAACACGTCTGAGCTCAAATTACTTTCAAAAGCAAACCCGCAGACAGGGCTGTGATAGGTAACTAGTTTGGGAGATTTGGGGGCTGCACCCCGAATGTCTGCAAGCCTTGTACTTGCCCAGCCACAAGACCAAAGAAAATGCCTGGAGGCAATGACAGAGACATCAACAACTTGTTGGATAGGGAAACTTACAAGTCAGAAGCAAAGTCCTGGAGCAACACCTCACCATGTACAGCAGACGGGCAGGCAGGACATGGCAACAAAGATGGCTGCTGGGGAGAAAGAAAGAGGTTACCATTTATAGGGGGAATTGAAGTCAGGTTGGCTCATCAGTTACCAGGGAAACCAGCTGAGGAGCCCGCCCCTTACAGCCCCTCAGGTTAACGACCATTATGATCATTATCCTGGTCTAAGGATTAGAACAATCACCAGCTGAGGCAGGGGACAAACACGTGGGACAAACACTGATTAAGCTCTATGAGGGAAGTTCAGTCATGTGAGTAGGGTACAGGTGAAGCAAGGAATGGTTGAGAAGGGGATGTGCAGAGAGCAAGAGAACCGCCATCTTGAGTGGCCTGATCATACAGAGGTGATCTAAAGGAGCAGAAGTGAAGGACCAAGAAAAGTGAAATGGAGAAGAGCCAATGCAAGGATGCATCATCGAGATCACCACTGTGGGGAACTGGGGTTCCAGCCAGCCAGGAACTTCAGAGGAGGGTGTAAGATGCCTCTTGTAATTGTTCACACAAGTGTCAACGGGGAGAAACATTTGTCCGTCAGTCCTCATCCCCCATGGATTGAAGGTTAGCCCAGAGGTATTAAGTCCCATACTTCTAGAATAAACCTGCACCTTCAACCACCAGTGACCCGTGAATGAGATATCAGAAAAGCTCTAGGAGAGAAAGCAAAAAGACTTGGATGCATGCTTGAGGCAAGACACTGTCAGCCAGAAGGAGTCTAAGCCCACAGAGGATTTTTTTTTCTTTTTTTTTTCTGCAGCAACAGCTGGAATCAGAGGAGAAGTTTAGAGGCTGTGAGTTGAGGCACAACAAGCATCTGATACGTGGCATAGGACTTGCACCCTTATCAACAATGTGTCATTAAATTTCTAATCAATAGGTGAAAAAATGATGTCTCACTGGAGTTCTGTTTTGACTTTGTTGAACCATGTTCAAAACATCTGTATTTTCATTTTCTGTGATATGTCCTTTGCACATTTTTCTATTGGTTTTGAGAGCTTTTATCTATTAATGTGTAGGAGTTATATGTATAGAAATTAGCCCTTTTCTATGACATTAATGAAAAGATATTTTATCTTCTGATTTTGTTCAGTGGTTTTCACAGTGCATTTTTTAAAATTGTCTATACAAAATATTTTTCTTTCTGTCTTCTTAGTATTCTATCATACTTATAAAATTTTTCCCCATTTTGAGATTTTTAAAAAATCATCCATTTTGTGGCAGAGGCTACAGCCCCCAAATTCTCTTCTCTTTAAACAGAGAACCCTGTTTTTAAGTGGTCACATCCTTGCATCTAGTTTTGACCATGTGATTGATTGATTTGCCAGCGAGATGTAAACAGAAATGTTAGGTGGGACTTCTTGGAAACCTTCTTAAAAGACTTCCCTACCTCCTTCTTGTTCTTGAAATGGCTGGAGATCTAGCAGCCATACTGAATTATGTGGGAGACCTTGATAATGAGGAAGCAGAATCTCGTGGCAGAGCAGAAGATGTGACCCTAGGTCCCTACTGACATAATAAAGCTACCCTATTAGCTTTGACTATCTCCAGACTTCATTTTATGAAAGAGATATACTTTCCATCACTTTTATTTTGAGTCTTTTAGAAATATATTAACCTAAACCTAACTGATGCATCATGTTTGCTTTTAACAGTATTATTTGTCTCTCCACCTTGAATTTATTTTGGTGCACATAATTTTATAAAGTCATAAAAGTAGCACATGCCAATTTAAAAAGACACAAAGAAACATATAATCAGAAAGGGGTATCAGTCTTCGTCTTACTACTTAAAAATAAACATTGTTAAGATTTTGTCTGTATTTCCTTCTAGGCTTTTTTCTTTGTAAATTACATAGCAAAGTTCTCAGCTCATTGTACAAGCTAAAAAATATTAGTTGAATGAATGTATACATTCTTTTACATCTTGATTTTTGCCTTTTAGTAGCAATTTTGTTAGTGGATACAACATTGGTTCACTAACCATTATTTTATCATTAATTTAAAACCATAATGAAGATCTTAGTGCATAAAGCTTTGTCTAAATGTAATTTCCAGAAATGGATAAAAGGCTTTGAACATCTTTAAAGCTTTGGGTACACAGTGATAAAGTGTTGAATTTTGACAGGCCCCAGTAAGTAGTACTCTTCTTTGTGGCCAATATCTAAAGCAATGGAGATATAAAACAAGGAACAAGACATAATGGAGATGAAAATATCCCCTTTATCACTGTTAAATCTGATATTAGGAAATATGCTTTTATCTTCAGGAAAATTTGCTTCTTAGTCTGATCTCTAGAATTAAACACAGGTGGTAGCCTCTCTCTCAAACCAGTAGGACTGGAGTAGAACATAGGCTCAGGGGGAGGAGTTTGATCCACGAGGAAAAAAAAGGAAGAGGAATGGTCTCTGCATGCCAGTTTATCCTTTCAAACTCTCCTATCAGTTAAGTCTTTTCCCTTAAGGAGTGAAGGATTGGGTAAAGGCTGCAAGGACCAAGTCATTAGAGCTCCCCCAGAATGGAGGAAGGAGTGGAGAAAAAGTGTCATCTCACATCTTCGTGAGGATAGGAAATTATGGATTTTTTTAAATTTAATAATTTAATAGATGACAAATGGTAACTAATAGTTTCAGTTTTTACCTTCGATTATTAATGAGATTGAACAGTTGAACATTTTCCAAAGTATTTTAAAATCTCTGGTCTGTTCATATCTCTTGGAGCCTGAGCATTTTTCTTATTAATTTGTATAATTTCTTTATACAATAAAAATTATCGTTTATTTTCTGTTAATATTTTTGGCAGTCCATTTGCTTTAACTTACGGATATAAGATAAATTCATATAGTCAAATCTATTTTTATGCTTTAATTTATTGCCTTTAATGGACATGAGCTTTTGTTTTAGTCTAGTTCTTCTATAGTTTCAGTTATATTTAACTCCTTAATCCAAATGGCATTTACATGTTGTTGTATAGTGTTGGAGAAAACCCTTTTGCCTGCCTTCAGCCCATCTCCAAGTTTCCTCCTTTTAGCCCTCTGCTTTCTCACTCTGCAGGCAAGCAAAGAGGGAAAGAAGTGAAAAAGTACAAAATTATGTGATTTTTGTTTTATTAATTAGAAGGGAATAATTGTCTCTGCAAGTGGCCAACTCTCTCTGGACACTTTCCCCTTCTGACTACTAGTCTAAAATGTGCAGTTTTTCTTGAAATTTAAAGTGACTTTGAAAGTATCCAGTAGAAACCCATGAAATGTAAGGAGGGGAATGTCAACTTAACTTACTTGTAAAGCATGCAAATATGAGAAAAGACTATGTCCCATATGAAATTGGAAAAATTACATTTTAATCCAATTAAACATTAAGTAGATTCCCTTTCTGTAAATTGATTTTTTGTAGTTTGTTGACTTTCTCAGTTGTCATTGAGAGATTCAATCATAGCCTGACTCACTGCAAATGAGATGAGAAAAGGGTTTAATTGAGGTAGTAAGGGAAGAAGGAGGGAGAAGAGGAGAGGAAAGGTATGGGGGAGAGGAAAAAATGGTGAGAAGGAGCAGAAAAGAATCACGGGGGAAGGGAAAGGAATGAATTAGAGAGATGGGAGGAGGGAGAAAGAGAAGGAAGAAAAAAAATTGATTCTCAGTCATTCAAAATGGGCTCAGGTGCCATACTGTCAACTTGTAAAAAAAAATGCTTCACATTTATTAAATGCTTCCTCTGTGCCTGACCTTTTTCTAATATCTTTACACACATTATTTCTTTTAACTCTGTTATCTCTCCAGATGTATGATTAGACATAAGTGTCTAAATTTGCTTTTGTTTGTATTGTTAAATCTAATGTAGTCATAGCATAAACTGCTCTATCTTGAGCAGCACAGATTTTAAAACTTACATGCATTTTTCTTTCCTACTGACCCTGGCCTGTCTTTGAGTTATAGATAATGTCTAGCTAACTAGGAGAGAATTAATCTTGCTTGCTTAAGAATTCTAGGAACTGGGCTTCCCTGGTGGCGCAGTGGTTGAGAATCTGCCTGCTAATGCAGGGGACACGGGTTCGAGCCCTGGTCTGGGAAGATCCCACATGCCGCGGAGCAACTAGGCCCGTGAGCCACAACTACTGAGCCTGCGCGTCTGGAGCCTGTGCTCCGCAACAAGAGAGGCCGCGATAGTGAGAGGCCCGCGCACCGCGATGAAGAGTGGCCCCCACTCGCCGCAACTAGAGGAAGCCCTCGCACAGAAACGAAGACCCAACACAGCCAAATAAATAAATAAATAAATAATAATTAAAGGTGCTAATAATTAAAAAAAAAAAAAAAAAAAAAAAGAATTCTAGGAACTGACCTTAATGAGGTGGGAGAAGACCAGCCTTGGAGTAGAAGATTAATTGGGCATAAAACCATAAAGATGACGTTGACCAGAACACCCCAAGCCCAGTTTTGAGATGATTATTATTGCTGCAGTTCTGCACATAGCCCCCTGCCTGTACTCCCCTGAAACTCCCCTTTAAAACCTTTGTCCTCAAACCGGCAACTTGGAGATGATCTTAGGACATTAGTCCACATCTTCCCAGGTTGCTGGCCTCCCGAATAAAACAACTTTTCTGTTTCCACTAACACTTGTCTATCAAGTATTGGCCTTTCCAGCGACAAGCAGCCAAACTTGGGTTTGGTACCAGCTTTGTCTGGTTACATTAAGACCCACACAGAACAGGCTCCAAGTCTGCTATTTGGGGAGTTAGTAAAACTTCTATCAATGTGCCCAGAGAAGCAGGAACGATGATATGTGGGCTCCTTTTCAGAAAAAGGGAAGACAAAATTTTGTATGCTCTGGTTTAAGTCTCCAGTCACTATGAGGACTGAAGGGTAGAGTTCTGGAAGCAAGGCAATTGGCCCACTGTTCTGGATGGTTTCTAACCTCCTGATCCAGCAAGCCCTCTGGGACACAGGCTTAATGCACTATGTTCCTTCTACTGAAATGTCAAGTCTGCATTTATTACAGTAATTATCCATCGCACAAATATATGGACTGAACATTGATTCTGAGATCACACATTGTAATCTACCTAATACATCTACTAGGCCAAATAACACCATCAATTTTTCACACTGTTTTAAAGCCCAATTTGCTGCTCAGATACTTAAAGGCGTTTCGTATTCTGGTAAATAATTGACACCTGTTTTGTGCAGGTCTCAGCCTATCAATAACCAATGCTGTGGCTAGACCAGCCCTTATGGTTCTTGACACCCTCCGTAATAACCATCAGGAAACGGGGAAAAAAAGGCTTAATACTTACAGATCCTGCAAATTACACGACATACCTGGGGCCACACAGTGAGGTCAAGGGGAGAGAGATCGAAAGCATGCGTGGGCCCTAGGGTTCTGCTTTTATTGGAGTCGAGGGTCGGGGCCTAGGGTTTCTGAGCTCACTCTACTGGTAAATTTAAAACATAAGGGAGGGAATTTCAATTGCTGGGTTGGGGCGGGGGGTGGTGGTAGTGGTGTGGAAATAGGGAAATAACGGTTAGTTATCAACATTGAAATCAAAAGAGGTGCGGGCTGGGCTGTCACTGTATCCAGGCAGGTGGCACTGTGTTTACTCGGGATCCCAGCTTTGAAGTGGATGCCTCTTTAAAGTGAAAGCCTGGGCAATCAAAGCTTAAGGCAGGCACTTGCATTACAAAAGGAAAAGCCAACTGTCAGGGTTTATACTACAACACCGTAAATCAGACCGGTCAAATCATAATCTTCTGGTAGAAGAGGTGGGAAAAAATGTGCAACTTCATGGTAATCAAAGAAATACAGATTAAACCACAATGCTTTGCTTCTATTTTCGAAAATGAGAATGACTGATAATATCCAACGTTAGGCAAGGTGTAGAAATTCTTATAAACTGTTGGTAGGAGTATACTGCATTTCCAGGGGCCAATTTTGTAATATGTATAAAAACATATTACTTACTTTACTTTTTTACTTTTTGGAACTTATCCTGAAGGAATATTGGACAATATGCC
The DNA here is from genome assembly GCF_028023285.1 of Balaenoptera ricei. Classification (NCBI taxonomy): domain Eukaryota; kingdom Metazoa; phylum Chordata; class Mammalia; order Artiodactyla; family Balaenopteridae; genus Balaenoptera; species Balaenoptera ricei. The sequence continues at coordinate 118,580,895 of NC_082641.1, read as the reverse complement.
GAATGTAGCAAAAGAGTGTTCATTATTGAGCTGTTTACAGTAGTAAAACTTTAGAAAAACTTTAATATCTATTAACAGGAACTGGTTAAATTATAGTGTAATTATATCATGGAATATATGCAAATAATTCAAAAAATTTATATTTATGTGGGAAAAAGCAAGTTACAGAAAGTAAGACTAGTACACCCTTTAAAATTACACGTACATATTTATGGAAAAAATCCATCTCTTGCTCTCAATGCTCCCGTCTATGCAAAGGGAACTCAGTCACACTCTTACCTCTCTATACTCCTTTATGCACGCTGCCTCGACAGATTGCAGTGATCCATTTGATTGGCGATGTGGGGAAGAATAAACAGTTAATACCGTTACCGAATCAAACTTCGGTCCAGTAGCCCACGGGCAGTAAAGCCAATCTACTGATATCAGGCTGTGGTGAAAGCAGTCCAGTGCTCAGCAAAGAGGCCGTGTGTTTAATGCTCAAAAGACAGTACTCCCAGATGGGTTTCTGGGAAGACTTTATTTATTTACGTATTTATTTATTTATTTATTTATTGGCTGCGTTGGGTTTTCTTTGCTGCCCGCGGGCTTTCTCTAGTTGTGGTGAGCGGGGGCTACTCTTCGTTGCGGTGTGCAGGCTTCTCGATGCGGTGGCTTCTCTTGTTGTGGAGCACGGGCTCTAGGTCCGTGGGCTTCAGTAGTTGTGGCACAAGGGCTCAGTAGTTGTGGCTCGTGGGCTCTAGAACGCAGGCTCAGTAGCTGTGGCGCACGGGCTTAGTTGCTCCGCGGCATGTGGGATCTTCCCGGACCAGAGCTCCAAGCTCCCTCTGCTGCATTAGCAGGCGAATTCTTAACTACTGCCCACCAGGGAAGTCTGGGAAGAGTTTTTAAAGGCAAGGTGAGGGAGGGGAGTTGCAGGGTGCGTGATCAGCTCGTGCACAATTCTCTAATTGGTTGATGGTGCGGTTACAGGGTGGTGTCACAGGTGTTAACATTATCAATCTTCTGACTCCAACCAGTCTGAGGGCCATGTGCTCATGGTCATCATGCAGTTAACTTCTTCCATCTGGTGGCGGTTTTAGTATCTGTAAAATAACTCAGGAATGTGCATCAGACTGTTATCTATGTCCTTCAGGGAGGACCTAAAGATTCTGTGACTGCAATATGCCTGATTTACTGTTTAAATTGTTACCAGTTCTCCTGACCCAACTGCTAGTTTTTGTTGTTACTGTATGTTCACATTCTTTCAATCATTAACTCTTGAGCTAGCCTTTTATGACTCAGGGGAGGACTGGGAAATTAAAGCTTTTCTACAAACAAGAGGCAGGTGGAGGGCATGGTGGGGTCTGTTCTGGGAAGGCCCCATAATATCCTGCTCAGTTACAATACTTGACTCAACTCTGCCCCTTTTCTTCTTGGAATTGAACTGCCTGCTGGGAATACTAGCTCTTTTCTGCTCCTCCATGCTGTCTTTCCTGCCTTATACTGGGAGGGAACCCTAAATAATTCCGGAGTTCATTTAGCAGTCCCTACTTTGACACTCACATTAATCAACATCCTCCAATTCATCTTTACATTCATGAAAGTAACATTTTTGCCTTCTTATACTGTTTGTCTTATTTATCAATTTATTCATTACTCTGGACAAGGAAGAAAGCTGCTATTTATTGGGTATTTTCAAGTACTGATATGCATCTAAAAAGGCATGGAGGAATAAATTCCAATGGTGATCTCTGTAGACACTTTACTTGCTACTTTCTAAATTCTGGGCTTCTGTACATTTTATTTTTAAAATATATGTATATATAATCGTGTATTACTTTCAGAACCAACGAGAGAAATCAATATTGATTTCTATTTTGATTAAAAAGAGGAATAAAACATATATAACAATGATATACTACTCTCTATGTGAAATAAACATGGCCTCCCTAAATTATACTACTTATGGCTGTCAAGAATATAATGAAATAGATACTGTTATTCACTCCTGGTGGCCTCTGGTCTTGCAGTCCATGGTAAGAGGATAATGACTTTGCTTTGTCATTAACTAGCTGTGTGACTTTGAATGAGTCATTTCCTTCTTCAGTTTTCTCATTTGTTAAACAAGTTTCCTTTAGGCCCTAACTTTCTAAGATTCTATACACTGATGTTTAGTATACACTTGGGTAATTAATATCAGCTGTCAGCAGTCTATTAACGTTGTCTCTGAGTGTCTGACTTCCCTTTTTTGGGAATTCTCTTTCCTCTCCATAGCCCACTGGCCCATGGCTGATGGGACCATAAGTGACCACCTGACTGAAGGTGATCCAATCAGTTTTTCTCTCCATGAAGAATTTAGAATAGAGATTTAGAAAGAGAAGTTAGGTTTTTGTGGAGCACTAGAATCAAGGGTAAATGAATTTAGAAGCTGTGGAAAAGAAAAGAAAAAAACTGGCCTGTAGAGATAGGGGAAGAATAAAGCAGACTAAGAAAAATAACTAGAGAAGATAAAGTTAAAAAAAAAAAAAAGATTTCTTCTGGCTTTCTAGTCTCTGGTCCCTTCTGGAGGCCCAGCTGCCTTCCAATTCTTAGTTTCAATGAGACAAACTTGCATCCTTATAATAGATATTCCTTTTTAGCTTAAGCTAGATGGAGTTGGTCTCTTTAACTTGCAATCAAAGAATCTTTTCTACAATGTACATCTAGCCAGAAGAAACGGACATGTTCCTTAGCCTCTTGGCCCTATCATTCCAAATATATGCAAAGAAACTAAATTTCTATTGGATTTAAACTCAGCCTGCAGAAACCCACCTCCCCGCCCTAGGAGCAACCCCAGGCTTTATCCAGCACTGCCCATCCCAGCTACTGCTCCCTAACACATGCACCACCCACCAATGTTCCACAACTGGTGTAGGGGACAAAATTTTCCACCCAATATGTGTCTCTTTAGCATGAGGATTAATTTAGGCTGATTATTTTTAAGAAGCAGAAGAATCAAGAAATCTGTCTTTTTACCTCCCACTTAGCTGCCTAGAGAATCTGGATATGACACAACATTGTAAATCAACTATACTTAAAAAAAAAAAAAAAAAAGAGAGAGAGTTTAGATAAAGGGCCTCTTCGCAGAATAGTGCTGTCATCAGATATAAGCAAAGAAAAACTAGGGGTTATGGGGGGAACTGGGCAGGGCCTAGAGATCAGAATCCACTCTGTGTCCCATTGTCTCTGCAGGCCCAGCGAACATCTGTTTACCAGACATTTGCTTTTTCATCTCCATGTGAATTGCCTTCCTCTCCTTAAAAGTCCCAAACTGCTACCCCCAACATCTTCTTTTGTCTTTAGCTGAAGATGGTGTTTAAGGTGAGGGTTTTGGCCATTTTGGTGAGTTACTCAGTTTTCCTGGTCTCTCCCAGGTATATGTGTTATTAAACTTTTGTTTGACTTTCTCTTGTTAATCTGTCTCATGGGGATTTAATTCTTAGACCAGCCAGAAGAATGTAGAAAGTAGAGGAAAATCTCTTCCTCCTGGACACGGGCATCTCAATCTGTGATTGGAAGAAGAAAAGTATTTGGGTGAAATGCAGCTCCTAGGAAATGATTTTGGATAAGTAAATGAACACAAATCTTTCTGACTTCTGTCTGTCTTTCTTGTGAATGTCTATTCTGTTTTTCATCATTCATCTATATAAATAGAGCCATAATTGACTGCTGAGTGCTAAAAATGAGTATAAGTTCAGATGGAGGACTGTGGTTATTGCAGAGGGAGTCACTTAATGTTCATAAAAGCCTTCTACATTTCCTCTTTTTTAAAAAAAAATAAATTTATTTATTTATTTATTTATGGCTGTGTTGGGTCTTGGTTGCTTGGGCTTTCTCTAGTTGTGGCGAGCAGGGGCTACTCTTCGTTGCGGTGCAGGGGCTTCTCATTGCGGTGGCTTCTCTTGTTGCAGAGCACGGGCTCTAGGCGCACAGGCTTCAGTAGTTGTGGCACACGGGCTCAGCAGTTGTGGCTCATGGGCTTAGTTGCTCCACGGCACGTGGGATCTTCCCGGACCAGGGCTTGAACCCGTGTCCCCTGCGTTGGCAGACAGATTCTTAACCACCGCGCCACCAGGGAAGTCCCTACATTTCCTCTTTGGGATACACCTAGAACAGGTTTTATAAAGCTCAGCAACTGAATTTATCACTGCATGTAAGTGCTATTTGTTGTTTATAGTAGCAAAAATCTGGATATAACCCAATTGTCCATTAATAGAGGAAAAAATGAGTACATTATGACATTATGATCTATTATATGGGATTTGTACAGGAGTTAAAAAGAATAATTTAGAGTTGACCTGGAGAAATCTCCCTGTTATTGTAAGTTAAAAAAACAAAAAACAAAAACTTCAGGGTAATGAGCATGGTATTAGCTTGTTTTTAGTTAAAAAAGAAAGCAATTAAACTTATGTGTATGTGATATATACACATACACAAAAGTTTAATTCTCTACATTTTACCTAACTGGTGCTGGGGCTCAGGACAGGCTGTGCCAAAATAGGCCACATATTTTGAATTAAAGTTACTTAAGAAATGGCCAATGCAAGAAGGACACCCTGACCCACCTTTCTGTCTCCCTGAAAGCGTGAAATAAATCTCCCGTGTGAAAAGTGCATTCCCTGCATCTGGAGGTAGAAGGATGCCCTTATCCCCAGAGACAGGGTATTTGGTCCCAGAAGCCTATCATAAACAAACCATGTTACTTCTTTATCAATACTACCCCAAGCCCAAACTCTTTTTAGACTCTTCACTAATTGATCACCCAAAACCTATTTCTTTGACCTGTCAATTCCTTACTAATTTATTGTTTCCTTGTCTAAAAAGTACAAAAGCTGCCTGCTTTGGCCACTTCTTAGGTGTCATTTCTGTAAGACCTCCATGCGCGTGAAGTAAAATTTGTTTCTTTCTCTCCTGTTAATCTGTCTTGTGTCAATTTTAATATTAGTCGAGCCACAGAACTCAAGGCAGGTAGAGGGGGACATTTTCCCCTTCCCGACACTGGTTATGACAATAAGGTTGCTATATACCACTCTTAGACACAACTTCAAAGGGAGAATAGCACCATGCTCACTGACTAAAGTCTCCTTCCTAATTATAATAGGAATGTCTCTGTGTGGGTATGTGAGTGTGTGCAGACAGAAAAATGTGGAAAAGCATATCTTAAAATGTTAACAGTGGATACCTGTGTGAGGGAGAATTGAAAGAAGCTGGTTGAGGAAATTAACTTTTCTTTATATGCCTCTGGATTCTTTGATTTATAAAAAAAAGAGCATGTATTACTTTTATAATAAAAATTCAATGTGTAAAATTAAAGTTAGGCTAGTAAAAGCAGAGCTTAAAAATGGAGGCTGTTTAATCAGCCCTTCAGTAGTGTTTACGGATCAGAGGTCAATTTTTTTAGCTCTGCTCTAAGACCAACTACTGGCTGAGTGGTTGTCTAAATTGTTCATGTTCTTTGTGGATTGATGATGCCCAAGTCACATGATAATTGCATAACCTAACAAATTGCTGGGCTTTTTGTTTTTCACTACCCATTTTTCCCCATTTTCTTTATGTACACTAGACTACATTTTATGGAAGCAAATTTATCAGTGTCTTTCTCACAGGAGCTTAAGCTCAGAGACAAGCTCAGAGACTTTTCTGAGAAAAGACCTTAAGGATTTAATGTTTCATCAGGCATTGGGTACAATGGTCTGTGAGGCACTGGAGGAACCAAATTTTGTTCTGCACTGCAGAAGCTGAATATGAGGGGTGAGCATAAAAGTGGAGTAAAAATATTTTTATTGCCAAGTATGTTATTTTACCATCCCCCATCTGCATTTTAATCAGTAGGAAAAGTGTCCTGAGGGTAATAGCTAAATCTTTCAAAAAACGGATGAGGAAATGGAAGAAAAGGATTCTTAATAATAACTATATATTGAGCATTATGGTGTGCCAGACATTGTGCTAAAACCGTTTTGAGATTATCTCGCTAAATCTTCCCCACAAATCTATAAGGTCTGTATTATAATTATGCCTATTTTGTAGATGATGAAATGGAGGCTGAAGAACTGAGAGGAGTAGTGGCTTGTCCAAGATTCCCCAGCCAGTAAGTGACAGAGTTAATACCAGTTTATTTTTTTCTCTAAGTAGATTCACCATACATCCCAGTTTACCTGAGCTAGTCCCAGTTTACATCTTGTATCCTGAAGTAATTAGTAATGTTGTCCCCTTTCCATCTCACAAATGGACTTGACAACAAATTTACAGCCGCTCCATCTCAAGATCTCCCTATCTTGGTACTATTGCTTTTGGGGGCTGGAAAATTCTTTATTGTGAGGGGCTGTCCTGTGTTTGGCAGCATTGCTGGCCTCTACCCGCTAGATGCCAGTAGCCCCCCACCCAAATAACAAACAAAAATGTATCCAGATGTTGCCAAATGTCCCCTGAGGGGCAAAGTTGTTCCTACTTGAGAATCACTGCATCTAAAGCCTATGCTCACAAAAATTTAACTACAGAAGGAAAATATCATCTATTTGCTACAGAACATGTACTATGAGCCTACCTATTACACTAGCTGGCACACACCCTGTACTCAATAAAAGTTAATTTCTTGGGGGCATTATTTGATTTCCCAGTTGTAGAGAGGTACAAGGGCTAAACAAACAATGAACAAGATGACTGGAGGGCCCTAGTGATTAAAATTGGTTTGTTGCAATTTTTATTAGAGAAGACTGAAATGGTGTACTGGGAAGTGACCCAGAAACCTCCTGGCTGCCCGTTCTGGTAATATTGTGGAATTTGATTCTTGATTCCATTGGGTGTCATGCCTTAGTAATGAACATAATAGCCAGGGAGACAGCCAGAGAATGATACGGTAAGTTTTACACTGCAACCTTCTTCAATTATAATAGCTAATAATAATCAGTGTTCTATTTTCTCCTACTCTTCCTCTTAGAAATGACCACCATTTCTTTCATACCACCATTTTCCATTTATTAGCAATAACAGAGGAAATACCAATAGCACCAATCAAAAATGAATCCACATGACGTGTTTTATCCTTACAGCTGTAATAACTAGTAACTAACATGGATTGGAAAGCACTTTGCAAATGTAAAAAGTGCTGTACAGATGCATTATAATTATCATCATTAATAAATTAGCCCGATTCTCCTAGTATTCAAAAGGCACGTAAGGTCAGATACATGGGTTTCAGTGGGGCAAAATGATCACAACCTACAATGTAGCAATGGTTCACATGTGTTAGCAATAAGTTTTACCCCATGCAATCCTGCAGAGCTGAAGTTACACACCCTTCAAAAAATGGGAGAATGAAGCTAAAAGTAGACAAAACAGGTTTGTTTTTTTTTTTTTGAGATTTAATAACAGACTCCTACCTCTTTTATGTTAACTTTTAAAAGATAATATAATTAATCAAACTTCTAAATTGTACATTTTAACAAATTAAAATTTCTTATTTAAGGTGACAGTAAATTTTATTATTCTCTATGAGCTGATATTCCAGATATTGTTAGAATTTCAAAGTATTCTGTGACTTCAAAGAGGTCAGATTGGTAAATTTTGTGCTTGCACACCCTCAGGAAATATCTTCAGTATGCATTCCAGAACTGTTACTAGAGAAAAACAGCTTTATCCATTCCCTTGCCAGCAAGAGTCTTAGCAAGAGACAGCTCTTGGCTGACCATAAATAAAATTCCTTGAATCACCAGTATCTTGATTTAAGAAAGAAATTTTACTGTGTCTTTCATACACAAAAGTTGATTAACAATGGTTAAAAAAACTCTACTGCACTTTTTCACAGGTGTACAAAAGGAAATATAATGGAATTACATTCAACAATAAAGCTTAAAGTTCACTCTAGGTAATAGTTGCAGTAACATTCACATACACAAGCACAGAGTAAATATATATCAGGAGTCTTATAATAGCATACAGCATACATATGGGAGATTGAGCTCAGGTAACATCATAGGTGTTAGCAAGATTAGCAATTCAGAGTGTTATAGAAAAGGAAAACTAAACCAAAGAGAAGGTGTTGGCGATCACACCAAGACAAATCACAGAATTAGAGGATTGGAAAGTCTGCTCACTGTATGTATGAGAAAACAACATTTTTCTTCAATTTCTGGGTCTTGATATAGTTGGTTAGAGAAGGTTGTGTATTCAAAGTGCACATAATTGTTTCTTAGAAAACAGAGAGAGAAAGATCCATTTATTTAGTAATTAATACATGCAAGAGGCAGCCCCAGAGTGACCTGAAAGAGTAAAGCTGTGATTGGCAGGTGGCTGGTATAATACAGATGTTTCAGGCAATTCTCTTAAAGCACTTCTGTAGCAGCAATGATCATTTAAATGGCTGTAGACTGAATTCTCTTTCGAGGATAGTTTAGGGGAATTGAATTCATCATATTTCTCTTTAAAGATTTATAGTTATAGATTTTCTCTTTTTTAAATAAATCTATCAACAAACAGCATAAAGTGAGGTGCTGGGGTTTTCTTTTGCTTTTGCATATGTGTTGTCGGAAAAGAATCTGACCTTTTCATAACATTGTGTGCAAAAGAATTTTTAATAAAGTGAGCACAAGGACATATACAGGAAACACATCAGATCTGCTTCTGTTGCCCTGGTTGGCCCCCGGTTAAACACTGAACTATTGGCTTGTAGGTAAAATGCAGGTTTTAGGTATAATGACACCACAGCCAAGAGACTTAGGGATTCCTAAAGCCTTGTCAATGGGGGGAGTTTTGTCTGCTAGAGGGTGGCCACCGCCTCTTCAGCTGTAAGATTTAGAAAGTCTGGTACCTTTTCGTTTCACATTTCCCACTGTTGATTTGCCTTTGTTTCCCAGCCCTCCTAGTCTAATCTGGCCCATCCCAGCCAACATATTCCCCGGTGGCCACACATACCCAGCGGCCACAGACACTCAAGCTGCTCAATCTCAAAACCTTTCAGCCTGCCCTGAAAGTGTCATCAAGACAGGATCCCCGGAGCACAGGGCAGAGAGTCCAACCTCTCACTGGCGGGGCTGGGAAGCCTCTCCTTTGTGGCGGAGGAGAAAGGAGACTTGGGTCTGCTTTTTAGGTTCTGAAAACAAGCCAGAGTGGAGAGAGAGAGTTAACACCAGACTTAGTAAAGCTTTTAAGACAAAACTTGTTAAATGTGATCTAGACAGACATAGGGAACTTTCTGCAGATTTCTGAGGTCTATAAGAAAGGGCTCATGTGGATAGGAAAAAGGAGTAGGGAGTTGCTACATGGGAGAGATTTGCCATTATTACAAAAACTGGCTAAGTGGCTTGTTTCCATTAGATGACCTCACTGGTCACTGTTGTCAGTCGTGCTGTTCCCTTTCTCTTTTTTCTCCTGGGTCTTGTTACCCTTCTTCTTTTTCTTCTTTTTCTTGGTCTCCTCCTTTTTGCCGAAGGTTATGAAGTCACTTTTGTCAATTTGGCTGTTAGTAGGCTCCTGCCGGATGGAGATGATTGCAGGAGATCCTGGGATAATGAATTTGTCTGGCAACTCACCGGGACCAGATTGTTTGGGGTTGCCTGGTCCGTACTTAAAGGTCCAGCTGTTGCTGTTGACACCAGCACCGACTGGAGGGGACACCTCTCCTGCCTCTGGTTCTGCAAGACAAACCATCGCAAGTCAGTCACAGAGTCAACATATGCTTTCCATATGCCACACCAGGAGCCTGAACACAGGAGAGGCTGCACAGATGGTCATGGCCCCCATGAAATCGTGAGTTATTTCTTCAAGCCTAGGGCAAGGCCAATGTTTGGAAAAGGCAGATTTTTTTCACCAGAGGGTCCAGAAATCTAGGTTTCTAGTAACATATTTTTGGTTCTTTGTGAAGAATTTTCTAAAGAATATCTGGTTGTGTGAGAGAGTGGCATGGACATATATACACTACCAAATGTAAAATAGATAGCTAGTGGGAAGCAGCCACATAGCACAGGGAGATCAGCTCAGTGCTTTGTGACCGCCTAGAGGGGTGGGATAGGGAGGGTGGGAGGGAGGGAGATGCAAGAGGGAAGAGATATGGGAACATATGTATATGTATAACTGATTCACTTTGTTAAAAAGCAGAAACTAACACACCATTGTCAAGCAATTATACTACAATAAAGATGTTAAAAAAAAAAAAAAAGAATATCTGGTTGTGATTACCCTGCCTGGGAGTGGGGCAGGAAATGTACTTGATTAAAGCAGAATATGCAATAAAATACCTAGGAATAAATTTAACCAAGAAGACGAAAGACCTGTACACTGGAAACTTTATGACATTTATGAAAGAAATTGAAGGAGATAGAAACAAATGGAAAGATATTCCATGCTCATGGATTGGAAGAATTAATATTGTTAAAACGCCCATACTCCCCAAAGCAATCTATAGATCCAATGCAATCCTTATCAAAATTCCAATGGCATTTTCCACAGAAATAGAACAAACAATCCTAAAATTTGTATGGAACCACAAAAGAACCCAGTAGCCAATGCATTTTTTTATTTTATTTTTTAGATTTATTTATTTATGCATGCATGCATGCGGTGTGGCATGTGGGATCTTAATTCCCCTACCAGGGATCAAACCTGTGCCCTCTGCAGTGGAAACATGGAGTCTTAACCATTGGACCACCAGAGAAGCCCCAGCCAAAGAATTCTTGAGAAAGAAGAACAAAGCTGGAGGCACCAAGCTTCTAAACTATATTACAAAGCTATAGTAATCAAAACAGTATGGCATAAAAAGACACACAAATCATGGAAGAGAATACAGAGCCCAAAAATAAACTCATGCAAAAATGGTCAGTTAATTTATGGCAAACAGGCCAAGAATATACAATGGGAAAAGGACAGTGTCTTCAATAAATGATGTTGGAAGAAATGGACAGCCACATATAAAAGAATGAAACTGGGCCTCTATCTTACACCATACACAAAAATTAACGCAAAATGGATTACAAACTTGAACATAAGACCTGAAACCATAGAACTCCTAGAAGAGATCATAAGCAGTAAGCTCTTTACTATCAGTCTTAGCAATGATTTTTTTGAATCTGATAACAAAAGCAACAAAAGCAAAAATAAACATATGATACTACATCAAACTAAAAAGCTTCTGCACAAAGAAGGAAACCAATGAAATGAAAAGGCGACCTACAGAATGGGAGAAAATATTTGCAAATCCTATATCTGATAAGGGGTTAGTATCCAAAATATATAAAGAAGTCATAGAATTCAATATTAAAAAAAGTCCAAACAATCTGATTGAAAAATGGAAAGAAAATCTGAATAGACATTTTCCAAAGAAGACATACAGATGGCCAACAGGTACGTGAAGAGGTGCTCAATGTCACTAATCATCAGAGAAATACAAATCAAAACCACAATGAGCTATCACCTCACACCTGTTAGAATGGCTGTTATCAAAAAAACTAGAAATAGCAAGTGCTGGTGAGGGTATGGAGAAAAGGGATCCCTTGTCTACTGTTGGTGGGAATGTAAATTGGTGTAGCCACTATGGAAAAGAGTATGGAGGTTCCTCAAAAAATTAAAAATAGAGCTAGCATATGATCCAGCAATTCCACTTCTGGGTATGTATCTAAAGAAAGCAAAAACACTACCTTGAAAAGATATATGTACCCCCATGTTCATTGCAGCATTACTTACAACAGCCAAGATATGGAAGCAATTTAAGTGTCCATTGATGGATGAATGGATAAAGAAAATGTGATACACATACACACACACACAGCTGAATTTTATATATATACAAAATTCAGGGGGCTTCCCTGGTGGCACAGTGGTTGAGAATCTGCCCGCCAATGCAGGGGACACGGGTTCGAGCCCTGGTCGGGGAAGATCCCACATGCTGCGGAGCAACTAGGCCCGTGAGCCACAGCTACTGAGCCTGCGCGTCTGGAGCTTGTGCTCCGCAACAAGAGAGGCCAGGACAGTGAGAGGCCCACGCACCGTGATGAAGAGTGGCCCCCACTCGCCGCAACTAGAGAAAGCCCTCGCACAGAAGACCCAACACAGCCAAAAATAAATAAATAAATATTAAAAAAAAATTCAGCCATAAAAAAGAATGACATCTTGCCATTTGTGACAACATGAATGGACCTCGAGGGCATTACGCTAAGTGAAATAAGTCAATATTTAAATATTTGACAAAATAACACCGAGAAAGACAAATACCATATGATCTCACTTATATGTGGAATCTAAAAAAACAAACAAAAAAACAAGCTTATAGATACAGAGAACAGATTGGTGGTTGCTAGATGGTGGTGGTGGTAGTGAAGGGTGCCAAAAGGTCCAGACTTACAGTTATAAAATAAATAAGTCATGGGATGTAATGTACAGTATGGTAACTACAGTTAATAATACTGTATTGCATACTTGAAAGCTGGTAAGAGAATAGATCTTAAAAGTTCTCATCATAATAAAAAAGTTTTTTTGTAACTATATATAGTGACAGATGTTAACTAGTCTTATTGTGATCATTTTACTATGTATACAAATAGTAAATCATGTTGTACACCTGGAACTAATATAATATTATGTGTCAATTATATCTCAATTAAAAATAAAAGATAAGATATATATAGGTACATGTAAAGTATTATAGGACCGAGAGGCAAAAATTATTACACTTGAGAAAGTCAATTGAGATTCCAGAAGAGAGGTGAAATTTGCTCTGAGACTTGAGAAAATGATTATGCATCCACAGGGGCTTCCAGTGCAAGACTTTCCCAAGAGTCTGGTTGGAAGACACACCATAAAGTATACCAATGACTTCTAGAAGAGTAGAGGTCAGAGCTAGAGAAGAAGAGTAATGGTCTCTCTGAGCGAAGTGATCCCAGTGGCCATGACGTTGAAACCTTTTGGCATCACAGCAGTGTTCATGTATCTGACACTGCTTCTTTGGTGGAGCCATGAAAAGTTCTGCCAGATAAACAGTTTACGTTTGATTGTAGTTTGGGATTCTCTACATCTGCTACTTCCATCTCCTTACCTTCCACCACTTCTCAATCTCCTCTAATTTGGCATCCTTGAGCACTACTTTTCTAACATTGCTCATGGCAAGCTCACTGATTATATTACTTCCAAAGCCAGTGGTCACATTTTAGTCTTCATCTTATTGAACTTCTCAGCAGCATTAGTAATCCCCTTCTTGAAACGCTTATTTTTTTACGAGTTCCTTATCAAACCATTCTCCTGACCATTCTCTCTGGCTGTTCTTTGTCAGTTTCCTCGCAGGATTCTCTTTACCTATGTATTGCAGCTTCCTTGGGTTTGGCCCTAGACCTTTTCTTCTTCTTTCTCTTCACTCTCTCCTTTTGGAATCTCAGCCTGTCCATGGGTAAACAAACCATCTAAATATGCTGATGAGATACAAATGTATACTTAAAGCCCATAGGTCTCTCCAGTCTCATGTATCCAACTGCCTATCTGGTATCTCCTCTTGGCAGTCTCATGGGCAACTCAAACTGAAGGAATCTGAAATCAAACTCATGATTCCTCTCCTCTATTCCCTTCTAAATCTCTCATCTCAATCGATGATATGCCATTCACTCCAATGCTCAAGGCAGAAGCTTCAGAGCCATTATTCATTTTTCTCTATTCTTCATTTATAATATACCAACACCTGTCATTTCAGCCTCCTAAACATATCTAGACTTTGTCCTCTTCTCATTTTCACTGCTGCTACCTTTTCTCAGGACACGATTATCTTGTATGTGAATTACAGCAATAGCCTCTTCCTTGTTCAGCCTGCTTCTACTTTTGCCTCTCTCTAACCTTCCACACATAGCCAGAGTCATCTTTATTCCTTAAAGTCTTTCTCCGTTTTAAAAATACTGAAGTATAACATGCACACAGTAAAAATCCTTTAAAAAATAGAAATTATTTTATATCACTCCCCTTGCTTAAAATTATTTGAAGGTTTTCTATTGCCTTGAGAGGAAAAAAAAATCAAACTCCTTAACATGGTATACAAAGCCCTTCAGTAGCCTGTTATTTTTTATTCTCCAATTTCACCTACAAGTGTCCCTCTTACCACTATCCTCCAGCCACACAGGTTTTCTTTCAATTCCTCAACACCCCTTGGGATTGTTTTTGCCTCAAAATCTGTATACATACGGTTTCTTTTTGCCTAGAATGGTCTCCCCTCCATGCTTAGCATGACTCCTCATTCTTCAAGTCTGTACTTAATTGAAATCTCTTCAGAGAGGCATTCTATGACCATCCTAGCCAAGCAGGACCCCCTTCACACCTATCTCTTATCACTGTAAGGTCCAGAGAAGCAGAAAATATGTATGTATTTTTTAATTTAAAAAAAAATTTTTACTGGAGTACAGTTGATTTACAGTGTTGTGTTTCAGGTGTATGGCAAAGTGAATCAGTTATACATACACATATATCCACTCTTTTTTTTTTTAGATTCTTTTCCCATATACGCCAGAGTATTGAGTACGTTCCCCGTGCTATACAGCAGGTTCTTTTTAGTAATCTATTCTATAAGGAAATATATCTGTTTTATTCACCAGTGTGTAGCCAGTGTCTAGCACAATTCCTGGCCCATAGCAGGTGTTTGATAAATACTTGCTGGATGGATGAATGAAAGGACTGATGTGAGAAATGGAAGTGGTGCCCACTCCTTAGCAGATCAAATAACTTTCCATTGCCGCACTCTGGAGTCCCTAAAGACAAGCAGGAAATGCATGTGAAGTGCTGAGGCTGACTCCAGCACAAATGAAAGAGTTCAATAAATGGAATCACACATGGGCAACTATACATGGCGCAGCTCTCAGGGCTAGGACGGCAGGGTAAGGATATTGCAAATTTAGTCCAAATACCAGCAGACTGTAGGGAAAGGGAGTAGGAGAGTTTCTTTTCTCCCATAAACCCCTTTGCTACACCATGCTTCCCCTGGCAGAGCTGACACTATAGCTCTTTGGACATAGGGCTATAGATATTTTTTTCTCTGAGACTGATTTCTTTGATTCGTCTAAGATAATCAAATCTGCAATTGAGCTCAGCCAGAATCTGCCTGTTGACCTTTCAAATACAGGCCCTGCCCCTGAGAGACTGAGACAAAAGTGAGAAATGCATTTAAAAGCCTCTGACTTGGCGTCTAGGAGAACTGGGTTTCAACACCACTCTGTAGTCCTTTAGTTGCTCTCACAGAGTCCAAGATGGAAATTTTTCCGACCACAGCCAGGACTCTGTATGAGGCCTCTAGGACTGTCATCTGGAGATGCAGAGTTCAGAGATATTTTTATCTTGCAGAGTTAAAGGACCTTAATGGCCGTGCCTATAGGCGGAGGGAGCCTCTCACAGCAGGATCCCTAAGAGTTGATGAGCTTCTTTTACATGTCACTGAGCTTCTTCGGCCTTTGTTGGGAGCCTTGGTTGGGTCTGATTCAGCCTCCACTCCAAGAAGAATTCAGGTGCATCCTCCTCATATTCAGCTTCTGCAGAGCAGAACAAGATCTGGTTTCTCCAGTGCCTCCCGGATCCTTGTACCCAACCTGTTCTGGCTGATGTGTGTGCAAACATCTCTGAGGGTTCATTCAGGTGAAATAATATCTTAAGGCTGTGACAAACAACATTTACTGACCTCCTAAATCTGAGTCCCTTTAGGCCAAGAGCACTGAAGCCCTTGACCACCTTCGCTTATAAAATGCTGTGACTTTGGGGCAGAATCAAGGCGATACTCCTTGATGAGAGTATCTCATGAGAAAGATGAAAAAGGAAGATGAGGAAAAGATGAGAAAGGAAGACGCACCTTTTCTGCCCCTAACCCCAGCCCAGGGCCAGTCTCAGGTCAGTCAAGGGAATGTTTCTTCTTTCAGTGCTGTCTCCCTCCCCCCTTCCTGGGACCTCCCACAGGTCCCCTCGCCTCTGCTCCCAGGGACCCAGCTCACTGGCTCACAAAGGCAAGACTGAGACTCAGCCACGACCCAAATGAATGGATCTACTAGAGCCTAGAAGGAGGACTTCTGAGAGACATCAAGCGGCGGAGGATCAGCCCTTCCCTGACATTCAGATTACAACCCAATGGAATTTGAAAGTTTAATAGAGTATGATCATAATTATAGTAAAAGGTTTTGCCTTTTTTTTTTTTTAAATTGGCTGATTTCTCCACAGTAGGTAGGGATACATGTAAAAATATGAACAACATACACTTTTGTTTTACAAAGGCATATAGATCTGCAGCTTTAAAAACTGCCTTATGGGGGTAGCTGACCACTTCACCTAATCCAATAACCCACTTTAGGCACTTCCCTTAGACACTGCCCAGGGTCTTTTTGGCAACATTCCCTACTTTCTTCTTTCATTCTAAACTAACTCTGGCTGGAGTTTAGCCTCAGTGACTGGGAACAATTGAGCTGGAGGCTTTGCCAGTGCAGATGCCAGGGAAGGTCCTGAAGATTGTGAAGCAAATGCCAGACTTGTAAACCTACCCCCAACCCCTATTCTAATCTTCTCTGGACAATCAACTAAGGCCAGGAGAGGTTTATCTGATTTACACAGACTTCCCCTAACAGAACAACCCACAGTCATTTTGACCAACAATAGTACTTTCAGGAAAGTTCTTAGAGGGGCAAGGCTGGAGAATGTTGGAGGATTTTTAATCCTCTTCTCCTCTCCTCCTCTTGCTTTGCTCTTCTGAACTCGAGGGCTTGCCCTGGTTCTATCACTTAATGGTACATAGTCCTGGGCAATTTACATAAACGACTCTGAGCCTCAGTTGCCTCAGGCATAAAATGGAGGTGATCACCTTCCTGTCTTCATCAGGGTTATGAATTAGTTAACATTTACTCTGCCTTCCTATGTGCTAGGCACTGGGCTAAGCGGATCTGCATATGCTATATAATTTTTACTCCTCACAAGAACCATAGGAGGTAGATATTGCCAATATCCATGTCTGCTTTATAGATATGTTGGTTTTATAAATGAAGAGACTGAAGACCAATCGTCACAGGGTTACTAACTGGTGGAGTCTGGGACTCAAATCTAGGTAGTCTCACTCCAGTTACGAACGAGACCCACATCCTGAGCTGTATATGAAGGCCCTTTGAAAACCCTGAAGCATTCTACAAATGTAGCAATGGCTCTGGCTGTATCTGTTTAGTCACCATTTGGGAGACGGCGATGCAGGCAGGAGCCTCTAAGCGAGAATCAATAGAAAGAAGTGTGGCGGTGGGGGGAGGGGTGGGACTGCGGGAGGGAGCGCTCAGCTCTGGAAAATCGCAGCCCAGCCGGCAGGTTGCAGCCCCTCCCCTTCGCTCCCATTCATCCCTTTGTTACCATCTCTGGGATTCTGGTGCTGAGGTTAATAAAGAGCTTCCAGAAAACCCATCATTTTGATTAAAGCCGGGGACCATCTTGCCAGAAAGCACTCTGGAGCCTGCCTACTGCCCACTCCGCTAGGTCCGTGCAGCCAGCAAAGGCTATTAAATGATTACAGCCGTTTCCGGCCCCACCAGACAGCTCCCCTGGACTGCTTGCTCTCCGGCGCGGGCTGCTGCTTCTGCTGGTGCCTCTGGCCGCGCAGGGAAGGGTCAGGGCACGGAAGGCTGTGCAGATTCTGGGTTTGCAAGTGAACACCCAGGCTTTCTGCACAGGGACACCTCGCTTCTCCTGGACTCCTTTCCCACCCAGCCAGCCACTGCGGCCCTTCAAGCAGCTCCAATTTCATTTGAGCCTTCTGTGGCTTTGAGCAACCATTTCTTCTGTGTGTGTGTGTGTGTGTGTGTGTGTGTGTGTGTGTGTGTGTCTGTCTGTCTGTCTTTCTCTCTCTGTCTCTCCCTCTCTTTCTCTACCAGAACTTGGCAGATTGTAGAATTATACATGCTCAGACCAAAACGCAAAAAGCATCTGCCATCAAACCCACTGAAAGACCAGGATGTAAAACATATCTCGCTCCCTCCCCACCCCCTATCCCACCATCTGTAGGGTTTGTGGACTGCTTGGACAAGCTCCGCCTCCTCTCCCTCACTCGATCCTTTATGAATTGGGCAAAGTAAATCTGAGTAATTACAGCCCACAAAACACAGGAGGATGATGGCTGGAAACCCAAATCCTGTCCAGGATCAGAGACAGGGAAAGAAAGCTAAAACCACCTGGGCATTTCCCCACTGCTTCTTAGTCCTTCAATTGACAGTGGAAAGAATTTTCCATGGAAACAGGGGAACGCAAAAATATACTCCCTGTTCTCTTTAAGACTTTAGGCTCTATAATCAGAATACTAGGCTTAAATCTGGCTACATCATGTAAATTACGTGATGTTTAGCAAATTAATTATCTCTGGGCCTCAGTTTTCATGTGTAAAGGAATAATACCATCCACCTCATAGGGTTGTTACAGGATTAAGTGTAATTATCCTTAGAGAGCGCATAACACAGTGCCTAGCATAAAGTAAAAGCTCATCACATTTTACCTGTTAGTAAGATCAGAGTAGCAGAAGATTCACTTGTTTAAGGAATATCAATCGATTGCTTATTATGGGCCAGGTACTTTCTTAGGCACTTTATTAAGCACTTTGCATATACATATATTTTATATATATATATTATAAAAATATATATTTTTAAGATTTCCATTTTATAGATAAGGAAAGTGAAGGCTTGAATTACCGCAAGATTGTCTGCCCTGAATCAAACAGTGATTTGGTAATAAAGCTGAAAAATTATTCTTGTACTGACTCCTCAGCTCAATATTAGAATTATTATTATTTTTTACTTCTATTGAAGCCTTGGGGATGGGGGAGAAGACAGAGCTGAGCTGACTCACAGGCCTAGCATCCTGATCCCTGCAGTAGCTGGGAAGGGATGGTGTGTGTGTGTGTGATCAGAAGGTAGGCTTGGTGATGGGGAACTAATCCGATAGCCACTCCCCAGAGGCTGCCACTTCTGGGTGTTTCGCCCGCTTAGGGTGGGTTGAGTGAGCTGGAAGAAGACTGTGCGGCTGTTTGGTGCCTCAGGCCACAGCTGGGCTAATTTTCAGTAATCTTGGAGCGGAAGAGATAAATGCAGTGGCATATTTTTAAAGCCATAGCTCTTGCTTTGTGCCCAAAATAACTCTGCCATTTCTAGGTTGACTATAAAGACACCACGTGCTGAGAACCCAGATTCAAAAACTGGAATGGCTGGTCTCAAATCTTCCTAGCTCTCCACAGCCAGCTAAAAAAACAAAATAAAATAACATTTCTTCTTTCTGTGACCCCGTCACCTAGGAGGGCTCAGGCTGCGTGGTTTTCTCTACCTTATTTTCTCATCACTAAAGTCCTCCAGGGTCTTGGGAGGGCAATTTGTGCTTACAATGTCCCCTGCTGCTGTTATAACCTGGGGTAGCAGAATGCTTAAAATGAACGTTTGGGGGGTCACACATTTTGAGTTGAATCTCAGCCTTAGCACTTATTTGTTGTGTAACCTTGAGCAAGTCACTCAGCCTCTCAGTATTCTTTCACATGTAAAACAAAGATAACAATATCCATCTAATGGGATTGTGATCATTAAAAGGAGACAATGCTCATAAATCACACAGAATAACATTTGGCATGCAGAAGCCTAAATAGAGGATACGTATTATTACTACGCGGTAGTCCTCTAAGGAACCTGACTCCTCTAACAACTGATTCCTGGTTGCAGTACTTCCAGAAACTATTTTCCAGGGGCCCTCCTCCCATCAGGCTCTGCCCCTCCCAGGGATCATTAAAACTGGCTAGCTGTGAGTCTTCCAGCTTAGAAACAGTTGCTAGGTAGGGAGCCATTCTCCAGAGCCCTCAGAAACAGGCAGGAAGGAGGCAGCTCAGGCAAGGTGGACAGCAGCCTGGATTAGGTATCAAAAGCCTTGGGTTCAAATTGCAGCTCCACGATTCCGCTTTCCAGTCTTTTCTACCGCACTGTTTGGGTGACAGTGACTCGTAGTTTCTTTATCTGTAAAATGGATATAGTAGCTACCTCCCAGAGGCATTGTTATCCATTCAACTAAATTTATTTATTATGTACAATAAATCAGACATGGTGCTAGGAATTAGGGTATAGGGTTATGAAGAATACTTGGACAGGTACCCTGCCCTCAAAGAGTTACAGTGTAGAAAAAGACAAGTAAATGAATAAATGCAATATTGTTTTAAGGAATAAACAAGGTAGAGAAACTCTGACATCTTTATGGCATTAAACTCTCTAGAGAGAGTGTGTGCAGAGGTTAAGAGCACAAGAGCCTTGCTTCAGATCCTGGCCCCAACATTTACTAGACAGATGTGTGACCTTACTTAACCCTAGATGTCTCAGTTTCCTAAGCATTAAAATGGGTATAATAATAGACTTATCTCTGTGGGTGGTTACACAGATTAAAGGAGTTAATACATGTAAAGTGTTTAGAACAATACTTGGCTTGAGTGCACAAAACATGGTTTAAGTGCTCAATGCAGGTGAGCTATTACTGTTATTATTCACAAGTAAATTCTCTCCTTTCGGTGCTCCAGTATTCTCAACCCTGAGGGCTAAGTCCCTTGAAGATGGTGTCACTGAGTTTAAGTGACAGAGAGGTGGGGGTTAGAGGGAGTGTATAACAAGTGCAGTCAACCCCAGATAAGAGAGCTCCAATTTGATATGTTCATACCCTATAACCAATAATCCCACTTCTGAAAATTTATTCTATATAATACTAGGAGTGCAAAAGATATATGTATAAGAATGTGGGGACTTCCTGGTGGTCCAGCGGGTAAGACTCTATGCTCCCAATGCAGGGGGCCCAGGATCAATCCCTGGTCGGGGAACTAGATCCCGCATGCATGCCGCAACTAAGAAGCCCGCATGCCTCAACTAAGAGATTCCTCATGTCGCAACTAAAGATCCCGCGTGCCGCAACAAAGACCAGGCGCAGCCTAAATAAATAAATATTAAAAAAAAAAAGAATGTGTACATTGTTTAAAAAACGAATAGGGACTTCCCTGGTGGTCCAGTGGTTAAGAATCTGCCTTCCAATGCAGGGAATGTGGGGTCGATCTCTGGTCAGGGAATTAAGATCCCACATGCTGCGGGGCAACTAAACCTGCCTGTCACAATTAGAGAGCCCACATGCCACAACTACTGAGCCCGTGTGCTGCCTCTCAACTAGAGAGAGGCCCGTGTGCCACAAGGAAGAGCCTGTGCGCCACAACAAAAGATCCTGCGTGCCGCAACTAAGACCTGATGCAGCCAAATAAATATTTTTTAAAAACCATATATACCAATGGGAAACTGGATAAATAACATAATATAGACATACAACACTGTATGCCCTTATTAAAGAAGAATGAGGCAGGTCTATATGTAGTGACTTGGAAAGGTATTTGTTAAAAAATAAAAACAAGCTATATACTAATATGCATAATATTATCCCATTTTACTTTTGGAAAGCCTACATATTTTTTAATAGACATAGAAAAAACATTCATACATCAATTACATAATTAAAAATTAATTTGAAAAATATTTGGAAGACTGAACCCTGGTGTAAACTCTGGACTCTGGGTGACAGTGATGTGTCAGCATAGGTTCATCAACTGTAACAAATGCACGCTCTGGTGCTGGTTAACAACAGTGGTGGAGCCTGGGCAGGTGTGAGGACAGGAGCTTACGGGAACTCTCTGTACTTTCCACTCCATTTTGCTATGAACTGAAAACTGCTCTAAAGAAATAAAGTTTATTAATTAAAAAATATATTTGAGGGCTTCCCTGGTGGCGCAGTGGTTGAGAATCTGCCTGCCAATGCAGGGGACACGGGTTCGAGCCCTGGTCTGGGAAGATCCCACATGCCGCGGAGCAACTGGGCCCGTGAGCCACAACTACTGAGCCTGAGCGTCTGGAGCCTCTGCTCCGCAACAGGAGAGGCCGCGATAGTGAGAGGCCCACGCACCGCGATGAGGAGTGGCCCCCGCTCGCCGCAACTGGAGAAAGTCCTCACACAGAAACGAAGACCCAACACAGCCAAAAATAAACATAATAAATAAATAATAAATAAAAATTTAAAAAAATATATATATATATATATATTTGAAGCATACAGACAAAACTGTTAACGGTGGTTGCCTCACTGAAGGGGAGTGGAATGGAGGGAAACTTGAATATTTTCACGTAAATGATGCTGTATTGTTTAATATTTACATCAACAATGTAACTGCGTATTATTTTATAATACAGTACTTTAAACTTTACAGTACAAAAAATCTGGGGGATACACACTAAACTGCTGGTAGCGGATGACTGAAGTTAGGGGAGTAAGGTGCTACCCATTTTTAAAATTAATTAATTAACTTATTTATTTTGGCCGTGCCACGTGGCATGTGGGATCTTAGTTCCCTGACCAGGAATCAAACCCATGCCCCCTGCAGTGGAAGTATGGAGTCTTAGCCACTGGACCGCCAGGGAAGTCCCCTACTCATTTTATTTTAGTTTTTACAGATTTAATTTGTTATGATTTTTGTCCTTTTAGAATCAGAGACAGAGAGATTAAAAAGAATACTAGTCCAGCCTACCTGCTTAATCAGCTGCAAATTCAAAAACTAGCTCAAAAACTAGCTGAGGCAAAATGTCACTGCCCCAGGTAGCCTGCACCCAGGACCAGCTACATAATTTGCAGGGTCCACTGCAAAATGAAAATGGGGGGCCCCTTGTTAAAAAAATGATTAAGAACTTCAAGGCAGCGAAAGCATAGTATTAAACCAAACAAGGCATTTTCCAAGTGCCGGGCCCCACGCAGCAGCCTTGCCTGGACCCCAGAGCCCACCGCTGGGCTCCTCCTTCAGTACCGCAACCTGACCGTGACTCTTCACAGTGGTCTCACCCTGCCTGTCCCACCTGAAACTGGGCGAGGCATCACCATGTCACTCAGTGAGAACACTGCGTCTGGTTTTCGTTAGGTTTTCACATTTTCTCTTCTCTTTCTTCTTCTCTTCTCCCCACCCCATACTTTGTCACAATCTGCTCTTCTTAAGATTTAGCAGCAATCCCAGGCTCTCTGTTGCTGTGTCACTTTGTGGCCTTGAGCAACCATTTCTAGACAAACCGTGATACCTCTGCATTGAGGGTGTAAAACGGAGGTGCTGTCAGAACACTGCAGGGAGGAGGGCAGGAGAATGAGTGTCGTCGGGGAGAACCCTCTCCACCACCACCATCCCCCGACTCTGTGCACCCTAAGACCATTCCATTTCATCTAGCAAAGACGTTGTGAATCCTATTTACTGTGTGCCAGGTATTGTGCTAAGTGCCAGGTGTATTAAACTGAGAAAATGGTAACACTTTTGAGTGCTTACCATGAGCTAAGCACCGTGCTAAGCATTTCACAGGCATCATCTCACTTAATCCTTACAGCAGCCTCCAGTCTTTCCTTTTTTTCACATTAATAAATCTGAGGCACAATGATGAAGTTGTACCACAGGGAGCCGAGGCACTGTGCAATGCCATGCTACCTCCCTTAAAAAGCTAACACAGGCAAAATTTAAACAAGCCTTCCCTTCACGCTCCACATTTTCTTAGACACCAACAAACCAAGTCCAGCAGAGTTACCTAAGAACATTTCCAAGGCCACGCCTTTTTACAAAAATGCTGCATTCATCACCCTCTTGGTCCCACATTTCTAGACACTCAAAGTTTCTAATCCCTGATTTAGGTGGAAGAAAACAGTAAGTTGATAGCTCATGAATTTGTCTTGACACATTACAGGATGATTTGTGCAGATTCAGTGGAGCTAAGGAGGCTCAATAGAGGCTCAATAGAGGCTCCTTTCTTAAAAACAAACCAACCAACCTGGTGGCTCTCCACTGCCAGCAACTGAATGGAAGTTCTAATTCTTTAGCAGGATTGTTGAAGCTCAACAAAATCGGACTCCAGTCTACCTTTCTGATCTCATTTCCCAACAGTCCTCCACCCTACCCCGCCCATCAAATGCACTCATTCTGTTCACCCAGATTATGCCTTCTGGGTTTAAGGCTCACACACGCGCATGTATTGTTCCCTTTGTCTGGAACTCTCTTTCTTCCCACATTCTACGTACCATCCTTCAATACCCAGTATTGAATGTCACATACTCTTTGATCTGGTCCCCTAAATTCCCAATTCCATCTTCTGGGCTCCCACAATATCTAACATTCATGGTTGCTGAGGGAGGGTTTGGGCCCTGTGAAAACAATTAAGAGGTCCTTATCAGGAAAGATGAACCAGCTGACCATATTTACATGGGGTTTGTATGGATTACAACATAGATAGACTCTGGGTCCCATTCTGGACCGACAGGCCCTGGTGGTTTGTCCCAGCTTCCTTATTGGACCTGCCTATACATGGCACTATTACGGTCCTGACACTGTAATATTTCCATCTTATTTCTTTACATTTCTGTCTCCCCCACTAGATGATGAGGACAGGACTGTGTTATATTTAGTATTGTATTCACATCACCTAGAACAAAGACTGGCTATAAGTAGGTACTTAACAAATGTTTGTTTAATGACTATAGGAAGTTCCAACCAAATTCTACACTGAAGCCAAGCCAAGGAGAGTACCCTTGGACAGGATAGTCTAATACTTTATGTGTGTGTGTGTGTGTGTATGTGTGTGTGTGTGTGTGTGTGTGTGTGCGTGAGAGAGAGAGGGAGGGAGGGAGGAAGAGAGAGGATATGAATCAATGAATGAATGAATGAATGGGTATTTTAAAAGAGAATGCTTCTAGTGGTGGTGGTTAATGGTAAAGTTCTAGGGACCTGCCTGTTAGGTGAGTTTTGTGAGGATCTTCCTAGTGCCCTTCAAATCACAACCATTTAGAAAGCTAGTATCTTGGAGGCAAGGTTGTGACCCTGAGTGAGAAAAGACCAAGGAAAGTAATTTATATCTCTAAGTGCCCAGAATTAGAGACAGCACACTGAAAAGCTCATCTTCCCTACAGAAATTTCCCCAAGGCAGATATTTAGAATCAATTTATACTTGGTCCAACAGAGGGAAATTGACATGACACTGATCATTGACTAAACACAACCCCACTGGCTGCAGATTGAGGGACAGCAGTCGAATCGACATCTTAGTGACACAAGGAGCCTCTAGGGGATGCTGGCCTCCAAGGAGAACCTTCCATGGGTCTCATGGCTAGTCACTGTCAGAGGCAAGAGGGTGATTTAGTCTCCAGTCAGAGCTGCTGAGGGTGCTGAGATGCTCCAGGCTTTGGAAGTGTTTAGCCTGTTAGGATCTCAAGGAGGTAGCTAGTGTGAGAATAGGTTTGTTATGCAAATGCTCCTAAAAAACAAACAAACAAATCCTGAATGCATGTGTATCCATAGAATTGGCCTACAACCACCCTGCCCCTGACACAGGAGGCATCCCTGAGGAAAAGTGAGATTTAGAAATAGTGACTGACTTTTCTGCTAGCTACCATGCCCTTTATTCATTTATTTATTTTAATTTAAATTAAAAAAAAATTTTTTTTGGCTGCGCCACGCGGCATATAAGATCTTAGTTCCACGACCAGGGATCAAACCCGCCCCCCCTGCATTTGAAGCGTGGAGTCCTAACCACTGGACTGCCAGGGAATTCCCTGGATTGCGTTTCCCGATTGCGCCAAATTAGCATCAACAGTTACTGTTCTTTCATGACATACCTCTTACCTAATTAATTCTTTTTCTCTGCTCTAGCTCAGCCAATCGAACCAGGACAGTTCCCCTTCCTCACTAAGGGAGAGGTCTGCCATTCTTGATTTTCTTCCCTTGCATTTGGGAGCTAGAGGCCCTGTGGTATTCTCCAGAACTTCTTTACCAATAATAAGCCTGATTCTGAACTTTGATTTCCTCAGGTGGCCCCATGCATCGATTGCTAATTAGCTAAGATCTGGAGAGAAAGGGGGTGATGAATAGTCTCCAGCAAACTTCTGGCAATTAATACCTTTTAAAAGGCTTTTAAAGTCTAGTCCACACTGACTACACCCTCTTCAGGGTCCTAATATGCACCTTATTTTACCTTCATCTCTACTGAAATTTACAGACAGACACACACAGCCACTGCTGCCTGCACATAAATGACCCTGAGGTAGGCAGGATAATGGTGCCCCAGAGATTCCCACATCCTAACTCCTGAAACCTGTGAATATGTTATGTTACATGGTAAAAAAGACTTTGCAGATGTGATTAAATTAAGGATCTTGTGCTAGAGTGATAATCCTGGATTATCTAGGTGGGCCCAATGTAATCGCAAGGGTCCTTACTAGGGAAAGAGGGAGGCAGGGGAGTCAGAGTGAGATTTGCAGATGCTATGTAGCTGGCTTTGAAGATGGAGCAAGGAGCCACTGAGCCCAGAAATGAAGGTAGCCTGAGAGCTGGAAAAGACAAGGAAAAAGGTCCTCCCCTAGAGCCTGCAGAAGGAATGCAGCCCTTCCAACACACTGATTTTTTTTTTTTTTTTTTTGGCTGCTTTTTGGGTGGGTCTTCGTTGCTGCACGCGGGCTTTCTCTAGTTGCAGTGAGCGGGGGCTACTCTTCGTTGTGGTGCGCAGGCTTCTCATTGCAGTGGCTTCTCTTGTAGCAGAGCTCGGGCTCTAGGCACGCGGGCCTCAGCAGTTGTGCCTCACGGGCTCTAGAGTGCAGGCTCAGTAGTTGTGGTGCACGGGCTTAGTTGCTCCGCGGCATGTGGGATTTTCCTGGACCAGGGCTCGAACCCGTGTCCCCTGCATTGGCAGGTGGATTCTTAACCACTGAGCCACCAGGGAAGCCCCAACATGCTGATTGTTAACCCAGCAAAACCCATTTTGGACTTCTGGTTTCCAGAACTATAAGGTAATAAATTTGTATTGTTTTAAATCACCCAGTTTGTGGTCATTCGTTATGGCAGCCCTAGAAACTAATACAGATTTTGGTATCTGGAAGTGGGGTGTTGCTGTTACAAATAAGTAAAAATGTAAAAGTGGCTTTGGCATTGGGCAGTGGGCAGAGATTGGAGGACTTTGAGGAGCATGGAGAAATTGCCTGGATTACCTTGAAAAGACTGTTAGTAGAAATATGGATATTAATGACTCTGCCAGAGAGGACTCAGAAGTGAGGAGTATGGTAGAGAAAACATATATTGTCTTGGGGAATACCTAACTTGTCATGAACAGACTGTTGTAGAAATATGGACATTAAAGGTGCTGCCAGGGAGGGCTCAGATGGAAATGAGGAACATATTATTAGAAACTGAAGGAAAGTGGATCCTTGTTACATAGTGGCAGGAACCTACCTACATTTTAGCAGCAGTAAAACCCATTTTGTACTTCTGACCTCTCGAACTGTAAGATAATATATCTGTATTGCTTTAAGTCACAAAGTTTGTGGAAACTGATTACAGCAGGAATGGGAAAGTACTATAGACCCCTACAGTCGGCCTGGAACTCAGACAGTGAACAGTCTTCTCCTAGTTACCCAACTATTCGCTTCACCTGGCAAGTGGGACAAAGTAACAGTAGTGTGTTATTTAAATGCATAGGGTTCAGCAGCAGGCAGACATGGGTTCAGATATTGCCTCAGCCATTGCTATTCCCTGATGAGTTCAACAAATATTTTTAAGCACCATCATGTACTAGACAGCTGCCTTGACACTGGGAATATAAAAGTGAGCAAAAAACACCTACTAGATGTGAGGAAGGATGACTGTAAGGAAGTCATTTAATTCCTGTGAGCCTCAATTTTCCTAATCTAGAACGTGGGAATAATAATCACTTCTCTCTTGTTTAAAGACGCAATGCATGTAAAGTCCTTATCACAGTTCTCCATAAATAACAGCTATTATACAGTCTTCCTTTCTCTTGTTCTAAAATGCTATTTCTACAACCCAGGCAGGCAACAGCACAGGATTCAAAAACTTTGAAACTTCAACGACAAAGAGCCTCCAACTGACACACACACCTCCCTACTAATAGGCATTAGCTGAGAGAAGGGAACTTCTGCTAACTTCTAATATTCCTTGCTCATCATCACACACAGAGCCAGCCTCACAGGCTCAAGGGCAGCCACCTCAGGGCTGTTTACACATCTGGTGATGCCTTTCTCCC
Source organism: Balaenoptera ricei (assembly GCF_028023285.1). NCBI lineage: Eukaryota > Metazoa > Chordata > Mammalia > Artiodactyla > Balaenopteridae > Balaenoptera > Balaenoptera ricei. The sequence goes on along the minus strand of NC_082641.1, from coordinate 118,552,813 downwards.
CCCAGAACTCTGACATGGAGCTTGGTGTGCATCTAACGTAAGTCATTTACACTGGCTGAAGCTTCTAGCTTTGTCACAGACCTTTGGGTGACACCAGGTGACTATGGAAACAGACATATGACATATGTGTGCTTGGGTAAGACAGTATCTACGATGCAGAGTCAAAGAAAATAAGAGAGGTGACTTGGGGAATGTCACCTCACTACTCAGCTTGGCCCACGATGTCACCTAGAGCAACAGCTCTGGACACGGGATTGGGCCAATGTTGGAAGTAAACCCAAGCTGGCAGGCTTTCTTGGACCATCAACAACAAACTTGTTTGTTCAGACTTTCTGTACGGGACAGGCTTTCCTTCTTTTTAAAGTTGGTTTGGTTGTTTTTCACATGCAATCGCAGCTATAATCTGGAGGCTTAGGGTACTCTGCTTGGGATTCAGCAGCCCAGGGCCACGACTCTAGCAACAATAAACTTCTCATCATTCCTATTGTCTTGTGGATCCAAATTTGGTTCCTGAAAGTTACCTTTTCTCACCCTAACCTTCTGTAGTTAACCTCTTGGGTCTGACTTCTACAAAGCTCTCCATTTCCTATTTTAATACTATGCATGTTATTTCCTTTGGTACTGCCATCCTCAGGACTGCCTTCTCCCATCCTTCACCTAGCCCGCTGCCTTGGAGTTAGACCTTTCCAGGCAGCGTACTGCTGAGGAAGCTCCCGGTCTCACTGAGATGAGAGTGGAACAGCATCCATCTCTGCTCCCTGTCCTTTCTATAACTGTGGGTAACAAGCTCCAAGCACTGAGGCAGAGAGAGGCTTCTCTCCAACCCACAGGCTCATTTCCAGGCCTCCTGGCGCTGAGCTCTCTTATGACCCTCCCCTCGAGGCCCCTAGTCTCCAGCCAGTGCTTGACCTGAATATGTTTCTCCAGGTTAGGCAATGACCTTCTCAACTGCAAAGGTGACTGCCTCTGAGAAAAAGAACTTTTCAAGTTCTTTTGGAATCTGGACTGAGTTGCTCTGAAAATATCTGTCATTAAAGATCCTTGCTGTTGCTGGGGACCAGCTCTCATTTCTAGTTTACTAGAATCAGTGAGGCTGAGGGCAACGCCTGCTGGAGCTGCAAAGCTTAAAGGCATTACAAGTTATCACTACCCCTCTGCCCTCAACCCAGGCCGTAAATAGGTCTTTCTAGTCCAAGCACCTCCCAGGGAGGTGCTCCAAGCCCACCAATTCTATACAATCCAAGCACTCTTTCCCACAGAATGAACTGCTGACTCTCACCCGCCACTTCCACTTCCCCACAAAGCTCTCAAACACACAGGTGGCCTGTCGTCTTTGAGCCAAGTCAGGTAGCAGAGTTGGTGACACACACACACACCCCCCTTCCTTGGTCCTTGAGACCCTAGGATCTCCCCAACAGAAACTTGAATTTCCCTTTCGATAAGGGGCTTAAAAATTCAGCTACAAAAGACGGTGTGTAGAGAAAGCTAGAAGGCAGGGTTATTCAGAAACTCTCCTGTCCCAAGCAACACTCAAACAAAAGAAGGATGAAGTGTATTATTTTCCTAAGACATATGCAAAAGTTGTTTCTCATGATGAAGTTTGCAGGGGCCAGACTGTACTGCTCCAGTGGCTCATTAGATGGACCAATGATAACCAGAGGGACTGTAATGAGTGTCCATTTCCTGACCCTGCATCAGCTGCTTCTCTGCCTCTGCGGGATTTGAAGGGAACTGCAGCCTAAGAGAACGGTTCCTGCCCCTCCTCTCTCCTCACTGCACTCTCCTCTCCAAAATGTATGCCCAGGAGCACACGTCTGAGCGCTCAAGGGATTCGCTTTTCAGGAGGCACATGATCTGTTGCGGGTCTCTGACACAGAAGAAATTCTTTTACTGTGTATCACGGCCCCAACCCTGACTGTATCCTGCCCAGGGCTACCAAACCTGGAAGAATGGGTGTAGGAAAAATGAGAGAGGTTCAGGGAATACAGGGTGGAGGGAAGGAAATATCTCAGAATCTATTTATTCAACAGAAACTTTTGATTTCAGGAAAAGCAGGAATTCTTCATTCTAGTTTTTTATTTACATGACCATTAAAAATAGAGGTGCAGAGTGTTCTCCTAAGAAGGAGTTGAAGAAAGTCACGGATGGAGCCAGCAGAGACTTAAACTTCCCAGCTTCTCCTGGGTAGAGGATTCTAATTCCCCTTCTCACACCACCTCACTCCCTCCCTCCAGGCCAGGTCAGAACACACAAGATGAGCTACATAGAGAACTCCAACAGACATGATGAGCTCCACAACCCCGGAAAGTAAAAGTGTATCTTACACAAGGACTTACTTTCCTCGGCTACTAGACACGACTAAGGCAAGCTGGCACTCCTGGGCTGTGAGATGCGAGGTGACAGTGGAGGATACTGACGGGAGGGAGCTGCTCCACCCACATAGATCGCAGATCTTATTTTTTTTTCCCTGATAAAGATATGCTCACATCTCCCAGGACTATCGTTGCCATGACAACAGCAGAAGTTGAGGGTGAGCAGGTTAGTGGAACAGCATGCTTTCTAAATTCTCAAACAAGGCCTGAGGCTGCAGTCACTCATGATGTGGAAAAATTCATGTTGACGGTACTCCTATATGGATTCCCCCAAATTTAAGGATCATGGCTTCTTTCTGGGGGAGAATCAGAGACGGAGGTCTCCACGGAGCCCCTCCGTGGGGAGGTGATTTTGTCAGGGAGGTAGGAATCCCTAAGACAAATAAGAGCATGAATCTCCCTATAAAACTAGGGCACATAAACTGTCCGTTTTCCACAGAGTAAAGAGATGCAGCAAACCAGGGCAAAAACAATCCCCCAAGGACACAAAAAGGCGCTTTTTAAAAAATCTGCTCTGTAATAAAGCCTTCCCACAGAGACTACTCAGAACAACTCAGACCTAAATTCTGAAGTTGAAGGATAGACTCATACCTTGAAAAATCATAAAAATAACTACCATTTACTAAACAGTGTTCTCCAGGCTGTGTGTATTATCTCATTTAATTCTTGCCAACAACCCTGTAAGGTAGACGCTACTACTATCTCCATTTTACAGAGAAAGAAACTGGGACTCAGAAAAGTTATGTAATGGTCCCAGGAACATACAATTGCTGAGTGGCAAGCTAGAATTCAAATGAGGTTTACTCTGACCCAGAGCCTAAGCTCTTGCGTATCATCTCTCTGATATGGGGAAAGGCTTCCTGCTTCCTGTAAGAATCATAAACAGATGGCTTCCCTGCATGGTTTCTGAGCCTTCAAAGGTATCAGACAATCTCAGGAATATTTACTCTCAACTCTATAACCTTAGGGTTCATCAGGATCACTTGGAGGGCTCCTTAAAACACAGATGGCCGGGCCCCAGCCCGAGAATTTCAGATTTGATAGGTATTGTCAGTGTGGCTCTGGGCACCATACCTTGAGAACCCCTGTGTAGTCACTCTAAACTAAGCTTCTCTATACAGATGAACCTGTTTGCAAGGCAGAAATAGAGACACAGACATAGAAAACAAACGTATGGACACCCAGGGGGGAAATTGGGGGTGGGCTGAATTGGGAGATTGGGACTGACATATATACACTAACTAATATGTATAAAATGGATAACTAATGAGAACCTGCTGTATGGCACAGGGAACTCTACTTCACTGTACAGTAGAAACTAACACAACATTGTAAAACAACTATACCCCCATAAAAAAAGAGACAGAGATAATGCAGGCAACAACACAGAAGAATGAAAGCCCCCCCAAAAAAATAAAATAAAAAATAAACTAAGCTTCTCTAAGGAAACCTCATGGCCTTAGTTGCCTCACCTACCTAACTAACCTTTCACACTTCAGCCCCAGATCCTCTGGGGTGTTCCTTGAAAAGCTATAATGTTATCTTTGGCAGTGCTGTGCATTTCGGAATTCCTCCACTGATGATTCTTTGGCTGAGCTCTGAGCTCTTTTGAATTCTGAGATCTTTTGAAAATAGCGAATATCTCCCACTCCAAAATTAATTTACTATTGCCTTAGGTAAGTCCTGAGATCCCATGAAATGTAGAAAGAGGAGCCTGGAAGGACCAGTGCAAGATAGCAAAGCAGCCAGGGGCCCTGAAGCCAGACTAGCTCTCTTGAAGGCAGGGACAGTCTTTTTATAATCTCTTGGGATTCTCTCTAGGAACTGTCACAAGAGGGCACTCATTAAACCCTGTTCAGAGCTTGACACTGAGAACGTTAAAAGAGTTGTAAGCACGAATGACTGGCCCTTTAACGCCCTCAGCCCCCCAACACACCCCTCCATCTGAAGGATAACTGTGTGCTGTGCTCTCCCTACTCAGCTCCTTTTCTTTCCCTGTTCAGTCTCACTGAGCTGCCAAAGAAATAAGAAGCCTGTGGTCCAGGTCTGCTCACACAGAGGCAAGGCTGGAGAAAGTGGCCAACAATTGGGATTAACAGATTTAATGCCCGACTTGTTTATCCTGCAGGAAACATCACCTGGTGATGTCACCATTGATCCCTTCAGAGCGTGGCATCTTAGCCTAGGTTTCTGTGGACTGTGAAAATGAATGAGCAGTTTGGGGACAAAGCCAAATAATTCATCAGTGGGGAAAAACAACTACAAAGAACACATGTGAGGGAGGATCGGTCACAGCAGGCCTCTCTCTATTCCCATGGCTGCCACTGTTGCAGGTGTTGGTGTCAGAAGGTGTTGGTTCCTGAGAAGGTCTCAGACACAAGTGAAAGGAGACTCAGGCGCCACTAGGAAGCCTATTGGAGGCAACTGCACTTTCGTCATGAAACACTAAGGGCAACAGAATCTGTGAAAGGCAGGCTCTACTTGGGAATGAAAGCAACCAAGTTTTTTTCCTTTTTCTCAGGCAGAACTGATAAATTCTCCTCATGCCATCTCCAGGAGGGCGGCTGGGGGTGACGGGACTGTACAGATGTCAGGATGATCCGGACAACCTTAGAGGGTCTGTATCTGGGTTCAGAAATGAGAACTACTGAATTCTGGCTAAGATGCTACCAGCTAAGGCCACAACACAGACTGCATGAAACAAAAGTATACCAGAAAAAAAGGAATAAAAAGATTAGACATTTGGGACTTCCCTGGTGGTCCGGTGGTTAAGAATCCACCTTCCAATGCAGGGGACGCAGGTTTGATCCCTGGTTGGGGAACTAAGATCCCACATGCTGCGGGGCAACTGAGCCCTCACACCGTAACTACTGAGCCCGCACACCACAACTATTGAGCCCATGCACTCTAGAGCCCACGCGCCACAACTAGAGAGCCCGCAAGCTGCAACTACTGAGCCTGCGTGCTCTGGAGCCCGTGTGCCACAACTAGAGAGCCTGTGTGCTGCAACTACTGAGCCCATGTGCTCTGGAGCCTGAGCGCCACAACTAGAGAGAAGCTTGTGTGCCACAATGAAGAGCCCGCACATCGCAACGAAAAATTCCACACGCCGCAACTAAGACCTGATGCAGCCAAATAAATAATTAAAAAAAAAAAGATTAGACATTTATTAATACTATATGTCAAGCACTATATTCAGCTCTTTCTTCTTTAGTTATCATGGCAACTAGATAAGATAGGTGTTATAATTATACCCAATTTACAGATGGGGTAATTAAGAAAACATGAATTTAAGCAATTTGCTTATGCTCACCCAGCAAGTAAGTTTGAAATTGCAATTCAGTTCAGATTTGACTCTAAACCATAATCTTCACCTTTATGCCATATTCCCTCCAAACATTGCAGAACATATTTTGAGTCCTAAAACTCTAAAGTACCAAAAGGACAGAGCAGAACACAGAGGAGCATCTCTCTAATGTCCTATCACTGGTGCAGAGGTATGCTGAAAAGTATGGTTAGGTCACCCGTAGAGTAATTGGAAGATATAAGCTCTGTCCAGCTCAGTCCATGAAAACTGTGACTCATGACTCAACAGCCAGGCACAGTACTGGAGAGAAGGGATTATACAAGAGGAGTTAGGACATTTGGGAAGTGGAGCCATGGCAACTCATTCCCTCTCTTCTGTCAAGAAGATGGGTTCCTCCCTCCTACACTGTTGGTGGGAATGTAAATTGGTGCAGCCACTATGGAAAATAGCATGGTGGTTCCTCAAAAAAACTAAAAATACAGTCGCCATATGATCCAGCAATCCCGCTCCTGGGCATATATCCGAACAAAACTATAATTCGAAAAGATACATGCACCCCTATGTTCATAGCAGCACTGTTTACAATAGCCAAGACATGGAAGCAACCTAAATGTCCATTGACAGATGAATGGATAAAGAAGATGTGGTAAATATATACAATGGAATATTACTCAGCCATAATAATGCCACTTGCAGCAACATGGATGAACCTAGAAATTACCATACTAAGTGAAGTAAGTCAGAAAGAGAAAGACAAATATCATATGATATCACTTATGTGTGGAATCTAAAATGCAACACAAATGAACTCATCCATGAAACAGATATAGACTCACAGACAAAGAGAACAGACCTGTGGTTGCCAAGGGGGGAGTGGGAGTTGGGGAGGGAAGGATTGGATGTTTGGGATTAGCAGATACAAACTATTATATAGAGAATGGATACACAACAAGGTCCTACTGTGTAGCACAGGGAACTATATTCAATGTCCTGTGATAAACCATAATGGAAAAGAATATAAAAAAGAATGGGTGTATATATGTATATATATACACACATATATCTGAATCACTTTGCTGTACAGCAAAAACTAACACAACATTGTAAATCAATTATACTTCAATAAAATAAATATTTTTTAAAAGATGTGTTCTTAACATTCTTTTGAATTTGAAGGAGAATCCTGAGCCAGATGCAGATAAAAATAATCAGTAAACAGTTCCTACTTCCCACTGGCCTAGGAATATACACCAACCAGCATCACTGATGAAAGGGAGAATGTATTCAGAGTTAGTTCTGGGCTCATCAGCCTGACCTACAAAGTCTCTATGAGAACAAGAAAAAACCCTGAAATGGAGGCAGGGTAGGAGGGCATGATTTCATGGGGCTGCTTGGATTGAGCAGTTCTCACCTTTCAGATGCCTCCCATCCTGCAGCACTTGGTAGTCTAAAACCACTTCCTCCGCCATCGCTTCTTCACACCATCACTGGCATTAGGGTTGCAGATTTGTCAATGAACTATTTTATGTTTTTCCCCTTCCCATCTGGCAATATTAGCTCTCTAATGAATTGCTTTAACTTGGGCATTTGTTTTTTTTTTTAACAAATGTGACTTTTAGTTGAATTATACAACATTCATAAATAGCAAATGCTGGCTGATTAGAATCAACGAAAACCCTTAGAGCTGCCAGAGAAAATGGGCCCTTAGCTGCACATGTTACTTGCATAGCCTAATCATTTGAAAGGCACCAGCTTATTTTTGGAAAGAACTTTTTATACATATGCTTATGTAATCTGTTATGTATGTATATATGTATGCATTTGGATTTGGGTGGATTCTTGCAAGCCAGCCATGCTATGAATATAAGAGCTAGATACACTTGGATTTGGAACTAGACACACTTGGGTTTGAATCCTACCTCTGCCACTTACAAACTATGTGAACTTGGGTATGTTTCTTAATCTCTCTGTGTCTCTAGCTCCTCACATGTAAAATAGAGATAATAAATCCCTTGCAAGATTGTCTCAAGGAATAAATGAGATCACACAAGGCACAGTGTCTGGGTACATTGTGGCTCAATAATTAGTAACTATTACCATCATCATCATGTTCTATTAATAGAGGATTATGATAGACAACATTTGCAGTCTCTATAATCCTTCCTTTCTGATAACTGCCACAGGGATGGGCCTCCAAAGCCATATTTGTATTATATGACACTGCTTCAGTGATTGGGCAAGAATAAGAAAAATAAGGAAATATGAGTTTAGGCAATTTTTTAATGTTCACCCAGCCATTGGGTTCTTGATTTAATCTGGCAGATCCTCTTTCCTGAAAGTTTGGATTAGGAATCAGTTCCCATTTGTCCTCTGAACTAAGAAACTGCAAGACTGGTCATGTTTGGCAACGTGCATGTCAAGGCAATAAAAGTCAGTCTGCAGAATGATGTACATGTCAGGGAAGGAGGAGGCCTGACGGTGACTTGAAGTCAACCAGAGTGGTGCCCTGGTTCTGACAACTTTTCCATTTCCATGAGAAACTCCATTTCATCGATCTATCTGTTAATCAATCTATCAGTCTCCCTTTTGCTTACTACTTTGAGTGGATTTCCATCATCTTTAACCAAAAGATCTTTGCTAACAGTGTCATCTCTGTGCATGAGGCCACCAGATCTTGCCTGTTGTAGTTCGGACAGCCTAAGCATTTGAAATGTACCCAGTTATTTCAGGAAATAACTTTACACACACACACACACACACACACACACACACACACACACACACCCTTAGGTTATCTGTTTTCAACTGCTGAAGTACATTAAGTAGAAAATCAAAATACTCCTGCATAATCATGTATGCAAGGAAGTCACACATGTAAGAAAAAGAAGTAAGAATAAAAAGAGAGCCACTGACATTCCTGGTCTTACAAAAACAGGTCATCTCAATGGCTTTCCAGAACCCAAGCAAGAAGGGAGAGACCCTGGGTCTTTACCTGGTGTCGCACTGGATACTGTTGGCCACTGCTGATCAGGCCCTCCTGGACCAGCTCGTAGAATGCCAGCCTCTTCCAGGTGCACAGAGCTGAGTAAACACATAGACCCAAATAATAGTTAGACCATAAATGCCTTTCCAGCTCTCCTTCCACCCTCAGAAAGCGCTTACATCTCTGGAGGCAGGGCTGCAGCTAACACTTTTTACTCATGCTTGAACTGAAGCAATTACCACTGAGCAGTCAGCTTGCATCAACTGCAAAAGCATTGCTGACTTACTGCCTGCTACACCATGCAGGCGATAAACAGGCTTTATCTTTATAGCAATTTTGGTTTTCAGTAATGCTGTGTGGTGTTCATTAAATCTAACAGGAAGCCCATCAGAGGGCTAATGCCATTTTATCGTCTTAATGCCAAAGCAGATGAGGAGAGCTTGTTCTCAAAAGCCCCAAGCCTCTTTTGCTAGTTCTCTTATTTCTGGGTTCTCATAGGAAAGAGGAAAGCACGAACATTATTTGCTGGTAACCGTAGTATTATTCCAGTTTGGCCCAATTAATTCTTAACTTTATTTTCTGTTTTACTCTTTCTGTATCTTTTCCTCATAGGTAACCCACCCTACATTTCCTGGGACTAGAGGAAGTTTATCACCACCACTCATGGATCCCAGTTCAGGAGATCAGGAGGAGGGAAAGCCATAAATATTGGATAAAATATTGCAGAGAGTGAGACATGAACTGGGAGATCCTTAGAGGCAAGTAGAGCTAGAACGTAAATTGTTCAAGGGCAGAGAGAACATCATATTCTTCATGTATGTGTAATGTTAGCAGATATGAGACCCTCAATATTTTCTGGATGAAGAAAGGAACAAATGGGACCCTAAGAGTAAATATCACCCAAGAAAACCCTCACCAAAATAAGAGGACTCTTTGAAATTAGGCATTGGTTCATCTCGGAAGTTAAGTTACTAAAGTAAAACTTAGAGTACTACTGCCTGAAGGGGTCATGTGACTCAACAGAGCAGGCAAACTTGAAATATTGTGGGGGAAGGTCATCTCTAAGTTCAATATTCTCTTACTCTTTTTTTTTTGGCCGTGCCAGGAGGCTTATGGGATCTTAGTTCCTGGACCAGGGATTGAACCGCACCCTCGTCAGTGAAAGCACAGAGTCCTAACCACTGGACTGCCAGGGAATTCCCAATATCCTCTTATTCTTAGACTTCAAACAACATATCTAGTGGAAATTCACTCATTAAGCTCTGCCTTACTGCTGTTCTTCCCTTCATCTACACCCTAGAATCTTCTCTTTTTTCCAAATATTAATATCCTTCGGGTGTTGGTGGATTCTACCAGCAAATTGTATGGGTTCAATTAGATTCACTCTGAAGATGGAACTACCCTAGGAACCAGCTCAGCTCAAAGCAGAATTTTCAAAGGAACAGGCACATGCTATCTGAGGCTAGAAAGGCCAAGAAGCCAAGCGTATGTGTGAAAAAGATGAGTGTTGTTTAAGTTCACAACTTTAACATATGTTCCATGTACTACACTGTGAGGAGTAAATAACATTTAGTTTTAATTTTTATTTCATTTCTTATCCTACTTGAATCTCATAATATCTTAATTGAAACCTGAATAGAAACACATGTGGCTTTTTTTTTTCATTTGAAAATGGAATAAGGAACTGATATAGTTTAGTATTTTATTTTAATATAGTTTTAAAGGTGCATCTTACAGCTTTGGTACTTTTCAAGTAAAGCGCTAATTCAACTGTGACAAAAGAAGTTGGTATTGTAAACCATATTTTTTCCTATCATATAGTCCACCACAATAGCTCAGATGCAGGCAAAAGCATAAGCTGGTTTCTAACAAATAGAAAGAATCTTTCTGAAACCTAGTATTCTGGCATCTGCATAAGTGTTTCTGGCCTAAAGTTATGACCAGATTCCAATGTGATGTCTCACCAAGCCAACTACTGATCTTCAGTTTTCACTGATTGCTTCTCGTTTAGAAAGGGCACCCATTATAATGATTTCTGCTCAATTTGTAATGTAATGTTTGGGAATATGTTGATTTATTTTAATTTAATGTGTTTTTAACGGGCTAAAACTAATTTTTCATTAACTCAATACATACTCTGTAAGCTCTCTCTTTAGAAATTGATCAAGGTTTGGTGACGATCTACTCAAGAGTTGCCCAGATATTTTGAGGGCCTTAAGTCTGGAGTTTATTTCTTCTTTAAAACTAAGTTATTTTGGTGGTAGTGAACACTAGTTGCTTGGCTCTCTCCATTTGGTTTCCCAAAGACACTCACAAATAATGAATCTTTTATTTGGCCCTGTGGCATGAATACTAGATCAGGTCTGGGAATAATGGTAGTTAATCAATTACTGTCAAAGAGACAAAGTAGAGAAGGCAAAATTATATTTAATCTGAGTTTTAAAGTAATGTTATTACTCTAGGTTAATTTAAAAGTAAGCTAGATTTGGTCTCGAGATATTCAATAAAGGCCCTTCACATGGCTCATCCTCTGAAGAGCTCTTGCCACTGAGGGCAGGCAATAAGATAGCAACAAGATGGAAAAGATAAGGAGACTCTAACAGGGGTGAACATGAACAACAATTATTGTGGTTAACAGGATATAACAGTCAATGTGCGATGGAAAACCAAGGTAGACAACAAGTGCATATATATTACACAATGTACTCAAGTCTGAAAGCATCAGTATTCATTATAATTTTAAGGGAAGGACAGAAAGTACAGATGGGGAAGGGATGAAAGAAGTTGAAGCTACTTCCTTATAGAAATTTTAATGAGAGAAAGTAAACAGTCGCCTGTATCTGTGATTTTACAGGAGATTCTTATTTGCCGGCACTTGATAAGCGTTTGGTGCTGACCGCTTCCAATGTTTCAAGGAATAGACACGGAGACATATAAACAACTGCATTCCCCTGGCAAAGCATCTAAGCTTCTCAGTTTTGACAGCTGCTTCCGGCCTATGAAGACAGTTTATCTGAGTCATACAGTTGCAGTAACTTCTGAGTGAAATGAGGAGGGAAAGCCATACCTGTGCATTCCTGCTCTCAGGGAGGCAGAGTAACGCCAGTCAGGGTTGGGTTGTCGGGGCTGCAAAATCACAAAGGGAGTTTTTGTTAATATGGCAAAAACGATGATCTCCTAGTGACGACGTTCACCGATGAGTTGTTTCTTAAATATTTCCATGTAGCTATTAAAAGTATGGAGGAAGCCACTTCATATGCATCTCTAAGATGATATTCACATATATATAGCACTTCAGGAGAAAATTAAATTAGCTCATCAGGGTCCTTGCACAGATGAAATACCATGGAAAACTGGATTTAATGATGCTGTGAGGACCGGCTTTGGCTTTGCCTTGCTCAAAACAGGTCTATGTATTAAGATACACACTACTATATATGAAATAGGTAAACAAGGGCTTACTATATAGCACAAAGGAACTCTATTCAATATCTTGTAATAACCTATTATGGAAAAGAATCTGAAAAAGAATATATATAACTGAATCTCTGTACCCCTGAAACCAACACAATATTGTAAATCAACTATACTTCAATTAAAAAACAGAACAAAACAGGTCTATGTTCCTAAAGCAGCATTAGTGGAAGGACAGTCTATTCTGAAAGAGGAAAAGCTTTCATTGTTTTTGCCCTCAAATGCCCCGTTAAGGGAACATCCCCAGTTTGGTATTCTAGCTGTAACAGGGCCCACAGCTACACAAATTCTGCTGTTCTGGCTGGACTGCAGAGCACTGCAATCTGCTGCTGACTTTGCAAACTGCAGCATGTTTGACTCTGGGCGGATGTGCCCAGTCATAATGCCAGCAACTGATAACAGCCTCTTCTGCTGATTGAAGAGGAATACAAGGGAGAGGAAAACAAACCACGGCCGGGTTTGACCTTGTTGTGCTGCATAATCCTTTTCATAAAATTGTACTTGTTTCCTGCTCCTCTGAGGGCTTTGCCTTCTTATTCAATTACTGTTTGCTAAGCTCTGTTTAACAGGGAGCAGCTGAAACCTAAGAAGAACCTGACTCACTCTGCACCACCTATGTGTTGGAAAGATGCATTGCCCTGTGTCTTCAAACTGTCAATTCAAAGTGGAGGGGACACCGAGGAAAACGTGGGCACCTAAAGACTGCTCTGGAAGTTATGTGCTGAGTAGAAGCTACTCAGGAGTCACTGGGGACAAAATCAATCACCATCACTATCTTGTTATCACTTAGCAAAAATGTTATTATGAAAAACCCATGACAGATGTTCCTCTCGAAGTGTTTTCATGGGCAGAGATTAAAGTGGTCCTGTCACTGAATATTGAGGCCTATTTGAATGGAAAGATGAAGAGATGGAGGTTGTATTCTGCATTTTCCTCTGGACTATAATTATATTTGGTAGACACAAGGCCACAGTAATGCCAATAAACTATTTCAAAATGTCAAGTTTGTTCCTGTCATTCTTATAGTTCATTCAAGGGATGCACAGTATTTCGTAAACATACTTCTTCACAAGATCCAGAGAAGAAGTGATCAGCATCTCAACTTCCAGACAGACTTTGGGATGGTTAGATGATATTCAACAACTTAGCCAAGTCAAGGCCCAGAAAAAGCTACAACTCTAGGATACTTTACCTCAAATGTCCCCATACACTAACTGCCCTCTCCGGTCCCTTCCATTCTGTTGGCAAGATACAAGCTGCTTCCTCCTTGGTTCTCAAATTCACAAAATGCTATTGATGTTCCTCATAAAGTACCATAAAACTATCTACAGATGAAATGAAGGGGCTCCCATTTTCTATCAGGGGTAGTAGAGGGAGCAAAAGAGAAAATATTTGCAAACCATTTGGTAAACCTGAAAATATGACTGAAATACTTTTTATTAATCGTATCATCACCAGCTTTCCCCTGACCATCAGCAGCACTGGTGTCAGCTTGGTAGCTGTAAGAACCCTCCTTCAAGAAAGACTCTGACATCTGCTGAGCAAATGCTGCCAATTTTTCTATGACTGGGTAACATCCATGATGAAAATTGCTGCAACTTGATCTGGTGAATGAAATCACCAACTTTATTTTGCGGAAAGGCACAGTTCTAGCAGGACTGACCAGGAAACTCAGTCCATTACATAATCTCACTTCCTCAACGACACGTAATTTGTCATGCTGCTATTTTCTATAATAGTCCCTCAGCAACAAGATGCTTCTGAGATTTATTCGCCAAAATCATAGTTATGAGACATCTTACGGCAGTGAGATCAGGCAGGGAAAAGGTAAGGAAGAAAGTAATTAATATGTTTTATGTAGTCACACAATACTAGGCAATGGAATAAGCACTTTATACATATTACTGCATTTATCCTAACACCTTTGTTAGACCATAAACTTTATGAAAGGGATTATATCTTTGTTTATAATACATACTGATATTCTCAAATATTCATAATACATAGCTATAGCCTCAGAAGCTAGCTCAGGTATTTGATAGGTTTTTTAAAGGCTTTCGAATAAATTAACTACCATGCAAGGGCAACACTATCGTACTTAAATTACAAAAATTAGAAATGTGGAACTTTAGAGAGATCAAATTACCTGCCTGATAGGTAGGTTTGGCTGATAGTCATCTTTAGGTACCCCTAACGCGAAAGTCTGTGTTTTAAATAAATTTGCGTGGAATGACAGATATATATTTTTCTCTTTTTTACTTCTGACTTTCCCAGATTGATTTATTTTAAAATGATACAAAATTAAATGTAATAAAATGTACATGGGTTTCATGTGAACTTGGAAAAATTGATTAAACTTGGAAAAATTGAAGCTGAGAGGTTGACTGCTGATATACCTAATATAATGAGACATATGTTTAGTTCTCTAGTACTTGGATGGTACATCCCTGGGCTTTGCTTAATTTCTATTGGTGAAAAGCCCAGTATGTTCTGTTGTTTCAAAGCGTAGCCCTTCAGTAGAATAAGTCATGAAATTCCAGATGTGGAAAAACTGAATTAGGTAGTCCACGTGGGTGATGTAGTATTATTGAAGAACAAGAATCCATTTGTTTCTATCAAAATTATAGCTAAGACTTGATTTATTCTGTAATGGTATTATTTATACTATGGAATATTTGAGCTACAAAAGGGTGAATCACCTCTTCCAAGACAGATTTGAAATAAAATAGGTTTAAAATACCCTATGTCATTCATAACACCATAGGACTACTCAGTGAAGTAATATGCTATCTTCTTATCATGGAAATCCATGAAGCTATCAATAAATGGTCCTCTGAGAAACAAGACTACATGTAGCATCTCCTTTTCCTTCCTAGTAGGAATCTATTAAAGATGTATCCACTGCAAATTTTTCAGTGATATTTTGTGAACACTGATATAAATTATGATAGGCAAAATCCTAAAATGGCCTCCAAGATCCCTACACCCTACTGTAAATGCCCTGTATAATCTCCAAGACTGAATATGATGGGTCTTACTCCATGATTAAGTTATATTATACGGCACAGCTGGCTTTGAAAAAGGGAGATTATCTGGGTGGGAATGACCTAATTATACGAGTCTTTTAAATCTGGGTCTAGAGATCAGAGACAGAAATCAGAGAGATCTGAAGCATGAGAGGAATTCCGTGTGAGAAAATATTCTCCACTGTTAAAATATTGGTAAGGACCTGAGAGCAACTTCTAGGAGCTGAGAGTGACCTCCAGCCAACAGTAAGTAAGAAAACGGGGAGCTCAGTCCTCATGGAACTGGATTCTGCCAACAACTTGAATGAACTTGAAAGCAGATTCTTCCCCAGAGCCTCCAAGAGAGAACTCAGCTTGTCCAACATGTTGATTTCAGCCTTGTGAAAACCTGAGCAGAGAACCCAGTCACAGTGTGCAGGTAATAAATGAGTGTTGTTTTTACACACTAATTTGTGGTGATTTGTTACAAAGCAATAGAAAATGAACACATAAACTGTTGGTCATGAAGGCAAAAAGGAATCTAACATCTAAAATAATCATTGTTATGTTACATATTAGTCTTCTAGTAAATCAAAATGAAAAGATGATAAATATGAGAAGTCTAGGTGAATACTTACTTCTAAAAACAGTCATTTATAATCCTAATCCACAGAGCAGGAAAATAAAATACACATCACTTTAAAACATACCTAATGGGTTCTAGTACAACAGAAAATGCTAGGTTTGCTTAATTCTGGACGCACAGCCTGCTAGTGCAGCAGTTACTCTCTCACCCACAGTTTTACTTCCCTGGAGCCCAGAGTTCTGACCCTGCGAGGCCAGAAAGGAACTGATGTTGCTTCTGTGCCAAGGGACTAACATTTTTCTTCGATTTTTGCAATGTTGGAGATTTCTCTGCATTTGTCGAGTTCAAATCCTCGAAAGACAAAAACTTGTATAATTTTTAGGCTAGCAGATTTAAAACACTGCTAAGGAATTCTCTTGACCTTTGATTTTTGAAATCATGCTTTTATAGTACTCAAAATATTATCATACGAATAAGCCAAATTTATATTCATACTGTAATATGCCCAGGAACATGGAGCCAGGTGAAATTTACAAAACTCATATTCAAAGACACCTGTAAATCCCCATTCAATTCAGCTAAACCTCTGGGCTTGGTGATGGTAATTTTTCATCAAACGTTTGCAAACAGACATCATCCTGACCTCTCACTGAGAGCAAAAATTGGTGGCCAACCAAGGCAAGTATCCAGAACCAACTCTGCTATTCTGTCAAGCAAACAGCATGCCAGTAGACAATTTGTAATATGCCAGGCTGTGTCCCTGCAGAGTGTTCTGAGTTAGACCAGATGCCCATGTGCAGGCTCAGTCCTGGGTCAGACCAAAGGGTAGGCCAATGACATTCAAGCTACAATAAATAGATTTCTTCATCAGTCAGGATATGTGCAAGATAAAGAGACAGAGAGGAGCTCAGCCATAATTCCATCTGGCTCAGCAGATCTGTAGAAAAGGGGAGGAAGGGGGTAATTTGAAGAAATTAACGTATTCTCAGACCAAATAAAATAAACCTTTTCTCAGAAGAACAGTCCTATAACCAGTACAGAAATGGCAAAACAAAACAGCCCCACCCATTCAAAAGTGACCATCAGAGGATGGAAGTTCAGATACAATTTCTTTGCCTATTCTGACCACTGTGCAGTTTTTATAAATTCACCACGATGGCACTTTACACTAAGTGTAAGTTCTGATCCAGGACAGAGTCAGTCACCAGCTAGAAAAGCCAGTCCTGCAAGAAATAAATTAGGTGCCACTGAAAGAAGGGTTCACCCTTCAAAGTTACCACAACTGGAATTAGAGTGAATATATACGCACAGTGGCAAATATAACTGAAGATTTGGTGACTACAACTTGCTTTAAAATAAGTGAAAGTGAATGTAAACTTAACTCATTTCTGCTACTCGTTTGTGATTTCCACATCTTGTGCCAACTGGTCCCACTGAGGCGCAGTTGGACAAATCTGCCCAGAGCACTCAAAGTGACTCATCAGCAGTCACAGGACCACAGATGCACAGAATCCACCTTAAGGTTTGGTTCCTTTTCTTGGAGATTCTGAAGAGGGTGCCAACCACATTGAACACCAGCTTTTCAGAGCTCTCCAAAGAGAAATTCTGCCCCACTGCTAAACAGTTACTTCAGAAACCTCACCGCACAAGTGGCTCATGAAATAAACTCACTGGGGGTAAAATCTACCAAAAGATTAGCCTGATGTTAAATACTGATATTTAATAAGCAACAAGAGAGAAATTAGAGAGAGAACAAAGATAAAAGATCTGAACAGGTTTTGCCAACGGTAAAACAAATAAAAATATCCTAGCTTGGTGGTAACGTTTTTACTCACTGATCCTCCCATTGGTGACCTACTTCTATGCAAAGAATTCCTCTTTTTCCAGAGCAGTTAACTGACACTACTAGGTGAATCAGTGGTAGCCTGAATGCCTGAGGATCCCATATCAAAAGGAATATAAACATTGGGATTTCTATCTACTCATACTGTTTCAAAAAGCACAGTCTTTGGAGTCAGACAGATATGACTTAAAATACCACTAGGAGAGTGACTGTGTGTGTTACTTAACCTCTCTGAGCTTGTTTCCTCATGTGCTAGATGTTGATAAATATTCATTTAATGTATGACTTACAGGTAATGAAACCATACATATATTGCAGTGCAGAATACTTTTGTATAGTAGGGTGGTCAGTGAGCGCAAATTCCCTTACTCAGCCTTTCCGATCCCCATCTAATTTTAATGTAGGTACATGGAATCAGTTGCACCCCAGGACTCTCCTGCCATCTGCAGTGACTGGGTAGGGAAGAAAGAAAGCCTAACATGAGAATTTAACAGGTTGATCTAGCAGTGATGACTTTCAGAGTTGAGTGATTTTTGTCCCCATTTTGCCATGCTATGACAACGTGACTCACTCTCTACCCATAACCGCAATAATTCCAGGAGCTATAGATCTTAGGGCTCTCTTCACTGGATTTCCAAAAACGTCTGGCAAAAATTTGTCTTTATTAAAATCATGTACTCTCCTGGCAAAATCCCACAAAAGCAAGCACCTTTCTGACATAATTTTCTCCCTAAATTAAAGGCTTGTGAACCAAAGTACATATTAACACACAGGTCAGTATAGGACAGAAATAGTTCACGTATCAAATTGCCCCAAGCTTTGAGTCAGGAGAGAGAGGGTGAGAGTGTCACTCCCCTGCGCTTCCGGCTCACAGCTGGTTGCAAAGCTTGCCTGGCCTGCTCTCTGCGCCTCTTTACCACCTGCAGCCACCCCAGGCCCAAAAGGACTTCACAGTAATTTGTTCAGCAAATGTCTACAGCATCCTTATTTAAAATTAAGCCTTTCTACATGCTGCCAAAAGCTATGATCTGAAGAATTCTGGAGGCTCTTTGATTCCCCCCACCCCACCTGTTCTTCTTAATCTGCAATCTGCCTCCAGTGGCTGCTCAGCATTGACTAACATCAGGCTCTTCTGATAAATCTACCTACAATGTACATGGAAATTCTCTCAATCCATCTCTCTTCTTTTCTGTGCTTATGCATTAATTTCCTGAAGATGAGCATGAATTTAGAATGTGAAACTATGGACATTAATAAAAAGAGAACAATATGTCAGTGAAAACACATCACAAAAATATAGGAGGGACAAATATTATTAACTCATTTTGTAGGACCTCTGAAAGTCCTAGCTACAAAGTAGTTCTTTGGGAAGAAACAATTCATCACTTTTTATGGGACAAAATTTTGGCTTCTGAAATCCAAGTTTAAAGTATCACAAAGCAGAATTCTATTATTTCAAGCATGCAAATGGAGACAAACACACTACACAAACACATGCACTGTCCAACAATTTATATACATCCTTCATATACTGAGCAAACTGGCCTTACACCTACTTAAAACCAGTGTATCTACTAACACCTGTCTCTCTGTCTCTCATGTACAGTAAGCCATCCACTTTCCAAGGCTTTTGTAGCTAGATCCAGAAATTGAATGTGTGCTTTGGAACATGTTGAAGTACCATTTAAAGTACTATCATTTAACTTAAAGACATGAAGGGCTTGAAGAGGCTGCTTCACATCTCATCAAAACCCTAGGAATTCTCAAGAGGAAATCAGAAGATTACATTTACATTAAATGCAGGGAAATCCTCTTACAAGGAGTTCACACAAGGCCAAAAAAGATAATTAGCGGCAGAATTCTTTCTCCCCAACCCCAGCTTGTCCTGGTCTTCACCATACCCCCACAGCCCTAATCCACTCATTCTACCATCTCCCTGGCCCAATCAGACAAATTGGTTCTTGGATGCCTGCCGTACCATCATTCATCTCCTCCGACAGCCCCAACAGAATAGTTACCACAGCAAACAGCCAAATCAAACTTTGTCTTCAGGGTGAGGTCCACATTCTATGGCTTTATCACCTCTGACATGACTTTCTAGCAGATCTCATCACATTAGTTCAATGCAATTACCAGAAATATTAACTGGATACTTTTCATTGTAGATAGTCCATGGTATAAACAGGGACAGCAGACAGAGATGACCACCACAGCCCCGAGAGGTTTCAGAACTTTTGAAAAACAACACTCCTGTAGGATTTCAAAAGGGAACCTTCCCTGTAGATGATACAGCACAGGCCATTTCTCCCTGAATCTCATAATGTTACCCTCTATAGCATCATCTTATTCTCAGGCCTATTCTACAGCTCTATCTACAGAGCTGTGCTTTAACACCACATACTTAAGACAAATCCTCATTTCCCAAACAATTTTATGGTCAAGGTTTCATATATCTGAAAAGAAAATGGAAAGTAAAACAATTCTCTAGTCCTATTTCTCTAGAGAGGAAACATAGCAGATTATAATCCAATCACAGGTAATACACACACACACACACACACACACACACACACACACACACACAGTTTACCAGATAACCCTTGTCATTGTTAATAACTCGAGAAAGCCAACTACATGATACTGCGAGGGGGCGGGGGGAATGTGAAAAATGCATGACTTTGTGAAAGACCCCTTGACTACTATCTCACCTCATTTTGAGAAACAGCTTCGTTTTTTAGAATAATCAGGTTCCCAGCACTCTGCCCACTTTGGCCTGTGAGGTGCCTGCTGTCACCTGCTGCTGCTTGGGCTCCCCCAGGTCCCAGTCCTGTCTGCGCCCCTGTGTTGTAAAACATGAAAGTGTCACTCCCTGAGCCTGCTGTCAGACAGGCCTTGTAGCAGTAGGTCTTGGTGAGGGAGCCGTTCCCTCGCACTTCAATGAAGTGAGGCTGCACTTTGAGGCCGTGTGGTATCCTGGCATCAATATTGTTGTTGGCCTGTTTGTAGAGTTCTGCAGGGCACCTCTCCCTCACTCCACAGAAGCCTCCACAGCACGCAGTGCCATAAGCAGTGTAGCGGTAGCACTTGATGATGCTCAAAACAATGATTGCCAAAAGAAATATAAAAGACACTGTGCTTAATGCTATGATTAGATAAAGTGTAATTTCAGAGTATGTCCGAGGACTTCTCACATGTCTCTGAGTGTCAGGGAGGATTCTGGAAACCCTATCCACCACAGCTACTGTAATGGCCACAGAGGCTGACAGCGATGGCTCTCCATTGTCTCGGACCACCACGGTCAGGTTGAAAGTGGTTCCACTCTCATCTCCCATCTTCCTGGTAGTCCTAATTTCTCCTGTATGTAGCTCTACTTTAAAGAGGTCCAGGTCAGAAATCTGGGCCAGATGGTAAAAGAGCCAAGCATTCTGCCCAGAGTCTGAGTCCATGGCTATGACTTTAGTGACCAGGTAGCCAGCAGGGGCAGTTCGAGGCACCATTTCAATGGCTGCTGACGAATTGGTTGAGGTAGGATATAGGATGTGAGGGGCATGGTCATTCACGTCCACTACATACACGTTGGTGGTCACAGTGCTGCTCAGTGGTGGGCTCCCCTTGTCCCGGGCCTCCACAGTCACAAAGAACTCCCGAAACTTCTCATAATCAAAGGAGTTGACAGCATAAAGGCTGCCACTGGCACTGTTAATGGAGACATAGGAGGTGACTGGCAGCCCTTGAATCTCCCTCTCCAGGAGGGAGTAGGTCACCTCCGAATTCTCCTTTTCATCTGGGTCTGTGGCTTGCACAGTGCAGAGCAACACCCCTGGCAAATTGTTCTCCTCGATGTAAATGGAGTAGGAGTCCTTCAGGAAGCTGGGCGGATTGTCATTGATGTCAGAGATCTCAACCTGCAGTGTCCGCTGGGATGTGAGCTGTGGTACTCCCCCATCAGTGGCCGTCACTGTGATGTTGTAGGCAGCCGCCTGCTCCCTGTCCAGGGGGCCACTCACCACCAGTGTGTAGGAGTTTCCAAAGCCATTCAGTCGGAAAGGCAGTGTGGCCTCCAGGCCCAGGCTCACTTTCCGGTTGGGACCTGAGTCTTGGTCATTGACATTGAGAAGGGCCACAACGGTGTTGGGGGCAGCATCTTCAGGCACTGGGCTGTACAGGTCCGTGAGCACCACCTCTGGTGCGTTATCATTCACGTCCACGATGTCCACCAGCACCTTGCAGTGACCCACCATGGGCACTGGACCCCGGTCTGTTGCCTGCACATAGATCTGGTAGGAAGAGGCCTCCTCATAATCCAGCTCTCCACTTACCCGCACTTCCCCCGTGCTGGCGTCGATGCTGAAGAGCTGCCTCTCCCGGTCCGACGTGTAGCTGCTCAAGGAGTACGTGAGCTCGCCATTGGAGCCCTCATCCGGGTCTGAGGCATTCAGCTTCACCACCAATGTGCCTGGGGGCGCGTCCTCCCGAAGCTGGACGCGGTAAGTGGACTGGTCGAAGGCGGGAGAATTGTCGTTAGTGTCCAGGACAAGCACAGAGATCTGCGCGGTGCCCGAGCGGGCAGGGCTGCCCCCGTCCACAGCTGTGAGAACCAGGTGGTGCAAGACTGCCTGCTCGCGGTCTAGGCCCTTACGCAGCACCAGCTCCAGCACCTTACTGTTCTCCTGCAGGGGTTTCAGGTCCAGCTCGAAGTGCTCGCTGGGGCTGAGCTCGTAGGTCTGCACCGAGTTGGTGCCCACGTCGGGGTCCTGCGCGCTCTCTATGTGAAAGCGCGCTCCAGGTGCCACCGATTCGCTTACCTGAAGCTGGTAGTCGGGCCGCGGGAAGCGCGGCGAGTTGTCGTTGATGTCCAGTACCTCCACCTCCACGGCACTCACCGCCACGGGGCTGTGCGCCAGCACTTCCAGGCTGAGCAGGCAGCGAGGCCGCTGCTCACACAGCGCCTCCCGGTCGATGCGCTCGTTGACGAAGAGAGCTCCACTGGTCAGGTCCAGCTCCAGGTAGCGCGGGCTGGGCGCACCCAGGTGGTTGATACGCAGGCAGCCCGGCCCCAAGCGCCGCAGCTCCAGCCCCAGCGCGCGAGCCACGTTGCCCACAAGCGCGCCAGGTGTCTGCTCCTCCGGCACCGAGTATCGCAGCTGGGAGGCCGCTGGGCCCGGCAGCAGCAGTAGCAGCAGGAAAAGCAGCAGCAGCCAGGACATGGGCGTCCGGAGTCGGGGATGCTCTGTTGCCCCAGGTCTGGTACCCGCCAGCTCCATAGCCACCGGCCGCGGCGGAGGCAGCCGGGCAGGGCCGGAGGCAGCAGCTTCCCCAGCCGTGCTCCACGCCGGGGCCGCGCCTCCGCCTCCGCTCGTGCCGCCCTGCGCCCGCTCCCGCACGCCTCACGAGCTAGCAAACGCCGGGGCCGCTCCCCTCGTGGGCCCTCCGGAGGGCTCCTGGCCCCGCCGCCCGCTCTGACTCCCCATATCCCAGCTCCTCCGCTCGCCTCGGAGTCGCTCAGTCCGGCTTCGTTTCCTGCCGCCGCCGCCGCCGCCGCCGCTGGTCCAGGGGGAGGGAAGAGGAAGCAGAAGAGGAGGGGGAGGAATGCTCAGCAAGTCCGGCTCCGATTCCGCACCGAGGTGGCGGACGGCGACCCGGACTGCCCAGTCGCTCCAGCCACTCCAGCCCCAGCTCCTTCGCCCCGGACCGGCCGGATCCCAGCAGACCCCGGGAACACGGCCACTCCCTTTTTCCCTGCCCCCACTGTCCTGTTCAGCCGGTCTCCACGGTCCCTCGGCTGCTGATCTGGTCTTGTAAGGAGATTATTCTAGGAAAAGCAGTTAAGTCTCTAGGACTTGGGCTTTCAGCTCCCAGGAAAAGATTTCCAAGCGCAAGTCAAGAAAATACACCGAGGGCCTTGGCTAAGTACGGATATCTGGGCGGCGGCTCCACGTTCAAAGAAACAAACGCAAGTGAGGCGCTCTGAGGTTACTGATGATGGGGATTATTTCCCTGACACCAACATTTCCCCTGAATACTCCTAAATACTGCAGAAACTTCTAGGGCAGAGGGAGGGGGGGGTGGCAAGTGCTGTCATCTTTCGCGGAGCAAGCCTAAAACTAGCATCCTGCGATCCAACACTCAATTCTGCTCCTAGCCAAGTGGCTTTTACTTCCAGTGTGTGCCTTGGCAAATAACCAATATTTCAGGTTTTAATATTCTTTCTTTAAAAAATTGGTTCCATGAAGCTGCAGGCTAAGCTCTTATTTGACCCCTTTTGATCATAGTGGGGAGAATCTAGTAAAATTTTAAAGAGATTCTTCCCTCAAGCTTTTCCTCATTTTACTTCACATTTTTTTCATTTATCACCCAAGACATTTTCTTTCTTTCAAGAGTGATATAAATTTTTTTCTTTAACAGATGACAATGTCTTCAAGAGCCTGCAAAACCATTACATCAAGAGAGTTACTCTTGATTTCCCAAGCCTGGCTGGAATTTGGACTCCATTAATGCTTTGCAGTGAAAAGTCTGCTGTTATTAAGCAAAATGTGGAAGGCTGGGATTTATCTCACAATAGCCAGCAATTTCAATAGCTGCAGCTCATCTTACATAAATATAAGGTTCCTTTACCCCTCCGGGTCTCTGTTGCCCTAAGACTCCCCCCTTGTATTGCTGCAGAGGCAACGAAAGGATAACCAATTGTCAGTGAACAAGAAGGCAGAAGGATCAGAGGAAGCCTTTCTGTTCTGTGTCATTGCTTCTGTTTCTCTGTTTTGAACATCCACTTTTCCCAGGCCCTCCCATCTATTCCACAAGAGTTTAAAATTCATTGTCCCACTTGTACAAAAGCACTCACTAAAATGTCCTTTCTCCTTCTCTTCTCTCAGCATCCTCTTGCCCCTAGATCTTCTGCTGTCATTTTCTAGCTATGAACTGGAACAAAACTAGAAGGAGACCTGACATTTGGCACACTTCCCTCCTTCAGGGCATAGTTGAAGGGGCCAAGGCACCCAGGTTTCAAAGGCCTGGACTAGCACATCTCCTCCTCCCACCTACCAAGTACAGCAGCT
The DNA here is from genome assembly GCF_028023285.1 of Balaenoptera ricei. Lineage (NCBI taxonomy): Eukaryota > Metazoa > Chordata > Mammalia > Artiodactyla > Balaenopteridae > Balaenoptera > Balaenoptera ricei. Next base: position 118,528,188 of record NC_082641.1, on the reverse strand, counting down.
GACAACTCCACAACCTAACCCATTTTATTCCAGAGAAGCTCCCAGCTTCCTCCTATCCCTGCTGCTTCTTATTGGTCCTCTTTGTTCCCTCAGGAGTGCAAAGTGGGAAGCAACTTCCATCACATTCTATTCCTGTTTCCGTTCGTTCGTAGGCCTCTGGCTTCTCCCTCTCTGTCTGCTTCCTCCCAAAATGTCCCTACAGTAACCCTGTCTCTGCTGTGGTAATTTGATCTCAGAAAGCCTTTAACTCTCAAGTGCATGAAATGTAGGCCTGGCCTTTGTCTTCACCCATTACTTATTTCTGAAAATAAATGGCTTATAAGTGGAATCAAGTTAAAAGTTGTCAGGAAGAGTGACCTTTTCTTCCCTCATCTCCTCCCAGGCTTTCACAGTCACTGCCACCTCTGCCCACAGCTCTGAAACCTGGTCACTAGGCATTGACCATGCGTGGACCTGTGCCCCTGAAAAGATCACAGGCACTTAAAGAAGAGATTAAAATGACAGAGGCTTGGTAATGTTTTTAATGGAAGCCCCCAAGTGTCAAATCTCAGGAGAAAAATCAGGGCCCCTCTTTTAGCAATCTTGTCATCTTCCAGCAAGGACATCTGCCAGGTTGTCCATTTTGATGTGTTGGGATCATAAGCCTCAACTAGTACTTACTCCCTCAATGACTGAGAAGAAAAACATAGCACCAACACAAATCAGCCACCTCTTCAAAGACGTACTAAAGAGATGGCAAACTCTGTATGTGGCACTACAATGATTTAGTTGCTCATACTATTGTACATGTCTCATGCCGACCTTACTAGTTGGTGGATTGCTTAGATTGCTGGCAAGTGCCCTGTCTACGAATATTAATATTAATGCCTCAACCACACCACTATGCATTCCTTCCTTTCCTTGGACCTTCAAGAACCCCCTATTGAAAAGCAGAATAGCGCAGATTTTGAAGTCAGTCATACCCCTGCCAATGACTAACCGTGTGGCCTTGGTCGTGTTACTTAACCTAAGCTTCAGTTAACTCATTTTAATTGGGGAAGACAATTTTAAGTAAACTCATAGAATCATTACGATTACATGAGATGATGTATATAAAACAATCTGAGGGAGATTAAGAGGTATAAACTTCCACTTACAAAATAAATAAGTCACAGGTATGAAATGTACACTATGGGGAATACAGTCAATAATAATGTGATATCTTTGTATGGTGACAAATGCTAACTAGACTTATGGTGATCATTTTGTAACACATAGAAATATTGAATCACTATGTTGTGTACCAGAAATTAACATAGTGCTATAGGTCAATTATACTTCACAAACAAACACACAGAAAAAGAAATCACACAACACTGTAAATCAACTATACGCCAATAAAATTTTTAAAAAAAGAAATAAGACCTATGGTTACCAGAGGTGGGGGGTGTAGGAGGGGGGAGTTTAGATGAAGGTAGTCAAAAGGTACAAACTGCAAGTTATAAGATAAATAAGTACTAGGGATATAATGTACAACGTGATAAATATAATTAACACTGCTGTATGCTATACATGAAAGCTGTTAAGAGAATAAATCCTAAGAGTTCTCATGACGAGGAAAAGATTTTTCTTTCATTTTCTATCTAGATGAGATAATGGATGTTCATTAAACTTATTGTGGTAATCATTTCATGATGTATGTAACTTAAATCATCATGCTGTACACCTTAAAATTATATAATGCTGTTATGTTAATTATATCTCAATAAAACTGGAAAGAAAAAAAACCAATCTGCATAGTAATTGACAAGTACGTTATTATTATTATCATTATTATTGTTATGATTAAAATGCAACAATTTATTATCATCAGATAACCTTAGTTGACAGTCTATATATAGCATGACCCTTTAAGGTATCAAACAGAGATATGCACCTGTAACTATGCCAGACAGGAAGTCAGTGATGATGGGAAAGATGAGTGTGCACCAAAGTTAAGCTTACCCAATTATTTCTAGAGCTTAGCCTATATTTTGAAAACAAAAACCAGTCCCTTTCTATATCAGCAAAGAAAAGGGACTTCCGTCATGAGAATTCCTTCAAGGGATTTGTTCCCTCACAAGAGATTCACCTTTTTAGGATATGTGAAAATACTTTAGCAACAGAGTACAGAAGTGTTCCCAAAAATGCTGTAATCTCTAGCGCCCAGTATAGAGCTTGGCACAGAGGTACTTAATGTTTCTTGAACAGAACTAAATTTACAACTTTACCTGTGCAATTCTCTCAAATAGAAATAGCTTCATCTTTTCTCTCCCCCTTTTAAATGTTCTCTATATTTCAATGTCCATCTTAAAACCTACCTAATCCATGAAACATTGTTTACTCTAAACATACTGCCTTTTTTTTCTCTTTCGTAGTCTACATCTCTCTCAATGCTGACATTCAGAATTCTGAATGTGTCATTCTTTAATTCATCCAAATGCCTTAATATTATTGCCTTACCTTAATTATACACAACCTACAAGCAGAAGCCATGTCGTATATGTCTGTGTATTTCTTCACAGTGTAGGAAAACTTACAGACTCTCAATAAATAAGTGATGGCTGTTTCATTTTCTTCAGATCCTTTTTTAGCAGATTTAAGAAGTGCTGCTACTTCTCCCTTTTTTCCCTAGGTCTAATGGTGAGAGGGCTCAAGAGCCTGCAATGATTTTACTTCCTTTAAAATTTGAAATTCAAAATATTTCAAACCTGGAGAACTGAATCCTACTAATGAAGTTGCTGGACGCTAAGAAAGGCTCTGCTCAAAAGTATTATCACTCTTTCTACTTTATATTATAATTAAAAATTATAAAATAAAGGTATTCCTTGCTCATAACTAACATGGAAAGTGACATGATACGAGAAGTGCCACAAAAAGACATGATTTTGTTTACCCTCATGTTAGACGAGAACTTTGAAATAGTATCCCTTAATTGTATCTGTAAAATGCATCTATCACAAGGTCATTGGACACAGGAGCAAAACCAATCAGAACACAACCCAATTAAGCCTCTAAGAAAAATACTGGTATGGGACTTCCCTGGTGGTCCAGTGGTTAAGACTCCCAATGCAGGGGACCCAGGTTCTATCCCTGGTCAGGGAACTAGATCCCCCATGCTGCAACTAAAGATCCCGCGTGCCACACTAAAAAAAAAAGAAAAGATCCCACACGCGGCAACGAAGATCCCGCATGCCAACTAAGACCTGGAGCAGTCAAATAAATAAGTAAATATTAAAAAAAAAAAGAAAGACAAATACTGGTACTCAGTGAATTCTCCTAATTCACATAAATTTTCCTTTCTCTATTATTAGTGCCATTACAAATCATTTTACTTTGGGGAACCAAACAATCTGGAGTCTTTTGGCCACAGGGCAAGGGGACATGCTCATTAGTTGGATCAGGCTTTGGGCTGACCATTATGGAAGTATCTGCCAAATAGGGAAGGTTCTAATTTTCAATTTTAAGTTGTATATTTATGTTGTTCCACAAACTGAGCACATGATATATAATTTAAAAACAGAGCCAAATGAACATCCCAATGTTTAGTGTGGTCCAAAATAGTTTTAAAATTCCATCTTGTTATAAACGAACTGCACTTCTGATCTTTATGCATCTTCAGAAGGAAAATGCTTACCAACATGATTACAGCGTTCGTCACAGGTACAGCATCCAATGGTTGGAGAGATAAAAAAGATTTTTCAGATAACATTATAGCTGATTTTTTCCCACAGTCCCTTCCCTCCAGAGGGAATGCATTAACTTTTAGGGAAAGATCCTCTAAGTTTTTATTGATAGGTCTGAGAAATTAATATACTGTTGATTTTTGACTGAGGCATCTGAAAATTGCTTAGAATAAACGAAGGAACTCAAACTATCTTTGGACAAGTACTAGTAAAAACAGAGAATACATTAAAGGCTTGGGGCAGATTGTGTAATATAAGAGACAAAATCAAACTCTTCAATTATTTGAGGGCTTTGCTTCTCTATCAGTATTTTCAATTGAGATGGCCTACCAAGAATCACAGAATGTTAAAGGTTGAGAGAGATTTAGAAAGTATCTCACCCAAATTCTTTATTTTTCATTGAACAAAATGTTTAAGTAGAACTTGAACCTCAAGGTCAGTGAGGAGATAGGAAGCGTAAAAGCGCTATAAGTAAGCCAAGTGACAAATGATCTTCCAGAGTACTAGAAGAACTTATAGATGTGACTAGAGTACCATATTTCCTATTTTTAAAAAAGTGCCATTGAGTTTGATATAAATTCCTTCAAAACTCTATTGTTACCAAAGTAACTGTTTATGAGCACTTAAAGGCATTCAATACTAGGGACTACTTTGGCTTAACTGAAAACTGGTAACATCAAACCTACCACATAGACTTTAAAAAATTTCACATGGGCATTTTAGATTTTCAGTTGCTAGACTCATTGATAAGGGAAATGCTACAGGCATAGTCTATTTGGAATTCGTGGAGACATTAAATAAAGTCCCCCCAATATATCCTTACAGACAGAAGGAAGAAAGGCTGCAAGACAGTATGATTAGATGATTTCATAATTGTTTGGATAACAGTGACAAAAAGTGTTTACTAATGGAATGCTTCAGCCTGGAAGGAAAATTCCTGTAGGTGACTGCCGAGATTCACCATTGGTTTTATCCCTTATTCAATATTTTATCAATGACTCAAAGTGAGGAAGCATCAAGTGTCCAGGCCAATCCAGCAACAAGTTGAGCTCTCTAGAATGATAATATCAACTGCCTAGGGTAAGCCATGATTCTAATTAAATAAAATTAGTACCAGCATTCTATCTGAGACTCAATATATGCCAGAAATTGGTAAGTTTGTATTTAATTTCTGGCTTCCAGTATTGCCATTAAAACCTGTTCCAAGTTTCCATTCATCACTCAAGGCCTTTTATTTTAATAGAAAAACTTGTTTGGCTCTGTTTCTCCTCTGCAGTTCTTGGGATTTTAGCCATAGAATAAAATAAGATGGTAATTTGACACTAAAAAATATCCTTGTTCCCAAGTGGGTTTTAGCCACAGCATTCATCGATCTGTATACCATTTTTTTCTATTTCAAAAAATGTAGATATTGTTGAGGTACCTCAAATTGGAACTGTTTTCCAGGATATGACCTAAGCTCAGTCTAAAGGAAGGCCATGGTATCTCCTTTCTATACCCATTGTGTTTGTTGCTTGGAGAAAACAAACAAACTTATACCTCCACCTAAAAAAGGGTGAATTCTCAAAAGTATCTGTTCATATATTCAGAGTATCAAGTAATTCTTGGCTTTTTGGGTCCTCCTTGCCATGCTGATGCCTTAGCACTACTGTTTACATATTATGTCTATACATATTAACTCATTTAATGCTCACAAGAGCACAATCCCCAGTCAGGTTGGTACTGATGAAGAAACCGGATCCCAAAAAGGTGAAGGAATTTAACAAAATCTTCAGGAAGAAAAAAAAAAAAAAAAATCTTCAGGAAGCTCTTGTCCATGCCCTTGTTTCTTGAGATAGTAATACTACATCTGACCACTACACATGCACTTCTAATTAAGAATCATGTTACTGGCCTCCAGCAATTAATTTCCAAGTATTTTATACGAGATCCTATCCAATTGTTTTTATAACTACAATTTTTTTGTCTTTTAGAGACTTCAGTTGGAATATATATATATATACGTATATATACACATACATACATATATATGTATTTGGACTATATATATATTTATATATTTTTTAAATGGCTGGCCTTAGCAAAAGTGTTATACAAAATAGATTTGTATTTCATATCCCAGCCTCTTCTTTCAGTACCATCTTCCCACCTATATATTCTGCCTAAGTAATGGGGTTTTACAAATGAATTGGCTTGTGGGATCTTAGTTCTCCCACCAGGGATTGAACCCGGGCCACCTGCATTGGATGCACAGAGTCCTACCCACTGGACTGCCAGGGAATTCCCAGACTTTTCTAATATAAATCTCATTAGTGTATTCCTTGTGATGGATTTTGTTACATAAATCCTTCAGCAGTTATGTGTACATTATAAGGTGGGTAAAATATAAATTCTCTAAATTAGCCAAGTTAAGATGTACTATGTATTCTGTGATATTAAAAGATCCTTTAAGGCCTTTTGATGAGAAATTAATGTTACCTAAAACCTTTATCAAAGTTAGAAACCTTGTATTAAAATTAGAAAAGACTTATAGATTCTTCAATTTTGTGGTATCCTCAGAACTTTTTACACGCATCTTTTAGGTAGTAAGATCTAGTATTAAATTTCACTAGCAATAATAGATGCAAATCCACTTCAAGGTTTTTAATCCCATTGTATGCTTAGGTCATGCACCTACTTAGGGTCCTCTTACAATAATCCTGCTTGATGTAAAACCAGACTCCAAGATTCAAGATCGGGCTCTACTGTTTATTATGTGTCACTGGGAAAGTTTTTTTTGTTTTCCTCTAAATCTCAGGTTAGTAAAATAAAGAAAAATAGTACTTACTACCAACAGTTCCTGCTAGACATTTATTCAGATAAAGCATGTAAATTTTTCATTTTATAAATTCTCAATGATTATTAGCCAGAAAAAAGAGGGGTGCAGCATGGGGATAGAAGTCTCATAAAATTATCCAAATAACCTGAGGAGAAAGGGGGATGAGTCAAAAGACAGCAAAAGCCCAAGTTTCTGCATTCTTTTTTTGCATACTCTACTTGACGGACAGAATTGAGAAGAAAACTCTAGTTCTATTTATAGCACTGGTTCTATTTATACAGCATCTCTGAACTAAGGGTCTCAAAGATCATTTAACTTATACATCTACAACTTGAAGTTGCTTGATGCCAACTTCAGCTTTTCAGCCCTGAATAGGAAAAAATATATGTGTGTGTGTGTGTGTGTGTATACACACACACACACACACACACACACATACATATATATACACAAAACTCCCCAATCAATCAACACTTTAACGTGAGACTTTTCTTTATCTAATCTATTGGGGAATTTTCCAATAAACCCAGTGAACCAAAGACAATGGGGTGGTAACTTTAATGAAGATATAAAACTGAAGCATAGAATGGTTTGATAATTTACTAGAAATACAGAGTTGATTTCAAGCAGAACTGGGGAAAAAAAATCTCACTTTCTCTCTTTCCAATTCAAAGTTACATCTATTACAACAGAGTTGTCACCCTAAGATATTCAATATCCTTTATAATTAAAATTTCATCATAGCCTCCCATGATTGGTTTTCTGCTGTACTCTCAAACTAGACTAGTATTCCTCTGATCCAATTATCATAAGCTCATTTAAACTGTATATGAAAGATTTATTGGTTCATAAATCAATGAATACATAGGATATATTGGACAGATATGCCTCCTAGGATATGTAGATTTAGTGTTCCTTAAGCTAGCAGGAGTTGAAGAATAAATAGGATTTTCAAGTTACAAAAAGTCATTCTTTCCAAGTGTCAACAATGATGTGTTAAGAAAGTAGCAGCAACCCTAAAAATGTCAGACTGTGAGTTTCCTGAGTACAAGGATGAATATTGCATCCTTGGATGAAAAATTTAGCTATAATTCTGAGAACTAGGCAATTTTAGTTTGGGGGTAGGCACAGAAAATTAAATTATCATGGATTATTCCCTATTCTTATTCTCTCTCCAGTATATTTTGAAAAGAATCATGGAAGGATTCAATGGTGTTACAATAGATAACCAAATTATCAAATTTAATTCTCATTAAAGAATTTGTATATGCATCAAGGTTACTGAGTCAACATTAAAAGTGAATGGAGGGACTTCCCTGGTGGTGCAGTGGTTAAGAATCCGCCTGCCAATGCAGGGGACACAGGTTCGAGCCCTGGTCTGGGAAGATCCCACATGCCACAGATCAACTAAGCACGGGCACCACAACTACTGAGCTGGCGCTCTAGAGCCCACGAGCCACAACTACTGAGCCCGTGAGCCACAACTACTGAAGCCTGCAGGCTTGGAGCCCCGTGCTCCACAACAAGAGAAGCCCACAATGAGAAGCCCCCAGACCTCAACAAAGAGTAGCCCCCACTCACCGCAACTAGAGAAAGCCCACGTGCAGCAACGAAGACCCAACGCAGACATAAATAAATAAATAAATAAATAAGTGAATGGAGGTTTATTTTCTCTTGATGACAATGATAGAGATGCTATTCAACAGTAAATTCCTAAAAAATTCCTAGAGCTCTGAAAAAACAACATCTATAAATTCACTCAGGTGGTTGTGTAAATTTATGTGTATAACTTCAAGAGGAAAAACGTTATTTGATATCTCAGTAGGACATAGACTTATTTGCATACTTGATTAAAGTGAGCTGTAAGAAAATTAAGTTTAATGCCTTTATGTGATTTCCATTAGTTATCTTAAAATAGAATGCATCTTGGAACTCTTTCAAATTGCATATTAAGAAATTCACAACAATGACACTGACTTCAATATATATTTTCTTGAGAATTTTGTTTCTGCTTTCTTTATATCGTCACACTTTCGAGTCCAAGACTGAGGTTCTAAGCTTGGGGAACTTAAAAAAGTTAATAAATTTAAAAAAAAAAGTGAATGGAGGGACTTCCCTGGTGGCGCAGTGGTTAAGAATTCGCCTACCAATGCAGGGGACACAGGTTCTATCCCTGGTCTGGGAAGCTCCCACATGCCGCAGAGCAACTAAGCCTGTGCACCACAACTGCTGAGTCTGTGCTCTAGAGGCCACAAGCCACAACTATTGAGCCTGCGCACCACAACAACTGAAGCCCATGTGCCCTACAGCCCACATGTCACAACTACTGAGACCATGCACCACTACTACTGAAGCCCGCGTACTCTAGGGCCCGTGTGCCACAACTACTGAAACTGCGTGCTGCAACTACTGAAGCCAGTGCGCCTAGAGCCCGTGCTCCACAAGAGAAGCCACTGCAATGAGAAGCCCGCACTTGCCACAACTAGAGAAAGCCTGTGCACAGCAACAAAGACCCAATGCAGCCAAAAAGAAAAAAAGAAATTATAAAATGATGAAAACTTAAAAAAAATATATGCATGGGGACTTCCCTGGTGGTCCAGTGGTTAAGAATCCACCTTCCAATGCAGGGGATGCGGATTCGATCCCTGGTTGGGGAACTAAGATCCCACATGCTGAAGGGCAACTAAGCCCGCGTGCCACAACTACTGAGCCTGCATGCTCTGGAGCCCATGTGCCACAACTAGAGAGCCTGTGTGCCACAACTACCGAGCTCACATGCTCTGGAGCCCACACGCTCTGGAGCCAGTGTGCCACAATGAAAGATCCCGCATGCCGCAATGAAGATCCTGCATGCCGCAACTAACCCGCCGCAGCCAAATAAGTTAAATAAATAAATAAGTAAATAAATAAATAAAAATATGCATGGAACATGTTTTTTTAAAAGAGCTGTAAACACATATAATTGTGACTGTACTTAGGTTATGGGATTACAGATGATTTCTTTTTCTAAAACATCTACAATGATCATGTGGTACTATTTAACGGAAAAATTATTTTAAAATCTTCTTTCAACCTTACTGGCTACCTATTTCCTCAAGATAAAATCTAAAATTCTAAGCATTGCATTGAAGGATCTTATCTGATTCTAACTTACCTTTCTAGCCTCAACTTTTTCCTTGCTTACACATGTACAGTATACTCTGGCCAAAGCAAACTATTTTCAGCTTCTCTTATGATTTCTCATTCCTCCAGGCCTTTATGGTTTTTGCTCTGCCTGAAATACTCATTCTCCACTCTACCTCCTTGCTTCCCAAACGATCCATTAATCTTCTGCTATAGAGATATCTTACACAGGAAGATTTCCCTGCCTATCCCCACCCTCCATCAAACACCATACTGAGTTAGTTGCTTTTCCTCTGGGCTTCCTAGGTAGCACGTATTTGTTTCACTGTAGCTCTAATTTGTTTGTATTATATTTGACAGTTTACCTGTTTATTGTTGAGATATCTTTCACTGTTATGGATTATATCTTATCTGTCTCCACATTTTGAGTGTCTCATGCTCAAAAAAGCATGTCAAATGGAGTGACTAGAATAAAGAAATATAGAAATTGTTTTATGCCAAGTAAAGCCACAAATACCACCTCTAATAAAGTTTGATTATCTGAATGTTTTTGTGTTTTCTTTTTTTATTGAAATATAGTTGATTTACAATGTCATGTTAGTGTCAGGTATACAGCACAGTGATTCAGTTATATACATATACACACACATATATATGTATATATGTATATATATATATGTGTGTATATATATGTATTCTTTTTCAGATTCTTTTACCTTATAGGTTATTGTCTGAATGTTTTAAGTGAAAGCATGTGCTCTCTTGGTTCGACTAAGTATTTCATAGTAGGACTAATGTATGAATTACTTTCTTTCCAAAATTAATAATAAAATATTTAAATTCCCCTATAAAGCATTTCAATACTACTTAGATGCTAGTCTGCTGGTGATAAAACTGTATGATAGGGAATCTCAGCTAATGGCAGCCTAAATTATTCAGAGCAGCCATCTTACTAAAAGCAAGTAAATATTCTGGATAAAATATTAAAACAATTATCTTAAAAGCACTGAAAACCTGATAAGTTAATGAGGAACTGCTAAGACAAATTCTGGAGGAAACTTAAATCCAAAGAGGTGAGCAGAATTTTGAACTTGCTTTTCGTTCTGAAAGCATCTGCCAGCGCAAACTTGGACATAAATTCAGATAATTTGTGGGATGAGGAAGACAGAAATTAAGGACCAGAATGTACATAAACTAAGGATTCTTATAGGATCTCCAACTACAGTAATCTGGAACCCCAAGGACTATATTCTCCAGGTAATGGTGTAACAAACCTACCCACTCTCCAGCCCAGAGAACTGCTGGGCAGTTTGACTTGGAGCCAACCAGAACAGAAGGAAAACAGGAAAGGAAAAAAAATCTTATAAAGTTGTGGTTGGATACTGGATATCCCACAGATTTTCAGCTGGGCATACATAGAGTCTAAGTCTCCAAAGACCCTCAAGTCTTGAACTTAGATTAAAGCAGTTTACGACTAGTAGTTTTCAGACACCGGCAGATGTAAATAAAAATCTATCCTGAAGGCACTTTCATTCAAGATCTCAGGATATCCTGACAAATATTATTTTCAGGGTAATGACCATCACAAGTCAGGGGAAATCTGGCACACATGGAAATATGGAGCTGTGATCAAAAACCAGCTGAAGCAGCAGATAGCAGAAACATACTTTCAGACTGCAGACTCTAGAAATATCAAAGATTTAATATATCTAAAAGAAATAAAAAGCAAGCTTGAAAATATTTTCAGAGAAGAAAAAATAAATTTAAAATGTCCCAGCAGATTTGAACAATAATAAATAGAATTTTTAAATGAAAAATATAATAACTAAAAAAAAAACCTCAAGGGAAACTTCTAATAGCATATTAGACACAAAATAAAGACAAAATTAGTAAAACTGTAAGAAAACTAATAAGAAATAACTCATAAAACAGCACAATGAGACAACAGTGGAACCCCGAAGACAGCTGATAACTCTAATGTGTCAAAATGAAATAAATGCCAACCTAGAATTCTATAGCCAAGGAAAAATATCAAGAATGACATTATAGGCTAACAAAAACTAAAATAGTTCATCACCAGCAGAAGTAGAGATAAAGAGAGTTATTTCATAATGTTAAAAGTTTCAATTAACAGGAAAATATTACAAATTTAAATTTGGTTAAGTATCTAAATAAAATAAAAAGCCTCAAAATATATTAAGTAAAATATTGACATAAGTCCAAGAAGAAATAAACAATTCACCATTTATAGTGGGACACTTTAACATAACTTTTCAGTCACATAAAATAAGCAAATAAAAAGAATAAAAAAGAATATAGAATATTTGAACAACACAATTAGCAAAAGACTTAACAAACATATATAGAGCACTCCTATACGCAATTTCAGAATACTACCCTTTCATGAACATAGACATTCATGAACATTTACAAAAATTGACCATTCACACCCTGAAATCCTATACGAGAATCAATGATATGCAGCTATATAAACAACATGGATGAATCTCACAAATAATCATGTTTAGCCAAAGATAATAAAACAAAAGCATACATACTATATAATTCCATATATATAAAGTATAAAAACAGCAAAACAAATCAAGGTTGTTAGAAGTCAGAATAGTGGTTACCCTCGGGCGGATTGTTATTGGAGTTTCTGGAGTGCCGACAATGTTCTGTGTCTAGATCTGTGTGCTAGTTACATAGATGTGTTAAATTTGTGTACATTTATCCAGCTGTACATTTATGATGTGTGCACTTTTCTATACGTATATTATACTTCAATAAACAAAAAGTTTCCAAAAAATGACTATATGATGGGCTGCAAAGCAAATTTCAACAAATATGAAAGAATTAAAATCACACTGGATATGATTTGATGACAGTGGGATGTAACAAGAAATCTATAACTAAAAGATTATAGAATATAATCTTTATATATATAATATATACATACAATCTTTATATAATACAATATGTTTAATTTTCATAAACGCTCCATGTACTCATGTGCATTTTAAAGGTTTTAAAGAGTTTCATTCTGCAGTTGTTGAGTGATTTTATACACACACACGTACAAGTTTGTTATCCCCCTTATTCAAATTCTCTGTATCCTTATTGATTTTCTTTTGTCTCCTTATTCTGTTTCTGAACAAAGTATGTTAAAATTTCCCATTCTGGTATGGATTTCTCTACTTCTCCTTGGAGTTTACCCATTTTTGCTTAAGGTACTTAAAGATTATGTTATTAATTAGTGGATTGACCCTTGTATTATTATGTAATGTCCCTATTTATATCTATATGGCTTCTTGCCTTAGGGTCCACTATAAGTGATATGTGTATAGCTAGCTATGCAGTTTTCCTTTTCATAACTGTTTACACGGTATGTCTCTTTCCAACCTTTTACTTCCAACTTTTCTTTATCCTTTTTATAACGGTGTGTCTCTAATAGGTGACATATGGGTGTTTAATTTCTAACCAGTCTGACCATCTTTGTTAATTGGAGTGTTTAGTCTGTTTACATTTAATGTAACTAGTGATATACCTGGATTTTAATCACCTACTTGTATTTATTTACCTTATCTAATTTGCCTTTTCCCCCTCTTTCTTGCCTTCTTTTAGACTAATTAAGTATATTTTTATCTTATTTTCTCCCCACTATTAACTTATTGGTTACTTTTTTTTTACTATCTTAAATGGATTATCTTAGAAGATAATCCTTCATCCTTGACTTATTAAAGTCTAATATAATTTTTTACTTTCACCATTTCCAGGACAATGCAATGGGCTCAAATCCTTTTAATTCCATTTATCTCTCTCCATATTTTTGTTATTGTCCTCATATACTTCAGTTATTTTTATATTTTAAATTCTACTATGCATTATTGTTGTTTTATTCAGTAAGTATTTACTTTCTCCGCTGCTTCCTTCTCTTCCTTCCTTCCTTCCCTCCTATATTTCTATGCTTCTACTTGGGAATATTTTCCATATAACTAAAGAAATTACTTACTATCTCCTTCATGCAAATCTGATTGAGATGTATTTCCTCAATTTTGTTTTGCTTGAAAATATTTTTATTTACTTCTTTTGTTTGTTTATTGGTTTTTGTTTGTTTTATTTGGGATTTTGGTTCCCCGACCAAGGATCGAACCCATGTTCCCTGCAGTGGAAGCTCAGAGTCTTAACCACTGGACCACCAGGGAAGTCCCTATTTACTTCTTTTTCTGAAGGATATTTTTTCTGGGTATAAAATTCTAGGTTATCAGATTTTTTTTTAAAGCCCTTGAAGATGTCATTTCATTGTTTTCTGGCTTCCATTTTTTTCTTGAGATCTCAGTTGTCAGTCTTCCTATTGCTCATTTTAAGGTAATATGTTTTTTATTTTTTATTTTTTGGCATTCAAAAGATGGCTCACTGAAAAAACTAATAAAATCAATAAATCTATGGCAAAACTTACCAAAAAAAGAGAAATAAAAAATACCGAACTAGGAATGCAAAAAGAAACATCATATGGTTCTTACAACATTAAAATAATAATAAGAAATATTATGAACAATTTTAAGCCTATACATTATACATTTATATTTGTGCATTTGACTAAATGCACAAATTTATTGGAAAACACAATGAAGCAAATTGCTACAACTAGAAACAGAAGATCTGTATAGTTCCATACCTATAATAGATATTGATTTATAATTAAAAACGTTTTCATGAAGAGAACTCTAGTCCAATAAGGCTTCACTTTGAATTCTTCCAAATGTTTATGGGAGGAAAAAAAACTGACTTATATACATAAACTTTCTAAAGAATTGAAAAAAGCTAACACTTATCAATTTACTATATGAGGCCAGCATAGTCTTGATACCAAACCCTGACAAAAACATTATAAAAATGGAAATTTTCTATCATAAACCCAGATTTTTAAAATTCTAAGCAAAATGTTAGGAAACTAAATCTAGTGATATTAAAAAAAGATAATACATTGAAACTAGATTTATTCTAAAAATGGAAGATTGGTTTATTACTATTAAATAGACCAACATAATTCATGGTTTGAATACAATAAAAGGATGAAAATCATAGATCACCTCAATAAACAGAAAAATATGTGATAAATTTAACACGCATTCATTATTTTTAAAAAAAGAAGGTTAAAAGAAACATCTTAGTATGTTGGAATGGGAAGGAAACTTCCTTAGTCTAAAAATATCTGAAAAAAAGTCAAACAATGTATTTTACATTAAATATTAAAAACATTCTGAGATCAGGAATAAAACAAGATTACTCATTACCATCACTTCAATTCAACAATGCCATAAAACAGGAAAACTATATGGTTAGAAGTAGAAATAAATAAGTAAGCTAACATTATTTGGAGATGGCATGATAATATATGTAGAAAATATAAAATAATATAAAATGTGAGATTTTAAAATAAATTTAGCAAGGACACTGAATACAAAATTAATATAAAAATAGTTTTATATTTATATACTTGCAACAAAAACTATAAAATAAAAAATTTTAAATAGCATTTAAAATAGCATCAAAATATCAAATATCTAATGAAAGTTGTGCAGAGGCCTTAGGAGAGGGGGTAGAAAAAGGTATTCCATGTAAATGGAAACAAAAAGAAAGCTGGAGTAGCAATACTTATATCAGACAAAATACACTTTAACACAAAGAGTATAATAAGACACAAAGAAGGAACTTACATTATAATAAAGGGATCAATCCAACAAGAAGATGTAACAACTGTAAATATATTGCATTGGCCAAAAAGGTCGTTCAGGTTTTTCTGTAAGATCTTACAGAAAAACCTGAACGACCTTTTTGACCAACCCAATATATGCACCCAACATAGGAGCACCTAAATACATAAAGCAAATATTAACAAATGTAATGAAAGAAATTAACAGTAACACAATAATAGAAAAGGACTTTAACATGCCACTTACATTAGTGAATAGATCACCCAGACAGAAAATCAATAAGGAAATGCTGGCCTTAAATGACACATTAGGCCAGATGAACTTACTAGATATATAGTCCATTCCATGCAAAAGCAGCAGAAAACACATTCTTTTCAAGTACACATGGAGCATTCTCCAGGATAGATCACATGCTAAGCCACAAAACAAGACCCAGTAAATTTTAGAAGAATGAAATCACATCAAGCATCTTTTCCAGCCACAACACTATAAGACTAGAAATCAACTATAAAGAAAAAACTGAAAAAAAACCCCAAAACACAAACATGTGGAGGCTAAACAATATGCTAAACAACCAAAGGGTCACTGAAGAAGTCAAAGAGAAAATCGAAAAATACCTGGAGATAAATGAAAACAGAAACACAACGATCCCAAATCTATGGGACACAGCAAAAGCAGTTTTAAAAGGGAAGATTACAGCAATACAAGCCTACCTTAGGCTTGTACCTTAGGAAATAAGAAAAATCTTAAACAATCTAACTTTACACCTAAAGGAACTAGAAAAAGAATAACAAACAAAACCCAAAGTTAGCAGAAAGAAAGAAATCATAAAGACCAAAGAAGAAATTTATGAAATAGAGACTAAAAAAAAAAAAAAAAGAAAACATCAATGAAACTAAGAGCTGGTTCTTTGAAAAGATAAACAAAATTGATAAACCCTTAGCCAGACTCATGAAGAAAAAAAGAGGACCCAAATAAATAAAATCAGAAATGAAAAGGAGAAGTGACAATTGACATCACAGAAATACAAATATCATAAGAGATTACTATGAACAATTATATGCAAATAAAATGGACAACCTAGAAGAAATGAATAAAGCAAAAATAAACAAATGGGACCACATCAAACTAAAACAGTTTTGCACAGCAAAGGAATCTATCAACAAAATGAAAACACCACCTACTGATTGGGACAAGATATTTGCAAATGACATATACAATAAGCGGTTAATATCCAAAATATACAAAGAACTCATATAACTCAACATCAAAAAAAAAAACCTGATTAAAAAATGGGCAGAGGATCTGAATAGACATTTTTCCAAAGAAGACATACAGATGGCCAACAGTTACATGAAAAGATGCTCAACATCACTAATCATCAGGGAAATGCAAATCAAAACCACATTGAGGGCTTCCCTGGTGGCGCAGTGGTTGAGAATCTGCCTGCTAATGCAGGGGACACGGGTTCGAGCCCTGGTCTGGGAAGATCCCACATACCGCAGAGCAACTGGGCCCGTGAGCCACAATTGCTGAGCCTGCGCATCTGGAGCCTGTGCTCCGCAACAAGAGAGGCCGCGATAATGAGAGGCCCGCGCACCATGATGAAGAGTGGCCCCCACTTGCCACAACTAGAGAAAGCCCTCACACAGAAACGAAGACCAACACAGACATAAATAAATAAATAATAAATAAATTTTGAAAAAAAAAAAGAAAATTTGGACACTTAGAATGAATTAAAAAAAAAAAACCACATTGAGACATCACCTCACACTTGTCAGAATGGCTATTATCAAAAAGACAACAAATAAGAAAGAAGTGTTGGCGACAATGTGGAGAAAAGGGAACACTCATGCACTGTTTAAAGGAATGTAAATCAGTGCAACCACTACAGAAAACAGTATGATGTTTCCTCAAAAGATTAAAAACAGAACTACCATACAATCCAGCAATTCCACTTCTTGGTATTTTTCCAAAGAAAATGAAAATATTAATTTGAAAAGATATATGAACCCCTATGTTCACTGCAGCATTAATCACTATTAATAGCCAAGATACGGAAGCAACCTAAGTGCCCAGAAACAGTGCCCAGCTGAGATGAATACTACTCAGCCATAGAAAAGAATGAAATCTTGCCATTTGTGACAACCTGGATGGACCTTGAGGTTATTATGCTAAGTGAAATAAGTCAGACAACCACAAATACTGTAAGATTCCACTTATATGTGGAATCTAAAGACAAAACAAATGAATAAACAAAACAGAAACAGAGTCATAGATACAGAGAACAATCAGGTGGTTGCCAGAAGGGAAGGGGTTGGGGGATGAGTGAACTAGGTAAGGGAAATTAAGAGGTGCAAACTTCCAGTTACAGAATAAATGAGTCACAGGTATAAAATGTACAGTGTGGAAAATACAGTCAATAATAATGTAATATCTTTGTATGGTGACAAATGGTAACTAGACTTATTATGGTGATCATTTCATAACATATAGAAATATCAAGTCTCTATGTTGTACACCAGAACTAACATAGTGCTGTAGGTCAATTATACTTCAAAAACAAACAAACTCATAGAGAAAGACATCACATTTGTGGTTACCAAAGGAGGGGGTGGGGGAGAGGGGGAACTGGATAAAGGTGGTTCAAAAATATTTAATTTTAAAAAGCAAGTGCTGAGGAACCAAGATGGCGGAGTAAAAGGACGTGCTCTCACTCCCTCTTGTGAGAACACCAGAATCACAACTAGCTGCTGGACAATCATCGACAGGAAGAAACTGGAACTCACCAAAAAAGATACCCCACATCCAAAGACAAAGGAGAAGCCACAATGAGACAATAGGAGGGGTGCGATCACAGTAAAATCAAATCCCATAACTACTGGGTAGGTGACTCACAGAATGGAGAACACTTATACCACAGAAGTCCACCCCCTGGAGTGAAGGTTCTGAGCCCCACATCAGGCTTCCCAACCGGGGGGTCCGGCAATGCGAGGAGGAATACCTAGAGAATCAGACTTTGAAAGCTAGTGGGATTTGATTGCAGGACTTTGACAGGACTGGGGGAAACAGAGACTCCACTCTTGGAGGGCACACACAAAGTAGTGTGGGCATCGGGACCCAGGGGAAGGAGCAGTGACCCCAGGGGAGACTGAACCACACCTGCCTGCTAGTGTTGGAGGGTCTCCTGCAGAGGAGGGGGGTGGCTGTGGCTCACCATGGGGACAAGGACACTGGCAGCAGAAGTTCTGGGAAGTACTCCTTGGTGTGAGCCCTCCCAGAGTCCGTCATTAGCCCTACCAAAGAGCCCAGGTAGGCTCCAGTGTTGGGTTGCCTCAGGCCAAACAACCAACAGGGAGGGAACCCACCCATCAGCAGTGAATCGGATTAAAGTTTTACTGAGCTCTGCCCACCACAGCAACAGTCAGCTCTACCCACCACCAGTCCCTCCCATCAGGAAACTTGCACAAGCCTCTTAGATAGCCTCATCCACCAGAGGGCAGACAGCAGAAGCAAGAAGAACTACAACCCTGCAGCCTGTGGAACAAAAACCACATTCACAGAAAGATAGACAAGATGAAAAGGCAGAGGGCTATGTACCGGATGAAGGAACAAGATAAAACCCCAGAAAAACAACTAAATGAAGTGGAGATAGGCAACCTTCCAGAAAAAGAATTCAGAATAATGATAGTGAAGATGATCCAGGACCTCGGAAAAAGAGTGGAGGCAAAAATCGAGAAGATGCAAGAAATGTTTAACAAAGACCTAGAAGAATTAAAGAACAAGCAAACAGAGATGAACAAAACAATAACTGAAATGAAAACTACACTAGAAGGAATCAATAGCAGAATAACTGAGGCAGAAGAACGGATAAGTGACCTGGAAGACAGAATAGGAGAATTCACTGCTGCGGAAGAGAATAAAGAAAAAAGAATGAAAAGAAATGAAGACAGCCTAAGAGACCTCTGGGACAACATTAAACGCAACAGCATTCGCATTATAGGGGTCCCAGAAGGAGAAGAGAGAGAGAAAGGACCAGAGAAAATATTTGAAGAGATTATAGTCAAAAACTTCCCTAACGTGGTAAAGGAAATAGCCACCCAAGTCCAGGAAGCTCAGCAAGCCCCATACAGGACAAACCCAAGGAGAAACACACCGAGACACATAGTAATCAAATTGACAAAAATTAAACACAAAGAAAAATTATTGAAACCAGCAAGGGAAAAACAACAAATAACATACAAGGAAACTCCCAAAAGGTTAACAGCTGATTTATCAGCAGAAACTCTACAAGCCAGAAGGGAGTGGCATGATAAAGTGATGAAAGGGAAGAACCTACAACCAAGATTACTCTACCCAGCAAGGATCTCATTCAGATTCGATGGAGAAATCAAAAGCTTTACAGACAAGCAAAAGCTAAGAGAATTCAGCACCACCAAACCAGTTCTACAACAAATTCTAAAGGAACTTCTCTAAGTGGGAAACACAAGAGAAGAAAAGGACCTACAAAAACAAACCCATAACAATTAAGAAAATGGTCATAGGAACATACATATCAATAATTACCTTAAACGTGAATGGATTAAATGCTCCAACCAAAAGACACAGGCTTCTTGAATGGATACAAAAACAAGACCCATATATATGCTGTCTAAAAGAGACCCACTTCAGACCTAGGGACACATTCAACTGAAAGTGAGGGGTTGGAAAAAGATATTCCATGCAAATGGAAATCAAAGAAAGCTGGAATAGCAATACTCATATCAGATAAAATAGACTTTAAAATAAAGAACGTTACAAGAGACAAGGAAAGACACTACATAATGATCAAGGGATCAATCCAAGAAGAAGATATAACAATTATAAATATATATGCACCCAACATAGGAGCACCTCAATACATAAGGCAACTGCTAACAGCTATAAAAGAGGAAATTGACAGTAACACAATATAGTGGGGGATTTTAACACCTCACTTACACCAATGGACAGATCATCCAAACAGAACATAAATAAGGAAACAGAAGCTTTAAATGACAAAATAGACCAGATAGATTTAATTGATATTTATAGGACATTCCATCCAAAAACAGCAGATTACGCTTTCTTCTCAAGTGCGCACAGAACATTCTCCAGGATAGATCACATCTTGGGTCACAAATCAAGCCTCAGTAAATTTAAGAAAATTGAAATCATATCAAGCACCTTTTCTGACCAAAACGCTATGAGATTAGAAATCAATTACAAGGGGAAAAAAACGTAAAAAACACTAACACATGGAGGCTAAACAATACGTTACTAAATAACCAAGCGATCACTGAAGAAATCAAAGAGGAAATCAAAAAATACCTAGTGACAAATGACAATGAAAACACAACGATCCAAAACCTATGGGATGCAGCAAAAGCAGTTCTAAGAGGGAAGTTTATAGCTATACAAGCCTACCTAAAGAAACAAGAAAAATCTCAAGTAAACAATCTAACCTTACACCTAAAGGAACTAGAGAAAGAAGAACAAACAAAACCCAAATTTAGCAGAAGGAAAGAAATCATAAAGATCAGAGCAGAAATAAATGAAATAGAAACAAAGAAAACAATAGCAAAGATCAATAAAACTAAAAGCTGGTTCTTTGAGAAGATAAACAAAATTGATAATCCATTAGCCAGACTCATCAAGAAAAAGAGGGAAATGACTCAAATCCATAAAATTAGAAATGAAAAAGGAGAAGTTACAACAGACACTGCAGAAATACAAAGCATCCAAAGAGACTGCTACAAGCAACTCTATGCCAATAAAATGGACAACCTGGAAGAAATGGACAAATTCTTAGAAAGGTATAAACTTCCAAGACTGAAACAGGAAGAAATAGAAAATAAGAACAGACCAATCACACGTAATGAAATTGAAACTGTGATTAAAAATCTTCCAACAAACAAAGGTCCCAGGACCAGATGGCTTCACAGGTGAATTCTATCAAACATTTAGAGACGAGCTAACACCCATCCTTCTCAAATTCTTCCAAAAAATTGCAGAGGAAGGAACACTCCCAAACTCATTCTATGAGGCTACCATCACCCTTATACAAAAACCAGACAAAGATACTACAAAAAAAGAAAATTACAGACCAATATCACTGATGAATATAGATGCAAAAATCCTCAACAAAATGCTAGCAAACAGAACCCAACAACACATTAAAAGGATCATACACCATGATCAAGTGGGATTTATCCCAGGGATGCAAGGATTCTTCAATATATGCAAATCAATCAATGTGAAACACCATATTAACAAATTGAAGGATAAAAACCATATGATCATCTCAGTAGATGCAGAAAAAGCTTTTGACAAAATTCAACACCCATTTATGATAAACACTCTCCAGAAAGTGGGCATAGAGGGAACCTACCTCAACATAATAACAACAAACCATATTGCCATATATGACAAACCCACAGCAAACATCATTCTCAATGGTGAAAAACTGAAAGCATTTCCTCTACGATTAGGAACAAGACAAGGATGTCCACTCTCACCACTATTATTCAACATAGTTTTGCAAGTCCTAGCCACGGCAATTAAAGAAAAAGAAATAAAAGGAATACAAATTGGAAAAGAAGAAGTAAAACTGTCACTGTTTGCAGATGACATGATACTATACATAGAGAATCCTAAAGATGCCACCAGAAAACTACTAGAGTTAATCAATGAATTTGGTAAAGTTGCAGGATACAAAATTAATGCACAGAAATCTCTTGCATTCCTATACACTAATGATGAAAAATCTGAAAGAGAAATTAAGGAAACACTCCCATTTACCATTCCAAAAAAATGAATAAAATACCTAGGAATAAACCTACCTAGGGAGACAAAAGACCTGTATGCAGAAAACTATAAGACACTGATGAAAGAAATTAAAGATGATACAAACAGATGGAGAGATATACCATGTTCTTGGATTGGAAGAATCAATACTGTGGAAATGACTATACTACGCAAAGCAATCTACAGATTCAATGCAATCCCTATCAAATTACCAATGGCATTTTTTATGGAACTAGAACAAAAAATCTTAAAATTTGTATGGAGACACAAAAGACCCCGAAGAGCCAAAGCAGTTTTGAGGGAAAAAAACGGAGCTGGAGGAATCAGACTCCCTGACTTCGGACTATACTACAAAGCTACAGTAATCAAGACAATATGGTACTGGCACAAAAACAGAAACATAGATCAATGGAACAAGATAGAAAGCCCAGAGATAAACCCACACACCTATGGTCAACTAATCTATGACAAAGGAGGCAAGGATATACAATGGAGAAAAGACAGTCTCTTCAATAAGTGGTGCTTGGAAAACTGGACAGCTACATGTAAAAGAATGAAATTAGAACACTCCCTAACACCATACACAAAAATAAACTCACAATGGATTAGAGACCTAAATGTAAGAGTGGACACTATAAAACTCTTAGAGGAAAACATAGGAAGAATACTCTTTGACATAAATCACAGCAAGATCTTTTTTGATCCACCTCCTAGAGTAATGGAAATAAAAACAAAAATAAACAAATGGGACCTAATAAAACTTAAAATCTTTTGCACAGCAAAGGAAACCATAAACAAGACGAAAAGACAACCCTCAGAATGGGAGAAAATATTTGCAAACGAATCAATGGACAAAGGATTAATCTCCAAAATATATAAACAGCTCATGCAGCTCAATATTAAAGAAACAAACAACCCAATCCAAAATTGTGCAGAAGACCTAAATAGACATTTCTCCAAAGAAGACATACAGATGGCTGAGAAGCACAAGAAAAGCTGCTCAACATCACTAATTATTAGAGAAATGTGAATCAAAACTACGATGAGGTATCACCTCACACCAGTTAGAATGGGCATCATCAGCAAATCTACAAACAACAAATGCTGGAGAGGGTGTGGAGAAAAGGGAACCCTCTTGCACTGTTGGTGGGAATGTAAATTGATACAGCCTTTATGGAGAACAGTATGGAGGTTCCTTAAAAAACCAAAAATAGAATTATCATATGATCTAGCAATCCCACTACTGGGCATATACCCAGAGAAAACCATAATTCAAAAAGACGCATGCACCCCAATGTTCATTGCAGCACTATTTACAATAGTCAGGTCATGGAAGCAACCTAAATGCCCATCGACAGATGAATGGATAAAGAAGATGTGGTACATATATACAATGGAATATTACTCAGCCATAAAAAGGAACGAAATTGGGTCATTTGTTGAGACGTGGATGGATCTAGAGACTGTCATACAGAGTGAAGTAAGTCAGAAAGAGAAAAACAAATATCGTATATAAACACATGTATGTGGAACCTAGAAAAATGGTACAGATGAACCGGTTTGCAGGGCAGAAGTTGAGACACAGATGTAGAGAACAAACGTATGGACACCAAGGCGGGAAAGCCGCGGCGGGGTGGGGATGGTGGTGTGATGAATTGGGCGATTGGGATTGACATGTATACACTGATGTGTATAAAATTGATGACTAATAAGAACCTGCTGCATAAAAAAATAAATAAAATTAAATTAAAACATTTTTTTAAAAAAGCAAGCCCTCACTGTGAAAGCAACTTGAAACAAATGAACCTAACTCTATGTAGTTGGTGGCATAACTACACAGAGATGAACTATTCCAAGATACTTTAAAACACAGTAACTTGTACAAGCCTAGTAAAATATACCCTACAAATGAAAAGAATGGCAAAAATATTAAACTGTTACTGTAATCACATTGTTGGTGTAATGCTGATATTGTTTTCTAAGTCTGTTCTTTGAGTAGTGTGTGGTAATAAATTAGTAATTATGTTGATATAAATGAACACTGGGATTTTTATGGGAGAAAGGAGATACAAATGTAAGAGCAATGAAATTAAGCAAAAACCTTAGAGTTCTGAACTTGAATTGTAAAGATTAGTATGAACTTGTGATTTATTTTACCTTTTAAAAAATGCATATCCCCTAGTTCACACCTAGAAACGCTGACTCAACCATGTAGGAATAAGCACACCTATTGTCCAGATTATATTTCTAAATACCATCTCCCAGAAAAAAGAATTGAAGGATCCTGTAGAATGGTTGACTCCAGGTCTGAGACAGGAAATTTACAAGATGAACTTGGGTATTTATAACACCAGAAGACAGACATTCTCTTAAAAATGAATGAAATGAGCCTGTCACTGCAAGGAAAACAAGTGACAGTATTTGTTGCAAATGATAAAATTTAAGATTTTGAGTAAGAATCATAATTTTGGAAAACTTTTGTCTGCCACCATGAGCTTGTAGCTTCCCAATACTAAAAGACTGTCTGATGAGATCAATGGTGGTATTGACAAATGTGATTTTTTGTTATCGCATAATAAAATGTGTCCACATTTGGAAGATCTGTATAGCTCAGTGAACCAATATTTCTCAAACAACCAATAAACCTGACTTTAAAAAAAGTATACAATGGAAGGGAGGGATGAATGATCTAAGCATTTTAATATTCACTTTGTAGACTGTTCAGTATTCAATTATTACATTACATGGAAAAAAACACAAATCTAGAACTTAAATTTTAAAAATGAGATACTAGTACACACCACTATAACAATGAAAATGTAAAAGTCTGGTAATACTAATTATTCAAGAATGTGGAGTAACTGAAACTCTCAAGCGCTGCTGGCAGGAGAGGAACTTGGAACAACTAATTTGGGAACCTGTTGGCAGTATCTATTAAAGTTGAGCATACTCATACCATATAACCAAGCAATTTCTACTACTAGATACATAGTCAACAGAAATGCAAATATGTGCACCGAAAGACATGGAAAAAATGTTCATAGCAGAATTGTCCATAATAGCAAAAATAAACTTGAAAAAAATGTCCATCAGCAGAAAAATGGATAAATAAATTGTGATATATTCATACAATGTGACATACAGCAATTTAATTGATGGATTATTGCTATACACAGCAGGCCAGATGATTGTCACATGTATGATATTGAATTAAATTAGCCAGACACAAAAACATAATCATACCATACGATTCTATTTTTATGATGTTGGAATTCATGATAATAGTTATATTTCAGAAGGGAATAAAGATAGAGGAGGCTGAGGGGGGCTTGGGGTGCTGGTAATGCTCTTCTACTTCTTTACCTCTGTGGTGATTACATGATTCTGTTGATTTTGGATTGTTCAGCATGTTATACATATACGATATATGAACTTTTATGTATGTTATACTTCAATTAAAATTTTAAAAATATGATTTGCATGAAGCAGCTAATACCATACTTAGGGGAATTTTTCAGCTTTAAATCCATACATTAAAAATAACAAAACCTGAAAAACAATAAGCTGTATAAGAAGCTAGAAATCAAATAGCAAATTGAACATAAATAAAATATTAGGAGGTAAATAATGTTAAGAGCAGAAATCAATTAAATAGAAAGCAAATATACAAGCAAGAGAATCCCAAAAGCCAGGTTAGTCCTGAAAGGCTAATATAATAAGCTACTTCCAAGTCTAACCAGGAAAAATGAGAGGTGACAATAACGTCAAGATTGGAAAGAGGAATATCACTACAGATCCTGTAGATGTTACAAAGATCACAAAGAGGATATTATAAAAAACTTTATGCCAAAATATTTGAAAATTTAGATAAAATTAACATATTTCTGGAAAAAGAATTTACAGAAATGAAATAAGAAGAATAAAAATATGAATATTTCTCTTACTAATAAAGAAATGTGATTTCATGATTTAAAACTTTCCCACAAAGAAAACTTAAGGCACAGAGAACATCCCTAGTGAATCCTACTAAATATTTAAGACAGAAATAACACCAATCTTAACAAACATTACCAGAGACTAGAAAAAAAGGAGAGGAAAAAAAACACTTCTAACTTGTTTAATAAGGCCAGCATAACCTTGATACCAAATCCTTAAAAGAAAGGAAAATGACATGCCAATCTCAAGTGATGAATATAGATGCCAAAACCCACTATTAAGATGTCTTAATTGGTTGTTTTTATTTTGAATGAGCATCATTTTGATTCTAAACAAAACAGCTGTGATCTTTGCTTAAAGATTCTAAAGAATAAACATAATGTGCCTGAATTCAGAGAGTACATTTTGAGGTATGTCAATAGAGCTTAGCTATGAAAACAGTATATGTGTACCTGGCAACCAGATGGCTCTAGGAACAGCCAGCAATTTGGGTTGGGACAGAAAGGCTTTTCTCTTTCTCTGCAGCATAGGAGACAACGTGACTGCATATTCATTCCTAGATTCCAAGACAAGTTCCAGATGAATATATAATGACCTTCTGTGTTTATAGCTTGAGGAAGAAATTCTTATCCTAATTCTTTCTCATAAATGCAGTATAAAAGAGACACATGGTTTCCTGACCCATTCTCATCTCATCAATTAAAATTGGGAACAAGGTGAGTAACCACCTTTATCATTAAGTTTTCGTTTTAAAGAATAATCCTTACCAATAAATTCCTTGCTTCCCATACTTTAATCAGAGTCCTAGATTGTGATTTACATTCATTTGACATTCTGCCAAATGTTATTTCTGATATTCACGTTACACGCATTTGAGCAATGTAAAAACCTCTTAGTAATTTAGTCTACCTTCGTCCCAAGCCAGCTAAAGTGTATTTAGTCTCTGGAATATTATTGTTTCCCTCTAACTGCAAATATTGAAGGCAACAAAAATCAATAGGTCATTAATATTATCAGACGTTGTCAAAACTTTCCCACTCATACATCTCCCAAAAGCATTGCTTTTCTTTTTTCTACTCAAGTTATGATGCTCTTTTTCTCTCCTTTTCACTAGTTTGAGGTTTTTGCATTATACAATGAATACTATTGTGCTATCTATTTACATATTTTTTAATCTGAATATATATCATATACCTTGCACGCTTCCTTAGTTACTGCACTCTAAAGTTTTTCGGTGTGTGGTTATCAGCTTCAAAGTCAAAATAGATATAAGGAAACATCCAATTAACCTATGGGAAAGTCTACTTAAGGAATATACGTTAGCAAATAAAAACACCCAGCATGCCAAAAACATTCTACCACTCTGTTAACAAACAACACTGCAAAGGGGAAATATTTTATACTCCATAGATCCTGGCAAAAGAGAAACTGCCTTAATCCCAGAAGAACGATACACTAATAAAACATTGGTATGTTTAAAATATAATTTTCATGTGGAATTTTTAATAAATTTAATTGTATGCTGTTGTGCATTTTTGCTACATTAATATTTACTATCTTAAAAAAATTGCCAATGCAACTAATTTTAAATAGTAGAGTTTACACCTCAGATACCATCTAAAAAATTAAATTGTCTATCAAGAATTTTAACAGAAAAAATTGCCATGAGACTCGTGTTGTCTACTTGTTGCACAGTGGGTCAATTTTGGTTATATCTGTTAAATATTAACAAAGAAGAGATATAGATAAAAGGTTTTCCTGAATTTCTTTTTTTCTTCCTGAATTTCTTAAGTTAATTTTTTTTAGTATTGTAAATTATACTAACATACACTCTAAACTAAAATAAGACAGAAGAGCTTAGAGTTAGAACAAAATATAAACACATATGCATCAACATGATTCTGTGTGATTCGGGCACACAGTTAAAATTATGAAATTTCACGCTTTTCAAAGGGTATATGTTTTATAAAACTGAAGCAACAAATACCTTATTTCTAGAATTCTGTAGTTGTTCTTAAGGCATTCAGTGAACACTATGATAAGCATTCTTTTCTAAAGAATCAAGATTGGATCAATATGCACTTGGATAGGAAGAAGTAAATAATAAGTGCCTGTGTTGAATTACAAATACTCCAGCTTTATAGAATTTATTTTCCCATGTTTTTATACATCAAACTTTCTATATATATAAGGAAATATCCAGCCCACACAAATTAACAGACAATGAACAACCTAAAAAGCGAAATATCAACAATGATGGAAAAAGACTGTTCAACTGGATGAGTGAGATGGCACAATAGCCCTGCACGTCTAAACAGTATATCTCTGTTACTTTATCACTCACATAAGTTTAAAAATTCTGTGGCAGGGGACATTTTCCTCTGTTATTAACTACATTTTTTTCCTTTTAAGTAGATAATTTTCCTTCTAACTCTCAGATCCATTGATCTTCCTATCACTTACTTATGTTTCCTTCGTAGTCTAGTCAAAATGTTTCTCTCAAACAATTCCTGATTCTTAAACTTCATAGACATTGCTGGTATCCTTATCTCTCCTTGTTACAGAAAGCAATGAAATAAAAGAAATAAATGGTGAATTTTCTTAATAGAGAGTTTATACACTGTGTTTTGATACCTGAAATACTAACATTTTGTGCACCAATTTTCTCCCTTAAAATTAACTGCATTTTAATTTTCATTCACTGCAAAGTTCACAGTATTATGATGTGCATCCCTACTAATCACTTTGTTATCTACAGGAACTGGATTTTTATTTAACCCCAGAATACAGCATTGAGATTTTTCATGCTAGCTCTAGGACCAGAAAATCCCTGTTGTGTTGTTTCATGATTATATATCATAAGGAAGAAAATAATATATTTGAAAATGGCCTTTAAACTGTTAACTATATATACACGTAAAGATAAAAAGTAAGTTAAAGTTTTTCCCTCTGTGTTGAACAGTGTTTCCATCCAATTAATATATTCACAAATTTAATTATTCATTCATCAGCAAGTATTTACTAATCATTTATATTGGATTCCATTATATCATGTGTGAATATTAATTATACAAAGTTATAATGGATGCAAATCTATTTTATTTGCAGTGAACATAATTATTTGAAGGAGAATAACTTATCCAATTTTCTCCCTTATTACCTAGAAGAGTAGAACATTCCCTTCGTTCCCTTCCCTAATTTCTGCACAACCTTTCTCTTGCATCCATGATCTCTATGAGAAGTTGGAAAGTAATATTGTAAAATTGCTAAGCCAATTGCTCCCACTCCACTCAGAAAGTTTTGAAATGCCAAACAGATAAACTGAGGTGTAATTTAATTTTATTAGATGCATTACTCCCAAATATAGTATTTACTTACTTTAAGTATACTGGCTTCTAAAATAATAAGAATATTAAGTCCAAGTTGAATGGACTTTGAATAGTAAGTGCACCTCTGAACACACCAATGTTTCTGACATAACAATTACTCATCTGTCTTCTTTGTGAAATACATCAATAAGAACACAAAATAAAAGGTTGTCCAGTCCTTATACCCAATCATCTTTTCTTCTTTCTGTCAGTACAAATAGGTGTTTTGAGACATGCCTAGAACGTTTATGTACTTACAAACACTGTGTGGAACTATTAGCTGTGTTTTGGAGTATCGTTCTCAAAAAAGACTACTTTGTCAAAATGAGACTCATTGTAAAATATAGCCTAGAGAGTATGCTGCATTTTATTAAATGGTATAGCATTCACAATCCAATTCAACAGCTATCTCTACCACAAAGCCTCCTCTGATTCCCTCCTCCCTGCCTAGATGTTCTCTCATGTTCTCTCTCTCCCTTCTTTGAACATCCACTGCAATTTACTTTTACATGTTTTAGGTTATCATCATTTTTAAATCATGTATTGTAATGGTTTGAATAAACGTCTCATCGTCCATGATATTAAGTTTGTATTACACAAAGACTCTTACATAACTTTCATTCTCACCTTAGGAATCAGAATGCCTTACACATATCTGTTGCTCAAAATACTTCTAATGAAGGGATATTTGCTTTAAGTAATTCCTTAAAGAAATTCCTAAAAGGAATTATTTAAAGACACCCCAGGGGACTTCCCTGGTGGCGCAGTGGTTAAGAATCCACCTGCCAATGCAGGGGACACAGGTTTGAGCCCTGGTCCGGGAAGATCCCACATGCCGCGGAGCCACGAAGCCCATGCGCCACAACTACTAGAGCCTGTGCTCTAGAGCACTGAGCCTGTGTGCCACAACTACTGAAGCCTGCGTGCCTAGAGCCTGGGCTCTGCAACAAGAGAAGTCACCGCAATGAGAAGCACGGGCACTGAAACAAAGAGTAGCCCCTCCTTGCCACAACCAGAGAAAGCCCGCGAGCAGCAACGAGGACCCAACACAGCCAAAAATAAATAAATTTATAAAAAAAAAAAAGACACCTCAGGTTGTTTATTACCTGTACCAGAAACTTTGGTGCTTTATTTTTTTAAATTTTAGACCTTTATGCTATATTATTTTAATTGTTCTGTAATAGGTTTGAATTTCTTACCTTACTTCCTCAAAAATAAACTGTAACCTTCTTGAGGCCAAGGACAGTCTCTTTTAACACCTGTATCTTCCCAGAATGCTTAGCACAGGGGATGCTAAGCAGGAGCGTTCAATTCATTGGATTAAATGTTGCCAAAGGCTCATCTAAGAAACATTTCAGAAATAGCTAGTGGCCATTTCCTGGTCAAGGGAATCAAATCCCATAAAATTTGCTTACCATGGCATTGACATTTGCACGATCCTCTTTCCTATTCTGAGTCTGAATACAGGATATTGGCACATTCAGTCCTACCCCAGAGGCCAAATTTCTCAGGTCAGCAGCACTGTATTCCCCATGCAACAGCAAACTGTTATTGTCAGAACCAAGTCCCAGAGAGGCCCGATAGAGATAGGTCTGAGAAAGTCTTTCGACTGTAGTGACATCTATTGTGGCAGATGTCATGCAAGGATTCGAAGCCATCTTGCTTCCATATCTCAACTCCTCTGGAGAGCGACAGCAGCTCTGAGAGCAACAACCTGGGATCTGGCTCAACTTGCTACTCACAAAGAAAAGTAAGCACCCCAGAAATAAAAAGGAAACACAGGCCAGGGCAATTACTAAATACAGGTTCTGGGCGGACAGGTGCCCGCCTGTTTCCCAGCCATCTTCAAAGTCTGGAAGGACTCGAGGCACAGAGTTGCTCAACAGAACGCCCAGTGTGACAGAGGTGGAAAGTGATGGGTCTCCATGGTCCCGAACCACTACCACCACCCTCTGTTTAACTGCATCAGTGGGAAGAACTAAGCGAGCAGTATGGAGCTCTCCCATATTGGCTGAAATTCTAAAAAGGCTCGAGTCAGAAGCCTGAGAGATGTAGTAGGAAAGCCAAGCATTGGAGCCATTTTCTGCATCTTCTGCTACCACTTTTGTGACCAAGTGTCCTGTTCTGGCAGAGCGGGGCACAATTTCCACTGGGACAGAGCCATTTCTGGGCAAGGGAAACAAGATGACTGGAGCATTGTCGTTCCTGTCTACCACAAACAAGTTCACAGTCACTGTTGCACTTCTGGGAGGAATGCCACCATCCTCGGCTTCCACTTGGAAGTGACACCCCCTGAGCTGCTCAAAGTCAAAGGAAATTTTGGCAGTGATAGCCCCACTGGAGGAGTCTACTGCCACCAAGTTAGAGGCTGCCTGCCCTTCAGAGATAATATCCAACAGCTCATAAAAGACGATGCCATTCTTCCCCAGATCTGGGTCCTGGGCAAACACACGTCCTAAGGAGGCCCCAGGGCCATTGTTTTCAGCCACAAGAAGTTCCTGTTTCGGTTGAGGAAAGCTTGGTGTATTGTCGTTCACATCAGCAACTGACACAGTCAGTGTCCTGCGGGTGCTAAGTGGGGGCGAGCCACCATCTAAGGCGGTGATCAGGCCCTAGTATTCACTGACCTGCTCCCGGTCCAGCGGCCCATCAGTCAGCAAGCTGTAGTAGTTGTCAAAGGGAGCCTTCAGCTTAAAAGGGCCTCCAGTGGACATGCTACAAATGACCTTATCATTGGGACCAAGGTCCTCATCCCTTACACTAAGGAGGGCAATCACTGTGCCAGCGGCGGTGTCCTCGGAAACTGGACTGGAGAAAGTGAGGAGGTTCACCTCGGGAGCGTGATCGTTCACATCAGTCACTTCCACCAGAAGTTTGGCGGTGCTGGCTAGACCGAAGGCACCTTCATCCCTCGCCTCGATGTATGCCTCCAACAGCGCTTCAGGCGGACCTAGTGAAGCAGCTACCCGCACTTCCCCATTTCTAGGGTGCACGTGAAAGTGGTGTCGCAGCTTTGCCTGCGTGCTATTGCTTAAGGAGTACCGGATTTCCCCATTGGAGCCTTCATCCGGGTCCGAGGCTTGAACTCAGAATAGCACAGTCCCGTTGGGTGCAGTCTCTGGCACCTTGGTGCGGTATACTGAGCGCTCAAATACAGGTGCATTGTCGTTTGTGTCCACCACGACGATGGTGACTTGTGCGTCTCCGGAGCGCGCCGGCAGCCCGCCGTCCCGGGCGGTGAGCACCAGCCGGTGGGTGGCACGCTGCTCCTGATCCAGAGCTTTCTCCCATACCAACTCCGGGTATTCGCTGCCGTCGACCCGCGACCCCATGTCCAGGAGAAAGTGCTGGCTGGGGCTCAGGCTGTAGCTTAGCACCCCATTGCTTCCCTCGTCGGCATCTTGGGCATTAGGGAGAGTAAAACGGGCTCCGGGCATCAGGAACTCGGGAATGTGCAACTGCACGTCGCCGGCAGGGAAGTGAGGCGAGTTGTCGTTGGTGTCCAGGACGTGAACGTGCATCTTGCGCAGCTCCAGCGGGTCCTCCAGCACCAGCTCATAGGTCAGGACGCAGGCAGCTTTGTCCCCGCACAGCCGTTCGCGATCCGCCGACTCTCTGACCACCAAGCTTCCGCTGGCCAGATCGACCTCGAAGTAGGGCTCACCGTGGCTGGAAAGGAAGCGAAAGTTCCGCAAGGACAGGGAGGCCGCTGACAGCCTCAAGTCCTGGGCAACATTGCCTACGGCTACGCCCCGTTCGGTCTCCTCCGACACGGAGTATTCGAGCTGTCCCGCTGCAGAGCCGCAGGAGACCCACAAACATAGAACCGCCACCCTCCAGCCCACCATCCTCCTTCCCTCTCGGCGTCCTCGTTCCACCAGCGGTGACCGGGGAACATGCTCCGGACTCCCGGAGATCACAAGCCGTGGTTTAAAAAAAAAAAAAACGAGGGCCGACCGGCCGCTGCTGCCGACTGGAGGTGCAGAGACCGCCGACGTTCGCCTTCCGAATACCGGAATTGCCCGGGGCCGGCCGGCTGCGAGCTAGGCTTGCTAGACTGGAGGCTTGGCAGCCGTCTGGGAAAGCGGTGCGGGCCGGGTGCGGAGAAGTGCAGCGCCGCCTAGGGGTGCAGAGACGAGGTAAACCGCCGGCGTTGGGGAGGCGCGGTCTCGGTTCCCTGCCAGCTGGGATCTCGCCCCGCGCCCTGGCAGCGAGCGCGGGGCGGGGCAAGGAAGACGCTCCCAACAACTAACACGCCTTCCCTTAAACGGCGTTTCCTAGGACAACGCCCTGAGACCGCTGAGGTCTTAATGTCTACAACCTCTACCTGAAGACAGTTTATAACTGGGGCTGAGCTCGGCTGGCGTTTCTCCGCGACTGCTTGAAAGCGGAGCGTCGGGTCCTGGGCGCTCGGACCCACCGACTCCCTACAGTGCCCGCGGAGAGGGCGGAACTCCGACAGGAACCGCGGGGCGGAGGCGCTGAGAGGCGGAACCGTGACCGTGAACCACGACACCTTCGAGGCTTAAGGAAACAGGAGCCCACAAACCAAGTGCTGGGATGCATTCCGTGATGGATTCTCAGCCTCTCCGCTGCGGGTTTAAGTCTCTTCCTGCACCTTCTTATATCCCGGGAGCTGCCAAGCCAGCGAGGGGCAGATTGGGAAGCTTCCCCGGGATTCTCACTTTTCAAGACACAAAAGTGTGCGAGCGGAATTCCGGTTCTACGTTTCCGCTTTCTTGCGGGTCAGCAGTTTCTCTTTCCCCCAGAGGCCCTACTGGGAGTGCTTTGCAAGCGGCCTCCGATGCTGTGGGCGAGGGAGGAGGTTAGCACCAAAAACTCAGAAAGATTGACAACTCATCCCCAAACAGGACGTGCAAAGCGAAGGGGAGAGAAAGTGCTGAGATACTTTAGAGTGTGACCAGAAAACTGTTCTGCAAATTTGCTCTCTGTAAATGTTTAGAAAACAGCACTGCGGTGGGGTAAGAACTGGCTTGATACCCATAAATTCTCCAGCTTTGTTTTTTGGCCAGTCTTCTGCACGGAAATCGAGACAGTGATCTGTTTTATGAAAAACAGCTCTTGGCCGCAATAAATACTGCCAGATTCCGCCTAGCACCCTATAACCAGTGGCTTCTCCAAAGAGGGAGGAGAGCTGAGAAAGACATAGACATTAAACACTAAATTCCTTACTCAAATCCTTCTTTTAATACAATTGCAGTGTCCAAAGCCCCAGGAACCAAAATTTGAAAGACAAAAGCCAAATAGAGATAAAGAATTGAAGCTTTCAGGGCATTATATTTCCTGGTCAGAAAACTGCCTAAAAGTATTGATAATTATTGAAGCTGAGTACAGGATACATGGGGTTAATTACACAATTCTCTCAACTTTAGTGTATGTTTGAATATTTCTCTAATAATTTTTTAAATTGTCAATTAAAATGGAGGTGGGGGCAGGAGTAGATAGGCAGCTCCAGTTTTCTAGTTTTAAGACTAAAAGTGGGATTGGTAACTTCAGTGTGCCACTAAGAACCAGTCTCCTCTGACCATCACAAACCCATTCCTTATTTCTTCCAAGGAAGCAGGGCAGGCTGCCACATAAGGCAATGTAAGTATCTAGTAAATGTCCCTGACTAGTTTGTCTTTCCGAATTAGGAACCAAAAAAATCATTGACGCCAAGTCTTGAATAAAATTAAAGCGAGAAACCTGTCAGCCCGTTGAAATGTTGTTCGGTAGAGTCATAAGCATAGCCATCATTGGGGAATCCTCATTAGGATGTGAAATAACTAATAAAAATTGAATTTATTCCTCACCAAATTTCAGAACCAAAACTGATTTTCTACTTCAGTGTGAGAGATTATTAGGATTTGCATTTTCTCATTTTAATTTAATGCTGCTAACCAAGCTAACTGCTTTGGGGTAAAAGGTTATACTTTTCCCTTTTCCATTAGCAGCAGATGAAATGCACCTGGAGAGATGTACTCAACTTTTGGAAGGCCCGTGAATTTTACACCTGCAATCAATCTTCTAATTATCCCGGGTTTAGGAGGATAGTGAGGCAGGAGATAGATGGGCTCCAGGCTAGACATTTACAACTAGCCTCCTCCTCACACTTCCTGGGGTTAGAAGAAGATGGGCTCCAGGCCGGACATTCATTACCAGCCCCCTGTTTACATTACATACAAGAGACAAACGGGCTCCAGAACTACATATTTATGACCGGACTCCGGTCTATATTTCGAGATCTGCACCTTGATGTAAAAACCAGCAACAGAAATAGGGTAAATAACTGGACATTGGACATTTTTATGGCAGGGACCGAGTGGGACTAAACCCTGTTAAAAGATCAAGAGTTCATACATTTCCCATCCTGGGGGCAAGGGAAATATTGCACATGCTTAGGAAGGCTCCTTGGGGGTCAAAAGGGAGGGGGCACCACCCCATAATATGTGATGCTAAGGCCATCCCATAGCCTCTGGGCTGTTGCACACGCATGTTGGGGAGGGTCCTAAGGCAGGGCAGGTGTGGAAAAAGAAACCAGATAATTGGCCAAAGGTAAACAAAGACCCAGAAGACCTGCCCTGTATAGATGACTTAACCACCCCTTTACTGTGCTCCTCCTCATTAGGGGGGCGCCCACACCCTTGCTCTCCGGGTGTGCATCTCTGCCTTGCTTCTATCTTACCTAAACAAACTGTTTCTCTGTGTGATCTCCCACTTGTTGTTGTGCTGTGTCTCTAATAATAAACTTTGTACCTGTTTTTACAGTTTTGCCTCTGTGAGAAATGCATTTTTCACTGGGAGCAAGAGCCAGGGGGTGTGGCAGCTAGGATTCCTGGTTTTCATCCAGGCTACCCACGTTCAATTCCTGGGCAAGGAATTAAGGTCTCGCTTCACACCATCACTCACTTCTGCCTCTCCGAGATCAATGGGATGTGTGGGTGTGGATTAGGAAGTGGGGAGAAAGGAAAACACATACTGAGAATCAGCATGGAAAATCCTGACAAAAACTCTCCCCCATTCACACACTTCTCAGACTTTTGGCTTCCCTTTTCTCCTGTTTCTGTTTAAACTGCCACTGATGTTTATTTTAAAAAGATTTAATTAGTCTCAGGAATAAGTGGATAGCACTCTCCTAGTAGAATTTGTCCCACCATCTGCCTCCCTATCTTTAGGCATAACTGGGATTTGTGGGAAAGTGGTATTTACTGACATAAACTGGAGTTTGTGGGAAAGCAATATTTGCTCATATAAACTGGGATCTGTGGGAAAGCAACATTTAGGAGATACTTGGGATATGTGGATATCCCAAAGATGAGAAAGTCTCAAGACTTTTTTCTTTTGTGTAAGATTACTAGGTGAATACAATCATGAATTAACAAAACTTCTCTTTAGCAGAACCTTTCCTTTCTAATATTTCATTTTGCCAGTTTATGGCATTTTCCATAGTGTCTCCTAATTCAAGTATTTTCAAGCTTTTAATTAGGAGCAAGTACAAGTTTAAGTGGACTCTGTGCAAAAACGTTGTTCTGATTTCTGCTTGGGCTCTATTGCAAAGACTGTTATTATAAAGCTCTCCCACCAAACTTGGCCGTAATCTGTAAATTCAAGAGATTTCTAGCCATAATGCGTAAGTTCATATTAGAGATATTGAAGCCAAACGGGAGAATAATCTGAATACCCACCAAAGAGTTTGTCAGCAAAAGGATACTGTATTTTAAATAAGACTTTCTTAGTGCTTAAGATTATTCCCTGGGAGTAGGTTATGTACTTATGGGAACTAAATTAAAAGACTGGACATGACAATCACGTTAAGCACATTTTCATCCTGTAAAATAGCTTCATGTAGGGTTCAAATCAAGCCTAACAAGGTGGGAGTTGTTTGAGGGTAGAGATCTGTATCACTCAATTTTGTTTCTTAAATATCCAGCTAAGCTTTGGGCATGTAAATTAAGTGGCTATGTATCTCGATACATAGCGGCCTGGCCTACGTCATTCATTGTTTCTTTTTTTACTTGAACACCTTACCAGTAGCACACTACTATAGAATTTCTTTCTCAAGTTTGTACTACCAAGTTTTTCTCCATAATATAATATCATTTAAAATGTCATAGACCCTTTTTCATGAATCTTCACACTAGTTAACTCTATGCTACGTTTACTTACTACTTTTTATAACTATGTACCAATTTTTCTAAAATTACCTCTTTCTAAAATCTTATTCTATTTCTTCTTCAAACTGTACCCCTCAGATCTTAAAGTCATACTCCAGATTGGTCAAATCATATCCAAGAAGAGGAGATCTAGCCCTTTCATTCTAAATACTACATATCAAGTAATAGAGTCTAAAATTGCTTCCGGTTCTTTAACAGCTGCATCACATAACATTTTTATGATGGATTAAAAACTAAAATTCACATCTGTTTTTTTCTAGATGTTATTAAGCCACAGATCAAAAAGTCCTAGACTTTTATACTTAATTTTTTAACTCAAATTTGCTGAATGTCATTGTGTTAAGAGCTAGCCAATCTGATTCAATCACATATTTTACCTATATGAAATTTCATATTCCTACATATTTGGTAAGCAGTCACACCAGATCTTCCTCTGAGCTGCAGAAAAAATTTTCATCAAGTGTGGCTGAAAAGGAAGGCTTGCAACCACTACCAACCATCCTACCTGACATCAGTTTATTAGGAGCGCCTAACCTAAAATAAAGATCTGAGAAAGACACTATCAACGTTCTCCAAAAAGGACTCTACACAAATCCCACATTATATTAAGTTTCAAAACAAAGTATTTCCAGATCATTATTGTGATATATATTTAAAAGAAAGTTGATAAAAATTTGACAGCTGTCACACAAAAAAAATGGCCACCTTCATTTTAAACAGTAAAAACACTAGAATTATTCCCATGAAAAATCAGGAGCATAACAGCACACTTCATGTCATAGTTATTATTCAATACTGACTTGGATATTCTGGACAACACAAGATAAGGAAGTGTGTGTGTGTATGTGTGTATGTGTGTGTGTGTGTTAGAAAGGAGTATAAAATATACTGTTGGATGATAAATTTATAGGTAATATAATTTTCTACTCATAAAATCCCAGAGAATTAAAGAAAAAATAATTAGAACTAAAAAAGAGCTCAGTGAGATGATTAGCTTAAAAATAAAAAACATACCTTTCCTACATACCTTCAATAACTAGACAAAAAGTGGGATTTCTATCAATTATGGATAAATGAAAATATTTTAATTTAATAAAGTTATATCTTTGATGAAACTCTTTAAAACATTTGAACTTCAACCATAGTATATATGAAGAGAAGTTACCAAGTGCCATGAAGATTGAACTAAGATGAGAGAAAATGCTGAGATAGGATTCCTGCCACTGGAGACCTTGGGAAAAGCTGATAGATTGGAATTTTCCAGAGTAGTGCTTCACACTGAGATATAAAACCAAAGGTCCCTTGTTTGGAACAAAAACATCTAGGTACATAGGCTAAATCAGGCAGCGTTTTCCTGTAAACCCATTTGTCAGCGCAAAATAGGAGAGAAAGCAGGACTGAATGTGATAGTGAGCAGATGCACCATTGTTTCAAGAGTGAACCTAAGGGGCTTCCCTTCCCTGGTGGCGCAGTGGTTGAGAGTCTGCCTGCCAATGCAGGGGACACGGGTTCGAGCCCTGGTCTGGGAAGATCCCACATGCAGCGGAGCGGCTGGGCCCGTGTGCCACAACTACTGAGCCTGCGCGTCTGGAGCCTGTGCTCCGCAACAGGAGAGGCTGCGATAGTGAGAGGCCCGCGCACCGCGATGAAGAGTGGCCCCCGCTTGCCACAACTAGAGAAACCCTCGCACAGAAACTAAGACCCAACACAGCCATAAATAAATAAATAAAAATTTTTTAAAAAAAAGCAATTGTATGTAACAATATGTATGAATGTATTGCTGGGCCTATAATATATAGAAATGAAACAACTTTGCCAATTACAGTACAAAGGAGGTGGATAGAAGAACAGCTGTATTAGATAAGGAAATGACAACAGATGGTAATTCTGATCCACATCAACAAATGAACAGAACCAGAAATGGCAAATAAGAAACACTATAAATATATAATTGCTTTCCTTTTTTCTCTCAGCATCTTTAAAAGATACAAAATTATATAATGTAATAATTATAACAATGTACTTTTGGGTTTGTAATATATAGAGACGTATATTGGTTTCCTGCAGCTGCTGCAAAAAAATTACCACACATTGGGTGGCTTAAGACAGTTTTTCTCACAGTTCTGGAGGGGAGAAATCCAAACTCAAGGTGTTTGAGGGGCTGTACCCCTTCTGGAGGCTCTAGTGGAGATTCCATTCCTTGCCTCATACAGCTTTTGGTGGCTATTTGCATTGCTCCAATATCTGCTTCTATCTTCACATGGCCTTCCCTCTGTGTCTGTGTCTTCCCTTATTCTATCTCTTATAAAAAATACTTCTCATTGGAATTAGCCCCCACCTGGAAAATCCAGGATGAACTCATCTCAAGATCCTTAATTTAATTACATCTTCAAAGTCCTTTTTTTCCTAATAGGTCACTTTCATAGGTTCCAGGGGTTAGGAAGTGGACATATCATTTTGGAGGCCACAGTTCAACCCACTATAAGATGTAATAGCTATAATAATAATAAAGCAAAAAGGGTGGAAGAAAAAGAGCTATATAAGAGTAATATCTTTTTGTCTTAATAGAATTAAGTTAATATAAATCTGGAGATACTGTTAAGTTATAATGTATATAGTAAACTCTAGAGAAACCACGGAGAAAATAACTCAAAAATACAGTTTAAAATTCATTGAAGGGGGCTTCCCTGGTGGTGCGGTGGTTAAGAATTCGCCTGCCAATGCAGGGGACACGGGTTCAAGCCCTGGTCCGGGAAGATCCCACATGCCGCAGAGCAACTAAGCCCATGCGCCACAACTACTGAGCCTGTGCTCTAGAGCCCGCGAGCCCCAACTACTGAAGCCCATGCGCCTAGAGCCCACGCTCCACAGCATGAGAAGCCACCGCAATGAGAAGCCTGCGCACCGCAACAAAGAGCAGCCCCAGCTCTCTGCAACTAGAGAAAGCCTGTGTGCAGAAACGAAGACCCAATGCAGCCCAAAAAAATAAATAAATAAATAAAAATTTTTAAAAGATGAAAATATTAAGGAATAAATTTAACAAAAGAAATATAAAATGCATACTCTGAAGACTATAAAACATTGTTGAAAGGAATTAAAGAAAATGTAAATAAATGGGAAAATCCCACGCTCATGAAGATAGTATAATTTCATACTGTTAAAATGGCAATACTCCCCCAAGTGATCTACAGAGTCAACAAATTCCCTGTCAAAAGTAAGCTGGCTTTTTGCAGAAACTGACAAACTGATCCTAAAATTCATAAGAAAATGCAAGAACACCCAGAACAGCCAAAACAATACTGATAAAAAAGAACAAAGTTGGAGCACTAATGATTGTTGATTTAAAAACTAGGTACAAAGTTACAATAATCAAGAGAATGTGGTAGTGGGATAAGGATATAGATCAACGGAATATAATTGAGAATCCAGAAATAAATTCCCACATTTATTCATCAGTTGATTTTCAACAATGGTTCCCAAACACTTCAATGGGAAAAGAATAATTCTTTTTCAATAAGTGATGCCAAGACAACTGAATATCCACTTGCAAAGGAACGAAGTTGGACCACTACATCACATTATATACAAAAATTAACTCAAAATGGATCAAATGACACCAGCAAGATGTCAGAATAGAAAGTTCCGGCCCTAATTCTCCCACAAAAATACCAGTTAGTAATGATATATGTAATAAAATACCCTTGCAAAAATTCCATAATCAACTTAAGAAGTTGGGAGTACCTAAGTGAGCATAAAGCTGAAACAGCTGTCTTGAAACAAATAAGAGTAATTTTACTTTACTCACATCAGCCCCTCCCCCAAGCTGGCACAGCTCAGCACCAGGAAAAAACACCCTGGTTCACTACTCTACCTTCAAGGGGAAAGAGAAGAGTAGAGCATGTGTCCAGTGTTTCAGCTTCTTGGAGGGCTGCCTGGGGGACTAGTTTTTATATTGCCTCACTCAGAGAACTGATGAAACTGGCATAGTTTGGTTGCCTGAGAGCCATGAAGAACAAAGAATAGCAAGGGGGCAGCTAGCTCCCTTGGGAAGGAGAAAGAAGAGTGTGAATCCAGTCTTTCAGGTTTTTGGAGGGCTGCTCAAGGAACTGGTTTCTTTCTCACCTGACTTGGAACTGTCAGGGAACCAAGATACTTTAGATGCCTACTGGCCACTGAGAACAAGGGAGAACAGCTTGCTGCTATAGAACCAGAAAATTGAAATGCGACAGAAAGACAGTAGAAGGAGCAAGAGAGATCATTTTAAAGTATCTGATCAAGAGATGCAAAAAGAAAAAATAGTGAAAAGGAATGAAGAAAGACTATGGGACTTAAGGGACACCATTAAAAGAAATAATCATTGGAGTTTCAGAAGAAGAGAGAGAGAAAAGGGTACAAAGCTTATATAAATAGTGATGAGAACTTTCCAAACCTGGGGAGGGATTTGGACATCCAAGTTCATGAAGCCAATAGGTCACCCCAAATTTTCAATGCAAAACCATCTTCTTCAAGACAAATTATAATAAAACTGTATAAAATCAAAGATGAAAAGAGAATTTTTAAAGCAACAAGAGAAAAAAGTTTATATTAAACAAGACAACCCCCATAAGGCTATCAGCAGATTTCTCAGCAGAAGCATTATACACCAGGAGAGAGTGGGATGATATATTCAAAGAGCTGAAAGAAAAAAAATGCCAACCGTGAACACTTTTCTCTACAAAGTTGACCTTCAGAAATGAAGGTGAGGACTTCCCTGGTGGTGCAGTGGTTAAGAATCCACCTGCCAATGCAGGGGACACGGGTTCGAGCCCTGGTCCGGGAAGATCCCACATGCCGTGGAGCAACTAAGCCCGTGTGCCACAGCTACTGAGCCTGCGCTCTAGAGCTCACGTGCCACAGCTACTGAAGCCTGCATGCCTAGAGACTGTGCCCCGCAACAAGAGAGGCCACGAT
The DNA here is from genome assembly GCF_028023285.1 of Balaenoptera ricei. Lineage (NCBI taxonomy): Eukaryota > Metazoa > Chordata > Mammalia > Artiodactyla > Balaenopteridae > Balaenoptera > Balaenoptera ricei. The sequence continues at coordinate 118,485,573 of NC_082641.1, read as the reverse complement.
AGTGAGATGCCCGCACACCACGATGAAGAGTGGCCCCCACTTGCCGCAACTAGAGAAAGCCCTCGCACAGAAACGAAGACCCAACACAGCCATAAATAAATAAATAAATAAAATTAAAAAAAAAAAAAGACTTTCCCAAACAAACAAAAGCCGAGGGAGTTCATCACCATTAGATGTGCCTTACAAGAAATGCTGAAAGGAGTTCTTCAAGCTGAAATGAAAGGATGTTAACTGGTAACATGAAAACATGAAAATACACAATACACTCGTAAAGGTAAGTATATAGTCAGATTCAGAATAATCTAATACTGTAATATGATGGCATGATAACCACTTAACTCTAGTGTAAGGGTTAAAAAACAGAAGTGTTAAAAATAGATATAGCTATAATAATTTGCTAATGGATACACAATATAAAAAGATGTCAAGGACTTCCTTGGTGAGGCAGTGGTTAAGAATCCGCCTGCCAGTGCAGGGGACACGGGTTCGAGCTCTGGTCCGGGAAGATCCCACATGCCGTGGATCAACTAAGCCCATGCGCCACAACTACTGAGCCTGCACTCTAGATCCTGCGAGCCACTACTACTGAGCCCGTGTGCCACAACTACTGAAGGCCACGCACCTAGAGCCCATGCTCCACAGCAAGAGAAGCCACCGCAATGAGAAGCCCATGCACCACAACCAAGAGTAGCCCCCGCTCGCTGCAACTAGAGAAAGCCTGCGTGCAGCAACAAAGACCCAACACAGCCAAAAATAAATAAATAAATAAATAAATTTTTTTAAAAATGTCAATTATGGCAACAAAAACATAAAGTAAGGGAAGAGGGCTTCCCTAGTGGTGCAGCGGTTAAGAATCCTCCTGCCGATTCAGGAGACACGGGTTCGAGCCCTGCTCCGGGAAGATCCCACATGCCGCGGAGCAACTAAGCCCATGCACCACAACTACTGAGCCTGTGCTCTAGATCCCACGAGCCACAACTACTGAGCCTGCGTGCCACACTACTGAAGCCTGCGTGCCTAGAGCCTGTGCTCCGCAACAAGAGAAGCCACCACAGTGAGAAGCCCGCGCACTGCAACGAAGAGTAGCCCCTGCTCGCCTCAACTAGAGAAAGCCCGCGCGCAGCAACAAAGACCCAATGCAGCCAATAAAAAAAACCAAGGATAAATAAAATAAATTTTAAAAAATAAATAAAAATAAAGTAAGGGGAGAGTAAAAGAGTAGAGTTTTTGTATGTGATAAAAGTTATCAGCTTGAAATAGGCTGTTATAGCTATAAGACATTTCAAGTAAGCCATAGGGTAACCACAAAATAAACAAACAAAAAAATATAGTACATATGTACACACAAGATAAAGAAAAGGGAATCACAGTATACCCCAATGGAAAATCATCAGTTCACAAAAGAAGACAGCAAGAGAGGAGGAAAAGAACAAAGGAACTACAAAACAACCAGAAAACGATGAACAAGATGGCAATAGTAAGTTCTTGCCTATCAATTATTACTTTAAATGTAAGTGGAATAAATTGTCCAATCAAAAGGCATAGAATGGCTGAATAGGTTTTAAAAAAAGAAAAAGAAAAAGAAAAAACCAGCTACATGTTGCCTCCAAGACATTCACTCTCAAAATGAAGATATGGAAAAAAGACATTCCATGAAAATGGAAACCAAAAGAGAGACTAGAGGTATCTATACTTATATCAGACAAAATCGACTGTAAGTCGATTAAGTAGAAAACTGTAACAAGAGACAAAAAAAGCCATTAATAGTGATAAAGTGGTCAATTCATCAAAAGGATATAACAATTGTAAATAAATATGCACCTAACATCAGAGTACATAAATATATAAAACAAATACTAACAGATCTGAAGGGACTAATAGACAACATTACAATATCCACTTTCATCAATGGATAGATCATCCAGAAAGAAAACCAATGAGGAAACATTGAACTTGAACTATACTTTACATCCAATGTACCTAATGGATATACACAGAACATTTCATCCAAGGGCAGTAGAATATACATTCTTCTCAAGCACACATGGAACATTCTCCAGGATGGATCAGATATTAGGTTCAAAACAAGTGTAAGCAAATTTTAAAAGACTGAAATCACATGAAGTATCTTTTCCAACCACAATGGTCTAATATGCGGAAATTAACACACTCCTGGAAACCAATGGGTCGATGAAATCAATGGGAAATTCAAAAATATCTTGAAACAAGTGAAAATGAAAACACAACATATCAAAACTTATGAGGTGAAGCAAAAGCAGTGCTAAGAAGGAGGTTTATAGCAATAAATGACTACATTAAGAAAAAATGACCTAACTTATGTGGAATCTAACAAATAAACTCATAGATACAGAGAACAAACTGGTAGTTGCCAGATGCAAGGGGTGGAGGGTGGGTGAAATGGGTGAAGGTGGTCAAAAGAGACAAACTGACAGTTATAAAATAAATAAGCCCTGGTGATGTAATGTACAGCATGACTATAGGTGACTATAGTTAATAATGCTGTATTATATATTTGAAAGTTGCTAAAGAATAGATCTTAAAAGTTCTCATTAAAAGAAAAAAATTTTTGTAACTATGTATAGTGATGAACGTTAAGTAGATTTATTGTGGTGATCATTTCACAATATATACAAATATTGAATCATTAGGTTGTACATCTGAAACTAATATAGTATTATATGTAAATTATACTTATTTTTTAATTAAATTAAATTTAAAACTAAATGTTTGTTAAATGAATTTAATTAATGAATGTTCAATCTACAAGGAAGATCTTCCTAACTAAACCTAGAGACCTTAAAATCCATAACAGAAAAACAGACAGAGAAATTTTAAAAACACTTTTATATGGCAAGATATACCCTAAACAAATCAATATATAGGAGGAAAAATATTTGTGGTATAGATGGAAGATAAAAGCTAATTATTTGGGACTTCCACAGCCAAAACTAAAGATAAATAAATTAATTAATTTTTAAAAAATGATACATCCAGAGTGTGGAGTACTACACAGCTATTAAAAGTATCAGATTTGTAGGGATTTCCACGAGGTATTGGTGACTGAGAAATGTAAAATGCATTAGCTACTCTAATAAATTATCCAAAAGAAACAATAACAAAAAAACCCACCAGGTGTATGCATGTGTGTGAATAATTCACTGAACATAAAAATGTTAAAGGAAATCATAAGGTTCTTCATATTGGATATCAGACAGGGGAACAGTGATGTGTCTAGAGGAAAATGACGAGGGAGCAAACAAAAAAAGACTTTTTAAAAAGAAAGAAAAATGCACCTTTAAAAAGATTTTATGTTAAAAGTTATGGCACTGTTCAAAACAAAACCTGTATGTGGGTAGATGAATAAATTTTAAAAATAAAGAGATTTTAAGGTGTTTAATTATGGTTAGTCTCATTAAAGCAAAAGTTTTCTAAATGCTCAAGTACTCACAATGTGGAGTTTCTTGAAAATGCTTATGTAGGTAATAAATACTTTAAAACTATTAAGAATACAACAAAAACAAATTATTAACATTATGAACAATATTATGGCTTTTGACTTAAGATTTCAATATGAAGAATAATGAAACTAATAATGTCAGTAACACTCATGAAATACCATAATGATGAGCAAAATTAAAGAACGATCTTAAAATTGAGATCGAAGAATCTTAAATAGAAAACTGTGAGGAAGGCTAAAACAGTAAGAAAATTTCAAATACGACCTCACCTCTTTCAACTGTTCTGAATCTGGTTCTATTTCACCTGTTACCTCTGCAGAACTCAGACAAGGAGGAAGGCTGGGGCTGAAGGCCATGAGGTCGGTCTTGGGCGGCCCCTCCCCAGAGCACACCCGCTGCCGCCTCTGCTGCGAGTAAGACCAGCTCCCCACCGCGCTGGAGCACACCAGCGTGGGCTTCCCGGGCCCGCACGCGCCCTCGCTGGGCGGCGCCGAGCACCGCAGCGCCGTGTACAGCAGCAGCGTGAGCACCAACAGGCTGGACACCGCGCAGATGGCGATGATCAGGTACACGTTCACATCCACCAGAGCGGCCTCCGCGCCAGCGGCGCCCGTCGACGCCCGCGAAGAGACCTTGGGCGCCTGGCCGTTGTCCTCCAGCGACAGCAGCACGGTGGCCGTGGCCGTCAGCGCCGGCTCGCCGTGGTCCTTCACCAGCACCAGCAGGCGCTGGCGCGGCGCGTCCGCCTCGTCCAGGGCGCGCGTCGTGCTGATCTCGCCCGTGTACAGCCCCACGCGGAACGGGCTGCGCGCGCCACCCGCCGCCGGCTGCAGCTCGTACGACAGCCACGCGTTGTAGCCCGAGTCCGCGTCCACCGCGCGCACCTTCGCCACCACGTGGCCCGCGCCCACCGACCGAGCCACCCGCTGGCTCAGCGCTCCCGCCCTGCCGCCCGGCCCGGGCAGCAGCGTCGGCGCGTTGTCGTTCTCGTCCAGTACGAACACCTGCAGCGTCATGTTGCTGCCCAGAGGCGGCACGCCCGCGTCGCGCGCGCTCACCTGGAACTGCAGCAGCTCCAGCTCCTCGTGGTCCAGCGGCTGCAGCGCGTACACCTTGCCGCTCTCCGCGTGCACCGACACGTAGCTCGACAGCGCTCGCTCGCCCACCCGCCGCTCCACCAGCGAGTAGGACACCAGCGCGTTCTCCTGCGCGTCCGCGTCCCGCGCCGACACCGTGAAGATGTGGCAGCCGGGCGGATTGTTCTCCTTCACCAACACCGTGTACTCGGGCTGCGCGAACGCGGGCGCGTTGTCGTTCACGTCGGACACCTCCACGGACACGCTGGCTGTGGCCGACAGGGAAGGCGAGCCCGCGTCCCGCGCTGTCACCACCACCTCATAGTTCGCCGCGCTCTCGCGGTCCAAGGCGCTGTCCAGCACCAGCGAATAGTAATTCTTGAAGGTGGACACCAGCTTGAAGGGGCTGTGGGGCATCAGGGAGCAGGTCACCTGCCCGTTGGCGCCGGAGTCACGGTCGGACACGCTGATCAAGGCGATGACAGTGCCCACTTGAGCGTCCTCTCGCATCGGAAGAGCCAAAGAAGTGACGGTAACTTCTGGGGCGTTATCATTTATATCTACTATTTCCACCAAAATGGTACAATGACCCGCCATTGGAATATTCCCCTTGTCAATTGCTTCCACGGGTATTTCATACAATTTCTTTTCTTCGAAATCCAATTTACCTTTTGTCCGAATTTCTCCGCTGCCGGGATTTATGGAAAACGCATATAATACTGCAGGTGATACAGGTCTTCTAAATGAGTAGATTATGTCTGCATTTGTCCCATCATCAGGGTCTGTGGCATTTAGTTTGATCACTAATGTTCCATTAAATGCATTCTCTAACATTCTCACTTTATAAATTAAGTGATCAAATTCTGGGGCGTTATCATTCACATCCAGGATTGTAATCAGCAGCTGAACTGTGCCGGTCAGCTCAGGTTTGCCTCCATCACTAGCTGTCAATAATAAACTATGTTCCTGAATTTCCTCTCTGTCCAGTGATTTCCTTAACACAAGTGATAACGAAGACGTTTGTTCACGGTTGTTTTGTGTGTCCAAAGTGAAATAATCGTTGGGATAGACTCGGTAGGTCAAGGCGGAGTTTACTCCAATATCTGCATCAGATGCGCCATCTAGTGGGAACCGAGTTTCCGGAGGTCTAGATTCAGCAATGATTATTCTTTTTTCACTTTCAGGGAACACAGGCGGGTTGTCGTTAATATCTGTAACTTCCACCTCCACATGGAACACCTGCAGCGGCCGGTCCACGATCACTTCCAGGTGGATGCTGCACTCCGCGCTCCGCCCGCACAGCTCCTCCCGGTCGATCCGAGAATTCACAAACAAAATGCCATTCTGCAGATTTACCTCCAGAAGGTCCCCGCGGCCTTTGGATGCCACCCGGAACAGACGCGGCACCAGCTCCGCCAGCTCCAGCCCCAGGTCCTGCGTTATGCGGCCCACGAAAGTTCCGTGTTTGGCCTCCTCCGGAACCGAGTAGTGGACCTGGCCGCTCCCCGCCACCCAGACTACAAGGAACAGAAGCGAGAGTAGCAAAAGCCGAGCTCCTGGGCCTCCTCTCCAGGAAAACAGCATGGTACACTCAAAAGCCTTCAGGGATATCTGAAGTATATAGACTACCTTACCTCAAATGCCTCTCAAGGTCTAATTTTACGGGCTTCTACTGCGGGAGAATTCACTAGAGGTTTTCCACTATCTGCCAAATTTTCTGCGGGGAGGAAAGAGGGGAGGCGCTTTCTTCGAGGAATTGTTCTCAGTGAAGAGCGACACCATGCGCATGAATGTGTAAGTGTAAAAATGACTCGGTCCATATTTTCGGTTGATGTAGGGGGTTTTTTTCTTGCATTTCGTGACATTTTTCATTGCAAATACGTAATGGAAGATTAAATGTTTTTCTTTAAAGCAACAGTAAATCACTGTATTCTGCTCAGCACTGGATGCTAGTTGAAATTGGTTGATGAGTTCCATCTTTCCACAAGTACATTTTTGCATGTGTAAAACGTGGTGCAGAATTTGTAAAAAGAGGTAATATTCTACATTTGCTTTTAGAACTCAGACTCTAGTTCTGCACAGCTTTGTAGATTTGGGTGGGAATGTCCTTTTCCTGTAATATTTTTGAGACCTATTCACACAACTCCCTTGACTCAAAATGGAAACATAACGAATCACATAAGAATAAAACAGATGAATGTGGAAATTTGGTAACTGATATACAAGATTTTAAATAAACACAGTATTTATAAATTCCCCCAAATATGACTGTGAAATTTGGACAAAATATTTGTATTCGAAGCAAATGTCCATCAATGTGCGTATGAGTTTGTATGTGCGTGTATGTGTGCATAAACACACAATGTAGACCATTTAGATATAACAATACTTTAAAGTTCTGGATTCTCTTTGTATAAAACATGCCAAGAACTAGTATATTATGTATTTGCTAGAAATGAAGTTACTACCAATAGGTTAAATTTCCCTCTTCTCTCTCCTTATCTTACACCATCACTGGAGAAACTCCTACTATCATTTAAACTGACTCTGATTTTCCAAGTAACAACAGGTAGATACAGATGTTAACACATCTCTAGCAAGGAAGAAAGGAAGGGACTCTTACTTTTATCTAATACTGTACCTATCTTTACCAAGTCACCAAGATCCAGGCCAAATAGGGCTAGGAAAGAAAGAGCATAGCTCCAATAATTCTCTTGCCTGTTTTGTGCACAACTCTGCAGGAAATACGAGTTGGGTTCATTTCTGAATCTTTGCTCCCCTCTGAAAATGTGAGTAGAGCATTTGGTATTCTCTCACCCTCATCCTCCTCATTGCTCCGTTACTTTTATTAACATACCTTTACTCTTATAATGGGAATAGTTTTTTGGTTCTAATTGTTCTTGTCTATCAGGCCCTACCTGTCTCATTTATCTCTCCACCTAACCTAGACTACACAGTCAACCATTTAAAACATGCCTTTCCAGACACCCTAAAGACACACACACTTATAGCACCCCTCTAACATTTTCTTTAGCTTCCAACACACAGCCTAACTATCCGTTTTCTCCATTCCTTCTATTGAGCTTCTCAGTGTGTTAGTCACTTAACCAGGATTACTATATTCTCTACAAGTTTACTCTCACCTTTACCTCAGTTGAGCCCTCACGTGAATTCATAATTCCTGCCTACAGAGATTCTTCCATATTTTCTTCTCTCTTCTCAAATTCCCAGCCTCATTCCCACAACCTGGTTCTCAGATGATTTACACAGAGATATAAGTCATCAAATATGAACTCAATGGCTCTCTTCTTATGTCAACATTTTTCTTTATATTCTCTATTACTCATTCCCTACTAAGGAAAAATCGCCCCACTTTTAAGGCCAACCCTATGCTCTTATTTTTTTCTCTATTCTATTCTCTTTCATATTTTTCATCTTCATCTTCATTCTTTCTCTGCCTGTCTCATCTTCAGTATCTCCCTCTTTTCTTGCTTCTTTCCCTCTCACTAAAAGACACTCTGGAAAGGCTTTGTGTGGAAGAAAGTTACAAGATGTAAAATGCACTTTAGAAGATTCACCTGATAATTGTGTCAGAGCAGTAGTACGCCATAATGAGTTGGTGATCCTTCAAAACTGAGTTTGAGCCACTTTGCACAGTCTATGTGGCTTAAGTTTCAGACTTCTTAAAGTAAAATTCCGATGATAAGTATTTTCCCTGCACCATAGGAGTGATATGATAATTAAATGAGATAATACAATTAAAGATCTTAGAACAGGTCCTGGAAAATAATAGTGGACCAATAAGTATTCTTATGTTTTATTGAATCAAAGAAATGTTATTAATTGAAAGATGCACCATTACTTGTGTGCTACCAAGAACGAAAAGCCAACTAAATTATTGTAAACCATCAATTATAAGGTGCATCCAGCTTTAGATGGATATTATAATATTTTAATGTTATTATATTTTATGTAAATAAGAACAGTACTGTAGCCAATCCCAGTTGAAAGAAAGAAGGCACTCCATGGGAATAACATAAAATTATTCATCTTAACATTAATAACATAATTTTTATTATTGTTATAATACTTAAAAGGAGATTGTACTGGAATTAGATTGGTGGTCAACAAGGCTATTTTACAAGCCTATGCACATAGAGAGCAGTAAAGGAATCCAGTTAATGATATCTAGGAACTCTCTGCACTAACCTTGCAAATTTTCTTTAATCATAAAATTAAGTACAAATTAAAAATAAATTTGAGTTATCAGAACCTAGGCAGTTTTTACTCAAACGTACTTCTATCTTTCAAGGCTAACCATTCATAGATAATATGAAAATTATAGAACGAGAAAAATTTTAAATGTGGTGATCCATGGCTTCCATTTCATCTTTATCTCATTATTTATTATTACTTGAAAAGTTGGGCTAATACACGAAAAGTTCAAAATGACTAATATACTTAAATGATATCAAGGACTTACTTCACTGGAAGGACTTAAACAATCTTCTCCTGACGGTGGAAGACAGGGGCTGAAGGCCATGAGGTCTGCCTTGGGCGGCCCCTCCCCAGAGCACACCCTCTGCCGCCTCTGCTGCGAGTAAGACCAGCTCCCCACCGCGCTGGAGCACACCAGCGTGGGCTTCCCGGGCCCGCACGCGCCCTCGCTGGGCGGCGCCGAGCACCGCAGCGCCGTGTACAGCAGCAGCGTGAGCACCAACAGGCTGGACACCGCGCAGATGGCGATGATCAGGTACACGTTCACATCCACCAGAGCGGTCTCCGCGCCAGCGGCGCCCGTCGGCGCCCGCGAAGAGACCTTGGGCGCCTGGCCGCTGTCCTCCAGCGACAGCAGCACGGTGGCCGTGGCCGTCAGCGCCGGCTCGCCGTGGTCCTTCACCAGCACCAGCAGGCGCTGGCGCGGCGCGTCCGCCTCGTCCAGGGCGCGCGTCGTGCTGATCTCGCCCGTGTACAGCCCCACGCGGAACGGGCTGCGCGCGCCACCCGCTGCCGGCTGCAGCTCGTACGACAGCCACGCGTTGTAGCCCGAGTCCGCGTCCACCGCGCGCACCTTCGCCACCACGTGGCCCGCGCCCACCGACCGAGCCACCCGCTGGCTCAGCGCGCCCGCCCCGCCGCCCGGCCCGGGCAGCAGCAGCGCCGGCGCGTTGTCGTTCTCGTCCAGCACGAACACCTGCAGCGTCACGTTGCTGCCCAGAGGCGGCACGCCCGCGTCGCGCGCGCTCACCTGGAACTGCAGCAGCTCCAGCTCCTCGTGGTCCAGCGGCTGCAGCGCGTACACCTTGCCGCTCTCCGCGTGCACCGACACGTAGCTCGACAGCGCTCGCTCGCCCACCCGCCGCTCCACCAGCGAGTAGGACACCAGCGCGTTCTCCTGCGCGTCCGCGTCCCGCGCCGACACCGTGAAGATGTGGCAGCCGGGCGGGTTGTTCTCCTTCACGAACACCGTGTACTCGGGCTGCACGAACGCGGGCGCGTTGTCGTTCACATCGGACACCTCCACGGACACGCTGGCTGTGGCCGACAGCGAAGGCGAGCCCCCGTCCCTCGCGGTCACCACTACCTCATAGTTCGCCACACTCTCGCGATCCAAGGCGCTGTCCAGCACCAGCGAATAGTAATTCTTGAAGGTGGACACCAGCTTGAAAGGGACCTGGGGTGTTAGTGAGCAGGTCACCTGCCCGTTGGCGCCGGAGTCATGGTCGGACACGCTGATCAAGGCGATGACGGTGCCCACCTGAGCGTCCTCTTGCACTGGGAGCGACAGCGAAGTGATCATTACCTCGGGGGTATTGTCATTCAGGTCCAGAACTTCCACCAGGACCGTGCAGTGACCTGCCATAGAAGGAATCCCTTTATCAATAGCGTTAACCTGAATTTCGTACTCATTATTCTCTTCAAAATCCAGTTTCCCATAAATCCTAATTTCACCTGTTTCTGCATTTATTGAAAACATACATTTCTCACTCACTGGCAGAATCATTCTGATTCCATAGGCGATTTCTCTATTTGATCCTTCGTCTAGATCAGAAGCGTTTAGTTGAATCACTCTGGTGTTGTTTGGGATATTTTCAAACAGCACTACTTTATAGCCAGGCGTATCAAACTCGGGAGCGTTGTCGTTAACATCCAGGATGGTTATTTGAATCTGAACAGATCCTGTTAGTTCGGGTTTACCGCCATCCAGAGCGGTCAGCAATATATTAAGTTCTGGCATTTCTTCTCTATCCAATGACTTCCGAAGAATGAGTTCAGGCAATATACTTTTATCGGTTTTCGTTATCACTTTAAGAGTAAAATACTCATTTAGACTTAACCTATAGGTCACAAGAGAGTTTAGGCCGATATCCGCATCAGAAGCGCCCTCTAGAGGAAAACGAGAGTCCAGAGGAGCAGATTCAGAAATAAGTACCTTTTGTTCTCCTCTGAACACCGGCGGGTTGTCGTTAATGTCCTTCACCTCCACCGCCACATGGAACACCTGCAGCGGCCGGTCCACGATCACCTCCAGGTGGATGCTGCATTCCGCGCTCCGCCCGCACAGCTCCTCCCGGTCGATCCGAGAATTCACAAACAAAATGCCATTCTGCAGATTTACCTCCAGAAGGTCCCCGCGGCCTTTGGACGCTACCCGGAACAGACGCGGCACCAGCTCCGCCAGCTCCAGCCCCAGGTCCTGGGCGATGCGGCCCACGAAGGTGCCGTGTTTGGCTTCCTCAGCGACCGAATAATGGACCTGGCCGCTCCCCGTCTCCCATGCTGCGAGGAGCAGAAGCGAGAGAAGCAGGCGCCGAGCTTCGAAGCCTCCTCGCCGGGAAAACACCATTGCAGACAAAGAGATCTCTGAGGTGAGACTGTCAGTTTTAAGAGATAGCTCGCTTGCCAACATTTATGACCAGTCTCCCCTTCTGTAAGTATATATTTAGTAAATTTTACCCAGCATTCCTGTCAGTATGGAGTCGATTATTCTGTGGATAGTTGGAATCTGGGCGTGGAGACAAAGTTTTCCCTTTTCACCTTTTGAGTGTACAGCGACATCATGTGACTGATTATGTAAGTACAAGAAAGATCTTGAGGTTCTTTTTGGTTTAGCCACTTCTTGGTTCACTTTAAATCTATTTCGACTTTTTGAATATTTTCATGGATCATTTGTAAATGCCTATTTATTTTAATATACATGATATTTGTAACAAAGCACAAATACTTCTATTATACTTCAGTTTTTTAAATATTCTGCTTCAAAGTCGATCATAAAATAATCACTGAAATGTGGCATGTCAGAAGCTACTCCTTAGCTATCATGGCCAATAAAATAAAGAATAATATACATCACCTCTGCCCTTATATTGCTTACAATTCACATTTGTAATGATTTTCATCCTTCACAAGCACTTCATTCTAAGACTTTAGGAGAAAGCCAAGAATTCCCTCATCTAGTAAAGGAAAAAACACAAATATTTCATTCATATAAATTATTTTATTCATAGATCTTGTGAATATTATAATTCATCATAAATATGGAAGATGTTTTTGGTTCCTTGATGCTCAAATGTGATTACTTTTCATACAACTGCTCTCATTCACATATGTTGAAAAATGAAGCTTCGGTATGGATTCTGGAATATTTTACTCTAGCAGGAGTAAAGGATTTTCATGTAAAATGTTGAGTCAAAGCCTCCAAATTTCATAGTATTCTGAAGTGGCAGTAGAGCACTAATATGAAAAAGGTCACGTGAAATGTTTTGGAGCCCAATCTCATTGACAAAAGTCAAAAAAATATGAACTTCATAATGACCATTTAGTTTCCCTCTAAATCTTTCCTTCCAGCCCAGTTAGTAGTTACACAGAATATGCTTCTCTTCAGAAAATCACAATGGTGACTATGATTCAAGTGAGAATCAAATCCCTCATAATTTTATTCATTAATTGAAGACCAGCTTTAAGGGAAAACAGAACACAGATCAGATCCCACAGCTAGTCGTGAACAAGTAAATATATTATTTATAAGCTCATTTAAATTCAAATCAAAATCTTTAAACCAATAATTTATCACCATTCCTTTTACATATAATAAAGGAAACTGAGAAATTAAATCTTTATAGAACCAGAAAATAATAACCAAGAATGGTTCTACAAGTATAAAATAACTTAAATCAACTACCACACTGGCTCTTAATTAATGAAAAACATTTGAATTTTGATGCTATTGGACTATTTAAATTGTCTATCACCATCAAGCTTCTTCATTTTATATCTTCCATTTTCAAAAATAGTCAATGTACCATAATTGGTAAGCAACCTTATTGTAGTGTGTATGTAGTCCTCACACACTGTTAGACATAATTAAATTATTAAACAGATAAGAACATCTAAATTTAGCTTAATACTTAAACAATCAAACTACAAAGTAGGATGAAATTACAATTTTATATCATAGAATGTAATCCTGAAATTAAAAATAAGTATAAAAGACGCTAAATTTGTACCATAGAAATTAATCCACATAATTTGGAATTATCCAAAATGTGCATTGATTACTTATGTACTGTGTAAAAGTAATGATTTGCAAAATTTTAACCTTTACTTAAAACATTCCAATTTCATTTTATTAAATTTAAATTATGTCCAGTCATTCCAAGAACTTCATTGGGAAATGGGTTATCATGTATGCCCTACCTAACATCCACATTTATTTATATTTACAATATTTCATAAATGATATGGTTGTTTAATCACTTTTGAGTCTGAAATATTTCATATTTTAACCTTGTTGCCTAATTTGGAATAAAGAATGTTTTTAGACAATTAATATTGAGATACAAAGTTTCATAAACAGAGGTCCAAGAATGAGCTTTAGCATGGGATCCTTGAATATTATGCCAAGTGGTATGCTGTGTAATTTTAAGGGAAGAATGGCCACATATGACTCTCATCAGATTCTCAAAGAGGTCAGTGATTCCACCATCCTACATGTAGGTAAGAACCACTGAATTAGAAGGATGACCTAGAGGTAAATGATCTTTGCTAGAATCTTCAGATGTGGTTAAACCACATGGAAACAAAATTTTACAAACACCAGCGATAAAGAATTTAAAGACAGGAAATTTAAAATGTTAGATGAGGGAGGTTGAGGTTAGCAGATGTAAGCTATTATATATGGAATGCATAAAAAACAAGGACCTACAGAGAACTATATTCAGTATTCTATGATAAACCATAATGGAAAAGAACATAAAATATATATATATATATGTTTGAATCACTTTGCTGTACAGCAGAAATTAACATGACATTGTAAATCAACTATAGTTTAATTTTAAAATGTGAGATTAATGAAATTGATAAATGTCAATATGCTTCACTTTGGCAGAGTTAACTTCTTCTTTCCACATAAATCCAGAAACATAAGAAATAATGCCAGCTTAGCATATATTGCAGATATTATAATCCTATATGCATGCCTTTAGCAAATTTCAATGACTTGATTGAGGAATATGAATGATTTTATTTGCCTAGCTACTTTGGAAGCATAAACCTGGAAGTTCTGTTTCAGTACATAGTAGATAAATCTCTCCCCACTTCATGGAACAAAATTAAAAATGAACAGAACTTTTAGTTATATTATTTCAATGAAATAAGCATTCTAGAACAAAAGGCTGCATTTTTTTACTGCAAGTAATATGGAAACATGTTTTAGCTTATTGGTAGAGGAAAAACTAAAGATTATTCAATGGACAATAAATGTTTAAAACCATAGAAAAAGAAAGGAAAACCCCTTCAGAACAAATTAAGAGAGTGACAAAATTTTGATACAAGCCTGAAGTGAGAAAAGTCAGTGATCTAATAATGTGAAAATATCAAGACAAAAGCCTGTTAAAAAACAAAGAGGATAAGTAAAATTTAAATAATTCACAGTGATTATCTACATTACTGAGGATTAGAGTTGAAATGAATTGACACAGATCAAATAACAGGAAAGTCATTCTTACATTTTCTTAAACATGTTCTAACAAAACATTAGAAGAAATAGGATATTTATTGGCTAAAAAACTTAATACCTCATATGATTAAAATTGTATATGTGTATCATTGGCATTTCACTAACAAACACTGTTCTTTAAAATGATACTCAAAGTATAGAGCATTCATTAAAATTTTCTGTGAAAAGAACTGGAATTTTAAAAATTTAACATCGACTTCAAAAGGTGGGAATCTATAGAACTCACCTGCCCAGGGTGATTTGATCCTGCCTCCTGCCTTTCCTCTCCGACTTCTCTATCCAGACCCGGAGGAAGGCTGGGGCTGAAGGCCATGAGATCTGCCTTGGGCGGCCCCTCCCCAGAGCACACCCGCTGCCGCCTCTGCTGCGAGTAAGACCAGCTCCCCACCGCGCTGGAGCACACCAGCGTGGGCTTCCCGGGCCCGCACGCGCCCTCGCTGGGCGGCGCCGAGCACCGCAGCGCCGTGTACAGCAGCAGCGTGAGCACCAACAGGCTGGACACCGCGCAGATGGCGATGATCAGGTACACGTTCACATCCACCAGAGCGGCCTCCGCGCCAGCGGCGCCCGTCGGCGCCCGCGAAGAGGCCTTGGGCGCCTGGCCGCTGTCCTCCAGCGACAGCAGCACGGTGGCCGTGGCCGTCAGCGCCGGCTCGCCGTGGTCCTTCACCAGCACCAGCAGGCGCTGGCGCGGCGCGTCCGCCTCGTCCAGGGCGCGCGTCGTGCTGATCTCGCCCGTGTACAGCCCCACGCGGAACGGGCTGCGCGCGCCACCCGCTGCCGGCTGCAGCTCGTACGACAGCCACGCGTTGTAGCCCGAGTCCGCGTCCACCGCGCGCACCTTCGCCACCACGTGGCCCGCGCCCACCGACCGAGCCACCCGCTGGCTCAGCGCGCCCGCCCCGCCGCCCGGCCCGGGCAGCAGCAGCGCCGGCGCGTTGTCGTTCTCGTCCAGCACGAACACCTGCAGCGTCACGTTGCTGCCCAGAGGCGGCACGCCCGCGTCGCGCGCGCTCACCTGGAACTGCAGCAGCTCCAGCTCCTCGTGGTCCAGCGGCTGCAGCGCGTACACCTTGCCGCTCTCCGCGTGCACCGACACGTAGCTCGACAGCGCTCGCTCGCCCACCCGCCGCTCCACCAGTGAGTAGGACACCAGTGCGTTCTCCTGCGCGTCCGCGTCCCGCGCCGACACCGTGAAGATGTGGCAGCCGGGCGGGTTGTTCTCCTTCACCAACACCGTGTACTCGGGCTGCGCGAACGCGGGCGTGTTGTCGTTCACGTCGGACACCTCCACGGACACGCTGGCTGTGGCCGAAAGCGAAGGCGAGCCCCCGTCCCGCGCTGTAACCACCAATTTATAGACAGACACGCTCTCGCGGTCCAGGGCGCTGTCCAGCACTAGTGAGTAATAGTTCTTGAACGTGGACACGATCTTGAAGGGGACGCTGGGCGTTAGAGAACAGATCACCTGTCCGTTGGCACCAGAGTCGCGATCAGATACACTGATCAGCGCAATGACCGCGCTTGGCTGAGTGTCCTCCCGCACTGGAAGAGACAGGGACGTCACAGTGACTTCAGGGGCGTTATCATTGGCATCTAAGATTTCGACCCAGACTGTACAGTGACCTGCCATTGGGGGATTCCCCTTATCTGTAGCCTGTACATCAATTTCATAAAACTTGTTTTCTTCATAGTCTAAAGTTCCATTGACTCTTACTTCTCCACTATTTTCATGCAGTGTAAATAAACCTTTTCCATTGGGCTTAATCGACATCAAGGAGTATGTCACCTCCCCGTTGACTCCTTCATCTTGATCTGTGGCGTTTAACTTTATCACAAGAGTTTCTTTAGCTGCATTTTCCATCAATCTCACCTTGTATTCTGATTGTTCAAATTCTGGATCATTGTCGTTAATGTCCAAGACGCGGACGAAGAGATGAACAGTGCCAGTGAGCTCCGGTTTCCCGCCGTCTGCAGCCGTTAATAGTAAATTAAGTTCCGGAGTTTTCTCTCTGTCCAGAGACTTCTTTAATGTAAGTGACAGCCTTTTAGTCTGCTTACTATTTGTTGGTAATTCTAAAGAAAAGTGCTCATTTTGACTTAGTCTGTAGGTCAATTGAGCATTCTCTCCTATATCCGCATCAGAAGCTCCCTCTAGAGGAAAATGAGAGTCAGGTTGCTTAGATTCAGAAATCAGCAGCTTTTGTTCTCTGAGAGAGAACACCGGTGGATTATCGTTAATATCCTTTACTTCCACCTCCACATGAAACACCTGCAGCGGCCTATCCACGATCACCTCCAGGTGGATGCTGCACTCCGCGCTCCGCCCGCACAGCTCCTCCCGGTCGATCCGAGAATTCACAAACAAAATGCCATTCTGCAGATTTACCTCCAGAAGGTCCCCGCGGCCTTTGGATGCCACCCGGAACAGACGCGGCACCAGCTCCGCCAGCTCCAGCCCCAGGTCCTGCGCTATGCGGCCCACGAAGGTGCCGTGTTTTGCCTCCTCGGGAATGGAGTAGTAGACCTGGCCGCTGCCCGCCTCCCAGGCTGCGAGAAGCAGAAGCGACAGCAGCAGTCGCCCAGTGTCCAATCCCCTTCTTTCAGACGCGAACATTGCATACATTGACTTCCCAAATAAGATACTTTACATTTACAGTACCATAGGCTCCAGTTTCGGGTTAAAAATCTTACTGAATTTTTGAGAAGTTTCAAAGGATCCTTTAACGGTAGCATCCGGCATGATGGAGTCTTTAAATGCGGAGTTCCTGGCTGCTCAGACCAACCCTTGAATGAACTATTTCCTCCAAGTAAAGAGCGACACCTTGTGCCTGAAATTGTGAGTACTGTACACTACATCCAATACCACAGAATTTTACTTGAGAAAAAAATAAGTTCAAGTGTTTCAAGCTATTTTACTCCCCAAATCATATTTCCAAAGTGCTTATTTGTGGAATAAAAATCAGATTTTAAGTCATATTGAAACTGATGGTATATGGAAAATGGCATTTTATTCTTGATTAACATCAAATTGAAATATTTGTTCCTATGTTTGATGTAGAGTTTCATAATTGAAAAAATTATGAAAAAATAGACTCAAACATTTCCTCATATAAAAATATCAAATTTGAATTGTTTTACTTCTAGTCTCCCTTGTTACTTTGGCTGCTAGGAAACTCAAAGACAAATTTGAAGCTTTAATAACAATTCTTTAGCCTTTAAGTCTGCATATTGTGTTTTTATCTATGTGCACTTGCTTTCTACTTATATTTTTATTTTTTAGTTCTGATTCTTTATCATTATTTATATTTAATTGTGTTCCTGTTACAAACAACTTTATATGCATTGAAGAACAACAAGAAAAACAAAACTATATTTCAAAATTTGGTAGTTTAAAACATAGAATTCACAAGAGAAAAGTCTATTGATGTAGATGAAACATACTTGGCATATATACTTTCTCATGTAAGTTGCATTGCTAACAGTACAAGAAGAGGTATCAAAATGACACTTTATGTAATAGTGTCAATATATGAAAGAAGGAGTCTTTTAACTATAGAATGAACTTTTTACCATTCAATGAAATAAAAATCACCATGAAAATTTCTGTGCCATATTGGTATTTACACTCACCAGCACTGGCTTTTGTATATCTATCAAGTCATATTCATGAAAGTAGCTGACTTATTTCTTCTTAAAAGAATTTTGGATTTGAGATTGTAAGTTCATCCAAAACAAGGGAAATGACTTCTAATCACATTGCCTCTAAGTGCCTAATATTGTGCTAAAAAACATAGAAAATAATCAAACAATTCAACCAAATGCTAAATGACCTTAGTGTTAATGGAAATTCAATTTCATAAAATACCAACTAGAAAATCAGAATTGTTGATGTGAGTTTTCATTGCCTGAAGTTGTAATTTAGTTACATGTCCTTCATCTTTTCATATTACCTTGGGATTTAAGGAGGAAAAAAGAGGGTACAGTGGAAGTTTAGAGTAGAAAGTGGTTCAGAATAAGTATCACTCTAGCTTGAGTATTTTGTTGTATGGTTTTAATGGTTCATGTCGAATCTAAAAATATTACAATGAAAAAATTACTAGTATATTTATTTGTATGTTAATATTTTCCTTTATCTTGAACACACACACATATATTCTATTGCTAATTTCAAACCTTGCTTCATTTTTTTCAAATTTACTCTTTTCCCAATATTATTATTCTGCTAGAATTCTTTTTAAAGACAATTTAAAATTATTTCTTAAAAAACAAACAAAGCAGGCTCATCACCTTTTATGACACTGAATTCTGTTATGCGTCTATAAAACAACCAGTCATATGAGCCTCTTTTCAAAATATAACATTAGGCTAGATAACAGTAGGTTTAACATGATGTTCGAGGCCTGTCAGATTTATTTTGTAGAAGAAAGAAGCAACAGACCTCCAACCACATCATTATGGAAACTGGGGAGTGAGATGTTACATGCAATGTGGAGTCTCTAAAGGCAGAGAAATAAACATGAGAAAGTTTACCCAAGGGAGATGATGATATTACATGTCTGAATTAAAACCAGTTGTTAATTTAGGAATTACTTTCCAGCTATGTGGTATTTTGCATGTATATAAAGTGACATTGGATGAACACCAATTCATAAAAGAGTTTGATATATTGTATGAACCAATGACACGTCTTTTGCACTTTGGCTGTGCTATTTCAGATATCACTATCTCAACTAGCTCCTATAGAATAGATTATGATATCTTTGAACTCATCTTTGGGGATGGGCCTGAGATCTGGCAATAGGCTAATGCCAAGAAGTCACATCGATATAGTTGTTAACATTGATTTTGTAAGATTGATTGAAAAGGCTAAGGAACTTCGTGCCTGACCTTTTCTAAATCAATCTGGTTAGTCTTAAATTCCAGCTGTATGTCTTGATAGTCAAGTATTGGAGTGCATGGTTTAATGTTCTACCAGTCCTCATCATCCACTATTATTTCATAATAGGTCTAGTACTACTATTTATTGAAAACATTAGTCAGAGAAATAGATCTTGAAGCCATTCTTGGAAACCCAGTAGGTTCTTCAAAATTAACAGATTAGAAGTACTGTCTACAAAACTGTAGAATATACGCAGTGATGTTCACTCTGTGCTATCGTGGCTTATTCAAGTATACACAGTTATTTGATCACAGATCATTTGTTCAATTGGCACAAATCTCTCAGACAACAAGACTGAAGAAGTCTGAATCCTGAAAGACCCACACACTTTCAAAGATTTTCATGAGAAATATATACCTTTAAAGCTATTATTGAAGTATACAATTTTGGAAACAATGATTGATCCTTCACTGATGTTCAGGATCCAAGAAATAATCATATTACCGCTTATATTTGTCAAAACATTATTCTTATTCACAGTGTAAAAAGAACAAGGTCATTTCCACATGTATTATTTGGCTTTGGTGTTCTGCAAGAACTTTGCAGACCTCAGTCTTCTGATTTTTCTCATATATTAAATGATTCTGCTTATTTATATCACTTCCAAACAACTGATCAATAGTCCTTATCAGACAACTCTTAATTATTTACCAATCAAATAATGTAAAAACCTATCTCAGTGTGGCACTAAGACAAATGATAATGATGTCCATGAACCTTCTGAGAAAAAAAATCACTTAGCAACATTAAAAAATCTTAATTCCTATCTCAGTTATGATATTGTACAAAGTTAATCATGAAGATAATCATGAAGGGTTTTTCTAAGCAAAACAGAAAGGAGGATTAATCTGTATACAGCTTGTGCTTGATTTTCCTAGCCAGAACTATGCCTCATCAGATAAAAGATTTACTCTAGAAAGTTCTACAATGAATAAAAGAATGGCTCTCAAATCGAAAAGGTATGCATTTGACTATCATCTCCATCATGTACTAGCTGGATGGCAGTGGACAAGATAGATAAACATCTCAACATCTCTTATCTAATCTTTAGAACTTGGATAGTCAAATGTACTTTACAAGTTGTTATAAGAATTAAATGAAATTATGTACTTTAAGCCCTTCACGCCATATCTTACAAAAAGAAATATCTCAAATAGTGGTGGTTGATTATAATTAGTGACCATTGTTTACTCTTGTTCTATTCTGTAGCTATCGATGAAGAAAATTCCAGTAGCATAAACTAGGATATGGCTTTTCCTTTTCTGAAGATTTCCTAATGTTCATCTTCATGGAAATCATCCTACATTCTAGGTAGAAAATAGCCTTCTCAGAATTTCTATTAACTTTACCCTATCTATAACGTGGTTCTCCTCCCGTATGTAAATATATCATATATAATTTATTTCTCCATTCAGTACAATTAAAGAATCTCTAATTTGTACATTTGAGCCAAAAAGAACAAAATAAACTTCCACATTATTTGTTTCACACCCTTACAGCTCCAATTTCAAGTTCTCTGTGATATCTTTAAAGAAAACAAATCACATGAACATAGCATTGAGACAAAAAAAGTTTGTATCAATGTATCTAAAGTACCCAATGTTATAAACATTTTAAGTACACAATGTTAAATACTGAAATGTGATCAACAGCACCATTGTCAAATGGAAGTGCCTTTATATATATTCCATGATTGTTATGCTTAAATTTAGAGCAATGTTATTTTGAAGACCAAGCATCTTGGTGAATACAGGCAGAAGTATCACAATTCCCCATATAGGGGAAGACCCTTTTGAAACTCAAAGCACAAAGAAGTGTGAATTTTCCCACTCTAAAATATTTTCATAAAGCCTCATTACAGGTACCATGAATGGAAGAAATATAAGTATGATCAATGCTCAAATAAATTTTCCAAATAAAATAGAAGATGTCAGCAAATTAATGTGGAGGAGAGCAGCAATGCGTTCAACAGGCAACTAGCAAAATCGTCATTACATTAGAAAAAATTTTAAGTTGTCTATCTGAAGCAGCTGAAGACTATGAAGAAAATAAGTTTAAATTATGAGGGGATTAAAGACAAAAAAAGTAAAATCATCCCTAAAGGAAAGGCTAAAATTCTACCTACTTTCTCAAAGAAGCATGTCATTGATTATAAAGAAACAAAATCATTTATAAAATGAGGCCACCTTAACAGCCTATGCCGGTCAGTAATACACAAACTTATAGATTATAGGAAGGTAAGAATGTGAACATGTTTAAACTCAAAATAACCAAATTATGAAATTATGCATTGTTAGGGTAATTTTGAATGCATAAACATAATGCGTGGAGGACACCAAATAGAATAAGAAAATGAATAGGAAGAATGAATGAACTTGCTGCAAAATTGAGAAGTAGAAGATTTGAGCCTCACCCACATCCTTCATTTCCCATCAGTGATCCTTGTCTCCTTCTTGGCTGATTTAGCCTTGCTCATTTACAGGAAGCTTTAGCAGTCTATTTCATTTTTACTATTATTATTATTTCTCCAACTAAATAATATTCCCCGTATGTTCAAGAAGACTGTGGTGAAAAGTAATAAAAATGGCTGTACTTCCTTCCATTGTGCTTTAGAAAAAACCATCGCAAGAAAAAGACGACAAATAATTGAAGCGATGGACTTAACAGTAATTTGTTGGTGAACTACTATGTGATTGACATTAATAGGCATGATACATCTCAGAATTACTGTACTTACATTCTCGCAAAACTCCTGTTGGTCTCCAGTATCTCCAGAACTCGAACCTGGAGGGACACTAGGGCTGAAGGCCATGAGGTCTGCCTTGGGCGGCCCCACCCCAGAGCACACCCTCTGCCGCTTCTGCTGCGAGTAAGACCAGCTCCCCACCGCGCTGGAGCACACCAGCGTGGGCTTCCCGGGCCCGCAAGCGCCCTCGCTGGGCGGCGCCGAGCACCGCAGCGCCGTGTACAGCAGCAGCGTGAGCACCAACAGGCTGGACACCGCGCAGATGGCGATGATCAGGTACACGTTCACATCCACCAGAGCGGCCTCCGCGCCAGCGGCGCCCGTCGGCGCCCGCGAAGAGGCCTTGGGCGCCTGGCCGCTGTCCTCCAGCGACAGCAGCACGGTGGCCGTGGCCGTCAGCGCCGGCTCGCCGTGGTCCTTCACCAGCACCAGCAGGCGCTGGCGCGGCGCGTCCGCCTCGTCCAGGGCGCGCGTCGTGCTGATCTCGCCCGTGTACAGCCCCACGCGGAACGGGCTGCGCGCGCCACCCGCCGCCGGCTGCAGCTCGTACGACAGCCACGCGTTGTAGCCCGAGTCCGCGTCCACCGCGCGCACCTTCGCCACCACGTGGCCCGCGCCCACCGACCGAGCCACCCGCTGGCTCAGCGCGCCCGCCCCGCCGCCCGGCCCGGGCAGCAGCAGCGCCGGCGCGTTGTCGTTCTCGTCCAGCACGAACACCTGCAGCGTCACGTTGCTGCCCAGAGGCGGCACGCCCGCGTCGCGCGCGCTCACCTGGAACTGCAGCAGCTCCAGCTCCTCGTGGTCCAGCGGCTGCAGCGCGTACACCTTGCCGCTCTCCGCGTGCACCGACACGTAGCTCGACAGCGCTCGCTCGCCCACCCGCCGCTCCACCAGCGAGTAGGACACCAGCGCGTTCTCCTGCGCGTCCGCGTCCCGCGCCGACACCGTGAAGATGTGGCAGCCGGGCGGGTTGTTCTCCTTCACCAACACCGTGTACTCGGGCTGCGCAAACGCGGGCGCGTTGTCGTTCACGTCGGCCACCTCCACGGACACGCTGGCAGTGGCCGACAGCGAAGGCGAGCCCCCGTCCCTCGCGGTCACCACCACCTCATAGTTCTCCAAGCTCTCGCGGTCCAGGGCGCTGTCCAGCACCAGCGAATAGTAATTCTTGAAGGTGGACACCAGTTTGAAGGGGACTTGGGGTGTTAGTGAGCAGGTCACCTGCGCATTGCCACCGGCGTCATGGTCGGTTACACTGATTAGAGCGATGACAGTCCCCGGTGGAGCATCCTCTGGAATAGAAAGCAACAGTGACGTCACTAGCAACTCCGGGGCATTATCGTTGATGTCCAAGACTTCTATCAAGATTGTGCAGTGACCAAACATTGGGGGGTTTCCTTTGTCAACTGCTTCTATTTGAAGTTTCCATAATTTAATTTCTTCAAAATCTATTTTTCCATTCACTTTTATTTCTCCACTGTTTGAATCTATGCGAAAAGAGGCTTCTGTATCAGAGGAGACATCAGTTGCAAAGGAATAAAGAATGTGGCCGTTTGAACCCTCGTCCAAATCCGAGGCGTTAAGTCTAATAACCAGTGTACCGTTTCTTGCATTTTCCAGTAATTTTATACGATAAACTGCTTTGTCAAACACTGGGGCATTGTCATTTACATCCAGCACTGTGATGTTTAACTCTACAGTGCCTGTCAGCTCAGGTTTGCCCCCATCCGTTGCTTTGAGCACCAAGAGAAGCTCTGAAGTGACTTCCCTGTCTAAAGGTTTTTTTAGTACTAGTTCGAGCGGTGTTACCTGCTCATCGTTGGTCGGTACTTCCAGAGAGAAATATTCATTGGGGCTCAGTCTGTAAGTCAGCAGAGCGTTGGCCCCGATATCTGCATCGGAGGCGCCCTCAAGTGAAAAATGAGAGTCGAGAGGCCTAGTTTCGGAAATAAAGAGATTTTTGTGTGTCGCTGGGAATACAGGCGGATTGTCGTTAATATCCTTTATTTCCACCTCCACATGAAACAGCTGCAGCGGCCGGTCCACGATCACCTCCAGGTGGATGCTGCACTCCGCGCTCCGCCTGCACAGCTCCTCCCGGTCGATCCGAGAATTCACAAACAAAATGCCATTCTGCAGATTTACCTCCAGAAAGTCCCCGCGGTCTTTGGATGCCACCCGGAACAGGCGTGGCACCAGCTCCACCAGCTCCAGCCCCAGGTCCTGGGCGATGCGGCCCACGAAGGTGCCGTGTTTGGCTTCCTCAGAGACCGAATAATGGACCTGGACGCTCCCCGTCTCCCATGCTGCGAGGAGCAGAAGCGAGAGCAGCAGGCGCCAGGCTTCCTGCCTCCCTGGTCCTGAAGTTAACATCGTGACTCACTTCTGGTTAGTAAATAAACATTTCATGAGTAGAAATACGTAGTCCTTTGGAGACCTTCCTTCTGAGTCTTTGTTCCTGATATCCCAGATGATCTTAACAATATGGGTGTGTTTATAGTCTATAAAGCACCGGAACAGTGGCGAGCCTTTCTCGTGCGAGAATAATCGTTATTTTTTTTTTTCCGGTTAAAACAATCCTCTCCTTGGAGAACAACGACATCCTGTGGCTCAAAGTGGAAGTGTGGTTTATCGTTTGTACTTTCTTTCACTTATATTTCTTCTTTCGTGATTCCTTCATATTGGTCCATTGTGTGTGTGTGTGTGTGTGTAATTTTAATTCTTTCATTATATATTCTTTGTGTGTGACCACTAGCTCTTTAAAAGTGGTTTGGTTTTACAAATTAGAATTCCAAGAAGAGTTTTATCTTGGATATGGATATCTAAGAGAACGTATTAGAGCGCTATGTTATGTATATGAACATGAAAAAAATCCATATATGTAGGTTATTAGCAACACAGTTTTTTAGACTTTTAGAAATAGATCATTTTTGAATGGCTCCTTATTAAGTTTACTCAATTGCTAACACTCTATAATGTTCTATTGCTTAATATTTATACTATGTTAAATTATTCTAAACATTTAGTCCAATTGTGTAGAGGATAACTCAAAATGCCAGTTCTCTAAGTTACCATCTCAACTTGATGGTGTTTCAAACCCATGCTCATAGGCAAGCTACTTATCAGTTTGTCCAAAAAACATATTTGCTTCGATGTTAATGAATTTACCAAGTATTGACTCCTGGAAATACAAAACATATTTACCTTTGTCTCATTTAAAAGTTTTTTTTTTCAATTACTGTATGTGCTCAGGGTGAATGCTGTAGTTTCCATCCTGAAGGACAATGTAAATTTGCATTATATTCATTGCTATTTGTAAAAGTAATCTTTCTATCCCCCACAAAAAAAAAACCCACTGATGAGGGATTCAAGTTATATTTGTCACTTTGTTTATACCCATCTTATTCCAGAATGGGTTTAAGGAGATTAGGGTATCAAGAGTATTCTAAATCTCATTTAATCACTCAATTTTATTTTCCTGTTTTACCTCAAATTTTTTAAAATGCTGAAATTTGCATAATTATTGATTGCAATAAAGTTTATCAGTGTTGTCTTAGAAAAATATTTTAATCCTAAATTTCCCTACTAAAAAAAATTATAAATGGTTACCCAAGGAAATCTTAGGTTTTATGTAATAGCTACAGTCTTTATTTTAAACACATTTTAAAATAGTGATTCAATAATTAAATCTATGCCAAAGATTTACAGTTCTAACTACAGCTAATTCTTTTATTAATTGTGGAAGCCATAAGTTCGAGACCAACATATTTACCTAAAGAAGAGAAGGGGAAATTTTAGCACATGGGAATGGCTAAATTTCAGAAAAAGACATGACTAGGAAATAAACCTCCTCATGTTTGCTGATTGAAATACTTCATTCCCTTTAGGAATGACTCCATACTGAAGAGCCATTCTATTTTTGCTTTAAAGAATTGCTTCACTAATTAAGTACATATGAGAGATAGTTTTTAAAGCTCCTACCTTCCAAGGCTATCACATAGCTAATTACTACAGTATACCAATAAATCTATGGGTTCATTACTCTTTTTTTTTTTTTTTTTTTTTGCCTCACCATGCAGCATGTGGGATCTTAGTTCCCCAATCTGGGCTCGAACTCCTCACCCCCTACAGTGGAAGCGCAGAGTTCTAACCACTGGACCACTAGGGAAGTCCCTCTCACCTTCAAACAAGGTATCACAAGTACTATGTTGCCAAGAGCAAAGGAATATTCATGATTAGTCTCATTTTAATGCCATCTAATAAAGAGCGTGTTAAATATGTTTATAAAAATAAGAAGTTTTAAAAGAAATGGGCTAACTCCTTTTTTTGTCAAGAATGTTAAAAGCAATCCTTGATATGGGAAAATTTATGGTTTCATCCTAAAATTTCAGTCATTCTGAATTGAATGAAACTGTCTACAAAGGCTTTTTAAAATATTTATCTTAATAACAGAGCCAGTGGCAGACATTATCCAACTAAAATCAGTAAAGAGAAAGTAAAAAACTGATATAAAAATTCAAAAAACTTTTAAAATTCAAAACACTTAATTTAATTCCATAGATTAGGACTTTTTAAAATGATGATCTTCCAGTCTACATAATCTACTATTAAGAATAAAGTGTAAACACTGAAGTTCTAGTATGCACTATGTTACGCTGCACTACACATTCTGTGCTTAGGGAGCAAAAACCACATTTTCATCGTGAAGGGAATTGATCGTAGCAGTTTTTCGTTACTGTAACAGGGTTATTTCAAATTTTAGATTTAAAAATTAAATAAAATTATAAAGTACTAATCGGACAAATATTTGTAAAATAAAAAAGTTTATGAAAAAAATCAAAATCTTCAACCGACATCAAATATTTATATTGGAAAATATAAATGAATTGAGGAAAATGGCATATATTAAAAATTGAAGTATTCAGCAAAAGTTGATGCACAAGGTACTGTAAATAGAATATAAAGTGAACTTTTAGAATAAACTATATTACAAACGGCATTACTAAGGAATATTTGAGGAATTATAGAAATACATGATATTTAGACAAAGAATGAAGGTATCCCAAGATACTTATTTGAGGGGGAAAGCGGTGAAATAAAATATTCACGAAGCAAAATATGAAAATTGAAAAGCAATAACCCACCTTGCTAGAGTGGTTGCCTCCAGTAGACTGTTCTTCCACTTCCACGTCTGGTAATGGACACGGCGTAAGACTGGGGCTGAAGGCCATGAGGTCTGCCTTGGGCGGCCCCTCCCCAGAGCACACCCGCTGCCGCCTCTGCTGCGAGTAAGACCAGCTCCCCACCGCGCTGGAGCACACCAGCGTGGGCTTCCCGGGCCCGCACGCACCCTCGCTGGGCGGCGCCGAGCACCGCAGCGCCGTGTACAGCAGCAGCGTGAGCACCAACAGGCTGGACACCGCGCAGATGGCGATGATCAGGTACACGTTCACATCCACCAGAGCGGCCTCCGCGCCAGCGGCGCCCGTCGACGCCCGCGAAGAGGCCTTGGGCGCCTGGCCGCTGTCCTCCAGCGACAGCAGCACGGTGGCCGTGGCCGTCAGCGCCGGCTCGCCGTGGTCCTTCACCAGCACCAGCAGGCGCTGGCGCGGCGCGTCCGCCTCGTCCAGGGCGCGCGTCGTGCTGATCTCGCCCGTGTACAGCCCCACGCGGAACGGGCTGCGCGCGCCACCCGCCGCCGGCTGCAGCTCGTACGACAGCCACGCGTTGTAGCCCGAGTCCGCGTCCACCGCGCGCACCTTCGCCACCACGTGGCCCGCGCCCACCGACCGAGCCACCCGCTGGCTCAGCGCGCCCGCCCCGCCGCCCGGCCCGGGCAGCAGCAGCGCCGGCGCGTTGTCGTTCTCGTCCAGCACGAACACCTGCAGCGTCACGTTGCTGCCCAGAGGCGGCACGCCCGCGTCGCGCGCGCTCACCTGGAACTGCAGCAGCTCCAGCTCCTCGTGGTCCAGCGGCTGCAGCGCGTACACCTTGCCGCTCTCCGCGTGCACCGACACGTAGCTCGACAGCGCTCGCTCGCCCACCCGCCGCTCCACCAGCGAGTAGGACACCAGCGCGTTCTCCTGCGCGTCCGCGTCCCGCGCCGACACCGTGAAGATGTGGCAGCCGGGCGGATTGTTCTCCTTCACGAACACCGTGTACTCGGGCTGCGCGAACGCGGGCGCGTTGTCGTTCACGTCGGCCACCTCCACGGACACGCTGGCAGTGGCCGACAGCGAAGGCGAGCCCCCGTCCCTCGCGGTCACCACCACCTCATAGTTCTCCAAGGTCTCGCGGTCCAGGGCGCTGTCCAGCACCAGCGAATAGTAATTCTTGAAGGTGGACACCAGTTTGAAGGGGACATGAGGTGTTAATGAGCAGGTCACCTGCCCGTTGGCGCCAGAGTCACGGTCGGACACGCTGATTAAGGCGATGACGGTGCCCACCTGAGCGTCCTCTCGCACTGGGAGAGCCAAAGAAGTGACAACCACCTCAGGTGAATTATCATTTTCATCCAGGATTTCCACTAGGACAGTGCAGTGACCAACCATAGGTGGGTTTCCTTTATCTGTAACATCTACATGAATTTCATAAGTATTACTATCCTCAAAGTCAATAGCATCATTTACTCTTATTTCTCCTGTGCTTTCATTCATTAGAAATTTCCTTCTTGTGCTGGGTGGGACCAAAGAGCTAAACGAATATATTATTTCCTTATTTATCCCTTCATCCACATCAGAAGCATTTAGCCATATGACTAATGTTTGGTTCGCTGAATTTTCATACATCTTAACTTCATAAACGGATCGGTCAAATAGCGGTGCGTTATCATTGGCGTCTAACACCAGGATCAGCAGAGTAACAAATCCCATCAGTTCGGGTTTGCCTCCATCAGTTGCCGTTAATAACAGCTGAAGCTGAGGATTTTCTTCACGATCCAGCAGTTTTCGTAGAACAAGCACTGGAAATTTGCCTTTGTCCTTTTTGTTTATAATATCAAGAGTGAAAAAGTCATTTGGACTGAGTCTGTAAGTAAGCATTGCGTTCTCTCCAATATCCGCATCAGATGCGCCTTCTAGAGGAAATCGAGAGTCAAGCGGTCGAGATTCGTAAATTGAGAGCTTTTGTTCTGAGACAGAGAAGACCGGCGGGTTGTCATTAACGTCCTTCACCTCCACCTCCACGTGAAACACCTGCAGCGGCCGGTCCACGATCACCTCCAGGTGGATGCTGCACTCCGCGCTCCGCCCGCACAGCTCCTCCCGGTCGATCCGAGAATTCACAAACAAAATGCCATTCTGCAGATTTACCTCCAGAAGGTCCCCGCGGCCTTTGGATGCCACCCGGAACAGACGCGGCACCAGCTCCGCCAGCTCCAGCCCCAGGTCCTGGGCGATGCGGCCCACGAAGGTGCCGTGTTTGGCTTCCTCCGAGAGCGAGTAATGGACCTGGCTGCTCCCAGTTTCCCAGGCTGCAATGAGCAGAAACGAGAGAAGCAGGCGCTGGGTTCTCTGCCTGATAGGTCTGTAGACCAACATCATAACTTTCTCCTGTTTTATAAATCAGTGACTCGGCGTCCAGAACACACCCACCGCTCCGAATTTTTCTATTCGATTTCTTGCATCCAATTTTCTTGAAATGGCTGAGATCTCCGAATGTAGCTCTTTCCTAGTCCTTGAGAAACAGGATCATGCCTTTGTTCTGAAAAGCCATTTTGTGGAAGACAGCGACATCCGGTGGCTTAATGTGTAAGTACAATTCCATGAGTTTAACAACTCTTGTTCCTGTCTTTTCATTCTATTTTCACTTCTTTGGGTCTCTATGGACTTTCAAAGACTCACATTATGTTTCTTTTGTATATAATAATAATCATTGTCGATACGTAGTGCAGCGTTTTCCTTGAGTGGAAAATCACAGAGAAGTAATTCCTTCCCTAACCATGATTGTCTTTAGCTGAATTTGAAAACACCCTTAATATTTGTATAATACTGAGTGTACTAGCATTTTGTTGGATAACAAATTTGTCTCTTCAACTTCTAAACCTTAATTCACTTCTCCTTGTCATTACTTTGATATTAAATAAACCTTATTTAGACACTAATCTCAAGCATCAGTTCTCTGTGAGGTATTTGCAACTTCTAAATGCCAATCATCACTAGAATGTAGAGAGATCACAGGCTTCAACATCAGAAATTCCTCTCTTCTGATTCCTAGTCTCCAACTTACTAGTTGTGTGACTTGGGGAAAATAATTTAACCTCTCTCCGTCTCAGTTTTCACTTTCATAACATTCATAACTTATTAATAATAATATGGTGATTTCATGAATAACGATATATTAATTGCCTAGTATAATACCTCAAGGAGAGTGAGTGCTTCATAAATGGAAGTTATTCTCAGGGCTCACTTTAGCCACATTAGTTTCATAATGCTCAAGACCAAAATTGGCTCTTTGGATAAAATGATTACCTATAGAATGGTCTCACCCTATAAAGCCTTTACATATTGCTGCTGCACAGGCTGAGTGGTGTTCCTGTCTTTAAGAAGACAGAAAAGTGCTTTTATTGAGAAATTAGTTATATGGGGGAAGTTTCACTTTTTTATACACATCTTACATGGGCAAAAAGAATCTTAATTGTGATTCAAAATAAAATAATTAAAAATTTATGATTTCCACTTTCAGAGACAACTAATTTCATCTTTGTTATTTTTATGTTTTTCAAATACCCCAAATATACAGTTTTGGCATTATCTAATAATTTTATAAGTGTCAATAAAGTTTTTCATCACCTGCAGTAAAAATATTTTCTCTCAAAATTCTTGGAATCAAATATTCAGTAACTGAAATTCTCCATTAATATATCTATGGTGGACTTCCTGGGTGGTCCAGTGGTTAAGACTCCGCGCTTACAGTGAAGGGGGCATGGGTTCAATCCCTGGTCGGGGAACTAAGATCCTGTATGCCTCGTGGTGCAGGCAATATACTATATGCTACTGATAAAAGTTGAAGTTTCTCTTTTTCCAAAAAAAGGAAAACTTACTGATAGGAGGTTTTGTCTTATCCAAAGGTTAATTTCTTACTTTAATGATTTTTTTAAAGAAATCAATAATTTTGAACTCTGAAAAATAGAACATTTATAGAATAAATAAGAAAATTTACAGGAATGAGGGTCACTTGATTCATCGATGTATGTGTGCTTCTAACTTCTGTTTTTATACTTCTATACTCCTTTAGAATGATTCTAGGGTCAAAATCTATTCATATTCTGATTTTAAGGGTTACTTTTCTTATAAAGCATGAATTAAAATGTAATGAGTTAATCTATCCACCCACAATAGCAATGTTCAGTGTAAGCTACTATCTGGAGTCTAAAAATAAGTTTATCATTGATTAATCATCTCAACACAAGGTAATGATATAAACTAAATTCCATTGCTGTTAATGAGCATTTTTAACCAGGTAATAACATAAATGTCCCAAAACAAATCTCTAATAATGAATGAAAAGTAGTGTAGTTAAATTATATCCTGTCAAATAATAGGAACTTGCTTTGCCAAGCAACTCAATAGGGCTATAGCCTCTAAAATTTCAGTTGGATAAGAATCACCTGGAATGCTTGTTAAAATGCAAATTTGCCAATACTACTTATTTCAGAAACTTGAGGTGGTGTCTGGGAAGCAGAATGTTCAATAAGGACTCCAGATATTGCTAAAGCAGTTAGCATTGTCAGGCCTGAGGATGGGCTGACCATAAAAACCAGTTTGCCTGGAATATGCTCTATGTTTGTCTGTGGTCTTGTATACATTTGTATAGTGCCCCTTTCACTCTCAAAAGTGTCTGAGATCGAGTCATAACTTAGTTAGCCCTATCTAGAAACTACAGTTAACAGACTGGCATAGGGGAGCTTCATTATTGGTCTCATGATTCTGGCTTGAATTGAGCAATGAAGTGTCTTCCAAGCTCTCACCTCTCTATTTTGGACTTCCCAGCTGTTTTTAATCCTGAATTTCCTGAATCCCAGTGTGCTCATGCTTCCTGATGACCCAAAAGATAAATTCATTACTAAGATGTTCACTGATCTTCTGAAAATTTGCATACAATGATAGCCCATATTCTGGGAGAGAATAAAGATTAGTATAAGGGACTATATTACCAATTATATCAATGCAGCCATCAATGATAAAGAGTAAAATTTGTAATTATAGAATATGTAGTAAGTAATTAATGAATAATACTGGCTCTAAGATACTAGAGGAATGGTGGCAGTTTTTTGCGGGGGAAGCAAATGACATTTCTAGCATCCCTCGATCCATATAACATAATCAAATACCTGGGCCCAAGTACAAGTGGCATATGGAACCTGAAAAAGTACAAGGACAGAGATATTTGAAGGTATAAGTCTGGATTTAAGGTGAGTTGTGCCAACAGACATAGACAGGTTTTATGACAAGAGTTCAGAGAATATTCAAGTTTTGCAAGAAATAAAATGGGAAAAAATAGATTGCTTTGTAGCATAAACCAAACATGTGTCCTTTGGAGAGAAACAAAGTACTGAAATATTTAAGTGATTTTTACTTGCATGTGCCTTGTTATATTGTGGCTCTATTCTCAAGTCCACTCTGATTTGCTCTGTTGAGTTTTCAATTAAGAAATGCCTTGTAAAATACCTGACATGATAAAAAATAAAATAAAACCCCTGAGTAGAAATATAAAACACATTACAAAAATGCAATGTAAGTATAAAGGAAGTTTTTAAGATATAAATTAGAAAACAAAATGAATGCTTGGACTAAAGATAGAGTGTGGAGAACCACCAATTTGAAACTTGCAAACCATAATCCAGGAAATGTAAGTTTAGCATGTAGTGACTTTAAAGGTGCACAATCTTGGGGCTTCCCTGGTGGTGCAGTGGTTGAGAATCTGCCTGCCAATGCAGGGGACACGGGTTCGAGCCCTGGTCTGGGAGGATCCCACATACCGCGGAGCAACTGGGCCCGTGAGCCACAGCTACTGACCCTGCGCGTCTGGAGCCTGTGCTCCACAACAAGAGAGGCCGCGATAGTGAGAGGCCCGCGCACCGCGATGAAGAGTGGCCCCCGCTTGCCGCAACTGGAGAAAGCTCTCGCACGGAAACGAAGACCCAACACAGCCAAAAATTAATTAATTAATTAATTAATTAAATTAAAGAATGATTGCTTAAAAAAAAAGAAATCTTTAAAAAAAAAAAGGTGCACAATCTCATCTCCAGATTTCTGTCTTTTGGAATACTGAGAGACAAAGTAAATCCTCATGTAAACTGGTTAAGTTCCAGACAACAATTTCAAGAGAATTCAAAGTGTGAAATATGGGTATATCTTTAATGCCCCAGCATTACATTACTAACAGAAAATTTCATAAAAGGAGAAAGTCTTCTTCAGGAAAGAAAGTACCTTTCAGGAAGTATTTTCTTCAATATCAGATAAAACATGAATTTCAAAAAAATTTCTACGTGTAGAAAAGATTCTCAATCAACATTTTCTTATGATCTACACTGTCAGACAATGTACAGAAACATACTTTGAACAAGTGGGAATAAGAGTTATATTTGAAACAATTAAAATTAAATTCCTAAAGTAAAGCAACTGTTTTCTAGGTATATTGGAAGTTACTTATTGAAGTTACAGACACTAACTAGTGCTGACCGCCATGTCTCCAGAAAGGTAGGAAACTATAAGTTAACCAGGTAACAGTTACTGCATATATCTGCTATGGGGTTGCTTAAAAACAATATAATTAGGCTAAACTACCATGCTTACTTTAGAAATAAATTATCATTTGACAGAGTGGTGTTGCAGTTAACTTAATGTGTAATGACTAAATTTGTTTTCACCTAATAGTTTTCAGGTACGGTGGCAGCAATTCCTATTAATCAGGAATTCAATATGACTCCCACAACAGGTTTTAAATAAAATGGATTCAGCCCTAATAAATGTCTGTTCAGTGTATGGTTTATAACGATTCTCAACTGGAAGTCGAAGCAAAAGTCAGTTACAAAGTTAAGGTTCAATCTCCGGAAATAAAATTAAACATACTGGCAGAACTAGAAAAACATGGATAAAAACTATTTAAAAGTATCTTATAGGATAATTAAAATATTTTTCAAGACTAAATGAATACATACATAAACAAATAAAATATTAGAGCAACCCACCTTCCCAGAGGAGTCCAAAGAAGCTTGTGGATCTCCAGTTGCATCTATAGATCCAGGACACGGAGGTAGGCTGGGGCTGAAGGCCATGAGGTCTGCCTTGGGCGGCCCCTCCCCAGAGCACACCCTCTGCCGCTTCTGCTGCGAGTAAGACCAGCTCCCCACCGCGCTGGAGCACACCAGCGTGGGCTTCCCGGGCCCGCACGCGCCCTCGCTGGGCGGCGCCGAGCACCGCAGCGCCGCGTACAGCAGCAGCGTGAGCACCAACAGGCTGGACACCGCGCAGATGGCGATGATCAGGTACACGTTCACATCCACCAGAGCGGCCTCCGCGCCAGCGGCGCCCGTCGACGCCCGCGAAGAGGCCTTGGGCGCCTGGCCGCTGTCCTCCAGCGACAGCAGCACGGTGGCCGTGGCCGTCAGCGCCGGTTCGCCGTGGTCCTTCACCAGCACCAGCAGGCGCTGGCGCGGCGCGTCCGCCTCGTCCAGGGCGCGCGTCGTGCTGATCTCGCCCGTGTACAGCCCCACGCGGAACGGGCTGCGCGCGCCACCCGCCGCCGGCTGCAGCTCGTACGACAGCCACGCGTTGTAGCCCGAGTCCGCGTCCACCGCGCGCACCTTCGCCACCACGTGGCCCGCGCCCACCGACCGAGCCACCCGCTGGCTCAGCGCGCCCGCCCCGCCGCCCGGCCCGGGCAGCAGCAGCGCCGGCGCGTTGTCGTTCTCGTCCAGCACGAACACCTGCAGCGTCACGTTGCTGCCCAGAGGCGGCACGCCCGCGTCGCGCGCGCTCACCTGGAAATGCAGCAGCTCCAGCTCCTCGTGGTCCAGCGGCTGCAGCGCGTACACCTTGCCGCTCTCCGCGTGCACCGACACGTAGCTCGACAGCGCTCGCTCGCCCACCCGCCGCTCCACCAGCGAGTAGGACACCAGCGCGTTCTCCTGCGCGTCCGCGTCTCGCGCCGACACCGTGAAGATGTGGCAGCCGGGCGGGTTGTTCTCCTTCACGAACACCGTGTACTCGGGCTGCGCGAACGTGGGCGCGTTGTCGTTCACGTCGGCCACCTCCACGGACACGCTGGCAGTGGCCGACAGCGAAGGCGAGCCCCCGTCCCTCGCGGTCACCACCACTTTATAGTTCGCCACCCTCTCGCGGTCCAGGGCGCTGTCCAGCACCAGCGAATAGTAATTCTTGAAGGTGGACACCAGTTTGAAGGGGACATGAGGCGTCAGGGAACAGGTCACCTGTCCATTTGCACCTTCGTCTCGGTCAATAACGCTGATCAGGGCAATGATTGTCCCCAGCTGTGCGTCCTCTTTGACAGGGAGCCAGAGCGTTTTGATAATCAACTCTGGAGCAAAGTCATTAGTGTCCACAACTTCCACAAGAACTGTACAGTGACCAGCCAGGGGTGGGAGGCCTTTATCTATCGCCTCTACTGGAATTTTGTAGGCTTTACTTTCTTCAAAATCTATATGTCCTATTGCTATAATCTTCCCACTTAGGGGGTCTATGTAGAACTTAAATTTTATATCTGGAGAAACGTCACTAGAGAATGAGTAAATAAAATCCCCATTCAAGCCTTCGTCTAAATCTGAGGCGTTAAGTTTAATTACGAACGTTGCATTGGGAACGTTTTCTGGTAATTTCACCGCATAGAGTGTTCTGTCGAAAGCTGGGGCGTTGTCATTGGCGTCCAGCACTTTGACGAGTAACTGAACTGTGCCAGTCAGCTCAGGTTTGCCTCTGTCAGTGGCCGTGAGCACTAAATGAAGTTCCGGAGATTCTTCCCTGTCTAAAGGTTTTCGTAATACAAGTCCCAGAGGCTTTACCTGTTGGTCGGTGGTTGGTACGTCCAGAGAGAAATACTCATTGGAGCTCAGCCTGTAAGTCAACAGAGCGTTCTCCCCGATATCTGCATCGGAGGCGCCCTCTAGTGGAAACCGAGAGTCAAGCGGCCTGGATTCCGCGATAAACAGATTCCTTTGTGTTCCGGGGAACACAGGAGGATTGTCGTTAATGTCCTTCACCTCCACTTCCACATGGAACACCTGCAGCGGCCGGTCCACGATCACCTCCAGGTGGATGCTGCACTCCGCGCTCCGCCCGCACAGCTCCTCCCGGTCGATCCGAGAATTCACAAACAAAATACCATTCTGCAGATTTACCTCCAGAAGGTCTCCGCGGCCTTTGGAATCCAACTGGAACAAGCGGGGTACCAGCTCCGCCAGCTCCAGCCTTAGGTCCTGGGCGATGTGGCCCACGAAAGTGCCATGTTTGGCCTCCTCCAGTACTGAGTAGTGGACCTGGCTGCTCCCGGTCTCCCAGGCTGTGAGAATGATAAACAGTAGCAGTAGATCCCGGTCCCCTTGGTCGCCTCGACTTGAGTACAACATTTCAAACACTCGAGCTTTTTTATAGTTAGCGAAAAAATTTTCAAAACTTGGGGAAATCTTCTGATTCCTTCAGCCCCATCCTGCTGTGTTCGTCACTGTTCTGCCCTAGGAGACTATAAAAGACCGGAGCGTCTTTCCAAAGCCTAAAAGATGGCTTTGAATCAGAGAATTTCTCAGCCGAGAGTGACATCACGTGGCCCCAAAAGTAAGTACATGTTTTATGAATAAACATTTCACCATTATCCTGCAAAGTTTTGTTTCATTCTCTGAATTTTTTCTTAATCGTTGATGAAATAGAGAACGACATTTCTCTTGCTGGAAGCATTCTAGTGAAATAAATGCGGCTAAATGTTTAGTATAAACCAAAACTGTGGCTTTCTGTTACCTGAGGAAACTAAACTCTCCACACAATTTAAAAATAATCACAGAAATGAAGTGAGAATAAAAATGATCAGTTAAACAACCAGGGATTTTAAATTGGAAAATTCTTTTGTTCTGTAATTCAGGATCTCCCACATACATAGACTTAGGATTCTGCCTAGAAGAATTCGATGACTCACTGTTCCTAGGGTCTCTAGGAGACCGGAAATCTACTGATGAAAAAGAAACTTGCTCATGTGTGAAAAAAATAAATCTAGAAAACTGAGCAACAAATTGAGGTATTTTCTTAAGTAATTTTATGAATTGAATATATGTAAAATATTTTAATATAAGTAAGAATTTGCTTTAATATATTTTGTAGGGAGAAACTAGTCTATATTTTTCTCTTTATTAGAATTAATGTGATTTCTTTTCAGAAATGTGTATATCTATATAGTTGCATTTTTCCAAGCCTTAATACTTATGAATATCTTTTTACAATCCCCAATATAGTTTACATTATGTCTTTTCATAATACATAATACATACATTTTAATTTCATTATTGTTCATCCTTAGCACTTAGGACAATTTCTGTTTTTAAAGTTATGCTTGGGATTTTTCCTTCTTAGTATCTGTTTAACAAGGAAAGCTCATTTGTGAACCACTCTCATTCTAAACTGCAAGTAGATTAATTATATCTAGATTTTAGTGCTTTTCAAGAATAAAGGCAAAATTATCAGTTTATGGTACCATTAATGCTCCTGTATATCTATCTTTTCTTTCATATTCTTACAGCTACCTGCCTAAGAAACGTTTTTAATTAATTGCTGCTATCCTTAATTATTGCAGTAGCTTCCTAGATTGTCTTTCCATCCAATCTTCTGAAACATGGTGTTGACTTTTTTTGCTCAAGATCTTTTGATAGTTCCCAATTTACTTCTGAAGAATCCAAATTCTTTAATCTGCTACTCAAAGTTACTTAGTCTAGTACTCAGAATCAAGAGATATTTTCATATTACTTTTTCTGACTTTATTCTATGTGAACCATATGTTTTAACCACAGTGGACTATTCCATGTTTCCAGTCATACAGAGGCTTTTGTGTGTCTTCAGGTTTGCTTAATTTTCTCCTTCACAGAAGTATTCATTATTCTCAATATTCTCTCAGGGTAACTTACTCTTTTAAAAACCATTGAAAACACCATGGCCC
This sequence comes from Balaenoptera ricei, assembly GCF_028023285.1. Lineage (NCBI taxonomy): Eukaryota > Metazoa > Chordata > Mammalia > Artiodactyla > Balaenopteridae > Balaenoptera > Balaenoptera ricei. The sequence continues at coordinate 118,447,154 of NC_082641.1, read as the reverse complement.
TTCAAGTGTTCCTTCAGAAAGACAAATAGGGAGTGATTTTCTTTCAACTCCAGCTTTGCTTTTGGGCCTGTTATAATATCTTGTCTTTCATTGTATGACCCATATATTTATTTTATCTCAAACGTTTTGATGTCAGAGGCTGGGTTTTGATAATTCAGTGGTCCCTGGCATGCTAACATGGTCTTGGAATCACCTAAGGGTCCTACTAATGATTAATGAAGACTGATGACTATATTTTAAAAGTTATTCTATATCACTTTCTATATAAATGGTCTACTTCCATGGTTAATAGACAGTAACTACTACTAACTTTTAAATCATCATAAAACATACTGTGTACTTATTTTTGAGGAAGAGAAAACACCATTAATGGAAAAGAACAAAGATTTCAAACACCTACTCAGATCTCTAAATGATCTGAAGCAACTTATAAGTATGAAAAAAGACATCACTGTCAACACAAGATAGTCTAAACTTTCCTTGAGGAGACTTTATCTAAATAAATTTCTAGATTCCAAAAGGTTTTCCACATCCACAATGGTAATTGGACTTCCCAAAACCGGTGAAACTGACTTTTAGATGAGTTTTTTAATTCTATCACAAAGAATTCAAAATATTGACACATTGTAGGTTAACCTGAAAATAACTTCACAAAAGATAACTTTTACATAAAATAAGAGTAATATAGAAGGCCATAATGACTTTCTAACATTTTAGTTTTTCTTTTTCGAGTTATTAACCCCTTGAACTCTTTTGAATAATAACTAAATTTTGTTATGCACATAGTATTTGACAGACATTTTATAAACAACTTTATAAATATTAACTTGATACAAAAATTCTATACAAAAATTCTATGCAATAGAATTCATATTCATCATGCGTAGAATGTGAAACCAAGGAATTGAAATAACAAATGCTTTATCAAAGGCTATATGAAAAAAAACTGGTAGAGGTGGAGTTTTAATCCAGGAAGCTCCAGAATCCACAGTATTTAATAACTGAGCTCTGGTACCTTTCAATTTAGGAAATATTTAATAGCTAAAATCATTACCATTCACCTGAAACTAATACAAAATTGTTAATCAACTATATACTCCCATATAAAATAAAAAGTTAAAAATAAACAAATAAAACCATTAACATAGATAGAAGAGTGCAAAGTATTAAAATACAGATTAGATTTTGACTCCATCTTTGTGATAAGCACACCCCTAAAATGAAATTCAAATATCAATTAGAGAGTTGTAGGAACACAGAACTAAAATTATCGAAATGATGAGAGTTGTCAAATAAATGGTAGGTGATGGAAAGTGTCTTGTTTCTAATTAAGGAATTTTTAAAAACCAACTAAACATTTAGGAGAATTGAGTAATTAAAGTTATATCCAAGAATCAGGTAGGCATAGACAGAATAGAAAATCTAAGTGTACCATCACTTTCACAAGGGAGAAACTCCACATTTGATTCAAACAGTAAAGATAAGCATATTTTAAAAATACACAGCCATTAAAGTTAAGGACTAAAATTAAAATTATTTCTTTCATGTAATGTGCTTTTAATAGCCAAATAAAATTTAGGCACTGAAGGTATTGTGAGAAATATAAAATAAGCCACAAAATAATACTGGTTTCAGGTTACTTACAGGTGAGCAAAGGAAATAAAATGTCATATATTGCTGGTCATAAATGTTAAAGAAATTAAGAAATACATTAATAACAAATTAAGAATTGAGTGTTGCAGAAACCATTCATTCCATTCCACTAAGTTCCACCTTTCTCTCCAAAGGAATATGCTTAAAATCTGTGACCAACTAACATCAAGGCAGATCAAACAGTTACAAGAAGCAAAGATTAAAAAAAGACAAGAAGGGGCTTCCCTGGTGGTGCAGTGGTTGAGAATCCATCCGCCTGCCAACGCAGGGGACACGGGTTCGAGCCCTGGTCTGGGAAGAGGTCTGGGAAGATCCCACATGCCGCGGAGCAACTGGGCCCATGAGCCACAACTACTGAGCTTGCGCGTCTGGAGCCTGTGCTCCGCAATGGGAGAGGCCACGGATAGTGAGAGGCCTGCGCACCGCGATGAAGAGTGGCCCCCGCTTGCCGCAACTAGAGAAAGCCCTCGCACAGAAACGAAGACCCAACACAGCCAAAAATAAATAGATAAATATTTTTTTAAAAAGACAAGAAGAACAAAAAAATGAAAAGATTAAAAAAAATAATAAACTTTCTTGGACTCTCAAAGTTTTACTGTACAAAACTAAAAATGTTAACTTGAATTAATGAGTCCTAATCATCCTGCATATTCTGTGTAATAAAGATTTATAAATTAATCATTTGAACAGCAAGAATGGAATTAATAGTTTTTCTAATCAAATTATTTTTCTAAATCATATATAAAATATGTTTAAATGTGAAATATTTTTCCATAATATTCCAACTCATCTACAAAGGGCTGATAGTATTTTCCTCAATATTAATCATTAGAGGTAAGAAGATTTTTATCAGATTAAAAGAAATGAGTTACTATACATAGATCCTCCAAAAATGTTGTTATTGACATGACTGTAAAAAAGTATCTGATAATAAAGCACATATCTTGAAATAGTACAATGTTCTATTTGATATTCTGTTGAAAGGAATATTAAATATTTGTTCACTTTTGATTTTATTTTTATCTGGTCTATAATAAATTTGGTAAGAATATGAAAACATGCAAATTTTGAAGAGAAATTATTATTCTGTACTTTATTACTAAACTGCTTAAAATACCAATAAACACTATATACATGTAGTATATATAGTAATATCTGTTTCTCTCTACCTATGTAACAGACCCTAAGAGAGAGAAGAAAATAAAATGGATGGGCTCTGATCTTAAAGTAAAAGTAATCGCCAGAAAATATGTAAATATTATCAAAACATAGTATATGAAGTAAGGTTAAAACTACATACAATGAAAACTAAACACTATTTGGAGGAATGTATATAAACTGGTTGTTGTTAGGATTCAGAAAGTTAGGTATTACAAAGAATAAAATCGTATTCAGTAAGAAGAAATTTATCCAAGAAAAATTTGAATTTGAGTAGAAACCCAACACATGGAGAATGGTTAATGTCTGATGGCACTGAGAAACAGCGATTAAATTCGCCATATACACGTGTATCAAATCATCACGTTTTATACCTTAAACATACTCAATGTTATTCACCAAATATATCGCAATAAATCTGGAGGAAAAAACGATTAATTTTAAATATTTTTAAACCACAGTAACGTTTGAATACTGAAGTGTGAAAACGTGCTATATATTAAAAAAATAAATAAATGTGAAATACTATAAAATTTCGTCTTAAATATTTTAATATCAGTATAAATGGACCTACCTCCGTGCAATGATCAACATCTTGCAGTTTGCCCGCGTTCTCTGAACCTGGGAACGGAGGCAGGCTGGGGCTGAAGGCCATGAGGTCTGCCTTGGGCGGCCCCTCCCCAGAGCACACCCGCTGCCGCCTCTGCTGCGAGTAAGACCAGCTCCCCACCGCGCTGGAGCACACCAGCGTGGGCTTCCCGGGCCCGCACGCACCCTCGCTGGGCGGCGCCGAGCACCGCAGCGCCGTGTACAGCAGCAGCGTGAGCACCAACAGGCTGGACACCGCGCAGATGGCGATGATCAGGTACACGTTCACATCCACCAGAGCGGCCTCCGCGCCAGCGGCGCCCGTCGACGCCCGCGAAGAGGCCTTGGGCGCCTGGCCGCTGTCCTCCAGCGACAGCAGCACGGTGGCCGTGGCCGTCAGCGCCGGCTCGCCGTGGTCCTTCACCAGCACCAGCAGGCGCTGGCGCGGCGCGTCCGCCTCGTCCAGGGCGCGCGTCGTGCTGATCTCGCCCGTGTACAGCCCCACGCGGAACGGGCTGCGCGCGCCACCCGCCGCCGGCTGCAGCTCGTACGACAGCCACGCGTTGTAGCCCGAGTCCGCGTCCACCGCGCGCACCTTCGCCACCACGTGGCCCGCGCCCACCGACCGAGCCACCCGCTGGCTCAGCGCGCCCGCCCCGCCGCCCGGCCCGGGCAGCAGCAGCGCCGGCGCGTTGTCGTTCTCGTCCAGCACGAACACCTGCAGCGTCACGTTGCTGCCCAGAGGCGGCACGCCCGCGTCGCGCGCGCTCACCTGGAACTGCAGCAGCTCCAGCTCCTCGTGGTCCAGCGGCTGCAGCGCGTACACCTTGCCGCTCTCCGCGTGCACCGACACGTAGCTCGACAGCGCTCGCTCGCCCACCCGCCGCTCCACCAGCGAGTAGGACACCAGCGCGTTCTCCTGCGCGTCCGCGTCCCGAGCCGACACCGTGAAGATGTGGCAGCCGGGCGGGTTGTTCTCCTTCACGAACACCGTGTACTCGGGCTGCGCGAACGTGGGCGCGTTGTCGTTCACGTCGGACACCTCCACGGACACGCTGGCTGTGGCCGACAGGGAAGGCGAGCCCCCGTCCCGCGCTGTAACCACCACCTCATAGTTCGACACACTCTCGCGATCCAAGGCGCTGTCCAGAACCAATGAATAGTAATTCTTGAAGGTGGACACTAGTTTGAAGGGAACATGGGGCGTCAGAGAGCAGATCACCTGCCCGTTGGCACCTGAGTCGAGATCGGACACGCTAATTAGGGCAATGACAGTGCCGAAATGAGCGTCCTCTCGGACAGGCAAGGATAAGGAAGTCAGTGCAATCTGAGGAACATTATCATTTTTATCCAAAACTTTCACCAAGATGGTGCAATGACCAGCCATGGGAGGGTGGCCTTTGTCTGTCGCATCAATACGGATTTTGTATAAATTTATATTTTCAAAATCTAAATTCCCTTGAATTACTATTTCTCCAGTATTTGGATCTATTCTAAACTGGTTACTAACCATGGGTGGAACAAGACTATTAAAAGAGTATGAAAACTCCCCATTCGCTCCTTCATCCCTATCAGAAGCATTCAGTCTCATAACTATTGTTCCGTTATCTGAGTTTTCAAGTATTTTTGCTTCATACTCAGACTGTCCAAAACTGGGAGCATTGTCATTCACATCCAGTACGGTGACCAGCAGCTGAACAGTGGCAGTGAGCTCAGGTTTGCCTTGGTCAGTGGCCATGAGGAATAAGTTATGTTCAGGCGCTTCCTCTCTGTCCAACGATTTCCTTAACACGAGCGCAATTTGTGTAGTGTCATCACTGTTTGTTTTCACATCTAACGCGAAGTTTTCGTTTGAACTGAGCTTGTAGGTTAAGACAGAATTTGAGCCCACATCTGCATCCGACGCGCCCTCTAGTGGAAACAACGAATCTGGTAGCCTAGATTCGTAAATCATCACTCTTTGTTCCTTTACCGGGAACACAGGCGGGTTGTCGTTAATGTCCTTCACCTCCACTTCCACATGGAACACCTGCAGCGGCCGGTCCACGATCACCTCCAGGTGGATGCTGCACTCCGCGCTCCGCCCGCACAGCTCCTCCCGGTCGATACGAGAATTCACAAACAAAATGCCATTCTGCAGATTTACCTCCAGAAGGTCCCCGCGGCCTTTGGACGCCACCCGGAACAGACGCGGCACCAGCTCCGCCAGCTCCAGCCCCAGGTCCTGGGCGATGCGGCCCACGAAGGTGCCATGTTTGGCCTCCTCCGGGACGGAGTAGTGGATCTGGCCGCTCCCGGCTTCCCAGGCTACAAGGAGCAGAAGCGAGAGAAGCAAACACCGGGATCTCAGTCGGCCTTCAGGTGTAATACGCATTTCAAATACTTGCTGGTTTAGTTCCATCAGGAAATCTTGTCTAGGCATTAAGATGAAATATTGTATGATCCCGAGTCTGTTAATTCAGTTCTTCTGCGCCTGCCATCATTCAACACTCGTGGAAGGATGCAGTAATGGGAGCAATGGACTTGAATAACAGCTAGTGTAACTTCACGGTAGACAGCGACATCATGCGGCTCGAAAGGGTAAGAAATGAATTCACAACGAAGCTACGCTATAGTTCTTGAAATTAAAGATAGATATTTATATTACATATAAATATGCCTTATTTTAATAGTAAATCTCCTCATGTTTGTAATTTGCAGGGTCAGTTTATCTCGTCTGTTTTCTTTTATTAGTTCAGAGTAGGGTAAGCGTTCAAAATACTCATAGTGAAACAACTTTTCTCCCAATAATGTAAAAACTGTATCAACCATTTTAGAAAGCTTAAGTGTGATATGAACCAGGCTTGGGAATTAGAAGTGAAAACTATCCTACATATTTGTATAGAGAAGAAACATGTGCATGTATTTCTGTCACAAGATATACTATTATATTTTAAGAAAAGAGTGTAATTTTAAATTAGCAAATTCTACCCAAATTTTAAAAACCTTATAGATTATCAAAGTCCATTCTTTCTTTGTCCAGTGAACATCAACTATTCCTAATAATGTTTTTTAATTTAATAATGGAAGCTGAAAATTTTAGCACATATTCTTTACAACATTTCTTAATTTCTCTGCAGCTTACCTTAGTCCTCCCCCTCAAAACATTTTCCTTTGCATACTTCTCCATCACTGCAAAATCTTGTGGAATTTCTACCTATTGTGCTTTGCTGCTCTGATCCTTCCACTGCTCCTAAATGACCTTATCCTTTTCTTTCTACCTCAACCTCTTATATGCTTTTATTTGTGTTCTCATCCACTTCCAACATTTCAGACAAGACTTCTATTGAAGGTATTCCCAAACTCACATCTTCCTCCTCCTTTTCAATGGTTATAATTGTCATTTTTAGCCATACATGCTAATGACTCCTAGAAAATAATTTAATTACAATTTAAAGATTATGAAGATAAATCATTAATACCCGCCAAATTCAAACCCTTAAATTCACCTTTTATTTAATGGCATGAACATTCTACATGTCACCTATATCAATTTTTTATTACTCCATCTCCCTTACCTGCCCTATTCAAAGTTGGCCTATAGTCCATCTGTCTTTTCACATACCACCATATTTATCTTCATGGGTACAGCTTTTATTGGATTGCACTAAATATATAAATCCCAAGATGTTAGAATCATTTCTATGTGACCTGAGATATGATCACAAGCCAACATTTCCAGTGTTATTTTCAACTACTCTCCAATATTAATTCTATTTTGCAGACAACATAGATCACTTGCTTTCCTTCTTCCGCAATACAACCTTTGTTCAATTTTTTTTTAATTACCTCCATCTTTACCTGTAAAAATGCTCCACTCATATCAAAGTCATGCCAAAATATCATCTTACCATGAATTCATCCTTAATGTCATCAACTGTAGGTAATTAAACTCTTTCTCAAAAGGAGACAATGAAAGTTATTAAAAAGAATTTTCAAACGGACACTTGCCAACACTCACCCTTCTCCAGAATTCTGATATACTGTAAAATCCTCACAGACAACTGTAATACAAAGTACCCCCCAATATGAGAACATTTTACATAACTTGCATAACAACATCTTAAAATAACTAACCTAGATCTATCCTGATAAGTAGTAGTCCTTATCGCTTTCTATTACACTTATTTTGAGTAAACAAAGAGTTCATTTGCCAACCAATAATAAGCCCCCAAATAAAAGGTTCTTTTGTTTACAGGAAGAAAAGCCTTGAAAAAGATATATTGGCCTACAGTCTTGTTAGTTGAAGGTTTTCTATAGTGGTGAAGGTATTTCATAAATTGCTGCCCTAAGTGAAGAATCTCTTTGAATATCAACTTTTAAATTAGTTAATTAAAGTATCAAATCTGTCTTTCTATTGAAGTTCCTAGCAATTTCCAGAAGGTTGATAATATAGTCCAATTAACTAGAACAGTTGCAATAATTCTATTTATTGGCTCCAAGTAGAAAATTATACAATGTTACTGAAATCATATATGCAATTTCCTTTTCATTGGAAAAGGAATATACTGGTCTCCTCATAAGAAACATCTTATATTTTTGTTTATTTATTTACTCAAATAGTTCATCTAGTCAAGGGAGAAGATTGTGTGAGAAAAAAAAGTTTAGTCAATCTATGAACATCTTCCTCCCCCAGCAAAGAAAATTCTCAGTTATAAATAAAGAGTTTATATTTCAAAACTAAATTAACTTGATTTTTTAAACTTGATTTTTAAAAAGCTGACAACTGTTAACTACAAATTTACACAGTGGTGAGAATGCCCTCTCCATTTATAGGACTCCCGCAAAGTAATGAGGTATTAGAAATGTTTAAGTAGTATGATGCAAGTGTATTTATAAAATTAAATACATGTGAGAATGCAAGAAATAGGAAAGCAATAAAAAGGGGAATTGACATTTTGTCATATGAAATGTGGAATATTTATTCCTGGCTAAACCCATATTGTTTTTTCAAGAAGTGTAGAAAAACAGTTCTCTGTATTTGAGATGGAGAGCACTCTTGCTTATAGCAGATAAAATGTACGGCTTTAAAAAAAAAAATGTACGGCTTTGTTGTAAAAATGGTATTGGTAAACAACAAACTTGGGGCGGGTGCTGGTTATATCATAGTACAGTTTTTTTAAATCTAAAAACAAAGGCAACAATAAGTAAAAATGTTTTCTGGGCTTCCCTGGTGGCGCAGTGGTTGAGAATGTGCCTGCCAATTCAGGGGACACGGGTTCGAGCCCTGGTCTGGGAAGATCCCACATGCCGTGGAGCAACTAGGCCCGTGAGCCACAATTACTGAGCCTGCGCGTCTGGAGCCTGTGCTCTGCAACAAGAGAGGCCGCGATAATGAGAGGCCCGCGCACTGCGATGAAGAGTGGCCCCCACTTGCCGCAACTAGAGAAAGCCCTCGAACAGAAACTAAGACCCAACACAGCCATAAAAATAAATAAATAAGGGACTTCCCTGGTGGTCCAGTGGCTAGGACTCTGCGCTCCCAATGCAGGGGGCCGGGGTTCGATCCCTGGTCGGGGAACCAGATCCCACATGCATGCCGCAACTAAGAGTCTGCATGCTGCAACTAAGACCCAACTCAGCCTAAATAAAGAAATAATTATTAAAAATAAATAAATAAAATAAATAAATAAATAAATAAATAAAAATTAAACTAAAAAAAAATGTTTTCTAACTCAAAAATGTTAAGATTTTCCCAACTGTGAGAATTCACAATTATTTCTCACCAATATAATAATTTGTGAATTGGAAAAGAAAAAGTAAGATAGAGAAAAACTAATCATTGTTCCACTAAATGTTGATGTTGGAGGGGGGGAATTATGACATATCTGCAAAATGGGACAACATGGGCTGGAAAAAAGAATGAAAAATCTCCTTAAGTAATATGTCATGATAGACAAATTATATTAAAAGAAGGGGGGAAGGAAAATCAACACAAATATTATGTCTTAAAATGGGAGAGGGGAGTTTATTAGTATATGAAAAATTCTCTAGAAGAATAGCCAAGAAATTGGAAAGTTTGAAATAGTCAGCAGGTATATTAAATGGCTTGATATTGGAGGTGGAATGGAAACATTTTAAAACATTTTAAATCATGTAAATGTATTTTGTATTCAAAAATGAATAAAATGAAGCCACTAGAGCTAAAATATTTTAATTACAAATATCAAATTCACCATTAGTATGCCAAGGCCAACATTTAAACAGACTTGAAAGAGTCATTCAATGCACAAATATTACTGAAAAAATTAATTCAATATGTGTAATAAAAATACTCAAATAATGGATAGTCTATGGAGAACAAAAAAGGCAAATTGACACGATGATGTTAAATATTTCTATGAAGTTACAACATGAGGCTTTGACAATAAATAATAATGCCAAGTATGTATCTTACAAGTATCTTACTACAACACTAAAATTTGAAAATTGAAACTTTCAACTAAAAATTTTATTCTGCAAATGCTTTCTATGGTCCACAGAAAACTAGTCCATTAACTCAAACCTTTAAAACCTTATAAAAAGGGGATTGTTACTGAAACACAATAGTGCAAAACAATTTTCTCCAACAAAGTAAATTTTAAGCATAACTATAAGTAAATGAATTAGCACCAAGAGAATTTATATCTAAAAGGATACAATAATTACTTATAAAGCCATAATTTAAAATAAAAAGAGAAGATAGAGAATAATATTAAATATTTCATATTAAAGACATGACGAAAAATTGCTGTAAGATTTTTGAGACTCACGGTGTCCGTAGAGATGGGACCCTGAGGCAGGCTGGGGTTGAAGGCCATGAGATCTGCCTTGGGCGGCCCCTCCCCAGAGCACACCCGCTGCCGCCTCTGCTGCGAGTAAGACCAGCTCCCCACCGCGCTGGAGCACACCAGCGCGGGCTTCCCGGGCCCGCACGCACCCTCGCTGGGCGGCGCCGAGCACCGCAGCGCCGCGTACAGCAGCAGCGTGAGCACCAACAGGCTGGACACCGCGCAGATGGCGATGATCAGGTACACGTTTACATCCACCAGAGCGGCCTCCGCGCCAGCGGCGCCCGTCGACGCCCGCGAAGAGACCTTGGGCGCCTGGCCGCTGTCCTCCAGCGACAGCAGCACGGTGGCCGTGGCCGTCAGCGCCGGTTCGCCGTGGTCCTTCACCAGCACCAGCAGGCGCTGGCGCGGCGCGTCCGCCTCGTCCAGGGCGCGCGTCGTGCTGATCTCGCCCGTGTACAGCCCCACGCGGAACGGGCTGCGCGCGCCACCCGCCGCCGGCTGCAGCTCGTACGACAGCCACGCGTTGTAGCCCGAGTCCGCGTCCACCGCGCGCACCTTCGCCACCACGTGGCCCGCGCCCACCGACCGAGCCACCCGCTGGCTCAGCGCGCCCGCCCCGCCGCCCGGCCCGGGCAGCAGCAGCGCCGGCGCGTTGTCGTTCTCGTCCAGCACGAACACCTGCAGCGTCACGTTGCTGCCCAGAGGCGGCACGCCCGCGTCGCGCGCGCTCACCTGGAAATGCAGCAGCTCCAGCTCCTCGTGGTCCAGCGGCTGCAGCGCGTACACCTTGCCGCTCTCCGCGTGCACCGACACGTAGCTCGACAGCGCTCGCTCGCCCACCCGCCGCTCCACCAGCGAGTAGGACACCAGCGCGTTCTCCTGCGCGTCCGCGTCCCGCGCCGACACCGTGAAGATGTGGCAGCCGGGCGGGTTGTTCTCCTTCACGAACACCGTGTACTCGGGCTGCGCGAACGTGGGCGCGTTGTCGTTCACGTCGGACACCTCCACGGACACGCTGGCCGTGGTCGACAGCGAAGGCGAGCCCTGGTCCCTCGCAGTCACCACCACCTCATAGTTCGTCACACTCTCGCGATCCAAGGCGCTGTCCAGAACCAATGAATAGTAATTCTTGAAGGTGGACACCAGCTTGAAGGGGACATGAGGCGTCAGGGTGCAAGTCACCTGCCCATTGGCACCGGAGTCGTGGTCTGACAGACTGATCAGGGCGATGACAGAGCCCAGTTGGGCGTCCTCTTGCACAGGCAGAGATAGGGAGGTTATGACTATCTCTGGGGTATTATCATTCTCATCCAGGATTTTCACTATCACTTTGCAGTGTCAGTTAATGGGAATGGACTTTTATCAACAGCATCAATATTAATTTCATATAAATTACAGTCTTCATAATCCAGTTTTCTTTCCCTGAACTGTTATATCCCCACTATTAGCATTGATCACAAATTTAGATTTTACGTTGTCAACAACAAGATTACTAAAGAGGTACACTATTTCCTTATTAATGCTCTCATCTGCATTTGAGGCATTCAGTTTAATAACTAATGTCCCATTCGGTGCATTTTCCAGTATTCTGACATTATAAATTGATTTATCAAATTCCGGGGCATCATCATTCGCATCCAATACATTGATCAATAACTGAACTGTACCTATTAGTTCAGGTTTTCCTCCATCAATTGCAATCAGCAATACACGATGTTCTTGCGTTTCTTCCCTACCTACTGGTTTCTTCAAAACTAACTCTAAAAAGTTTGTTTCCTCTTCATTTGATTTAACATCCAAGTCAAAATATTCATTAGCTTGTAACTTGTATCTCATTTCTGCGTTTCTTCCGATATCCATATCAGATGCGCCCTCTAGCGGAAACCGAGAATCCGCTATTCTTGATTCTAAAATAGTGTTTGTTCTTGTCGCAAGAACCTTGGGGGGTTGTCATTAACGTCCTTCATCTCCACCTCCACATGGAACACCTGCAGCGGCCTGTCCACGATCACCTCCAGGTGGATGCTGCACTCCGCGCTCCGCCGGCACAGCTCCTCCCGGTCGATCCGAGAATTCACAAACAAAATGCCATTCTGCAGATTTACCTCCAGAAGGTCCCTACGGCCTTTGGATGCCACCCGGAACAGGCGCAGCACCAGCTTCGCCAGCTCCAGCCCCAGGTCCTGGGCGATGTGGCCCACGACGGTGCCGTGTTTGGCCTCCTCAGGGACCGACTACTGCACCTGGCCTCTCCCAGCCTCCCAGGCTGCGAGGAGCAGAAGCGAGAGCAGCAGGCGCCGGGGTCCCGGACCTCTTCTCTGGGAATATACCATCGCAAATTCGTTGCAATTTTCAAATATCTGTTGCACTACCATATAGCTTTTGGAAACTTAACTCCCAATTTGATATAATTTTGTATTTGCTCACCTTTTGAGTTTCAGCAGCAGAGTGAAAAAAAATGGAGTGGCTTTTTTCCTTTCTAAGGAAAATAAGCTCTCTGTATTCCTTTGTTGCTAAAAACAAACAAACCAAAAAAACTTGTGGTTTCCAGAGCCATGATGTGGATGAAAGGGGAGTATTTTACTTTGTTATGCTTTATTTACCTTACATTTGTTAAATATTTCCCAATTTCAATGACTTATGTATTATTTTCCCTACTCTAATCAAATATATCACTAAAATTTTAATAAAATATATCAACTTTAATTAAAATATTGCAAAATCAATACTACCGAAGTTGTGACGCCCAATCTTTACTAGAATGATTTGTATTGGTCTATTCTATTTAGGGTTTGTATAATCCCTGACTTTAAAAGTTTTAGATTTTTCATTTCTTTCCATATTTAAATATTACTTACTAAAATTATTGACTTTTTCTCTACTATTTTGATGGGATGTTTGTATACTAGTCTTTATGTTACTCATAAAACAAGTTTATATTCCTATCTGCAGTATTTAATATTGGCTTTTGTTGATATTATTTTCAAAGTAACTAAAACTATTTGAATAGCATTCTTGTCTGAGTTCCACTTCGAAGTCTGATTTTCAAATTACTGAAAATCCATTTCTTTCATTTTTCTCTATATTACCTACTTACTTTTAATGTTAACTCAAAAACTGTAATGTGGAAATGACACTATTTGCAAATTAGATGCATCTAGACAGGGATTTCTTCAAGTTGCTATTACTGATAAATCACAACTGAGATCAATTGTGAAAGCACATATATTTTTCATGAAAGAAATCAAAATCCTAATGTTGTTTGTGAGATATACTACTCCATAAAATTTTTGAGTTCCAGTAGAAATTAAAACATGGAAAGAAATCACACTATTTACTAGGTTAACTCTGTGCTAATTTCATCTCTTTTTAATTCTCCAGTTTATTTGCTGTATGGACTTGGACTACACTTAAAAAATACGGCCAATATAAAATGGACCAATTTTTCCACTTAAAAAATATTTAGGGGCTTCCCTGGTGGCGCAATGTTTAAGAATCCGCCTGCCAATGCAGAGGACACGGGTTCGAGCCCTGGTCCGGGAAGATACCACATGCCGCGGAGCAACTAAGCCCGTGCGCCACAACTACTGAGCCTGCGCTCTAGAGCCCACGAGCCACAACTACTGAGCCTGTGTGCCACAAATACTGAAGCCCGCGCGCCTAGAGCCCATGCTCTGCAACAAGAGAGGCCACCGCAATGAGAAGCCCACGCACCGCAACGAAGTGTAGCCCCCGCTCGCTGCAACTAGAGAAAGCCCACGTACAGCAATGAAGACCCAACGCAGCCGAAACTTTTTAATTTTTTAAAAAATTTAACATTCTACTTATGTATATACTCCCTAGAATTCCTTAAATATTACAAAATCTTCCTTACTTGTGAATACAATAGGGGCCAGGAGATCAATAATTCTATTACTTGATGCTTTACATGTAAAGCATAAACTCCAAATACATTTCTTTAATTTTGGTATAAGTCATAGGTACGACTGGAAGTATTATTTTTACGTCAATGTATAAAACAAATATGGAAAAATGGTACTGTAAAGACTAGCTTTGGGACTTCCCTGACAGTCCAGTGGTTAGGACTTGGCACTTTCACTGCTGTGGCCCTGGGTTCAATCCCTGGTTGCAGAACTAAGATCCCACAAGTCGGGCAGCATGGGGGTGGGATGTGGGGGAAGTTTAGATTGAAAAGAAATAAGATTAATAGAAAATACAAAGTCAATTGAAATTAATTTGCTTCTCAGTATTCAAAACAGTAATGTAAAGACATAAGATAAAGTTACTGAATTTGTTTCTGATATAATCTTTAATAGTATATTTATCATTCTCTTTAGTTTTTGAAAGATTTTTACTATCATTATTATCATGACTTTCCCCTTGGCATTCAGAACATCCAAACACTAAAGAAGTTAAACAGTAATCAGTTTTCAAGACAATTCACCTAACAGTTACTGATAATGATAATTTTAAAATATTTTAATATACAATGATAAAAAAGAAAATGATAATATGTGAGTTGAAAATATCATCAGTTAATGTTGGTTCACCTTCTATTATGGAACCATGATTGATGTGAACCTACAAAACCACGATAAATAAATTTACTTTTGAGAAAAGTAAATATTAAGTACTTAAAATCCAACTGATGGTGTGGTATTAACAATACATGCATAGTAATTTACGGAATATTTTCAGTAAATATTTAAAACTTTAAAAAATATACTCAATGAAGAAAATGCCATCAATAGTATCATATGCTTTTTTCAGTTTGTAATTTTTTTTCATGTAAAGTTATACAGGAGAAAACAAGACTCTTGACATTTGAGCTGTCCTCAAATCTGTTAGATTATATAGTGTTTTAAAATTATCACCTGCATTTGTCTTTCATTGCTCAACTCTTTTTTTGGAGGTTACTTTTTCAACAAGTATAGACTCTCTAGTTGTAATTCCATAGAGGACTCCATAGGTAGAGAAGATTGTTTAAATCTTTTTCCAAACCATTCTTTCAATCGAATATTATAGATTACTTTATTACTGTATAGTTTTTAGAAGTTTTTCAGTTATATTTAAGCCCCACTGCAGAACTAAGACTCCTTTCCTGACAATGAATTTTGATTAAGGAAACCAGATAGTATTTTGAGGTGCCTCTGCTTAATTTACTGGAAATCATTCAGGAAGATAGCACATGAGAAATTTTAACTTTTCTTTGAAGTCTAGATATCTTTCATTTCCTACAAAACTCCAGAATAAAATTTTAATAATCTATATTTCTCTGCTATGTGTAGAAAATTATACAGGTCTACCACACTGTTGAGCTATAACAGGTGAAGTTGAAGCAATCTTTTAAAGATTTATAAACAGTTTATGCACTTGCATCAAATTTGACAAAAAAATTAATTATATGTGGAAAATAATTTCTCCTACGACCACACACTGTATGCATATGGTACATATCTTTACATTACTTTTATAATCGTTCAAACTCCCTACAAAATATTGTGCTAAAATGTTTATACTATATAGTCATTCTAAGAAAATCTGAGAGTAATTTTAAAGTACCTCTGAGGGAATAAGTAAGTTAAATTAAGCATAGCTTTTATTCACAATCCTTTTTTTAAAATTAATTAATTTATTTATTTATGGCTGCGTTGGGTCTTCGTTTCTGTGCGAGGGCTTTCTCTAGTTGTGGCAAGCGGGGGCCACTCTTCATCGCGGTGTGCGGGCCTCTCACTGTCACGGCCTCTCTTGTTGTGGAGCACAGGCTCCAGACACGCAGGCTCAGTAATTGTGGCTCACGGGCCCAGTTGCTCCACGGCATGTGGGATCTTCCCAGACCAGGGCTCGAACCCGTGTCCCCTGCATTGGCAGGCAGATTCTCAACCACTGCGCCACCAGGGAAGCCCCCACAATCCTTTTGTCTTCATTATTCCCAGATGAGCTCATTTAATAATGGAAAGTGACAATGGAGCTAAATTCAAGTACTTTTGCTTCTATTCTATGCATTCACATTAATATTCATGTGGTCTCAAGCAAATTTTTGTCTCCAGGCCACAGTTTAGTCATCATTAAATTGAGAGAAATGACAATCTCTTAGGTCATATCCAGTTTTAAAATCCTAGGTCAAGATACAAAATTAATGCACAGAAATCTCTTGCATTCCTATACACTAATGATGAAAAATCTGAAAGAGAAATTATGGAAACACTCCCATTTGCCATTGCAACAAAAAGAATAAAATACCTAGGAATAAACCTATCTAGGGAAACAAAAGACCTGTATGCAGAAAACTATAAGACACTGATGAAAGAAATCAAAGACAATACAAACAGATGGAGAGATATACCATGTTCTTGGATTGGAAGAATCAATGCTGTGAAAATGACTATACTACCCAAAGCAATCTACGGATTCAATGCAATCCCTATCAAATTACCAGTGGCATTTTTTACGGAACTAGAACAAATCATCTTAAAATTTGTATGGGGACACAAAAGACCCCAAAGAGCCAAAGCAGTCTTGAGGGAAAAAAACAGAGCTGGAGGAATCAGACTTCCTGATTTCAGACTATGCTACAAAGCTACAGTAATCAAGACAATATGGTACTGGCACAAAAACAGAAACATAGATCAATGGAACAAGATAGAAAGCCCAGAGATAAACCCATGCACCTGTGGTCAACTAATCTATGACAAAGGAGGCAAGGATATACAATGGAGAAAAGACAGTCTCTTCAATAAGTGGTGCTGGGAAAACTGGACAGCTACATGTAAAAGAATGAAATTAGAACACTCCCTAACACCATACACAAAAATAAACTCAAAATGGATTCGAAAAAAAAAAAATGGATTCGAGACCTAAATTTAAGACCGGACACTATAAAACTCTTAGAGGAAAACATAGGAAGAACACTCTTTGACATAAATCACAGCAAGATCTTTTTTGATCTACCTCCTAGAGTAATGGAAATAAAACCAAAAATAAACAAATGGGACCTAATGAAACTTCAAAGCTTTTGCACAGCAAAGGAAACCATAAACAAGACAAAAAGACAACCCTCAGAATGGGCGAAAATATTCGCAAACGAATCAACGGACAAAGGATTAATCTCCAAAATATATAAACAGCTCATGCAGCTCAATATTAAAGAAACAAACAACCCAATCCAAAAATGGGCAGAAGACCTAAATAGACATTTCTCCAAAGAAGACATACAGATGGCCAAGAAGCACATGAAAAGCTGCTCAACATCACTAATTATTAGAGAAATGTGAATCAAAACTACAATGAGGTATCACCTCACACCAGTTAGAATGGGCATCATCAGAAAGTCTACAAACAACAAATGCTGGAGAGGGTGTGGAGAAAAGGGAACCCTCTTGCACTGTTGGTGGGAATGTACATTGATACAGCCACTATGGAGAACAGTATGGAGGTTCCTCAAAAAATTAAAAATAGAATTACCATATGATCCAGCAATCCCACTACTGGGCATATACCCAGAGAAAACCATAATTCAAAAAGACGCATGCACCCCAATGTTCATTGCAGCACTATTTACAATAGCCAGGTCATGGAAGCAACCTAAATGCCCATCGACAGACGAATGGATAAAGAAGATGTGGTACATATATACAACGGAATATTACTCAGCCATAAAAAGGAACGAAATTGGGTCATTTGTTGAGACGTGGATGGATCTAGAGACTGTCATACAGAGTGAAGTAAGTCAGAAAGAGAAAAACAAATATCGTATATTAATGCATGTATGTGGAACCTAGAAAAATGGTACAGATGAACCAGTTTGCAGGGCAGAAGTTGAGACACAGATGTAGAGAACAAACCTATGGACACCAGGAGGGGAAAACCACAGTGGGGTGGGGATGGTGGTGTGCTGAATTGGGCAATTGGGATTGACATGTATACACTGATGTGTATAAAACTGATGACTAATAAGAACCTGCAGTATAAACAAACAAACAAACAAAAAAAACAACTAATACTAAACTTTCTTTGGGTTATTTGTATGGAAATATGTTAATATAAATGTTTCAGACATTACATGAAATTTCTAAAAATCTTATATGTTCTGGTATAATGTTATAAGTCATAATTCTAGTTATTACTTTAAAATGTGTATCTCAGAAATAAGTAAATTTCCTTGTCAATTGCATTATGAACTTTCATCAAATATTTAACTGTGGTCATTTTTAAGTCTTTTGTCATTTACAGACAGTTCTGGGTGTACTCTGATGCTTTCACAAAAATGTTCCTATAAAAGGGTTTCACCTTCAAGGAATTCATGGAAAAGACTCTGACAAGTACAGGTTTCTGGTAACTGACTGTACTGCTGAACTGAATGAATAAGCATTTTCAGAACTCTAATGGAAGACTGATGAATTCATAAAAGTGCTAACAAAAGATCAAGATGAAAAATAAATTAAGTACATAGGACTGAGTGAACTGATGAGGATGATTATAATTTTTGTGACTTTCTGTTTGAATAAAAAAAAATCCCCCCCACCAAAAAAAAAAATCCTAGGTCAAGTGAGTGGAAACTTGGTGAGATGCAAGATTCTTATACCATTAGCAAGTATCCAGGGTAAGAAAGAAGAAGGGAGGGTAACTAAAGAGTAATAAATTCAATAAGCTTGGTTCTTATGTACCAAGGAAAGGGGAGTGGAAGAAGGAAAAAGAGTTTAAAACAAAGTACAGAATCTTTGTTCCACTAACTTTACTTTGTATGAGAGTACAAAATAGAACTTGAGTGTCAGTAGGAGAGAGAAAAATAAAATGTTCAGAAGATTTGTAATGACAGACATCATTGTAGTAGACAAAAAAGAAAAAGGGATAAAATATTTATCTCAATTCAAACTTTTCCATAAATGTTCTAAACTCATATCTGTCAGATATTTATAAGTCCTTTATCCATTTCTAGAGGAATATAATTACATCTAGAACAACTACAGCTTCTTATGTACAATACCCAGAACTCAATACAAAATTATCAGGCTTACCAAGAAAGAGAATCATGAGAAAAAAATGAATAAAAAAAGACACACAGATGATCCAATTATTACAATGATATGACGGATCACAAATAAACTGTGATTGAGGTGTTGAAATAAATACATAATAAATAATTTCACCAGAAAATTGTAATCTATTTTTAAAGGGAAATTACAATCCTAAAGTTAAAAAAAGTCATAACTAAAGTTTAGATTCAATTGATGATTTAATAATAAGAAGAGAATTTTGCTGAAGTATATGATTGGTCAGAATAAAATATACAGCATGTAATAGAGACCAAAAGTGATGTTTAAAAAATAGAGAGGGCATAGAAGATGTAAGAGATAGGGTGAAAAGATTTTTTTAACATCTTTATTATGGTATAATTACTTCATGGTGAAAGGATTTAACACACATATTCCGTGAGTTACAGAAGAGAAAGAGAGAAAAGCATGAGGCAGAAGCAATATTCGAAGACAGATTGCTGGAATTTTCCTATACTGATGAAAGACATCAAGCCACATATTCAAGAAGCTTTAAAAACTGCAAACAAGATAAAACCAAAGAAAACTAAAATTGAGCATATAATAAAGCCATTGAAAATCAAAAACAAAGAAAAATTTTACAAAGCAGCTAGAGGGGAAAAAAAAGTTTACACTACCTGAACAATAAACTTGACAGCCATCTTCTCAAAATACTATGGAATGTCATCTGAAAGCACTGCGGGGAAAAATAACTTACAACCCATAACTTAATATTCAGCAAAACTATTCTTCAAAAGTGCTGGCAAAATAAGCATATTTCTCATATTCCATAGATTAAATATTTCTTTACCACCACTAAAAGAAATATTAAAGAATTTCTTCATAAGGAAAAAGATCCCAGAAAGAAACAAAAAAAAGTAACTGTAGGGACTTCCCTGGTGGCACAGTGGTTAAGAATCCGCCTGCCAGTACAGGGGACACAGGTTCAAGACCTGGTCCGGGAAGATCCCACATGCTGCAGAACAACTAAGCCCACGTGCCACAACTACTGAAGCCTGCGCACCTAGAGCCTGCGCTCCACAACAAGAGAAGCCACCACAATGAAAAGCCCACGCAACATAACGAAGTGTAGCCCCTGCTGGCCGCAACTAGAGAAAGCCTGCGTGCAGCAACAAAGACCCAACGCAGCCAAAAATTAATTAATTAATTAATTAATTATTTTAAAAAGTAACTGTATACAATAACAATAATAATGCAATCTGTTCCTAGAGTATATGTATAATTGAAAGGCATAACGCTAAAAGAAAAAGTGAAAGCAAGTAAATGGAGTTATTATTCAAGGTCCTAGCATTGTCTGTAAGTGGTAAAAGTATTAATTTAATCTATACTAAACAAGTCAATGATGCTTGTTATAGTATCCAGGAAATCAATAAAGAAATTAGTAAAAGAATGTGTAACTAAAAAGATAATTCAGGAGAAAATGAAATAATTATAATATACTAATCCAAATGAAGACAAAAAAGAAGGAAGACTAGAAGGGAATTTTTAATAATTTTTTTAAACCTACAGCAAACATAATTAATAATAAATTATTGAAATCTTTCATTTAGAGTTCATAAATAGACAAGAATGTCCACTATTGCCAGTTCGGTTTAACAGAGTACTAGTGGTCCTACCCAATGCCATAAAGCATACTAAAGATATAAAAGATATAAGGATTGGAAAGGAAAAAATACAACTCTCAATATTTTCTGATAGAATGATTGTCTATATCCAAAAATACAAAGCACCTATAGACAAATTATTAGAATTAATAAATTATTTTAGCAACTTAGCTGAATAACACATCAATACAAAAATACAAAATATTTTCATATGTACCATTAGTAAACAGAAAAAATTTTTAGCTTAAAGCTGATATTTATAATGATCACAAATGACAATTATCTAAGAATAAATGTAATGAAAGGTGTATATATAGGACCTCCACACAGAAAACTATAAAATAAATATTAAGAACCATTACAGGTTATTTAGATAAATAGAGCATGCTCATGAACTGAATGACATTATTGTAAAGATGTCAACTAGTTTCACGTTTCTCAGTAGATATGATGCAATCCAAATCAAAACCTCACTGAGTTGTTTTTATGGAATTTATATACAAATTTAAGTGGAAATGAAAGAGGCAACATGACATTAATGAAAAAAAGTCAAATAGATTACAACAACAATAACAACAAAAAGACCATGGTTATATAACAGAAAACTGTTTTATAAAACATGTGGAACTCATCTTTTTCAAGTGGTCTTGCTTCAGTTGAATATCCTTGGGGAAAATTAATCTTGACCTTTATGTCCCAAAAAAGACAAAAAATTCAAAATGGATTGTATATGTAATGTGACCAATTAAACAAAAGACACCACAAGAAATTATCTTCATGGAACAGAATCAAGAAGAAAAGAATGATAAATTGAACTTAACTAAAATAAAAAATTTCTATTCACCAAAGGACAAAAGAATGAAAAGGCAAGTCACAGTGTAGAAGAGTGCAAAATCAAGAAAGGGGTTATATCCAGAATATGAAAATTTTCAAAAAGCAGTAGAAGAATACAACAGAATAGGAAAAGTAGGTAGGAGACTTGAACAGCTACTGCACAAAATAGGATCTAAAAATGGCCAATAATAATAACACCAAAAGATGTTCAACCTCAATTACAAATCAAGAAACATAAACAGGGCTTCCCTGGTGGCGCAGTGGTTGAGAATCTGCCTGCCTATGCAGGGAACACGGGTTCGGGCCTTGGTCTGGGAAGATCCCGCATGGCGCGGAGCAACTGGGCCCGTGAGCCACAATTACTGAGCCTGCGCGTCTGGAGCATGTGCTCCGCAACGAGAGAGGCCGCGATAGTGAGAGGCCCGCGCACCGCGATGAGGAGTGGCCCCCGCTTGCCGCAACTGGGGAGAGCCCTCGCACAGAAGCGAAGACCCAACACAGCCATAAATAAAATAAATAAATAAACATAGAACCAAAAAACCTGTTTAAAAAAAAAAGAAACATAAACACAACCAGCAAAATGGCAACAATATAAATAAACTAACAATGCCAAGTTGTGGAGATGAAGAAGAATAGGAATTCATACAGTGCTAGCATGAGTGTGAACAGGTAAAAGCATTTGGTGAAACTGATTGACATTATCAATTAAAGAAGAAGATATGTACATAGTTTATGTTCCACTAATCTCGATCCTAGCTAAATAATAGAGAAAAGTGTGTACACGGACATTGAAAATGTTACAAATATATTGATGGCAGAAATATGTGAAATAGACATAAAGAGAAATAATGTAAAATTCTCAAGAGTGGAACAAATAACTCACACCCTATTCATAAAACAAAGTACCAGAGAACTTAATAAATTAAATGAACTCCAAGTACATATGGCAATATGGATGATTCCATAGAATGGTGAATGATAAATACGAAGAACACACAAACACATGCACACACATAACACATTTTGTGCAATTCCATTTAGATAAAATTTAGGAAACAGGTCAAAATCATTTATAAAGTTAAAACTGTGGCTACATTTGGGGGAGAAAGAGGGGAAAGATATTTGGGAGGTGCATTTGAGTGTCTTCTGGAGTGGAGGTAATAGAAGTTTTCACTTCCAAGTAGCTGATAGAGCTATAATATTCATTCTGTGCACTTTTCAGTGTATTATGAGCAAATAACAAGAAAATGCTCTCTAAAAGCAGATTACAACTGAAAACAAGTAGGTGAAGATAGTAACCACAAAATTTATAACACTAGTTATAATATGCATTGAATAATGAAGAATAAAAACAAAACAACATGTATTGCCTTAGTGTCCTGCAATTCTAAAAGATTTTAGTTTAAAAAGGTATGTAAGAAGTAAGCATTTAATTCAGAGAAATTTGGTTCTGAGAATTTTTTTAATTAAGAAGAAATTGATAGAATTAAAGAATATGAGGGACTTCCCTGTTGGTGCAGTGGTTAAGAATCTGCCTGCCAGTGAGGGGAACACGGGTTGGAGCCTTGGTCCGGAAAGATCCCACATGCCACGGAGCAGGTAAGCCCGGTCGCTACAACTACTGAGCCTGCGTTCTAGAGCCCGCGAGCCACAACTACTGAGCCTGTGTGACACAACTACTGAAGCCCGCGTGCCTAGAGCCCGGGCTCCGCAACAAGGAAGGCACCGCAATGAGAAGCTCGCGCACCGCAGAGAAGAGTAAACCCCGCTCGCCGCAACTAGAGAAAGCCCACGTGCAGCAACGAAGACCAAAGGCAGCCAAAAATAAATAAATAAATTTTAAAAAATTAAAGAATATGAGACTTCAGAGTAAATAAAGGGTATTTATAAACTAACCTTTGAAAGAGAATCCTCAGTTGCTGGCTGCTGATCCCCTCTGTCCCCAGAGTCGGGTACACTGGGGCTGAAGGCCATGAGGTCTGCCTTGGGCGGCCCCACCCCAGAGCACACCCGCTGCCGCCTCTGCTGCGAGTAAGACCAGCTCCCCACCGCGCTGGAGCACACCAGCGTGGGCTTCCCGGGCCCGCACGCGCCCTCGCTGGGCGGCGCCGAGCACCGCAGCGCCGCGTACAGCAGCAGCGTGAGCACCAACAGGCTGGACACCGCGCAGATGGCGATGATCAGGTACACGTTCACATCCACCAGAGCGGCCTCCGCGCCAGCGGCGCCCGTCGACGCCCGCGAAGAGGCCTTGGGCGCCTGGCCGCTGTCCTCCAGCGACAGCAGCACGGTGGCCGTGGCCGTCAGCGCCGGCTCGCCGTGGTCCTTCACCAGCACCAGCAGGCGCTGGCGCGGCGCGTCCGCCTCGTCCAGGGCGCGCGTCGTGCTGATCTCGCCCGTGTACAGCCCCACGCGGAACGGGCTGCGCGCGCCACCCGCCGCCGGCTGCAGCTCGTACGACAGCCACGCGTTGTAGCCCGAGTCCGCGTCCACCGCGCGCACCTTCGCCACCACGTGGCCCGCGCCCACCGACCGAGCCACCCGCTGGCTCAGCGCGCCCGCCCCGCCGCCCGGCCCGGGCAGCAGCAGCGCCGGCGCGTTGTCGTTCTCGTCCAGCACGAACACCTGCAGCGTCACGTTGCTGCCCAGAGGCGGCACGCCCGCGTCGCGCGCGCTCACCTGGAACTGCAGCAGCTCCAGCTCCTCGTGGTCCAGCGGCTGCAGCGCGTACACCTTGCCGCTCTCCGCGTGCACCGACACGTAGCTCGACAGCGCTCGCTCGCCCACCCGCCGCTCCACCAGCGAGTAGGACACCAGCGCGTTCTCCTGCGCGTCCGCGTCCCGAGCCGACACCGTGAAGATGTGGCAGCCGGGCGGGTTGTTCTCCTTCACGAACACCGTGTACTCGGGCTGCGCGAACGCGGGCGTGTTGTCGTTCACGTCGGACACCT
The DNA here is from genome assembly GCF_028023285.1 of Balaenoptera ricei. NCBI lineage: Eukaryota > Metazoa > Chordata > Mammalia > Artiodactyla > Balaenopteridae > Balaenoptera > Balaenoptera ricei. The sequence goes on along the minus strand of NC_082641.1, from coordinate 118,422,501 downwards.
CCACGGACACGCTGGTTGTGGCCGACAGGGAAGGCGAGCCCCCGTCCCTCGCGGTCACCCCCACCTCATAGTTCGCCACACTCTCGCGATCCAAGGCGCTGTCCAGAACCAATGAATAGTAATTCTTGAAGGTGGACACCAGCCTGAAGGGAACACTGGGCGACAGGGTGCAAGTCACCTGCCCATTGACACTGGAGTCGAGGTCGGACACACTTAGCAAGGCGATGACGGTGCCCAGTGGAGCGTCTTCCCTAATTGGGAGGGACAAGGACTTGAATTCCATTACTGGGACATTATCATTGGTGTCGCCAACTTCCACCATAACTGTACAATGGCCAGAGAGTGGGGGCTGCCCCTTATCAATGCCCTCTACAAGAATTTCATAGGATTTGCTTTCTTCAAAATCGATATATCCCTTTACCATAATTTCTCCAGTAATTGGATCTATGTAGAACTTGGATTTCACATTTGGTAAAATATCAGTTGAGAATGAATATGTAATATTCCCATTCAAGCCTTCGTCTAAATCTGAGGCGTTAAGTTTAATTACCAACGTTCCATTAGGAACATTTTCCTGTAATTTCACTTCATAGAGTGTTCTGTCGAAAACTGGGGCGTTGTCGTTGGCGTCCAGCACTTTGACGAGTAACTGAACGGTGCCAGTCAGCTCAGGTTTGCCGCCATCAGAGGCGGTAAGCACTAAAAAAATCTCCGGGTCTTCTTCTCTGTCTAAAGGTTTCCTTAATACTAACCCAAGACGTTTTACTCGCTCTTCATAGGATGGTTTTTCCAGCGAGAAATACTCACTGGGGCTCAGTGTGTAAGTCAGCAGAGCGTTGGCCCCAATGTCTGCATCGGAAGCGCCCTCTAGTGGAAACCGAGAGTCAAGCGGCCTGGATTCAGCCATGAACAGATTCTTTTGTGTTCCCGGGAACACAGGAGGATTGTCGTTAACGTCCTTTACTTCCACCTCCACATGGAACACCTGTAGCGGCCTGTCCACGATCACCTCTAGGTGGATGCTGCACTCCGCGCTCCGCCCGCACAGCTCCTCCCGGTCGATCCGAGAATTCACAAACAAAATGCCATTCTGCAGATTTACCTCCAGAAGGTCCCCGCGGCCTTTGGACGCCACCCGGAACAGACGCGGCACCAGCTCCGCCAGCTCCAGCCCCAGGTCCTGAGCGATGCGGCCCACGAAGGTGCCGTGTTTGGCCTCCTCCGGGACGGAGTAGCGGACCTGGCCGCTCCCGGCCTTCCAGGTTGAAAGGAACAGAAGTGAGAGCAGCAAACGCCGGTATTCCTGGCCGATTGCCCAGGAAAACTCCATCTCAAGCCCGCAGTGCTTTGTTCTCATGAAGCGGGTCTTGTTTCAAAATGAAGAGATATCTCCTGACCGTTCAGTCCAGTCCCACTGCATCCTCCATTTTTCAGCATCTGGATGGTGGATGCAGCTTCTTTACAATAAGAATAGGAGGGATTTTTTTTCTTTCTTTCTCGCTCTATCGGATCAATTTTATGGTACAGAGCGACATCATGTGGCTCCAAACCGTAAGTAACAGATTCTGGAGATGCATACTCTAAGTCTTAATTATTCTTTCATCCATTCTGCCTTTGGAGAATAGAATCTCATTTTGTACTACTGAGGTACACATTTTGCACCACTGATTGATTGTGATCCTTAGTTTCACCACAGGAGCAGCTTTCACTTCAGTGGAAATACTTTTTTCATAGAAGTTTTAAGTATTTACAGAGACCCAACTGTAGTTAACATAGCACTTTGCAAATATACAGTTGGTAAAGTGTTGGTTAGGAAATTCACGACAGGTTTTGTGTGTGTGTGTGTTCCTAAGAGTGATGAAAGGTAGTTATTAATGATGACACACTCTTCATCATTGGATTTTACATTCCCAGTGTTGAAGATTTCAGAGAATTAAGCTCTAGGAAAACTCTGATCTCCAAAATAAGTCATTGAAAGGGAATTTCAAAAATGTTTGAAAAAGGAAGCAAAGACCATCAGCACTTAATTGAAGGTCTTCCTTGCTGTGGGCAAGGAAGCTTTAACAAGGAAGTAGGATGTTTCGGTATATAATTTGTGTTGGGAAGTATTCCAGATAATTTTATTCACTGGAACCTATTCACCTCCCATGAGCAAGATGGGTATTCTCATTTTGTCTCTTACAGTTTATAAACACTTGCTTGTTCTCCAGGCTCTAATATGCCTCAACTTCTATTCTCTCCTACAGCACTCATATATTTCAGTCAAAGTGGACAATTTCCTGCTTCCAATAACATTTTTCATGAAACAGATATACTCATTTCATTCCCTGCCTAAGTAATATCCATCATTTCCAAACTCTTCTCAAAGCAGTTTCCCCCATTATATAACAATTTAAAACTTCCTTGACCAACAAAGACTTTCATGATTAAACCAATTGAGCAGGCATCTTTATTTTCTTTTATACTGTAGCATCTAGATCAAATCACTTGGGACATTTATTACATTAATTTCTCTTTTTTAGCTATTTGGGTATGTGTGTCTAATCCTCCATTTTTGAAATATAAACTTTAAAAGAGAATATTTGTGTTATAATAGTTTAATAGCTCAGAATACTTACTGAGTATTTGCTGAACATTTACCCTATAGAATGGTTTGGTTTTCTTCAATTGCTTAATAAAATGCATTAAATTAAGGTGGTCATGTAGCTAGTTAAGAAATATGATGTCTCAGCAACCTCTATAATTTTCCAGAGATACAAAAATATTTTCCTTAGACATTGCTCTACTTAAGATATATTTCAATTTCCATATTGAAAACCTGGATTTTAGCTTAGTTTTCATTCCAGTTCTTGGCAATCATGATCTTTGAGACGTTAATAGTTCTAATGGTCAATAAAGAATTCCCAAATAATAGAGCATAATATATTTTCCTGACACACAAAAAACAATATAGAAGGACATGATGGTAGCTATTTTAAAACTTTCTTTGACTTTTATGTTCATAAACCTCTTACTCCATAGTTGTCTAAGACAAAAAAAAATCAATCTAGTGAAAATAGCTCTAAGCTCCCATTCTACGAAAAGCCACACTGCCCCCCCCATTTTTTCTGAATTAAAACATAAATCAAAGTAGTTTCACTGTTCCAGTACCCAAACTGCAGATTTGTGCAAAATGATTAGTATCAAACACACTGAAAGGAAGTGAAAAGGACTCCCTGTCCATTTACTTTATTTTGCAAGTAATTAAATGCATAGATGAGGAATGCAAAAGAATAGAAAGGATATTTATTTGGGAACTATTCACTATTTACCGGGTATAGAGACAACACATCTCTAAAGGGAAAAACTCAAAAGTCTTTAAAATGTCTTATTAGCTGAGAATCACATTAGTCAAGAAGTTGAAGAGGAGGACTTCCCTGGTGGCACAGTGGTTAAGAATTCACCTGCCAATGCAGGGACAGGGGTTCGGGCCCTGGTCCGGGGAGCAACTAAGCCTGTGCACCACAACTACTGAGCCTGCGCTCTAGAGCCTGTGAGCCACAACTACTGAGCCAACATGCCACAACTACTGAAGCCCGCACGTCTAGAGCACAGCGTGCTCCGCAACAAGAGAAGCCACCATAATGAGAAGCCCGCACACTGTAACGAAGAGTAGCCCCCACTCGCCGCAACTAGAGAAAGCCCGCACACAGCAACAAAGACCCAACGCAGCCAAAAATAAATAAATAAATAAATTTATTTTAAAAATAAAAAATAAAACTATATGCCCATTTGTACTCAAAAAAAAAAAATTGAAGAGGGGAGCTGGATTTGAAGACTGAAGTCCCACATCCTAGAAGACGAGAACTCTGGATGGCCCTATTATTCACAATAGGATGAAAATGATACCTAATAAAATAGTGAACTGAGGTTGGACATGCTGTGGCTCATACTTGATGGACAGGAGGCCACAAAGGACAGTGCCAGAAAGAGGAAATGGAAGTGGAAAAAAGGAGGACTATCTATTTTATATGTTGGCCTATCCCACAATGTCACTGAGTATTAACCAGGTTTCACCAAGGAAACTTGAACAAAGAAGTAGGAAGTTGTAGTACATAACTTGTGTGGAAAAGTATTCCACACAATTAGAATGGAATACACTGGAGCAAAGTTGGTATCTTCATTTTTGTCTCTAATGGTTTAGAATACTTGCCCATTCTCCAGTCACTAACATACCTAAGCTTTGGCTTCCACTGGCAAAGAAACTTCAATGCGAGACGAACTATTTACTAGGGGAACTGACCAAATACCAAATAGGGAAATGAATGGAAAATAATTTCACCTCTAGTTATTTGGAACTTTGTACTTGCTACATGACACACATTAATAGGTTGGTATTCAGAGGAGGGTCACCAGTAATAACATTGACTTATTGAACTTTTTGGACATTAGCATCATTAATACTGCATGTAAAAGAGGTTAATAATAAATAAGTTTTGCTAACTGAATAGTTTTAAAATGAGATATACAGTATTTTTCTCTACACTGTTCAGATAGAAAATAATATTTCTTAACAAGATTAATAATATTCTTTCAAAAGCAGTATTTTCTAAATGATGATATACTAAAGAGAGTATTAAAATTTCACTTCCTATTGATTTCTTAATGCTTACTAATAAAAAGTAGTGAGAAACAGAAGAGAGAAAATGATACAATTCTAAAAGCAATAAATTTATTATTCTAGTTTTTTTTTTACCCAATTGGAAAACTAGCAACAATACACAGTATTGTCAAATGTGAGCACAAAAATTAAAACAATCATGTTCAAGTAGAAAGGAGGAACTGAGAATACAGATAAATGGATAAGTGAGTAAAAGAGGCTCTATAGGAGGCAACAGGCTTAATAAACTAATATTTGAAACTGAATATGTAAAAGCATAATAAAAAGAAAGTGCGCCAGTGACATTTGGACTAACATCTAGTAGGAATTTCCAATAAAAAGTGTCATAATTTACTGAAGCATTGTGGAGGTATTAGCACACCACAGTTTAAGTCAAATATTCTAATCAATTCAATTTACCCTGGAAAATATATTTAGTTTCTATCCAGATTTTTAGCAATAAAATAATTCTACAGCGACTTGTAAAAACCTGCAAGTATGGGTCTTACCACTTATTGCTGATTCGGTTCAAAGCCATTAGTCACAAGAAATTCAAACATTTTAACCACAAAACCAGTACCTTGAAGACTCTATTGACAGCAACAAGACTAATTAACTGTTAAAATGTTTCCAAAGGAGTAGTAACGTTGAGAATTAAAAACAAAGACATTTTTGAAAGGATTTTTAAAAATTACTCACTTTAGCAGGAAGATCAACCTTCACATCCAGCTGCTCTTCTCTATCCCCACTAATGGGGCCGGGTGGGAGACATGGGCTGAAGGCCATGAGGTCTGCCTTGGGCGGCCCCTCCCCAGAGCACACCCGCTGCCGCCTCTGCTGCGAGTAAGACCAGCTCCCCACCGCGCTGGAGCACACCAGCGCGGGCTTCCCGGGCCCGCACGCGCCCTCGCTGGGCGGCGCCGAGCGCCGCAGCGCCGCGTACAGCAGCAGCGTGAGCACCAACAGGCTGGACACCGCGCAGATGGCGATGATCAGGTACACGTTCACATCCACCAGAGCGGCCTCCGCGCCAGCGGCGCCCGTCGACGCCCGCGAAGAGGCCTTGGGCGCCTGGCCGCTGTCCTCCAGCGACAGCAGCACGGTGGCCGTGGCCGTCAGCGCCGGCTCGCCGTGGTCCTTCACCAGCACCAGCAGGCGCTGGCGCGGCGTGTCCGCCTCGTCCAGGGCGCGCGTCGTGCTGATCTCGCCCGTGTACAGCCCCACGCGGAACGGGCTGCGCGCGCCACCCGCTGCCGGCTGCAGCTCGTACGACAGCCACGCGTTGTAGCCCGAGTCCGCGTCCACCGCGCGCACCTTCGCCACCACGTGGCCCGCGCCCACCGACCGAGCCACCCGCTGGCTCAGCGCGCCCGCCCCGCCGCCCGGCCCGGGCAGCAGCAGCGCCGGCGCGGGCAGCAGCAGCGCCGGCGCGTTGTCGTTCTCGTCCAGCACGAACACCTGCAGCGTCACGTTGCTGCCCAGAGGCGGCACGCCCGCGTCGCGCGCGCTCACCTGGAACTGCAGCAGCTCCAGCTCCTCGTGGTCCAGCGGCTGCAGCGCGTACACCTTGCCGCTCTCCGCGTGCACCGACACGTAGCTCGACAGCGCTCGCTCGCCCACCCGCCGCTCCACCAGCGAGTAGGACACCAGCGCGTTCTCCTGCGCGTCCGCGTCCCGCGCCGACACCGTGAAGATGTGGCAGCCGGGCGGATTGTTTTCCTTCACGAACACCGTGTACTCGGGCTGCGCGAACGCGGGCGCGTTGTCGTTCACGTCGGACACCTCCACGAACACGCTGGCCGTTGTCGACAGGGAAGGCGAGCCCCCGTCCCTCGCGGTCACCCCCACCTCATAGTTCGCCAGGTTCTCGCGATCCAGGGCGCTGTCCAACACCAGCGAATAGTAATTCTTGAAGGTGGACACCAGTTTGAAGAAGTCATGGGGGGTCAGGGTGCAGGTCACCTGCCCGTTGGCACCGGAGTCGCGGTCAGACACTGTGATGAGGGCGATGACTGTTCCCAGCGGAGCATCCTCTCGGATGGGAAGTGAAAGAGACGTGATTGAGACTTCTGGTGTGTTATCATTGATGTCCACAAGTTTTACTGAAATTTTACAGTGCCCAGACATTGGTGGAGTCCCGTTGTCATAGGCAATGACTTGAATCTCATAAGATTTCACTTCCTCATAATCTAATTGTCCCTTAGTTCTGATTTCCCCTGAGCTGGGATCTATTTTGAACTTGGTCTTTATATTGGGGGACACATCACCACTAAATGAATACACAATCTCGCTGTTTGATCCTTCATCTGCATCAGAAGAATTTAATTTAATCACCAAGGATCCGTTTGCGATGTTCTCTAACAACTGTACTTTGTAAACTGATTGGTCAAAAGTAGGTTCGTTGTCATTCACATCTAATACCTTAATAAGCAGTTGAACGGTGCCTGTGAGCTCAGGTTTGCCCCTATCAGTAGCCACCAGTAACAAATTAATCTCGGCAGTTTCCTCTCTGTCCAGAGATTTCCTGAGCACAAGAGACAAAGACTGGCTTAGTTCATCATTTGTCTGTATATCTAGAAAGAAAAACTCACTGGAGCTGAGCTTGTAGGAGAGAAGAGCATTTACTCCGACATCTGCATCAAACGCCCCCTCTAGAGGAAACCGCGAGTCAAGCAGCCTCGATTCGTGAAACCGGATAGTCTTTACTGTCACTGGAAATACTGGCGGATTGTCGTTAATGTCCTTCACCTCCACCGCCACATGGAACACCTGCAGCGGCCGGTCCACGATCACCTCCAGGTGGATGATGCACTCCGCGCTCCGCCCGCACAGCTCCTCCCGGTCGATCCGAGAATTCACAAACAAAATGCCATTCTGCAGATTTACCTCCAGAAGGTCCCCGCGGCCTTTGGATGCCACCCGGAACAGACGCGGCACCAGCTCCGCCAGCTCCAGCCCCAGGTCCTGGGCGATGCGGCCCACGAAGGTGCCGTGTTTGGCCTCCTCGGGGACGGAGTAGCGGACCTGGCTGCTCCTGGCCTCCCCTGCAGCGAGGAGCAGAAGCGAGAGTAGCAGACACCCGACCTCTCCGCCCCTACTCTTAGAAGACACCATCACCAATACTCAGCGAGTTGATCAAATTAAAATATCATGTTTTGCAAAATTTTAAATATTGTCCTCTAGTCTCTGCTCAAGTCCTGCTGCTTCTCTTACTGTTCTGTCTCTCTGGAGTGACAATAGGGCCCTGGGTATTTTTCTTCCTACAGAATACACTGTAGTAGACAGCGACATCATGTGGCCAAAATGTAGGCTCTACTATTTATTCTGTAGATTAAAAATTAAACAATTGTCTAGTCTAAGTTTACTGATAGCTTTCATTTAGGAAAAATATTTATTTTAAACTCTGAAATATATCATTCCCCCCTTTAATTGTGTTAAAAACATATAACAAAATTTACCATCTCATCCACTTTTAAGTATACAATTTAGTACGTTAAGTATATTCACATTGTTGTGAAACAGATCTTGAGAACTTTCATCTTGCAAACATGAACCTCTATCTATACCTATTAGAAAGCAACTCCCCTTTCCCACCACACCACACCCCTCTAACCACCATTCTACTTTCTGGTTCTATGAATTTGACTACTCTAGGTACCTCACATAAGTGGAATCTTACAGTATTTGTCTGTGACTGGGTTATTTCACTTAGTATAATGTCCTCCAGGTTCATCCATGTTGTAGCATGTGATGGATTTCCATACTTTTTAAGGCTGAATAATATTCTGATGCATGTATATACCACAGTTTGTTTATCCATTTATCCATCTGTCCATGGATATCAAGGTTGCTTCCACCTCTTAGCTATTGTGAATAGTGCTATTATGAGTATGGGTGTGAAAATATCTCTGAGACCCTGCTTTCAGTTCTTTTGAATATACCAGAATTTTTTCTCGGTTTCTTCAAAGGGTATTTATTTTATACTTTATAAAATGAAAATATATTTATATATTCCATTTTTAGTTTGTTTTCTGAACTGTTCACAGATGTTTGTAAATTAACAATTCATTTGTTCCTCATTTGGATAATGTATTCTTAATTAAGAATGTTCCCTTTTCTACTACATTTGGATTTTCATTCAAGAACAGTGTAATTGACCTCTTTTTAGTGTTAATTATTTGAGAATATCTTATTTTAATAATTCTTAGCTGTCCCCTTCATACACAAACAATATGAAAATATGATAAAGATAACATAGGGATAAGATAAAATTAATTGAGGGTGGGTCAGTGTTCAAAATGCATAAAAGTTATTTTCAGTTATTCTAAGGAGGTCACAAACTTTGTTTTCAGCAAAGAGGAAAACAAAATTAACTGCAAGATTTATACTGTCCGTAAAAGAAAAGAAAAATCCCTGCTAAAGAAAAACTAGCTTTTCCTAGTACTGAAAACCAATGCTAATTTCTCCCTTTAGTCCAATAACTTAAGATATTTATTCACACCATCTATAAAGTATATACTTATATTAATCATACTCTAACAATGAACCCCAAGTAAACTGACTTAAGCAAAAAAGCAGAGCATCATTTATTGTCTTATGCACAGAAATAGACAATTATTTACCAGTTTCAGGAAGAGCAAAAATGGCCAAAGTAACTTTTAGGCTACCTATTTTCAGGCCACATTTAGTGACTCTCAGAAGAAAAAAAATGCCCTTTTCCTAATATCCCCAGCAAAAATCCTAGAATATCACTTCCTTTGACCCAACTTAGATGATGTATCTTTCCTTTAGTCAGTAGTTGTGATGGTTCTCACATTGGCCAGACATGGGTTGCTTATTCATTCTTGAAGCCAGGAGATGAAATCAGGCATGCCTAAATTATGTGGACTGAAAATGAGGAGGTTGGTTCTCATGAAGGCCAGTGCAAGAACTCATGCACCCAATTTCTCCTGGAGCTTAAACTGATTGCACATAGCTGCAGACTGGCCATTATATCATTACATAGTTGCAATGCAACTGCATATTTGTAACACCCCGTAGTTTTTTTATAATCAGTGGCCACTCTGGCTACTGTTGACGTATTAAGGAATTATGCCTAGAATCAAGATATTAGCTCTAGGAAACACGGCTTGCTTAAGGGAATTTTTGCAATCCTATAAAGTAATTTTGCTGGATTTTGAGAATGACATGTCTGAAGGTATGAGGTACATTCTGCTGTTATTCAGGGTTTCTGAGGACCTAGAATGTCTCTCTCCCTTCCCTCAGAGAGATAGAGTACCATTGCCAGAAATCCAAGCACATTTCCCCTAATGGGGAAAGGAGACTGAGAAGCCATGCTCAACAAATACCACCAAACTTGTGACTGTAGTGGTTGGAATAGTAGCCCCCAAAAGATATATCCACCCAGAACCTTAAAAATGTGTCTTTATTTGGAATAGAGATCTTTACAGATATAAATAAGGTAACCCTAACCCTAGCATTATCCTAGATTTGGGTGGGCCACAAATCCAATGACAGGTGTCCTTATAAGAGACAGGAAAAGAGAAGATGCACAGAGACACACGAAAGAAGGAAATGTGAAGACTGAGGCAGAAATTGGAGGTATGCTGCCACAAGTCAAGGAATGCCAGGAGCCACCAGAAACTGGAAGAGGCAAGGAAGAAGTCTCCCCTAGAGTCTTCAGAAGGAACATCACCCTGCCAACACCTTGTTGAACTTTTGGCCTCTAGAACTGTGAGAGAATAAATTTCTGTTGTTTCAAGCCCCCAAGTTTGTGGTAATTTGTTGCAGCAGCACTACAAAACTAATATAGTATCCATTGCTACAATTATATCCTTTGCCCTTATCAAAGCAAACTGTCAATGCCTTAAGATTTATGTGTCTGAGCATTTATTCTTGAAAAATCCTCATTCAGGTCTTTCACAAACCTACAACAAAGCCCCAGAAGGAAAAAAACAAGACAGGGAAATGGATGCTAGGTAAGAAAAACAAAAAAAGAAGAAGAGGTGCCTAAAACATTTTAAATTCCATTTATTATTTTTCTTCTCCTGCTTTTTATATAAAAATAAATCACTACACAATAATTTTTTCCATGGAATCCAAGTTACCTCATCTACTTAATGGTCAGATACCTTAGTGCAAGGGTGAATAATAATGTTCTCCTATCAGTTGTATTACCTGTTGTAATGCTCTCCTCTTAAAATGTATTCTATTCACATTAGCTTAATGGCGATGGAACCCCAATGACCATGTTGCTGTATATTGACTATTTCCATTTTACCTCTAAAGTAAACACAATTTTATTTCTGACTTCTGCAAAGTCCTCTGTGGTTATGGAAGACTGCCTAGGACAGCTTTTCTCCACATGTTGGCTCAGCATCCCAGAATGCTTTGATCTTATGGCATCTCAGCATCAACCTGTACTTCCATAAATGCTGCAATGGGAAAAGACAACAGAAGACAGTCTTGCACTGGCAATTATCTACTTCTGCTTGGAAGTGGTATACATCATGCACATTTCATTGATCAAAGAAAATCACAGCTCAAGGTAGCAGGGAAGTGAAATCCTCCAGTGTTCCCAGAAGGGGGAGAACAGAAATACTAATAGTGGCTACCAAAATAAACAACTATTTCTCATTCTCATCTATTTGTATGCTTGACTGACTACAAGTCTCAAAGGTACTTGAAGTGATACCTAACTTCTCTAATCACTTATTGTTATACTAGAAAATAGAATTACAGTTCTAATCTTAGAAAGGAAGTTTTCTGAAAAAGAAGGAACATATCAAGAAATAGTCTTCTCAGGTGTTCTTTCTTGTACTTTAGGCAATGTAAACATAATATTCCCCTACAAATGAAATTACATTAGTATCATCATACCAAGGTAATTTGATAATAAAATTGCAATTCCTAAAATCATAGTCATGCAACTGAAATTCGTTACTGAAATTGAATAATCAAAAGATAATAATATATGTTTTACTAATATTTTACTGAAAGAAATCATAGTTTTTGTTTCCATTGGGATGTTTTTTGGAGCCTTCATAGAAAAATGAAAATAACATTGTTATTTTCAGTATTAACAGCATGATGATTTTGCCTAGTTTTTCAGATGGACAGCAAAGGCGTGAAGCTGCCAACTTTAATGGATAATTAATATTAACCAAAACTAATCCAACTGCATAACAATGATTATAACCTGGTAATAAGATCTCAGCAAATATAACTTCACCTTTTGAGGATTTGACAATTTTTAAGTCAATAAATTTCCTAAATGAATGACTAGTTTGAATTGTAAACATACAATGAAATAAGTACCAAAAAATAAATTTTCCATAAATCTATATTAGTCTAAGTTTTTATTAATACTAAATTGTTCAATGAATACATATTAATGATAGCAAAGAATGGTGGAAAAGTAGAAAAATATGGCAACTGGGTCATCTTTATAAAGAAGAAAAGAGGAAGAAATACATTTCCTGGAAGAAATCTTGTAAAGGAAGACAAAACTATTGAAAGTTGGCACAAAGATTCTGAATGGCACAAGAATATTAACTACCAATGGGAAATCCATTCATATTTATATAAAAATAAATATTAAGTAAAAACACCACTCCACAATCATCTTTTCCTCCATCCCAGAAGTACCTTTTCATTTAAGAAATCACTTTTCAAACTTTGTAATCTTAAACCCCCTTTTTTTGGTTTAGTAGTCATTAACTAAAATTTGAGATTCACCTCCAAGTTAATACCTTCAAATAACCCAGAAAACTTTTAACCTTTACAACAATAATCATAATACAGAAAGAAATGTTTGTCTGTTCTTAGATCCATAATGCATCATCTAAAATTTTTTTGACAGTGATCCCAATGTAGCTGTGTGAAGGCATGCCTGAATCTCTTCAGGCCACATTTAAAGGGCTATTGGTATTTATCAAGTGATGTCCAATTCCATTAGAAATCTTATTATTAACCTCTCAGTGAAGTACTGTTAGATAATTGATTTTTCAACCTATATAAATTCTTGAAGAAACAAATTGTGCCATTCTAGCTTCAAATGTCAACCTCTAACTCAAGTTTTTTTGGCTTGATAAAGGAAATATATGTTTACCTTCTCCATACTGTTTATGATTTTTCAGTTTGGCCTTAAAACACAGTTTCCTCTATCCCTCCTAATTTTTTGATCATTTTAGTTCCCCTTTCCAGGGCATTTTCCATCTACTTGATTATATTTTCATTAGTTGAGGCAATGAGAATTACATATAGTTTTCTGAGTGCAAATCGCATAAAGAAGGAAAGCCCACATCTGCTTTTTGTCCAGAAAACTTGCTAATAACAGTCAGCATTATATTGCCTATTTTTTAAAAGTCATGAATAGAATGAGATCCTCTTTTACAGACACCTTGTTTAGACAAAGAAAGCTGAAAAGACAATATTACACCAATGTAAGTCTTTTCATAACACAATTGTTATTTTAAACAGGTTACAATGTGGTCCCCTTGAAGCCAAGGACCTCTCCTATCTTGTTTCACTCTTGCTAGGTCCCTAGTTTCTACAGCAGGACTTAGTTTGTAGTAGGCTCTCCATGTGTGCTTGTGTACTGATCCATCAGTAAATATATTCAGTGTCCATAGAGAAACTCCTAAGCCTGGACATGGGCACATAGGTAATGTGAATCAGGGAATAGAAATTATTTTTGTGACTCCTTAATTTATCTTGCCCAGTTTTATAATCTTGCAAAGTTTATCTCATATTTAAAGAAGCTGGAAACTTTTCTTGGCAACGTGAAATCTAAAATTATTATTATTATTATTTGCTGATTTTTGCCAAAGGCCTGAGTGGGTATGATAATTAATATTTGAAAAGTTACAGAAACATACTCACTGCCTGTTTCTTGAAACACTCTAAGCAACAGCACTATATCAATTCAAATATCTAGAAACTTAACTACTAAATTATACTAATTTCTTATAGAATGCTTTCACAAGGGGACTTTCAAGGGACTTTTTCTGCACGTTTATTTAAATGTTTGCAAACAAAAATATGTTCATTTAATACTTGTGTGGTTTCAGAATTAAACATAGGAAATAAAACAATGTGCTCTTGACTTAATGACTAGCATATATAATAATATTTATAACAAATATGTTTCAGCTGGTTTTGCAAAACTGCTATCAAACATACTGTTCAGGATATTGCTAAACCCTTACATAATGATCAGTAATCAACTCTGAATTTATAGCAGGAAGAGAGGAGTTTTTTTCTCTCTTGAAGAATTGGTACAGAGAAATTCCTTTTATTCTTCTTTTTTATATTTTTGTACTTACTTCCAGGAAGGTGAGTACTAGGATTTGCACTCAGCCTATGATTGAATTTTTGATAAATTGTTCCCACTCTTCTCTTGATCTTTTACTTTGGCTTTTAAACAGACTTTTTAAAATTGCTCTTGTAAATATCTTCCATTGTAAGCTACCTTAAATATTTTATAAAAGGCAATGAAGTCTACTAGAACAAGCAAGTTTTGGATATCCTTGGGAAATCTGGAGAAAACTTAGGAAAAATACTGAACTTAGATTTTCTGAGCCTCAGCACTTTCATCCACAAAGTGAGACTAAAGTATGCACTTCACAAAGTTATTGGAAAGGTTGAGAGAAGTAAAAATAAAGTGTCTTAGGGCTTCCTTGGTGCTGCAGTGGTTAAGAATCCGCCTGCAAACGCAGGGGACACGGGTTCGAGCCCTGGTCCAGGAAGATCCCACATGCCCCGGAGCAACTAAACCCATTCGCCGCAACTACTGAGCCCACGCTCTACAGTCCGCGAGCCACAACTACTGAGCCCACGTGCCACAACTACTGAAGCCTGCGTGCCTATAGCCCGTGCTCTGCAACAAGAGAAGCCACCGCAATGAGAAGCCCGCACACAGCAACGAAGAGTAGCCCCCGCTCACCATAACTAGAGAAAGCCCGCGTGCAGCAACGAAGACCCAATGCAGCCAAAAATAAATAAATTAAAAAAATAAATTTAAAAATAAATAAATAAAGTGTCTTAGAACATTTGTGAGTAAATGGAAGGTGTTGTTTCCTAACCAGATCCTATACTAAAAAATTCATTCCACGCTAAGCTTTCTAGAACCAGGAGAACTCAAAGTCGTTGGCATCAGGATACTGATCATAAAAGCAACGAAAAAATAGTTGTATATTTTAACATAAAAATTAAAATATCACCCTACAAATATATTGTAAATTACTTTTGTTTAAAACGATTTTTTTTAATTGCCCACTTTGAAACGTAAAACCTTAAGGGAAGGCAGATGGTTTCTGTAAATCTGCCTATAATTTTTTGTCCAGGGCTTGACGTTTCATTCCGAGCTATAAATAAACTTGAAAATGACAATGTATTTGACTACGTTAAGATTCTGTGTTAAATATGATCAAGATTGCTTAATATTTCAGTATTCTTTCAAAAGTATCCTACTCTTTGAACCAAGGAATATGGCAATTTGTTCCTACATTAGTTTTTTTGTTGTTTGATTCCAAGTTCTAGTCAAGATGCAGCTATTAAGTAATAGAATAAATATCTACAATAAATGGTAAGATTTGTTGCAATTTTAGTGAACACTTGGAATACATCTTTTAAAGTGACATTTGAAGAGATGGTTAGATAAGTAAAAATTTAAAAAAACTAAAGCCAAAGCTTGGAAGTTGAACTTATATTACGGAGTTTGTCTCTGGATGTTCACTTCTTCCCTACGTGCTCAGATCTGGACAAAAACCGGGGCTGAAGGCCATGAGGTTGGTCTTGGGCGGCCCCCCGCCCCCAGAACACACCCGCTGCCGCCTCTGCTGCGAGTAAGACCAGCTCCCCACCGCGCTGGAGCACACCAGCGTGGGCTTCCCGGGCCCGCACGCGCCCTCGCTGGGCGGCGCCGAGCACCGCAGCGCCGTGTACAGCAGCAGCGTGAGCACCAACAGGCTGGACACCGCGCAGATGGCGATGATCAGGTACACGTTCACATCCACCAGAGCGGCCTCCGCGCCAGCGGCGCCCGTCGACGCCCGCGAAGAGGCCTTGGGCGCCTGGCCGCTGTCCTCCAGCGACAGCAGCACGGTGGCCGTGGCCGTGGCCGTCAGCGCCGGCTCGCCGTGGTGCTTCACCAGCACCAGCAGGAGCTGGCGCGGCGCGCCGCCTCGTCCAGGGCGCGCGTCGTGCTGATCTCGCCCGTGTACAGCCCCACGCGGAACGGGCTGCGCGCGCCACCCGCCGCCGGCTGCAGCTCGTACGACAGCCACGCGTTGTAGCCCGAGTCCGCGTCCACCGCGCGCACTTTCGTCACCACGTGGCCCGCGCCCACCGACCGAGCCACCCGCTGGCTCAGCGCGCCCGCCCCGCCGCCCGGCCCGGGCAGCAGCAGCGCCGGCGCGTTGTCGTTCTCGTCCAGCACGAACACCTGCAGCGTCACGTTGCTGCCCAGAGGCGGCACGCCCGCGTCGCGCGCGCTCACCTGGAACTGCAGCAGCTCCAGCTCCTCGTGGTCCAGCGGCTGCAGCGCGTACACCTTGCCGCTCTCCGCGTGCACCGACACGTAGCTCGACAGCGCTCGCTCGCCCACCCGCCGCTCCACCAGCGAGTAGGACACCAGCGCGTTCTCCTGCGCGTCCGCGTCCCGCGCCGACACCGTGAAGATGTGGCAGCCGGGCGGGTTGTTCTCCCTCACGAACACCGTGTACTCGGGCTGTGCGAACGCGGTCGCGTTGTCGTTCATGTCGGCCGCCTCCACGGACAAGCTGGCGGTGGCCGACAAAGAAGGCGAGCCCCCGTCCCTCGCGGTCACCCCCACCTCATAGTTTGCCACACTCTCGCGATCCAGGGCACTGTCCAACACCAGCGAATAGTAATTCTTGAAGGTGGACACCAGCTTGAAGGGGACATGAGGCGTCAGGGTGCAGGTCACCTACCCATTGACCCCAGAGTCACGGTCAGACAAGGAGATGAAGGCGATGACGGTGCTGAGTGGAGACTCCTCTCTTACAGGCAAAGACGGATGTGACCGCCAGTTCCGGAGCATTATCATTTACATCCAGCACTTCCACTAAAACCTTGCAGTGATTTGACATTGGAGGACCTCCTTTATCAACTGTTTTTACCTGAATTTCGTAGGATTTCGTTTCTTCATAATCCAGTCTACCAATTAGCCTAATTTCCCCTGAGCTGGAATCAATTTTGAATTTGTTTTTTTGTTTGTTTGTTTGTTTGTTTATGTTAAGAGAAACAACATTGCCAAAGTAAAGACAATTTCGCCATTTACACTTTTGTCAGCGTCAGAGGCGTTTAATGTGGTCATTAATGTTCCATTTGCTGGAACATTAGTAGTATCTAATAAGTGTACTCTGTACACGGCCTGGGCAAACCATGGGGCGTTATCATTAATGTTGAGCACCGTGATCAGCAGCTGAACTGTACCTTCTAGTTCTGGTTTGCCCCCATCACTGGCTGTCAATAATAAACGAAGTTCTGGTGTATCTTCTCTATCCACAGACTTCCTCAGTTCAGGCAAAAGTGACTTACTCAGTTCATCACTTGCCTGTACATCCAAAGAGAAATAATCACTGGAGCTGAAAGTGTATGTTAGAAAAGCGTTGGTACCAATGTCTGCATCAGCAGCGCCCTCTATCGGGAAACGTGAATCCAGCAGCCTAGATTCAGGAATAAATAACCTTTGTTCTCTCACTCTAAAGACCTGTGGATTATCATTAATGTCCTTCACCTCCACCTCCACATGCAACACCTGCAGCGGCCTGTCCACGATCACCTCCAGGTGGATACTATATTTCGTGTTCTGTTTGCATCGCTCCTCCCGGTCAATCCGAGAATTCACAAACAAAATGCCGTTCTGCAGATTTACGTCCATGGCTTTTGGACGCCACCCAGAACAGGTATGACACCAACTCGGCCAGCTCCAGCCCCAGGTCCTGAGCGATGCAGCCCACGAAGCTGCCGTGTTTGGCATCTTCATGGACCGAGTAGTGGATCTGGCTGCTGCCAGCCCCACAGGCTGTGAAGAGCAGAAGTGAGAGCAGCAGGCACCGGCCTCCCTGGCCACCTCTCCTTGAAAACAGCATCGCAAAAGCACTACTCCTTTCCTACCATTCTCACTTTACTTTAAAATCTTGCCTTTTTTTTCCCTTCATATTTGAAATAATTTATCTCCTTACCATTTTTGTCTTCTCTCTGGCAGTGACAAAATGGGGCTTCCTTCTTTAGTTTTTGGTAATCAGTATATGGAATCTCAAGTGACCCTAAATGCCAAAAGAATCCTGAAAGAGAAGAACAAAGTTGGAGGACTCACACTTCCTGATTTCAAAACTTGCTACAAAGCTACAGTAATCAAAACAGTGTGGTATTGTCATAAAGACAGACATATAGACCAATGGAATAGAACAGAGAGCCCAGAAATAAATCCTTACATATATGGTCAGACGATTTTCAACCAAAGTGCTAAGACTATTCAATGGGAGGAAAGACAGTCTTTTCAACAAATGGTGCTGGGAAAACAGGAAATCCACATGCAAAAGAATGAAGTTATACCCTTACTTAACACCACATACAAACATTAACTCAAATAGATCCATGACCTAAATGTAAGACCTAAAACTGTAAAATTCTTAGAAGAAGATAGGGCAAAAGCTTCATGACATTGGGTTTGGTGATGATTCCTTGGATATGGTACAGGCAACAAAATTTTAAAAACAGACAAATTAGACTTCATAAAAGGTGAAAATTTTTTCCATCAAAAGACACTGTCAAGGACTTCCAGTTTCTAGTTCTGAATGTAAGGGGATTTGAAATCACCACTCCAACAAATAAAAAGCTGAGCAGACTGAAAAAAATCAACAACTCTTCTTGGCTGTGTAAGAGAGGGGAGGACACAGGGCAAACCACTACTCCCAAAATTAAAGAGACAGGGAAATACAGAAAGTCACAGATTACTTACTGGCACAGAGACCCAAGAGCAGAAGCCACTGTGGAAACCAGAGCTGGAACAGGAATATCTGAACTGCAATAGACAAATTGCTGGAGGCTCAATGTAGATGGGGGAGAAGCAGTCATGAGGGGGGCTCAAAATATTTTGAAATTTACCTCTAGGAATTTGACCAGATTCCCACAGTAAATATCAGAGAAAAATCCCCCTCATGCTTCTGGCAGTGGGAGGTGGAAATGAACCATTTTGAAATGTATTCTGTTCTTCTTAACAAGGCCTTCCCTCAGGGAAACTAATTAATGGAAGACTAATTGTTGGTTTATTATCAGAGCCAATTCCAGCAGGCTCTAGTTTTCTGTGAGGGAGAAGAAAAATACCAATTCCAGGGCATTCTAGCCATTCTGTCTGACATGGGGTGGAGGGGAATGAGAAACACTTGTGAAGTTCATAGTTCAGAAGCATAATATCACTAAAAGACTGAGACCTAACCATAGGACTATAGAATGCTTCCCCTCTTCCTACACCTCAACACCTCATTATTACTAGGCTTTTTGTAGCAGTTCCTTCTGCCTGGTATATCATGTCCAGCTATCAACAAAAAATTATGAGGCATAGCAAAAGGGGCGGGGGGAACTCCACAATTTGAAGAGCAGAGCAAATATCAGAACCAGACTTGACAGGGATGTTCGAATTATCAGACTGGTAATTTAAATCAGCTATGATTAATATGCTAATGGCTCCAATGGATAAAGTAGACAGCATGTAAGAACAGAAGAGATGGTCAATGTAAACAGAGATGGAAATCCTAAGAAAGAACCAAATAGAAATATTAGACCCCATTTTTGAAGAAAAACAAACCCGTTTAAAAGAAAATGTAACAGAAATGAAAGATGTCTTTGACGGGCTCAGTAGTAGATTGGACATGGATGAGGAAAGAATCTCTGAGCTAGAGGATATATCAATAGATTCCTCAAAAACCAAAAAGCAAAGAGAACAAAAATTGAAAAAACAGAACAGAAAATCCAAGGACTGTGGGAAAACTTTTTAAAAGGCATAAGAAAGGCATAGCATTAAAAAAAAGTGGGGGGGGGGTGTATAACATACTCATAGTGGGAATACCAGAAGAAATAGAGAAAGGAAAAGAAGAAATATTTGAAGTAATAATGACCGAGGGGCTTCCCTGGTGGCACAGTGGTTGAGAATCTCCCTGCCAATGCTAGGGACATGGGTTCAAGCCCTGGTCTGGGAAGATCCCACATGCTGCGGAGCAACATGAGCCACATGTTGGCCCGTGAGCCACAACTACTGAGCCTGCACGTCTGGAGCCTGTGCTCTGCAACAAGAGAGGCCACAGCAGTGAGAGGTCCGTGCACCGCAATGAAGAGTGGCCCCTGCTCGCCGCAACTAGAGAAAGCCCTCGCAGAGAAATGAAGACCCAACACAGCCAAAAATTAAATAAATAAATAAATAAATATATAAAATTGTTAAAAAAAATATTAATGACTGAGAATTTCCTCCAAATTAATTTCAGACATCAAATCACAGATCCAGGAAGCTCAGATAACACCAAGCAGAATAAACACCAAAAAATCTACACCTGGCATATCAGTTTCAAACTATAGAAAATCAAAGATTAAATAAAAATCCTGTTATTTTACTACAGCTTTATGTTACCATCAGGGGAAACTGGGTGAAAGGTACACAGGATCTCTCTGTATTATTTCTTACAACTGAATTTGAATGTACAATTATCTCAAAATAAAAAGTTTAATTGAAAAAAAAAATCCTGAAAGAAGCCAGAGGGAAAATACACTTTACCTATAGAGGAACAAAGATAAAAATTACATCTCACTTCTCCTCAAAAACCACAAGAACTTTCTCAACTTGATAATGAGAATCCATGACAAACCTATAGATAACATTATACTTAATTGTGAAGGACTGAATGCCTTCAACCTCAGATTGGGAACAAGGCAAAGATATCTGGTCTCACTACTCTTATTTGTTTTAGCATAGTGAAGGAAGTTCTGCTCTGTGCCATAAAACAAGAAAAGGAAATAAGAGGCATATAGATGAGAAAGAAAGAAAACTGTCCCTATTTACAGGGGCAGTAAAAAACTTCCTAGAAAAGTGAATGCAGCAATGTCACAGAAAACAAGATAAACATACAAAAATGAATGTATTTCCATATACTAACAATGAAAATATACATACCAAAATTAAATTTAAAATACAATACCATTTACATTAGCTCAAAAAAGATCCTTAGGTGTAAGTGTATTCTGTATTCTGAAAACTACAAAACACTAATGAAAGAAATTGAAGAATATCTAAAGTGGAGAGACCTACTGTGTTCATGAATTGGATGACTCGACACTTCATGGAGAGATGTCAGTTTTCCCTGAATTAACATATAGATTTAATACAATTCCTACTAAAATCTCAACAAGATTTACTATAGATATAGATAAGATTACATGAATAACAAAGAAACTATACTTGAAGCAATTTTTAAAAACAATAACAAAGTAGAAGGAATCAGTGTATCCTATTATTTATTATACAGCTACAGAAATCAAGACTGTGCTATTGGTAGATAAATAGACAGGTAGATCAAGGGAACAAAATAAATAATCCAAAAATGGACCCATGCTAATGTGCTGAACTAACTGAATTTTGACAAAGTTGCAAAAGAAATTAAATGCAGGAAAGATAGCTTTTCCAGCAAATAGTGTTAGAGCAATTGGACTTTGCTAGGAAAAACAAACAAACAAACAAACCCTACCTAAGTCTCATATCTTATACTACAATGAATTCAAAATGGATCATGAACCTAAAAGTAAAACATAAAACACTAAAACTTTTAGAAAAAAATATAGGAGAAAATCTTTAGGATCTAAGGGTAGGCAAAGAGTTCTTAGACTTGACACCAAAAGCACAGTCTGTAAAAGAAAAAAAAATTGATAAATTGGATGTCATCAAAATTTAAGAAATTTTACTCTGTGAAATACCATATTTAGAGTATGAGAATAAAAGCTAAATGTTAAAAAAGCTAAATAATAAAATTTTGGAGAAATTGTCTGCAAGCACATAACTGACAAAGAACTTGTATCTAGAATCTATAATGGATAATCAAAACTCAACAGTAAAAAATCAAACAGCCCAATTAGAACCTGGGCAAAAGACATGAAGAAACATTTCACCTGCTGGAGAGGGTGTGGAGAAAAGGGAACCCTCTTGCACTGTTGGCAGAAATGTAAATTGATACAGCCACTATGGAGAACAGTATGGAGGTTCCTTAAAAAACTAAAAATAGAACTACCATACAACCCAGCAATCCCACTACTGGGCATATACCCTGATAAAACCATAATTCAAAAAGAGTCAAGTACCACAATGTTCATTGCGGCTCTGTTTACAATAGCCAGGACATGGAAACAACCTAAGTGTCCATCGACAGATGAATGGATAAAGAAGATGTGACCCATATATACAATGGAATATTACTCAGCCATAAGAGGAAACGAAATTGAGTTATTTGTATTGAGGTAGATGGACCTAGAGTCTGTCATACAGAGTGAAGTAAGTCAGAAAGGGAAAAACAAATACTATATGCTAACACACATATACGGAATCTAAAAAAAAAAAAAGTTCTGAAGAACCTAGGGGCAGGACAGGAATAAAGACACAGACATAAAGAATGGACTTGAGGACACAGGGAGGGGGAAGGGTAAGCTGGGACAAAGTGAGAGAGTGGCATGAACATATATACACTATCAAATGTAAAATAGGTAGCTAGTGGGAAGCAACCACATAGCACAGGGAGATCAGCTCAGTGCTTTGTGACCACCTAGAGGGGTGGGATATGGAGGGTGGGAGGGAGACACAAGAGGGAAGAGATATGGGGATATATGCATATGTATAGCTGATGCACTTTGTTATAAAGCAGAAACTGGTGCACCATTGTAAAGCAATTATAGTCCAATAAAGATGTTAAAAAAAAAAAAGAATTCTAGGAAGCACACAGGAGGGAGGGAGACGCAAGCTGGAGGGGAGATGTTAGTTGAAGGAGAGTTATGTTTTCAGTGGAACAGACTCTCAAGCACGTTTAAAAGCTGTTGGAAAGAGTGTGGTTTAGACTATGAATAAGAGAAACAGGATAACTGATAATGTAAGACCCCTGAGAAGCTGGGAGCATCAGGAGTTCAAGCATGGGGGGAAGGCTTGGTCTTGGTTGTGAAGAGGGATCACTGCTTTCACTGAATCAGAAGAGGGTGGAGAGAGAATGAGTTCGAATGGGTGGGGACATGCATACTGGTATCCACTTGCTCCTCAAATGAATTTACCTTGCTCCTCAAATGAATTTACCTCCAGATCAAAGCAATAGCTTTTTTTTTAAATTTTTATTTATTTATTTATGTATTTATGGCTGTGTTGGGTCTTCGTTTCTGTTCGAGGGCTTTCTCTAGTTGTGGCAAGTGGGGGCCACTCTTCATCGTGGTGCGCGGGCCTCTCACTATCGCAGGCTTTCCTGTTGCGGAGCACAGGCTGCAGACGCGCAGGCTCAGTAATTGTGGCTCACGGGCCCAGCCGCTCCACGGCATGTGGGATCTTCCCAGACCAGGGCTCGAACCCGTGTCCCCTGCATTGGCAGGCAGATTCTCAACCACTGCACCACCAGGGAAGCCCAAAGCAATAGCTCTGAGCCAAGCCCTGTCTTAGGTGCTTGAGATGTGTGAGTGAATGACACAGACAAAGATCTTGTGGAGTTAGAGGCAATTTTGGTTATTTTTTCCTTATTATATTTTTTCATTTTATTTCGTGTTAAAGGGTAATGTGGCTGCAATTTTTTCTGAGAAGGTAAAGGTCAGGTTATTGCTGTAAGGAAGCTGGCAGGGAGTTGGGGAGGCCCAAAGGGAAAGTGTAAAAACCTTGTCATTGAGGGCAGGACAGAGAAACTTACCCCATTTTGGGGGGCACTGGGGAGGTCCTTTTAAAGTTGAACCCTTGCCTTTATGAAAAACCGTTGGGTGGACTGTTGTGCAGCTCTCTCCAGCCGAGCTTGGCTCCTAGGCAAAGATCTAGAGAAAGCAAAAAAAAGAAGGTTTAGCTACAAGAAGACTCTTAAATTAATTTTCTCCCTGTGCATTTGTGCCCAATTTTATCTCTACTTGTTTATGCTTTATCATCTCCTTTACCTTGAGTGCACTTGACAAAAGTTTATCTATTTTACTAATATGTTCAAATAATTTTCTTTTTTCCCCTTTTATCTCTAATATATTATGGTTACCTTGATTAATTTAACTCTCATTTATGTTTGTTCATTTCAATGCTTTTTTTCTCAACTTTTCCCCCATGAATACATAGTTAATTCTTTTTCTTGCTTAATAACAAAAGCATTTAAGACTATACATTTTTCTGAAGATAGTTTTGGATCCATGCAGTTGATTTTGATATATAATGTTCTTTAATTTCTAAAATGTTTGTAATTTAATT
Organism: Balaenoptera ricei; assembly: GCF_028023285.1. NCBI lineage: Eukaryota > Metazoa > Chordata > Mammalia > Artiodactyla > Balaenopteridae > Balaenoptera > Balaenoptera ricei. The sequence goes on along the minus strand of NC_082641.1, from coordinate 118,398,388 downwards.
GTAATCTTTCATTTTCTCTTTTTTTCCCCAAAAGTTACTGAAAATAGAGTTTTTTAGATTTCCAGTGGGTTAGAGTCAATTATTATATATTTGATTTTATTACATTGTGGTGAAAGAATGTGGGTTGTATAATTAACGCTATTACTGAATTAAATAAGGTATATTTATGTCCTCATATGTTATCAAATTTTGTAATCATTCCACAGACAGACACTTGGAAATAATTGTACATTGTTAATAGGCTTAGAAAATTTGATAATCATTCCTTTGTACAACTATTGCTTATTGAGTTTCTAATATGTGCAAGGAATCACAGTAGGTACTGGGAATGTAGGGAGAACAAGATAGTCAGGGTCTCTGTCCTGATAGAACTTATGTTCTAGTGCAAGAGACAGGGAGAAAAAAGTACATATCAAATACAATGTTTATAAGTTGCCATGAGTGCTATGAAAGAAGCAAGGAAAAGGAATTGAGGTAGAGATAGCAGACTGCACTCTTCATAGGGTGGTCAGGAAAGGCCACCAGAAGAACTTATACTCAGACAAAGTCCTAGAGGATCATAAGCTACTGGCCAAATAAAGCTTTGGAGGGAGATCTTTCCCTGGAGAGAGAATAGGAGAGAACCAGGGAGCTGGCGATACTTGCAAGGGAATGATTACAATGAGAAGTCATGGACTTCAGGTTAGACAGGGAAGCGAGGAAGAAATAAGCAGTCAGAAAGTTACAGGGCCAGTAATTTGGCAACCTCCCAACAGCTGAAGAATTTGGGGCTGTAGGGGTTTGTGATTTAACGATGTAGGTAGAAGAAGGGTGGAGGACAGAGAGTGGGGTGTTTAAACTCAAGATTTTAGAGACAGTGCAGTTTTTGGTGATGACTATCTAAGATGTGACCAGGGGAGGGAGTGACTGAGTTCGACATTGTTGATGAAGGAGTAAGGATCCAGGGATCTGGAGCACTGGAAAGTTTACCTCTATGGACATTGTTGTAGGACTTTGGGTAGAGAGGAAAACTAGAGGCCAAAATCAGTTTATTGTACTTTATTGTTAGATTATCTATATTTTAAATAAATTTAATCTAATTGAAAAAAAAAAACATTTCACCAAAGAAGATATACAAATGGCAAAGAAACATGAAAATATTTTTAACACCAGTAGCATTTGGGGAAATGCAAATTAAAACTATAATGAGATATCATTACACATTTACCAGAATGGCTAAAATAAAAAATTCTGACATCAAATGTTAGCAAGAATGCAGAAAAACTAGATCATTCATGTGTGGCTGATGAGAATATAGAATATGACAGCCATTCTGGAAAACAGATTGGCCGATTCTTTTGGGAAAAAATAGACTTAAAATTGCACTCCTGGGCATTTATCCCAGAGAAGTGAAAACTTATGTTCACAAAAAAACCTCTAGACAAATACTGATAGCAACATTATAATATTCAAAACACTGAAAACAAAACAAAACAAGATACTCTTCGATGAGAGAATGGGAAAAAAAAAGCTGAAAAATACAGTAACTGAAGTGAAAAATTCACCAGAGGGGTTCAACAGCAGATATGAGTAGGCAGAATAAAGAATCAGCACACTTGAAGATATAGGACAATGGAAATGTTTGAGGAACAGAAAGAAAAAAGATTGAAGAAAAGTAAAGGGAGCCTAAAGGACTTATGAGACACCATCAAGAATAAGAATATATGCATTATTGGAGTCCAAAAATGAGAAGAGAAGGAGAAATGGGTAGAAAGATTATTTGAAAAAAATAGTAGTCAAAAACTTCCCAAATTTGATGAGAGATGTGTATCTACAAATCCAAGAAACTCAAGGAACTCCAAGTAGAATAAATCTAAGGAAACCAACACTAAGACACATTATAACCAAACTGTCAAAAGACAAAGGGAGAATCTTGAAAGCAGCAAAAAAGAAATTACTTGGCATGTACAAGTGATGCTCAATAAAATTATCAACTGACTTTTTATCAGAAAACTTGGAAGCCACAAGGCAGTAGAATGATATATTTACAATTCTGAAAGAAAAATTTGTCAATCAAGAATTTCATATCTGGCAAAAATGTCCTTCAAAAGTGACATTCCAAAATAAACAAAAGCAAGGGAGTTCATTACCACTAGACCTGCCCTAAGGAAATGCTAAAGAGAGTCCTTTGGGTTCAAATCAAAGGATGCTAGACAGTAACTTAAATTTGAATGATAATATAAAGATCTCCAGCAAATGTAAATACATGGGCATATATAAAAGCCAATATTATTGTAATTTTGATTAGTAAGTCTGCTTTTTGTTTTCTACATAATTTAAAAGACAAATACATAAAAATAATTTAAATCTACTATTGGACACACAATGTATAAAAATGTAATGTGTGATGTCAAAACATAAAGATGGGGAGATGAAGCTGCATAGGAATAGAGTTCTTGTATGTGATTGAAGTTAAGTTGGTATCAATTCAAATGAGATTGTTATAACTTTAGGATGTATATGTAATCCCCATGGTAATCACAAAAATAATATCTATAGAAAAACACAAAAGGAAATGAAAAGGGAATCAATACATGTGATTACAAAAAATCAACTAAACACAAAAGAAGGTGGTAATGGAGTAAATGAGGGACAAAAAAAAGCTATAGAGCATACATAAAACAAACAGCAAAACGGCAGAAATAAATGCTTCTTTATGAGTATACTATTATTCTAAAGGTACATGGATTAAATTCTCCATTCAAAAGGCAGATATTGGCAGAATGGATTGAAAACATAATCGTATTCTATGCTGTCTACAGGAGACATAATTTAGATTCAAAAATTGAATCAAGATTCAATACAAGGGCTTCCTTGGTGGCACAGTGGTTGTCAATCTGCCTGCCAATACAGGGGACACGGGTTCGAGCCCTGGTCTGGGAAGATCCCACATGCCACGGAGCGACTAGGCCCGTGAGCCACAATTACTGAGTCTGTGCGTCTGGAGCCTGTGCTCCACAACAAGAGAGGCCGCGATAGTGAGAGGCCCGTGCACCATGATGAAGAGTGGCCCCCACTTGCCACAACTAGAGAAAGCCCTCGCACAGAAACGAAGACCCAACACAGCCATAAATAAATAAATAAATAAATAAAATTTTTTTTAAAAAGATTGAAAATAAAGGATTGGAAATTATGCATACACACACACACACACACACACACACAGAGCAAACAGTAACCATACAAAAGCTAGAGTGGCTATACTTATATCAGACAAAACAGACTTTAAACTAAAAATGATACTAGAGAAAAAAGAGTGACTTTATGTTGATAAAAGGGTCAATACATCTTTAAATTATAAAAATTATAAACATATACCCACCTAACAGCAGAGCCCCCAAACACATAAAGCAAAGACTGATAGAAATGACTGCAGAAATAAACAATTCCACAATAGTCAGAAACTTCAATACTCCACTATCAATCCTATATGAAACAACCATGCATAAAATCAACAAGGAAACAGAAGAATTGAACAACAGTCTATACAAACTAGACCTAACAGACTTTTACAGAGAACTCCATCAACAACAGCAAAATATACACTCTTCTCAAGTACACATGGAACACTCTCCAGGTTGAGACATAAAGCAAACCTTTATGTTGAGACACAAAGCAAACCTCAATAAATTCAAAAAAGATTTAACTCACTAAAGGATGTTCCCCTTTAATGGAAATTAGAAATTAATAACAGAAAGAAATTTAGGAAATGCAAAAAATATGTAAAAATTAAACAATACATTACTAAATAACCACTTGGCAAAAGAAGAAACATCAAGAAAAATAAGAAAATAGCTTGAGGTAAATGAAAATATAGCACAACATACCAAAACTTAATGGGAGACAAGTGCTTAGAGGGAAATTTACAACTGTAAGTTCAAAGAGAAGAATGATCTTAAATTAATAAACTAAACTTCCACCTTAAGATACTGAAGGAAAAAAAAAGAAGAGCAAACTAAACCTAAATCAATCAGAAGGAAGTAAATAATAATGCTTACAACAGATACTGAGGAACTAGAGTACAGAAAAAGAATGAAATAAATATCAATAAAACAAAAGGACAGTTATTTTAAAAGATCATTAAAATTGACAAAACTTTCACTAGACTGACAAAAAGAAAGAAAGAGAGAGAAAAAATCAAATAACTAAAATTGGAAATGAGAGAAGGAACACTACTACTGACCTTATAGAAATAAGAAGAATGCTAAGGTTATACTATGAACAAGTGTGGGCCAACAAATTAGATAATATAGACGAAATGGAAAAATTCCTGGAAAGATAGAAACTAACAAAATTGAGTTTAGAAAAAATATAAAACTCTGAATAGACCTATAACAAGTGAAGAGATTGAATTAGGAAAAAAAAAACAAAAGACTTCCCACAAGGAAAATCCCAGAACCAGATAGTCATTTTTAAAAGGTTCTTCACCAAGCCTTCCAAAGAACAGAAAAGGATGGAATATTTCTCAGCTTTCTATGAGGCCACTGATACTAAAACCAGACAAGACACCACAAAAAAAAAAAAAACCCTACAAACAAATATCTCTTATGAATACAGACATTGTTGAATATATCAACAAAATACTAGCACATTGAATCCAGCAAAATTTTGAAAAGATAAAGCATTATGACTAATGGTGATTTATCCCAGTAATGCAAGGTTGTTTTATCATCTGAAAATCAATTAATGTAATACTTCATATCAATAAAAGACAAAAACCACATGATCATCTTTATAGACATTTTTCTCTTTTTATTTTGGGATACAGGAAGTCCAAACAATGGCACAGAGATCCAAACATGACTACATGTTGAAGTCGTTCCCAAGTGGGAATATCAAATTTAAGATGCATTAAGGTAGTTTTGTGAGTTAAGGGAAAGGAGGAGGAGTAAAAGTAAGGAATCAATGAACAAGGAACAAGGTCCTGGAAGTGGAAGACGGGTAAGGGAAGAGTAGGAGAGATATGGAGGGGAGTATAACGAGGTTCTGTGGATCTATAAATAAGGTATTTCTAACTTTCTCATAATTTTAATTTGCTTTATCTAAGTAATTATTTAGTGAGGCAATTTTAAAGTCCAATTTCAAGGGTGGAAGGCTCCTCATAGCAACTAAATAAAGCACTCCATTGGGAAGTAGAAATATTTTCTTTGTGTTCTAAGGTACGTCAAAATGTACAATCTAGTCTATATCAAAAGTTCTCCAAAGTAAGCACTATAATTCCAAATTGTACCTGGTAAAACTGCACCAGTTAGAGATATATGAACTTAAATTAGCATATAGACTTTATACAGTCTCCAATTTTTTTCTAGGATAGATATTCTGATTATCTAAATACAGAAATATAAAACGTGAAGGCTTTCTTAGTTAATCAAATTATATTACGAATTCTCCCAAACTGAGAAAGATGTAAATGTTGCCTAAAATTCTTCCTAAATTCCTAAAATTTGTTCTTACCAGCATGAATTATTTGATGAAAACTAAGATCTCGAACATGAATAGAGGTCTTCCCACATACCTTGAATTCATAGAGTTTCTCCCCTGTATGAATTCTCTGAAGTTGAGTGATCTGATAGACACTATTTAAGGCCTCTCCAAATATTTTATATTTATAGGATTTTCATCATTATGAATTCTCTTTTGCATATTAGGGTGTCTTCCTTTATTAAACACTTTCTCACATTCCATATATTCATAATAATTCACACAAGTATAAATTCACCAACATATATTAAGGTTTGAATTATATCTAAAAGCCTTCACACATTCCTTACACTCAAAGAGCTTCTTACCAATATGAATATTATCAAGGAACCTACTGATGCATACTAACGGTTTTCCCACTTTGACTAAATTTATAGGATTTTTAAAAACCAAATTAATAATCTGATGTTGATTAAGTTCTTCACACACAGTAAAAGCTTTTTAGAATATTTTATAGTCATAAAGCTTCATAGCAGTATGAGTTCTCTAACATATAGTAAGGACTGAATTAAGTCTAAATATCTTCCCACATTAAAAAAAATTTTATTTTATACTGGAGTATAGTTGATTTACAATGTTGTGTTAGTTTCAGGTGGAGAGCAAAGTGATTCAGTTATACATATACATATACCTATTCTTTTTCAAATTATTTTCTCATTTAGGTTATTATAGAATATTGAGTAGAGTTCCCTGTGCTATACAGTAGGTCCTTGTTGGTTATCTATTTTAAATATAGTAGTGTGTATATGTCAATCCCAAACTCTCAATTTATCCCTCCCCAACACCCTTCCCCTTTGGTAACCATAAGTTTGTTTTCCAAGTCTGTGAGTCTGTTTATGTTTTGCAAATAGGTTTATTTGTATCATTTTTTTTAGATTCCACATATAAGCAATATCATATGATATTTGTCTTTCTCTGTCTGAATTACTTCACTTAGTATGATAATCTCCAGGTGCATCCATTTTGCTGCAAATGGCATTATTTCATTATTTTTAATGGCTGAGTGATATTCCATTGTATATATGTACCATATCTTCTTTACCCATTCATCTGTCAATGGACATTTAGGTTACTTAGTTTACTTCCACATCTTGGCTATTGTAAACAGTGCTAAAATGAACATTGGGTTGCATGTATCCTTTTGAACCATGGTTTTCTCCAGATATATGCCCAGGAGTGGGATTGCTGGATCATATGGTAGCTCTATTTTAGTTTTTTAAGGAACCTCCATACTGTTCTCCATAGTGGCTATACCAATTTACATTCCCACCAACAGTGAAGGAGAGATCCCTTTTCTCCACACCCTCTCCAGCATTTATTGTTAGTAGACTTTTTTATAACAGTCATTCTGACTGATGTGAGGCGGTATCTCATTGTAGTTTTGATTTGCATTTCTCTAATAATTACCGATGCTGAGCATCTTTTCATATGCCTCTTGACGACCTGTGTGTCTTCTTTGGAGAAATGTCTATTTAGGTCTTCTGCCCATTTTTTGATTGGGTTTTTCTTTTTTTGTTGTTTTGTCTTTTTACATTGAGCTGCATGAGGTGTTTGTAAATTTTGGAGATTAATCCCTTGTCAGTTGCATCAGTTGCAAATATTTTCTCCTGTTCTGTGGGTTGTCTTTCCACATTTCTTATATTAATCAGTTATCTCACCAATATGAATTCTCTGATATTAAGTAACTTGTACAAACACAATAATGGCGTTCTCACATTTCTTACATTCATAATGATTATCATCAGTATGAATTCTCTTCCTTGAAGAAAAGACTCAATTCAGTCTAAAGACCTTATTTATATTCCTGTGATTTCTCTCCTGTATGAATTCTCTGATGTTGAGTAACTCATCCACACATAAATGCTTTCCTTCACTCCTTACATTCATAAAATTTATCACCAGTATGAATTCTCTGACTTGAAGAAAGAATGCAATCAGGTCTAAAGACCTTCCCACATTCTTTATATTCCTATGATTTTTCACCTGTATGAATACTCTAATATGGATAAATTGTCCACACACAGTTAAGGTCTTATTGCATTTTTAATATTCATAAAGCATCTCACCAGTATGAATTCTCTAACACATAGTAAGGACTGAATTAAGTCTGAACATCTTCCACATTTCTTACATTCATCGGTTTCTCATCAGTATAAATTATTGATGTTAAGTAACTTGTGTGCACACAAAAAAGGCTTCCCCACATTACTAATAGTCATAAAGTTTATCACCAGTATGAATTCTCTGGTTTGCAAAAAGAACTCAGTTCTAAACAACTTCCTACATTCCTTATATTCACAGGATTTTACATCAATATGAATTCTCTGGTGTTGACTATATTATCCACACAAATAATGACCTTCTCACATTGTTAACATGTAAGTTTCTGACCACTATGAATTCTCTGCAGTGTGGTAAATATTGACTTACATTTAAACATCTCCTCACATTCCTTACATTCACAGTGTTTTTTTTCACCAGTATGACTTCTCTGATGTTGAGTAAACTGATATCCGCTACTGAAGGTCATTCTACATTCTTTCTGATTACATCATTTCTAATTAGAGCATGTTTTCTCTCAATTTTGATAAAGGTTGGATTTATGTTATTGCTTAAACAGATTTTCTGAGTTATATGTTAGAAAATGAGGCAATGTGGTAATTTTTGTAGATAATAATTTGGGTAAACTATTTCTTTTGAGTTACCCAACACCTCTTAAGCATGCTCTCACACTTTCAGTCATTTCTAAAGATAGAGGGCTTAAGGTCAAGTGTATTACTTCTTAAACTGATTCCCTATTTCCTGGAGCACTTATTTAATGTCTTCTCTCCAAAAGTCCGGGCACAAAGGCTATTCGGTGATAGAGGAAGCTCCAGAACTAGACTGGTGTATAATGGAATTCTCAGAGGAAACTGTTTTATTAGTAAGTTAGTTTTGTGCAGCTTACTACTTAAACCCTACCGATAATCTTTTAAGCATGTAATTTCCCTTATGACTATCCTCCCAAAATAAAGTACCTGCAATTGTTTGATTCTGGCCTTGAACATTGATTACATAAATAAAAGATAGAAGCCAAATAACGTAGAAAAGCATTTGTATTAATTTCCTAGGACTGCTGTAACAAATTACCACAAACTTGATTACTTAAAACAATAGAAATATATCTCTCACAGTTCTAGAGGCCAGATTATAATATCAAGGTGTTATCAATGCTTCACTCCCTCCAAAGACTCTAGGTGAGAATCCATTCCTTACCTCTTCTGGTGGCTATCAGCATTCCTGGTGGCTGTATCACTATAATGTCTCTTTCTCCATCTTCACATGGATCTCTCCCCTTCTCTGTGTTTTCTTCTGTCTCTTATAAGGAAATTAGCTGTTGCATTTAGGGTCCACCTCAGTAACCCAGGATGTTCTCATCTTCAGATCATTAATTTAATTTAATTACATCTGAAAAGACTATTTTTCAAAATAAGGTAATATTCAGAGGGTCCAGGTATTAAGACATGGACACATTGTTTTAGGGAGCCACCATTCAACCCACTACAGCATTCAGTAAAATTCAGATTTTTAAATTCTGATTAAAAATAACTCAGGAGGGGCTTCCCTGGTGGCACAGTGGTTGAGAATCTGCCTGCCAATGCAGGGGACATGGGTTCGAGCCCTGGTCTGGGAGGATTCCACATGCTGTGGAGCAACTAGGCCCGTGGGCCACAACTACTGAGCCTGCGCGTCTGGAGCCTGTGCTCCACAACAAGAGAGGCCGCGATAGTTAGAGGCCCGTGCACCGCGATGAAGAGTGGCCCCTGCTTGCCGCAAATAGAGAAAGCCCTCGCACAGAAACGAAGACCCAACACAGCCAAAATTAAATAAATAAATTTTTTCTAAAACTATAAAAAAAATAACTCAGGAAAATTTCTTTTTTCTTTTTTTCTTTTTTTTTTTTTTTTGGAGGTCATTTGTAGGAAAGGCCAATATTCTCCTTTTTTAAATTTATTTTTTATTTATTATTATTATTATTAATTTATTTTTGGCTGCATTGGGTCTTTGTTGCTGCGTACAGGCTTTCTCTAGTTGCGGTGAGCAGGAGTTGCTCTTTGTTGCAGTGCACAGTTTTCTCATTGTGGTGGCTTCTCTTGTTGAGGAGCAGGGACTCTAGGTGCACAGGCTTCAGTAGTTGTGGTGTACGGGCTTAGTTGCTCTGCAGCATGTGGGATCTTCCCGGACCAGGGACCGAACCCATGTCCCCTGCATTGGCAGGTGGATTCTTAACCACTGTGCCACCAGGGAAGTCCCAGGAAAACTTCTTTACCTGGAAAAATTGCATATTAAAAACCTACGGCAGGGAATTCCCTGGTGGTCCAGTAGTTAGGACTCTGCGCTTCCACTGCAGGGGGCATAGGTTCGATCCCTGGTCAGGGAACTAAGATCCCACAAGCCACATGGCGTAGCCAAAACAAACAAACAAAAAATACAAAAACAAAACTACAGCAGAAATTACACTTAACATAGAAATTTTACATGCATTATTATAAAGAAAGAAAATGATAGAAAAAGGAAGAGATAAAGCTATCAGTTTTTACTACTGATGAAATAATCTACCTAGAAAAACCAACATAAGCAAAAGGCAATATCAGCAAGTGTTCTATAACCAAGATCAACTTTAAAATATTAATAGTATTTCACTGCATCTGGCAGTATCCTTGTCCTGGAAAATCCAAATGAAAGGTACTCCAGGCAGTCACAGTTACTTAGGATACTCTACATCCTATCAGGGAATAGTTTGAGTCTGAGACCCCTGCATGAACTGTAGCAGATGGATTTCCATAATGTTTTTCTTGGTCAACAGCCACCATCAGTTTGACTTTGGAGAAATGACCTGTATTTGCCCATGGTCTTTCAAATTGAATTCTGCAAAACTTTTGCATGAAAGAGTAGAAGTACTGCTACTTGTAAAGATTACACTTCTATTGCTTAACATAATTTAAAGAAATAGGAATTTTTAAAGCTTTGGATTTGATTTTAAGACTTAAGTTATAGGGGAATTCCCTCGCTGTCCAGTGGTTAGTACTCCATGCTTTCACTGCTGAGGGGCGTGTGTTCAACCCCTAATTGGGGAACTAAGATCTCACAAGCCGCATGGTGTGGCAAAAAGAAAAAGAAAAAAAAAAAGACTTAAATTATTAGTATTATCCAGTTCAAGGCAATTCTATTTAGAATCTTAGAGCTGAATGAGACCTGGAAGATAATGTAGTTTAGTCCCTTTTTTATAAATGAAGAAACTCATTCCCACACAAGCTGGGTGAGAGTTGTAAGGTCTGTGGCTCACTAGTGCAGAGGTTTAGAATCTAATTCTTCCAGTAGTTTGTCTAATGTATAAGAATTCTGTTTTAAGTTTATTTTGATTAACTGCTTATTCTATTCTCTCATTTATACCTATTGTCCATTTCTTCTTAAATTCCTTCTATTTCTTTGGTACTCATCTTGCTTTATTTTCTCCATGATTTTTGGTTAATGAAGTTCAGTCAGATGGAGTGACTCTAATATTTTTTTCAAGTATTTCACTACCTTATCAATAAGCAGAAAACATTTTACTATATCTTTCACAATATTTTTTTAAAAGCTAAAAAGCATCTAGGAATTAGCTAAGAATATACAAGATGTCAATGAAGAAAAATATAATACACCGTTAAGTACAGAGAAAATTATACAGAAACATTCTGTGCTTAGATGACATTCATTAATATAAAATAAAAATTCCCCAAATTAATCCATGAATTAAAAATCATTGACATCAGGGACTTCCCTGGTGGTCCAGTGGTTAAGACTTTGCCTTCCAGTGTGGGGGGTGTGGATTTGATCCTGATTGGGAAGCCAGGATCCCACATGCCTCTTGGCCAAGGAACCAAAACATTAAAAAAAAGCAATATTGTAACAAATTCAATAAAGACTTTAAAAAATGGTCCACATCAAAAAAAAATCTTTAAAAAAATCATTGACATCAAAATTTCAGTTGGATTTTTAAGAAAACTAGATAATCTTAATCTAAAATTTAAACAGAAGAATAAAGAAAAAATAACAAATAAGGAGTTGTCTCCTGTGATCATGGAGGCTGCGAACTCCCAAGATCTGCATTCTGAAAGCCTAGAACCAGGAGAGCTGCTGATGGTGTGAGTTCCAGTCTCAGTACAAAAGCAGAAGACCAAAGTTCCCACATCAAAGATCATCAGGCAGAGTGTAATTTCGCTCTTGCTCAGCCTTTTGTTCTATTGAGGACTTCAATAGATTGGTAGAGACCTACCCATGTTGGGGAAGGCAATCTGCTTTACTCAGTCTACCAATTCAAATGCTAACCTAATCCAGAAATACCCTCACGGGCATACCTAGGATAATGTTTAATGAAGTATCTGGGCACCTCATGGCCCAGTCAAGTTGACACGTGAAATTAACCATCACAGTATGCCTTTGTTCTTAGGAGACAGGTATGTGAGGTATTGCAGAAAATTACTGTCTTTAATTAACTATAAAATAGTTAAATATTTGTAAAATTTGTGTAACATTGTAAAAATCATTTAATATTTCTCTCTCGGGAACTCTCGCAATAACCAACGCCCGACTTGTGCACCCGGGAAACCCCGTTGCTCCCTTTTCCCTGGCTGGCAGCTTGGAGGCCGCACGATGCCTGGAGTTACTGTAAAGGATGTGAACCAGCAGGAGTTCATCAGAGCTCTGGCAGCCTTCCTCAAAAAGTCCGGGAAGCTGAAAGTCCCTGAATGGGTGGACACTGCCAAGCTGGCCAAACATAAAGAGCTCGCTCCCTACGATGCGAATTGGTTCTACACACGAGCTGCTTCCACAGCACGGCACCTGTACCTCCGGGGCGGCGCTGGGGTTGGTTCCGTGACCAAGATCTATGGGGGGTGTCAGAGAAATGGTGTCATGCCCAGCCACTTCAGCAGAGGCTCCAAGAGCGTGGCCCGTCGGGTCCTCCAAGCCCTGGAGGGGCTGAAAATGGTGGAAAAGGACCAAGATGGGGGCCGCAAACTAACACCTCAGGGACAGAGAGATCTGGACAGAATCGCTGGACAGGTGGCAGCTGCCAACAAGAAGCATTAGAACAAATGATGCTGGGTTAATAAATTGCCTCATTCGTAAAAAAAAAAAAATTTCCTCTCTCTCTGCTATATCTGTATAGCAATAGAGAGGTTGATAGATAGATAGATATGGAGAGAGAGAATGTGGCAAGTGTTAACAATGAGTGAACCTAAGTAGAAAATATATGAAGATTCATTGGTCTTTTCTTCCAAGTTTTCTGTAGGTTTGAAATTTTTCAACAGTTGAAAAAATATTGAGTATCTGACTATTTTATTTTCTTGACCACTACCACCCTGGTTAAAGTAAACATAATTTCTCATTGGGATTACTGAAACAGATTCTTATCATATCTTCCTGCTTCTACCCTTCCCTCCCTATATTATATTTTCAACATGGCATCCAGACAGACCTTAGCCATGTCACTCCTATCCTAAAAAGAGAAGATTTAGCTTCCCATTTCACTCAGAGTACAAGGCAAAGTCTTACCTTAACAAAACCCAAAGTATCTGTTCTCCCATTACCACCCTGACCTCATTTCCTACTGCTCTTCTGACCATTCTTTCTCAATTACACCAACCTCTGTAATGTTCATTGAGGACACTAAGCACATATCTTCCTTAGGGTTTTTGCTCTAGATTTTCCCTCTGCCTGAAATGTTTTCTCCTGAAAATCACTAAGCTAACTCCCTCACATGCTTCAAGTCTTTTTATATTTAACTGCCTAATGAGACTTATGCTTATCCTATTTAGCTATTTAATATTGCAATGTGTACCTCCCATTCCTCACAGATTCTTTATCCTCTTAATCTGTTCCACTATTTCTTTATGCCAAATCATATATTATTTTCACCTTTTTAAATATAGTTCACTTCTTATTTTCTTATTTATTTTTTGCCTCTCCTCATAATATAAGTTTCTCAGGAGTTGCGCTATTTGTCTATTTTGTTCAGTAATATACAGTAGTCTCCCATTTATGATAACATGGTTTCACTTTCTGCAGTTTCAGTTACCTGTGGACAACCATGGTCTGAAAATGTTAAATGGAAAATTCCAGAAATAAATAATTCATAAGTTTTAAATTGTGCACCGTTCTGAGTAGCATGAGGAAATCTTGTGCCAGCCCACTCTGTCCCACCCAGAATGTAAATCATTCCTTTGTCCAGTGTATGCTCTATACAGTATCTGCCTATTATTTTAGGAAAAAATGTACATATAGGGTTTGGTACTATCTGAGGTTAAAGACATCCACTGGGAGTCTTGGAACATATCCCCCACAGATGGTAGGGGGGACTACTCTATATCCACTACCTAGAAGAGTGTCTAGTACATAGTATGTGCTCAATACATACCTGTTGATGAAAAAAATATTATAATAAAATTTATATATTAGTTTTGGCCTAAGATTTGAAAGAAAATGAGCCAAGAATGACTTACTGCTTCAGCAATGAAGATAACAGAGTTGTCTTCAAACCAAATGGTGAAGAATGTGAGAAGAGCAGATTTGTGGGAGAAAAATCAAGTGTGTAATCCAAATATATTAAGTTATGGATGTCTATCAGTCATTCCCAGTGGAAATGTCTAGTAGGCAGTTGGATATATTTGTTTGAGAGAAATGTATAAACTGGAGTTGTAAATAAGAGCATTGTTGACATATAAATACCATTTAAAATCATGATACTTGGGCTGCCTCCACACCTCCCACAGTGGGTCCAGGTGCATGACTACTGCAGTCCTAGGACCTGACTTCAGTGGATCTGCAGGGGTGCTCTTGTGAAAACAATGCCTGAGGGACACCAGAGTAGATTGCCAGAATTCCTATGGTTGAGGAAGCCCAAGGGCAGTGACAACAACAGTGTACTTTGTGAGCCCACACAACAGTTGACAGGTGACACAATGGGGTGCACTCACCAGTGGACAGCTCTGGCAGAGGAATAATCAGTTGCTCCTCTCCCAGCGAGAGTGCTCCAATCCTGCCTACCTTGCACCACAGCTCAGAGACAGCTCATAAATGGATCTGGGGGCTTCTACTCCAACAACTAGGGAGCAAACCCTGCCCTCAACAGAGTTGTGACAACCACAGAGCAAAGAGGAGGTCCTGCTAAACAGTGTAGGCTATGGTCACCACTACACCAGTCACACCCTGTACCAAGGGGATAACAGCCAGGACTCACTGAGGAAGGAGGCAGCAGGCATCCATACTAAAAACAGCCCTTGCACCAAAAATATTAAACCCACACAGGCTATACAGGGATGCGCTAACATAAAATGGCCCTCTAAGCCTGCAGTAGATAATTGTTTCTCCTAAACACACAGAGTAAGAGAAACATAAGTAAAACGAAGAAGCAGAGGAACCACTCCCAGTTAAAAGATAAAGAGAACTGCCCTGAAAGAACAAACAGTGAAACAGACCTCTTCACTCTAATAGACATCAAGCTCAAAAAGGAGATAAGGAAAATACTGAATGGATTAAGAAAGGCTATCAATAGAAATGCAAATTACTGTAAGAAGGAACTAGAAACTATAAAGAGGAGCCAAGAAAAATTAGAAAGCTCATTTGCCAAGACAAAAACTGAGCTAAATGCAATGAATAGCAGATTGAATAATGCAGAAGAATGGATAAGTGATTTGGAAGATAGACTAATAAAAATCACCAAATCAGAACAGCAGACAGAAGGCCAAATGGAAAAAAAAAAATGAAAGCAGTATAAGAGACCTATGGGATAATATAAAGCATGTCAATCTATGCATAATAGGAATTCCAGAAGGATAAGAAAGAAAAGGGGATCAAAAATGTATTTGAAGAAATTATGGCTGAAAACTTCCCAAACCTAAAGAAGGAAACAGATACCCAGATACAGGAAGCACAGAGGGTCCCAAACAAGATGCACCTAAATATACCTACACCAAGACATATTATCATTAAAATGGTAAAAGTTAAAGAGAGGATTCTAAAGGCAGCAAGAGAAAAACAAAGTGTTAATTACAAGGAAACCCCCATAAGACAATCAGCTGATTTCTCTACAGAAATGTTGCAGGCCAGAAGGGAGTGGCAAGATATATTCAAAGTCCTGAAAGGGAAAAATCTGCAACCTAGGATACTCTACCCAGCAAGATTATCATTTAGAATAGAAGGAGAGATAAAGAGTTTCTCAGACAAGCAAAAACTAAAAGAAAAAAGCAATACTAAACCTATCCTAAAAGAAATACTGAAAAGTCTTTTCTAAATAAAAAAGAAGGAACAAGCTATAGGAAAGAGAAAATCACAATTGGAAAATAAATCACTTCAATAAGCCAGTATACAGATTAAAAATAAAAATTAAAACAAAAATAAGTTTCTTGTGAAAACAATGATAACCAAAACGAATAGCAAAAGGATAAACATGAAGATGTAAAAGAGGACATCAAAATCATAAAATGTGGAGGAGGAGAGTAAGAAAGTGTAGGGCTTTTTAAAAATATTTATTTATTTATTTATTTTTGGCTGCGTTGGGTCTTTGCTGCTGCGTGTGGGCTTTCTTTAGTTGCAGCGAGTGGGGGCTACTCTTTGTTGCAGTGCACAGGCTTCTCATTGCGGTGGCTTCTCTTCTTGCAGAGCATGGGCTCTAGGTGTTCAGGCTTCAGTATTTGTGGCTCACAGGCTCTAGAGTGCAGGCTCAGTAGTTGTGGCACACAGGTTAGTTGCTCTGGGACATGTGGGCTCTTCCTGAACCAGGGCTTGAACCCGTGTCCCCTGCATTGGCAGGTGGATTATTAACCACTGAGCCACCAGGGAAGCCCAGAAAGTGTAGTTTTTTTACATGCCTTTTTTTTTTTTTTTTTTTTGGCCACACTGTGTGGCTTGTGGGATGTTAGTTCCCTGACCAGGGATTGAACCCATGTCCTCAGCAGTGAAAGTGCAGAGCCTTAACCACTGGACTGCCAGGGAATTTCCAAAATGGGAGTTTTTTTTAGAATGTGTTTGAGCCTATATGAATATCAGTCTAAGGAAAGCAGATATAGGAAGGTGTTAACATACTTGAAAAACAGGGTAACCACAAATCAAAAACATACAATAGATTCACAAAAATCAAAAAGAAGAAAACACTAGCATAATATAAAAGGAATGCATCAAACCACAAAAAGAAAAAGTAAGGAACAAAGAAGAAATATAGAATCAACTGGAAAACAAGGTTTAAAATGGCAATAAATACGTATCTATCAATAATTACCTTAAATGCCAATGGACTAAATACTCCAATCAAAAGACATAGACTGGCAGATTGGATTAAAAACAAGAGCCTACAATCTGCTGCCTACAAGAGACCCACTTTAGGGCAAAGGACACACATAGATTGAAAGTGCGGGGATGGAAAAAGATATTTCATGCAAACAAAAATGACAAGAAAATGGGGGTCACAATACTCATATCAGACAAAATAGATTTCAAACCAAAGACCATTAAGAAAGATAAAGGACACTACATAATGGTAAAAGGATCAATACAAGAAGAGGATATTACACTCACCAACATATATGCACCCAATATAGGAGCACCCAAATACACAACACAAATACTAACAGACATAAAGGGAGAAATGTATGGGAATAAAATAACAGTAGGAGACTTTAACACCCCACTCACATCAATGGACAGATCTTCTAGCCAGGAAATCAATAAGGCAACAGAGATCCTAAATGATAAATAGAACAGTTAGACTTAATTGATATTAATATTTTCAGGACATTACATCCCCCCAAAACCAGAATACTCATTCTTTTCAAGTGCACATGGAACATTCTCTAGAATTGATCACATACTAGGGCACACAACAAGCCTCAATACATTTAAGAGTACAGAAATTATTTCAAGTGTCTTTTCTGACCACAATGGCATAAACTAGAAATCAACCACAGAAAAAGAAGTGAGAAAAAAAAGATTACATGGAGACTAAACAACATGCTACTAAAAAGCCAATGTGTCGATAATGAAATCAAAGAAGAAATTTTAAAAATACCTTGAGACAAATAACAATAAAAACACAACCATACAAAATCTATGGGATGCAGCAAAAGCAGTTCTTAGAGGAAAGTTCATAGTGATACAAGCCTTCCTCAAAAACAAGAAAAATCTCAAATAAACAACCTAACTTACTGCCTAAAAGAATTAGAAAAAGAAGAACAAACAAAACCTAAAGTCAGCATAAGGAAAAAAATAGTGTAATGATCAGAGAGGAAATAAATAAAATAGAGAGTAAAAAACAATAGAAAAAAATCAGTAAAACCAAGAGGTGGTTCTTTGAAATGGTAAACAAAGTTGACAAACCTCTGGCCAGGTTCACCAAGAAGAAAAGAGAGAGGACCCAAATAAACAAAAGAAGAAATGAAAAAGAGAAATAACAACCAATATCACAGAAATACAAAAAAACCATAAGAGAATACTATGAAGAATTATATACCAACAAATTCAACAACCTAAAGAAATGGACAAGTTCCTAGAAACATGCAGCCCACCAAAAATGAATCAAGAAGCAATAGATAATTTGAACAGACTGGTCATTAGAAGTGAAACGGAATCTGTAATTTAAAAACTCCCTACAAACAAAAGTCCAGGACCATATGGCTTCACAGACTAATTCTACCAAACATACAAAGAATAACTTATACCAATCCTTCTCAAACTCTTCCAAAAGATCAAAGTGGAGAGAACACTCCCAAAGATGTTCTGTGAAGCCACCATCATCCAGATACCAAAACCAGACAAAGACACTACCAAAAAAGAAAATTACAGGCCAATATCTTTGATGAATATGATGTAAAAATTCTCAACAAAATATTAGCAAACCAAAGCCAACAACACAAAAAAAAGATCATACACCATGACCAAGTTGGATTCATCCTAGGGTCACAAGGATAGTACAAAATATGTAAATCAATGTGATACACTACATCAACGAAAGAAAAGACAAATGATCTTTTCAATACATGCAAAAAAAGCATTTGATAAAATTCAACATCCATTCATGATAAAAACTCTTACCAAAGTGGGTGTAGAGGGAACATATCTCAACATAGCAAAAGCTATTTAAGACAAACCTACAGCCAACATAATACTCAATGGTGAAAAGCCGAAAGCCTTTCCACAAAAATCTAGAACAAGACAAGGATTCCCACTCTCACCACATCTATTCAACTTAGTATTGGAAGTCCTAGCCACAGCAGTCAGACAAGAAAAAGAAATAAAAGGTATCCAAATTGGAAGGGAAGAGGTAAAATTGTCATTATATGCATATGACATGATACTATATATAGAAAGCCCTAAAGACTCCACACAGGGACTTCCCTGGTGACACAGTGGTTAAGAATCCGCCTGCCAATGCAGGGGACACGGGTTCAAGCCCTGGTCTGGGAAGATTCCACATGCCGTGGAGCAACGAAGTCCATGCACCACAACTACTGAGTCTGCGCTCTAGAGTCCGTGAGCCACAACTACTGAGCCTGCATGCCACAACTACTGTAGCCCACATGCCTAGAGCCAGTACTCTGCAACAAGAGAAGCCACCGCAATGAGAAGCCTGTGCACAGCAACGAAGACCCAACACAGCCAAAAATAAATAAATAAATAAATTTATAAAAAATAAGAAATAAAAAAAATAAAGACTCCACACAAAAACTACTAGAACTGTTACATGAATTCAGCAAAGTAGCAGGACACAAGATTAACATACAGAAATTGGTTGCATTTATTTACACAAACAATGAAATATCAAAAGGAAATGTTAAAAAAAATCCCTTTTAAAATTGCATCCAAAAAACAAAAACAAACAAACAAACAAACAAAATCCTTAGGAACAGACCTCACCAAGGAGGTGAGAGACTTATATACTGAGAACTATAAAACATTAATAGGGGCTTCCCTGGTGGCGCAGTGGTTGAGAATCTGCCTGCCAATGCAGGGGACACGGGTTCGAGCCTTGGTCTGGGAAGATCCCACATGCCGCGGAGCGACTAGGCCCATGAGCCACAATTGCTGAGCCTGCGCGTCTGGAGCCTGTGCTCCACAACAAGAGAGGCTGCGATAGTGAGAGGCCCGCGCACTGTGATGAAGAGTGGCTCCCACTTGCCGCAACTAGAGAAAGCCCTCACACAGAAACAAAGACCCAACACAGCCATAAATAAATAAATAAAATTAAAAAAAACAGACAAACAAAAAAACATTAATAAAGGAAACTGAAGATGATTCAAAGAAATGGAAAGATATCCCATGCTCTTGGATTGGAAGAATTAAAATTGGTAAAATGGCCATACTTCCCAAAGCAATCTACAGATTTAATGTGATCTCTATCAAATTATCCATGACATTTTTCACAATACTAGAACAAATAATCCTAAATATTATATGGAACCATAAAAGACCTGGAATTGCTAAAGCAATCCTGAAGAAAAAGAACAAGGTAGGAGGAGAACAACTCTCCCAGACTTCAGACAATATTACAAAGCTACAGTAATCAAAACAGCATGGTATTGGCACAAAAACAGACATATGGATCAATGGAACAGAATAGAGAGCCCAAGAATAAACTCACACATCTATGGACAATTAATCTTCGACAAAGGAGGAAAGAATATACAGTGGAGAAAAGACAGTCTCTCTCTTCAGCAACTGATGTTGGGAAAGTGGGACATTCGCATGTAAATCAATGAAGTTAGAACACACCCTCACACCATACACAAAAATAA
This sequence comes from Balaenoptera ricei, assembly GCF_028023285.1. Lineage (NCBI taxonomy): Eukaryota > Metazoa > Chordata > Mammalia > Artiodactyla > Balaenopteridae > Balaenoptera > Balaenoptera ricei. Next base: position 118,378,061 of record NC_082641.1, on the reverse strand, counting down.
ACTCAAAATGGCTTAAAGAATTAAATATAAAACATGATACCATAAAATTCCTAGAAGAGAACATAGGGAAAACATTCTCTGAAATAAATCATACCAGTGTTTTCTTAGATCAGTCTCCCAAGGCAATAGAAATAAAAGCAAAAATAAACAAATGGGAACTAATCGAACTTACAAGCTTTTGTACAGCAAAGGAAACCATAAACAAAGTGAAAAGACAACCTACAGACTGGGAGAAAATATTTGCAAATGATGCAACCAACAAGGGCTTAATTTCTAAAATATACAAACAGCTCACACAGCTCAACAACAACAAAAAATAAAAAACCTAATAGAAAAATGGGCAGAAGGCCTAAATAGACACTTCTCCAAAGAACATATACAGATAGCCAACAGGCACAAGAAAAGATGCTCAACATTGCTAATTATTAGGGAAATGCAAATAAAAACTAAAATGAGATACCACCTCAAACCTGTCAGAATGGCCATCATTAAAAGATCTACAAGGGACTTCCCTGGTGGTCCAGTGGTTAAGAATCCGCCTTCCAATGCAGGGGACATGGGTTCGATCACTGGTCAGGGAATTAAGATCCCACATACCCCAGGGCAACTAAGCCCGCATGCTCTAGAGCCCACACACCACAACTAGAGAGCCTGCATGATGCAACTACTCAGCCTGCGTGCTCTGGAGCCGGCGCACTGCAACAAAGAGCCTGTGTGCCACAACTAAGACCCAACACAGCCAAATAAATAAATAAATAAATAAATATTTTTTTAAAAAGGTCTACAAATAACAAATACTGGAGAGGGTGTGGAGAAAAGGGAACCCTCCTATATTGTTGGTGGGAATGTAAGTTGGTATAGCCACTATGGAGAACAGGATGGAGGTTCCTTAAAAAACAAAATTGCCATATGATCCACCAACTCCACTCCTAGGCATATATCCAGACAAAGCTATAATTCAAAAAGATACACGTACCCCTATGTTCATAGCAGCACTATTCACCATAGTCAAACATGGAAACAACCTAAATGTCCATCGACAGATGAACAGATAAAGAAGATATGGTACATATATGGAATGGAATACTACTCAGCCATAAAAAAGAATGAAATAATGCCATTTGCAGCAACATGGATGGCCCTAGAGATTATCCTACTAAGTGAAGTAAGTCAGAAAAACAAATACCATATGATGTCACTTATATGTAGAATCTAAAATATAACACAAATGAACCTATCTATGAAATAGAAACAGACTCACGGACATAGAGAACAGACTTGTGGTATCCAAGGAGGAGGGGGAGTGTGGGAGGGATGGATTGAGAGCTTGGGGTTAGCAGATACAAACTATTATATATAGAATGGATTAAACCACAAGGTCCTACTGTATAGCACAGGGAACTATATTCAATATCCTGTGATACACCGTAATGGAAAAAAATATAGGAAAAGAATGTAGGGGACTTCCCTGGTGGTGCAGTGGTTAAGAATCCACCTGCCAGTGCAGGGGACATGGGTTCAAGCCCTGGCCCAGGAAGATCCCACATGCCGCGGAGCAGCTAAGCCCGTGTGTCACAACTACTGAGCCTGCGCTCTAGAGCCCATGAGCCACAACTACTGAGCCCACGTGCCACAACTACTGAAGCCCACGCACCTACAGCCCATGCTCCACAACAAGAGAAGCCACCGCAATGAGAAGCCCGTGCACTGCAATGAAGAGTAGCCCCCTGCTGGCCGCAACTAGAGAAAGACTGCACACAGCAATGAAGACACAGCGCAGCCAAAAATAAATAAATAAATAAAATTTTTAAAGAATGTATATATAGATATAATTGAATCACTTTGCTGTACAGCAGAAATTAACACAGCACTGTAAATTAACTCCAATAAAAAATAAAATAAATTAAAATTTTAAAAATCATGAGTCTAAATGATATTGCCAAAGGAATGAGTGTAGATAAAGTAGATAATAAAACTAAGGACCGAGTCCTAGAACACACAATAATGAAGAATTCTGTCCAATGAAGCAACCATGGCAAAGTTAACAGACAACAGTTAAGGAGGATATAGTTGCAATGTCTGAAAAAACAAGCAACTAATACCTGGAAAAATAAAAGAAAGCAACAACAAAAAGACAGGAATGGCAGTGGTGATACAGCTGACCAAAACAAAAAAAAATCCAAAGAAAATATGTAAAATAAAATAAAATCTTCCCATGTAATCCTCTTTATTAATATTGATTAATAATCACAGACATGAAAATTTAAATAAAATGATAGAACACTTTACATCTATCAGAATGGCATAAATATGAAAGCTAGTAATTACCAACATGAGAAAGAATGTGGAGATAAAGGAAACATCATGAATTGCTGTTGAGAGTCTGATGCAGCCATTCTGATAAAGATCAACTGGAGCTACTTAATCGAATTGAATAAAATAGTCTATGAGCCATCAGCTTTATTCCAGCATTATATATAAAAGAAATTCTTATATAGGTACATACAGGGATACAAGTATAAGGATGTTAATTTCTGCATTTTGTCAAATAATGATTCTCAAAATGTTAAAAACATAATTCTTATACAAACTGATAGTAAGCGGGTCAGTTTTATTTAACTCATTGATAATGGAACCAGTAACATGACAAAGCCAGCCAAAGATAATATGATAAGTGTGAATTTTATAATCAGGGGATGGGAAGAATGCTAAAATAAGATTGCTAAGTTAAATTCCAAACTGGTTAATGTCCACGAAGACCAAAAAAACTTTGGTGATTAATTGCTCTGCTTGACAGATAATAAATCATCATATAATAATTGGTTTTGCAGAACTGAAAAAATTCTGAGCCCTAATCAACTGTGCACACATCTCTATACAAAATAGGGAACCTTAGAGACTTCCCTGGTGGTCCAGTGAGTAAGACTCCGTGTTCCCAATGCCAGGGGGCCTGGGTTCGATCCCTGGTCGGGGAACTAGATTCCGCATGCATGCCGCAACTAAGAGTCCGCAGTCTGCAACTAAGAAGTCTGCATGGGGACTTCCTTGGTGGTCCAGTGGTTAAGATTCTGCAATTCCAATACAGGGGGTGCGGGTTCAATCCCTGGTCAAGGAACTAAGATCCCACATGCCATGTGGTGTGGCCAAAAGATTAAAAAAAAAAAAAAGAAGAAGTCCACATGCCACAACTAAGAAGTCTGCATGCTGCAACTAAAAGATCCCACATTCCGCAACTAAAAAAAAAAAAAAAAGATCCCCCATGCCACAACAAAGATCCCGCATGCCACAACTAAGACCCAGAGCAGCCAAAATAAATAAGTTAATTAATTAAAAAAGGAAACAACAAAAATATATGGAACCTTATAGAAAGTGCTCAAAAATTATTTTTAAAGGTTATCTTTTTGCTATGTTACCATGTTTTGGATATTTTTCTTAATCCCTCCATGTGATTATGAATAATTCCAAAATACTGTTCATCATTAAAAGTGGTCCAATTGCAGGTTTTGTTGTGATGATGGCTTGACCAAATGCATAGATAAATCAAAGGGTATTTACTAACACACATAAGTCTTTTTGTATGGTCAATAAATTCACAGCCATACAGCGCTGAGCAACTACTAGGTCCACAGAATTAACTGCTGCTTGGACATTACGTAAGGAATCTAAGATTGCATTTTCAATAGCCTCTGTCTTTCAGAGATGTTGTTATTACTGTTGCTTGCTCATCTATTCCAATGCTAGAAAACCAAAACCAAGATGTTTATCTCAATCAAGTTCTGTCTTTAGCACCAGCAAATGTGAGTAAATTCTCCTTTCCTCTAGATTTCCAAAATTTGCTAAATTCCCGGCCTGCCAGTAAGTAACATTCCTTATTCTTTGTGAGGTTAGGATCCATAGGCCCAAATGAATAGACCTCAGACCAGATTCTTATATGAGCTTCTTAGGCACTAACTCCACATATGAAATACAACTCATATTTCTTTTTTTTTTTCTTTTAATATCTATTTATTTATTTATTTTTGGCTGCATTGAGTCTTAGTTGCTGCACACGGGATGTTTCATTGTGGGTGCACGGGCTCTTCCTTGTGGCACATGGGCTTCTCTCTAGTTGTGGCATGTGGGCTCCAGAGCACGTGGGCTCTGTAGTTGCTGCATGAGGGCTCAGTGGTTGTGGTGTGCAGGCTTAGTTGCCCCGCAGCATGTGGGGTCTTAGTTCCCCAACCAGGGATTTAACCCAGGTCCCCTGCATTGGAAGGTGGATTCTTAACCACTGGACAACCAGGGAAGTCCCCAACTCATGTTTCTTGATGATAGTATTGTCAAACCTAATAAAATTAAATCTGATTTCAAATATGATACTTTCAGTGTGGTCTTGATTGCACAAAATTTTTGTCAACATAATTTGATTTATCCAGTTTTTAAAAATAATATTTTTTAAAAAGACAGATTCTGATGGAAGCTATTGCATAAAAACTAAAAGGAAATTCTGGTTCCAGGGAAGGTGAAGTAATCACATTCCACCTTGTACAGATGCATTCTCACACCGAATGAAACTATAAATCCTATATAAAATGCATGGAGTCGCTATCTTAGATCTCTGAAAAGTTAGTAGCAGGCAGATTTGTGAAAGTACCAAAACTTTGAAGTTCCACTGAATCAATAGTGCTTGTCATTTTCCTCTCTGATACTGCCCAGCCTGGACTCAAAGGCAGCCTGAAACTCAGAAGTGCACACCAGCTGCAGACAAAGAGTTCCAATAGAATCTTTCTCTTTCTAGTCTTGGAACCAGAATTAAGAGGACCACACCTCAGAGACAGTAGGGGAATTCTCTTCTTTTTCTTTTTCCCCTCTTTCTTGTTTCATCCACAGGTGTCAAAAACTCTGAGGAAGGGGAAAGCTTCTCTGCAATGAAAGGATCTGTGATCCCAAGAACATGGAGCAAATCCCTGTAGCTTTTTACAGATCTTTCTGTCATCTGTCTACTTGGTCCTGAATGCAGACACCGTCATCGGAAATCTGTGGCAGAGAAGGGAAACTGAAACCTCAGCTTTCAGACTGAAGGTCCAGAAATAGAGGCCCCATAGAGCCATGGAGACCAAGGGAGATCAGAGGAGTGATCCCAAAAGGTCATGTATGAACTCATGGGTTCACCTCCAAACTGTATGGATCTCACTCTAAACAGCAAACAACATGGTTTAAGAGATAAGCTACAGAGTAGAGGGACTGTCCAGTTCCAAGACTGACCGCAAGGTGGCACACCTGCAGGCACTGCAATCACTTTTAAACAACTGACTTTAGAACCACAGCCAACAGAAGGCAGGTTAATACTTGAGGCCTAAACCTAACCTGGTCAATCATCTGCTAAAACAAAGCAAAACAAAAACCCCACAATATTCTCCCTATGCTATAAAAAAGACCAAGAGTCTCATAATATAACATCCAAAGTGTCTAGGATAGAATCCAAAATTATATGGCTTATGAAGATCCAAAAAACTCTCAAATCACAAGAGAAAAATTCAATCAACAGACACCAACTCAAAGATGACTCAGATGTTGGAATTATCAGACAAAGATATTAAAGCAGAAATTATAACTGTACTCTCGGAATTACGGGTGAATACTCTTGTAATGAACGAAATGCTACAGCAACAAAATAGAAGATATAAAGAAGAACCAAATGCAAATACTAGAATGGAAATACAATAACCAAAATAAATTCATTAGATGGGCTCAATAGCAGAAGGAAGATGAAAGAGAAAAAAGCCAGTGAACATGACGAAGACCAAGGGAAATGATCCAATCTGAACAACAGAGAGAAAAAAAAGATTGAAAAAAGAAGAAAACAAAAATTCAGAGACCTGAAGGGTAATACCAAAATGTCCAACATTAGTGTCATCAGAGTCCCAGAAGAAGAGGAGAAAAAAATACGAAGTAGAAAAATATTTGAAGAATTCATGGCTGAAAACTTCTCAAATTCATCAAAAGACATAAGTTTATATAAACAAGAAGTTTAGTAAACCACAAATGGAATAAGCTCAAAGAAATACATTCCCGGACACATCATTATCAAACTGAAGGGAAAAACAAGCAAATAAACCAACCTGAAAGCAATTAGAGAAAACAGTGTATTTTACTTAGGTGAACAACTATTAAGTGGCTGTGGATTTCTCATCAGAAACAATGGAGGTCAGAAGGAAGTGAAACACTTTAAAGCACTGTAAGAAAAGAACTTTCAACCCACATTCCAGTACCCAGCAAAAATATTCTTCAAGAAGGAAGGTGATATAAAGACATTATTAGATGAAGAAAAACTAAGAGATTTCAATGCCATTAGACCTGCTCTAAAAGAAATGCTGAAGAAAGTTCTTCAGATGGAAGTAAATTATACCAGAGAGAAATTTGGAACATCAGAAAAGAAGTAAAAGTAAAAGAAGTGTTAAGTATCTGGGTAAATATAATAGACCACTATTCTACACTGAACGTCCAGAGACTACACATGATGGTTGAGAGCAATAGTTAATTTTTTCTGCCTCTATTTTTTAAATATTTCAATTAATTTAAATTTTATCTGCTTCTTGAAAATAAACAAGATATAAATTAATACAGAGAGGAAAATTTTATTGACAAAATTTATTTTGTCAATTTCTACTTCCTTCTCCAGAGTTAACCACTGTTAACATTCTAGCCTTTATCCCTTTAGAACTTTTTAAATCCAGTTAAGGGATCCCACACACAAAGGGGGAAATTGGGGACCACTGGGAGGGCAGAGGATCAAAAGGGAGTGTGGCCAGGTTTCCCCTGCCCATTTGGGCCCCCAGGAACCTGCTGAGATCCCGGGCCTGATCGTCTGCCCACGGAGGCCCCCTCCAGCCATGTGGGTCCTGAGGGAGTGGGAGGGAGGGAAGGGGGAGCAAAAGTAAAGGCTGGACCTCCGGACCAGCACCCCTGAGGGGTGGCTGGGGGAGGGGAGGAGTTCCTACACCCAGTGGGACCCACCCACAGTTAGCGGTTCAGCGGCAACTGGGGAGACCCTGGGGGAGATGGTGGGGGAGGGGCGTGAAGGAATGGAAGGGAACAGGGCCAGTGCGTTCCCTGTCCACTTAGGCACCAGGAAGCCTGTTGGGCTCCTGGGCCTAATCCTCTGCCCCAGAGCCTCCCTCCTGCCACACAGAGCCCAAGCCCCACCCCTACACCCTCACCCAGGGCCCTACCTCTGCACTCGGAGACCCCCTCCAACAAGCTGGGCCTAAACTCCACCCACACACCCTCACTCAGGGCCCTACCTCCAAACTCCGGAACTCCACACTCCAGAGACCCTCCTTTCAACCTGCTGCCTCTCCCCTTCTGTGCACAGGTCCTAAGCAGAGGCCCTGCCCCACGCTTGAATGTTGCCCTGCCTAGGCCCCACCCCACGCTCAAACGTCACTGCCCCCACCAGCCTAGGTCCTGCCCCACCCTAAACCCCACTCCTGACTAAATTCCACACCCCCCCAGACTCCACCCCCATAGCCAAGGCATTTTTTTTTTCTTTTTTCCTATTTTACATTGGGGTTCTGTTTTACCTTGTTGATTCATTGCTGTCGATTCTTTTACATCTTTATTTTTCCTAATAAATCTTTTATTTTTCTAATTTTATTTTATTCTTTATAGTTTGTTAGTGATCTCTCCTTTTGGCTTGTTCCCCCCCCCCCTTTTTTGTTTCTTTTTTCTGTTGTGGTTTTATTTTACCTTGTTTTAGTTGTTTCAATTATAGTTTTATTTTTCCTAATATATATTTTATCTTTCTAATTTTATTTTGTTTTTTATTCTTTGATATTGTACTGCTCCTTTTTTATCTTTCTTTTTTCCTTTTTTTTTTTTTTTTTTTTAACCATGCCACGAAGCTTAAAGGATCTTGGTTCCCAGGCCGGAGGTCAGGCCCGAGCACCTGTGGTGGGAGCTCCAAGTCCAAACTGCTGGACTAACAGAGATCCTCAGACCCCAGGGAATATCAATTGGAGTGAGGCCTCCCAGAGGTCCTCATCTCAGCACCAAGACCGGGCTCTATCCAACTGCCTGCAAACTCCAGTACTGGACATCTCAGGCCAAACAACCAGTAAGACAGGAATACAGCACCACCCATCAAAAAAAAAAAAAGAAACGAAAAAATGTATGCTACAAATGAAGAAGCAAGGTTAAAAACCTACAAGACCAAATAAATTAAGACGAAATAGGCAACCTACCTGAAAAAGAATTCAGAGTAATGATAGTAAAGATGATCCAAAATCTTGGAACCAGAATGGAGAAAATACAAGAAACATTTAACAAGGATCTAGAAGAACTAAAGAGCAAACAAACAGTGATGAACAACACAATTACTAAAATTAAAAATACTCTAGAAGGAATCAATAACAGAATAACTGAGGCAGAAGAACGGATAAGTGAGCTGGAAGATAAAATGGTGGAAATAACTGCCAGGGAGCAGAATAAAGAAAAAAGAATGAAAAGAATTGAGGACAGTCTCAGAGGTCTCTGGAACAACATTAAATGCACCAACATTTGAATTATAGGGGTCCCAGAAGAAGAAGAGAAAAAGAAAGTGTCTGAGAAAATATTTGAAGAGATTACAATAAAAAACTTCCCCAACATGGGAAAGGAAATAGTTAATCAAGTCCAGGAAGCACAGAGAGTACCATACAGGATAAACCCAAAGAGAAACACACTGAGACACATATTAATCAAACTATCAAAAATTAAATACAAAGAAAAAATATTAAAAGCAGCAAGGTAAAAGCAACAAATAACATAGAAGGGAATCCCCATAAGGTTAACAGCTGATTTTTCAGCAGAAACACTGCAAGCCAGAAGGGAGTGGCAGGACATATTTAAAGTGATGAAAGGGAAAAACCTACAACCAAGATTGCTCTACCCAGCAAGGATCTCATTCAGATTCAATGGAGAAATTAAAAGCTTTACAGATAAGCAAAAGTTAAGAGAATTCAGCACCACCAAAGCAGCTTTACAAGAAATGCTAAAGGAATTTCTCTAGGCAGGAAACACAGAGAAGGAAAAGACCTACAAAAACAAACCCAAAACAATTAAGAAAATGGTAATAGGAACATACATATCGATAATTACCTTAAATGTAAATGGATTAAATGTCCCAACCAAAAGACATAGACTGGCTGAACGGATACAAAAACAAGACCCGTACATATGCTGTCTATAAGAGACCCACTTCAGACCTAGGGACACATATATAAAGTAAGGGGATGGAAAATGATATTCCATGCAAATGGAAATCAAAAGAAAGCTGGAGTAGCAATTCTCATATCAAACAAAATAGACTTTAAAATAAAAACTATTACAGGAGACAAAGGACACTACATAATGATCAAGGGATCAATCCAAGAAGAAGATATAACAATTGTAAATATTTATGCACCCAACAGAGGAGCACCTCAATACATAAGGCAAATGCTAACAGTCATAAAAGGGGAAATTGACAGTAACACAATAATAGTAGGGGACTTTAACACCCCACTTTCACCAATGGACAGATCATCCAAAATAAAAATAAATAAGGAAACACAAGCTTTAAATGACACATTAAGGAAGATGGACTTAATTGATATTTATAGGACATTCCATCCAAAAACAACAGAATACACTTTCTTCTCAAGTTCTCATGGAACATTCTCCAGGAGAGACCATATAGTGGGTCACAAATCAAGCCTTGGTAAATTTAAGAAAATTGAAATCATATCAATATCTTTTCCAACCACAGCGCTATGAGACTAGACATCATTTACAGGAAAAAAAAACTGTAAAAATATACAAACACATGGAGGCTAAACAACATGCTACTAAATAACCAAGAGATCACTGAAGAAATCAAAAAATACCTAGAAACAAATGACAATGAAAACATGATGACCCAAAACCTATGGGATGCAGCAAAAGCAGTTCTAAGAAGGAGGTTTATAGCAATCCAATCCTACCTCAAGAAACAAGAAAAATCTCAAATAAACAACCTAACCTTACACCTAAAGCAATTAGAGAAAGAAGAACAAAAATAACCCAAAGTTAGCAGAAGGAAGTAAATCATAAAGATCAGATCAGAAATAAATGAAAAAGAAATGAAGGAAGCAACAGCAAAGATCAATAAAACTAAAAGCTGGCTCTTTGGGAAGATAAACAAAATTGATAAACCATTAGCCAGACTCATCAAGATAAAAAGGGAGAAGACTCAAATCAATAGAATTAGAAATGAAAAAGGAGAAATAACAACTGACACTGCAGAAATACAAAGGATCATGAGAGATTACTACAAGCAACTATATGCCAGTAAAATGGACAACCTGGAAGAAATGGACAAATTCTTAGAAAAGCACAACCTTCCGAGACTGAACCAGGAAGAAATAGAAAATATAAACAGACCAATCACAAGCACTGAAATTGAGACTGTGATTTAAAATCTTCCAACAAACAAAACCCAGGACCAGATGGCTTCACAGGCGAATTCTATCAAACATTCAGAGAAGAACTAACACCTGTCTTTCTCAAACTCTTCCAAAATATAGCAGATGGAGGAACACTCCCAAACTCATTCTACGAGGCCACCATCACCCTGATACCAAAACCAGACAAAAATGTCACAAAAAAAGAAAACTACAGGCCAATATCTCTGATGAACACAGATGCAAAAATCCTCAACAAAATACTAGCAAACAGAATCCAACAGCACATTAAAAGGATCATACACCATGATCAAGTGGGGTTTATCCCAGGAATGCAAGGATTCTTCAATATATGCAAATCAACCAATGTGATACACCACATTAACAAATTGAAGGATAAAAACCATATGATCATCTCAATAGATTCAGAAAAAGCTTTTGACAAAATTCAACACCTATTTATGATTAAAAAAAACTCTCCAGAAAGTAGCCATAGAGGGAAACTACCTCAACATAATAAAGGCCATATATGACAAACCCACAGCCAACATCATTCTCAGTGATGAAAAACTGAAACCATTTCCTCTAAGATCAGGAACAAGACAAGGTTGCCCAGTCTCACCACTATTATTCAACATAGTTTTGGAAGTTTTAGCCACAGCAATCAGAGAAGAAAAAGAAATAAAAGGAATCCAAATCGGAAAAGAAGTAAAGCTGTCACTGTTTGCAGATGACATGATACTATACATAGAGAATCCTAAAGATGCTACCAGAAAACTACTAGAGCTAATCAATGAATTTGGTAGAGTAGCAGGATGCAAAATTAATGCACAGAAATCTCTTGCATTCCTATACACTAATGATGAAAAATCTGAAAGAGAAATTAAGGAAACACTCCCATTTACCATTGCAACAAAACGAATAAAATACCTAGGAATAAACCTACCTAAGGAGACAAAAGACCTGTATGCAGAAAACTGTAAGACACTGATGAAAGAAATTAAAGCTGACACAAACAGATGGAGAGATATACCATGTTCTTGGATTGGAAGAATCAATTGTGAAAATGACTATACTACCCAAGGCAATCTACAGATTCAATGCAATCCCTATCAAACTACCAATGGCATCTTTCACAGAACTAGAACAAAAAATTGCACAATTTGTATGGAAACACAAAAGACCCTGAATAGCCAAAGCAATACTGAGAAAGAAAAATGGATGGAGGAATCAGGCTCCCTGACTTCAGACTATACTACAAAGCTACAGTAATCAAGACAGTATGCTACTGGCACAAAAACAGAAATATAGATCAATGGAACAGGATAGAAAGCTCAGAGGTAAACCCATGCACATATGGTCACCTTATCTTTGATAAAGGAGGCAAGAGTATACAATGGAGGAAAGACAGCCTCTTCAATAAGTGGTGCTGGGAAAACTGGACAGCTACATGTAAAAGAATGAAATTAGAACACTCCCTAACACCATACACAAAAATAAACTCAAAATGGATTAAAGACCTAAATGTAAGGCCAGACACTATAAAACTCTTAGAGGAAAACATAGGCAGAACGCTCTATGACATAAATCACAGCAAATCCTTTTTGGCCCACCTCCTAGAGAAATGGAAATAAAAACAAAAATAAACAAATGGGACCTAATGAAACTTCAAAGCTTTGGCACAGCAAAGGAAACTATAAACAAGACGAAAAGACAACCTTCAGAATGAGAGAAAATATTCGCAAATGAAGCAACTGACAAAGGATTAATCTCCAAAATTTACAAGCAGCTCATGCAGCTCAATATCAGAAAAACAAACAACCCAATCCAAAAATGGGCAGAAGGCCTAAATAGACATTTCTCCAAAGATATACAGATTGCCAACAAACACATGAAAGGATGCTCAACATCACTAATCATTAGAGAAATGAAAATCAAAACTACAATGAGGTATCATCTCACACCGGTCAGAATGGCCATCATCAGAAAATCTACAAACAATAAGTGCTAGAGAGGGTGTGGAGAAAAGGGAACACTCTTGCACTGTTGGTGGGAATGTAAATTGATACAGCCACTATGGAGAACAGTATGGAGGTTCCCTAAAAAACTAAAAATAGAACTACCATATGACCCAGCAATACCACTACTGGGCATATACCCTGAGAAAACCATCATTCAAAAAGAGTCATGTAGGGGCTTCCCTGGTGGCGCAGTGGTTGAGAATCTGCCTGCCAATGCAGGGGACACGGGTTCGAGCCCTGGTCTGGGAAGATCCCACATGCCGCGGAGCAACTAGGCCCGTGAGCCACAACTACTGAGCCTGCGCATCTGGAGCCTGTGCTCTGCAACGAGAGAGGCCGCGATGATGGGAGGCCCGTGCACCGCGATGAAGAGTGGCCCCCACTTGCCACAACTAGAGAAAGTCCTCGCACAGAAATGAAGACCCAACACAACCATAAATAAATAAATAAATAAATAAAATTAAAAAAAAAAAAAAAAAAGAGTCATGTACCACAATGTTCATTGCAGCACTATTTACAATAGTCAGGACATGGAAGCAACCTAAGTGTCCACTGACAGATGAATGGATAAAGAAGATGTGGCATATATATACAATGGAATATTACTCAGCCATAAAAAGAAACGAAATTGAGTTATTTGTAGTGAGGTGGATGGACCTAGAGTCTGTCATACAGAGTGAAGTAAGTCAGAAAGAGAAAAACAAATACCATATGCTAACACATATATATGGAATCTTAAAAAAAAAAAAAAAAGGTTGTGAAGAACCTAGGGGCAGGACAGGAATAAAGATGCAGACGTAGAGAATGGACTTGAGGACACAGGGAGGGGGAAGGGTAAGCTGGGACAAAGTGAGAGAGTGGCCTCGACATATATGCACTACCAAATGTAAAATAGACAGCTAGTGGGAAGCAGCCACATGGCACAGGGAGATCAGCTTGGTGCTTTGTGTCCACCTAGAGGGGTGGGATAGCGAGGGTGGGAGGGAGACGCAAGAGGGAGGAGAAATGGGGACATACGTATATGTAGAGCTGATTCACTTTGTTATACAGCAGAAACTAACACACCGTTGTAAAGCAATTATACTCCAATAAAGATGTTTTACAAAAAACCCAAAAACTACAGGCCAATATCCCTGATGAATACAGATGCAAAACTCCTCAACAAAGTACTAACAAATCAAATTGAACAGCACATTAAAAGGATCAAGTGGGGGAATTCCCTGGCGGTCCAGTGGTTAGGACCCTGTGGTTTCACTGCTGAGGGTGTGGGTTCGATCCCTGGTTAGGGAACTAAGTAAGATCCCACAAGCCAAGAGGCATGAAAAAGAAAAAAAAGTCAAGTGGGATGTACCCCTGGGATGAAAAGACAGTTTGTCATATGCAAATCAATAAATGTGACACTCTATATAAAATGAATGAAAGACAATGTGATCATCTCAATGGATGCAAAAAATTTTTGAAAAAATTCAATATATTTTCAAGATGAAAACTCTCAACAAATTGAGTATAGAAGGAACATACTTCAACGTAATAAAAACCATATATGACAAGCCAACAACTAACATCATACTCAATGGTGAAAGAGTGAAAACTTTCCCTCTAAGATGAGGAACAAGACAAGGGTGCCCACCCTCACCATTCCTATTCAACATAGTACTGGAGTCCAGCCAGAGAAATTAGGCAAGAAAAAGAAACAAAACGCATCCAAACTGGAACAGAAGAAGTAAAATTGTCTCTGTGGATGACATGGTCTTATATATAAAAAATCCTAAAGACTCCACTCAAACACTGTTAGAACTAATCAACAAATTCAGTAAAGTTTCAGGATACAAAATCAACATAAAAAATCAGTTGCATTTCTATACACTAACAATAAACTATATGAAAAAGGAAAAAATCCCATTTAAAATAGGGTCAGGGACTTCCCTGGTGGTCCAGCGGTTAAGACTCTGTGCTTCCAATGCAGGGATCATGGGTTCGATCCCTAGTCAGGGAACTATGATCCCACATACTGCGTGGTGCGGCCAAAAAATTAAAAAAAAAAAAAAGATCAAAAACAATAAAATACTTAGGAATAAATTTAACTAAAGAAGTACAAGACCTATACACTAAAAATTATAAGACACTGATGAAAGAAACTGAAGAAGGAAGAAGACACAAATACAGTAAGTGCCCTGCATACGAATGAGTTCCATTCTGAGAGCGCATTTGTAAGTCCAATTTGTTCATAGGTCCAACAAGTTAGCCTAGGTACCCAATTAACACAATTGGCTATATACTACCCTACTGTAATAGGTTTATAGTACTTTTCACACAAATTATATAAAAAACAAACAAACACAAAAAAATAAGGAAAACATTTTTAATCTTACAGTACAGTACTCTGAAAAGTACAGTACATTATCAGCTACATCGCGGCTGCTTTTATGCTTGCTTCCGGACATCCTGGGCTTGAGATAAAGATACTGTACTACTATACTCTATACATTACTGCACAATAAAGTACACAAAAGCACAACCACTTGTAGAGGATGCATGCACGTGACAATGTACACTGGACACGTGAACTAATTTATGTGATTGGACATGCGAACGCATGTTCGCATCTTTGAAAGTTCGCAACTTGAAGGTTCATATGTAGGGGATTTACTGTAAATCGAAATACATCACATGCTCAGAGATTGGAAGAGTTAATTTGTTTTAAGTTGTCTATACTACCCAGAGCCACCTATAGATTCAATGTAATCCTTATTAAAATTCCAATGGCATTTTTCACAGAAATAGAAAAAACAATCCCCAAATTCATATGGAACAACAAAAGACCCCAAAAGTGAAAGCAATCTAGAGAAATAACAAAGCAGGAGGCATCATGAGTCCTGATTTCAAACTATATTACAAAGCTATAGTAATCAAAACAGTATGGTACTGGCATTAAAACTAACATACAGACCAATGGAACAGAATTAAGAACCCAGAAGTAGACCCACACTTACATGGTCAGCTAACTTTTGACAAGGAATGACGAATACTCAATGGGGAAAGGATAGTATCTTCAATAAATGGTGCTGGGAAAACTGGATATTCACTTGCAAAAAAATGAAATTACACCCCTTTCTTACACTATTCACATATATTAACTCAAAGTAGACCAAGAGATTAAATGTAAGCAATGAAACCATTAAACTCTGAGAAGAAAACATAGGGTAAAAACTCCTTGACATAGATCTTGGCAATGATTTTTTGGATATGACACCAAAAGCACAAACAAGAGCAAAAATCAACAAGTGGGACTATATCAAACTAAAAAGCTTCTGCACAGCAAGAAAAACAATCAACAAAATGAAATGGCAGCCTACAGAATAGGAGAAAATATTTGCAAACCATATATCTGATAAGGAGTGAATATCCAAAATAGGTAAGTGGTTCATACAACTCATTAAAAAAAACAAAATTAAAAGTGGGCAGATACCTTGAATAGACATTTTTCCACAGAAGATATGCAAATGGCCAACATGTACATGAAAACATGCTTAACATCACTAATCATCAGGGAAATGCAAATTAAAACCATAATGAGATATCACCTCACATCTGTTACAATAGCTATTATAAAAAAAAAACAGGAAACAAATACTGGTGAGGATATGGAGAAAAGGGAACTTTGGGGCACTACTGGTTGGAATGTAAACTGGTGCAGCCACTATGGAAGATAGTATGGAGGTTCCTCAAAAAATTAAAAACAGAACTACCATATGATCCAGCAATTCCATTCCTGGGTATTTATCAAAAAAAAAAAACCCTAACAATTCAAAAAGATATATGCACCCCTATGTTCACTGCAGCATTATTTACAATAGCCAAGATATGGAAGCAACCTAAGAGCCCATTGATAGATGAACAAAAAGATGTGGTTTTATATATATATATATATATATATATATATATATATATATATATATATATATATATATATGCAAAGGAATATTACTAGCCATAAAAAGAATGAAATCTTGCCATTTGTGACAATATGGATGGATCTAGAGGGTACTATGCTAAGTGAAACAAGTCAGACAGAAAAAGATAAATACCTATGATTTCATTTATAAGTGGAATCTAAAAAGCAAAACAAATGAACAAACACAGCAAAACAGAAACAGAGTCATAGATACAGAGAACAAACAGCTGGTTGCCAGAAGGGAGTGGGGCAGGGGGATGAGGGAAATAGGTTAGTGAGATTAAGAGGTAGAAACTTCTAGTTACAAAATGAATGAGTCACGGGTATGAAATGTTTAGTGTGGGGAATATAGTCAATAATAATATAAAATCTTTGTATAATGACAGATGGTAACTAGACTTATGGTGGTGGTGTACAGAACCACCATTTCTGTAATGTACAGAAATGTTGAATCACTATGTTGTGCGCCAGGAAATAAAATAGTGTTGTAGGTCAATTATACTTCAAAAACAAACAAAACTCATAGAAAAAGAGGTCAGGTTTGTAGTTACCAGAGGCAGGGGTGGAGTGAGGGGAATTGGATGAAGGTAGTCAAAAGCACAAACTTCCAGTTATAACACAAATAAGTACTAGGGATGTAATGTACAACATGTTAAATATAATTAACACTGCTTTATGTTATACATAAAAGTTGCTAAGAGAGTAAATCCTAATAGTTCTCATCACAAGGAAAAAAATGTTTCCCTTTTCTTTTTTTTTCCCCTTTTCTTTTATTTTTGTGTCTATATGAGATGTAGAAGTTCACTAAACTTATTGTGTTAATCATTTCATGATGTACATAGGTCAAATCATTATGCTGTACACCTTAACCTTATACAGTGCTCTATATCCATTATATCGCAATAAAACTGGAAGGAAAAAATGAGCTGGCTTCCAGGTTCCTGCAGAATGTCAGCCACCTAAATTTGAATCTCTCCACCCATCCTAAAAACAAACAAATGAACAAAAAAGAAAGCTAGGGAATTCCCTGGTGGTCCAGTGGTTAGAACTCGGTGATTTCACTGCCGGGGGCCGGGTTCAATCCCTGGTTGGGGAAGTAGGGTTTCCGCTAAGCCTGGTGCAGCAAAAAAAACCCAAACAAACAAAACTAATAAAACCACCTATGACTGCAGCATAATTTGGAGACAGAGAATATTATAAACTTCATTTTATATATAAACTGGTAACTATACAACCTAAATCAGCAGATCCGGTTACAAAGCCATGCTACTGAAGAGAGGCCAAGATGGTAAAGAAGATTAGAGAGCAGCAGAATCCTACCAATGGTGAAGACAGATAAAGTCACCACCAGAAAGAGTCCCAGCTTGAGTGGAGAAATGCTGACAATAGGTCTGAGACCTGGTGGATGAGAGGAATTGAGAACTCTAAAAGAAATTCTTGAAAATGAGACTGGAAATGGAAATCTTTGAAAGGCATCTTGTCCAGAGGAAAGAGATGATTTGAAGGGCAGGTATCCCTTGAGGGCTTGATGGTGAAGAGAAAGAAGGAAACAAGGAGTGAAGATGAAGACTACCAGAGAAATGAAAGAGAGTCACAAAATCAGAAGACACATCAACCTGGGCTCCACTCCCAAAAAAGTGCCTTCTATTTGGAAAAAATGCACTCCATTCTACCAACAGAAGAGGGCACTCTCAAACTAAGAAACCTGATAAAACACCCAACTGCCTGCCTCATTTGCAATTGCCGAAACTGGAAAGTAGACATTTCAAAATGAACAGAAAGTAGTAGGTATAATATTATATAAAGACAACAAAAAAAGAGAATACATTTTTTTTTCAAAACTAACCATGAGACAAGAAAACTCCAACCTGATTTAAATAACCTTAAACAGTCATTTGGTGATATGAAAAAATACTGTGAATCAGAAAAATAACTCAGAACAAAAATAGACAAAAAACAAAAAGATATAAGACAAGAGTTAGTCAAAATCAAAAGAAACTGATCAAAAAGAAAAATCACCTCAGGAAAAAAAAAAAAAAGACTAAATTATAAGATGTCCAAGGGGAAGAGATTTTACTTAAAATACAATAACTGGTTGTGACGGAAGGAATTAAAACAGCCAAGAAAATAAAATCAAGAAATCAGTAAGAAGGATCAGAGAGAAAGTGCTAGATAGAGAGGCAAAGAAGATCCAGCATATATTACAGTCCCTGTAGAAGAAAAACAAAATAATGAAACAGATGTAATATTCAAGAAAACTTCCTGGAAATAAAACTTCAATCTACACTTCGAAAGGGTCTCCCAAGGACCAAAGAAAACTGATATGGAATGGTCAATTGTGAGATATCTTAGAAAATCAATTAGATTTGAAAGAAAAAAATCCTCTGGGCCTCAGGCAAAACGACCAAGTCATTTAGGAAGGAAAAGAAAAGAAATGAGAACCAAGATTTTATATCCAGCCAATCTGTCCTTTAAGTACCAAGGCTATAGAAAATCAGTACTAAATATGCAAGAACTCAGAATACTGTACTCAGGAGCCTCGTTTGAGGAATTTACTAGAGAATGAGTTTCATTCAACTAATACTCATCATGATGGTGAGTATTAAATATACTAATAAGTTGTAGATCTGCAAGTAAAATAAAG
Source organism: Balaenoptera ricei (assembly GCF_028023285.1). Lineage (NCBI taxonomy): Eukaryota > Metazoa > Chordata > Mammalia > Artiodactyla > Balaenopteridae > Balaenoptera > Balaenoptera ricei. Next base: position 118,359,002 of record NC_082641.1, on the reverse strand, counting down.
GTGGTGACAAGGCTGGGAAAAGAGTATGCAAATTGTTTTCTAAAAACAATATGACTCAAACTGGAAGGGAGGAGAGAAAGGGAAAAATGGAATAAAATAATTGATCGTTATATAAGTAATAGGAGCGAGTCAAGATAGAGCTGACAAACGAAATAATACAGCCCACCTATGGAAAAGTTATTTGAGGACTTAGAAAAAATACAAGTATAACTGATAACCATTGGAACAAAAACGCAAATATTACTTAACATCAAAAGTAATTTTAAAAGTAAGTGGGGTGGTTTTTTTTGGGGGGGGGGGGGAGGTTGTTTTTTAGCACTTCCTTACTTCCTGGAACTACTAGGTGAATCCAAGATGCTCTGGGTTCATCTCTGTATTTCCTGCCCCCGTCCTAGCACCAGCCATTTCTCCAAGGAACCCTGGTTCCTAGTCGAATGGGAGCTGAACACCCGCTGGAAACCTGGTCGCTTTGGTGCTCTCGTCAGGGGAGGAGTCTGAAAATGATTTCTCAAAGCGGGATCACTGGGAAAATGAAGAAGGCTGGGACAGCAAAAGGGATTAATGGGAAAATGAAGAAGGCTGGGACAGCAAAAGGGATTAATGAGAAAATGAAGAAGGCTGGGACAGTGGCAAAAGGGCTGGAGAGCGCCCGCGGGTCTCGAACCACTCTGGGGAGAGTGAGTTGAATCACAATGCAGTCGAAGGAACCGCTGAGCTATAGCCAGCCCGAGTCACAAGTGTGGATTATATCCCCTTGACTGTTGAGAAAGGGTTGCGTCACAACAAACTAACCAGAGTAGATACGATCCAGGCTGATTTTGCGTGCTCCCCCACCCCCAATCCAGACACTCGGAGTGCCCATCTGCGGACACAGAGCAGTGAGAAGGACCCAGGTCTCCCCTACCTCTTAGTGAGCTCTTCCGCAGTTGCTTCCGGGCTTATTCCCTCCTACCACGCGGCAGTCACCAGGTCCGCGGCAGTCACCAGGTCCACCACAGTGTCTGGACTTCTGGTCCAGCCTCTACGCTCCCCCGACAACCACACAGGGCCGCTCACTCTGTGATCTAAACAGCTTTCATAGTGCCTTGAGTCAGGACAGTGGAATCTTTACAAGCTGCTGATTGTTACATCAGGCCTTATCTTGGAACTTTGCAGCTAAACCCCACAGCTCCTCTCCCAGGTGTTATACAGTTCCCAGGTGTCATATAGTGTCACTCCTTCTGTTACTATTTTTTAAAAATTATTCTAAACTGCACAAAAACACCCTATTCATTGCATGTATACTGTAAACAGCCACAATTCCTACTTTTCTCCAGTTAACCATGACTACGATTTCAGTGTGTACCCCTCCAGTTTTTTCCCTCAATCTACGTATTTAACTGTACACACAACATAGTTTTGACTGGCGGGGGTGAAGGGTGGGCTTATTGGGGATTCGGTTGTTGGGTATTGTTCTGTTACACTTAACAGAATGTGTTGGAGATCTTGTCAGTACATACACTAGATCTAATTCATATATATTGTAATGGCTGAATTATACTCAAATATAAATGTACCGGTTTTATTTTAACTGTTATAAACATAGCTGCAGTAAACATCCTTGTATGCATGTGTACACGTAAGCAAGTCTGTTTTTAGGACACATACTTATATGAGTAGAATTGCTGAATTAAAGACTTCACATTTAAATTTTTGGAGGTTATGGGAGAGATATGAGAGGCCCTGGAGCACCTGAAGTCACAAAATCATCTGAAGCCATACAGATTTTTTGTTCCCTAAATACTTTAATTGGCAATTCCACCAGAATGTAAATTCCATGACACTTGGGGCCTTGTTGCCTTATCCCAGAAGATACTACCAGGGCCTAGAACATGTTCAGCATCTCAGCACTCACTGAATGAACGAACTCATGTAGACCGGTCACAGGCATATGACTCAACTAGAATGCAAAATTTCCTTGGATTTTTAGAAAGACCACAAACATCAATAAAGCTTCTCTTCCAGAGTTTGGAGTTCTCTAGGATTGCTCTGGGCTCCTAAATTTCCATCCCTTCTCCTTCCTCCCCCCGCTTTTTTTAAGTCACCAGCTTGAACCCCTCCAAACAGCCATGACCTAGACAGACCCCTTGGAAACTCAAACCACTTGCCAGTCCCAAGAGAATTTAGAGAAAATGGACTTCAGAATTGCTTTTAGTAGAGGTGACCAGAAGTCAGGTTCCACCAGTACCAAAAAGAGGGAAATCGCTTGAAGCCAAGTTGAATTAGCTGCCTGAAGAATGAACACTGAACCACAGAAAGAACTCAGCTCATTAAGACATTCTCTAGCCTGCCCTGACAGGGGGAACAAAAGGACCCAGTTGACTGGGGTAGATTCTTACCCAAGGACCTGTAGAACACATAATCCTGCCAAGGAAAGCACCAACTAATATGTCCACAGCTGGCCAACGAATATTGTACGAGAAATTTTGAGCCAGTCCTTGCACCAGTAGATAAAGACACATTCAGTGTTTCCATTGGCAAGATACAGCGTCAGAAATAAAATTAGGCAGGGAATTCCTGGTGGTCCAGTGGTTAGGACTCTGCGCTTTCACTGCTGAGGGCTCAGGTTTGATCCCTGGTCAGGGAACTAAGATCCCACAAGCCGCACAGCACGCTGCCCACCCACCCCCACCCCGCCCCCCAAAAAAGAAGAGTCAGCAAAAGAGATGCCTGACAGCAAGGGAATTCTGCACAAAAGGCCAAAGGAAAGAGTATGGCGCTTTGGGGGACCCACAAGTGGTTCAGATGCTACATAAAGGTGTCCAAAGGGCTAGATAAGGCAGAAAATGTCAACAAGCCATATGGTAGCAGCCTTGTTAGCCCAAGCAGAGCCCACTTTTCAAGGAACAGAAGCAACTAAAGTTGTTATAGAATTCACCTGCTTGAAGCTTGTGTAACTACCATTTGTTTTTTTACTTTAAGGAACTGGCTTTTTTTTTCTGTCTGCATCCCTGGGGCCTGGCACAGTACCTGATCTAGGGAACATCAAAGTTGTTTTTGCTTTAGTTAGCCAGTCTGTACCATCTAATTCTCAAGTTAGACCCAACTTGAGGCAAGGCAGCTTCTCAATAGTTCTCAGTGGGGCTGGGGGTGGAGGAATTATGCCCCACCCCCCCTCCAGGGACACAGACATCTTTCATTGTCATAACTTGGGGAGAAGGTGCTATTGGCAACTAGTGAGTAGAGGCTAGAGATACTCTAGACACCCTACAATGCACAAGGGAGCCTCCACAACAAAGAATTACCCAGCCCAATATGTCAACAGTGCAAACACCGAGTAACCCTGTGCCTAGCCTAACTGCGGAGAGTTAGGAAAACACTAAGTTTTCAACCCTGAGCTCTGCTGTTCCAGAAACAGAAGATCAAAGGAGGCTAAAATTACAGGAAAAGTTATATTCAAACTCCTCCAGACACAGATCACATCAGAGTAAAGTATAACTCGTGTTGAAGGCACCTAGAAAAAAAGTGACAGGGCTCAAATGAAGGGAGGAGAATAAGTATGGGGAAGAAAAAACAATACACAGGGAAGAATATGGGATGTTCCCACCAAATGTGAAATAGGCCCAGTCAATGCTATTTATTATACATGTTGAACAGCCTCTGAGACCCAAGGGCTCCCATATGAGGTTTTCTCCTTTTTCTTTTTTGCATCAAACAGGTTCTTCCAAGAGCCTGCTTACAAGGAAGACAAAAACAGAGTAATCCTCAATAAAATGAAACAAATAGGAAAAGCTGAACAGTTTACATATGAAGAACAAAGGTTAAAAAACTCACCAGACAAAAACCACACCAAACACTCATCCCATTTAATTTCCTGTTACATGCTCTGAGGAAGCTGAGAACACCAGGCCCCAAGGCAGCAATGCTCCTGAGGCTCTAGCTTAGGCTCCCTCTATGTGACAGTTTCATGCACACGCATCCGCACATACCAATGACCCAGGCAGAAGTACACATGCATGCACAGGTGGCCGGAGAACCACAGGGCGGGACTGGGGGAGAATGGCAAAAGGAGGGGCCAGTCAAGGATATGCTATCAACTGGAAACTGGGGACCCAGAGAACCCTTCTGCTGTAGGCTAAGCAAGAGTAAAAATTAAAACAACGGCAGAACACAGGGTAAATGTAGGATGCTCAGATGAGATGGACAGATGAAGAGGGAAAGATGCAAGGGGAGTTTCGGGAAAGCAGCCTCAGAAGAGGTGGTTTTTCTTTATTGGGAACTCAGATGATCAGAGGTCCTCTGTCTCCAGTGAAATACTGAGGCTGAAGGAACATGCCACAGCACATTCCTTTGCATCCTGTGCTCTCTCCCAAGGTAGAGGGAAACCACAAACACCCACCCTCTAGCCCTCCCCATTGCCACTCTTAAGGACTTTCCCCAGTACCTCCCAAAAGATGACGCCCACACACACAAAGTTAGGCCTGGCAAAAAGCCAAGCATAGAAAGCCTCAGTAACTCTTCTTGGTGGAACCAAAGCCAGAGAAGCCCATCACAGCTGCCATCTCATCATCCTCCTCAAATGTCAAGTCCTCCTCAGCCCTCCTTTTCTTCTCCTTCTGTTTCTCTTTCTTGTAGGCTTTGGCCTTTTCCTCCTAGAAGGGAAATCACTCAGAATCAGTTCAGACTCGTAAGCCAAATGCTGAAAGAGATAGGTGAGCTTCCTTTCTATCTTTAGAATAAAATAATTAAAGACAAGTAAAATTTCAAGAGCAGAGGAAAAGCCACAGTAAAGATCATAAGGGACAAGAAAGAGAAGTTTTAGCCTATGGAGAGCATTTCTCAATCCTACATCCCAGTTCATCTCTAGTTCTTAACAAGGTGATGGGAGTAAAGCCACATAATAGGAACTAACATTCTGGGGCATACAGTACAAGCCAGGAACTGGTCTAAGTGCTTTATGTATATTATATATTAAGATCTTGAATATGGGGAAACAGAGGCACAAAGAGGTTATATAGCTTGTCCAAGATTCACAACCAGTATGTGAAGGAAAAAGAATTCTGACCCAGTCAGCCTGGTTCCACGGGCCTGCTGGGGACTAGGTGCATTTAATTAATCACTCCTATAGTAAAAAAAAAAAAAAAAAAAAAAAAGTATGGCCCAGAGAGTCCAGAAGAAAAGGATAGGTTTAGAGCCATTTCCTTCAGATTATGAGAGTCCCAAACAAGGGCAATAAATGTTCCCCTTAATGTACAGAAATTCAGGAGATACAACTCTCCTCTGGGGATGGGAGTGGAATGAGGAAGAGAGCCTACCTCTTCTCTGAGTTCCTTCATCCTTTCCTCAAAATCATAATCCTTCTGCTTCTCTTCCATCTTCTTCTTGTTGACTTCAAAACGTTTCTTCACCTGATCCAAAGTGGAACGTTCCACACGCATAGACATGCCCAGGTTTCGCTGATCTGGGTAGGGTCAACAGTGAAGAAGGTAAGGTTGTTAAGACATCCTAAGCCCCTCAAAAAGTCTTTTCCTGACATTAAAAAAAAACAAAAAACAGACTCATAAAACACACAGTAAAAATAATTAGGGCTAAAAAAAACTTCCCTGGCAGCAGCCCCAGATAACAAGATATACACAGCTTTCAACTACCCTTACTGAGCAGATGCACACCAGTGGGGACAGCTGGGCCCTGGAGAAGACCATGGTTTGGGCTTGTTGAGAGCTTGGAACAGATACTCACCTCATGGACTCCAGAAACATTAAATAATGAAGTAAAGAATAACCTATGCTGAAGCAACAAGAGAATTCCCCAGACATTAAAAAAGAGGCCCAATAGAAACTACCCTTTCCCGCACCCCACCTCCAAAACTCAAATCCAGCCCCAGTCGCAAACTACCTCCAAGCCTTACGTTTCTTTCCGTTAATGTGATCCAGGAAGTTGATGGAGTCTTTCACCACACAGTCACAGACATTGCAATAGTATCTAGAAAACAGAAAGAAATAGCACTAGGGTCAAATCTGGTTGTAAGGATTTTATCGTTTTCAACCAAAAAACTCATTATTTTTAGGTAAAATTTCTTTTTAGAAGAAGCATTCTCATTTCCACAAAGCCTTAGCTCTTGGAAGAGTGTCGCTGCCAACCTCCAAGATGGCCCCCACAATGATCCCACTCTCCTGGTATTCCTACCCTATATAGGCCCTTCCCAATTTGCACCAGCGTTAGTCTGTGTGATCAATAGAATATATCAAAGGTGATGCTATGTCACTTCCAAGATTAGGTTATTAAAAAACATGGATTCTGTCTTAGTCTGTTCACGAGTCTGATCACGTGCCCTGGGGAAGCCACTTGCTTTGCTGTGAGCAGCACTATGGAGCGGCCCATGGAGCATAGAACTGAGGTCTCCAAACCACAGCCACGTGACAGAGCTTGGAAGCAGATCCTCCAGCCCCACTTATACCTCAGATGAATGCAGACCCAGCAGACACCTTGATGACAGCTTTGTGAGAGACACTGAGCCAGAACCACCTAGGTAAACCTTTCCCAGATTACTTACCCACAGATACTGTGAGCTATCTATTGTTTTATGCTGCTAAATACTGGCTTAATGTATTAATTTAAATAGCAATAGATAACTAACACAAAGAGGAAGGACAACAGTGGATTTACTCAGAGAAGCAGCTCAGAAAAGTGTCACTCATTGTTATCTGTGTTATGCTCCTGCTGGAAAACCTAACTGGACAGAGAGGTAGTGCTGAGCAAAAAGATGAAGAGTTCTTGTGGGACCCTTCTTCCTACAGGTTATAGTCTTGGTCTAGGAGGAAGGTGCACAACCAGGAAATCCATAACGGCTACAAGCTTTGCAGCCAGTCTGGAACCTCAACCCCCTTTATTCACCATCAACAGCACCTGGGCTCCATTCTAGCTTTACCTAACTTCTCCCCTAGAAATCTCCTCAGTAGTCCTTTTCTTCATTTCTTCCTCTGGCAGGAGAACAAATAATCCCTTTTAAGATATTAAGAAGTAGTTACAGAGCTAATATGAAGAAGCCTACAGAGTGACCCCTCTTAGAGACACTATTAAGTTAATTTGAGACCTTGGAGGACAATGGATGGAATTACAGGAAACAAGGTTGTTATTCTAGGGCCAGGTACCCTGCTCAACACTTCCTAAAACCAACGCAGTTTATTAGACTTACTCCTGGCTGCAGAGAAAGACAAAAAGCCACTCACCCTCCCATCTCAGACTGTGGGGTGGTCTTGGTAATGACGATTGTCTTCCCAAGTTTGGATTCCAGGTCCACCTTGTAGTCCCTATGCCGGAGAAGCTCTCGCTTGACTGGCTGCACTGGTTTTCCTGAAATATAATGGGGAAGGAAGTCCCTTCATTATTAGAGTTCCTTAACCAGAAAGGAGAAGAAACGCATGAAATCCAAAATCCTGAGGTTTACTTTCATGTCTTTCTGAAACCTGAAGCAAGGGACACAACAGTCACTTCTAGCAGCAGCTAAGGAGAAGCTCAACACAGAAAAAATGACAAGCAATCTTTAACCCTCTATATCTTTCCTCCACTTCAAAGCCGACGAGTCTAAAAGCAATGTTTTTTATTCATGAATTAACTGAATTGAAGGGAGGAGTTCTGAATTTTCACAAAAAGCAACCTTTTAAAAGAAGAGTAAGACCACTCAATAGTGCTTCCAAACAGATATCCCAAGCATAAAACAGAAAGGAATCTTCTGAAAGCTGGGAAAACTTTAAAGGGGGACCAACATTTAGGAAATATCTGTTATATGTCAAGTACTATTGTACAAGTTACATAAAAACCAAAAGAGTTAGATTATGCAACGTGGTGTAGAAGTAAAGCAGAAGAGGACTTCCCTGGTGGCGCAGTGGTTAAGAATCCGCCTGCCAATGCAGGGGACACGGGTTCGAGCCCTGGCCTGGGAAGATCCCACATGCCGTGGAGCAGCTGGGCCCGTGAGCCACAACTACTGAGCCTGCACTCTAGAGCCTGCAAGCCACAACTACTGAGCCCGTGCGCCACAACTACTGAGGCTGTGCTCTAGAGCCCGCAAGCCACAACTACTGAAGCCCGCGCACCTAAGAGCCGCTGCTCCGCAACAAGAGAAGCCACTGCAATGAGAAGCCAGTGCACCGCAACGAAGAGTAACCCCTCTCGCCACAACTAGAGAAAGCCGCGCACAGCGACGAAGACCCAACACAGTCAAAAATAAAAACAAATAAATAAATAAATTTATTTTTTTAAAAAAAAGTAAAGCAAAAGAAAAATGTACAGTTTGAAAACAGATGAGAAAATAAGACGTTTCTTTTTATAGAGTGGAATCTCTAGGAGAGAAGCACCAACTCCCTCACATTGTATAAGGCACAGAGAACAGCACTAAGCGCTAGGTTAAACAATACCATGTCCCCCGCTGCTCTTCAAAAGCAATAATACATAGCAGCAAAATACTCCTTCTTCTGTCACTAGTAAGGATCCCACTCTCTTCTCTGTACTTGAGGAAAGTACGAAATAAGCCAAGCAAAGGTAGGGCAAGGAAGCAGAATCACAGAGCTGGAAAGCACCTCAAAAGCACTTCAGTCCATCTCCTCTCTCTCATACCTGAAGAAACTGAGGACCAGGGAGGCAACGCTCTGCCAAAGGTTACACAAGAAAGGAGGACAGCACATTTCAACTCCCCACCCACTCTCCAACCATTGCATCGCCTCTATAATGCACTTAGCACTTGATGGAGAAGGCACCCACCATCCTTCTTTTCTCTCTCTTCCGTGAGCCTCTTCTCGGCGAGCTTCTCATATTCATCTTTGTCCCACTTTCGGCGAAAGTCCAAGTTTTTTGTCTGAGGGGAGGAAAAAGCGCTTGAGATTCGTCGCTAATCGTGTCCGACTCCTGGAAAAACGGAAGCGCGTCCTCGCTGCCAAGGCGGCCCCGGGACCTGGGGAGAGCGAAGCCTCTCCGGACAGCACCAGGAGGCTGAGGTTGCCTCAGGACCCCAACCAGAGCCCTCCCCGATTCCACTGACCCTGTGCCAGGGCCTTACGAAGAAGCTCTTGAACTGGGGCCATTAGTTTGCGAGGAGGTGTCGGGAAGTCAATCGGGTGCAGAATACTCGGCGCCGAGAAGCCACCCCCTACCCCCCACCCCAAGCCTCCTCACACACAACACCTACCCCACTGCCCGACGCCATCTTCACTGCGAAGTGAATGGGAAGCCTGAAAATGCCGTAAAAAGCGGCCCTGAGCCGTAAAGCAAGCTTGCCTCCAATAAGCTTAGACTCTCGTGTTCTAAACGAGCTAAGCACTGGAGGGCTTCTAAAACAGGATTTGTCGGCCCCGCCCCTGCTCCAAAGAAATAGCGCATGCGCGAGGAAAGTATGAAGCTACACGGAAGTAAGGGCGCCTGGAAACGTTTTTGCCGTGGCTTTCAAAACAAGCGTAGATTCAACTTGTCTTTTAAACCAAAGAGGAAAATGAGATTCGGATCAGTTCTCTTGATCTAATCTAATCAACTTGCGTGCACTGCCAAGAATTTCCAAACCTTCTTTAAGGCTGAAGCGCCGTAATAGGGGCTCTAGATGCTTCATTTACCTGTATGCACTAAAGATATGGCCCCAAGAGCGCCGAACTGTTTGCAAAGGCTGCAGCCTTTCCAACGCACATATGCAAGGCGCTTTTTGCAACTTGTCTCTTTATCTTGAAGCAATGCTATCAACCTTTGGTTAACTCGTTTTTCCTTCAGCTGAGAAACATTAGTCATTCAATCTACAGGGCACAGTTTAATCAACATGATGCGACTTGGGAAGGTCGGTCATCAGCAACACTCTAGGGTAAAGAACTCTAGCAGATATCTCACTATACACTGATTTAGTGACGTGACTGTATCTCCAAGTTGGGGGGAAGGGGAACTGTGGCTGCTCCCTTCACTGAATACAGAAACATCACCCCAGGGAGGATACTCCTAGCTCACAGAATCCTCCAGTGTACACTCAAGCGTTTTCCATGGCCTATGCAAACCAATCCCTTGATAACAAATTACCCAAACTACTATATTTAATATTTTATTTAATATATTATACAACCACTTCTAGAACAGGCACCTCCATGGCAGGACATGGAAGTCAGAGCAGTGATTCTGGCACAGGTAATGGTCTCCAAAATCTCAAAAGATCACATCTCAATCTTGTCAGGTCACTTATTAAGTTCAACATTCAAGATTATTAAACAGACAGCCTCACCCTGCTATTATTAACAATGGATGGGCTAGAGAGATGCCACATCAATATGGGCACTGCTATGCCCTTGGGATAGCATCTCTGTCCTCAAACAAAACAGAAAAGAGTCATTGCCCAACTCTTTGCTGTCTCCCAAAAACTCCCTGGACAGGCCAAGGGCAGGCTACGGACAAACTTCCCAGAAACTGGCTCAGAAGCCAGAGTGGAAGGCTAAGTATTTGACTTTTGATCTCAATGGTCAGAATCCTCTCAACCTGAGGTGACTTTCCCAGAGACTTGCTCATAGCAACCATCTCAGCACCTGTTGGCAGCATTCAATGGCATTTCAAACCTGCCATCTGCCTCGGATGTTAGAGCATGTCTCTTTCACGTACCAGCCATCTGCGCCCATGCAGAATAGCTGCTCACACTAGCCCAGGAGTCCTCAGGGCCTTCTACAGTTCTGTACCCAGGAAGGATGAAGGATGCAGAGGCACTTGTCACCCATCCTGGCCAGCAGTTGTGGAGTCCCTCAGGAAGTCAGTCCTAGATGAAACCTTTCTACAAAGAGCAGCAGATGGCATTCAGGCAAGGATCAAGACTCAGACAGTCGCTTCTGAATTTCAGCCACAAGATTTTCCCGTGTAATGGCCACCTGAAACATAACAGAACTCTCATGTGACGAACTAGAGAGTGATACTAGTTCCTTAGCCACTACTTTTCTGGACTCATTTAACTCTGCAACTGCTCCCACTACTTATGCAACCAGCAGGGAGGAGTATGTGCTTCAGCCTGACCTGGAGAATGTATGCCCTCAGGACTAAAGGGATTCAAACACCTGTTCTATGTCTATTTTGTTCATTAGTCTTGAAATACCCATAGAGATTTCGTTTGTCCTTTTGCCCACCCAACCAGTCATCGGCTAATGGTTGCCTAGGGTGGGTGCTCATTCATCTCTATCATGATTAACCCTGGAGATATTTTCTCAGCCAAAAGATATATATTTCTTAAAGAATCTAAGAAAGGTAGAAACACTTGGTCCCTCCTATTTCTGCCTGCCCCCACTCACCTCCTCCCTGCTGGCCACTGAACGGAGCTTGATGACCCCTTCCTTCAGTTCTTGCTCACCAATAATGACCACCAGTGGGATGCCCATGTTCTCACAGTAGTGCAGTTGAGTTAGTAGTTTAGGGTTGTTCTTATACATCAGCTCTGCCTGAAAAGGGTAAAGAAAGAATAGGAGACTTAGGGACTTCCCTGGTGGCACAGTGGTTTAGAATCTGCCTGCCAATGCAGGGGACACGGGTTCGAGCCCTGGTCTGGAAAGATCCCACATGCCGCAGAGCAACTAAGCCCGTGCGCTACAACTACTGAGCCTGCACTCTAGAGCCCGTGAGCCACAACTACTGAGCCCACGTACCACAACTACTTACTGCAGCCCACACGCCTAGAGCCTGTGCTCCACAACAAGAGAAGCCACTGCAATGAGAAGCCTGCGCACCACAATGAAGAGTAGCCCCCGCTCGCCGCAACTAGAGAAAGCCTGTGCACAGCAACAAAGACCCAATGCAGCCAAAAATTAATTAATTAATTAATTTTTTAAAAAAGAATAGGGGACTTAGACGTGACCATACCAAAGCAACCTAAGTGTCCATCGACGGACGAATGGATAAAGAAGATGTGGCACATATATACAATGGAATATTACTCAGCCATAGAAAGAAACGAAATTGAGTTATTTGTGGTGAGGTGGATGGACCTAGAGACTGTCATACAGAGTAAAGTAAGTCAGAAAGAGAAAAATAAATACCGTATGCTAACACATATATATAGAATCTAAAAAAGAAAAAAAAATGGTTTTGAAGAACCTAGGGGCAGGACAGGAATAAAGATGCAGACGTAGAGAATGGACTTGAGGACGTGGGTAGGGGGAAGGGTAAGCTGGGACAAAGTGAGAGAGTGGCATGGACTTATATATACTACCAAAAGTAAAATAGATAGCTAGTGGGAAGCAGCCTCACAGCACAGGGAGATCAGCTCGGTGCTTTGCGTCCACCTAGAGGGGTGGGATAGGGAGGGTGGGAAGGAGACGCAAGAGGGAGGAGATATGGGGATATATGTATATGTATAGCTGATTCATTTTGTTATAAAGCAGAAACTAACACACCATTGTAAAGCAATTATACTCCAATAAAGATATTAAAAAAAAAAAAAAAAAAGAAGTGACCATACCACTCAAACCTCAGGAGCAGGCATATCCAAATAAGTAAGTAGCTAGCCCTCATACCCTAAGAAGACACACTAGTGAAGACTAGAAAGGTCTTGAGTTCCACCTTAGGCATAAGGTAGAAGTGGGCCTGGTGCATGAATTCCACATATACCTAGATGTTTTGGATATTAGTTCCATTATACCTTGATCCCAGCATCCCAAAGCTCTGCAATTAGCTTCAGCCGTTCTTGGAGAAAGTTCTTCTGAGGTGTGGCCACAAACACTTGGGTCTCTGTGGTCCGTATATTCTCACCAAAAGTCTAGTAAAAGAGAGAGAGAAAGTAAAACTAATAAAAACTTCCTTTGCACCAATAATTCAAAAAAAACAAAAACAATCATCAGAAAAACAGTCCAACTGCACCTCCAGAAACATGAGAGTTTTTAAGGTCTGCAGCCCCACTCTAACCCTACCAAGGGCCTACCTTCATCTTCTGCTCCACAATGGAGAAGATCCGCTCTACTCCAATGCTGAGCCCCACACACGGCACCTTGTGGCCTTTGGGGTCAAACATGCCCACCAGCCCATCATAGCGCCCACCAGCAGCCACACTGCCCACATTCAGTGGCTCCTCCTCAGCATGAGCTGGGGTCTGTAGCAGCACTGCTTCATAGATCACTCCTGTATAGTAGTCCAGGCCCCGAGCCAGGCTCAGGTCAAAGGAGATCTGTGGGGACAAGGTTATAGCAGTCTTAGACAAGACTCAGGACCCTGAGAGCCCTAGACACAGCAGGAGGTCCACTCCCTACCCAGCTTACCTTCTCAGCAATTCCAAATAAAGTCAGGTATTCAAATAGCAGCTTCAGGTCTCCCAAGCCCTCTAGGGCCTGCTTGTTCTGGGATAGTCTGGGATCCTGGAACATTTGTTCCACCAAGGATACCCCTCCTGGAGAGACATGTGGGGAGAAATACGGTCTGTGTTATACACCCAGATGTGTTTCATCCAAATTTATCCCTAATATGCTCCAGCTAGTCCTCCTCATTTTCTTAAAAAAAAAGATCCTGATCACATATGACCAGATTCTCCTCCTCTGTCTCCATCTTTGACACCTGAAGACATAACTGGTTACAGTAAGTAAAAAGGTTATTAAATTCAAACCAGGCTCTGGAACTTAGCACATTTATGAAAAGGAGCTGTTTCAGAGGTAGAAGTTATACACTTATCACTCTCACTCTGGTTCTATCATGTACCTCTGAAAACACTGATTCTTACCATGACATTGGACGTAATCCCCAATTCGATCAGCTATTTCAGCAGCCAGGCCTTTCTTTGCCACCATCTCACGTCTCACATCTTTCCAAGACATCTGCACAAACACCCAAACATTAGCCTAGCCCCAAGATCCTTCTTTCTCTTAATGGAAAAGAACATCTCATTTCATTCATTATGTATGTCACGAGTAGCTAACATTCTACTCAGCAAAGTCAGAGGCAGCTTAGGAAATCCAGCCATAATCTCCACTGTACAGCAAAACTCAGGTCTCGTTTCAGAATGTCTCCTTACCTTCCTCCCAGAAATAGCTCACTTCCAGCCACCATCTCCTTATTTTCCTCTAAAGGTATATATAGATTTGAAGGCAGGGCAGAAACTCTGATAGGATCTACTGAAGCATGTCTTCTTTGTTACCTTGTCTAGTTTGTCAACCGAGGAGCAGATGGCATGGAACTTGCTTTCAGGAACACCACAGACGGCAAATATCCCATCCAAAATCCGCCGGTCATTGACCTGTGAACTCAATGGAAGTGACCCAAGTGGCTTATGAATGACCTCTCCCTCAAAACAATGGCAGTCCCTACTTGCCTGACTCATAAAAGGGATAGAAAGGAAATTCCACAGGATGACTATATAGATACAGATATAAAATGCAACACCTGTACTAAGAAAGTCCTAGAGCCACAGGCTTAATGGCTGGGGTCACCTATGTTTTGAAACAGCATTAGGCCAAATCCAGACTTCTCCCCTCAGTCCTCAGCTCTGGCCTCACCTTAATGAGAAAATCCCCCAGCTGCAACCCACTAAGGATTTCACACATGATCTTCAAACACTCTGCATCAGGGATCATAGGGTCAAACTGACCAGCAATGTCAAAATCCTACAGCAAAGAAAAAGACAGGCGAAAAAAAATTACTGAGCAGCCAGTTCCTAGGTTGTGGTCCCCAGAACTATCAAACCATGCTACCTCCATCAGGTCACTTACACACTGGCAGAACTCCCGGTAGCGGCCTTGGACTATGGTTGGGCTCTCCCGCCGCCACACGTTTCCAACATGATAGCGTTTCATCTTCTTCACTTTATTCATGGCCAGATAACGAGCAAAAGGGACCTCACATAAATAGGTTAAGGAGGAAGAATACTACATCCAGAGCTTAGCCCCAGTGAAAAGACATTAGGGAGGACTGGGCCTCTATCAATTGGATCTCATCCACTAGGATTAGAACAAGGACTTTCTCTGTCTCCTTTCCCACTATCCCCAAGGCATAGCAATCAATAAACATTGAATAGTGTCAAATGAAGGAATCCCTGCAAGTTTGGTAGAAAGCACGGGAAGCAGAGATAGAAATGACCCAACAACTTCAAGTCTGGGCCATTCCCTCCCATTCAGATCAATTCTTAACTGTCTCAGAAGAGTCAAGCTTCAGAACCTGGATTTGCCTACAACTTCTATATCAATGTTTCTTCAAGTGTTCAAGGACCACCTGCATCTTAATTATCCAGGTACCTATTTAAAATGAAGATTTCTGAACACCACTCCAGCTACAGAATTAAGAAAATCTGGGGCTAGAGGTCAAAAATCTGTATTTTTGCAAGCTTCCTCAACGGATTCTGACACACTATAAACTTAAATGACAGAGCTCCAGGCCAGGCTCTGCTGGCAGAATTGCCTTCTGGAAGAAACTTGAAGTAAAGGCTGCTGCCAGTGAACCTATAGGGTCCCAGAGTCACTTCTGTCCCGTTATCAGAGAATGCCCTCTAGGTTTGGAAAGAGGTAAGTCAGGCTCCCGTACTTAGAAGGATACAGTAAGGTCATAGCGCAAGGACAACAGCTCTCCACCCTGATCCTTCAGATCATAGATGAGCCCAGAGTCCTCTCCATACTTCTCAGTAAGCATTTCCTGCAGGGGTCAAACAGAAAGTGCCACGGTTAAAAGGAGGACTCCAGAACATAGGTTAGAAGCCCTTTGGGAAAGAAATGGAGTTCCTGCACTCTTTTTTTCTCTTCTTACCTTTAGCTCAAATGCCGGGGTATCCAACCCCTTTGCTCCATGACGTTTAAAGCAGCTAACAACCATATCAATAATTTTCTCCCTCACAACCATCTGCTGGGGACTAAGATCTCTGGTGCCCTAGAAACCAAAAGGAGCCAGAGTGAAAACAAAGACAAAGACAAGTCCATTTAAGACAAAGACTTAAACTACATCTATAATCTAAGGTCTGGAGTTGAAATCTCTTTGAGTTCAGACGACTATGAGCCCCACCCAGTACCTCAAGAATAGTGAAGAATTAGTGAAATAGTGAAAAATTAAAAATAGGGAATACCCTGAGGGTCCTGTGGTTAGGACTCTGCGCTTTCACTGCCAAGGGCCTGGGTTCAACCCCTGGTCGGGGAACTAAGATCCCGCAAGCCATGCGGCACAGCCAAAACAAACAAACAAAAACAAAAACATTAAAAGTGGTCAGGAAGAGAAGCACAGGGCAGAACTCCAAGGCACTCTAACGGACAGGGTGGGGCAAAGAACATTACCTTTGGGGTCTTGATAATAAAATTTGATTTCTCTTGATGTGGCTTCAGTTGGGTTGCTAACGCTGCCTCCGCAACCTGGCAGAAAAAATGTGAGATATGGCTCCTCTCAACACTGGCCAAACCTGTGGTATCTCTGGCCCTGTGTACCACCAACCTGAAAATACTTTTGGCCCTGAGCAACAGGAAGTCTGAACACTATTTCATCTATCCCAATCTCAGCCCACTTCCAAAAACCCAGTTGTATCTGCAATATATATGTAATACATATGGGATCAGATGTTTACCATACAAGCTTCCTCACTATAACTGGAGTTTTTAAAAGTATGAAAAACTTTAACCAGCAAAAAACAAGGAAGGCACAAAGCAACCCAAGACTACCACCACTAACCATATAGGAGTAGGGATTAGTATGATCTCCAGTTCTCAGTTCCTACTCAAAGAGCGAAAAATAAGAATTGTTAATAAGGTAGCAATGGTCATTAGGCTTGGAGATAGGGAAAAAGTAACTGGAAGACAAAAGAGAAACAGCCCAAGAACACAGAACATGCCTGTGGAATGAAAAGGAATGGATTTCCTGATTGAAAAAAAAAAAAAAAAAAGCCGATTGGTAGGATGCTGTGACTGCAAATAACAAAAGATCTGAGCTCTGTTGTTCATGATAGCACAAAGCATCTACTGGAAACACAATAGTGTCATTCCCAAGGTAAAACAGAATCTGTGATTTTGATTATCACCAGCAGGCTGTATGCCCTTCCAGAAATATAGAGCGTGTAGTAGTTCATACTTTGGCAGATTCTGTGCTCCAAAGGACAGCAGTTGAAGCCCACAACCCCTCCTAAGAATCCATAATCTCTGAAAACTAAAAATTTTGAGGTAAATTCTAATGTGAACTCACTCTACTTATGGTAGTTAGTCATCTCACTTAGTGGGAATATTCATATATTTTGCTTAAAAAAATTTAAATGTGTTTGATCCTAAAAGGTTCAGATAAGGGACTATGTACCTATATTAAAATGCTCCCTTACTATGTAGCCATAGGTAAGTCATTTAACCTTGGAGCCTCCGTTTCCTCAACTGTAAAACGGAAATAATAACCCCAACATCTCAAGATTGCTATGATGATTAAATGACAAAACATCCTAAAAGGCCTTAGCTCTGTGTCGGTACATGGTGGGCACTCAATAAAAAACCGACTGTTAATACTGCGGGAGTACAGGCCGCGAGTCTATGCTTTCAGACCTGGAGATCCTGCCCCGACAGACCAGAGCTATCTCAGTCTGGCTCACCTGGCTATGAGAATGGACTGCCCCGATGCATACAGCACCGGGCGGCCGCCGGAGCTGGCCAAACAGCACAGCCCAGGCCCTCCCATGTAGGAGTCCGAGCCGGGGCATCGTGCAGCAGGAGGCAGGATTTCCGGAACACGAGGCAAAGGACCTAGGAAGGAGGCAGACAGGACCCCAGGAAGGGTACAGGGCGCTGTAGAGGCGAACCCCGAGCACCATATTAGAGGTGAGCGTTTCTACACCTCCCGAATCCCGCAGGGTGGTTCCAGTCCTCTCTGGCTTCCGCCCAGCTTCCGCACTTCCTGTAGGAGCCGGAAGTGATTGTTGTACTGAGTGGTGGCTTTCTAGGCGTGCGGGCCCTCCACTCGATAGCCGGAAGTCATCCGAGCTGAAGCGGTGGCCCTCACAACCTACCTAGACAGCAGTCAGCTCCAGTTGGCAGCCAGTATGGCAGATCGTGCCACGCTGGAGGAGCTTGTGCGACTTCAGGGAGAGCGCGTGCGGGCCCTTAAGCAGCAGAAGGCCGGCGCCGAGCAGGTACGACCCAGGAGGCAGGAGAGGGGACAAAGGAAGGCCTGGGAGAACAGAGCGGGGAGTGGTCTGCACAGAGGATGGGGATGTGGAAGAAGGGACTGGACTTGTAGGTAGGAGGACGGGCTGGGTGGGGAGGTAGCTGCGGTAGGACCCGAGAGAAGCAAAGCTAGGCTTGGGAGAGAGATATGCCGCACATCCTGATGAGGGAGGGATACTGAATGAATGATGGAAGAGGGAGGGGGTGGCAGATGTGGTAGCCCAGCGCCTACTTTCCCTCCACAGATCGAGGAGGAGGTGGCAAAACTACTGAAACTGAAGGCACAACTGGGCCCTGATGAAGGGAAACAGAAGTTTGTGCTCAAAACCCCCAAGGTAAATATTCCTTTAGGGAGCCTCTGAGAGGGTCCCTAATTCCACTCACAAGGACGCATATATGCCTGCTTCTCTGAATCAGGTCATTGAGGAGGATCTGAAATCCTGCAGAGGAAACAACAGTTGGCTGTAGGCGCCAGGCTGGATTGGACTCTGAGTCATTCTGGGATGGCAAAGTGATGGCAGAAACTAGGCCAGCTGGGTGCTTAGGGGAGTCTACCTGCTACTGCTACTCCTTCTTTCATTCAGTAAATATTTACTGAGTGCTTACTGTGTGCCTAGCACTGTACAAAGCAGTGAGTGTACCATGGTGAACAATATAGCCTGCCCTCAGGGAGCTTACATTCTACTGAAGGAAACAGGCTTAGGAGAAATAATCCCACACATGGATATGTAACTACAAATTGTGTTAAGTGATGTAAAGAAGTAAAAAGGATGCTCTGAGAAAAATAAGGGAGAACTGGGAAGTCTGAAGAAGTGATAGACTAGCTAACCTAATAGATGAGTGGAAGACAGCCGGGTGAAGAGTGTGAGGAAGATAAGTCCAGGTAGGGTATGGAAATCCTGAAGTGAGAAAGAACCTTGGTAGTTTCCAGGAACTATAAAAAGACCTTTATGACTAGAACCAAATAGAGAAGGAGAGTAGAATGGAATGAAGTTGGAGATTCCTAGCTCAACCACCATGATTTCAGTTCAGATGCCACTTTCTGTAAGTTCTATAAACTGAACTATTTACCTATCATCTGGGTTCCCTTGGCACTTCATAAGTATCTCTGTTATTGCATTTATTGCTGACTTTTCATTATTCACATGGTTTATTTAACCTGAGAGTCTGGGACTAAATAGGTATTCAATGAATGTATGTGAAATTTAATTCCAAAGTAGAGGGGAGATGATCTGTCTTCCTTATGTTGAGATGTCACCGTTTAAGAGTAATTCTTCGGGCTCCTAAAATCACTGAGCTATTCCTTTCTACATATAACTCATTTCAAAGGTTAAAGAGATGGTGTAAAACCCCAAGGCAGTGACCATCAGTAGTTATTCAAACTACTGGGTGAAAAGATTAATGGGGATTTATGATAGATCAGGCTGACCTCAGCTAAACCCAATGATCAATCTTAGCATCACTAAAAGTAGGACAACCAGACATTATGTTCCTCTTGACGTGATGCAATAAGAAGTACACAGCACCACCTATGAAGTATTCTTGCCAAGAAGAATTGTACCTGAATCTAATCAGTCTTCAGACTTAACTACCAGTTTACCTAACTACCAGTTTACTGGAAATATGGGAAATGGAGGAACATGTTAAATGACCACATTGAATAAATGGTTAACCAAATCTAGAACGAGAAAAATTCTTTCAGAAAAATGACTCAGTTTCCTCAACAAATAAAGGACATTTTTTTTAAAAAAAGGAAAGGAAACTGTTGCAGATTAAATAGACATGAGACATATAAACCAAGTACAAGTTGTGAACTTATTAAGAATCTGATTCAAACAAGTCAACCATAAAAAGATATTATTGTGGCAGTTGGGGGTAATTAAACATGGTTTGGGCACTAGGTAAAGGGTTGCTGTTAAATTATATTGGTTGTAAGAAAGGTATTGTAGTGTTTTGTTTTTTAATCCTTATATGTTAGACAATCATACTGAAATATTTATGATGAAAGTATATGATATCTGGGATTTACTTTAAAATACTGCAGGAAAAAAAAATGTTGGGGCTTAGATAAAATAAGGATAGCAGATGTTGATAGTTGTTGAAGGTAGGTAATAAACACAGGGTGGGGTGGTCCAGTGTACTATTCTCTATAATGTGTGTTGGAAAATTTCCATAATTTAATGTTAAAAGAAAATGAGATACAGCAGAAACTAACACAACACTGTAAAGCAATTATACTCCAATAAAGATGTTTCAAAAAAAAAAAGAAAATGAGAATATACTGGAGAGTTAATATCCACTTAGTTTGTTGAAATACATTTCTTGACATGTGATTCATAATTAACAGAAAACTCAGTATTATGGGGAAAGGACTTTTTCAAGGAACCTTCCTGGTCAAAATTATTTTCATAATGTTATTTGCCTTTTTCACTTCGTTTGCGGTGAAGGTGCAAAAGCACTGGTGTGTAGAACTGCTGGTGTCTTAGCACAAATTAAGATGTTGGCACTGAGCTGTACTAATAACCATTATGTTCTTTACTTTCGTGAACTCACAGTAAAAAAAAAGATTCAGTTTCACTTAAGAATGTCCTTGATAAAACAGTAAAAATTATTAATTTTATTGAATATCGACCCTTGAGTACACTGTTTTTTAATATTCTGTATGATGAAATGGAAAGCACAAATAAAGCACTTCTGCTGCATTCCAAATTAGGAAAAATGCTTGTGCCATGTGTGAACTGTAGGCTGAACTAGCTGCTTTTTTCATGGAAAACCTTTTTTATTTCAAAGAAAAACTGAAAGATAAACTATTGTGTTAAAGATTTGGATATTGGGCAGATATTTTCACAAAAATGAACAAAGTGAGCCTTGTCACCTCAAGGAAAACATTCAGCGGTATTTGTTGCCAGTGATAAAATTCAAGTGTTGAAGTCAAAGTTAGAACTTGTGTTTTCCACCATGAGCTTGACAGGTTCTCAATACTTGAAGACTTTCCTGATGATATCTATGGTGACATGAACAAATACGGTTTTTTGATATTGTATAATGAGGCATATCAACATTTGGAAGATCTATGTAACTGTTATCAAAGAACAAATATTTTCTAAATGACCAATGCATGATGTTATAAAATTGTGCCTGCGTAAAATATCCAAAGTACAAGATAGAGTAACAGATATTTCTAAAATCGTACTAAAATATACATAACATAAAATTTGCCATTTCAACCATTTTTAGGTGTACAGTTCAGTGGCATTAAGTACATTCATATTGCTGTGCAACCATAACCACTATTCAACCCCCAGAACTTTTTCATCATACCAAACTGAAATTCTTTACCCATTAAACAGTAACACCCCATTCTACCCTCCCTCCAGTCCCTGGTAACCATCGTTCTACTTTCTGTCTCTGTGAATTCTGGGTACCTTATAATGGATTTTAATGTAACAGTGTGAAAAGTTCATTGATGTAGTTTCAGATTCCACATTGCAAACCAATCCTTAAGAAGCTCTCCCTCTTTGGATTTTGGTGTAGTTTAAGAAGAATATCTGGGGCTTCCCTGGTGGCGCAGTGGTTAAGAATCCGCCTGCCAATGCAGGGGACACGGGTTTGAGCCCTGGTCTGGGAAGATCCCACATGCCGCAGAGCAACTAAGCCCGTGCGCCACAACTACTGAGCCTGCGCATCTGGAGCCTGTGCTCCACAACAAGAGGCCGCGACAGTGAGAGGCCCACGCACCACGATGAAGAGTGGCCCCCGCTTGCCACAACTAGAGAAAGCCCTCGGACAGAAACGAAGACCCAACACAGCCAAAAATAAAATTAATTAATTAATTAATTAATTAATTAAAAAAAGAATATCTACAATTAGCTGAAAAGTTTATTAAAAATATTCCTCCTTTTACAATTACGCATCTCTGTAAGGCTAGATTTTCTTTATATATTCAACCAGAACAACATATCACAACAGAATTGAATGCAAAAAGCATATATGAGAATTCAGCTGTCTTCTGTTAACCCAGGCATTAAAGATTTGCAAAAATGTAAATCAATGCCACTCTTGTCACCAAATGTTTTTGTTTTGGAAAGTAGTTACATTTTCCTAAAATGTTATTTATGTTAACATGTAATGGATTTTCTTTTTGTTAAGTGAATTAATATTTTTAAATGTTTGCAGTTTTAATTTATAATACGATAAATATTGATAGGTATAATCCACTTTGGGGTCCTTAGTAAATAGTAAGAGTGTAAAGGAGTCCTGAGACTAAAGAGGTCCTACTTGTGAGTAGCATTTAAAAGCCCAAACTAGAAGCTCTGACCTGGAAGAACAGAGTTCTAGTACTGACTGCCAGGAAACAGCTGAGTGGCCTTAAGTAATGATTTAACTTCTCAACACGTTCAAATTCATTTACTTAGCCCTTGTCATAGGGCTATCAGAAAAAAATTAAAGAAAAAAATAGTGGGGACTTCCCTGGTGGCACAGTGGTTAAGAATCCGCCTGCCAAAGCAGGGGACACGGGTTTGAGCCCTGGTCCGGGAAGATCGCACATGCCTCGGAGCAACTAAGCCTGAATGCCACAACTACTGAGCCTGTGCTCTAGAGCCCACGAGCCACAACTACTGAGCCCGCGTGCTACAACTACTGAAGCCCACGCACCTAGAGCCCGTGCTCTACAACAAGAGAAGCCACCGCAATGAGAAGCCCGCACACCGCAACGAAGAATAGACCCCGCTCGCCACAACTAGAGAAAGCCCGCGTGCAGCAACGAAGACCCGATGCAGCCAAAAATAACTAAATAAATTAAAAAAAAAAAAAAGAAAGAAAAAATAGTGTTCATTAGGGTTTTTTTTTTTAAGGTATGTTGGGAGAGAATGTTACTTGTAAAATTTGGAATTAGATTCATTAAGCCAGTTTGAGTTGGTTATATGCCTGTCATCAGGTAGATGTTTTCTATTAGGCAGGGGAATGTTCTGTTTCCCAGAAAATGAGTTTAGGAAAATTTCTCAGAGAACAGAGTTCCAAGAATTCTAGAAGACAGAACCAAGCTAAAAAGGGGTTGGAATTTAGAAGGGTGAGAGCAAATGGGTGTGGTAATTAATAGGGAATTGTTTGTACTTGTTTTACAACTCAGTGACCTGTAGGAAAACCTAAGTTTGGGGCAGGGTTTTCATTCGCCATCATTGAAGTCATGCTTTTATATTTCTAGACCTTACTGTTCTTTGTTTTTAAACCCCATCCCTGGTTCTCTGGCTGATTTTGACTCCAAGGGCACAAGAGACTACAGTCCCCGGCAGATGGCAGTTCGGGAGAAGGTGTTTGATGTAATCATCAGCTGTTTCAAGCGCCATGGTGCAGAAGTAATTGATACACCTGTATTTGAACTAAAGGTGAGGGGTGGATGAGGAGAAATTGCATGGTGGAATAATGGGTATACAAACAACAAAGAGGATGGCAAGAGAGTGAAGACCAAAGGTCTCTCTCTTGTTGCAGACAAAGATTGGCATTTTCTCCATGAGAAGGGGGACAGGACTGGCGTAGAGAAAGAGGCCCTGCTTTTTATTTACCTTGGTTGTGGCCAGCAGCATCCAAAAGAGAGCCCTTCTCAGGAGTGGAAGTTGTTATGGCTCCTGTCTACATTGAATTCCATGGCACCTGTACTTGAGATGTTTCCTAGATACATGTAAATCGAACATATAAAGGATAAATATGCAATCAGTCTCCTATTGATGGACCCTGAGGTTGTTTCTAGTTCTTTGCTATTAAAAAATGGTTCTTTGCATCCCTCCCTGCTTAAAACCCAGTGACTCCCAATGCATTTATAATAAAATCCAAACTCTTTACTCAGGCTTACAAGGCCCTACATGATGTGGCAACTGCCTACCTTTCCCACATCATCTCATGTGCTTCTTCCCCTTGCCCACTGTGCTACCATGGTCTTTTTCTATTCCTGGAACATACTAAATATGTTTCTTTCTTCGAGCCTTTGTTCTTGCTCTTCCCTCTTGCTGAACTCCCTTTTTCTCTAGCTCTCTGCATGACTTTAATTCCAGAGTAAATTAGACATGACAGATTTTAATTTCAGATTTCAACTAAAATGCCATTCCTCAAATACTCCTCTCCAACTGCCTTGTCTAAAGTAGCCCTTGTCTATCACATTGACCTATTTTATTTCCGTTAAAGCAGCTATCACTATCAAAAGTTATGTTAATTTGTTTCCTTGCATTAATGTACTGCCTGTCTCTTTTCATTACTATAGAAGATCCATGAGGGCATGGACTGCCTTTGTTCACTGATGTATACACAGGGCTTAGAACAATGTCTGGTACTAGTGGGCATTTATCTGCAGGGTAAATTCACAGAAGTAGAATTTCTGGGTCAAATGGTTGTACTCATTCCTATTTCTACCAACTATATTAGTTTGCTAGTGTTCCCATAACAAAATACCATAGACTGGGTGGCTTAAGGAACAGAAATTTATTGTCTGGAGGCTAGAAGTCCAAGATAAGCTGTCAGCAGGGTTGGTTTCTTCTGAGGGTCATGAGGGAAGGATCTGCTTAAGGCCTCTCTCACTGGCTTTTAGATGGTGTCTTTTCCCTATGTCTTCACATCATCTTCCCTCCTCTGTGTCCAAATTTCCTCTTTTTATAAGGACATGAGTTATATTGGATTAAGACTCATCCTAGTGACCTCATTTTACCTTAATTACTTCTTTAAAGACCTGTCTCCAAATAGAGTCACAATCTGAGGTTACGGGGGCTGGGTGGGTGCAGGGAATAGGGCTTCAATATATGAATTTCGAGGGGACATGATTCAGGCCATAATACCAACCACTGTATTCTCTGGCCATAACACCAACCATTGTATGAGTGTTTCTATTTTCTACACACTGGGAATTTTCAGGTTTTTTGAACTTTGCCAGTCTGATAGTGAAATATATTATCTTGTTGAAGATATCACAGGGCAAGGACTCTCTCAGTTTTGGCTTTTGACAGTGTTTAAATCTTAGGCCGTCATAAAAACATTTATCTTTGTTGATCTAATGACCCACTCCTAGGCATTTATCCTCCAAAAAAATATTCAAAAGAAAAAACTGTGTACCCAAATATATTTATTGAAATGCTATGGAATTTTTTTTTCAATTGGAATAACCTAAACATCTATCAGTGTTAACACTAGGAAGGAAGGAAATAGCTTCTTCTCACTAGAATATTATGCAGCTTTTTTTTTTTTTTTTGGCCATGCCGCACAGTTTACGGGATCGTAGTTCCCCAACTGGGGATTGAACCCAGGCCCTCGGCAGTGAGCGCGCAGTCCTAACCCCTGGACCACCAGGGAACTCCCAATGCAGCTTTTAAAAATAATACTTCAGCTGTCACAAAATGGAAATGTGATAAGCAGAAAACCAAATTGGTATTTCCTTGATTATAACTACATCAAATAAGGAAACATTGGGAGAGAGAACAGAGGAAATGTAGATAAGTTGAAATCAGTCATAGTTAGAATGGTGGATTTTTGTTTTTAAAACTTCCTTTCAAATTGTTATATTTATCATTATGATCACATTTCTTTATGTTTTCTCCAGGAAACACTGACTGGAAAGTATGGGGAAGACTCTAAGCTTATCTATGACCTGAAGGACCAAGGTGGGGAGCTGCTGTCTCTTCGCTATGACCTCACTGTATCTTTTTAAACTTTGGATGTATTGGCCTTTTCTGGGCTGGGGCTTTTTCTAGCCTCAGGTTTGGGGGCAGCTAGACATAGGTGGGATCAAATATAATGCATCTTGCAGTCAGGGAAGTTATTTCTCTAAACCAGGAGCTAGGCTTTGGCTAAACAGAGCATAGCTAGCCTTCGAAGGCTTCTGAATCCTGAGTGAGACCTCATCTTTATGTCAGGGTCCAGTTCTGACTCTGCCAACAATCCCCTGGATTCAGAATACGTCTCCCTTGCCCTGGCTGGTGGACAGAGTTCTCCCTAATTGACCAACAGCACTTTTCCTTTATCTCCAAGCTATGTCAGAGAATCATCTGTTTAGAGATCCCTACTTGGGGCCCTTTTTCTGCTCCCTGGCCAATCTGCCCACCCCCCTGCTGTGCTCAGCATAGCCCAAAAAGAAAAGAGCCTTAATATTTTATGAGACTTCAGCTGCCCAGTATGGTAACAAAGTTGATTCTTGCTGATGTTCAGAAATGCTGTTAATCTTACAGATGGTGGTTTTACCCACACAGGGTGCGGTTAGACCCCAGCTTCTGTTGATGATGATAATCAACTTCCAGACTGTGAAAAGTGGGGCTTTCCCCTTAACTCTTTGTCATCAGGTTCCTTTTGCTCGATATTTGGCAATGAATAAACTGACCAACATTAAACGCTACCACATAGCAAAAGTATATCGGCGGGATAACCCAGCCATGACCCGAGGCCGATATCGGGAATTCTACCAGTGTGTGAGTATGGGGGCAGGATGGGTAAGGAGGCCCTCCCTTGAGCCAGTAGAATCTATTGAGTACTTTTGGTGTCCTGAAAAATCTAGATGCCCCAGATAATGCTAACCCTAAGATTTCTTTAGTATTTTCATATACAGGACAGGGATTACTCTCCTCATTTTATCTGAGGAAACTTGAGGCTCAGCAAGATGAAGAGATCATAGGGATAAGAAAGGCAAAGTTAGGACTAGAACTCTGGGTCCAGTGCTTTTTATATTAAACCACAGTGATAGGATCACAGCAAAGGATGAGGAAACTGGATTTGAGGTACTGTCGCCCAGACTGGTGGCACAGATTCTGAATGAATAAAGGACTAAGGCCGTATAATTGCTCCCACAACAGTGGAAGGAAATAAGGAAAAATAGATGAGTGAGATAATGAAGGAATAGCCCTGTGGATGGGAAGAAAACCAGGACTGGTAAGAGACCCAGGAATACTGGGGTTTTGCTCTGGGCTGACAGTCAGACGGAGAATGAAGAATGTGGTCTGCGCATGAGTGCAAAGAGGCCTCCTTCATAGAGAGCAGAGCTCCCAGGAGTCCTCCCTCAAGGTTAAACCCCTGAGGATCTCTAGCTAACCCTCTCCCTACAGGATTTTGACATTGCTGGGCAATTTGACCCCATGATTCCTGATGCCGAGTGCCTGAAGATAATGTGTGAGATCCTGAGTTCACTCCAGATAGGCGACTTCCTGGTCAAGGTCAGAGCTGAATGGGGCTGGGAGGGCAAAGCTGGGCCTGGCCTCTCACAGGAGAAGGTCCTGGTGCAGAGGAACCAGTAGCCTAAGTGTCCAAGGCTATCGAGGGTCCTGTAAAGAGATTCTCTTCTCACTATGCCTTGGGTCGCTGCAGGTGAATGATCGGCGCATCCTAGATGGGACGTTTGCCGTTTGTGGTGTTCCTGACAGCAAGTTCCGCACCATCTGCTCCTCAGTGGACAAGCTGGACAAGGTAATGACCCAAACCCCTGACTCTTCTTTTCCCAGATCACACCCTACCCTGAGAAATGGAAAAGATTAGGAGAGAGAGGGCCCTGCCTCTATGCCCACAGAGGAAGATTAGCCCCAGGATATAGGTTGACGGGCAGCTTCTGCTCAAGACCACCCCGTGAGAAGGGCTCACACTTGCTCTGCACTGGGGAAGCTGACCAGGGTTCCCTGACTGGTATCTGTCTGCTCAGGTGTCCTGGGAGGAAGTAAAGAGTGAGATGGTGGGAGAGAAGGGCCTGGCACCTGAGGTGGCTGACCGCGTTGGGGACTACGTCCAGCAGCATGGTGAGAAACAAACCCTGCCTCCCCGGCAGCCATCCCACTGCCCTCACGCTAAAGCCAGACTCCTCCGTGTGTGTGTGTGTGTGTGTGCACTGGAGAGAGAGGGAAAGGGAATGCATGTGTGTGTGTGCGCACATGCATACATGTGTAATCCAGAGGAAAAGGTAAAGCCCTTATCTTTTTCTTCTTGTCAGTCTGGCTCACAAATCTGTCTCCCCAGGTGGGGTATCCCTGGTGGAACAGCTGCTCCAGGATCCTAAATTGTCCCAAAACAAGCAGGCCTTGGAGGGCCTGGGAGACCTGAAGCTGCTATTTGAGTATCTGACCTTGTTTGGCATTGCTGACAAGGTGAGTCAGGTTGGGATGGGAGCCTTAGCTGAGCTCCGGGGCTGGAGGCCTTTGATCCTCATCTGCTACTGACCATGTTCTTATCCCTCCAGATCTCCTTCGACCTGAGCCTTGCTCGAGGGCTGGACTACTATACCGGGGTGATCTATGAGGCAGTGCTGCTACAGCCCCCGGCCCAGGCAGGGGAAGAGCCCCTGGGTGTGGGCAGTGTGGCGGCTGGAGGGCGCTATGATGGGCTGGTGGGCATGTTTGATCCCAAAGGGCGCAAGGTGCCATGCGTGGGGCTCAGCATTGGGGTAGAGCGGATCTTCTCCACTGTGGAGCAGAGGCTGGAGGTAGGTCTTCGGGCTGGGTGGAAGACATTCTGGGCAGATGGTGGCACCTGAGCTATCTTCTTTGATCTCTAAGGGGGCAAGTAGTACTGCATTGGGCAAGTTGCATCTTTGCAAAGAAATGGAGAGAAGACTGTTGCTGTCCTTCAGACTCCCACCCCATTATAGGCCAGCTTGATGGATCTTTGATCATTCTTTCTTCACAAAATCCTTTGCTCCCTACTTCCTTCAGAGCTGTCAGGAATCTAGGCCAGTATATCCAAAGACCTGACTCTTCCTCATAATACAGAACACTTACTACTTTACTACTCTGTGCTAGGCACTGTGCTTACTGCTTTTCACGCATTGTCTAATCAAACTCTTAAACAGCCCTCTGAGGGTAGCTACTTTTATTATTTACATTTCTTAGGCAAGGGAACTGAAGATTATAGATCAAATAATTTGCCCAAGGTTTAAGTGGCAGAGTCAGAATTTGGATGCAGGCAGTCCAACTCCAAAGTCTTGCTCCCAACCACTCTGCGATATTGTCTCTAAGTGGGAAGCGTGTATCTGAGGCTGTGGGATCCCTCAGATGGCTATCCTGACTCTCTAGCACCTAGAGTAACATGAAGAAAGCCCTTCTTGGCCTCAAGCCCACCTTTGTTGCTACTGCTCTTAAGTGGCTGGTTGCCTTTCATCCCTCGGGTAATGCTCTGGCAGTAACCTTCCCACTGCTCCCACCCTTTTCTCTAGAGTGGAACCCACTGGTGTTTTCCAACTGAGGTCACTGTTCCAGTAGGCATCTTATGTTGTAAGAACAATGGGAATAGTTTTCCAGAAAAAGAGACAGCAGCAGCATTCTTTCTCCCCTCCATCCACACACCCCCCAAGTTGTGCCCTATGGCTGACGTATAAGAGACACAGTCTCCTGACTGTGGGAACTAGGACTGCCAGGGGTGATTGGATTGCCTGGGTGAGCTCAGAATATCACTTATGATGCATAAGGTTCTAGATGGAGATAAGCTTGAAGTTACTGTACATAAGCTACCTTTGCCCTCCATTATTAATTCTGGCAAGTCATAAGTACAAGCCAGTCAGTTCATTTCTTATTCTTCTAAGAGCTACTTTTTGCCCAGTTGATAGATGAGAAGACTAGCCTGCCCTGGTGGAGTTGGGCCTGGTCTCAGAATCCTGACAAGAGCCTGCTTTGTTTGCTCTTTTAAGGTGTTGTAAAGGGTAGCCCAGTTCTTTCTTAACTGCTTCTTCCCTAGGCCTTGGAGGAGAAGGTACGGACCACAGAAACACAGGTGCTTGTGGCATCTGCACAGAAGAAGCTGCTGGAGGAGAGACTGAAGCTCATCTCAGAGTTATGGGATGCTGGTATCAAGGTAGAGGAGGCAAGCCCCAGGGTGGCAGCAAATTTGGGAGTGCTGGACACAAACGAAATAAAAGCTTATCCATAGTGGCCTGCCATTACTGTGACTTCTTGGGGTGAAGGTCAGAGCAAGGTGCCAACTTGGGCCCCAAGGAGGTTGTCCCGGAGGACTGCAGAAGACAGCCTTCATCTCTTTCCCTGGTCCCCTGCAGGCAGAGCTGCTCTACAAGAAGAACCCCAAGTTACTGAACCAGCTGCAGTACTGTGAGGAGGCAGGCATCCCACTGGTGGCCATCGTTGGTGAGCAAGAGCTCAAGGACGGGGTCATCAAGCTCCGCTCGGTGGCCAGCAGGGAAGAGGTAAGTAGGTGGACAGGAGGGCTGAGGGATGGGGAATGTGTGCCATTTCGGCAGGCCAAGGCCCATCCAAGACCTAAGCAAAAGCCTGGCATTCATATTAACGCCCACTCCTAAAGGACTTAAGGGGGTAACATGTTACTGTGGTCATGGCAGGGTAAAATCTCCATCCCCACACATACCCTGTGTCTCTCCACCTCCCCCAAGAAGCGCTGTCTCTCCCCTGAGGTGTTTGATTGGGTTCCTGCGCCCAGCTGAGCCAGGCATGATGACTAGAGGAAGGCATGGGTGCTCAGAGAGCAGTGGAACACAAGATGCTCATACCACCTTGTTCCTCCATCCTGGCCAGGTGGACGTCCGAAGAGAAGACCTTGTGGAGGAAATCAAAAGGAGAACAAGCCAGCCCCTTTGCATCTGCTGAGTTGAACTATCAGAGGAAAGTGGGACTGGCACTATTTAAGGCTAAGACAAAACTCTGCATACGTACTTCAACAGCTTTGCACGTTTCCTTCCCAACAGGAAGACCTGACGAGTGGTCAGAACAGAGACTTTTTTATTTTTATTATGATTATTTTATTGGTAATCACAGGCAAAAATGGCCACCCAAAAATGGGTGGGCCACGGGGAACTGGCCCAAGATGGTCTCCTCGGCAGGGCCCTACAACCAGGTGGAGGGAACGCTTCCCACAACCAGCCGCCGCGGAAGGTCCAATAAAATGCCTCAACCACTGGAGCCTGCCTGTGTCACTACTGCCTAGCCCTGCCTTCCCTGTCAGAGCCTGGGCCTCCCACTGCGACCACTTCAGCGGTGGAAAATGGGGAGAGACACTTACAGTAGCTCCCACGGGCTATTCCGCAGGGGAAGGGCGCCGCCGACGTTCTCGCTTCCAGCCTCAGTCCTGCCGGTTTGCGAGCCGTTTTTTAGGAGGTGGGGCTGCCCGCAGACCCACCCACTAGGGTCTCTAGCTTTCACCTGAGGGTCTGAGGTTCCCGCGGCGCACGTGCGGCGGATACCCCCACCCCCTTGGTGGGCGGGGTCGTGCTCAGAGCCAATGAGAGCTTGGGGGGTGGAGGAGTAGGGAAGCTTCCAGATGGGCAGATAGGGAGGAGGTTATAAAGGGGGTATGAGCGAGCCAGTGGGAGAGCAATGCAGTCCAAGCGGGAGTGTGAGGTAAGTGTTTGCCTACCAGGGGGTCGGTGAGCCCTGGACATCACAGGCGAGGTGGGGGTGGACGCAGCGATACGGCATTCCAACCTGCCCTTTTCCCCTCAGCTGTGGTGTGAGAGGGTGAATCCAGAGAACAAGGCGGCGCTGGAGGCGTGGGTCAGGGAGACGGGCATCCGCCTGGTGCAGGTGAACGGGCAGAGGAAGTATGGCGGGCCACCCCCAGGTACGGTAGTCCCAGCCCTACGCCTACGGGAGGGCTAGGGCAGCCTCGACGGCCCCGAGCCGCCGCGTTCGGGGGAGGGAGGGGCCTACGCCGAGGCGCCACAGTCAGAAACTTTTAACTACCCCGTTACCCGCCCCCCCGGCTGATAAAACTCATTGTCTGTGGCTTCCCACCCACCCGCCCCCTCGAGGAAGGGAGCCAGTCTTAAGGTGCCAGCCCCGTTGGTAGCTCAGTCACCCAGTTATGCCAACGACCCGGGGCGTACGGGTGTTGTAACCATTTCACAGACGTGTGCACACATACTCCCTCCTGCGCTCGGTCCCTGAACCTCGACCCCGGAACCATCCGGGTGGATGACGGTGCCCCTCCCCCCGCCTTCCCCCAGGATGGGTGGGCAGCCCGCCGCCGGCCGGGTCAGAAGTGTTTATCGGGCGGCTGCCCCAGGACGTGTACGAGCACCAGCTGATCCCACTGTTCCAGCGCGTGGGCCGCCTCTACGAGTTCCGCCTGATGATGACCTTCAGCGGCCTGAACCGCGGCTTCGCTTACGCCCGCTACAGCTCGCGACGCGGCGCCCAGGCCGCCATCGCCACGCTGCACAACCACCCGCTGCGGCCGTCCTGCCCGCTGCTCGTGTGCCGCAGCACCGAGAAGTGCGAGCTGAGTGTGGACGGGTTGCCGCCGGGCCTGAGCCGCCGCGCGCTGCTGCTCGCGCTGCAGCCGCTGGGTCCCGGCCTGCAGGAGGCGCTGCTGCTGCCCAGCCCCGGGCCGGCGCCCGCGCAGATCGCATTGCTCAAGTTCAGCTCGCACCGCGCCGCAGCCATGGCCAAAAAGGCCCTGGTGGAAGGTAGGGGTGGAGACTGCGAGGGGCCGCTGGTTGGGGCTAAACGCGTTCTGCCCGGCACTTTACCTCAACACGTCAGCGTAGATCAGCATAGCGGGTTAAAGTCGCGAGACCTTAGGGTCAAACACACTTGAGTTTGAAACAGACTGACCTCACGTTTTTAAATTTCCACCGGTTCTACCAGCTACCACTCACCTAAACTTCACACTTCACATGCACTATCTCCTGACTTAAAACTCCACATTGCAGTGAAACATAGAACGTTGTCCCTCTTTAGATAGACTGTTTTAAGAAAAATTGACTTGCCCAAGGCAATCCAAATGAGCCTTTTATCCATTGTAGAACCTGCTTCCTGAAACTGAGAATTAAGCAGCATTTAGCACATTCTGTAGTTCTTGGCAAGTATTCATGGTAAAGATTAGCTATTCTGATGGTTATGAGGTAGACAAAGCCTGCAATCAACCAGTACTCCAAGGAAACTTAGAAGGTAGCAGTTATTGCACTCCCTTTGTAAGTAAACACAAAGAAGCCTAGAGAAGTTATTTAACTTGCCTGGGGTCACACCAGGAAATGGGGAGGCTACAAATTAAACAGGCTTGTGTGACTCCAGAGGACTCCGGTCTGGGGGCTTGGGCCCAGGGCTTAGACCCCGCCCTGTCTCTGCCTTTTTCCTGCAGGGCAGTCACGCCTCTGTGGAGAACAGGTGGCTGTGGAGTGGCTTAAGCCAGACCTGAAGCAGCGACTCCGCCAGCAGCTCACGGATCCCTCTCTACAGTGCCTACAGCCAGAGGGCAGCCAAGTAGCCCTGGCCAGGGACAAGGGGCTGGAGTTCCAAGGGGCTCGGGCTGCCCTGCAGCTGCTGTGCCAACGGATGAAGTTGGGCAGCCCATTGTTCCTCACCAAGTGTTTGGGCACAGGCTCTGCTGGCTGGCACCGATTCTGGTACCAGGTGGTGATCCCTGGGCATCCAGTGCCCTTCAGTGGCCTCATCTGGGTTGTGCTGGCCCCCAGTGGGCAGGATGGGCATGAGGTGGCCAAGGATGCTGTGTCTGCACGGCTGCTGGAGGCACTGAGTCTGGGGCCAGCCTCCTGCGGTCTGCTGGGGCTGAGGCAGGAGGTACCATGGTTCAGCAGTGACCTAATCCTCTCCCCAGGCAGCCTGAATGAGTAGGCGGAGCCTGTGTCAGTCCCTGGCCCAGCAGGCCTGGGCAGCTGCTATCTGATCCCAAGAAGGGGAGGAGCATGGGCACTGCCCTAGGCCTGACACGGCCTCCCAGCTGGGGCAGGGCCCACAGCACCTCCTGGCAGCTCAAGTTTGGCTAAGTTGTGGTGAGGGAGCTTCCCTTCCCCCTCCCAGCCTGGGGTTTAACCTGACCCCAGGGTTGTTCTCTGACACACACTCGCACACACACCCCTCTCTCCTCCCACAGCTTAGCATGAATCTTTGCTTTTCTTGATTTGTCTTTGTTGGTGTTTTTATTTGGGGGCTGGCTGAGCCAAAGGGTCAGAAATCTGCCTTTGCCCCCACCACTTGGCATTCTGGTTTTGGTGTATGTGTAGTTTTGAGTTTTTCTATGCTGGTTGTATTTATATTAAACCCCTGGTTGGTATACACCTGTGTCCGTGCCGTCTTGCTCCAGCTGTGGGCTTGTCTTACACTGGTGGAGTGAGCAGCTGCGACAGGGCAAGTACTTCCCCACATCAGTGTGCCGATCCTGAGCATCTTCTTGTGCACAATAGGATACTTTAAGTTCCCAGCCTCTCTAGGGATCCAGCCCAGAAAGCAAGACTCTTGTCCACTGAGAACCCATCCTGAGATTCAGCTCATTCCCTCAGTCACTGTCATCCTCACTTTCCTCCTCTTCCTCCTGAGCTGTGGCGTCCTCTCCCTCCTCCCTCAGTCCTGCAAAGAAGTCATCGGTGCTCCAGGCCTTGCTGCTCAGCGCCCGTAGTGGCCCTCCCTTTTTCTTGCGCCGGCGGTAGTCATCCACCACCAAAGCCCGCAGCTGGGCCATGTCCCAAAACTTGAGGCGCTGGTCATGGCCACTGCTGGCCAGGAAGCGGCCGCAGTGGGAGAGGGCTAGCTTCTCCACAGGTTCCCCGGCATGCTGGCCCACACTGCCCACCACTCGGTTTGGCAGGATGTTGACAGCCCTGGACAGAAAGAAAAGCGTTCGGTATGGGCCGGTTAGGTCTGCCCTTCCTGTGACTGGAGGGCCATCCGCCTCCTCTCACCTGATGACTCCATCAGTGGAGCCGGTACACAGCAGACTCTCAGTGACTGGAACCATGCAGTCAATGGACTCCGCTCTCAGGGCAAAGCGGTCACTTGTGGCCCCAAAGCCATCCCAGTTGAAGAGGTAGATGGTACCTTCACTGGAGCCACAGGCCACCTTCTTCCCACACTGCAGGGAAACAGGGCAAACCATGTTTGTGGAGCCACATCAAACCAAGTCCCTATCGCACACCCCCATCCCGCCGCACCCAGCTGTACTTTCATAAGTGTAACAGAGGTCAGGTCTCCAGACTGAGGCTCGGAGAGCAACTCGAACCGGCGTCGTCTGATGTTGAAGACACCAAGGCAGCCATCTCCGCTGTAGAGAGAGCAAAGCAGCAGGCTTGGCTGGAGGTACCCACCGAGGGAAACATTTAACACGGAAGGGAGGGGATGCAGCTTTGAGGCTGTACCTGGCTGTCAGCAGCAGCTTCTTGGCTGGGTCCAGAGCCATGTCAGCAATGTACTCCTCATGCTGCCGCATATCCATTAAGGGACCCTCCTTCCGCTGGTCCCAGAGGCGGATGCCACCTGTGTCATCCCCAGTGGCCAGAACATTCTCATCCACCAGCAGCAGGCTGTTGATGGGGACACTAGAGACACAGATACAGAACTTCTTTGAGCACCTTTGTCCCAGTAGGGATGTACCAATCAATCTTTACCCTTTATCTCAACACACAGTTGGCTTCCCCTTACCCGTGAGCCTTGGAAATGCGTCTTTCCAGTCGTCCCAGCTCCACATCTAGAAAATGGATGGCTTTGTCCTTGGAGACAGTAACAAGTTCTGTGGGGAGGGAGGGGGAAATGCCCAGGTCATGGTGTTGTTCATTGCTCCCTTCCCACCACCACACTGGTGGCTGCCTTTCCTAATACTCACTCTGCCCATCTTCAGAGAAGACAATGGCTCGGCAGGACTTGAGGTGGTGACCTGAGGACCAGTGCTCCTTGGTTTCTCCCTCTTGGCAGGAGTAGGAAAAGCTGGGGAGAATGGAAGAAGAGTGAATGATTCTAGACCTCACCTGGGAGTACAGAGACCAACTAGCCAAACTTCCACCTACCTAGGAGTTCCTGCTTGCACACCTCCAAGCCCAAGGAGCTTACCATCCCATTTTCTTTTTTTTTAAATGAATAGGTATTTATATTATTATTTTCTTTAATATTTATTTATTTATTTTGGCTGTGCCGGGTCTTAGTTGCAGCACGCAGGATCTTCGTTGCAGCATGCATGCGGAATCTAGTTCCCCGACTAGGGATTGAACCTGGGCCCCCTGCATTGGGACCGTGGAGTCTTACCCACTGGACCACGAGGGAAGTCCCCCATTTTCCCATCTTCAATGAGCTTCAAATGTGAGGTCCTTTTTTCATTCAATGTACATTTTTGTGACCTCACCCCACCCCTCTTCATCATCTTTGAAAGCCCTAACCTGGGGAAAGATTAGGTCTGTATCACTCTGGAGGTCCAAAAATGACAGAACAGCCCAGAAGTTGGAAATGTAAAGATTAGTAAGACAGGGATATTACACTCCAGGTCTACAGCAGCTAAAGAAAGCCACAGTTAATTACGGCACATTGGGCTTCCCTGGTGGCACAGTGGTTAAGAATCCGCCTGCCAATGCAGGAGACATGGGTTCGAGCCCTGGTCTGGGAAGATCCCACATGCTGCAGAACAACTAAGCCCGTGCGCCACAGCTACTGAGCCTGTGCTCTTGAGCCTGCGAGCCACAACTACTGAGCCTGTGTGCCACAACTACTGAAGCCCACGCGCCTAGAGCCCATGCTCCCAACAAGAAAAGCCACCGCAATGAGAAGCCTGCGCACCACAACGAAGACTAGCCCCTGCTCGCCGCAACCAGAGAAAAGCCCGCGTGCAGCAACGAAGACCCAACGCAGCCCAAAAAAAAAAAAAAAAAAATTACGGCACACCGTGAACACGTGGGGCGGAAGGATGAAAAGGGAGGTAGAGCAGAGAGGCACCAGCCTGTAAGCTCAGCTTTGAGGCAAGTACCTGTCAGAGATTATCCCTAGTGCCTGCCTCAGCAGATCTTCAAAAAGCGTTGAATGAATAAGTGCTTGCTTGCTAGTGAGTTCCAGGCAGGCAGAACTGGGTCTACTTATTGTTTGCTCTGTCCCAGTGCCTAGCATGAAAAAGCTGCTTAATAAACACAGATTGAATGAATACTTTGGAAGGGAAGAGAGCCCTGGAAAGCTAACTAAGGTGATGACATGTGAGTTGGATCATGAAGAATAAGTAGGTCACCTGGCAGAGAACAAAGGGCAGATATTGGAGGCAGATGCTGATGTCTCTCCCAGGGCAGACACGAGGAATGAGGAGAGTTCAAGTGGGCAGACAGAGTATAGCTGAATCTGGAAAGATGGGCTGGACTAGTTTTGAGACAACCATGTAGGCCAAGCAGAAGTCTGAATTGAATCCTTTGGGAAAAAAGGAACCTCTCTGGAATGGTCATGGGAGAAGTTTGAGGCCTCCAGAAGGCAGTGGCTGAGGGTAGAGAAGAGGAGACAAACAGAAGCCAGGGGGGTGTGTGAAGAAAAGTCCAGGGTGACTCCCAAGTATCTGGCACTGTAAACATGGATAAAAGTAGTAAACCTCTCTGCAAGGTATGTATTATTGTTCCCATTTTCTTTCGTCCTTCCTTCCCGCCTTGCCTTCCCTGCCTGCCTGCCTGCCTTTCTCTCTCTCTCTCTCCCTCCCTCCCTTTTTTTTTTATATAAACTTATTTATTTTATTTATCTTTGGCTGTGTTGGGTCTTTGTTGCTGTGCGCGGCTTTCTCTAGCTGCGGCAAGCAGGGGCTATTCTTCGGTGCGGTGTGCGGGCTTCTCATTGCGGTGCCTTCTATTGTTGGGGAGCACGGGCTCTAGGCACGTGGGCTTCAGTAGTTGTGGCGCACGGGCTTAGCTGCTCCGGCTCTAGAGCGCAGGCTCAGTAGTTGTGGCGCATGGGCTTAGTTACTCCAGCTCTAGAGCTCAGGCTCAGTAGTTGTGGCGCATGGGCTTAGTTGCTCAGTGGCATGTGGGATCTTCCTGGGCCAGGGCTCGAACCCGTGTCTCCTGCATTGGCAGGCGGATTCTTAACCACTGCACCACCAGGAAGCCCCCTCTCCCTCTCTTTCTCTTTTTTTTCTCTCTCTCCCTTTCTCCCTCCCTCCCTCCCTTCCTTCCTTTTTTCCCTCCATCCCTCCCTCCTTCCTCGGAGCCACAGGGCTTGCGGGATCTTAGTTCCTGGGGCCCTGGCAGTGAAAGCACGGAGTCCTAACCATGGGACCACCAGAGAATTCTCTACTGTTCCCATTTTCAAAGATGAAAATCAGAAATTAACTTGCCCAAGGCCATTGCAGCTAATGAGGGATTTGGGGTTTAAATTCATTAAGTAAATCTGATAGCACAACTCTCCTGGTTAAGGCCTTCAATGGCTTTTCACTGCTTCCAGCCTACATCTTTTATTCAAAATCAAACGTGTATTGAGCACTAACCCTGGGCTAGAAGCAGGAGATAAAATGGAGAACTAAAGAGACTACAGATTACACTCCAGAACGTTGTTTTTCAAACGCTAGTCATGACCCATTACTGAGCTGCAATCAGCATTTTCTGTGTGTGCTCGCAATAACGACAGAATAAAATAAATCAGAAAATATTAGAGTGCATCACACATAATATAAAAGCTATTTTTACTGTGGGGCGAGGTCAAAAAAGTTTAAAAAACATTTTTTTAGTGGAGGAGACAGTGTTCAAATAATTATGCAAACGGATGTATGATTACACACCATTATTTAGTTTATGAGGAAAAGGTATCTGGTGCCAAGGCAGCATCTAACAGGTAATCTAATTTAGTCTGAGACATGTTTGAAGAGTGAAGAGATGCTGGGAACTCTGGGACAATAGGTGCAAGTGAGGGAAATTCCAGGAAGAAGGAATAACATGTGCAAAGGAGCTGAGGCTTCAAGGTACATTAAAAAGGTAACGATGAATAAGCACAGAAAACAAAAAATAAAAGTGAGCAAGGGCCAGATGGTCAAGGCCCTGAAAGCCGGAATAAGGAATTTCAACTTAATTCTAAAAGCAAAGGTAAACTATTGAAGGGTTTTAATCAAGGAAATGAGGTGGTTGGATTTGTGTTTTTGAAAGATCAATTAAAGTGGGCAAGAAGCGAAAGCAGGGGGCCCCGTTGGTCCTGTTTCAGGATCAATACAATATTTCGGTGGGAAATAACAGTGTCCTCAACGCCTGCAGCATGTCCGGGCTCCGTCACGACTTTCCAGCCACTTTGTCTCTCAGTTCTTTCAATAGATTTGTGTGGTAACTTGCTTAAAGACGAATTAACGTTATTAAACGAATTGGACAAGACTGAGGCTTGTAAACTTAGTCTCCCTGTAACTTTCTCTCCTCATCCCAGCTCCATCGCTGCGGAGCTTCCAGACCGAGCAGCCCCACACCCACCACGCTCACCACGCCCCCATCTCTGCCCCGCACTTACACGAACACGTCCCCGTCCACGTCCCCAGCCGCCAGGATATCGCGGGCCGGATGGAACGCCAGTCCACTGGCCGGAGCCTCCAGCACGATATCTTCCGGAGTGTCCCGGATCCGGGCTGGGGCTTCCGTGGAGTCGGGGTCCTCCTCGTCTCTCTCATCCTCCGCGGGCCTCTCCTCACACGTGCGGTCCATGAAGCAGAGGATCCGAGCCGCGCAGCAATTAGTAGGTGAACCGAAGCACCAGTCACTCGTCGGGAGTGGCCCAGGGCACCGCTTCCGGGGTAGGGGGCCAGGCAGGAAGTGGCGTCAAGGCGTTCTCCGAAACCCGGAGAAGGCGGGGCCTGACTCAGCTGGTGGGAGGGACCGACCCGAGGAGCCCGGCCTCCTAATCCCGCTACTTCCCAGTGTTGCAGCGGAGGAGGTTCCTGTGTCAGATAGACGGCGCAACCATCAGTCCCCTTCTTGGTGACTTTACGTAAAGTCGGGAACTGCGTTTAAGTCCTTTCCCCTTTTCCTGAGCGGTGCTGACAGTTTGGTAGTGTCTCCCGCAATCAGTAAAGGATGACTGCCTGCCTTCGGGAGAGAAGAGCGGGACGCCAGTCGTTCATGGTTTGGTGAAAGACCAAGACAAGCGACAGCCAGTTTGGTCAATAAGCGACAAAAGCCCACGCCGCGAGAATTTGACCTGCGGAGGTCGTAGACAGCAGGCAGTCCGCGCACACACTTAAGCTGCAGCCCTCCATGCTGAACATCCTCGTGGCCAAAGCAACAGCGCCCCGCCCGTTCCTACCATTTGGCTGCAGACCCTCAGCGGGACTGGGCCAGCAGTGCTGAGAGCTGGCAAGGAGTTGCTGAAAAGGAAAAATGGGCACAACAGTTGACGTTCTGGACATTCCGGTTACCAAAGGTTCCACAAAGATGAGAGCACTGTGTATGGTGGGGCAGATAAGGAGGAGCATGTGTTCCTGTCTGGATCTTGGTTACTTTCACAAGGCTTGGTGGTACTTGCAGAAACTTATTTTAAACTGGCAGTCAACCCCCAGAAGGTCTCGATCTTAGTGACCCTCTAGGTACCTTCATCTGAGCCAAGTGGGTCTCTGTGACCTTTTTCGTAATTGTGACTGCTGCCTACAGCCATGACATCAGGGTGTCACTTACTGTCTGAAATTAGCCATTCTAGGTGCTATTGCAGACAGTGCCCAATTTCAGCCTCCTAGGCGCCATGCATAAAGCTGGCTTCCTCAAAAAGCTCTTGCCCTGTCAAGGTGAAAGTAACCAAAGGCAATGGCTAAAGTAGCCATCTAGCTTTTCTTGGATCTTGTAAGCCCACAGGTCTTAGCTCAGGGCAGGCAGTGGCAGCTATGGATCCAGCCAGAAAGAACTGGTGACCTTTGCTGATGAGTACCAGACCAAAGTGCTGGCAATGAGCCAAGAGGAAAAGGGTGAGGATGGAGTGATTTGGAGGCCAGGGATCCCACCCTGGGCCTTGGCAAACTTTCAGTGTGTTGAAGGGCACTAAACTCTTCTGGTCTAGGACAGGGATTCTCCAAGGCACTTCCCCTTCAACCAGGTAAGCAGTGATTTGTGCTTGGAATTACTAAAGATCCCAGAAGGGCATAAATTTGTGAAGGGTTTTTGTTCCCAGGAGTGTTTCTCATCAGGTGCCTTTACCTAGAGCCCAGTCCTGCACAACCTTGGGATCAGACTGGTAGCCCACTGGGCTGACCCTAATTCCCAGGGAACCTCTGCCCTAAGACTAGGTCCCCGGATGGGCCCAGATGAGTCTGATATTTAAGACCAATCATCCTTATGTTTCTCTGTACACCTCTTGCCTGACAGTGAGGGTCATTCTTCCCTCCTCCACTGGGCACCCTGGCTAGTATATATCCTGCTTAGGAATCTAGAGCCACAGCTCAGGAAAGGACTGAGCTGACTTTCTCCATGTGATTTTTATACAATCACATGTATATGGAATTAGTAGCCCTCTTGGTGCATCTGGGCCCTCAACATAGAGAAGATAAGACAGCAGGTTAACCAATTTTAATGGAACCAAAAGATTATACAATGAAATTTTATATACATTCAAAAAAAAAAACATCGTGCAACATTTTTGGAATTGTAGAAAGCGAGCAGTGGAGAGCACATCCTTGTGGAGATTATTCTTGGGGCTGGAACCAGAGATTAGTATTTTGGTCTTTTCACTTCAACCCTGCAATAGAAAGAGAAATGAGCATAAGATCAATATGCTAAGCAATTCTCACCAGTCTCACAGAGGAAGAATAATGCTGCTCACCCATCGGCTTCCATCTTCTTCCTCTTCTCAATGATCTGCAAAAAGAACAGTTATAGTTGATGGTTATGCTGCCAGTCTAAGCTCACCTGAGACCCAAGGCTGACCTCTCTCCTACTTCCATGGCTCTCCGACCCCCTGCCTGTTCCTGAATCTGTGGGCCAGTATCTCCTCCCAGCTGTAGCCCTCCCACCCAGAACCAGTCCCACTTACCGCACTAATCTTTTTCCATTGGCGATCAAGCTCTGCTTTGTCATTGGTTTCCTTAAAGCGCCTGGTTTTACGTCCTTCAGACATCTTGATGCCATATTGAAATGCAGCCCTGAGGGAAAAAAAGGGCAGCTGAGGGAAGAAGGCATCCAAGGTTGAATAGCAGTAGCAAGGTGTTCCCAGGAGACCCGGTGAGCAGAGAACCGATTTCAGAATGTTTCAGCCAGACTACACCCTCTAACCTGCTGTGGGCTAGTCCACCCCCACCACCATCCCTCTCCTCACTCTTGGCTGTATTTAGTACCAAGACTCACTTGGGCAAAGCCTCCTTGTTGTTCATATACTCGCTGTATTCCTCCTGGGTATCAAAGTCCCAGCGGCCTAAAGGGCCTTTCTTGTTACCCTGTTGCCGGACAGAATGGGGGGCGGGGAAGGAAGAGATGTCAGTGGAAAGGAAATTTTAGCCCTTGATGAAAGCCAGGCTCTCCCATAATCCCAGGTTTTATCATTCATAAATCCTACCCTAATAAACAATAATAAATGTTAACTGTGTACTTACTATGTGCCAGGCATCATTCTGAACACTAAACATGTATCTTATTTAATTCTCTCAAAAACTCTATTAAGAGAGAACTATAGGGCTTCCCTGATGGTGCAGTGGTTAGGAGTCCGCCTGCCAATGCAGGGGACACGGGTTCGTGCCCCGGGCCGGGAAGATCCCACATGCCGCGGAGCGGCTGGGCCCGTGAGCCACAACTACTGAGCCTTCGCGTCTGGAGCCTGTGCTCCGCAACGGGAGAGGCCGCGACAGTGAGAGTCCCGCGCGCTGCGATGAAGAGTGGCCCCCGCTTGCCACAACTGGAGAAAGCCCTCGCACAGAAACGAAGACCCAACACAGCCAAAAATAAATAAATAAATAAATAAATTTATAAAAAAAAAAAAAAAAAAAAAAAAAAAAAAAAAAAAGAGAGAACTATAGATCTCTCCATTTTTCTAGTGAGGAAACTGAGGAAAAAGCAGTAAAATAAGTTGGCTTGGTCACAAAACC
This sequence comes from Balaenoptera ricei, assembly GCF_028023285.1. Taxonomy (NCBI): domain Eukaryota; kingdom Metazoa; phylum Chordata; class Mammalia; order Artiodactyla; family Balaenopteridae; genus Balaenoptera; species Balaenoptera ricei. Next base: position 118,316,241 of record NC_082641.1, on the reverse strand, counting down.
AATACCTGGCAGAGCCAGGGTTAAGCAAGGCTCCAAGATAGAATTAAACCATGCTATTAAGCATTGCAGTACAGAGAAAACAAGGAAAAGTAGATGACACTTCTTCACCCTTAATGGTGTTAGTGTTTGTTGGTGTTTTTGTTTTTGTTTTAAGGCTTAGAGGAAAATGTCAATCCTGGCTATAATAAAACTCAGTTTGTTTGTTTGTTTTCCAGTTATTTTCTAAAAACTGTAATTGCTTCTTCCCTTTCTACATGTGCACTAAAGGCCTGCTTACGCCCTAGGATGGAAATCAAAGCCTGGCACTTTACAGAAAATAAAAAGAAATATATTTATGGCCCTATCTCATTTGACTTTGTACAGACGCTTTAAAACAGTTAAGCTGCCCACGACCCCACAATGCTGCTACTCCTATTGCTGCAGCTGAAGGAAGATGAGGCCCAGGAAATGAAACAGATCATTTGGGAGGAGGGAAGGGGATATGCGCTAAAGATTAACTGTCCCCATCCATCCTTCCAGCTCCACACCTGGTCCATCTTGCTATAATCCACCTCCTCGTCACTGTCCACAGCCATGTCATCCATCCTAAAGAGAAACAACAGTTAAAGAGATGGTGCAGACCCAGACTCCTATGGTTCATGCAGAAACCTACCCACTAAGAGGCTATATGCCTAGGAACAACCATCCCTCCTAGGCCTCCCACTCAGAGCCTAAAAGAATACTTTATCAAGTAAGACGTACCCCTGGGTCCCAACAAATCACATTTCCATCTCACTCCCCCTCCCCCGCGACCTTGTTCTGCAATCACCCCAGCCTCCCTTCTTTAACAGAGTCTCACATACGTGGCTGGGTAGCACTCAGCATAGCTGTTGGACATGCCAAAGAAATCACCCAGCTGCTTCTTGTCCTCTGGCTTCTTCAGCATATGCTATGTTAAAGAAAATAATTCTACCAATAGCAGGAAAACTTCAAGCAGGAAGGGCCAAGGGCTAGACGCTCCAACATGAAAACTCTAAGGAGAGGGCTATGAACGTGAATGAGTCCTCTGAGAAAGGGGAAAGTCATGACTTCAGCCTTATCAAAATTCAGCACAAAAGGGAAAGAGCAAGATGGGGGCGGGGAAGTTGTGGGGAAGCAGGGAGGCAGGTGGAGTTGGAATGAACACACTGAAATAAAGGATATGATTCAGTGCCTTCCCAGCCAGCAGATCCAGCAAACTTTTCATTGATCGACTTGATCAGCTCCTTGGCAGATCCGGGTCCTGGGTGAAAGAGAACTCTGTTCAGACTTTGAAATAAGGAACTTACAACCTCTTCCCCACAACACACTTCCCACCTGTGCCTTTCACAACAACATTTTTTAAGCAACAGAACCCTTTAGCTAACAAAGTTTTAATAAAATTCCAATTCAAAATGAGCTACTCTGCTTGAGATGCACTAGTGTGCTCAGAATACTGTCCACTCAACCTGCCCCACGTCCTCAGAACCCCACAGCTGGGAGAATTATATCAAACAGAGCAAATATGCCCTGCCCTTGCCCAGGAAGACAGACAGAACTCCAGACTCATCTTCTGTCTATTCCATAAAGCAAGACATGGATCTTCCGAGAACCCAGAACTAGGAAGTCCCCCAGTCCCACCCTTGGCAACTCTGAGTTCTGGGTCAGACTCTCAGCCCAGAGGAAAGGAGCACTGCCAGAGCCAATGCAAGATGCCATGGGTAAAACTCACCTTTGTCAACATCCATGGGCTGGAAAGAAAACAGAAACTAAAGTGAGTGTCACCAGGAGGGATGCCCACTCATCTCTCCCTCAAGTTTGAATCAGTTCCCTACCCTACCCCCTGCCCCCATTTCCAGGATGGTTCCTACCCTGGATTAATTGACCCAGTTGCTGCTGTGGAAGCCATGAGCCACCTATATAACAGAGGGGTTCTGTACCTGGCTGGGCAGCCACAGAGATGGGCAGCTCCTCCACCTAGTGCCCGGGACTACATCTCACCTCATCGTCCACTTTTGGCTTCTCAAAGTAGCTGTGCCTCTTCTTCTCTTCTTCTCTCTCTCGGTCCCGCTCCCGCTCTCGATCGCGTTCTCGCTCTCTGTCACGGTCTCTGTCTCTCTCCCGATCACGCTCCCGTTCCCGGTATCTCTCCCGCTCCTTGTCTCGAGGTGTCTTGGTTGTGGAGGGCACATAATCCCCAATGTCTTCAAATATACTAGGAAAACAGAGATCCCTAGATGACAAAGTCACACAAACTTCCATTTCCCCCAGCCATTTCTCCAGATTCTCACACCAAGGCCTCCCCGAAATGCCAAAGACAGGAAACCCAGAGGCCCTTCCTCCCTTAGATCAGGGGGCAGGGGCTAGGATACATACTTCATGTCAGCCTCAGGAGGTTTCTTCTCTTCCATTTTCCCTGTAACATAAAGAGAGGAGTGAGGAAGACACTCCTGAGTTATTTCCCACTCAGCCTCACCACGCTCTTCAGTTCTCAATGCCCTTTTAAACATCTTCTGTTTAAAAGATGGGACAACAAAAGCTACCCCATACTCCCCCTCCTCAAGCCTCAAAACTGACCACTGCTTCCTGGGTGGGTCACGCAGACAGAACCTGGATGTAACCATCCCTTGCTAATGCTCCACTGCTCCCATTTTTCTCTGGTCCCCAGGAGCCTCCCAATGTTCTGGAAGCTCCAGGAGACTTTGGTTCCATCTCAGATGCCCCTCCAGGGGTAAGGTTTCTCTCCCTAACTCTCCAGATTACCTTTATCTTTCTTTTTGAGCTTCTTGTTGCGGGTACCCTGCCTCAGGTAGGAAAGGATCTGGGTGAGCTTGCTGATGACAATGTCATTTGTGGTCAGTGTCGTCTGGGCCTGAAAACCCCCAAGGAGCAAGAATGTTATCCCACTGAGCAGGACTCTCTTCATTTACTCATTCATTTACTTAACAAATTAACAAATTAAAGGATAAGTGAGAATTAAGTAGGTGAAGACAGGGAAAGGAGGTGTTGTAAAAGGATATTCCAGACATATGAAACAGCATACAAAGGCCTGGGTCATAAGTGAATCTAGTACGTTCAAGAAAGCCAGGATGACTGGAGAACAAACTGGGAAGCATGGTAGAAAACGGCTGGAGAGGCCAGGAGTTACAGAGCCTCACAAGCCATGATACAGATTTTGGCCTTGGGCTTCCCTGGTGGCGCAGTGGTTAAGAATCTGCCTGCCAATGCAGGGGACACGGGTTCGAGCCCTGGTCAGGGAAGATCCCACATGCTGCGAAGCAGCTAAGCCCGTGCGCCGCAACTACTGAGCCTGCGCCCTGGAGCCCGCGAGCCACAACTACTGAAGCCCGCACGCCTAGAGCCTGTGCTCCGCAACAAGAGAAGCCACTGCAATGAGAAGCCAGGGCACCACAACGAAGAGTAGCCCCCGCTCACCGCAACTAGAGAAAGCCTGCGCTCAGCAACGAAGACCCAATGCAGCCAAAAATTAATTAATTAATTAAAAAAAAAAAAAGATTTTGGTCTTTCTCCTAACACTAAGAAACCATCAAGGGACTTCCTTGGCGGTCCAGTGGTTAAGAATCCACCTTCTAATGCAGGGAACACGGGTTCTATCCCTGGTCAGGGAAGTAAGAGCCCACATGCTGCGGAACAACTAAGCCCTTGTGCCGCAACTACTGAGCACGTGAGCCACAACTATAGAGCCCGTGCACTGCAACAAAGATCCCGCAAAACTAAGACCCGATGCAGCCAAAATTAAAATAAATATTTTTTAAAAATAAAGAAACCATCAAAAGCTTCTAAACCGGGGGCAGGGCGCATACGGGAAATCTCTGTACCTTCCTCTCAATTTTGCTGTGAACTCTTTTTTTAAATTTATTTATTAATTTATTTACTTCTGGCTGCACTGGGTCTTTGTTGCTGTGTGCAGGCTTTCTCTAGTTGTGGCAAGTGGGGGCTACTCTTCGTCGCGGTGCGTGAGCTTCTCTTTGTGGTGGCTTCTCTTGTTGCGGAGCACGGGCTCTAGGCACGTGGGCTTCAGTAGTTGTGGCTCGTGGGGTCGAGAGCGCAGGCTCAGTAGTTGTGGCGCACGGGCTTAGCTGCTCCGCGGCATGTGGGATTTTCCCGGACCAGGGCTCGAACCCGTGTCTCCTGCATTGGCAGGTGGATTCTTAACTACTGCGCCACCAGGGAAGCCCTGCTGTGAACTTTAAACTGCTCTAAAAAATTGTCTTAAAAAAAAAAAAAAAGACAGTAGTGAAGGCAGAAAAAAAAAAAAGCTTCTAAACCATGATGAGAAAAAGTCATGTTGTTAAATGATCACTTTGGCCATGTGTGAAAATGATAATGGAAAAGGGAACAGAAAGATGTGGGGAGTGGTAATGGCTAAAGAGTACAGGGTTTCTTTTTGTGGTGATGAAAATGTTTTAAAATTTATTCTGATGCCGTTTGTACAATTCTATGAAAATACTAAAAGCCACTGAATTGTACACTTTAAAGGGGTGAACTGTTTGGTATGTGAATTACATCTCAACGATACTAAAAATAAATAGAATATTGGAAGGGAACCAGAGTGGAAGTGGGGAAACCAACTAGGAGCCCCTTTTAATAGTTCCAGCAAGAGATGATGGTTTTTTTTTTTTTTTTTTTTGGCCATGCCGCACAGGATGTCGGATCTTAGTTCCCCAACCAGGAATCGAACCCATGCTCCCTGCACTGGAAGTACAGAGTCTTAACCACTGGATCACTAAGGAAGTCCCAAGAGACGATGGCTTAGACTGGAATGTTATTGTGTTATTGGTGGAGATAGAGAAAAGTGAATGGATTCAACTGAGATTTAGGAGGTTAAAAGGTGGACAGGACTTGGTTAAATGTGGTAGATGAGGCTCAGGGCAGAAGTGAAGCTGATTCCCGGGTTTGAGGCTCACATAGCAGGCTCTCGGGGCCTGGGTCACTCACCTCCATGGTGGGGCAATCAGCTTTGCTGCGGATAAGAGTAGTGGGGATGTCAGTGTCAGCATACTCGTCATCCAGGTCTACCACATAGGCCATGCGGCCTGGAAGAAACAGCTCATTCCGCTCATATGCTTTGCTCTTGAAGAGCATGCGGTAAACATTTCGGCCTACAAAAAGAGAAAGAGCAGCAAGTAGCCAGTGAGAAACTTCTACAATAACAGCCTCCGTTTACTAAGTGGTTACTCTGTGCCAGCCACCATGCCAAGTGTTATGCATGCTTTGCTTCATTCAGTCTTCACAACAGCCCTGTGAGGTGATCATTGTTATCTCCTTTTAGCTGATAAGAACACTAAGGCTGAGAAGTAAGTGATTTAGTACCACTTAAGTCATATGACTATTGCCAAGTCCTATAGCTACTAAGCGACAGGACAAAAGAACGGGACTCCGGCCATTTAACTCCAAAGCCTGAGCTCTTATCCACCCTTCCTACATTGCCTTCTCAAGGGCACTATGTGCCTAGCATTGTATTAGGCCCTGTGAGGAAGAAGGATGAAGTTTAAGGTAATACTGATGAAGATGGGAAAAAATAGCTCTACTATATACTCAGTGTGATAGGCACGTTGCATGTATTATTTCTCTTCGTCCCAGTAATCCCATGAGGTGAACGTTAACCCCGTTTTTGCAAGTGGACAAACAGGAGCTGAGAAGTTAAGTTGGTTGCACCCAAAATTACATGCTTAGTGTGACTTCATTACAGGATTCAAATGCAGGTTTCTGAATTCTGAGTTTTTAATCATCAACCATGCTACCTCCCTTAATGGATAAGCCCAAATCTGAAAGAGCTTCCAACCTAACTGAGGGGACATTAGTAATATATATGAAATAACTAAGTCTACATCTGAGTTCTATTACAGTATTTTGTGGGAACTAGCTGGTTTGGGGACAAAAAAGAGATAAAAGTACGTTGAGGGAAAGGGGAAGCATATTCCATCCAGAGCACTAAATTCCTTACAATTCCCCTGGAATGCAGAGCTACTAGTGTGGAAATTCCGTACTCACCCAAACGTGTTTTAAATTCAATTTTATTTTCAGGATCCTCATCTTTCCTGAAAAGACAAAAAGAACATTTTTGCTAAATGTGTTCCTACTTTTGGCCCCATCTTTCTAAACTCTCAAGCTCTCCCTGATGTATACTTACTTGGTTTCCTTCTGGGGCTTTTCCATCAGTTCTTCCTCCTCTTTCTCTTTGCTGGCAATTTCAGCTCGTACCTAACAGGAAAGCAATTAAGGTTTAGACATTTATTCACTTTACATATCCTTACTGAACACCATTATACCACACTGTGCCAGGAACTAAGAACTCAATACTGAACAAGACAATATAGTCCTTGCTCTAATGGAGCTTATAAAAAGAGAGACAGACAAATTAAACAAATAAACAACAAAGTGTGATAACTGTTGTAAGTAAAACAGAAGAGCTATGCAAGGGTGCAGGTAGTGGGAGGTGAGGAGTGGGGAGACTTAACAACACCCAGGTGATCAGGGAAGGTTTGTTTCCCCAAGAAGATAAAACTGAGGCTGAGACTTGAAGGATGAATAGCAATTAGTCCTACAGAGGGTGCACCGTTAGTTCTTCTACATGGTCTGAACTAACAGCAGTCTCCCTCCTCACCCCAAAAGGCACTTATAAGAGCATTCAGCATGCTAGTATTACTCTCCATCTACCAACCAAGGCTCACCTTCTGAAGCAGAGCAAAATCCAAGCCTTTCACCAAATGGGTGTGTTCCATGTCACCACCCAAAAATTTGGACTCCTGGATCAACTGTCGTCTCTTCTCTGCAGCTGATTTGTCCCTGTAGAATGAAAGAGGCCACATAAGAACCATCCTTTGTGGGTGGCAAGTGCCTCTTGAAATGGCTTGGCATGGGGAAATGGCTTTCCAGAGCAAGGAAAATGTGAGGAAGAATTCATACTGCCATTGTATGACTTTGCAATGCTGAGGGAACCATGCCCTGGCCCACTCGGTACTCACGCCTCAGCAGTGGGGCCCACAGCCCTGTAGTTAGCTGTGGTGCTGATCAGCTCAGTTTCCTCATAATCTTTGTTCACTCCATCCCGCCGTTCCTTGGCACGGTCCCGGTACTTCTCTGCTAGTTCTCTTTCTCTCTCAATTTCTTGTTGGCGAAGTTTGGCATAATAACTGTGACCAGGGAAAGGCAAATGTGTAAGGCTCAGCAGAACTGTTCCTGCCTGTTTCCCTACACCTTCACCCAACTCTCTATGCTGAAAGCTCATATATGTCCTCATAGAACTGCTGGCCACCTCTTGATATTCCTCAAAAGCAGAACTACAGCATCTTCCAGCTCACAGATACACTGTTCTAATGCCACCATACTATACTCCATCTGTCACTTCAGAATCCTTTGATGTCACCTAACTCTACATCACCGAGTCTCTACAAGTATGAGACTTTTCCATACGGCAACCAGGAAGTCTCTGAATTTTTATCACGTTCCAAATTTCACCTGAAAATATGTCATTCCTTGCCAGTCCTCCTCAAGAAGAGAGAAAAAAGCAAAGTACCAGGTCTTGGAAGCTTAGTATCATATAAATAATAGCAATGACAATGATAATGACGGCAGCCAAAATTAACTGGGTGGTTACTATATGCCAGGCACTGGTACTAAGTGTTTACATGGACTATCACAGTTGATCCTCATGACAACCTGATAAAAGTTATTATCACTATCTTGATTCTACCCATGAGAATATTGAGGATTAGAGAGGTTAAGCAAAATGCCCATGGCATCCAGCTAGAAACTGGTAAAGATAAGATTAAAACACCACAAGCTGACTCCAAAGCCCTAAACAGCCATTCTAAATATCATTCCTCTCCACTATGAAAGCAGAGAATCTCAAGACGAGAAAGGAAAACCTCAGTCTCTTGCCTCATAACTAGCCCCTCCTCCTTTTCCCTGAACACTATCCACCATAAAACCCAACACTCCTCCATCCTTCCTTTACCTTTTCTTTTTTCTCCTTCGTGCAGCTGGATCTTCATCCTCATTGTACTCCCTTGGCATCCTAGGAAAGAAAGAAATTCACTGATTGTGAAATATTGCCACAGCCCCAGAAACCCCAAGAAGTAGCTATGAGGACTGAAGAAAGGCTTAGAATACTGACCAAAGCAAAAGGTGACCAGTTTCAATCAGGCAGAGATCCATGTCAGTATTTGTAGGTGAGTGGTTCTCAAGCTTTAGAAAGCATCACAACCACCTGAAGAACTATTAAAATTATATATCCCCAAATATCTGCCCTAGAATCTGAGTCAGTGGGGCTGGAATGGACCCAGAAATCTACTTATTTAAGCACCAGCAGCAACTCTAGTACAAATGGTCTATGGAATATACTCTGAGAAAAAATGAGATCCCCATGGGACTTCCCTGGTGGTCCAGTGGCTAAGACTCCATGCTCCCAATGCAGGGGGCCCAGGTTCAATCCCTGGTCAAGGAACTAGATCCCACATGCCACAACTAAGAGATCACACGCCACAACTAAAAATCCTGCATGCAGCAACTAAAAGATCCCGTGTGCCACAAATAAGACCCGGCACAGCCAAATAAATAAATAAATATTTTTAAAAAAACGAGACCCATACAGCATCCCAGTCTTTCCTGGAGCTTCAATCTCAAAAGGCAGAGAATCAGAACCATGGACCTCAAAAGAGAACTAGCTTCCCAGTTCCTAAGATATCTAGTTCAATAAATTTTCCATAGGAAGGAGATGGGAAACAGATTGGATCACCCCAGAACTTACTCATGGTGACGTGACTTAGAGGGTGGTGCAGAAGTAGGTGCAGCCCTTGGGGTCATGAGAAGTTTCCTGAAGTCTTCATTAGTGAGTTTTGATCTAGAGGGCGAAAATTTTAAAAATTAGTACCCAGTAAGAATTGGAAAAGGAGTATGTAAAATATATGGTTCACTTTACTAGAAATCAGTGAAATACAAATTAAAACAAAGAACATGCCACTTTTAATGCATCAGAGTGTTAACGATTAAAAAGTTTGATAAATTGGACTTCCCTGGTGGCACAGTGGTTAAGAATCCACCTGCCAATGCAGGGAACATGAGTTTGAGCCCTGGTCCGGGAAGATCCCACATGTCGCGGAGCAACTAAGCCCGTGTGCCACAACTACTGAGCCTGCGCTCTAGAGCCCGTGAGCCACAACTACTGAGCCCTTGTGTCACAACTACTGAAGCCCGCGCACCTAGAGCCCGTCCTCTGCAACAAGAGAAGCCACCGCAATGAGAATCCTGCGCAATGCAATAAAGAGTAGCCACTGCTCGCGGCTACTAAAAAAAAACAGTTTGGGGGCTTCCCTGGTGGCGCAGTGGTTGAGAATCTGCCTGCCGATGCAGGGGACACGGGTCCGAGCCCTGGTCTGGGAAGATCCCACATGCCGCGGAGCAACTAGGCCCGTGAGCCACAACTACTGAGCCTGTGTGTTTGGAGCCTGTGCTCCGCAACAAGAGAGGCCACGATAGCGAGAGGCCCGCGCACCGCGATGAAGAGTGGCCCCCACTTGCCGCAACTGGAGAAAGCCCTCGCGCAGAAACGGAGACCCAACACAGCCAAAAATAAATAAATAAGTAAATAATAATTTAAAAAAAAAAGAGTTCAGTTTAAAAAAAAAAAAAAGAAGTTTGATAAATCAAGAATGAGTGAGATGCTGGGACTTCCCTGGTGGCACAGTGGTTAAGAATCCGCCTGCCAATGCAGGGGACATGGGTTCGAGCCCTGGGCCGGGAAGATCCCACATGCTGCACAGCAACTAAGCCCGTGTGCCACAACTACTGAGCCTGTGCTCTGGAGCCCATTGGCCACAACTACTGAGCCCGCATGCCACAACTAATAAAGCCCGCGTGCTTAGAGCCCATGCTGTGCAACAAGAGAAGCCACCACAATGAGAAGCCCACGCACCACAACGAAGAGTAGCCCCTGCTCGCTGCAACTAGAGAAAGCCCACACACAGCAACCAAGACCCAATGCAGCCAAAAATAAATTAATTTTTTAAAAATTAGAAAAAAAGAATGAGTGACAGGGACTTCCCTGGTGGCTCAGTGGTTAAGAATCCGCCTGTCAGTGCAGGGGACATGGGTTCGATCCCTCGTCCGGGAAGATCCCACATGCCATGGAGCAACTAGGCCCATGCACGACAACTACTGAGCCCGTGCTCCTCAACAAGAGAAGCCACCGCAATGAGAAGCCCGCGCACTGCAACGAAGAGTAGCCGCCGCTCGCCACAACTAGAGAAAGCCCACGCGCAGCAACGAAGACCCAATGCAGCCAAAAATAAATAAATTACTAAAAAAACCCAACACAGGTGGCAAAGTTGTTATAAAGACAATATAACACCGATTAATTTTAATATTTTAATTCACAAAGCAATGATGTATTTTACTCAGATATGAATGTGTGTATACAAATGCATTTAAAAAGAGTAGGACAAAAAGATAAGTGTAAAGAAGGTAACGGTGGTTACCTCTAAGAAAGGGGATGGAACTGGGGATGTTATCAAAGACAACATTACCCTTATTCTGATGTTTTAATTTTCTATAAGAATTAATTCCTATATAATGTGTAATTAAACATCAATTTTAAAAACTAGCACTCTCCCTGCCATAATTTCCCCTCTAATATTCTTATGCAGTTGGCCTGATCCAGTTAAAGTTCACAAAGATAAAGAGGCAAGCGGTATGATTTTTTGGTCATCCTTGCTGACAAGACATTCAGAATTCTTTCACCACCACCACCACCACTTTACTCATTACCCAGCTCATTCCCATGGTTCTACATGAAAACACTCACTGGTGGAAGGAGTGAGGATCGTCCACATCGTGGCCATCTGGGGCCAAAGGGTTGGAGAACGGCTCGCCTAAGAAAAGGAATTGATGTTAATTTAATCAATCTCTTTAGAGTCAGGTCTTGTGCAAAAGTTGGGGATCTAGTAGTGAACAATACAGATGTCTTTTCCTGTCGAGTTGCTCACAATCTAGTGAGGAAGAAAGGCAAGAACGTCGACATTGACAATACAGGGTAACAAGTGCTGAAGCAGGAAAATACAAGGAGCTATGCGAGTTCAGAGGAGGGGGCCCCTAAACCAGCGCTGGAGGATCAGCAAAGACTTCTTGAAGATGACACCTAAGATACTACGCGAAAGATAAATTTACGGAACCGAAAATTAAGTGACGGGGGCTGGGGGTGGTTCACAGATAAATCTCATCTGTCGTGGGTTGGGGCAAGGACAAGATTGAGGGACAGCCTGGAGCTGCCCGGCCTCGCTCGGGGCCCAACTGCTTCGCCAGGCTCCAAGCGTCACACTCCCGGCCCCCCTCCACCTTCGCGCACACAGCCGGCTTAAATTCTGAGGCCAAAATAACGCGCCAAGTGTCCCGAGTCCCGCGGGGAAGAAAGGGCAGATGACCCGAGGCTTACTATCTCGCTCCGGCATTTCGTCCGCGGTGTTTCAACCCCAGCAACGACCGAGGATCCACAACAACACGCCAACAACAGGCAACTCCCCACAATGCACCTCAGAAGTCCACCCACAGTGCCTTTCGTGCCCCAGCTTTTCCGCCGCAACGGAGGGCGGAGAAATCCGAGTAAGAGTTGACCTGCAATGCTTTTATGGCATTGGCTAAACTTGGCCCCGCCCCTTACGTCAGCCAACCTATCCCGGGGCTGGAGCGTCCGCGGCTGGTCTGATAGGATCACTTGGCCGGAAGGTCTAGGGCGGATGATTTGGTACTAGCTCAGATGGCGGCTGCCGCAGCGAGTCGGGGGATCCGTGCCACATTGGGCCTCCGTGAGATTCGTATCCACTTATGCCAGCGCTCGCCCGGAAGCCAGGGAGTCAGGTGAGGCGCGGCCCGGTGAGGCGGGCGGGCTTCGGGGCGCCGGGGTCACGACCTCGACCTCCCGGGTGTTTGAGGAGGCCTGCGCCCACAGCGCACGCACGGTGCTCTCTCCGGCCCTGCAGGGACTTCATCGAGAAACGCTATGTGGAGCTGAAGAAGGCGAACCCCGACCTGCCCATCCTAATCCGCGAGTGCTCCGATGTGCAGCCCAAGCTATGGGCCCGCTACGGTGAGCACAGGACGCCGGGGGCCTGAGACCCCGGTGGAGTAACAAGGGTTCGAGAAGAGAAAGGGCCGCCCAAGGTCACACAGAAACCTGTACAGGGACTGAATTCGGACTTGCTGTTGACCTCGTTGCAGATAAGGAAATATACATTCGCAGGGTTACAGGATGCTTTGTGTCCCAGTAACATCTATGTGGAGGCGGGCCCTGTCCTGCATAGAGATCAGGAGCTGTCGTTTTTGTAATTCAGAACAGGCTTCAGATAGGGGAGAAGGGATGCTGGTCCAGTCCATCAATGTAGGTCCTTCCAAATTGTGTGGTCAGTGCCGGTCCAGGTAGAGTGTGAGAATCTCAATAGTAAAAACCTAAAATAATGACTGTGTTGAGCACTTACGGCTAGGCCCTGTGCTGAGTGCTTTCCTGCCTAAATCTCATTTAACCTTAATTAATATGAGGGGTGGATTCTTTGGTTATTCAGCTAGGATGTATAACAGGTTTGAGCTTCTACATCTGTTCCCCCTTCCCAGACTGCACTTCTGCCAGACTTCCATGGCTGGCTCTTTGTTATAATTCAGCCTCCTCAAAAAGGCATTCCCTGGCCAGGTATGTAACATTGTCCCTTTACCCTATTTAATTTTACCACATACTTATTAATATATTACCTATGTGTCACTTTACAATTTGAAAATTACTGTCATGTTGCCTGACACATAGGGACACACAATAAATATTTATACTTACTGAATAATGGTATTTTTAATCACGGCTTTTAACTAAACCTCGCCCTAGGAATGTCTGGGGGACGGCAGGGAGTCACACCCAAGGCAGATCCGTTATAACAGTGGACAACTGCAGTATGCCATGCACTAAACATTGTTTGGAGGAGGAACAAAGGTTTTCTTTCCAAAAGCCAGTAGACTAGAGAAGGAGATGGACACAAATAACTTTAGTTTAGAGGAACAATGGGAGCCATTGAATGGGCACCATTAAAACGCAGGCTCATGTAATACACTGCTCACAATGGTTAATAATAAATGCCTACCATGCCCCTTAAAACGTCCCTGAAACACTTTCCTTCCCATTATGACTGCCCAGAATCAGCCGAAATGCTACTGCCCTTCCTATCCTACCAAGACTGTAAGTTGAAGACAGAGACCTTTTATTATACTTTGGTAGCCCGTACAGTGCAGAGTGGATACTTAATCACATCCCTCTCTCTTCAGCATTTGGCCAAGAGAAGAATGTCTCTCTGAACAACTTCAGTGCTGATCAGGTAACCAGAGCCCTGGAGAATGTGCTAAGTGGCAAAGCCTGAAGCCTCCACTGAGGATTAAGAGCAAGAGCCCCAGAGCCTGAGCTCTGCTGGACTGAGTACAATGTGGAGAAACGTGTTCTTCTGTTCTTTATAAAGCTTGTGCTGAAAATGCTGTCTCAGGATGTTCTGTTTCTCATTCCACCAACTACCCCTTATTGTGCAATCAAATGAGGCAAAGCAGTTGAATATAAAAATAAAACTTATTTTATTCCGTCCCATCAAAAGCCACCAGCTGCTGAAGCAAAAAAAAAAGAGAAAGGACAAGAAAAAATGAGATTCTATGGACCCAGATTAAGTAGGCCACACTGAGTTCCCTCTGGTCCTCCCGCCTGGACACTGCTGGGTAAAACTGGAGAAGCTGGGATCCAGAGATCTTGGCTTAGGCTTAGATGTGGGAGCAGAGGGCATGACGTCATTATGGTTCTAAACCTCCCAAAGGGGCTCTGTGGGCCAGGAAGATGGGGAGTGGGGGAGATGGGGAGTGGAGTACATGACTTTGAGAAGTCAAGTCACCCATGAAGAGCTGTCTGCTGGAGAGCATGCACACGATCCTGGAGCTGTGCCACCTCCTCATGCCTTTGTAGGGCCTGCAGCCCTGACTGCTGCAAGAAGGCCTGGGCAGCCTGAGAGCAGGGAAGAAAAGGATTCAACACTGGGTCCCTCAGTCCTAACACGCAATTACCACAGTCTTATGGGTTAGCCCACCTCTTCTTGGAAGAATGCATTCCCAACAAGAGTATGGAAGTTCGGAACTGGAGCCCACATAGGCTAGCCAGGCCCAGAGAAATGACTATAGTTAAGACTGGAAGGAAAGGGGCCATGGTGAGACCAGAGGCTTCAGAACAGAAGGATTGGGGACTAAGGCCAGAAACCCACCCCTGGCTGATAGAGGAACAGCAGTTGCAGCAGCTCCAAACTCTGGCCTACTACTTCAGTGTCAGAGAAGGCCAACATGTCCAGCAAGGAGGAGAGCAGGGGCCCTGGCCATAGACGCTGACAGTAAGCAGGACCTTTCTCAGCAACGTTGCACAGAACCGTGAGCACCTGCAGACAGATACATGTACACAGTCCCCACAAACGATGAAAACCAAAGATTTTAACCATAGCTTCTATGGAATGCTGACCACATGCCCAGGCACTGTGCCAAGCACTTTTATATGCATATTCTGTAATCCCCTCAGCCACCCTCAGGTAGGATTACTATTCCCAATTATAAATGAGGAAACTGAAGCTTAAGGTGGTTAGTTGATTTGCCCAAGGTTAGTTACTAGTAAATTACAGTTTAGGGACTCACACCTAGACTGTCTGGATTATGACTGATGGTCTGGCCCTGAAGCCATCCATACCACACCACCTGCCAGCTCTCAGCTAAGGGTACTTATGAGGGCTCAGGGCTGCTCCCACTGTTTACACTTTGGCCACCAGACCTTGGGCTCAAGTGACCCCAATACCTACCAACACGCTCACCACATTAGATACAGACAACAAGTGCAAGAGGGGCTCAATCAGATCCAGGGAGAGCAGGGAGGTGCAGAAACTAGGACTGTTTGCTGGAAGGGAAAATGTCAGGGTGAAGTTTCTCCAACTGGGGCATGAAACCAACCCACTCCCAATCCTACCCACCTCAGCCCAGGCCATGAGGAATTATTCCCAGTATCTAAAGGTCCAGGCCTAGGCAGATTATGGTGCTTACCAGTGAGGTTGTTAAGGAGCCAGAGGCCCTCAGGAAGCAGGCTGGGCTGTTTCTGGAGGAGGAACTGCAGAAGGATAAATAAGGCTGCCACGACACGCTCATCTCGGAGCTGCAGTTGCCCTCCCACAGCCTCTGCTGCTGCCTCTGTTAGCAAGTTGCTTAGACACCGAAGCACAGGGCATGCCAGCTGCAAAGACGAGTTAGGGTTCAGGTTTAAGGAGGAAGAGGCAACCTGCACACTGGAGCAGGAGCTGAGTAAAAAGAAAGGTCACCCAGATGTTGACCTGTCCTCGTCACCTACCAGCTCCAGTCCTGCATCCTCAGTTCTCTGGACAGCCCCAGCCAAGTCCAACAGCAGCAGCCCCAGGGTGGACAGAGCGCCCTGGGTGATGAGCAGGGCATTGTTGACCTGGCTGGGCAATAGGAAGCAAGTAGTCACTACTCGGTCAATCCTACCTTTAAGGTGGCAAATGGCCTAGGTCTGTAGGTTTCCTGAGCTCCAAGAAGAGAGGACCATAGAACAAAGAAAACTCACCACAACAATTCCAGAAACCAAAGTTCAAAAACCTGAGTGTCATGGAAGGAAGCCCCAGGGGAGGTTTGTGGCACTTTCCCAATTGGCCTATTACCTGCAGATGATGTAGTGAAGACACCAGGCAAACTCCACAGCTACTCCAAGGTTCAGCTTTGGGCCAGGTTGCAACAGCTGCAGCATATGTTGGGGGAGAGTGGAGCCCAGGACAGAGCTGTCAGTAGAAGCAGAGCTGTGAGTAGGAACCACAGAAGGCAAGATGCCAGTCACTCTTCCCAAACCCTGAGAGCAGGTGGGAAAGCGTCCAAACCCAAAGCTCTTCCCAGTCAGGCACATGGAGTTGAAATGTGCAACAGCTTTGGAAACAAGACTCGATCAGGCATCAGGGGCTACACTACCAAGTAGGTCACACCTGCCTACACATCTGGAGACTCAGTTTTACTTACGGGATGATCTTCTCTGGAGCTTCCTTAGCCTGCAGAAGCTGGGACAAGGCATATCCAAGAGCTTCCAGCACAGTCAGATGGGGAGACTAGAAGCAGACAGAGTAGGGATCTGACTCTGGAACCTAGGCCATAAGATTTCCTGAGACTTTCAACCCCTTAGCACAGGGCAGAGGCTGGAGCTGCCTACCCAAAGCAGGTGGGGCATGTGGAGAGACGTGAGGGGAGGGGTGCCCAGAGAGGAAGCAAGGAGGTGGACACTTACCTGGATGCAGGCAGCCAAGGCTGGAACAATGCCCTGTGGCAGGAGCTGCCTTCTCACAGCCTCACTCTCCACAATCAGGTTACCCAGTGTATACAGACAGAGCTCCTGAGAGCGGGACAACAAAAGCACTGGGCTTGGCCTGTCTCAGGCCGGGGTGCGGTAGGGGTGGGAGTGGGGAAGCTGGAGCATACCTGTCCTTGAGGATGTGGGCACAGGGGAATGGGAGATGATGGGTGTGTGTATGGCTGGGGGCATCAGGAGAAACAGGTTTTCCTCTTTTGCCTACCTGCCAGCTCAAACTGGACCCAAAAGCACAATTTTTAAATCCAACCAAGAACAAGGTAGGAAAGGGCAGGGCTTACTATAAAGTCTGAGCTGTGACCGGAGAGGTAGGTGAGAAGGTAGGAAGTGGCTGGCAGGCAGGCCTCAACTACTGCAGACTGCTCAGAGTGAGAGAGCTCATGAAGGCACCGAGCCGCCTCAAGCTGCAACAGGGCCTGGTTGCTGGTCAGGAGCCCGACTAGGGTCCGAATGCTGCCCTCCAGCCTACATGAGTGAGCACCAGAGCCCTGCTCAGCCAGTGGCCCATCCCCCCCACACTCCTGTCCACCCCTCAGAGCCCCAGCCACACACTCACACCACCCACACTGACCTGATGAAGGTCTGTTGCGTCTCAGGGCGCTGCAAGCCTCGCCGAAGGCTGACCAGAGCCCCCTCTCTCTCCTTTTCCTCTGTCCCCCGCTGGGCTAACCGCAGGAACTGCTGGATCTGGAGCCCAGGGCAGGGAGAAGAGAGATGGCAACATATAGTTGCCAGAAAGCAAGGCATGAGTTCTGCTCTGCCCACTTCAGCTGTGAGCCCTTCAATATGGCACTATCTCTAGAACTCGTCATTCACACTAATATGGCCAATAAGTGCCAACCTTGCAGTACAGTGGACAGAAGAGGGAATCAGAACTGGGTTTAATACAAGCCCTGCCACTTACGCTACAGGGGACTAAACCCCAGTTTCTTACCTGAAAAATGGGCATAACATCTACTCTGCCTTTTTACTGTGTTATTTCAAGGATAACATTTAAACCTCTCAGCCTGACATAACCTATCCCTCTAGCGATTCTCCCCATGCAACCGACACTGCAACAACACTGCACATCACATGACGTGTTTTTTAATGCTTCCAAGCTTTCACATAATCTATTCTTTCTGCCTGGGATACACTCCCCAGGTCCTCCACTTCCTTTAGATTTCTGCTCTCACTGCCTCTGGGAAGTTAGCTCTTTCTGGTTCCCTTTGGAAGACTCAGGGGTTTCTATTGTGCCTCATGTTTCCTTCATGACAGGTAGGAGCACATCTGACTCCTTCAATGGGTTGTGAACACGTCAAAGAAAGGGACTCTCTTTTCATCTTTCTGTACCTCAGTACCCAGCATAGGTGCCTTGGTATAAAGTAAGCACACAATGAATAAATGATATAACCTAGGTATAAGTGCTTTGTAAACTATATATGTAAACATAATATAAACAGGGGATGCCCAATGCTTGCTGAATGAATAAATGAGCTGAAAGAAATTCTTTCGTTCACTTATTCCATAAATACTGAGCATCTACTATATGCCAGATACTGTATAGGCATCTGAGTTTTCAATGATGACAAATAAGATAAGGTCCAGGTTCCTGTGGATTTAAAGTCTAGTTGGAGAAACGGTAACAAGCAAACAATTAGTATGATTAATACTCTGCAGACCCACTTTAGATGCAGCAAATGCAAAGGCCTTGAGACAGGAAAGAGCCTGGTATATTGTTCCAAGAACTGAAAAGAGGACAATTTGGCTGAAATGAGTGAACTGATAAGGTTGGAAGTAGCAGAGGTTAGACCATGCTGGACTGTGTAGATCACAGGAAGGATTTTGGTCTCTGTGTTTTTAAAAGACGCATCTGAATGATGTATAGAGAATTAACTTGAGGAGGCAAAATTTCTGCAGATGACCTGTTAGGCGGCTGCTGTTAAGTATTCAGAGAAGAGGGTGGTGGCGATCGTGATGGCAACGCCATTTAAAAGACTCCACAGCTCTTTAGGAGATAAAAAAAAAGGGGGGGGGGGCTAAGACTTGATGTATTGATGTGGGGATGAGGGATAGAGTTGTCGAGGATGATTCCCTGGTTGCCGGCTTGGCCCACTAGACGGAAGGAGGTGTTGAAGGGACCGCGTTCAGGTCTGGGGGCGGACCTCGAGTACAAGAGAAGGTATTTGCCGCTACCTGGTGTGGATCTCACCAAGCACCCTGCCCCCTCACCTCGGCTTCCCCGAAGATCATGGCCACACATCCCTCCTCGGCTTCCTCCAAGGCTTCGTCTCTCAGCAGCCTCTTGCTGACCAGCTGCTGCTCTCTCCGTGCCTTCCGCAGTGCTGGGAGCAAAGGAGCCGCTTGATCATGGGAGGGGCACCCAGGACCCAGAACCCATCTCCAACCCTGGAAGCCTCCTCACCCCTACTCCGACCGCCATACCCTCATCCTCCCGTGTTCCCTCGCCCGCCCGCACCTGCCTCCCGCTCCCGCCGGCGGCACCGTAGCTGCTCCACCCCGCAGCGTAACGGCTTGAGGCCGCCCCGCTGTCGGCTCCACATGGTGGAACGGGAGTACACCTGCACCACAGAGCACGCAATAGGGCCCAGCCGTCTAGAACATGGTACGGACTGCGCAGCCGCAGCGCAGGGCGGAAGGGGAGGTGCCAGTGGGCGGGGTATGAAGTGAAGAGAAGGCGGGGCAGAACTACGGGAAGCGACCACGGGCGGGACGGGGCGGGACGGGGCGGGGCGGGGCGGAGCGAAGCGAAGGTTAGAGGAGGAGTGGGATCTCTAGATGAGCGAATTCCAGATAGCTGCCCCTCCCCGTGGCCTCCGGCTTCTCGGCTTCCGATCTAGTAAAGGAAGTAACTCAACCTCGACTCGGACAGCCCCAGGCCCCTAGCGTCACCTTCCACTCAGCAAACACAACCTCCCCATCCCTAACAGATTCTAAATGAACATTCAAAACTACCCCGAGTTCTAGGAAGATGTCGAACTCCATTTCACCAATAACACGGCTCTCAGTGATGAAAGCTGGCTAACCCCTGTAAGTGCATTACCTTATTGAATGTTCGCCATGACAATTATCCTCATTTTTCAGGTGAGAAAAAGGAAACAAATTCAATTATGTGTCACTGTTCTGAATAAAAGTGAACCGCAAGGGCTTCCCTGTTGGCGCAGTGGTTAAGAATCCGCCTGCCAATGCAGGCGACACGGATTCGAGCCCTGGGCCAGGAAGATCCCACATGCCAGGGAGCAACAAAGCCCGTGCACCACAACTACTGAGCCTGCGCTCTAGAGGCAGAGAGGCACAACTACTGAGCCCACGTGCCACAGCTACTGAAGCCTGCGCACCTAGAGCTCATGCTCCGCAACAAGAGAAGCCACTGCAATGAGAAGCCCGCGCACCGCAACAAAGAGTAGCCCCTGCTCGCTGCAACTAGAGAAAGCCCGTGCACAGCAACGAAAGCCCAACGCAGCCAAAAATAAATTTATTAAATAAATAAAAATTTTAAAAATACTTTAAAAAAGTGAATTATTTTCAGGATAAAGTAGTTCTTTCGTCAAATTTTGAGAGCCACTAATCTAGTAGGTACTGGGGAAACTGGTGAATTAAAAACCGTGCTCCAGGGAATTCCCTGGCTTCCAGTGGTTAGGACTCGGTACTTTCACTGCCATGGCCCCAGGTTCAATACGTGGTCGGAGAACTAGATCCCGCAAGCCGCCCGCCGCAGCCAAACAAACAAAAACTGTGTTCCATACCCTCAAAATCTGAATTGTGGCCAACTAAGCCCTATATGGTCTAATCCCTGCATACCTCTCTAGCCTTACCATACTCATCTCTCCTAGAATCTTTGTTCCCTGAATAAGCCCTGCACTTTTTCTCTTCTGGGCTTTTGCACAGGCTGTTCCACTGCCTAGAGCCCTGTCTCTGCCACCCCACCCTCACTACAACCAGCACTCTTCCCTTATTTAACACTGTCCTCGAGATCTCCAGTGTCCCCTACTCAGAACTACTGGACCAGTGCCCCCGTTATGAGAGCATATAGCACCGTACGCTTCTCCTTCATAACCCTTTTCACAGCTAACATTAAGTTACAGTGTAACTGTTTGACGTTGTCTCCTCCCAAACCGCCTTCACAGCTCCAAGAGAGTAGAGTCCTGGTAGAACTTAAGAACTTTTATTGAGGGAATTCCCTGGCGGTCCAGAGGTTAGGACTCCACGCTTTCACTGCCAAGGGCCCGCGTTCAATCCCTCTTGGGGGAACAAAGATCCTTCAAGCTGTGCGGTCAAAAAAAAAGTTAAAAAGAATTCTTACTGAGGCCTCTAATCTTTAGAAAGCTACTACTTAGACAAATGTGCAAGTAAGAACAAATCCAGGCATGGGAACTGTTCTTCAAACCCATTTCCTTCCCTTTAATTTAGTTCCACCTCTTGGAGTCAATCGGTGAAGTCTTTGATTTCTTCCACAAAACATCTAGTTAAATATCTGCAGACAATCATCCTGTTCTCCATATCTTCTCTCCAGGTCCAGCATCCATCAAGCCTCTGGACAGCCATTTATTGAGCACCATTTATTTATTTAACTTTATTATTATTATTTTTTTTTATTTTGGCTGTGCAGCTTGAGGAATCTTAGTTCCCCCATCAGGGATCGAACCCGTGCCCCTTGCAGTGGGAGCACAGAGCCCTAACCACTGGACCACCAAGGAATTCCCTGAGCACCATTTATTAATGCACCATGCTCTGGCTGGGGATAGGATCTGGGTCTTGTCCCCTTCCTCATGCGGCAGGCTGGCTTCTAACACCTACTTCTTTCTCCTGGTTGGGAAGCTAAGGCAAGTCCCCAGGAAAAATCTATGCTCTGCCCAGAGTGTCTGCTCAAACAGTTACAGCTGCCCAAATTGTTTTTTATTTGGGGTGTTTGTTTGTTTGTTTGTTTTTTGTTTTTGTTTTTTGCACTTATCTGCCTGGCAACTCTGTTAGTCCTGTAAGAAACAGCCTCATGTTCTCTCTACTACAAGGCTAGCTGTTCCTTTCTCTAGAGCTCCCCCAAGTCCTTGTCTCCTCTGTAAGAGTCCTCTTCACTATGGACTGTAGTTCTGCATCTGCATTTGCCTCCCGCACCTACTAGAGTACTTGAGGAACCATGTGATGGTCACATCAGCATCCCAGGGCTTGGTATTAGCGCTGGCACTTGGTTTAGACAAACGATAGATATTTTTTGAATCAAGGTGTGAGTTGGGGACCTTTGCAGAAACATTACTGCCCCTCTTAGCTTGGACCCCTCATCCAGAGTGTCTCCCCTAAGGTGATGGAATTTTTTTAACCATTTTTTAAAAATTGAAGTATAGTTAACTTACAATGTTGTGTAATATATATATATTGGGTTGGCCAAAAGGTTCGTTCGTTTTTTTCCGTAAGATGGCTCTAGTAGCACTTAGTTGTCTTTAACTTCCTTCAAAGCGATTTTGTTAGATTGTATGTGACAGCTGGCATATCAGCATGCATTTTAAAAAAGAGTTATCGAAATTGGTGAATTTTTGTGTAGCCATTTTAATATTGAAGATGGAAGGAAAAAAGCAACATTTTCGGCATATTATGCTTTATTATTTTAAGAAAGGTAAAAACGCAACCAAAACGCAAAAAAAGATTTGAGCAGTGTATGGAGAAGGTGCTGTGACTGATTGAACATGTCAAAAGTGGTGTGCGAAGTTTCATGCTGGAGATTTCTCACTGGACGATGCTCCAGAGTCGGGTAGACCAGTTGAAGTTGATAGCGATCAAATCGAGACATTAATTAAAAACAATCAACGTTATACCACGCGGGAGATAGCCGACATACTCAAAATACCCAACTCAAGCGTTGAAAATCATTTGCACCAGCTTGGTTATGTTAATCACTTTGATGTTTGGGTTCCACATAAGTTAAGCGGGGGGGAAAAGAAACTTCTTGACCATATTTCCGCACGCGATTCTCTACTTAAACGTAATGAAAACGTTCCGTTTTTAAAACAAATTGTGACGGGCGATGAAAAGTGGATACTGTTAGGTGAGCCGACGCGGGTTGTGAAAGAATTCACAGAAATATTAACCAGAGAAGAAAAGAAAGTTTTTACTCCTCCACTTTCCAAGGGAGGAAAGGGGCCAGACACATAGGGTGGCACTGGCCCCAAAGCGTGGGGTTTGAATCTTTTATTGGGCTTCAAAGGGCAAGGTGCAGGAAAAGGAGGTGGGTTCATGTCTATTCTGGTCCACAGCAGTACCAGGGTTGGCTGTGTGTCTATAGGATGTGTTTTTTTTGGAGAATAGACTTGCAGTCTTCAGTAATTTTCCAGGTCTCGGGTGTCTGAAAGAGACTTAATAGGTGCCCTTGACAGGTGTTACTCCATTTTGAATCATGTTAGGTGGGTTTACAGATACTGTACAACAACGTGGAATGGAAGAGATCGTGGGGCAAGCGAAATGAACCACCACCAATCACACCAAAGGCCGGTCTTCATCCAAAGAAGGTGATGTTGCATATATGGTGGGATTGGAAGGGAGTCCTCTATTATGAGCTCCTTCCAGAAAACCAAACGATGAATTCCAACAAGTACTGCTCCCAATTAGACCAACTGAAAGCAACACTCGACAAAAAGTGTCTGGAACTAGTCAACAGAAAACGCATAATCTTCCATGAGGATAAAACAAGACCGCATGTTTGATGACCAGACAAAAACTGTTACAGCTTGGCTGGGAAGTTCTGATTCATCCACCATATTCACCACACATTCACCTTTGGATTTCCATTAATTTCGGTCTTTACAAAATTCTCTTAATGGAAAAAATTTCAGTTCCCTGGAGGACTGTAAAAGACACCTGGAACAGTCCTGTGCTCAAAAAGATAAAAAGTTTTGGGAAGATAGAATTATGAAGTTCCCTGAAAAATGGCAGAAGGTAGTGTAACAAAAGGGTGAATATGTTGTTCAATAAAGTTCTTGGTGAAAATGAAAAAATGTGTCTTTTATTTTTATTCAAAAACTGAAGGCACTTTTTGGCCAACCTGATAGATATATATATTCTTTTTCAGATTCTTTTCCATTATAGGTTATTATAAGATACTGAATATAGTTCCTGTGCTATACAGTAGGTTCTTGTTGTTAAGGTGATGGAATTTCCTGAGGAGCCAGGCTTCAGTGGCCTGAGTCTTCTGAATGCAGAGACTCTGATGAAGAAAATAACAATGAAGGGCTGTTGTTACAACCTTAGCCATAGAGCTGGGATTCCAAGCCTTTTTGTCTGACTGCAGAGTCAGTGTATTTCACACTGAACTATACTCATATCTTGGTCCTCAGAGATGTCCCAGTGACATGGTCTGGCCTTTAGGCATGGCTTAGGGTATTAGAACATGCCCAACAGGACACACAGGGAGCAGTGTGGTCCGATGGGGCTTCCTTGTTTGGATTGTTGACAGATGTGGCTACTTCTGGAAAAAGGGAAGTGAAAATTCAAATGTTTTTCATGTAGCTCTTTGCCCAGAAATCCAGAAGTTCAGACTTGTGAGGGCTGTTTTAAAAGCATAGCCCTTCTAAAATTGAGGGCAGTCATCAATTAGATCCCTTGAACTGTAACTTGCTTAATAAATAATATCATGTAAACTGCCTTCACCGATCAAGCTTGCCTTAATTGTTCCTGCAAATTACATACCCTCATGTAGCTTACACAATATGTCACAAGACTCCTTTAACTGCCCCTCTGTGGATAACACCTCTGACAAATGGGTTGCTATAGTAACAGTTCCTTAAGTTGATTTTCAGGAACTTAGAGTCAGCTCTTGCCAGGTCGTGTTCCAGCTGATTAAGACTGCTTGGAACCACTGACCCTCCAACTGGGCCTGTGCGAGTGTTGGATGGATGGCCTTTTGACATCAGAAGGCCAAAACTTCACCCTCAGATCATGCTAATGCCACCACTTTCTGAACATGCATCCCATGAAGAAGCATGTAACTCAGATACACCTGAGCAGAATACTGATTACCTCACCTTTTTCCTGTCCCCAATCGCCTTCCCCAGTACCTCCAACCACCCTATACCCTTCACCCATAAATATCCCAAGCCCCTTGCCTTCAGGGAGGTGAATCTGAGACTTGTTCTCCCTGCTCCTCACTTAGATGCCTTGTGAATAAACCCTTTCTCTGCTACAAACCAAAGCGTCTCAGTGTTTGGCTTACTGCCTGTTGGGCAAACAAACCTGGTTTGGTAACAATTCCCCACCCTCTGGGACACTTGCTTTTTTTTCTTGACAAAGCAGGTGAGTTACTAATTAATCCTCATTCAATATAGGTCCAGCTTTTCATTCCTAGGGCATAGGAATTGTGCTGGGGAAAGGGCAGGAGAGAGCTAGGTACAAGTGGGAAAATTATATTTAGGAATATTTCATTTCTCAAATTTCAGGGCGGGGAAGTGGAAACTAAGAGAGCGAGGGACTTGGCCAATGTGTCTCTGTTAAACACATAGACTTTTCTACTTTTAAGAAAGCTATCACTTTAAAAAATTGTGAGGGGACTTCCCTGGCGGTCCAGTGGTTAAGATTCTGTTCTTCCAATGCAGGGGGCACGGGTTTGATCCCTGGTCGGGGAACTAAGATGCCACATGTCGTGCGGCCAAAAAAAAAAAAGCTATTATTTCTTAATAAACAAATTTAAAGAACAAGTCAGCAAAAAAAAAAAAAAAAAAGGAGGGCGGGGGGAGCTGTTCCTCAGACCAACTTCCTTCTCTTGAACCTAATTCTAGCCCTTGGAGTCAATAGATGAAGTCTGCAGTCTCTTCCACAAGATACGCAGTTAAATACCTGAGGATATTCAGGGAGTTGGACTTGGGTGACAGGAGGTTAACAGTAACTACCAAGACTAGGGAAATGTTAAGGAAACTACCCGGGTTGAGTCACTGGGCTATAGGCAGGGGACGTAAGAGTCCTGGCCTGAGGCACTGGGGATCTTCCTTTCCCCATCCCAGACAAGGCTGGGGGCACCTGAGTCATCAGGGCACTGCCTGAGGCAGAGGGCCCTAGACACCTTGCAAAATACTTCCTGTTATGGCTCCTCTCCTGGCAACATCATTCACTGCAAAATTTCCCAGAAGGACAGCGGATGGGGTGGTTAGGAGGAAGAAAAGTGGGGAGTGACAGGGTTCAAAGAGGAGGGAACGGAGTGACATCCCAGGGTTACATAAACTTTCAGAGGCTGCCAAAGAGTAAGGACAGATAGGTTTGTGGAGCCTGGAAGCCGACAAGAGCCGCTGTAAAGGAAAGAAGCCACAGCCCATCCCAGAGCCCGGCGGAGAGGCAGAGGTTCTGAGGACCTATCGACCATGGTGAGTGTATGCTCTTAGGGCCGAAGGAGGGCTACTCGGGGAACCTTAGGGACCGGCAGGATCCGCCCTGACCTCCGCTGTCTCCGCAGGTGTGCGTGCCCTGTCTGCTGCTGCTATTGCTGCCACTGCTGCGTGTGTCTGCGGCCACACTAGAGCCCTGCGAGCTGGACGAAGAAGATTTCCGCTGCGTCTGCAACTTCACGGATCCGAAGCCTGACTGGTCTAGCGCCTTTCAGTGTGTGGCTGCTGTCGAGGTGGAGATCCGTGGCGGCGGCCGCAGCCTGGAACAGTTTCTAAAGAGCGTCGACGCCGACCCGAAGCAGTACGCTGACACAATCAAGGCTCTGCGAATGCGGCGGCTCACGTTGGGCGCTGCCCAGGTTCCTGCTCTGCTTCTGGTCGCCCTTCTGCGTGCGCTCGGTTACTCCCGCCTCAAGGAACTGACGCTTGAGGACCTGGAGGTAACCGGCCCGATGCCGCCGCCGCCTCTGGAAGCCACTGGGCCTGCGCTCTCCACCCTCAGTCTCCGTAACGTGTCGTGGGCAACAGGAGGTGCCTGGCTCGGCGAACTGCAGCAGTGGCTCAAGCCTGGTCTCAGGGTACTGAACATCGCGCAAGCACACTCGCTTGCCTTTGCCTGCGCACAGCTCCCCACCTTCCAGGCCCTCACCAACCTAGACCTGTCTGACAATCCTGGACTCGGCGAGCGCGGGCTGATTGCGGCTCTCTGTCCGCACAAGTTCCCGGCCCTCCAAGGTCTAGCGCTACGCAACGCGGGGATGGAGACGCTCAGCAGCGTGTGCGCTGCGCTGGCGGCGGCGAGCGTGCAACCCCACCGCCTGGACCTCAGCCACAACTCGCTGCGCGCCACCGCCCCGGGCGCTACCTCGTGTGTCTGGCCCAGCTCACTGAGCTCTCTCAGCTTGTCGTTCGCGGGGCTGGAGCAAGTGCCTAAAGGACTGCCGCCCAAGCTCAGCGTGCTTGATCTCAGCTGCAACAGGCTAAGCAGGGCGCCGCGGCCAGACGAGCTGCCCGAGGTAAATAACCTGACACTGGACGGGAATCCCTTTCTGGACGCTGGAGCCCTCAATCACCAAGAAGACCTGAAGAGCTCTGGCGTGGTCCCAGTCTGTGCGCGTTCCGCCTTGACCATGGGGGTGTCAGGAGCCCTGGCACTGCTTCAGGGAGCCGGGGCCTTTGCCTAAGGCCCAGGGGAGGGGGGGGGGGAGGAATGAATTGGCTCAGATTGCCCTGGCTCTGGGAGAGCCTCGTCAGGACATCTCAACCAACCAACCCTCTGCCCCATCTTCATTAAAATCTTAAACAGCGGGTCCGTGTCATTCACTCAACAGACGTTTACTGGGCACATTGCTGGATAGCGAATCCATTATACTTAAACTTTCTTCATCCTAACTCCCTAGAAACCATACCTGCCCTTCCTTAGAAAAGAACTACTGGGGCAGAAAGGGCAGGGAAAAGTCGCCTGTCTAGGGCTGTGTGGGAGAACCAAGGGTTTCTGCCCAATGCGGGCTTTCTGAACAGTTTACTGGCACCTGTGTTAAAGGATGTTTGAATGGTAAACATACCTAGGAGGATACAGAATGTTTCCTCTCTGGTGCATTTTCCAAGAGTCAGCTTCTCCCTTTCCAAGGTAATAAAACCCAGAGCCATTTGCTTATTCTCACTCTCTTTTTTTCCTCCAACCCCCAGTGAGGAGAGACAGCTATGCCACTTGTTCTACATAAGCTCTGAGTTTTATAATTTCAGGGTTCCTCTCCTGTAGCGTACAGCCCCTCTGCACACACAGGTACATTGGCTTTCACTGTGTCATGTAATGGGGAGTTTGGTGTGGTGGCCCCCAAGCTGTAAGCTTATTCAGCTTTCTGCTTTCCGGAGAACTGCTTGTCTCTTTCTTGGTATGCACTCCTGACGCTGCGGTATTGAGCGTAAAAAAGGAAAATGGCTTGCGGCCAGTTTCGTTCCAGGTGCCTGCTCTGGATCTAAGAGCCCCTGGTTGTTCCCCAGAAGAAGGACGTGCTGCCCTAAGGGGGAAGTCTGTACCTCCAGAGAATGGCCCATAAAGCATGCTAACGCATAGACAGTGGCGACAGAATTATGTGGAAAACAAGGTTTACTGATTTATTGTCTGCTATTCGTTCCGTACTAAACCTATATATACATTCATGCTCTTTGAATAAACTTGCCTTGCAACCATCAGTTGTCTTGGCCCTTCTGATCCCATACTGGTGCTTTTCAGTTCCTTACCCCTCACCGCCAGGAACTTCTAGCTTTCTGCAGCTGGTCTGCGGCAGTTTGGGGTTGGGGAACTGATACAAGATGCTGTCATTTAACAGCCTGTCTCTGAACCAGAGATCTTGTGACTATGTTAGTATATGTGTGTATAATCGTTCTTTGATTTGCAAACAGGATAACACCTTAGACCCTTCACAGCTTCTCGGACCCCTGCACAGGGCAATTAATAGTATACGTCCTCTGAACCACATTATCTCAGCGACCCAGGACATCAGCCAAGAAGTACTGTTCCTTCTAAGGGTTCCTTCTTCATTACATCAAGGAGGCAGCCACACCCAGCAGAGATCTAGGTATCTGCCTCGAGGGGGACCTCAAGAGGAGTGGGAGGAGGCATGGAAACATAGCCCTCCAGCCTGCCTCCCTCCAGTGTCCAGAACCACACAGAAAGGAACGGAGAATGCAAATTAACATTGATGGGAGAGTTACACAGGTTATCAGACCATGGGCTCAAAGAGTCATAGGGACAGCTAAATAAACTGCCAATCTACGTGGCTGAACCACACTGACTCCATTTTTGTCAGCTCCATCTTAGGCCCACAGTCTTGCCCCTCCCCTTTCTGCACAACTGAGCTTTAGTCTACTCACAAGGAGTGCACCCAAGCCAGATTACTTTCCTAACAACTTTTACTCTTGCCTTCATGTGATACGAAAACTGGAAGAATGCCTTTTGTTGACACAGATGGTTAATGGTCATGAGACCCCCCAGGAGGAAGAAGCCCCGGTTCCCTTGGATGCAGATGTGCGTCTTACTTGGTAGTCAAATTCTGTTTTTCGCTTTGGCCCCTTTAAATCCAAGGTATCCCCTTCGCAGAGCGCAGCTGTGAATGCCTCTGGATCCTAGCTGTAGGTAAGTTCACAATACGCATTATATAATATGGCTGTGTGTCAGTACCCACAATAAACTTCAAAATTGCACTTTATGGAGTTGCCTGCTTTGTTTTTGGTCTCAAAGTTCTTTCTCAGTTCGGTGGATATTATTCAATATCTCTGCCTCCCAACAGTTTTGCATGTGGATAGACAGTTTTTCCAATACCATTTTTTGAAAAGACATTGAATGGTCTTGGCACCCTTGTCGAAAATCATTTGACCATATATGTGAGGTTTTATTTCTGGGCTCTCTATTCAATTCTATTGGTCCATATATCCGTTTTTATGTCAGTACCACACTGTTGTGGTTACTGTAGGTTTATAATAGGTTATGAAACCAGGAAGTGTGAGATCTCCAATTTTATTCTTTTTTTCAAGATTGTTTTGGCTCTTTGGGGTCTCTTGAGATTCCATATGAATCTTAGGATGGATTTTTCTATTTCTGCAAAACATGCCATTAGATTTCGACAGGGATTTAATTAATTCTGTAGCTTGCCTTGGGGAGTGTTGATATCCTAATAATATTGTCTTCCAATCCATGAACATGGGATGATTTTCCATTTACTTGTGTCTTCTTTAATTCTTTCAGCAATTTTTGTAGTTTTCATTGTACATCTTTCATCTCTTCAGTTAATTTCTAAGTACTTTATTTTATTTTTTGATGCTATTGTAAATGGAATTGTTTTTCTTAATTTCGTTTCCAGACTGTTCATTGTTAGTGTATAGAAACTGCTGAACTGAAACAAATAGACTGTCAGATAGTTCTGCAAAGACAGGTTTCTTTGGGATCAGCAGAGAATTGCAATTCAGGGGTCTGCAACCACGGCGAGCTATCAATACATGCAAGTTTCTGTATGGCAAAGGTAGGAGAACACTTTTATACAGAGGAAAAGGAAGGTGGGAGGGCTCCTCGCCAGTAAAAAAGGAGTCTTTCTTCTTCCTGTTGGGCTCTCCTAAGGTCTCAGGGCATGAAGCAGTCCCTTCTGCTCTCCCAACTCTATTTAATTGAGGTTTCTGTTTATTTTTTTACAAAACTCACTGGATTTTGTTTGTTGGTTTTGTATGCTTCAACTTTGCTGAATTTGTTTATCAGTTCTAACAGGTTTTTTTGTGTGGAAACTTCAGGATTTTCTACATATAAGATCATGTCATCTGTGAACAAAGATAATTTTACTTCTTCCTTTCCAGTTTGGATGTCTTTTGTTTCTTTTTCCTGCCTAACTTCTTTGGCTAGGATTTCTAGTGCTATGTTAAATAGAAGTGACAAAAGTGGGCATCCCTGTCTTGTTCCTGATCTTAGAAAGTTTTGTCTTTCACCATGGAGTATGATTGATGTTATGTTCATAAGATAATCTTCATTAAGATGAGGGAAACAGCATGATTGTATGCAGACAGGAATAAGATATATATTTTTTCTCTTTATTCTGGTAAAAAATATATATATAGTAAAATTTGCCATTTTAACCATTTTTAAGTGTAAGGTACGGTGGTATTAATTACATTCACAGTATTGTGCAACCATCACCGCAATTTCCAGAATTCTTTTGTCACCCCAAGAGAAACTCTGTACCCGTTAAGCAAATACTCTCCATTTCCCCTCCCCCTAGAGCCTGGGAACATCTAATCTACTTTCTATCTCTATGAATTTGCCTATTCTAGATATTTAATATAAGTGGGATCATACAGTATTTGTGTCTGGCTTATTTAACTTAGTATAATGTTTTCAAGGTTCATCTATGTTGTAGCATGTGTCAGTACTTCATTGCTTTTTATGGCTGTATGATACTCCATTGTATGTATAAACTACATTTTGTTTATTCATTCATCTATTGATGGACACTTTTTGGCTATTGTGAATGATGCTACTATGAACATTTTAGTACACAAATCTGTTTATGTACCTCTTTTCAATTCTTTTGCATATATACTTAGGAGAAGTATTGCTGGATCATATGGTAATTATATGTTTAATGTTTTGAAGAACCTCCAAACTCTTTTCCACAGCGGCTGCACCATATTACATTCCCATCAACAATGTATGAGGGTTTGGACTTCCCTGGTGGTGCAGTGGTTAAGAATCCACCTGCCAATGCAGTGGACACGGGTTCGAGCCCTGGTCTGGGAAGATCCCACATGCCATGGAGCAACTAAGCCTGTGCGCCACAACTGCTAACCCTGCCCTCTACAGCCCGTGAGCCACAACTACTGAGCCTGCGTGCCACAATTACTGAAGCTCACGCGCCTAGAGCCCATGCTCCACAACGAGAGAAGCCACCGCAATGAGAAGCCCGCCCAACACAAGGAAGAGTAGACCCCGCTCGCCAAAACTAGAGAAAGCTTGTGCACAGCAATGACGACCCAACATAGCCAAAAATAAAAACAAACAAATAAATAAATGTATATTTTTAAAAAAGCAATACATGCCCTGAAAGTTTATATTTTCAGTTGTGTGTATCAACTGAATCAGAGCACAGTTTTTTCTTTTTATTAGAGCCATACTAGTGAGTAAGAAGTGGTACCTCATTACATTTTTGATTTGCATTTCTTTAATGACCAAGGATTTTGAGCATCTTTTCACATGCTTGTTGGCCATTTGTATAGCTTCTTTGGAGAACTATCTATTCAAATTTTTTTCCTAGTTTTTAATTGTTGTTTGTCTTTTTGCATTTCACTCATGTATAATGATGTTGAGCATCTTTTTATGCACTGTGTGTATCTTCTTTGGAGAAATGGCTATCAAGTCTTTCTCTCATTTTTTACTTGAGTTGTTTGTCTTTTTGTTGCTGAGTTGTAGAAGCTCTCTATATATCCTGGATACTAGATCATCATCAGGTGTATAATTTGCAAATATTTTTTCCCATTTTGTAGGCTGTCTTTTCATATTTTTGATAAAATTCAGTTTATCATGTTTTCTTCTGTTGTGCTTGCTTTTGGTATCATATCTAAGAACTCATTGCCAGATTAAAGGTCATGAGGATTAATTTCTGTATTTTCTATGAGTTTTATAGTCTTAGCTCTTAAATTTGGGAAATTAATCGATTTGAGTTAATTTTTGTATATGGTCTGAGGTAAGGGTCCAACTTCATTCATCTGTATCTGGATGTCCAGGTGTCCCAGTGCCATTAGTTAAAAAGATTAATCTTTCCTCATTGAATGTTCTTGATGTCCTTGTCAAATCAGCTGTCCATAGAAACATGGGTTTATTTCTGGACCCTTACTGCTCTACTCTCTCACTGATCTCTAGGTTTGTTCTTATGCCAGTACCACAGTGTCTTGGTTACTATTGCTTCACAATAAGTTTTGAAATCAGGAAGTGTGAGTCCTCCAACTTTGTTCTTCTCTTATAAGATTGTTCTGACTATTCAGCATTTGTTGAAAACCATATGAACTTTAGAATGAGGAACAGAAGCTGAGAGTGAAGGAACGAATAAATAGGTTATGCAGTGAAGGAAATCCCATATTACACTAATGTTTCAAAGGGGCTCAGAGAAAAAGATGGTATGTCCCTTAGTTCAGTTATACCAGATGTCTCAGGGTGAAACCATCTAATCCTGAGACCACTTTTGCTTTGGAACCTGATGAGATATAGGAGAAGACTGCAAACCTGGGTGGCCTTGCCGTGGGAGACATTTTGATTGTAAGATATAATGAGGGACTGAACTAATTACTCTTATTTTTCACGTAACAGCTACACAATGAGATATAACACTGGCATTGTTGGTAAGACTACAATATCAATACTGATAGTCAAATGTATGGGAAAATACAAGCCTCCTATGTCTACCCCACACTGATTCCTCCAGATGTTAGGCATATTCATCTTGTTACTATTGCCCTACCTGTTATATAGATGTACACCAAATGTAGATGATCAGACAGG